>NC_059105.1:42590978-43815478 GCF_020740685.1 Jaculus jaculus | reverse complement strand
CCTTTGGGAGGAGGTAGCAGCGACTGAAAATGAAGTCTAACTGGTGAGCAAAATGAAGACTCAGGGAGATATTGCCTAACAACATTCTTTAAGGTCAAGGTCAAATGGCGTCCAAGAGCAGGTAGCTATTGAACTTTCACTTACGAGAGGTAATATCCTGTTTTGCTTAAGCTATTTATAAGTGGGTTTCTATCTCTTGCAAACAAAAAGAAGTCCAGATTAATCTAACAGAGTTTTGATAGGCACAAAGAAACTATGAAGTGGAGGATTGATAATATGGCATTAGTTTAAAATAGCCACGCATCAGGAGTGACATCAAAGGCATCGCTAGCACATTCTCTCTGATGCTCTGTCCCTGCATTCAGCAGGTCTGGCAGAGCTGCAGTCAGCTGGCTTTGCCCCATTACACAGCAACTTGAAAATGTAACTCTCAGAGCGCATCAGATTCCCTCATTCCCACGTTCTTAAGGGGATGCATCACTGGATCCCAAGCACTGAGAGTAATCGAAAACCTCTTAATAGATTATTAAATTCTATAGTGCCCAAGAGAACTCATAAATCCTCTAAATTAAATGCAATGAATTCTTTCCAGAAAATTTTAGCATCAAAAATTATTTACTATAGCAAAATGACATACTCATTAGTTTTCAAATGTCAGGATAAAATAATGTTATTTTCAATGAAAGGGAACATATAGCTGTTGTATTAGTTGCTTTTTCTGTTGCTGTGACCAAAATGCCCCCCCACCAGCCTGGAGATGCACACCTGTAATGCTAGCACTTGGGAAGCACAGACCAACAGACCAGGAGTTCAAAGCAAGCCTAAGCTACACAGTGAGTTCAAGGCCAGCCTGGGCTACATGAGGTTCCGTTTCAAATTTTTAAAAAATGGGAGCAAACAAAATACCTAACAAGATGCAACTTATGGAGGAAAGTGTTACTTTTGGCTCACAGATACAGACACAGTCTGTCACAGCATTACGGTGCGGTAGGCATTGTGTAATAATTGGGAGAAGCTGGTAACATCGCATGTCAGGAAGCAGAAAGAGAGAGAGAGATGAATTCTAGTGTCCAGCTAGATGTATTATTTTTCTGCATTTCAAGACCCTAGCCCATGGAATACCATCACCCACATGGAAGTGGATCACCCAAGTTAAATTAACCCAACCTAGAAATTCCCTCAAATGTGCCCAGAGGTTTGTCTGCTAGGTGATTCTAGACCCTTTCAGGTTGACAATCAATATTAACTATCACACTTCTTATTCTTTGATTAAGGTGAGTTCTTTAAACCTAAATTGAAGTGTGTCTATTTTGCTCTTTAGCTCCTATTATAGCTATGGCGGGTGCAAATAAAGACAACAGTATACTCCTTTCTTTTCCTTTTAAGCATAAATCCTGTGGTTAGCTTCTTTGAGAGCCACCCCCAGTGCCACTTCCGAGCTTCTTGTCCTAATTAACCTATGCCATAGAGAGAAGCAGTCACTGTCTCCCAACTATTGTCATCATTTATTTACATGTTTCCCCACCAGACTTGCTCTTTGGATGACTTGATGATGAGTCTAGCAGAGAGTCTGACAGCTGCTCTATAAACACGAGTTGAGTGAATTTAATTAACGACAGTTGTGAATTCTACTAAACTATCTGGTTTTTTGCCTTAATGTCATTGTGTTGTTTGAAACATCAAATTAAACATTGAAAAAGAGTCTTACAAATATGAGATCTGGGTCAGAGGATGAAGCAGGGAGACTGAAAGTTGGAGGCCAACTAGGGCCACATAGCAAGACTTTGTCTTGAACTGGGAAAGACAGCTCAGCAACCAAATTCACTTACTTGCAAAGCCTGCTGGCCCTGGTTCAATTCTCCAGTGCCCACATAAAGCTGCACATGTATCTATCTGTTCCCAAGGAGCCTACGATTATGGGAGGCAGAGCCAAGAGAACCCAAAGCTTTTGGGCCAGCTAGTCTGATGTTCCTTTGCAGGCTGGAAGGTTTTTTTGCAGCAGCAAAAGCATTCATCTCAGGCAAGGTGGAGCCTCAGAGTTATCATCTGATCTCCACGTGTACACCATGGCACGCATGCCCCCACACACAAACAGATAATAAATAAATAAAATTTTTAAAGACTAGCTCAACAAACCAAGAAGGGGGGAAGGAGAGACACTATCTCCCCTTTAAGAGCCAAATGTCCAGAAATAGTTCCTTGCACCTGAATTTCCAGTCTCTACAAATGTATCCTGCAACTCTGTCAGCTATTTGTGTTAGTGGTTGGTGCCTGACCTAAAGTTGCAACCTCCAGACTGGACCCCAGGAGGGATAAAAGGTATGAAGTACTTACATAACTAAACAAGATCCTTTCACATGACATGTACAAAGAGAGTTGTCAGAAGGTTGGGGGGGGGGGTAAAGGGGAGAAAAACAAAAAAGTAAAAGCTGAAGCTCTCAAACAAAGCCACAGCTATGAGTACTCTCAGGAGAAGGAAATTTATTTCAGGAAAAAAAAGGAATCAACAAGAACCTGAAACGAGTATTGGAGAGTTACTGTTACATGATCTGAATTATGGTTACTTTTAATGGCCTGAAATTTCCGTTTTAATCCAGCATGACAAGACAATTAATCAAGAGATCAGATGACATGACAACAATTTTAACTTTTCAGCCATATTTTTACTGCTAATAGATAGCGATATAAGAAATAAGCTTTGGTTCTGTGGAAATGGTTTAGTAGGTAAGAGCATTTGCCACACAAACATGAGCACCTTAGAGGGCTTGAGTCCATGTGCGTTCCCTACACAGCATACACACACATCCACACACACGCACACACACAAATGGTCATGGCTACACATGCCTATGTCCCTGGTCCTTTGGGTACCCAGACATCTGGGCTTGCTATCCAGCCAGTCTGACTACAAATGGACGCTCGAAGCTCAGTGAGAGAATCTGATTCAAGGAAACCAGAAGAGCAGTACAGAACACCCAATGCAGAGTAGATCTGCACATTCACAGGCATGTGTGCGCATACACTATAAACACATCTCATACACATACCACATCACATATTCCGCAGGGGGTGGGGAAGACATAATAGGCTTATATTGTTGAAATTAAAATATTGAAGCCTTGGGGAGTGGAGACAGGAGGATTGGGAATTCAAAGTCATCTTTGTTTACATAGAGAATTCCAGGCCAGCCAGGGGATACATAAGACCCTGACTAAAAAAAAAAAAAAGCTGTGAATTCTAGAAATGAGCTGGGGACTCCTCACTAGTGCATGAGAGGGCATAATCTAACTGCTTACCTACACATTCAATGTTCAAAAGGCTGGACCCAGGATTAGTGTCATAGGCTTCAGTCTGACTCAGACATAATTTGTAAGTTTTGGTTATCCAGTGTCAAGTGCAAATTTACTTGAATCCTGTCTGTATAAGTCATAATTTCCTCAACCAAATCTTTTAAGCAGAGCAGGGGACACATGAAAGGGCAAAGATAAAAACTCTATCAACCTTACCAAGTACATTGTAGGTGTATCCTGTGCTCTCTTAGATCCCATCTCTAATTACTGAGCACATTAGTTGGAGATACAGACTTAGGTGCCAATAGATCGAAACTGAAAGGCTGAGTGGCTTGAATAGGATTTTTTTTTTACATTTTATATTTAATAGTCCAGAAGTTACCAATCCAGGCTGAAAGGTCTTCCACTTCTAATTTCACATGTCTACTTCAAGTCCCTCCACCTCCCAACCAGCAGGAAGACACAAAGAAATAGCTAGACTTTATCATGTGATCAGTCCTAACTTTAGAACAAATTCATTCCTAACAGTGATACAACAGGATGAAATTATACTACAAGAGGTCTTCCTTCCTGTGTAGCACCCAAACTCTGAGAAAATTTGAATGAGTCTGTGCTATCAACTTGACAGGATCTACAGACAAACCATCACACATGACTGTAAGGGGTTTTAGATTTAGTTAAAGTAGGCGCAAGATCCACCCTAAGCGTGGGCAGCACCATTCAGCCCATTGGCTGGGGCCCTGGACTGCATCACAAGGAGAGGGCTGGCTGAACAGAGGAGCTCACTGCTCTCTGTTCCTAACTGTGGGTACAATGGGACGAGCTAACTCACATAATGACGCCATGCCTTCCTGGTCCTGATGGGCTGTGTGTGTCCTTTCTTGAACTGTGAGTCAAAATAAGCCCTCCCTTCGTTAGTTTCTTTTGCCAGGTATTGTTGTTCACAGCCACAAGAAAAGTGAGTGATATAATACAAGAGCCTAGAAGACTTCAACTTTACAATGTAACTTGTTACCTAGGTAACACCTACGAAGAAGTACACTATGGGAGCTTAACATAAATCAGATGTTTGCCAAAAAAGAAAAAAAGTTGTCAAAGTTCTGAAAGATAATTAGAGAATGACTGCATTAAACAAAAGCTGGATGACCAGAATAAACGACACCGCATTCTTGCTCCTGTCTTCCTTTAGCGGCCTTAATTAGAAATTCCCAAATCACATGGGGAAGGCGCTGCCCTGCTCCAGTTTGCAAAAGCCCCAAGCAGGTCACTGATTAAAGGATGAAGTAGAATCAGTCTTCCGAAGTGTGTTACTTCATTAAAGCTGCCACAAAAACACAGTAGACTGGGTGAACGACAGAAGAGGCCTCTCACCCTCAGGGGCTGGGCAGGGTTGGGTCCTTCTGAGGGCAGTGAGGAAGGAAGGGATCGCCTCCCAGGCTTCTTCCCTCGGCCATCTTCACAGCACCCCATGTCTCTTCACATCATCCTCCCACGGTGCATGCTCCTCTGTCCAAATTGCCCCTTTTCATAAGTACATCAGTTATACTGGATGACAGGTGATCCTAATGGCATCATTTTAACTTGATTACCTCTGTAAAGGCCTCATCTCTAAACAAGGTCACAATCTGAGGCCCAGGCCTCAGAACTTTAACATATAAATATGGGAGGGGGGAGTCACACAATTCAACCCAAAAACTTAAAATCCCCTTAAATCCAAGTCCAATGGGTATATATGATTAATGTGATAGCTGTTGCATCCTGTTTAAAGCTTTTTTACTCGAGAACATAATAGAAAAAAATATTTATGACATAAATATACATCATAATAAATAATTAAGAAGTAGGTACCTGTGTAACTGCCATTCAGGTCAAAAACCAGAGTCATGTCAAAAGCCTGTAGTCTCCACATCCTCTTCCTGGTTACAACTCTCCTTTCTTCAGGAAGAAACTCATCATCACCTTCCAGAAAATGACCTCCTTCCTTTCCTTAGAGTTTTACCATTTTTAAATGTATCTCAAATGATAAGGCATGTTTCTAGCTATTTTTATCTGTATGTGAGGTGACTTATATTGTCATATTATTTAGGGTCTTCCTTTATTCAAGTGCTTGTAATTCATTCATCTACATATTTGAGTGATTTCAGAGACCATTCCATTAACCTGTGCCCTTGTACCAGTCAGAACTACATACCTTCTCAGGTATTTCCCCATCTCATTTTCTCTTAGAAAGTCCACATCCTCCAGTGTCTACTTCAAGGGCATATCTATAAACAGAGACTGAGAACACAGAGCCTATTGCTTCAAGAGCACAGAGGTTGCCACTGTGGAGGAGCAACTCAGCAGCCTCTCTCCATCCCAGGTACAGCAGAGAGAGCTACTGGATTCTCTGCTGTGTGGATGATGTGACAGATGCCCCCTGGCTAAGGTGGGACCAACTACAGGTTCACATGGGACCTGAGGCAACCTGATTTATGACTTATATTCAATCTATTTTTGATAAGCTCCTAAAGATCAAGAGCAGGAAAGAGAAATTAGCTAGGCAGCTAATTTCTGCAGTTCTTTTTTTTTTTTTCCTCTTAGCTAAACAGTTTTTTCTCTTAGCTAGAAGTAAGAAATGTTGTTGAGCCTATAATTGGGAATTTGGTTTTTCCTTATCTCTTTTTCCCTAAAGGAGTCCTCAGCAGTCCCCACATTGTTGGAGGCCATTAATGCCAAAAGGAGGGTCTGGATATTTTCCTTATCTCTTTTTCCCAAAGGAAGTTCCCTTTTCCTAAAAACCAGCCCAGAAGATTGCTAGGCTCTTGTACACCTGGCATGGGAATGGGGCTAACCAGCTCATTCCCCGTCCAATACAGCCTTACTAACTCCAAGGCAGTAACCTTCAAACAATATCCCATTTCTGGAGACCCCTCCTGCTATATAGGAACTCTGTCTTCTTCCCTTCTCTTTAAGATCTATAATAAAATCTTTTTAAACCTCATCATCTGTGATCAGTGGGTTTCATTTGTTCAAACTCATGAGATAAGAACCCAAAGGCCACTGACTCAGTAGTGCTGTGTGACCATGAGCATCCAGCACTCTAATTCCTCCTGAGTTTTTTAACCCAAGAGCCAACAAAGGCTCCATCCGTCTCAAAGGCACCCAAAATCCTTTATCATTTCTACATATCAGCTCCAAGGCACATTCACCTAATAAGTAAGGCCTTCTCTTTAGTCAGAGACCCTGCCCCTTTAAAAGGATATCAAGTAAAGCATTTCCTGTCTTCTGTGGGCAGTTGGATCTCCTGGCCCAGCTTTTCCTATGCAAGTGGCCAGTATAAATAAAGGATATTTCACCCCAAATCCCTCTCAGAGTGCCCCTCTATGGAACCAGGAAACAGGTTTTTTTTTTTTCTTTTTAATTGAGAACTTTAGCATTTGGACATATTCCCTCTAATAGCCCCTCTCTGCACCCCAAGCCCTCCTCAATGGGGTTATCAGTATTCCCTGAGGGGTGATGAAAGCAGCAGTCAGTCTCTGGGCCTCAGAATACACCTCCCCTCCCTGCAGCTCATAAGTTATGTCTGCCCCTCTTGCACAATGCTCCCTGCGTCTTGAAGCGTGTGGTGTAAGTCTCCTTTAATGTGGAGCGTTAGGCAGCTCCATTTTCTGGTTTGATGAGGTCTGTTTTGGAGGGGGTTGTGACATAGGGCCTCACTCCAGCCCAGGCAGATCTGGAACTCACAGTGATCCTCCTACTTCTGCCTCCCCCTCCCAAGTACATGTCTGCTACCATCTCCCTAGAGGAGGTTCTCAGGCTAACAAAGAGACTCCTCCACTCCTCTCTTTGTTTCCTGGGCCCTGGCAGGTGTGATAGAGTTGACTTGTCTTGCACTAGAAAAGGAGGAGGCTTTCTTTTCACTCTGATGGGTCCTGCGTCTCCCCAGTAAAGAATCAATTTTTTATTATTGTTTGAAACAGAAACTACTCTGATGGAAAGTTTATTTTCTAGCCAGGCGTGGTGGTACACACCTTTAAGCCCAGCACTCGGGAGGCAGAGGTAGGAGGATCGCCATGAGTTCAAGGGCACCCTGAGACTACACAGTGAATTTCAGGTCAGCCTGGGCTAGAGTGAGACCCTACCTCAAAAAAAAAAAAAAAAAAGTTTATTTCCATCTTAGAAAAAAACTTTTTGTTTAACCCTTCTTTCTATGCAGACATAGTGCCATTAAGCTACTTCCTTCAGCACGTCTTTCCCATAGAGACAAAGAGGAAAGTATACTCATAGCAAACTACACTGACCAGCACCCTGAAGTCTCAGGCGCTGCTAGAGAATTCCAAGCTGAACAGGTACCAAAGTGCATGAGTCTTCAAGTAAAGGTGGCTAAGAAGCGAGGATGATTCAGCCATCAGAGGGACGGGTATTTGTCAGGTCTGGCTGACAGGATTCTCTGAAGAGCGGGCCCTTGAAGGAAAGACAACAGTGTAACCTGTTGGTCTTTGTTGACCTCAGATGCCAGGCCAGTTCTTCTTGGGTTTCTAATTTAATATTTTCTCGCCATTCTGACCATGCCTACCTATCGCTGTGAATTGTGTTTCAGTTTGCACTGCCAGGCCAGCAATCCACTACATGAACTCACCTACTAGTTAGTGCCCTGGTCCCATGGAGGATGACTGACTGACCTATCTTTTTTTTTTTTTTTAATTTTTATTTATTTATTTATTTGAGAGCAACAGACACAGAGAGAAAGACAGATAGAGGGGGAGAGAGAGAGAATGGGTGTGCCAGGGCTTCCAGCCTCTGCAAACGAACTCCAGACGCGTGCACCCCCTTGTGCATCTGGCTAACGTGGGACCTGGGGAACCGAGCCTTGAACCGGGGTCCTTAGGCTTCACAGGCAAGCGCTTAACCGCTAAGCCATCTCTCCAGCCCATGACTGACCTATCTTGATATGCTAATCATAAATCCAGCTTAGAAGTCTCCATCCAGTCTTCATTTCCTGGTTCTAATGATCAACTTTTATTTGCTGATTCCAACTTAAATAAAAGTTCCAGCAGTGAGGTGACTGTCATGATTATTGGTGGATACTGGAGCTCAGTGGATACTCCCGTGGAGCGGAACCCCTTTCTTGTGGCCTGGCATAAGGAAAGTGGACAGCAGCAGAAGCAGGAAATTTATTAGAAAAAGAAGCGTTTCCCGGGGAGGCAGAAGCTGCAGTAAAGAGAACGTAGGACCTTGACTTTTATGTTACATTTTGGCTTTTTTGGGCTCATTTGCACAGCACAGGCTTTTCCAGGCATGCTCTGTGACATGAAGTTGTACATTCAACTCCATGCATCACATGTATCATTAACATGTTAAGTGTCCACCCAGAGACGTATGTTTTACTATCATAATAAGTGTAGGTTAGCCTCAGACACTCATTGTACTGTGCCAATGGCCCAATTTAGAGTGGAATAGGGATATGGGGTGTTTCAGACTTCTTTTCTGCCAAGTAGTTTCTTTCATATGCTAATTTGAAAGGATTGCCCAGTACTCACTCTCAGCCATACCTTCCTGCCTCAACCCTACAAAATGAAATCACAGTTGGGAAGTTGCGTTCTCTGTCATTCCAAATATATTTCTATGAAGTAAAAATGAGCTAAGTAAAAGAGAAGGTGAGAGCCAGGTGTGGTGGCACATGTCTGTATAATCCTAAAACTTGGAGAGCTGAGGCAAGAGGGTTGTAAATTCAAAGTCAATCTGGGCTATACGACAAGACCCTATGTCAATCCTACATACTGATAACAAAAACAAAGAATTAAGAAATTATTACAAGTATAAAATTTTCATTAAAAGTTCTCAGGGCTGGAAAGATGGCTTAGCGGTTAAGCGCTTGCCTGTGAAGCCTAAGGACCTCGGTTCAAAGCTCGATTCCCCAGGACCCACGTTAGCCAGATGCACAAGGGGGCACATGCATCTGGAGTTCATTTGCAGTGGCTGGAGACCCTGGTGTGCCCTTTCTCTCCCTCTCCCTCTCTCTCTCTCTCACTCTACCTCTTTCTCTGTCTATCACTTTCAAATAAATAAGTAAACATAAAAAATTTTTTAAAAAGTTCTTTAAGTAAGGAAAATTGCTATTTTCAAAATCATCATTAATTTTGAGGTTTTATTATCTTAAAAGAAAACCCACCCTTTTGTCTAATACTCAAATCACCACTGATAATATCTTTAACATATATTGTTTCAGACTTTTTGTTTCTAAATATTAGGAAAATAAATATAGAATATATACAACAATGAAATCATTATCTAAATATTATTTTGTGACTACCTTTGTAGCTTTAAAAAATAAATTACTATATTAACTTCCATCTCCGGCAGTCAAACACACACTCAAACATACCTATCCCTTCCCCCAAGAAAAAATAAAGAGAACGAGGGAAACAAGCTGAGATAATGGGATAGCCCAGTGATAGGATGCTTATTTCACATTCCAAAGCCACAGATTTGATTCACAACACAAGAAGAAGAAAACATCAGGCACTGGGGAGAAGGTTCACGTGGTAAAGTGTTTGCTGAGCAAATATGAAGACCCAAATTCAATTCCTCAGAACCTACATAGAAACCAGGCAAAGCCAGGCATGGGGGCACACGCCTTCAATCCCAGCACTTGAGAGTCAGAGGTAGGATGACCACTGTGAGTGTAAGGCCAGTCTGGGACTACAGAGTTAGTGCCGGGTCAGCCTAGGCTGGAGTGAGACCCTACCTTAAAAAAAAAAAAAGAAGCCAGGCAAGGTGGCACATTTGATTGTAATCTCAGTGCTGGAGAGGGAGGTAGGAAGATCCCTGAGGCATGCTGTTCAGCAAATATAACAACTGAATTGGTGAAGTCTAAGTCTAAGTTTAGCAAAAGACCCTGCCTGAGAGAGCCATTAAGGGAAATACCATAAACCTGGCCTGTGCACACACATGTGTGAGCACATACACACACACACAAACACATACAAACAGGACTAGGAGTGTGACCTAGAGTTCTTACCTGGATTCTCTCCCTGGCATGCATTGCATGCATGTATGCACCCACTCCCCAACCCCCACAAAAATACATTGCAGAGGGCTGGGAGATGTAGCTCAGTGGTAGACTGCATGTTTAGCTTACATACATAAGGTCTGGTCTGAATGCCCAGCACCACACACACACACACACACACACACACACAAATACAGAGACAGGATTATAGTAATAGTTTTTGTTACAGCCTAATTTCAATGGCAAAGTAGAATTCTATTGTAAAAATACATAATGATTTACGAGACTCTATTTACATAATCTCTTTTGTGAAGACTCATATTTGGTCAATGAAAACAACTAATATTTATACTCTACCTTTGTGATTTTTTAAGAGCTTAAGAACAAAAACACTCAAATATGATAGATGCTAAAAGAACTTTAATCAAAAGGATTAATGACTAAGAACTAAAAGATCGGTAGAGATTTTTAGTGTTCTATGCCTTAATGTCTGGCATGTAACAAGACAGAAGTAAGCACTCAAACTTCCTATTAGGAAGAAACCTAAATGTTGCACTTTTTACCAAGTTAAAAAAAAAAATCCCATTGTCTCCAAAGAAAACTAAGAAATTAAGTAAAACCCAAATGTTCCTCTTGACTCTATCACAACAGACCAGGAAATAAGTAAAGAAGGTACAAAATAAATGCAATACCTCAGGGACTAAGACATAGCTCTCACAATGAAAATAACTAAGATATACTCACTTCATAGGTTTTATGAAAATGAAATATAATAAGTTGCAGCCAAAACAGGGGCAAGGGAAAGAAACAGAATGAAATAGTAATATTATAAACCTTTGTATGGGACCTCAAATTATTTTATAAAAGTCAAGCTATTGTTTAAAAAAAAGTGTCAGACTACAGAAAAGAGCTTTCTAAAAATCACTCCATCCTAGAAAGTGGAAAGACTAGTATTTGTAGACATGACCTAGTAAAATTGGCTTGTGCTTATTGCCTAACCTGTATTCCAGATAATAATTTAAAACATACAAATATCTGGTTTTAATAAGATTCTTTAAAATGTATAACTCTTCCCCATACATAATACATAAAGAAAGATTTACATCTCTGGAGTACTATACAGTTTAAGTTATCTAAACACTGCAACTGTTAGCTTTGCTTAAATGTTTAAGTAAATGTGTTTTTTCTTAACCTTTTTAAAACTTAGATGTAATTACTACATGATTTAGACGAGTGTCAATGTGAGCTAAATGTTATATTGTTTTGAGGAAAAAGAATGTTGTAATGCATTCTTTTCATAAGATGTGATCTAACTTCACATCTCCTCCAAGAACTGGAGGCCAGATGCAATACTTCTCATCCTTGGTTTTCTTTTCCTAGCATTTCTTATTATTAGCTAGTGCTCTTTCCCAACATTTTCTACTCCTAAGCATTTGTGACAACATGCTATCCCAAGTCACTTCTCATTCTCTTCTCCTATCTCAGTTCATTCAAACATTACCCAGAGCCCCACCTGAAACAGCATAAGAGATAGAGAACAGCAGTGCCTGTCCTTGAGAGAACAGATGTAAGGAACTGATGGTTCAGTCCAGAGTTATAAGAAATATAAGGTATAGGGCTAGAGAGATGGCTTAGTGGTTGAGGCACTTGCCTGTAAAGCCAAAGGACCTCGGTTCAATTCCCTAGTACTCACATAAGCCAGATGCACAAGATGGCACATGAATCTGGAGTTTGCTTGCAGTGGCTGGAAGCCCTGGCATGCCCATTCTCTCTCTCTCTCTCTTTCTTTCTCTCTCTCTCTCTCTCTCCTCTTTCCCTCTCTCAAACAAATAAATAAAAATAAAAGTAATTTAAAAAACAAATATAAGGTATAGCCAAATTGCCATGAGAGTATCAGGAAGAGATATTTCAGTTGCACATCAAAGTTAAGGACTTAGGGCTGGAGAGATTGCTTAGTGGTTAAGGCATTTGCCTGCAAAGCCAAAGGATCCCAGTTTGATTGCCCGGGACCCATGTCAGCCAGATGCACATGGGGGCTCATGCGTCTGGAGTTCTTTTGCAGTAGCTGGAGGCCCTGGCACACCCTTTTTCTCTCTTTCTCTCTATCTCTCTCTCTCAAATAAATAAAATATTTCTTTTTAAAAAGTTAAGGACTTACCGGGTGTGGTGGTGCACACCTTTAATCACAGCACTTGGGAGGCAGAGGTAGGAGGATCACCATGAGTTCGAGGCCACCCTGAGCCTAAATAGTTAATTCCAGGTCAGCCTGGACCAGAGTGAGACCCTACCTCAAAAAAAAAAAAAAAAAAGTTAAGAACTTATGATCACAGGTTTCTTGGAAGATGTGATGCTAAATAGTATTAGGTTTATGCCAGACACGTTTATATCAGCAAACAATGTAAACTTGGCCGTCTGGAAATCCTTCTGGGTTTTCTCTAGGCAGATTTCAGTTCCACTTTTATGACAACTATTTCTTACTTTCCCTATTCTCAAAATTTCCAGACAACTTCTATCTCACTGAGAATGAGCCACCCTCCAGCCTCCAAGAAAACAGAGACACAAAGCATTAAAAGAGAAGTCTGACTCTTAAATGACAAAGTACAGAGTCCACAGGATGCCACAAAATGGTTCTTTTAATGTCTGTCACATCACCAGTTCAGTGTCTTCCACGCTCACTCTGGCAAATGAAGGAAAGTCCTGCCTCATTCACTCCTCGCTGTGGCTCCCTGAGCACCTCAGCTCCTCTGCCCAGCCCTGTGCTCCCTCTCACCTTCCTCTATGGCTAGCCAAGAGCCTCCACCATTTGGTTCCACTGGGTTTTGTTGAGTGGAAAGGGCAGAGGCAAGAACGGCAATGAGATAGGAAGGGAGCATCCTTCCTCTTCAGAAAATCGGGAGAAAGGAACTTTCAGATGCAGTCTCCAAACGAAAGCACTAGGACCCTATCTGCATACACTAGAACTAAATATCCTTCCAAATCTCTATCCTACCTTAACAAAGTGGTTTCCATTCCAACTAGCCCAGTTAGGGCTCCAGAAGGGAGATGATTGCACCCCAAGCCACAGAAAAGCTAAGTGGCCAGGCCAAAAAGAAGTAAATCCTCATTCCCAGGTTATATTGCCTTTCTAGACCTCAAGCGTAGATAAGCCAGAAGCTAATGATTTTTTTTTTCCAGTCTAAGAAAATGCATCTCTTGGACTGGAGAGATGGCTCCGTAGTTAAGGTGCTTGTCTGAAAAGCCTAAGGAAGGTTAAATTGCTTAGTACCCACGTAAGCCAGATGCACAAGGTGGCAAAAGTGTCTGGAGTTCATTTGCAGTGGCTGGAGGCCCTGGCGCACCCATTCTCACTGTCTACCTCTTTCTCTCTCTCTCTCTCTTAGAGAAATAAATAAACAATATATAAAAAGAAAGAAAATGCATCTCAGGATGTTTCTTCTCCAGAAAGGGGTAACATGCAGTAATTTACCACATCTAGACGTTTTGGGACTCAACGTTGCAGATCAGCGAAGCATAGTAGCACAAACCTGTCATCGCAGTAATTAGGAGGTAAAGGCAGGAGAATCAGGAGTCCAAGGTCATCTTTAGCTACATAGTGAGTTGGAGTTTAAGAGCGGCTTAGTCTACAAGAGAATTTATCTTCAAATAAAAACACAAAAACACAAGCAGCAGGTCAATGAAGAGCAGCCAAAACTTTGTGCCTGTAACTTTCCTGGACCTGCTGGTACCAGGACTACGCCAGGTCCATGCATTCCCTGAGCAAGCGCAGACAGAGCACTAGATTCGGCTCTAGGCTGCAGGCACACCGAGAGGAGTAAAACACGGATCCCACTGCTTCCAGGAGACTGAGACGCAGACAGTAAATAAGCAACCAAGTAAATAGAGCATCACAAACGGTAATAAGTGTTTGCCTTACACCCTTCAACAAGATTATATGTCCAGGCACTGCCCGTCTGCCACCAGACTCCGCAGCAGGGTGAGCAGTGACCAAGAAAACATGGCGGAAAATTGCAGCAAATTGTTGGTATAGAAGGCATTCGCAATTAAACTCTGACTTGCAAAACAACTGGCTGGGGAAGCCCTCAGGCCTATGGCTCAAAGGGTGGTTCTTATAAACTTTATATTTAACAAAGACCACATTTTGTATAAGGATTTTTTATTGGCTTCTTTTGGGTTTTGGTGTTGTTGCTGTTTGTTTATGTGTTCTGAAATAGACTCTGGCTATTGCAGCCTAGGGCTGGCCTCAAGCTTGGATTCCTCCTGCCTCGGTCTCCCAGTGCTGGAATTAGAGGTATGGTACGGCTGGCTCGCTACATGAAGTTTTCAGCATAAAGGATCATTAACTTGAGTCACCAATATCCAATCCACACAAGCCTCAGAACATATGTATATGATAGTGTCATTTCCATGAATCCAGAAAAAAAAAAAAATAGCCTCCAGTCAAAAAAGCACACATCTCATTCACACAAAAGAGCCCCACAAGTGGTTCAGAAGCCAAGCAGTCATTTGCAACGAGTGTGTCTCCATGACACTGCGGGATGCGGAAGCTTTTCTTTAAGGATTTCTGAATTGCAGTAGCAAAACTTAAGTAACTCATGATTATGCTCACTGCCACATCATCTCATTGATTCCTCACAGTCCTGGAAAGCTGACAAATGCCCCAGGGACCGTCAGAGACCTGAAGAGAGATTTTCTAACTATAGATCCTTTGAAGTGTCAAGACCTAAGTCAGAGAACAAGGTGGAAATAGAATAAGAGCATTTTCTCTGCCTCTTCAACATGTGTGTCCCACCTCCCAGAATCTGGGTCCTACACTCAAAAGAAAACAAACTACTGCTTCAATGACTGAGAACGGTACCCTATTTCAATACTGCTTTTCTGGTACCAAGTCTGCTTTAATTCCAATCAGCTTCACTTCCCAGGGTTCAGTGGGATTGAGGGCACTTCAACCCGTAAACAGTAACCTCACCATTGGAGAGGTTTAACCAAAAAGAACAAGATGAACAGTGGGCTGTGAAGGACATAAAATTTGGGAAATTACTTACAGTACTTTTGTATGGTACAAAACAAGTTCCCATCCCCAAAAGAAGATGACCAAGATGAGAGACCAAATAACCCCTGCTTTGGAGTACAGATCCATGATTACCAAAGACCATGATAAAACAGAGCTGGTTCCAGGCTGTACACACCACTCAGCCCTCCATTTTGAAAAGCTCCAAATGGGGTTCTAAAATCTACAAGGTCACCCAGAATAAAGACACCAAGAATAATGATAGAAACATCAGAACAGATCTCCCCTCATGTAAGACTAAGATAGATAGATAGATAGATAGATAGATAGATAGATAGATAGATAGATAGTAGATAGATAGTAGACAGCTTAAAAACAACATCAGTTAACTTCTCACTATTCAGAAGTCTTGGGATCCCAAGATCAAAACCCAGATTCACTATGTGGTTTGAGTCCCTCTCTGGTTTACAGTAGGTATCTTCGCACAGTGGTTCAAATGTTGGAAGGGATAAAGCAGGTTTACAGGTCTCTTCTGTAAAGGCCCTAATCCCATTGATAAGGTTCCACCCTCTTGACCTAGCCATTCCCTCAAAGGCTCTGGCTTCAAAGGGCTCCAATGTATGAATTTAGGGATTAAGAGTAAGACCATAAAACACAGGTCTTATTAAAACATTTTATAGAGCCAGACTTGATGGCGCACGCCTTTAATCCCAGCACAGGGGAGGCAGAGGTCGGAGGATCTCCATGAGTTCGAGATCACCCTGCAACTACATAGTTAATTCCAGGTCAGCCTGGGCCAGAGTGAGACCCTACCTTGAAAAATCAATAACAAAAAAAGTCATATATTCCTATATAAATATCATCATCTGGACATTCTCAAAACATTTTACTGCATAAAAGATCAAGTTACATAGTAAATTTCATTACATGATGAGTATACAATAAATCACTGAGGAAAAAACTCTTCAATAAAATGTGTAGAGGTTATGATTAATTAGTTGAAAAGAAAATTTGTAGTCTCCATGAACTCCAAAAGTATTAAAGTGGCATTTTGGTGGTTATAGGTTTGAAGTGAGTTGGATTTATTTGTCCTGGGGGTAGTGTTTGTTTTCCCATTAGCTGGGGGGTTGTTTGTTTCTTTTTCTTTTTTGAGACAAGATCTTGGGACAATAAAGCCTAGGCTGGACTGAATCCTCCCATTTTCCTCATCAGTCTAAGTGCGGGGATTATAAGCATATCACCCTACATTCAAGTTAAATATTTTTAAAATACTATTTATTTGTTTGAAAGCAGAGACAGATAGAGAGAAGAGATACAGTGAGAAGAACAGGCATGCCAGGGCCTCCAGCCACTGCAAATTAACTCCAGACATATGTGGCACTTTGTGCATATGGCTTTATATGGGTACTGGGAAATCAAATCCAAGTTGTTGGGCTTTGCAGGCAAGTACCTTAACTGCTGAGCCATCTCTCCAGCCCAAATTATATATTTTAATAAAAGAAAAAACTCATCATATCATCTACTTCGAACATCCTACTGGTTTTCCATTGTTCTTAAAATCAAAACCCATTTGCAACCTACACATCTCTACCTGGTCTGTCTCCAAGACTCTTCTTGAGCCACAATCTTGAGGTGATCTCACTTCACCTCGATCCCGATGCTTCTAGCACGTGGCCTCTGATGCCATACCCCCCTCCCTCATCCTCACTGACTTAGCTACAATCTTCCTTCAGAGTACAATCCAAGGCCACTTCTACAGGAAACCTGTCCTAAACCTCCCCAAGCCCATCAGTTATCCTCAGTAGCCATTTTTTATAGTACCATTGATTCATTCTTCAGAACATTCAACCATTTTCATTGCATTTGTACATTTAAAACAGACTCAGGACTATCTTCATTTTCCCAGCTTTATTGAACTATAATTGACAAACAAAAATGTATGTGATATATATGTGTGTGTGTGTATAATATGATTTACTGACATGTATGACATGTGAGATGATTACCATGATGAAGCTTAAAGTATGTGCTCAAGACTTACTTTCTTGGAAAATCTCAAGTATCACAGGGTGTGGTGGGGCACACCTGTGATCTCACCACTTGGGAGGCTCAGGCAGGAGGATCAGGAGTTCAAAGTCTTCCTTGGCTACACAGAAAGTCCAAGTTAATGTACCAAGTCCTTCTCACCATGTGCTGGTGCTTCAGATCTACACTTTCTTTTCCTTGACTCTGACTGACAGGTTGGCATATCCTCTGTGTAAGATGGGCTATCCTCAGCTCTCTACTGGCTATGAGACAGCTGATGAGTCTGCCAGGCTGGAAGGACTGCCTCTGAAAGCCACTGTAACAGAGGAGGATGCTTTCCTGACAGGGAATCCGATCCGGGAAATTCATGGAGGAAACTAAGAAGCTACTTCAATACCTACTCAGCAAGTATGAAGAAAAAAAAAAATGGTAAGGAGCCAGGAGTGGTGGTGCACACCTTTAATCCCAGCACTCGGGATGTAGAGGTAGGAGGATCATCATGAGTTCGAGGCCACCCTGAGGCTACATAGTGAATTCCAGATCTGCCTGAGCTAGAGTGAGACCCTACCTCAAAAAAACAAACAAACAAAAAGAGGTAAGGAATTGGTTAAAATACCAAGTGTGGGTTGTAATGTGTGTTTACAGTCAATGGGCTGTTATTCTACCCGGGACATTGTTTTGAGTTCTTAACACATTATGTCATTATAACACAGAGGTCACAAAATTAATAAGCAGGACAACTGTTATCCTATTGATTCCCAATCCACTGCTCTAATTTTTAGCTCTCTTTTTTTCACTTTTATGTTTATATATTGAAATTAATTGAAAAGTACAAAAGTATTCTATAGTATTATAGTAGAGCCTTCTGATATTATTTTCATTATTATTAACAACATATGGCCACCCTCTGACACTGCCTCACACTAGAACTTCCCACAAGGTCCTCCTACCAGAGTGAGCCAGTGAGAGGTTCCCACAGTCCAGCATCATCTCCAAGTATTTTCTTCAGCACATACTCTTACCCATCAAAGTCCACACCTGACCTGCCTACCCCTCAGAAATACTGAGGAATAAGGCCAAGTCTCAGGGGTGGAGGCTCGACCTCTTTCTTCATCATCCTAGACATAAACAAAACATCTAGAAAGCTAGGAAACTCTGATACAAGGCTACCACCCATATCGTTGCAGCCAATGCTGGGATAACATGAGCTATCAGCATATATAAAGCTCATCTGATGGCTTCCCCTGAGGATACAGCACCTTAGACTCCACCCTACTGCGTTGTGGAAAAAGGGTCCACTTTGCCATGCCCAGGAGTCCCAGCACAGCTCGGATGCAGAAAACAAGCATGCCCACAGCCAGAGCCACCGCACGGTTTCCCAGGTTTCCTTCAAGTTGAATCAGTGTAGCAACCCTTGGCTAAAACAAAAATTCACAAAGCAGGAAAACAGATGAAAGGTTTTCAGGACTCTAACCCTAGCTAATAAAATGGCAAATTTCAGCATATTTGAAACATCTTAAATCTTCTTGGAAGGAGCAATGTGAGAAAGGCAACCTCTAAAAAGAAGATCAAGCCAATGGTTGCCATGTCAGCACTCCTTGCATACCAACAGGGTTTCCCGAAGTAGGCTACTTGGAACCTGCAACTGCTTCACAACATGAGCCTGCTTTGCTCAGTCTTGTAGAAGCAGACAGACCCACAGGAATTGTTTCAGTGCTTCTCCAACATAATGTTTACATAAACTACCTGGAAATGGTGGCACAATGCGGATTTGTACTCATGTGTACACTTCTAACGAGCACCCAGGTGATGTCGCCGCCACCAATGCTACTGCCAGCCACCACCTTTTTTTTTGCTTATTTTTATTTATTTGTTTGAGAGCAACAGACAGAGAGAGAAAGAGGAAGATAGAGAGAGAGAGAGAAAATGGGCACAACCAGGGCCTCCAGCCACTGCAAACGAACTCCAGACACATGCGCCACCTTGTGCATCTGGCTTACGTTGGTCCTGGAGAATTGAGCCATCCACTGAGGTCCTTAGGCTTCACAGGCAAGTGCTTAACCACTAAGCCATCCCTCCAGCCCCTTACCACTGTTTCTTAAATGAGATCATCATATATTCACGACCCTTATGGATCTGAGGGAACGGGTTTCAAGGAAGTGCACTTTAAGGAACTCTCTACTGCATGTTATAATATATAATTACATGCTTTATCTTATTACATACAAACACACACACACACATGTATTTATTCATTCATTCCCCAGTTTCAATGACAAGACTTCTCTCTAATAGAAATAATTGATAAGCATTCACAAAAAAATTAGTTTCTTAAGTTAGCTTTTCTCAAAAGAGACAATGTAGACATTTCATGGATCCACAAGAATGAGTTTCCCATAAAGGAGGCCTACATAGTGCCTTTGTGGTCAGAGTGCTAAAATCACCCACCAACACAAAGCGCACACACACATGTGCAGGAGAGGGACAGATGTCTGGGGGTGGGAAAAGGTGAGGAGGTAGACTGCAAGTCACAGAACTTGGTGTCCTGCCCCACATTATGAGACAAGTCATTCACGACAGCCTGAATGCAACAAGAGGAGGCTTTCAGGAGACAGCAGCATGGCTTGCCTAACCGATTTCTTTGGACAGGGTTCTAAGAATGTCACGCAATGACGCTGCTTTAGACAGCATGTAGAGACTCAGCAAGGTATTGAGTCTTTTAAAACATTCTTGTTTCTAAGAATGGAGAAACACAAGCTAAACAGTGAAAAAGATGATCCAAACACAGTAGAATGACGTGATAAATGTCAGCCTGAAGCCATTCATTTCGCTCTCCACTGCCTGCCCCTCACTCCGCAGCTTCCAGCCAAATTAGAAAAGACACCAGTAGTGATACATCCTGAAACTGAAATTGTAACAGGTAGTGTAGGGGTATACACCCAAACTTTATAAAAGTGGTACTCCATGCAGTGCACCTCTCAGCTCTTGTTCTGAAGGCTGATGATGCCTTATCGATCAGGCCACTGGGTCACCACAGTTCTTACTTCTGAGAAGGCTCCACAGAGGTTGGAATTATCAACAAGCAAAATGGATTCACAGAAGCAAGTGAGAAAGTGAGGTTTGCCCATGAAAATCCAGGGAAGACGATGATAGTAAGCACCAGGGTGCACATGCTAGTTCACTGTCTTCCCAAGGTGTGTGGGAAAGGGGCAGATCAGAGCAGAAGTCCATGGAAGGAGAGCTCCACAAGGCTTTCTTTCCATCTTAAACATCCATGGTATTTGGCATCTTTGAACTACAGAGGTGTATCTTTATCTTCTCTCTCTGTTCTTCCCTCCCCTTCTCTTCTCTTCTTCCCTCCCCTTCTCCTCCTCCTTCCCTCCCCTCCTTCTCCTCCTCTCCTCTCCTCTCCTCTCTTCTCTCTTTCTCTCTCTCTCTTTCCCTCCCTTCCTCCCTCCCTCCCTCCTCCCCTCCCTCCCTCCCTCCCTCCCTCCTCCCCTCCCTCCCTCCTCCCCTCCCTCCCTCCTCCCCTCCCTCCCTCCTTCCTTCCCTCCCTTCCTCTCTCCCTCTCTTCCTCCCTCCCTCCTTTCCTCCTTCCTGGCTGCCATACAGTGAAAAAGTTCCTCAGGAGTGGGCTTGAGATCATGTGACTATCCTATTCTATTCAATCTTTCCTCAGGTACTTTTAGCCTTCACAGGTGATTCTTGCCTGATTTAATCCCACTGGAGATTGCAAAATATTATTTTTTAATTTTCTCACTTCATTTCATTCATTCATCATTCATGTTCTCCAGTGCAGGATGTCTTGGCTTCTACAGGCCCAGAATCCATAGACCCTAGGAATATGGTCTGCAATCTCTGAAACCAGGAGCTAAATAAATCTTTACTTTTTAAAAATTGTATATGTCAGGCATTCTGTCATGGCAATGACAAAACTAGCACCAAATATGGCATAAAAAATACTTAATTATGTAAATGTCTACACAACTTTTATTTACTTTATTATATAAATATTACAACAATTTTCAAGTACTAAAAGACTACAGGAGTTATGTATAAAAAACACTGAAGATTGTTTGAAAGGGAACCCACTAGCAACCAGGGAGAAGAAGCAAGAAGAGTGCAGAGGCTTAAAGCAGCAGAGGAAAGAAAGATCCTGTCTCCAAAGAAGGTGGAAGGAGAGGAGAAACATGCCAAAGCTGTCCTCTGACTTCCACACACACACCATGGCATACATGCACTCAGAAAATACATCACACATTAGAAACATGCATACACATAGAGATAGATAATACAAATAAAAACTAAGTACTTCAAAGGTTCAGAGGGCCTGAGGAGATGACTCAGTCAGAAAGTGCTTAGACCTGTGTTCAAATCTCCAGCACCTCCATACAAGCCGGACATGACTGTCTGGTGGTGCACACCTTTAATCCCAGCACTTGGGAGGCAGAAGTAGGAGGATCTCCATGAGTTCAAGGCCACCCTGAGACTACATAGGGAATTCTAGGTCAGCCGGGGCTGGAATGAAACCCTATCTAGAAAATTCAAAAAAAGAAAGAGAGAAAGGAAAGAAAAACAGGCGGGTGGGGGGAGCCAGACGTGATGATGTATGCCTATAATCCCAGCACCAGGGGAGGCAGAGGCAGGTGGACCCTGGGGATTTTCCAGCCAGCTAGTCTAGCAAAATTGGGGGCTCCAGGTTCAGTAAGAGACCCTGTCTCAAAAAACTAAGATGGACAGCAATTAAGAAAGGCATTCAACATTGACCTCTGGCCTCCACATGCATGTGCATACATGAACATATATACACACATGCGAACAGATATGCATATGCAAAAAATTAAAGGATTATATAAAATACATAGTAGAAAGTCAAAGTGACAGACTATTAATACCTTTCTATCTATGAGAGTATTATGATCAATCCTTCTTTTTTATTTTTCATGAGACAGACAAGAGAGAGAACAGGCAGGCCAGGGCTTCTTGCCACTGAAATCAGATTCCAGACACATGTGCCACCTTGTGCGCATGCATGATCTTGTGCACCTGGCTTATATGGGTTCTAGGGCACTGAACCTGGGTCCTTAGGTTTAACAGGCAAGCACCTTAACTGCTAAGCTATCTCTCCAGTCCCCTTCTTTATTTTCTTATTCAACTTGTTACTGTTAGAATTTTACAAATAAATGATTGAAGAAGAGAAAAAATATTCATTAACCATATCTCTATCTATAGATATTTATGTTTGTTCCTTAACCTCATGTCTCCTCCTGTAGAACTTTCTAGTTTTAACTTATCCTTGGAGTTTGGTAGCACTTATAATAAGCTCTACTATGAATTCAATAGTCTATATTTGTATAGAACATAATAAAAATATATTTAATGGGTTGTATAAATGGTTCAGTGGTTAAAGGAACTTGCTTGCAAAGCTTGACAGCCCATGTTCGATACCCCAGTACCCATGTAAAGCCAGACACACAAAGGGGTGCATGTGTCAGGAGTTCATTTGGTAGCCAGAGGACCCTGGCATTCCCATACACACTTACACTCTCACTCATTCTCTCTCTCTAATATATATAACATATATTATATATAATATACATAAAGAGTATCAAGTAAACTTAATGAACCCTAAGAGTTGGTTGACAATCACGGTTTTTGTCCTGATTTTTCATTTCCTAAACTCAAAGCTGTCTTTGGCCGAGTGCTGCCAACCAAGTTCACAATGAATTCCAACTTGATTACAAGGCTGGTGGCTGTGGTAACATAGTCCTTGTCTCACAGCATTTAAAGACCTTGTTAACCTAACCCACAATATAAACCAGCAGCTATTTCAGAGGTCAAGGGGAAAGGCACAAGTTGCAAGTTAGTAAGAATTCAATCTAAATTTGGGGAATTTGATCTGAGATTGATGATGACAGAGCAGATGGCACAAAGAATCTTTCTCAGCATTTTGTCCAAAAAATAGCAAACCAAGAAAGAAGTCTTATGTAAGAACCAAACATGCTGTAGAGGTGCTGAATTTAGAAAACAAAATTTTAAGTTAAAATGTTGTTTAATTTAACATGTCCTTATTTGTTCTTATGTTCTTATCATAAAGGACTCAATGAGCAAATAGATTTCAATGTCAGGTTGTTTATCTTTAAATCCTATTTCCAATGGATACAGACAATGCTTTAATTATATTAACATATGATTTCCACAAAACTGCTTAAAATTCTTGAAAAACGTCCTTATTTCTTTTGTTTGTTTGTTTGTGTGGGGGTGTTTTGTTTTGGTTTGGTTTTGGTTTGAAGGTAGGGTTTTGCTCTAGCTTTGGCTGAAATTTACTATGTAGTCTCAGGGTGGCCTCAAACTCACCGCTATACTCCTACCTCTGCCTCCCTAGTGCGGGGATTAAAAGCATGCCCCACCATGCTCAGCTTCCTCTTTATTTCTTGACCAAACACTAGTTTCTCTTAAAAGCTGTTATAAGTAGTGCATGGTTATAATCCCAGCACTCAGTAGGCAAAGGCAGGATGGTCATGAGTTTAAGGCCAGCATAGATTACCTGTAAGTTCCAGGCCAGCCTGGGCTACAGAGCAAGACCCTCTATTAAAAAAAATAGAGAAAAGGTGGGGGACTAGGAAGTTAAACATTTTAAAATGGCAAGTTTGAGGGCTAGGTAGATGGTTCTGCAGATAAGAGTACTAGCTGTCCAAGTGTGCGGACCTGAGAGGGTCTAATTCATGCCAAGTTCAATTTTCATTCCCCAGCACCCAAGAAAATAGGTGGGTGTGGTCACACGCACACCTGTAACCCCAGCATTGTGGGGAGCAGAGACTGGAGGCTCACTGAAGCTGACTGGTCAGCCAGTCTGACCAGAAAAAAATGGCAACTTCACGTTCAGTGAAAACTTCTGTCTCACAAAAACATGGGGAAGAGAGATAGAGGATGACAACCTTCTCCTCTGGCCTCCATACACACATGCACAGGTGCACACATCTATATACACGTGGATACACCACACATACACACACATCACACACACAAAATGTAATGAATGATCTCAGAAAATTGAGCAACTGAAACTGAAAAGGAAACCAAAGCTCCAAATAAATAAAGTTACCTTTCTTTTTGTAAAAATGACTGGATCTGATTTAAGAATAGTTTGGCAGGCTGGACAGATGGCTCAGTGGTTAAGGCGCTTGCCTGAGAAGCCTAAGGACCAACGTTCAACTCTCCAGATTCCACGTAAGCCAGACGCACAAGGTGACACAAGCGTGTGAGGTCGCACATGCACACAAGATGGCGCACGTGTCTGGAGCTCCACTAGAGTGGCCGGGGCACTGCCACACCAACCATTCTCTCTCTCGTGAAAAAATTACAAAGGAAGAGAATAGTTTGGTCATGGATTTACCTGTTCCGTCATAACTAATAATAGCTCAAATAGAATACTAGGCTACTTTCAAACCCAAGCAGTTTAAAATATTAATAAATTTCTCCACTTTTATGTATGTTTGGGATTTTATTTCCATTTAAACTAGCAAGAGGTTTAAAGTTTATGCCAAATACCAGGAAGAACTCTCTGAAATTACATGGACATTTTAGAATTCTCAGGTCTACAGCAAATCCATATGCTAAGAATACCTTGCCAAATAAATGAACTGCTTCTGGCAATGACCCACTTTAAAATTAAAAAAAAATCTAACTAAAAATTTTTGCAAGTGAAATTAAATTACTCTAATGGACTACTTACCCCAAAACCTACTTATGTCTTGCCTACATTAAAATCCATTCCAAGAAATAGTGTGAAAGGTTATCCCATTAATAATTATTTTCTTAATGTTTTATTTGCACATGTGTGTGCATGGACGGCCATAGTCTCTTGCCACTTCAAGGGAACACTAAATGCATATAACACTTTTTTTTTTCTTCAGTATTTATATGGGTACTAGGGAAGTGAACTTAGCCTGGCAGGTTTTCCAAGCAAGTGCCTTTAACTGCTGAGCCATCTCCCCTGTCCCCAACAATAATAATCTTAAACTTTATTTATTTATTTATTTCTGAGAGGGAAAGAAGCAAATAGAGGGGGGTGGGAGAGAGAGAGAATGAGCACACCAGGGCCTCCAGCTACTGCAGACAGAGAAGCAGAGAGAGAGGAAGAGAGAGTGGGAATGCTGCAAACGAACTCCAGATGCATGTGCCACCTTGTACATCTGGCTTACATGGGTTCTGGGAAATTGAACCTGTGCAGACAAGTGCCTTAACTACTAAGCCATCTCTCCAGCCCCAATAATAATTTTAAATAAGCTAAAAAAAAAAAAAAACCCTGTATCTTCAATGTTACCATTCCATAATATCTATACTTTCCGTGTATTTAAAGTCTTTCACTGCTGAAAATAGTATGATTTTCCTGAAATAAAATAAGAATTGCTTAAAAGTTCTTTGAATCTTTAAAACAAAACATTAATTACTCTTGTTATTAGAAAAAATAAACTTGGGCTAGAAAAAGATGGCTCAGCAATCATAGGCTTTTGCTTGCAAAGCTTGATGACTTGAGTTTGATTCCCTAGTAACCATGTAAAGTCAGACACACAAAGTAGCACATGCATCTGGAGTTTGTTTGCAGTGGCAAGAGGCCCAGGTGTGCCTAGTCATATTCCTTCATTCTCTCTCTCTCTCTTTCTGTGTGTGTGTGTGTGTGTGTGTGTGTGTGAGAGAGAGAGAGAGAGAGAGAGAGAGAGAGAGAAAGAGCACTTGAAAATAAATAATAAATATTTAATTTAACAAATGAAAAAAAAAATAGACTTCATATTTATGGTTAAGCAGAGTACATTTGCCAAAAACTGTAAATAATTTTTATGCATTCCTTTACTTAACCTTCCAGATATTCATTTGAGATAGATACACTTAATGTGACATATTAGAGGTAAAGAAACCAAAATTCTGAGATACTGAATAGCTGGCAGATCACTAGGTCTTAGTCTTTCCAAAAATCGAATCTCCCCTTTCCGAGTAACAAGGACTGAGCTGGGCCCATGACCTTCAAGTGAGAGAAAGCATGTGCCCGCTTCCAGTCAACCTAGATGTGTCATTGGACTAATTCCCGTAAGTGGAATGTGAGTGGGGGAGCGCATGTGCAGTCTTATTAGGTATTTATCTCCCGTCCACAGGCTGAACACACATGTGAAACTGAGGCAGCTCTGGACCACACAGGTAGTAGTAGTATCGTCCCAACAAAATGTCTCAGCAGTGCTTCACCCCTCTGTCCATCCTAAACCACCTGTCTACCATAGATGGAAGTAACAGAGAAGTACTTCTCTCTTATTGGACTGGCATAGTTTAGAGAAAATCACAGGTGTGGTACCACACCTGGCATGGTAAACTTACAGGAACAATCATGAATTAATAGCTTAGCAGTTGGCTTTCTGGTAATAAGACAGCAGATATTGCTAACTAGAAAAGTCATAAACTGATGACCTTTATTTGTCACAGTAAGATAGCTGTCAGCCCTGTCACCTAAGATAACCTGGAAAGCGGGCATGCCCACAGAACCTACTGCTGTAAGAAAAGTACACAGTGAGTTCTGGAAGAAATTTCTATAATTCTAAGTGTTCACTCAGAAGTACCAAACATTGATATGGGCCAAAAAGAAATCATGGAACTAAATATGCCCTTTAACTTATACAACAAAGTACCAGTAGTAGGATGCTTTAATAAATGTTTTTAGATTCATCTCATCCCTCCCAAAATTATAATTAAGCAGAAAGCACTAAAGTCTCATTGTTGATAATGAGAAATAAAATATTTTGCCTTAAAGACTAGAGAAGATAATATTGTTTCAGAGCTGGAAATTAAACATAGACACTTGCGTATGCTAGCTTTGTGGTCTGGAATATGAGACACCCCCCAGGCTCATGTAGGGAATACTCCATCCCTAACTAATGACATTATTTTGAGGAAGTTCTGGCAACTTTGAGAATTTGGGCCTAGATGAAGGAAGGACACGAGGCTATGTGTGGGTAGGACAGCATGCTGTTGAAGGTTCCCATCAATCCCCTGCTTCCTGGACATCATGAAATAAAGAACCTCTGCACCACGTGCTCACACCATGGTATTCCACAAAGCACATGGGTCTAAGCAACCACAGCGTGGATCCTCTGAAACCATGAGCAAACAAGTCCTTCCTGCTTTAAGCTGGTCTCTCTGGTATTTTGGGTACAGCTACCCAGAAGCAGCCAGCACTCTAAGCAAGTATACCCCTGGGCTACAACCCTACCAGGAAAATATTCTTTTCATCCTTCATAGCACAGTCACCCAGAAAAATTTTGCATTTTACTTTAATGTCACACATATCTAAAAATAAAACAATGGATAAAATACATTTAAAACCTCTTTTCCTTAGAAACAACAAACTGGTTTAATTACAGGTTTTATACATTTTCCTATAGTTGCTCTTTCTCCTCTTTTTTATTTTCAAAGTGTGGTATGAACATGTTAGAATTTCATTCAAGGTCAAGTTGCAGTGTGTTTCTTTTAAAAATGGGGGGATTTTAATTAGGGTACACATATATCTACATTAAAATTCTGCATGTTAAAGTGGTTATTTTGGTACTCATGTTACATAAAACCATAGTTCCTAAAAGCGTTTCAAACAGTGCTGCCAACTTGAGAACTTAACGGTGCTCGGCTCACCCACGCCCACCTACTGCAACGTGGAGACTAGAATTTTGAGTAAAATTCAATGGAAGAAAACAAAGAGCCTCACAGAGCACTAAGAAAAGAACGAAGAAATAATACAGAAATAAAAACTGCCACAATGTCAACTTTTCCTCAATAAATAAACACCAGAAATTCTCCAAGAAATGCCTGCTGTCTACTTTTTCTACACTATATTTTTTTATCCTTCTGGTCTACTAGGCACATATACATTTCCCCTTGGGAAGGTTTTGCTTCTTATATTACTTTTCTTCCTTCCATGATGTTGAAAGCTAAACAAGGGAGCCAATAACATTTCTACCCCTAGAGTGACCTTAAGTCCCAGACTACTCAGAACTACCCTGCTGGTGCCTTTTGTCCTAAAAGAGTTGTACTCTTCTTAAAGGTGCCCCAGGCTTAGGAGAAATTAAGATGGGCATACTGTCTAGGATAACCAGCTATGTAAATATGAGCAAGTCAGGAACTTTTAGTCCCATTTTGCATTCACCAAATAAAAATCACACCTAGGGCTGGAGAGATGGCGTAGCAGTTAAGCGCTTGCCTGTGAAGCCTAAGGACCCCGGTTTGAGGCTCGATTCCCCAGGACCCATGTTAGCCAGATGCACAAGGAGGCACATGCGTCTGGAGTTCATTTTCAGTGGCTGGACACCCTGGCGCGCCCATTCTCTCTGTCTCTTTCTCTCTGCCTCTTTCTCTCTGTCTGTCACTCTCAAATAAATAAATTAGAATAAACAAAAAAATTTTAAAAAAAGAATCACACCTACAATTTGTGACAGTGATGATCACCAGAAATATGATGAGCACATTTGAAAGCAAAGGTTCTTATAAACATAACACATTCTACAAGGGAGCATAAGAAATACCCAGATGCAGAGCAGGTAATATAACCTAGAGGCGGAGTGCTTGTCTGGCAGGTATAAGGCCCCAGATTCAATTCTAGGGAGGGAGAGAGAACCCAAAATTCCAGATGCATTTTGAGGAGAAAGTACTATTATCTTCAGCCTGTTTTGCATCATCCCAAGAATGTTTGTTTGTTTCGAGGAAGGATCTCACTCTAGCCCAGGCTGACCTGGAATTCACTATGTAGTCTCAGTGTGGCCTCAAACTCATAGAGATCCTCCTACCTCTGCCTCTCAGATGCTGGGATTAAAGGGGTGCGCCACCACGCCCAGACCAAGAGTTTTAGTTGATACAACTACAAACATACACTCATGTAACTTAATAGAGCCATTTTACTGAACTATAAAAAAAAAATGGAGACTGAATGATTCTTGTGGCCCCTTCCCAAAAGTCATGATAAAAGTTTCAGTTCAATGTTTCTGATTATCATTAACATTCATGCTGTTTATATCAAACATACAACTCTGAATTCACAAATTTCTTGCCCTCAATCTGAATCATGGATATATACTAAAATCATAAAATTTTTTGGGGTTGACATCAAAGTACTTAAAATTTTCAAGTTATTTACTCCCTTTTTAAAATAGGGAGATTTGGGGGCTAGGGGGGTGGCTCAGTAGGTAATAGCACTTGCTATACAAGCATGAGTGACTGAGCTCAATTCTTGGCACCCACATAAAAGCCACGCATGGGCACACATGCCTTTAACTCTAGCACTGAGGGGTACAGAGGCAGAAGAATCCCTGGGGTTCAGTCAGCGTAACCCAAAACTGGAGAGCTCCAGGTTCAGTGAGAGACTCAGAAAAACAAGGCAAAAAACACTTGAAATCCTCCTCTAACCTACACCAATAACTGACTGCACACAGATTACATATACTCCAACTCCCGTTCGATCCTCCCTAGCACCCACTTAAATCTTGACAAAAAGTGATACAGGCAGCTATATTCCCAGTGCCTCTAATAATCATGAAAGGCAAAGCCAGAAGAATCCAAAAGCAAGAGGAACCCTGTCACAAAGAAGGTGGAAGATAGGATGGGCACTCTGAGGATATCCTCGATCTACACACACACACACACACACACACACACATACACACACACACACACACTCCACGCACACACATCAAGTTCTTAAAATGTACACACCTCAGGTGACAATGCCAGCAATTAGGAAAGCAAAGAAGTTAGAAAAGAAAATCACTTTTCTTGTCTTGAGTGACCTGCAAAGACCTGTGAAAATTCATTTCTTGGCTGAGATAACCTGCAAATTAAGAGGTTCAAAGCTTCATGTTCACTTTAAGAACACCCAGGAAATGTCCCAGGCCATCAAGAATATGCATATCTGAAAAGCCATCAAGTATCTGAGAGATGTCACTTTAAAGTAGTGTGTGCCATCCTGAGGGTACAGTGGTGGAGCCAGTAGACATGTTCAGGATGCAGGGTCGGTGGCCTACAGAGAAGGCTGCACTTCTGTTGCTCATGCTTCAAAATGCAGACGTTGTGCTGAACTTAAGGGGTTAGCTGCAGATTCTCTGGTCATGGAACACGTCCACATGAACAAACACCCTACGCGTTCATGGCCAGAGGAACTCACTCACAAACGATCCCTGCCACATCAAGGTGATCTCACCAAAAAAAAGAACAAATTTTTCCTAAGCTGGAAGAGGAGAGGCAAGAAAAAAGAAAATAATATTCCAGAAGAAACAAAAGTTTATATAGAGATAAATTCAACATGAAATAAGTGTGAATAAAACATAAAGGGGCTAGGCATGGTGGCACATGCCTTTAATCCCAGCACTTGGGAGGCTGAGACAGGAGGATTGCTATGAATTCAAGGTCGCCCTCAGACTACAGAGTGAATTCCAGTTCAGCCTGGGCTAGAGTAAGACCATACCTTAGAAACAAAAACAAAAAAATAAATAAATAAATAAATAAACAAAGGAAAAGAAAAAGGAAGAAGGGAGGAGGAAGAACGGGGGATGAAGGAAGAGAGAGAGGAAAAGAGGCATCCAAATCATAAATGCAAAAGTAAAATTATCTCTGCAGAGGAAATGATCATATAGCATCATACAGATTCTAACAAAAAAATGGATGAATAAATTCAGTACAATTGAAGGATATAAAATTGACAAGAATTGGACTAGAGAGATGACTTAGCATTTCAGGCACTTGCCTGTGAGGCCAAAGGACCCAGGTTCCATTTTTCCAGGACCCACATAAGCCAGATGCACAAGGTGGCACATGTATCTGGAGTTAGTTCGCAGTGGCTGAAGGCCCTGGCATGCACATTCTGTCCCTCTTTCTCTCTTTCTCTCTCCCTCTCTCTTTCTCTCTTTCTCTCTCTCCATCTTTTCTCTCAAATATGTTTTTTTAAAAAAATTGACGAGAATTAGTGCTATTACCACACACATAAAATTAAGAAAAAATATCATTTACAATATGAATAAATAAATAAAATACTTAGAAATGATTTAACTAATGAGGTAAAAAGTAAGCACACTGAAAATAATCAAACATTAATGAGGAAGACAATGTTATCCCATGATAAGAGAATGGAAGAAGATGTTAAAAGGTCTGTACTACCCAAAGAGATCTAAGACTCAGTAAAATTCCTATAAAAGTCTCAATAGCATTTTGTAATTGATTTTGTTTTAAAAATTAGGGTCTCACTCGATAGCCTAGGCTATCCTAGAACACATTATGTAACACAGACTGGCCCATAACTTACAGTAATTATCCTGTCTCAGCCTCCAAATTCTAGGATAGAAGTATGAGCTATCACACATGGCTCCCAATACTATACTTTAAACAAATTTTAAAAATCCAAAAATTCATATGGAACCACAGAAGACCCTGAGTAATCAAAGCAGTGTTGAGAACATGGAGAATAAGGCACCCTGGCATCCTGTTGGTGGGAATGTAAATTGATAGTCCTTAAGGAAGTTAAACGGTATGGAAGTTACTCATGAAATTAAAAAAAATAGAAAAAATAAAAATAGGACTACCATATAATTCATAATTTCACTCAATATATATATCCCAAGAAAATGAAATCATTATCTTGAAAAGATGACTGCCCCCCATCTTCAGTGCAACTGAAGAACAGAAACAAACTGTCTACCAATGGATGAATGGATCAAAAACTATTGATGCTGTATGAGCTGAAAATGCAGCTCAGTTAAAAGAGTGTTTGCCCAACATGCACAACAGCCTTAGTTTGAAGCCAAGCACCACAAAGCCAGGCATGGTAGCATATGCCTGCAATCCCAGCTCTCAGGAGATAGAAGCAGAGAGAGCAGAAGTTCAAGGTGATCCTCAGCTACATAGTGAGTTCAAAGGCATCCTGGAATACATAAGACCTTGATTCAAAACAAGTATTTGAGAAAGCCTTTATTGGAATATATGTGTATCTGTGCATGCAGGGAGATAGGAAGTGAGTGAAGACTAAGGCAGGGTCGTCAATTGCCTGGCTGGTTGTTGAAGGCATACTCCACCACACACACACACACGAAGAACTCTCAGAAACGACTGGGAGACTTTTTGGTTCAAGACACTTAAGGAAATTTCTGACCTATCATTAACTAAACACTAGTATAATCAGACAGCTCACTTTGGTAGCCACCCATGATGATGACCACAGAGTACAAAATTATCCCACAGAAGTCCACAAACAACATAGCAACATAGAGCAAAAATACAACAGAACTGAGAATAAGTGACTATAGAATGCTCACTTATATAGGGCATCTGTATCACCTCCTCCAAGGTTCAGGAACATCAAGGAAGAAGGGGCAGACAGAAGGTAAGGTGTGGAGGAAGTCTGGGGCTGGCAGGGTGAGTGGTGTGGAATGCTAACTTCTAAGTGTGGCATGGATGTTACACACTTAAATCAATGCAGCTATGACTATGTGCACAAGATCTGGGCAAGTCTGTACCTGTCAACACCCTGTCATGACAGGGAAAGGGGATCATGGGGCCCCACTCCTCCCTAAGATTTTATACATAGCTAATGACTTATGGGGGAAAGGAGAGACATTTTCTTCAGTGGTTCAGCCCCTGTTAGAGTGCCTATGCTCCTGTAACTAACCCTAACTAAACTCACTGGGTCAGCAAAAGAGAAAAGAAAATGCCATGAAGTAAAAATGGGGGAGGAGTAAATGAGGCGGGTAAGGATGGAAGGGGGATAAGGAACAGAAGAGCTTAAGTGGGAGACAAATATGATAGAAATAAATGATGTACATGTATGAAAATGTAATAATGAAACACATTATTACATACAATTAATATATGCTAAATAAACATTTTGAAGAAAAACATAAAATGAAAGAAAGCTGACAAAAAAAAGAACAAAAAAACCCACAAAACATATAGAAAACCATCCATAGCCAAGAGGCAAATTCTGTTTATCAATAATTATATTAAATGTAAATAAATTAGACACTCCACTCAAAGGCAGAGATTAGAGAAAATACATTGCTTAAATGATCCAACTATATTCTATTTGCAAAAACAATAGTCAGAGACACAAGTAAGACAAGTCATGAGACAAGAGTCAGATACAGCGACACAACACTTGTAACCGCAGCTCTCAGGAGATGCAGAAAGGAGGATTACAAATTTAAGGCCCATCTGGACTGCATAGTAAATCCTGACCTGAAGTTAAAAGAGAAAGAGAGGCTGTACCATATATTATAGGCTGGATTTTATTCCTTAAAATCTATATTTGAAATACTATATTGAATCCCTACTTTTAAAATCCTATATTGGATCTATATTGAAACCCTAAGCACCATTAGTTAAGAATGTGACTAAAGGGCTGGAGAGATGGCTTAGTGGTTAAGCGCTTACCTGTAAAGCCTAAGGACCCCGGTTCGAGGCTTGACTCCCCAGGACCCACGTTAGCCAGATGCACAAGGGGGCACACGCATCTGGAGTTCGTTTGCAGTGGCTGGAGGCCCTGGCGTGCCCATTCTCTCTCTCTCTCTTTCTCTGCCTCTTTCCCTCTGTCGCTCACAAATAAATAAATAAATAAAATATTTAAAAAAAAGAATGTGACAAAAATTTAGAGATGGGGCCCTGAAAAGATAAATAAGTAAAAATAGGGGCATTAGGTTGGACTAAAATACAATCTAACTGGCGTCCTTATAAAAAGAGAAAAATTGGACACACAGAAACATTCCATTGACCTATGAACACAGAAAAAGACCCTATGACAACCAAGCAAAAAGCCAACAAGAGGCCTTGCAGGAAATCAACATGATGGCACCTGAGTCTTATCCTTGTAGCCTCAAAATGGTAAGAAAATTAATTTCTGTGTTGAAAGTCATGCAGCCTGGGCAGCACTAGAAAACTAATATATACTGCCAATAGGAATGAAAGATGAAAGGAATAATGATTATCAGACAAAATAGACTTCAAATGAAAACTGTTACTAGACACAAAGGACATTTTTCATGATAAAAGAGTAAGTTAAAAAGGAAAATATAATGATTATAATCATATATATACCTAAGAATAGGACTGTAAAGTGTATAAACTAAAAGTGCAACATCCATACCCTACTTTCCATAATGAACAGGACAGACAGACAGGACAAGGATTGATACAAAGACAAAAGGACCATCAAAAAATAAATTTGATTCCATCATGCGTACGAGCTTTCGTGTTTCAAAGGACACCATCAAAAATACATATGGGGGAACAGTATTTTCCCTGTTGTAGTGTGGAATCCCAATTTGGGGATACCAAATTGTCTCCATTTTCTTATCCTTTCCTCAACCTCAAGCTTAGTTCCCCACCAGCTTTTACAGGACCTAGGTTTATTCCCTTGGGCACATCCAGCTTTTTTTCAAACACCTAAGGTTCTTCAGCTATCATTTATTTTAAGTTGGGCCAGCATAGCAAATGCAGATCCCTTCTCATATGTCCTTTTATCTCTGTTACTTAGGAAAGATCCATAACAACCCCTATTAGATCCAAAACATTGTTTGGTGTCTTCTACTAAATCATCCTCATCTCATGTGTGGTCACAAACCTGATGCAGAAAGAAAACATGAGTTTTCTTTGGCAGTGGCTATCCTAAAAACATTTTAATTACTTATCAACAAACTGCACTCAAAAGATATTTTTCATCCTTAGTCTCTTCAGTTTCTCTTGAAAAATCTCATGCGAGACCCACACTCTTTGGTGGCATAGCTGGGGCAAGCCAAGCAGTAACAGCTCCATCCCCTTTAATGAAGTGTGCCTATGACCTTTATCAAGCCACAGGGTTCCATCACAGCACATCCACCCGGTTTCACTGTGACCATCTAGCCTGGAGGTGCTGGAGTTTTAGGCAACCCAAGGCCAGGAAGTTAAAAGCAGTGTTCCATCATGGGGAGGGGGAGGAACCTCTTCCTTATGTCTAGGTTTTAACTTGCACAAACCTATTATTCCACCCTCATAGCTCCTAGGTTTTCAATCCAACAATTTCTCTATCTGCCCATAATCATATATAATATCGCACTATCACTTACCTATACAAGTGACTCTGTCACACTGTTGCAGAGGCACATTCTAACCTGGAAGCTCCTACAAAACACAGCATAATCCCAGACCACAGGGAAGAAAGCACTAAAGATCTTATCCATGGACCAGTGAAATCTTCATTTCCAGATACACTTCTCTCTGAAGTAAACATCCCTCCTACATTTCTGAACTCTAATGAATTTTAAAAGTGTCTCTCAAAATTTACTGTGTAACCTTATGTGCTAACAGGGGCCACTGCTATATGAAAGCAACCAGCCTGACAAGATGGACATGCCTGGGCAATAGTAGCACCCAGCCTAGGTGGATACCAACAGCTCTCTAATTGGCTAAAAGAGCTGTTCAGTGAGAGAAATCCTGCTGGAGCTGAGCTGAAAACCTCCTCTTTGTAGACCAGATGACAGAAAGCTGGAAAAAAAAAACAAAAACTACACTGCATGCAGCTCCATGGAAGAGAGAGAAGTCACCAGTGGAGATAAACAACTATAGTAGACACTGCAAGCCTTAAATTTGGCCAGCCAGGCCAAATGAGCCAACAGGTGCAATAGTGGCATATCTGTTATGGGGGAAACCAATAAGTCTCTAATTGGACTGGGGGCCCACTCCATGGAAAGGAATACATTCCTGACACTAAAAATCAATGATAGAGGAAGTCATGACCCCTGGGGGTATAGCATCTTTTGGTGTCTGGCTAAATGTATATATTATGCTCACCGAACTGCCTGGTAAGCACTTTTCTTAATGTTCATACCTGCATATTAATGCTACTCTCACTTTTGGTTAGAGAAATTTCTGTTAAGATGGTGATGACCTTGGGATGACTCAATAGGCATCATAATGCTTAGAAGATGTGACAGAGGAGTGCTCAGCACTGAAACATCTCTATCATACCTTCCAAGGACCAGGGTCCATTGGGGAAGAGGTAGCAGAAAGAATGTAAGAGCCAGAACAAAGGTAAGACTCCTTACAATGTGCTCTTCCAGACACAAATGACCTGGACATCTATGACCTCACAGTGTCTGACACTACCTACAGAAGACCATCATAATAGGAGGAAAAAATGATGACATCAAAATAAAAGAGAGACTTATTTAGAGGGGGAAGGGAATGATAGAGAGCAGAGTCATGAAGGGGAAAGTGGAGAGGGGAAGGAATTACCATGGTTTATTGTTTATAATTATGGAAGTTGTCAATAAAAGAAAAAAAGATCTGCTCGGTGGAAAGGACCCCTAGCTGGAACTGGGAACCACATATAATGTATCCATACAACTTCTACTTAATAAATAAATAAAAATTTACTGTGTATGGAACAAATGTAGGGATCTTATTGAAAATGGAGATTATATACAAGGAACTCAAGAAATTCATAGCAAAAGAAAATAACAATGACTATTATAAAAAATACTAAGATAATAATGCTAGTGATAATGTAAAGGAAGCCCTTGCACACTACTAGTAAGAGTGTAAATTAGTTCAGCCATTATGGAAAGCCATATGGAGAATCTTCAAAACAATTTAAGATAGAGCAAACTAACATATATGATCCATCAACTCCACTAGCAGGTAAACAAACAAATGCACTCCTATGTCCACAGCACAACTGTTCACAATGCCAGGAAATAGACAACTGAAGTGTGCAGCAACTAATGAGTGCATAAAGATGAGATATGTGGACATCATGATGGACTATGTGGCCATGAAAATATTGAAAAAACGTGATTTGTAGCAATACCAACAGAAGCACAAATCAGTATATAAAGTAAAATAAATCAAACCCAGAAAGACAATATTGCATGATCTCACACATATGTCAACTCTAAAACTGCTCATCTCATAGAAACTGAAGGTCAAGTGATGGTCATCAGAGGATGAAGGAGGTAGAGGAAGAGATGGAGAAAGGTAAATCAATGGGACTTAAGTTGTGGTTAGATAGAAGTTGGATCTGGTGGGCCAACTATAGGCAACAGTAATTACTACACATTTCAAAAAGCTAGAGGAGTTTTTAAGTTTTCACCATCCAAAAGATAAATGTCTGAGGAAGTGGATGTGTTTACCTTGATTTAAACATTACATAGTGTACACATGTATGAAAGTATCAAAACACTATGCACAATTCTGCTTTTTTACATACCTCTTACAAATAAATTTTAAAAGTTGGGGAAATAGTCAATGAGTGTGAAAATGCAGATTCTAATTCAGGAGGTCTGATGTAGACCTGAGATTCTGCATTTCTATTAAGTTTCCACGAGCTGTAGATGCTGCTAGCTGTGTGGACTTTCAATAGCAAGAAGACTTATGAAGGAAGGTTTCTTGAAAGAATTACCTGAATGAACTATGAAGATACAAAATATGCACACCTTTTAGGATTCTGTGCCAACTTAACATCTGACTTAAGTAAATCACTACTTTTTATAATGGTCCACAGGAAGAAACAGATGATTCTTTTAGCCATTAGGCACTGACTATTGCATACCCTCTGCATGTCTACATGATCAATATTGGGCATTATCTAAAGACATTGGCCAGATTTCTACATGTTCACAATGCTTAGAATTTATTTGGCAAAAAAACCAATGAGAAACAACCATCTAAAACAGCAGGTGATTAAGCGAATTGCTTTTGTTAAAAAGTGAAACCAAGGAGGTGAACTATCACTATCTGAGAGGAAAACGTCAAACTAAATCCACTTCCCGACAGCCCCTCCCAGAAAAACAGAGCTCTCACCCCTGTTGGCCATCACTAACAAAAGAAGGTACTTTGACCTCTAGGAAAATCATATTCAGGAGGGTGAGTTGAGACAGAAAGAAAGAGAGAACCACTGCTTTAAAATTGTCTATCAAAAAGGGAAGCAAAGAGAGCTGGTGAGCATTCTAGGTGCTTTCTACAGCAGAAGTACTCATGGGAAGCAGAGTCTGTATAGTCATGGGATGGAAAAACACCCACCTGAAGCAAACCAGAGTGTACAACTCACTGTCATCCCATCCTGAGTACAGAAAGCACAAAGTCTATGTCCTAAGAAGTGCCTATCAGGTTAATTTCTGGGTAGGAAGGCTGAATAATTGGCCCATTAGGTCCTTTCCTTTCCAGCTTTTTTCTTTTTTTTCAATTTTTATTTCTATTTATTTATTTGACAGTGAAAGAGGGAGAGAGAAAGAGATTGGGCGTGGCAGGACTTCCAGGCACTGCAAACAAACTCCAGAAGCATGCGCCCCCTTGTGCATCTGGCTAACATGGGTCCTGGGGAATTGAACCTGGGTCCTTTGGCTTTGCAGGCAAATGCCTTAACCGCTAAGCCATCCCTCCAACCATCCAGCTTTTTTCTTAATTGCAGGACCAAAATTACTGTTGTCCTCTAACACTTGAGTCATTTGCTTTGCTTGCTGCTGAACACAGGAGACAAATGAAGCAACTGTGGATGTGTGAAAGCATCTGTAAATGTAAGAAAAGGCTTGGCTCCGCACCGGGTTAGGCATTCTGCTGCCCTCGGCATCCCTGGTTCTTAGAGAATGTTCTCATAGGTCTGATTTTCAACTCTGCCATCAATTGTCATTGTGACTCTTCTGTGGACCCTGTCCAAGTCGTCCTCCTTGCTCTTGTACAGATGAGCGATGAGTGGCACTTCTAGATTTTCTGGCTGCTCCATCTGGAAGAAGTGTTAGTTATGCTCCATTTTGTGCCAGAGCCCCCTTTACAGGGCCCATGGTTACACTTCCGAGTACATTTTCATTCTTAGCTTGTGATGCACTTCAACTATACAATCAGAAGTTCACACAGTTCAGAAGTTCATCAAATAGCAATCTGTATACAATAACCAGATTGAAGAAAAATGAATCATTTTGCCAATTTGTTTTATTTATTCATATCTTTCTTGACTATTTCTCACTTAGCACAGAACTGCACACATGTAAGGTTCTCAATGTTTGTTCAATGAATAACACTTGAATGACTTTTACCCTAGCATTAAATAATGAACATCTACTATGAAAGAGTTATTGGACAAATGACAATGATTCCATCTTCAACAAAATGAAAACAGGGGATTCTCTTTATTAAAGAATGGGGGATAAATATAAATGTGTGCTTGAACCTGATATTGCACATTGAAGTGGGTTAGCTGAGGAATGTACAAAGTTCCCTTCTCTTCCCTGTCTGGCCCTGGGCAGCACATACATCTGCCCAAACACAATGGTACAGGGTGTGGGCTTTTAAGATCTTTTTTAGCTTAGAGATGCAAACTCAGAGGCTTAAAGAGGGGGAAGGGAATAAGAAAGGAAGGGAGGAAAAGACAGTGAAAGAGAAGGAAAGTCCTATACAGACAAAATCCAGCTCCACAAGACCACCAGGGTTCATTCATTGTTTTCTAGGTAAAGCCAAGGGCGGTGTAGATCATGCCTGTAAAACTCAGTATCAAGCCCATCTGTCTGAAACAAATTCAAGCTTCAGACAAAAATATAAGAAAGGTCATAGCCATTTGTCATACTTCCTCACTCCTTTCTACCTGTGTCCCCTCCCACCCAGTATCTCGTTGCAAAATCCTAAAAGCCCAGGTTCTCCTCACTAGAGTTCTCTATATTTTCTCAATTATCCAGTACACCTTACCTATTCCCCATCAAAATTTGTTGGTTCTAAGTTCAGTTACTTTGAGCTCCCGTGTTTCAGCTGGATCAATGAAAGATAATATGTACATTATGTGAAAGACTATGTATTACTGAAAATATTATATCCTTAACCTTCTATACTCACTGTGGACCTCCAAATATCTAACAAAAAATCATTTCAAAGCTTGTGGTATTTTGTTTAATTTATTACAATTCTCTCTTCTTTCCCTGTCCTTGCCATGGTTCACTACTATCAAAATATATTCCTCGGCAAGTTACCTGATATAACAGAAATTGTTTCTAAGCAGTGGTATAAAGAAGCCTTGTTTTTGCTCCAAGATGATCTTATCCTACAGATACAATATCATATCAAACCCTGACCCCTATTCAGCCAGCAGACACCAGCACAGAGAAGCAGGTATTCTTGCTGCCCATCACATGACACAGCACCCTCATAAATGCAGGGACCACAGCTTGACTCCAACCATATTTCTCACTTTGTTTCAGTATTTCCCTGAGATCAGAGAGCATTACATGTTATCTGTAAACCAGGTAGCATGTGGTTGGCTTCTAGGTACAACTTTCCTCCACAAAGCCATCAGCTTCTTATATGTACCTGAAACCAGTGTTCTGACAGTCTTGTCCCAAGCATCTTCTCCAATCTCATAGGTAATGGTTAACCAAAAGAAAAACACCTTCCCTTATAGGATGAGTTTTCAGTGACAAATGAATAAACATCACCAAGCACTGATCCCTGAATAAAGGCCAAAACCTTATTCATTCTCTGCATGACATGGGTGGTTTCACATGACTGTAAAGGGAAATATCCACTAGCAAGTACTTGATAGTAATCACTCTTCCAATACTCCACTCCCCTGACAGGATGCAGCAGCCACTGCATCAGTTGACAAAGAAATTTTGTCCAAGACTTCTGGTTTCTAAAGATAATGTATGTCTGTAGCTTTCAAGCTAATTTTCCAAGCATCTCTTCAAAAAGATGCCTCAAAGTTATTTTTGCTACAAGGGTTCTAGTAGAGTTATGGTCTATTACCTGCCTTTGGCAATACAATACACAAGTTTTGTAAAGGAAAGCATTAGTGTGTGCTTATTCTAGAAAACTTCCATGGTCAAACAGAGAAGCCACTGTGCTTTGTTTGAAAATGACACAAAAACATCCACGGCTTTACGCCACTATTGGACAGTTTTATAACAGGCGATGATTAAGGATTTGCTCCTACCAGAGATTAGGAATGAATGGACAGTGAGCCCAATATAAAACAGCTTTGAGATGCTTGGTATCATATTTCCATAAGTACTGAATTTCAGCTACTTTTCAAACTGTCACTATTACAGACTCCCTTTTCTATACACACAGATTCACACCTTATATTTTCAGTGGGATCTGAATCGCCAAATATGCTGACAGCACTGAGACTAAAGCCTTCATAATGCTTACTATGAGTTGAACATCACTTACCTGCAATGACTAGGACCCTAAGTTTTAGATTTCAGGATCTTTTCAGTTTCTGGACTATTTACATATACATAATGATGTATCTTGGGGATAGGACTTGAATCTAAACATGAAATTCATTTGCTTCATATATATCCATATAGACAGAAGAAATCTTATGTGATATTTTCAATGAATCTGAAACAAAGCTTTACAGGAGACAACTTTCCACTTGTGGAATCAGGTCAATGCTCAAGAGATTTCAAATTTTAGAGCATTTTGGTTTTCAGATTTTTAAATTAGGGATGTTTAACCTGTATGTTTTTGTTTGTTTGTTTGTTTTGCAAGGTAGGGTTTCACTACCTAGAAACCACTTTTGAACTGCTGATCTGTTTTCATGAAATAGACACATAACTTAAGAATTGAAATAGCAAAGCATAGTTCAAAAATATAAGCAAATCAAGCTGGGCATGGTGGTGCACGCCTTTAATCCCAGCACTCGGGAGGCAGAGGTAGGAGGATTGCTGTGAGTTCAAGGCCACCCTGAGACTACAGAGTAAATTCCAGGTCAGCCTGGGATACAGTGAGACCCTACCTCGGAAAACCAAAAAAAAAAAAAAAAAATTTTATATATATATATATATATATATATATATATATGCAAATGATACTAAAAGTATATTAACCAACATGAAGTGAACCATTCACAAAATGGAGATTATTGATACTAACCAGTATAGTCTTTGTAGCACAAAATACAATTGTTACAATGCGTTTTTAAAATAAATATACAATGAAGGGGTGGAGAGAAGACTCAGCTGACAATGTTTACCATGTAAGCATGAGGACCTGAGTGTGGATCCCTAGCCCCATGTAAAAGCTGTGCATTGTGGCAAATGCCTGTAATCCCATGTCTGGGGAGGCAGAAACAGAAGGATCCCTGGGGCTAGCTGGCTATCTAGTCTAACACAACCAATGAACTCCAAGTTCGGTAAGAGAGAGCCTGTCTCCAAATAATAAAGTGGACAGCAGTTAAAGAAGACCTGATATTGACCTCTGTTCTCCACACTCAAATGACACAAGTGGACACCACACACGTACATGTGCACACACACACACACACACACATATATGGATGTGTGCGTGTGTGTGTGTATGTATGTATACATATATATATATATATATATATATATATATATATATATATATTGCAATTATAAGTACTCATATATCTGAAGGTTCTACACATTCTCCCTTTCCACGTCACTTCTCTGGTCCCATTGCTTACCCTCCCCCTCCTACAGGGTCTCTACAGGCCATTAGGCCATTATACTGGTATTCTTGTAAATCTTTGAGCAAATCCAAACAACCTCACAGACCTTGGCACTGGACCTTGGCACTGCCTGTCCCCTCAGCCTGCAACTCTCTCAGGCATCTGCATAAGTAACTTCTCTTACTTCCTTTTAAGCCTTTGCTCAAGATAGCCTTCTCCATAAAGCCAAGCCAAGCACACACCCTGTCCTACTTTGTCTTCCAAAGCATTTTTCCCTTATAGTATGCTATATAATTTTGGTATTTATTTTGCTTATTATCTGCCCCTGATAGAATGAAAACTCCCTAAGGTCAGGGATCACTGTGTTATTCATTGGTATATAACTCATAAAATCTGAATAAATATTAGTTGAATTAATGAAAAATTAACAAACAAAATTCTTTCATCACGTATCCCACCAAACTCCCTATGCGCCTTTATTTAAGAATTAAACAAAATCAAAGCTATTAAAGGCTTTTAAACAAAAGAATTTTAATAATCAATGGTGGCAAAACTAAACAAAGGTCAGGAGATGATTCAGAGTTTGGAGAGGATGAATGAAAACACTTCATTCTTTTAAAAGTCAATCCATAATAGAGATGACAGAGATAATGAGGTATGCAACTTTCTAGGGATCACATCTCTGGTCACATGACAGATACATGTGACCAGTGTTTGCACATACATATGATGTACACACATAAACGCACAAGATGAACAAACCCAGAAGAAACAAAGAAAATTTTCCCTTCATTTCAATATTCTTCTTATAAAAGAGAATGGTTTGAAAGCCAGATGTAGTGACACATGGCTGTAATCCCAGAACTTAGAGGCCGCTCTATGCTGCGTAGTGAAACTCAAAATAAAAAGCTTGCTTTGGTCATAGTTGGATGACCATACATGACCATACATGATAGTTTCCCTGGAAGAGTCCAATAGTTGACTTGGTAAGCTTTCCAACGAGTACCACATTTTACTTTCAAAATGTCCTTGACTATACGGAAAAAAAAAAATACATAGTCATTCTACTTATAAAGGAGATACATAAATTTTTTTTATGCAGGCATGCTGACCAAGCTCTTGAAGACTTTAGTGGACTGAATACTGGCAAGGTGACAGCCATAATTAATTATATCACATACTGGCCAGCACTGCAAGTAAAACTGTTATAAGCAGACAATTCCCTAGCAAAGATGCAGTGACTGTTGCAGATGTAGATGCCACAAGCTTCAGAGAGCCAGCTTCTTCCTAGTGCCCAATCCCTCATCAAGTTACCTACACAAAGAAAATTTGAATGTGATAAATAGACACCAATTCTTTCCTATATTTTTCTGCATTAAAAGCCAGATCCAACTGGAGACAGAAGAGAGTAGAGAAAACAAAAGCCCTCCTATTGTCCCAGGGAACTATGAGAATGTGGAGTCAAGACTTCTCAACACCATTTGTGTTCTGGACTGTCGGTAAATATGCAAGAACTGTGCCCAGTTTTACATGCTGAAACTTGCATTTGTGTGTGCAAACACCATGTGACATGTGACCATTCTGTCTACAAACAAGTTTTGCAGAAGCTGCTCTCCCAAATCACAGGAGTCACTCAGTTTTCATCAGTCTTAAATAAAGCCTTGAAGGTGATGATGATGATTAGAACCTAGAGCCATGGTAGACACTCAATGACTTGATCTATAACTTCTTTTTCCATATATATATATATACATAGTCTTCAAGATACTAAGCAATTATCTCATTCTCCTATCTTCCCTACTATCTTTTTCCTTGTGCGATTTTCAAGTATAAATTTGTCATATTTTCTAACTTTGTGGTTGACAAGAAAAAGACTCAGGGCTGAAGAGATGGCTTAGCACTTAAGGTGTTTGCCTAGACCCAGGTTCAATTCCCCAGGACCCACGTATGCCAGATGCACAAGGTAACACAAGCATCTGGAGTTTGTTTGCAGTAGCTGAAGGCCCTGGTGCGTGTGCTCTCTCTCTCCCTCTCTCTCTCTCTCTCTTTCTCTTTCTCTTCTCTCTCTCTCATAAACTTAAATTTAATTTAAAAAGAAAAGAAAAAGATTGAAAAATCTGAGGTCAACCAGGTTTGGTAGTACCCATCAACAACCCCAGTCTTTGAAAGGCAGTAGGTTCAAGGCCAGCCTGGGTGGTATAACGAGACCTGTTTTGAGAAGAAAAACCAGCTGGGGAGATGGATTAATGGGTGAAGTATTTTCTGTGCAAGCATAAGGACCTGAGTTTGGATCCTCAGCTCTCAAGTAAAATGCTATGTCCATACCTAAAATTCCAGCACTGGGAATGCAAAGACAAAGGAATTCCTGGTGCTCACTGGCTAGCTAGTCTAGCTAAATCAGTATCTCCAGGATGTGTGAAAGACCCTATGTAAAAGAAACAATAAATGGTGGAGAACAGTTGAGGAAGACACCCAATATCAACCTCTGGCCTTCATGTGCACCCTCACATGCACATACATCTGTGCCAACATTCATACAAACATGCAAACATACACACATGCATACTACATATACACAAACAAAAAAAAAACATGAAGCCAGGCATAATGGATCATCTACATTTAATCCCAGCACACACGAGGTTGAGGTGGGAGGATCACCGTGAGTTCAAGAACAGCCTGGGCTACAGAGTGAGTTCCAGGATAGCCTAAGCTAGAGTGAGACTCCGCTTCAAAAGCAAAAACAGAGCTTCAGTTAAAAGAAGGTGATCCTTAATACCTAGAGAGACCATATGATTTACCACCCAAACTAGGGCACTTTTGACAGTAAGAAGGTGCATGTCCAATGATGGAAGTAAGGTGGCAGGAATAAATGGGTGCCACCACAGACAAACCAGAAGGTCTGGTCACCCTTCCAACCTCTCATTTCATATCCTAACAGAGAAAGCCTACTGTGGGCAAAGAAACAAAGAAGTACCCCTGTTAGATTAACCAAAGTTCACATAAAGTCTTCCCTCCTTCAGTCTAGACCTATTATCAATGAAATGGCTTTCACCCAGGATCCTGTTCCCTACCCAGCATCCTATCCGATACAGGATGCAGAACTAGATCAGTTTTTCTCCCCAAGAAAGCAGGCAGCAGTTCAGAAGAATGTGGACCCAGTCCAGGCCAGCAGCCTCTGTTTTCTCATCACAACAAACATGGACTACCTGGGTACAAAAAGTACACAGGTACCAGCCACAGATTTAATGTCAAGTATTTATGATATTATATACCATTTCATTGATACCAGAGCACATAACAATACTAACCAAATGCCACCTCTCCACCCAGAAGAGAAACCACTGCACCTGTCTTCCACGCCAAGTAGCACCTCTGGTTCTTTTGCCTTTTGCTGAGATCAGTGGTACCCAAGACTTTGAAAACAGAAAGAAAGTATGTTGTTGTTTCCCCAAAGATCACACACAGCCCAAGTTCTTTATTTCATGCCTCCTATTCTGAGAGGTCAGACACTGTTCCTGTCCATTAAACCTAATCCTACAGCTGAAGAATGGCAATTTTCTGTTTTTCTGTACATTCACAATCAGGGAAAGATTTTGTGATCGGCTAATGACCTACATACATATGTACATTGGTAATGGGACCCTTCAGCTGACTGATCAAATGTTCAGGATAAAACTTTGATGCCCTGGCCAACATCACAGTCTTTCATCTATTCATTGCGAAAGGGTACCCCAGCCTGTGATGGAAGCGATGGTAAGGCAGATGCCTGGGGGGCAAGTAACTCATCAGAGGAGAGGAGCTGCAGAGTTGAGAGAGTCAGGGCAAATGCTGGAAGTCAGGGAGCCATCTTCAAGGATATGCTGAAGGAATCGGAACCAAACTGATGCAGACAAAACTAAAGTCCTTTCAACTGGGAAACACCAAGAGTCCAAAGTGTCATTTTTTTATACAAGAGCTAAGAAAGTGGTAAGATACTCTTAAATTCACTAGCTTATGTGTTGATATAACTGCTTAAACCGCCTCACCTAACCACAATTGAAGCCAAAATAGCAGCCAAAACAAACAGTTCAGTGATGACTTTTTAAACGTTGAAAGAAAGAAAAATAAATAAACCGGTTAGGCTGCTGCATGTTAAATTTCTCCTTTAGGAGATCAAAGCTATCTTTCCCACCTTCCCCTGGACTGTACCCCAGGTCCCAGTAGCAAAGTAGATAATTTCTGAAGAATACAATGCCCCTTTATGCTTGGCTTCTCTTGTCTGTGAGGGACACCATCTGTCCCAGAGTATATAAACAATCCCTGCGGAATATTTGGAGAACCACACAGATTAGCAGACCCCAGAGAGTCTCACACCATCAGTAATAACTCTCTCTCCCATTAGGCCTCTCTCTTTAATAACTCCAGGACAAACTTAAGAACTGAGCTTGCTTTGTTTGTATGAGTGACATTTTAAAGATACCCTCTCGGCACCTACAGCCATCTGTTGTGAGGGGAGGGAGGAAGAGCGAGAGCGAGAGCGAGAGAGAGAGAGAGAGAGGGGGGGGGGAGTGAAGGAGGCTAGCTCTCTAGGCAACAGAAGAAATGAGCCCTTGAGGGAATAGTACAAACAATTAAAGGAAAATCATATATCTAAGACAAACACAATATTTCGCAGGGTCTAGCTGACTGTACTGATTACTTGTTTGTTTTTTTTTAATTTTAAAAAATCTGCTAAATGACGAATTGTAGAAAACTATTCAAGCAAAGGTAAGCATTACACTTTGACAAAGGATACATACGAGAACCCGGAGCTTGCATGACTCTGGGAGAGCCAAAGCCGAAATCTCATCCAGACAAGCTAAAGGCCCAGGTGAAGTTTGCCTGCAGTTCAGCCTCTGTCAGGAAGTATAAGCCCGATGCTGTCCTTCTGCAAGTTTAACACTGCCTCAACCGTTATAACTCTTAATAGCGAGCTCTCAGAGTTGACTCCAAAGGCTCCCAACTCGAAAATAAATGTCCCTGCAAAGATGTTCCTGAAATGAATCACGACAGACAGGGAAAAGCCGCTGAGCTGGGCTACCGGGAGAAGACCAAGGCACAAGCAGCCAGACCTCTGCAGTTGCACGTCCTCGGAAACGTCTACGTCTAAATCTGCAGCCCGGGCTTCCTCCAGGCCCCAGGCTCCAGCGGAGGACGTCCACCTCAAGGTCCAAATCCCCCCGCCAACGAAGCCTCTCCCTCTCTCTCTCTCAAAGAGATGCTCGGATGAACCCGAAAGTCCCAGCTCCTCCTCGGCAGGGATAGATCGTCCGCCGCGCGTCCCGGCGCCCCTCCGCCCGGGTGTCGGGACGGCGGAAGCCGAATGTCAAATGAATGACCGCGCCGGGGCAGCGCCCGCACCACCCGCCGGCCCCGCGGCCGCTACCTGCGGCGCGAGCGGAGCGCGGGCCGCGCACTCACCTGGGCTGCGGGAGGCTCGGGGCCGGCGCGCGGCGGGAGGACGCCCGGGCACGGACGCGGCGGTGCGGGGCGGCGCGTGCGGCGGCTCCGGGCTGCGGCGCTGGGCGGCCGCCGACCCCGCGCCCCGGGGCGGCGAGCGAGCGGGGAGGAGCGCGCCCCTCAGCGGCTCTGCCCTCCGCCCTCGGCCGCGGGCCGGCTCCCGGCTCGCCTTTGTGCCGGCATCCCCGTCGCTCGTCTGGCCGCGGCACCCGGAGCTCCCCGAGGAGGCTCGGCGCCTCCCCCGACCCCGGTGACGCCGCGCCCCCCGCCGATCGTGTCGAGTCAGCGGCGGCGGCGGCGGCGGGGGCGCGAAGCCACGGCTCCCCCGCGCTCGGGGGAGGAAGACGCCCGGGATCCGCGGGGAGCTGCTCGGCCCGCCCGCCCGCCGCGTCGCCTCTCCCCACCCCGGCCCCGAGGCTCCCCGGCTCCCCGGCGCCCGGCCCGCTCACCTCCACCGCGCCCGTCCGCACGACGCCCCGGGCGGCATCTGCCCGCCGCGCGCCGGGGGGCACGGCTGCGCTGGGGGCCGCCGGGCACGTCGGGGAGCCGGGCAGGCCAACGGCGGGCACCGCGCCGGAGACTCAGCCCAGACCTCCCGGAGGAAGGTGCCCGCGAGCCCGGCGGCTGGCCGAGGCTGGGCTGCTGCTGGGCGAAGCTGGGGGACGGACGCGAGCGATCCGAGAGCGGAAGGGGGAGGAAGAAAGAGACCCTCGGAGGTCACGCTTGGCAGAACCCTAACTAGATCCCACCAGAAAGCTGAGTGAGGGAGCATCATGACTCGGTTTCCCCAAATGCAAGGACAAGACCTTAATACACGAGTCACCTACACGGGGTGTGGTCAAGATGGAAGTGGAGAGAAAACGGATTATTTGAAAGCACGCTTTGCTTAAGGAGATCACTGGGGTTCAGGGGTGATTGTATGAATACTTCCGGGCGTTCGGTGTACTTTCTATAGCATCTTTGGCTCGTTCTGACGAAAAAATAACATTTCTATTATTGCTGTTGCCCCTCCCCCCTTCTTTGCATGGTGTCTATGCAGACATGGAAAAATAGTTACTCAATTTCGCAGCTTAACTATATGCACGAAGTCCCAAAATACAGCCGCCGCCCCCCCCCACACACACACACACGCACAAAAGGATGCTCATACTTTTGGGGGATTTTGACTGTATAGGCTCAACATCATACATCATCTACTTAACCCTTCTTTTCTGGGAACATGGTTCCTTTTTTTATGGGAACTACCCTTCCCCCTCACCCACATGGGTCTTTGTGGATCCAGGATTCAGACACCTCCCACACGCACTTCCCAGGAGGATCCAGTCACCACATTTCCTGCCGCAGTGTGTACATGGTTCCAGGGTGGGTATGATGGTCCACAAACTTATTCAAGGGCTTTTTTAAACTAAGATAACTAAATCTGGGGCATATAGGCCCAAGGTGACAAGGACCCCTTAGAGTATGCCAAGAAACCAGCTTTAAAGGAGGACAGGCTGAAGAAGAGAAGGTGGTGCCTGGCCCTCTTAAGAAGCAGATATGTCAAATCCTAACCTTCTTTATTTCAAAGCAATTTTATTTACATTCTGTGCAATGTCACAAAAGATCTGATTCCTTTGAGCCCTCTATCAACCCAGGCATCATGAATGAATCCCACCCAACCAAAGGTCCAATTCCAATTTCTTTTTTTGTTTGTGTTCTTTGAAGTAGGGTCTCACTCTAGCTGAGGCTGACCTGGAATTCACTATGTAGTCGCAGGGTGGCCTCGAACTCATGGTGATTCTCCTACTTCTACCTCTCAAGTGTTGGGATTAAACGCGTGTGCTGCCACACCCAGCCTCCAGTTCCAATTTCTATTGAATAGAATAGGGATCTGTTGCCTTCCACAGAATAGAAATCCTAGACGATCCCATGTAATGTTTACATTCTAGGTCCATCAGCGGCGACTCTAAGTGTCCCATATTTATTAACAATTATGACACCATCTAGCTTTAAACTGAAAAGCATAGAAAATGAATAGAGGTAAAATGGGTCACTATTGCTGCCCTAGGTCTTTAAAAATAAAATATATTTTCTCTCACTTAGAAAGTAGCCCCAACTATCATTAAAACTATCAACCCAGAGCTAGAGAGATGGCCTAGTGGTTAAAGGTGGTTGTTTGCAAAGCTTGATGGCCTGGATTCAATTCCTTAGTACACACATAAAGCCAGATGGGCAAAGTGGTGAATGCGTCTGGAGTTTGTTTGCAGTGGCAGGAAATACTGGAATGCCCCTACTCACTTTCTGTCTCCCTATTTCTCTCTGTCTCTCTCTCAAATAAATAAATAATATTTTTCAAAAAACCATCAATGCATCAACCATTGTGACTAAAATGACAAAATATAGCAAAATGATCCTAAAATCTTAAAACTTACAGAGGTATGTAAAGGCTATCTTTCATGCTGTACTACCTAAACTGGGTTTCCTTCACAGAACAAACTTATAAACCTCCTAAGTATCATGTTTCCAAGACTTTTTATTTATTTTTTATTTGAAAGAGAGAAAGAGGCAAATAGAAAGAATGGGAGTGCCAGGGCCTCTAGCCATTGAAAACCAATTCCAGACAAATGTGCCACCTTGTACATCTGGCGTTACATGAGTATCCTAAAACTACATAGTTTGGCATCAGGCCACAGTAATTTTGTTCATTGATTGAGATTTTTGAAACTGTCTCACTTTGTAGTCTTAGCTGCCCTGTAATTTTGGGGGATCCTCCTGCCTCTGCTGAGTGATGGGATTACATGTGTGAGCCACTATGCCTAATGCTGATGTATTGAGAGTAACCTTTCTCCACCTGAAGACTGTCTTGTTTTTAACACACACACACACATATATATATACATATATTTGGGTGGGTTTTTTTTTTGAGGTAGGGTCTCCCTCTAGCTCAGGCTGACCTAGATTTCACTATTAGTCTCAAGGTGGACTCGAACTCATGGTGATCCTCCTACCACTGTCTCCCAATTGCTGGGATTAAAGGCATGAGCCACCACACCCAGCTAATATATATTTTTATGCTTCATTCATTCTTTTAAAAGTTAAAATGTTTCTGAGACTAATACAAAGATATGAGTGTGGCATGAATGTTCGTGATTCCCTTGCAAAACTATCATTTTTAATAATTCTGTGGGCATTGGGTACTGTTTTGGTGTTGACTCTCATTGAATTTTTCCTGCTTTGTAACAAAAACATTTATAATCTGCAAAAAGAGCCAAGTGAGTAAAATTAATATCATCTAATGGCTGAAAGATGTTTTTCTTGATTTTCAACTTTTTCCATTTCTCACCAGCCCGTGCCTGGGAGAGAGGTGGCAGCGGTGGCTGGTGCCACTACCCAGCAGCGGCTGGGGGCTGGATCCAGATGTCCACAAGGCCTCCTCTAGTGTGCCTCATAGAGGGTGTGGCCATCTGGGCTTCCAGGACTGCCAGCACCAACTGGTCCCATGGCTAGGTGGGCCCCAGCTGCGGGAAGCCTGTGGTAATCATAACTCATCCTTTGAGCTCTCAGCTTGGACTGGGCCAGCGTTGCTCCTGGCTGAACTGGCCTCCCAGCCTTTCTGCTGCTGCTTAACAAACTCCTCTGAACTTCCATAGCCGAACTCAGCAAAGTTAAACATGGGATGTGGGAACTCCCACCTGCACTTCTTGAATTTCACTGAGCATCTGTCCTCAGGGTGGTGCCTGGGTATCCTAAAGCAACCCTTACTTATTATTTGATATGCATCAAAGCAAGAGTCCTTGCTCTAATCTATCTACTCTACCCCCACCCCAGCCAAAACACTGAAGGAATACAGGACTGACAGCACTCCTGTCCTCTCCCATCTCTGCCTTCTTCACCTATGACCTGCCATAACCATCAGAGATATCTTTCCTTCTACTTCTTCCTGTCTCCCCGGGACTTCCTCTGGCTAGAAGCGGAGTCTTTGGATGCTCAATGCCTTTTCAGAATGTACTCAACCCCAGCTTCTACTGGCAAAGGATATGAGATTTCTCAATAATTGAACATATACTTTCTTATTTGAGGAATTCCTTCCACTTTTACGTCAGTTTAACTGGTAACAAAACGGAAGCACACGATGGCTGTGTCATTTGTCAGGAGTGGCCCAGCTCAATGACTCCTCGCTCAGAGTTTTTTCCAACATGGTGCACTCTCTGTTTAAAACAAGACAGCTTTTAAATTACTTTTTAAATTACTTTGAGGTGCCTTAAGGAGTTGAAAGTTTTTGTTAAGTTTTAATTTCTTAAGACACCCAAAATTAATGCCATTCTCATTCAAATCACTCACCTGCCTGGATCTCTTTGGCTGGGCATGACAATCTATAACCCCAGCACTGAGAAGCCAGAGGCAGGAGAATAGGACTTCCAGGTTAACAAGGGAGACATAGCAAGACTCTGTCATAATTTTTTTTTAAGTTTCCTTCTTATCCTGTTGAATTCTTATTTCTTGAGGGGGGTATGTGTGTACTTGTGGTACATGTTCATGTTCATATGTATGTGGAGCACATGTATGGGAGTGTGCTGCAGGAACACGTTGCCTGTGGAGGCCAGAGGTTGACTCCAGGTACCTTCCTAGGCTGCTCTTCTTTTTATTTACTGAGATAGGGTCTCCCACTGAGTTCAGAGCTCTTCCATTCAGTGAATCTAACTAGCCAGCTTGGCTCAGGAAGCCTAGCCTTTGAATCCAAGTGCTAGGATTAAAAGTGGGGACCACACTCCTCCAGCATTTATGTGAGTTCTGGGGATCTGAACTCCAGTTCTCACCCTTGCCCCACAAGCATATTTTCCCCCGAGGTATCCCCTGAATTCTTATTGTTTTCATTTTTTTAAATTTTTATTTATTTATTTGAGAGGAACAGACAGGCAGAGAGAGAAAGTGGCCGATAGAGAGAGAGGGAGAAAATGGGCACACCAAGGCCTCCAGCCACTGCAAACAAACTCCAGATGCATGCACCCCCTTGTGCATCTCACTTACGTGGGTCCTGGGGAATCGAGCCTCAAACTGGGGTCCTTAGGCTTCACAGGCAAGCACTTAACTGCTCAGCGATCTCTCTGGCCCTATTTTCACTTTTTTTTACTATCTTATTTTTTAGAAAACAACTTCTTTATTTTCTATTTATTTAAACGAGAGAAAGAGACCTCTAGAAAGAAAGAGAAAGCACATCAGGGCCTCCAGCCACTGCAAACTCACTCCAGACACATGCACCACCTTGTGCATCTGGCTTACGTGGGTACTGGGGAATTGAACCTGGGTCCTCAGGCTTTTCAGGCAAATGTCTTAACAGCTAAGCCATCATTCCAGCCCTACTATCTTTTTTAAAATTTTTTTTTTTTTTTTTTTTTTTTTTTTTTTTTTTTTTGGTTTTTCAAGGTAGGGTCTCACTCTGGTCCAGGCTGACCTGGAATTAACTCTGTAGTCTCAGGGTGGCCTTGAACTCACGGTGATCCTCCTACCTCTGCCTCCCGAGTGCTGGGATTAAAGGCGTGCGCCACCACGCCCGGCTTTAAAAATATTTTTAATGATTTATTTATTTTAGAGAAAGAGGCAGGCACGCGTGCGCGCGCGCACACACACACACACACACACACACAGAGAGAGAGAGAGAGAGAGAGAAGGAAAGAGAGTGCATATGGATACATGAGTCTACTGCCACTGCAAAGAAACTCCAGATGCATGCACCACTTTGTGCATCTGGCTGTACATGGGCTACTTGGGAATCAAACCCAGGCACGTCAGGTTTTGCAAGCAAGTGACTTAAGCCACCAAGCCATTTCTCCAACCCTTTTACTATCTTTCTTAACACCTACCATAACTAGTAGCATTTTCAGTAGCATTCATATAGAAAGAGCCTCACACCATTTGTTGAATGAATATATATTTTCACATATTCTTGAGATGAGAAGGCAAAAACATATGGAAAGAGATTACCAAAGGGGAAAATATTTTCATTATGTAATCTAAAAAAACATCATGAGGGCTGGGGAGATGGCTCAGCGGCAAAGACACTTGCTTACAAAAGCTGTCAGCTTGGGTTCAATTCCTCAATACCCACTTAAAGCCAGATGCACAAACTGACCCACACATCTGTAGTTCGTTTGCAGCAACAAGAGGCCCTGGCACACCCATTCTTTCTCTCTCTGTTCACAAATAACTAAATAAATAATGTTAAAATAAGTATAAAACATCATGAATGCTTTGAAAATCCAAAGTGTATGATATAGTTTGCATATTTTCTTGTTGGTGTTCAAATATATCAGTTAAACCAAGACTTTCAATGTGATTTAATATTCTAACCCAAGACATGATTCTGTGTATCACCCACAGAAGACTTCAGCTTTTAGCCATAGATACCTTTCCCAGAATCTGTATCATTATTCAAACTTCTGCCAAGAAGTTTGTGTTGTGCTTTAGTTCAAGGTCACACAGAGGTGATACAGCAATTAATCTAAGAAGACTTAAAAGTAAAACAAGAGCATATAAAATACACTGTGAAATTAAAAGCAAGGGTGAGGACCTAGAAAAGCTATATAAAATATAGGACTTTAAATTCAGTACCTTTTCCATGGTTCTTCATCCATGGCTTGGGGCCAATGTTATACCACATAAAAATTATTGACACCGCTTTTCTCCATATGCCAAACCAAATCTCTGGAGACTCATGTGCAGCCATTCTCTGCCCTACTTTGTGCCCTGGGAGGCTTCCATATAGATGAAACAGGCTCCCTTGCCCTCTGGCACTGGAGAAGGGGTGTGGGGGGAGGGGCAAAGAAAGTTTGGAGTGCTTCTCACAGCCATTCCTTCCTTCACTTGGTGATGCAGGCCCGGTGTTTCCCATGTCAGTTGGTCCACATTCTGCTTCTCCAGCCATCACTGGACTCCAGAGATATGCCTTCCCTTAGGATAACAGCAGTTTCCCACTGTTACTTGGGGGCCTCAACATTCCTTATTAGTTCCTTAACTTCACCTGGGCCCTGGTCAATGGACTTTGCATAGCATCCCCTACAACGTTCCAGCCCAGCATGTCTTCTATGTCTCACTGGGCTCATGACTGATTATTTCAGGATGTTTACACTTAGATGATAGATTCAGGCATAGAAGTGCATTTGGACTAGACAGTCTTTACAGTTCAGATCAATAGAGCCCAAATCAATTGCCATCAGGTAATTTTAGACTTTGCTTCATTGAGTTTTTAACCTCTGCTTTGATACTGAATTATATTTCTATTTTCTAACCTGTAGATAGCAGAGAATCACTAGTATCAAAGCTGTTAGGTGGAGAATATCTTCCAGGGTTTCAAATTACAGAGCATATGTTTGTATCACAAGCTTAGAACTAGGGGTACTAGATATTTTTAAGGGATTTTCTCATGTACTTATGTTAACATATGAGTTCCTTTTGTATACTTCAGGCATATGCCTATGTTACAAAAACAAAAGCAGTAGCCACATGGAATACTATACATTAATGGGAATATACAAATTACAACTAAAGAAGAATATGGATGAAGCTCACAAGCAAATGTTGAGTGAGAGACAACATATATTGTATGGTTGAATTATGCAAGCACAAAAGCAGGAAAGCCAATCAATGCCACTGGAAATCAGAATAGGTTTTTGGGGTGTGGTCATGGCTGAAACAGAGCCATGAGGGGGGTTGTGGAAAGTTGGTGATATGCTTTTCCTTAATTTGAATGTTAGCCTTAGAGAAAGTTCCACCTGCGAAAACCTATCGAGCTATGCATTAATGGTAGAAATGAACTTTTTGTGCTTATATAATAACTTCAATAAGACATTTCAAAACTTACCAGTACCAGTCAGCACCAGAGCTGGTTCTTGGTCAAATCTGTAGACCTAGAGACCAAGGACCACCCACCTATACTTCTCCAATGGGGTACTTCTCCACAATACTGAAAGCTTCTATAATGACATCTATCTCAAGTACAAACATCCGGCATCATAGTTATTTCACATCATCATATATTTGTTGGATGTTTTCCAGATGAAACATAATGCTCTCAAGTGCCAACATGCTTATTCCCATTCAGAAAAATGCTGAGAAATTGTTTCTTAGTTTATTTCTGGAAAAAGCTCAAATGATGTTCCCTTAAAAATATTTTTAAATTTCATTCCCTCCATGGTAGATCAGAGAGTAGTGATTTGTGACTAAAAATGTCCTTTGGAATCCCATCCTACACCAATGAGTCAAAGTCTCTCCACATTTAGTCTCTACTGGAATCGGAATGCTTACCACCCCCCCACCCCCCACAATATGTGTGTTGAAACTCAGTTCCCAATGTGGAAGAATTAGGAGATGACCTGTGGAGGTGACCAAGTCATAGCCTTATAAAGAGTGACTCTGGGATTAAGAGATGGCTCTGTTATTAAGTGTGCTTCCTGCACAAGCATGAGATCCCAAGACGGCCTGAGTTTGAATCTCCAGAGCCAGCTAGGCATGATCATACATGCCATGTAACCCCATTCCTGTGGAGAGCAAAAATGGGACAATCACTGGGGCTCAGAAACAAGCTCCAGAATCAGTAAGAGACTCCATCCTAAGGAAAAACATGCCTGTGAGTGATGGACACACACACATGCACAAACCACCAGACCATGCCACACATATATTCACACACACACACACGCACAAACCACCAGACCACACCACACATATACTCATATTCACACACACACACACACACACACACACACACACACACAAATGGTCCAAAGGAACTTGTTTGTCCCTTTCACCTTGTGAAAATGCAGATAGAACACATCATCTATGAGCCAGAAAATGGTCCCTCACCAGATACCCAGTCAGCCGGAACCTTAATCATGGAGTTCTTAGCCTTCAGAAACGTGAGATATAAGTCTGTCTGTAAGTCACCTAGTGTATGGCAGTGATACCACTCCAAACAGGCTTAAACAGTCTCCCGATTTCTTGTCATATAATTTTTGAGATAGTGTCATCCAAAATTGCCTCTTCTGTTTGAACAGATATGTGCACACCAGTATTCACAGCATTATCCTCAACACCCACAATGTGGAAGCAACTCAGATGTCCATCAGCAGTGAAACAGACAAAGCACAGCATATTCACACACTGTAACACTATTCATCCTTAAGTAGGATAAACCTTGAAAACATCAGGCTAATTGAAATGGGGTTGCTCAAGTACTCAGATTCCCTCCCTCTCTCCTTGGAAATTAATAATCAAAGTATTTAAAAGTGATAACCATGGCAAACACTGTGTCATGGGTTCTGAAGACTTGTTTCGCTGACTCTATGTGAAAATAAGCTAAAGGTTTATACATAAAATCAAACCCAAGACCTTGTCAGAAACATGTTACCAGCAGGCCCCAAGTTTTCGTTAGCATTTCAAAAATTTGTTAGCTTTGCATGTGGAGATCTGTTCCACTGAGCCACTTTGGTTCTTGTTTATTTGGCCTGGATATTGCCTGTGAACCTCACATCGTGCGCTCACCCTACAGGCCATGTGCGCTCCTCAGCTTGTGGACTCAAAGCAGCCTCTTTTCCCTGTGAACTCCTTAGGAAGCCAAGCCCTGCCTGGCAACAGTTGCCATGCCAGAGAGTTCAGACACGTCACTAATGAGCATTAAAGAAACCCTGCAGCAAGGAATTAAGAAAAAAAAAATCTTTCATTCCATCTTCTAAAGCAAATAGCATTTTTCTCTCGGTCTTATAGTTTTTGATACGATCATAGTGTACTACTTAAGCATTTGATTGTTTTAACTTAGTTTGTTTATGATGAGATTTATTGCATGACCTAGCTATCAAAATAAATTTCATGGCCTTCTCCTCTTAAGGAAGAATTCTGTTTATTATGATTTCCTTAAGAGATTTCAACATAGAAGAATATCCAAAATTTTTAATTATAAATATTACATAATTGGAAAATTGCACTATGATTAAGTTTGCCAAATATCCTTTTTGTATTGTATTCATGACAATCAGAGCTATAGTAGCAAGTTTTCTAGTACAACTAAAATGTCTCAGATCCTCTCTTAGAAATTCTGTTGTAAATACATGTATTTTTCTTTTGTTAACTAAAGCTATGGCAAATATGATGTATTATTACACCTTTCTCCCATTCTACTACTATTATCAAAAAACTGTCTACCATGAGAACTGATAAAGTGACAAGATGTGAACTTCTCAGCTAAGTATGGCTCAAAATTAAAATACATCAATATAAGGCCGTTTTCTTCGTAGATGAGCCACACACCCGTGAGTGGCAAAATGTAATGGTAATGGTATTGAAACTGGCTATCCCTGGGCAACAACGGGACTAAAGAGTGTTTGCCACTCTGAACATGTTTTACCTCTCGTTCCAGAAGAAAATGGCAGAGAGCTTATGTCTTAGTCAGGGATAGTTTATTAAGTTTCTCAACATTGCTGTAACAAATTGCCAAAGATTTGGTGAATTTTAAAAAAAGTGGGGGGCTGGGGAGATGGCTTAGCTGTTAAGGTGCTTGTGTGTGAAGCCTAAGGACCCATATTAAATGCTCCAGATCCCATGTATGCCAGATGCACAAGGTGATGCAAGTGTGCAAGGCCACACACGCGCACAGACACATACAGCCAGAGTTGGATTGCAGAAGCTGGAGACCCTGGCCCACCAACTCCCACTCGCTCTTTCTGCCTCCCACCCCACCACTTTGTCTCTCTCGTTAAAGAAATACAAATATATATATATATATATATATATATATATATATATATATACACACACACACACATATATATATATATGTTTATATTTATATTTATTATAAATATATATATTGCTTGTCATTATTGGTGGTCAGAAATCTAAAGTTAGTTTCCTGGACTAAAGTCACAGGTCAGCAGGTCTGCCTTCTATAGATTTTACAGAAATATAGTTTCTTTATCTTTTCCAAACCTTCTAGATAGAGGTCATTTATATTCTCTGGCTTGTGACTCTTTCCTACACTTTAAAAGCCCAGGGCTCTCAATGTCCCGTCTCCTTTTGCTTTTTAGTCCTCCTATAAGAACATCAGTGTTTACACTGGGCCCATCTGTGTAATTCAGTAGATCAGTATATTCCCACTGCCTTGAGATCCTTAATAATCACATCAGCAAAATTCCTTTTGCCATGTGACATACTAGTCCAAGTTCCCAAGGACTAGAGCAGCCATTAAACCATCCTCCACAGGTAGCTATATCTCCATCTGAGATGCATTTACAAACTTCTCTTCTAGATATACTTATCATACTAATTTTTGACCAGTGATATATGATTGGGGAGGGCAAGATGCAGATTAGAGTATCAAGTATATTCTTTGGTTTTGTCTTTCTTCTTCTGCCTCAAAAACAGATAGGATGGCTTAGAGTTCAAATACACTGGATCTGACATTATCACTGGGACTGTAATCCAAGTCTTTGGTAATGAAGCAAAAATCACTTTTGCAAGGCTACTACATCAGTCCGAGCTACATGACAGAATAAACTCTTGGGGGAAATAAGCCACTATTCTCATCTACACTCCTGTTAACCAAAAATACCAAAAAAAAAAAAAAAATCCTTGCCTAACTGAGATTGACAGCCTCATTGGGCAATTCTACCAGAACAGCTACTCTAAGAGCACTTGTTGGGATTCACACTGTACTGTGTGCCTGTATTATTTTGGTTATCATGTTAAACCTAACAAAAGATTCTTTTTAAGTTCTCTAAGTTCCTGTAACTGAAATGTCCATTGGGCACACCCTGACCTTAACCTGAAGTACAACGCTAGGATCTGGAACGTTCTGCCTCCCTGGACTTCATCATCAAGCAGGCCGTCTTTTATGTGACACAATGTATATAACATTCCCATCTTCCTCCTACCCTTATTTCCTTTTTTTCTTGAAGTGCCTACAAATGTCTTAGGTTGTATTAGCTCTGACCAGATCAAGAGCATAAGGTTTAGACGTAAAGTAGGCCCCAAAGTTTCATCTGTTGAAGGCGTGGGCCATAGCTAGTAGTTCCAATCACTGAGAAGAGACTGGATCACAAGGGCGCTGAACAAAACAATGGAGTAATCCACTGATGGACTGCCCCGGTGATGGCATTAACGGGAGATGATAGAAGTGTTGGGAAGTGCGCTCACTCGAGTGAAGCAGATCGCTTAGCTAGCTCACTCTTGCTGCTCTTGCCCTGCTGTTGATGTAAAATGTGAGCCAGTTTCCTGTTCTTTCACGTTTTTCACACTAGGAAGAAACTCCCCCCTGGCAACTATAAGCCTGAAATAAACCCTTTCCCGTCATTAGCTACTTTGGGTCAGGTGTTTTGTCTCAGAAGGTAAGTGCAACACTTCCTTAAGTTGCTTACTCTGGCAAGAAAAGTCTTATGAACACAATAACTGGGGTCCGGAGGAAGGTGCTGGTTGAAGAAAGGTTATTGGAAATGTGCCCTTGAAGGGTACACCTGGTTCCAGGTGCATCTTCTTCCCTGCCTCCTGTCTGCCCTGAGGTGACACTTTGCTATGCCACAAGCTCCTTGCCATGATGTCCTGCTTCACCATGCTCTGGCTCTGAAACAATCCACCATGTGACCAGAAATTAGAACTTCTAAAGCTGTGGCCTAATTGAGCCATTCTTCTGACTTGTTTTTCTCAGTGATTTATTGTATTTATTTATTTATTTATTTATTTATTTATGAGAAAGAGAGAATAGTTGCACCTGGGCCTGTGGCCACTGCAGATAAACTCCAGATGCATGCACCATCTTATGTTTACGTGGATACTAGGGAATAGCCCTCTGGACTGGAGAGATAGCGCAGCAGTTAAGATGCCTGCCTATAAAGCCTAAGGACATGGGTTCAATTTCCAGTGCCCATGTAAACCCAGATGTACAAAGTGGCAAAATGGCCCTACCATTTCCATTCTCTGTCTCTCCTTGCAAATAAATAAATTGAATTAAGAATAAACAGCCTTGTGTGTCCACATTTGAGATTTTTAGACCTTTCCATGTACAAATTGTATAAACAAACAAAGGTAAGTAAACAAAACCAAAGCTAATGATTAAGGTAAATGGAGAGAACGTCATGAAGGCAGTTTGACGCACACCATTTTTTGCTTCTTATTAATGAAGTGCTTTCTTCTCCCATCACCATCTTCCAAATCATAGGTTTTATTGTATGGCAGCTGGTCTGGACTTTTTCTTTCAGTTACTACCTGGTTCTTCTTTTACTCCTTTCTTCTCTCAGAACTACCCTGAAGTGGGTGTATATTATTTAAACTCTTGTTCTGGTTATGTTGTTGTGAATTATTTTTTTAAATGTTGGGATTTAAAGTTAAACTGTTGACCCACTCTGTGCATGCCTTACTGGCATGGTGCTAATCCTGAGCAGGAGATATGCTTCATTAATCTTATATATTTTCTCTCTCTCTCTGCCTCTTACTCTTAAATAAATAAATAAATAAAACTGCCAAGCCTTAGGACCCAGGTTCAATTCCCTAGTACCCACATAAGCCAGATGCACAAGGTGACATGTGCATCTGAAGCACATTTGAAGTGGCTAGAGGCCCTAGAATGCCCACTCTCTCCCTCTACCTCAAATAAATAAATAAATAAAAATATTACACACAGTTTTCCATCCACTCTTTGCTGTTCTGTTTTCTTTCAGCTGACATGTCAGCTGCCTCCCCAGCCAAACAGCATTTTGCCATCCCTACATGTGGCATCAGCAAAAATTCTTGTCTGACCCCTCCCTGTCTTTTCTCTAGATAGGATAAGTCCACTATCTTCGTCAGTGTTTAAACTTCATTGATGACTAGCCTTTAGAAACAATCAGGAGATATATTCTTTAAGTTCCTTAATGAGTTACCTACTACTTGAACTTATTACCTATAGTTTTGACAGTAAACAGATGTACTCTCTTGGCTGTAAGAACCTCTTCAAAATTCATCCTGTTAAGTAGCTCAATTACAAACTCTGTGTGAGATTATGTTTCTGTGACACTATCTACAACTAATATTCTTCATGTATATATAGTCAAATACACGATATGCTGTGGTTCAATTAATTGAGGACTTTATCAGTTACGTTCTTGTTGCTGGGACAAAATACCTCGACCAGGTGCAACTTAAGGAACTATTTTCAGCTTACAATTTTGAGGGGAAGTTTTATGGCAGGGAAGGCATGGTGACAGAGATGAGAAGCTGGTGTCACAGAGGATGGCAGGAAGCACAGGATGAACAGAGAGTGAGGCTGGGTTACAGTAACACCCTCAAGGTTTGCCCCCAAGTGACACACTTCCTCCAGTAAGTCCACCCCCTAAAGGTTTCACAACCTTTCCAAACAGTGCCCCCGCTGGGGACTAAGTGTTCAAACACATGAGCACAGAGGATCACGGGACTGGTTTCAAATTATGAGCTCTTTCAAAGAATAATAACAAGTCATGGTAAAACATTTTGGGAGTTAATTGAGATGTCCTTTCTACCTCTCACCCTGAAGAGTCAAGTGGAAGGACTGATGTTTTACAGCCTGCTGTGGACTGTGGACAGAGAGCTGACAGGCTTTCAGGAGGTGAAGCAAAGTGTCCTGACTGTTACCACACCAAGACGGGCAGGGACAGCAAAACAAACAAGGCTGTTGCCTCCTCCTTCAATCTCTGGCCAGTGCCTTCTTCCACTGGCCATCATCAGCCAGAAGCCAGGAAAGCCTTATGAAGCTCAGTCTCTTGAGCCACAGATAGAAAATGGAGGAGCAAAAAGTGGATCTGAAAAGATAATATAATCAGTGAAGTTGTAGTGGAATCAGAAATACAATGTCATTACAAAGTATGTGTTGTAATCAGTTCCACATTGCTGGGGTGAACATCCAACCAGACACAGTTTGTGGGAGGAATGGGTTTATGTCCAGCTTATGGAGCCAGGGAAGTTCTATCAATGGCTAAAGAAACTGGCTTCTTATCATACAACCAAACAGACAGAAACCACCAAACAGCCAGTACCACAAGCAAGCCAAACCTCCAGAGCTCAAAACTGCTCTCTCTATACCCACCCCCAAACACACCATAGGGCTGGGTTCAGATCTGCCCCCAGTGATGTGACCCCTCCAGCAGAAATCTGCCTGAAAGAGGCTCAAGTAGGAAGTTTAATCAAAGATGAATCTATGGGGCCAAACATTCAAATGACCACAGTATGTAAGGTTAGTTATACAGAGAGATGTGAACTGTTTCTTTTCATCCAAGAACAAATTATGAATTCTACATATAAAAAATTTTTATCTGGTCTATAGCTCAGTTGGTTAGGACATGTACTAATAAAATAGGATTTTTATGCACATGTGGATGATTATGTGTTTGCAGGTGCACATGTGTGTGTGGGTACCTGTGTATGTATAAGTGTTTATAAGTGGAGATAAGAAGAAAACCATAGGTATCATTCCTTGGAATGACTGAGAAAAAGGGTTTCATTGTCTTAGAGCTTGCCAGTTATGCTGGTCAGCAAGCCTCTGGGATCTTCTTATCTCTGCTTTCCCAGCGCTAGGATTATAAGCATGCCACACCACAGCCAGCATTTTCACATGAGTAGTGGGAACAGAATTGAGGTCCTGTGCTTACATGGCAAGCACCTTACCTTACTGAGCCATCTCCCTAGCTCCTGAAATTAGAAGTTTTGTCTATGAATATTATAGCAACTTTCCAATAAGAGACCAGAGTTCCTTGAAGACACACACACACACACACACACACACACACACACACACACGTATATATGTATGTACGTATGTATGTATGTCTGTATGTATGTAAAATTCCCCTCTGTGGGCTTTTTAAGAAGCAGAAAAAAACATAAAAGGTTCTATGACTTGGCCAATGGAACAGCTGCTTGTTCAATGAAAGTTTGCTGTGTTCTACCCATCAACTCTATCATTTCACCCTAGTAGAGAACAGAGGTGAAGAAGTTTAAACAAACAAACACTGCCAGCAAGGAAACACAATGTCCTACTTTTATCTTTTTAATAGTTTTGTTGAGATATAATTCAAATAATGTACAGCTCACCATTTAAAAATTTACAATTTATGCCGGGAGTGGTGGTTCATGCCTTTAGTCCCAGAACTTTGGAGACAGAGGTAGGAGGATCCTTGTGAGTTCAAGGCCACCCTGAGACGATATAGTGAATTCCAGGTCAGCCTGGGCTACAGTGAAACCCTTACCTTATAAAAACCAAAAAATAAAATAAAATAAAAGTTTACAATTTACCATTAAGAGTATACACCTTGATGCTATTTAGTTTGTTCCAAGTTGTGGATGCACCACCACAATCAGTTTAGGACATTTTCATTATGCACAAAAAGAAACTGAAAACCTCAGTCTTTTTCAACTGTTTTTATCATTGTTCTAACACTGAAAAATTTACTAGTGTATAACATACATAAATTATAATTTTATTGTAAATTCTGACTCCTAAACCTAAATAAACTAAGTCAGGTATATATTTGAATTTTATTAAGTGGTTAGTGACATTGGTCTTCCTTTGCTTATTACACTTCCTCAGAATTGCTAAAATCAGTTTGCTAAATATGTCAATAACTATATGCTCCCCTCTTAGTCTTGCTAATATAAATGTTCTGAAGTTTTTAATTACTTTAGGACAGTTTCAATTATTTTTGGCTTCCAATATGGTCTAATGTAAGTGAAACGCTATTTAGAGTAGAATGAGTTGTTTTAAGTTTTAAATGATATTAATGGGAAGACACAAAAATAGTACAAGAAGTACTTTAGAAGTAATTCTGCTTGGATAGGATTAAACAGAATGTTCTTAATGCATCGCCTCTAATTTTAATTCCTTCATTTGAGAGTAATATACAAAAATAAAATCCAGGGCAAGGAAACAAAAGAGTACAACACAGAGTCAAAATAGAGAAATTAGAAAACAGAAAGATTATAAGAGGAAGAAATCAAAAGGGAAATCTTTTACTCTGAGTAAAATGTTGAGGAAGAAATTAGCTGTCCAGGTTAAGAGAGAGGACATGCACGAATTCTCTAATTCACAGACAGCTACATCCCCACCTGGTACTCTCTCTCTGGGAGCTCCATGCGCCTTCACCATATAAGCTACGACGCATGGATCTAACCTGTGGATTCTGTAGTCATAGTTCCTCCACTATAATTCTTTTCTGGTTCTAAACTCAAATATCTCACATACATCTTCACTTGGATACTACATGAAATTCAGCAGATCCAACCTGAACTCATCTTCTCTGGTTGTGGCAGACACACCCTAAGGAGGCTCCGGACTCCCAGTTTCATAGTGTGTGCACCTCAGTGTAGCCCCTCCCTTGAGACTGAGCAGACCATCAGGCCACATTCAAGGGACATCACTGTGATTACAATGAAATAGAAGATTCTCTTTTGCCAACAGATTCGCTTTTTAGGGACTCTCCCCAATGGTTTAACAAAAACAACAGCTACCCGGCGGGGGCCTCATGGAGAAGTCATTGCAGGGCAGGTTCTGCGGCCTGTGTGCACGCATTTACTTACTTCAGCTGGTGCTGGAGTAGGGCTGATAAAAGGAATCACAGTGGTCTTGGCAAAGCTCATCTGAGCATGCATTGCTACTATCCAGCCTATAGTATTATTTAAAATACAACAGCACGGGTTTGAGAAATGTTGCTTCTGTGCATCATTTGAAATTGCTTGCAATCTTGATTCTGTTTTGTGTGCATCTTCTAAGTTGATACTGGGTACTATGTGTGGTAAGGGCTTTATGAAAGGATGTCCATCACATTGAGAAGAAAAAGACCCTAAATATATGACAAGGGGATTTTTTTTATCATTCTAGACCTGGGTCTCAAAATATAATGAAGCTCCTCTTGAAGGGTAAAGGAAGCTGACATCTGCCACAAAGAGGCCATTTTGCCTGAGACCTCAGTGACATACTACAATGGAAAGCCCAGATGAAGTTCAGTTTTGAAGAACTAAATCCCTGGTGCCCAATGCAGAATGCTACATCTCTTGTTAGTGTTGTTTTTATTCTTTTGAGGCAGGCTCTTACTCTGGTCCAGACTAACTTGGAACTCACTGTGTAGCCCAGGCTGGCTTTGAACTCATTGCACTTCACCTACCTCAGCCTCCCCAGCACTGGAATTAAAGTCATGAACCACCACACCCAAACAGAGCACTGTGTCTTAAATCTCAAGTGAGAAGCGATACTCAGAGTGAGGGAGAGCAATGGTGCTGTATGCTCAAAAGCGTAAAATGAAATAAGCAAAGCCCCAGGGACTCTGCAAGATGGAGGCTGACAGAATTGTTCAGCTGTGTTGTTGGAAAGTATCAAAGCTAATCAGCCAATGACAGTGCTTGAACATAGACAGATAAAAGAAATGGAACAATCAGGTTAGACCATCCTTTCTGTTACAAATTAAAGGGAATGGCAGTGTTAAAGTTCATTACAACCTCATATTACAGACAAGGAAACTCAGCCTCAGACAGTGTGACTTTGTAAAGTGATAAGACTAGAAAACTGACAGATTCAATTTATTTTCTTCATAATATTTCAGATCTGAGCCTTGAAAACTGGGGTCAAATAAGAATTGCAGAAGTATTTCAAAAATTTGTATTCCTCCCTCTTAGCTCCCACTTCCTCCACTAATGGCTACATGGGAATATTTAAAACACAGGGGACCAGACTTCAGAGATACTCAATAGATAAAGCCCTTGCCACTGAAGCCTTGGTGCCTGAATTTGGATACCCACACCCCACTTAAAATCTGGGAGTCATGGTGGGCTTCTGTAATCCTAGCTGACAGTGAGACTGGAGGCAGCAACAGGAGGAATTTTCCAGATATTCACCACATAGCCTGGCCAAAGCAACAGTGAACAACAATGAGAACCAGCGCAAGAGACACGCCTCAAATGAGGGGAAAGGGAAGGATAGGCTCCCAGAAGTTGTCCTCTGACATCCACCTGCACACTGTGGACCAGGCATGCCAACACTCACACACACACATGCGCGCACGCACACACACACACATCATACATACACCCAAATTTTAAAAAATGGGGAGGCTGGAGAGATGGCCCACCAGGCAAGATGTGCCCCTGGTGTAATTGCAACATGTCTGTTATGAGAATAACTGCTTTCTGATTGGATTTGAGGCTAGCTCCATGGGAGGGAATCCATGCCTAATACTAAAAAACCTAGTCAAAAGTCTATGGGTGAGAAGGTCATAAACCTTAAAGGGGAAGCTACTATTGTTGTAACCTGGAGTGACATGGCTGGAAGCTAGAGGAGAGTCAGTCCCCAGACAGTCAGCACATTTAGGGCCAGAAGGTTCTACATGAGCAACTGGGGGAAAATGACCAATATCTGTCCAAGCAACTTATGATCTAATCTACTTAGTAGCAAATAACCTGTTGTGATGCTCACACAAGTGCAATAGTGGTGCACAGCCATGGTAGGAAACCAACTGCTCTTGATTTGGCTAACTGGTCCAGTCAGTGGAACAGAACCCATAGCTGGAGCTGGGAAACAAGTCAGAACCATATCCAAACATGAGCCCACTCTCCATTATCAAGTCACCACCAATCGTGGGTTACAAGAGGGCCTACACCTATTAAATTCTCTATTTAAAAAAAAAGGTTTATCCCATTTATCTGGTGCTAACTTTACTCTCTGTTGGAGAATCTGCTTCTCCTTTGCAGATAGATGCAGATCCTAAGGAGAGAACCACCCATCATATCTCAAAAGGGCCCCAGCTGAAACTAAGAATAATTGACAAAACAAGCAAGGGTGCTGTTTTCTTGGTGAACCAGGTACCAGCACAAGGGTGAAGAAGATCGACACAGAGAACAATCAACTCCTACCAAATCAGATATCCAGAGACACAGAGGCTCCCAACACCTCCTCACTAAAGCAGACCTAAAAGGAACCCAACATGACTCAGGGAAATTTGCAGAAGAGAGGTCGGAAAGAATGTCAGAGCCACATGTTGGGTCATGATACACAGAGACATTTCCTCTTATACATAACTGAAGGCTAACCCCAAATGCATGACCCATATACCCCAAAAAGGAGGGGCTGGGGGAGGAGGGAGGACAAGGAAGAGGCTAACAATGGTACCAATTTTACTGTATTCATTGAATACAAAACTAATTAATAATAATAATAATAATAATAACCAAGTAAGTAAAAATTAAGGGTAACACATCAAAAGAAAAAAATTAAACATGCAAAATAAAATGCAGAAGACCAACATCCAGAGGAACATAGTAATGCTTCTCCATTGATGGAAGACATGGTTTTTTGAGGCTGCTTCAAACTATATAAATTAGACACAGTAAGATATCAGTAATAAAATAATTATGACACTATACCATACATACATATAGATTATATTATCATATGAATGTTCTCTACCAAAATACTGTATTTTCACTAAAGGTACTTATTCTCTTTGGCCCATCCAGGGAGAAGAACAATTACCCACCATTCTATAAAACTACTCAGAATGGCAAGCAACTCAAAATCTAGAGCTGTGGGTAACTCAAAGCAAGCCTGTGGAAAAGATGGATTACTATATATTAAAGAGAAGCCATAACTTAGGAGACAAAAATCCTCAGTCACAGTAATTCACTGAGGAAGTAATTCCCAGTTCAGTCACTAAGACATAAGAAGGTGTTTGGGAGCCTTCTGGAAAAGAAAATCATATCCATGTTCCACAGGAGCCTCCAGCCCTGTCTCCCTCACTGGACTGTGGGAATGTAGCCACCTCCACGCTCCGAGCACCTTTGGGAGAGTGAGACTGCCAGAGGAACAAAAGAAAGAGTGGCAAGGATGTAATGCTAGCTCTTGACAACAGCGCTGCAGAAGTCTAAACAGTGAGCAGATATGAAGGCAACTGGAAATAAGCACTGATTTTTGAGTGCTTCTATCGTGAAAAGTTCTTAATGCACACTAATACCGTAAGTATTGATGAACCTGAGAAAAACCCACTTGGAAATTCTCTTTTGCATGTTCTGAATCCCAAGAACCCCAAGATTTCAGAGTAAAATTATTGCCAAATTGGTTTAAGGTTTACTAAGACATTATTAAGAATACATTCATTCCCTGGGAATATAAATAATTATTTAATTATATGCAAATAAAGTTGTGGACAGTTTGCAGCTGAGGGAAACCCAGGGAAGCAGGGGGAACAATGTGTACAGGAGAGGAGTAAAAATTGGGAGCATGCTTATACTAGGCATAAATTCCCCCTTCCATTCTGTATCTCTTGGGGTTGACTTAAGGATGACTCCAATTGTGTATAACTATGAATCAGCCTGGGCAACTAAACTCAGAGAGAAATCCCACCTTCCTAGCCAAGAGCTGGGAAGAAGGAGCCCCTGGAGTTGTGGAGAATGTAAAGAATATCAAAGAAGAGAGAGCTAGAGGTGGAGATTCCCTAATTCAAGCATTCCCTAATCAACTCAAGTCCTAGGCTCACCATCACCTTATGCTAATATGGAATAAATACAAAGTGACATAGCAAAGCATTTTCACAACTAAAATGACATTGAGCCATTTCTCATATTTGAAATAAAACCTGAGGTATGAAACTATCTGGGTTGATTGTCAAAGAGTACACAGCATTTTCTAAAAGATATTAACAGGTCCTGGAGTCATACCATATAAAACTCAAAATGTCCAGGATACAATCCAAAATTAGTCAGTGTATTAAAAACTAGAAAACTATGATCAGCTCTTAAGTCAAAAGACGACATACAGATGCAATGTCTGAGAAAGCCCACATGAGAAAAAAGATTTTTTTTCTGCAAATAACCAAATGGAAAGAATATTTTAGGATATGTAGGTCATACATTCTCTGTTTCAAAGATTCAACTATTATTGTAGTATGAAAATGTCACAGATTACATATAAATAATCATGACTGTGCTTCAATAACATTCTACTTGTGGAAACGACAATTTGAATTTCATGTGTCACAATATATTAGAAGTTTTTTCATTTTCACCAAAGAAACAAAATTCTTTGTTCACAAGCCATACAAAAACAGGCAGCAGGTTGGATTTGGCACATAGCCCGGCCAGTTCCCGATCTAGATGTTGAATATTTCATACAAAGTCTCTAAAGCAGCTAGTATAACCACACTCCATGAGAAAAAGGCAACAAATGCAAAGACAGAAGTTCTCAAATGAGAAGTTGACTACCAAAAATAACAAAATGAAAACTTTTTGTCTTATTTATTTATTTATTTATTTTGAGACAGGGTCTCATATAGCCCAGGCTGGCCTGTAAGCAGCTATACATCCAAGGATGATCTTGATCTCCTACTCTTCCTTCCTTTGGCTCCCAAGAACAGAGATTACAGGCTATGTCACCACACCCAGAGACAAAAATCTAAACTTTAAAACAAAAATACCACATCAGACATCAAGAAACTCAGACAATTTTCAAGTGCCCTTTGGAATACACAGTAGGGTTAGGATGCAGCCTTCAGTGTTAGGGAGGTTCTGAGGAGAGCGCAGATCATTTCTGAAGCAGGAAGAAGTTTGAAGAGTCAGGATCTCAACGAAAGACTTATCGTTACTAGTTACTTTATTCTCATGTGAGACTGTGTCTACTAGAAAATGCCTAGAGGACAACATTGTCGTTTTCTATGATTTGTTCTATTCCTGTTCGTTTTGTAGTTATAGGACTGATATATAACTATAAAATTTTACCAACAACACAAGAATCCATAAAGTATCCTTTCACAACTCCAATCCTAAGAGGCTAACACAATTTATTCATTATTATTTATTATTAACACAATTTATTTACATGAGGTAAAATAAATAAGTGTATTGTAATTTTTTTTTGTTTTATCTTCTTTTGTTTTGGAGTAGGGCCTCACTCTAGCCCAGGCTGACCTGGAACTCACTCTGCAGTCCCAGGCTGGCCTGGAATCACAGCAATCCTTCTGCCTCTGTCCATAGTGCTAAGATTAAAGGTGTGCACCACCGTGCCTGGCTCAAATAGCTTTCTTTTAGATGGGATAGGATATCACATAGCTCTTACTACTTGTTTTTTGTTTTTTTTTTTTTTCATTCAGAGATGTATTTTAATCGTGTATTTTAATCTTTCACAATTTTCAGATATACTAATTTGTTTTGATGGCTGCTTAATAAAAATGTATTATAATTACTTAACCACTATTCTATTGATGCTTATGATGAATTGAATTATCTATTCCTATTTGCCAGTCTCCTATGGTATCTCTAACACTGTGGCCATAACTACATTGTTGGTCAATGTTACTTCCTGTCCTTTCACTTAAGACTTGGCCACAACACCTGCTTTGGCAAGTAGGGTATTATTAGATATGATTAAACTGGACTGAATTCTCCTTCTGAAGTTGAGCTGGTCCTATCACTTTTCTATAAGCATCAACAGGAACATACCTGAGGTAAGTCACTACCTCCTTTTCCTGATCCCAAAAGAGGACACATGACAGGGAGGCATTCCAGCCAACTCACAGACACTGTCTGAGAATAAGTGTTTCAGCTAGGTGTGGTGGTGCTGGCCTTTAATCTCAGCACTTGGGAGGCAAGTGTAGGAGGACTGCTGTGAGTTCAAGGCCAGCCTGGAACTACAGAGTGAGTTCCAGTTCAGCCTCTGATGGAGTGAGATTCTACCTTGAAAAACAAAAACAAACAAAAGAATAAATGTTAGCACATGACACTGTGTTTTAGAATAATTTTGTTAGACAGAAGTATCATGTTCACTTAGATTGCTTCCAATTTTTATAATTATAAACAATTTCCCAATTAAGTCTTTCTTTTTCACAAACTTAGAAATTTTCAGTGACATATACTCTTAGAAGTATAATGGCTAGACCAAATATTTGAAGCAAAATGTTGATGGTGATACTGAAGAAAGATAGAGAAAAGCTAGCTTCTTTTAAGCAGTTTCAGTTAGAAATTGAGTCCCAGAGAGAACCAGAAGATGCCACCCACATGCCACCTTGCCCTGGCATAAGAATGGAACTCTTGGCAGAAATGGAATTTGTGTCTGATCTATAGCGCCTCCTGCTTTCCACAGTCAAACACGCTACCTGAATAAAGGGCTGAGGTGGGCTGGCCCTGGCCTTCACCCTCCAAACCTTCAAGCCAATCAGGTTTCCCCTTTGCATACCCATATCTGATGCTGTAAAGGCTGCTTTCAGCCTCCTCTCCCTCTCTGTGTGATTCCCTCTATTCACTTGGGCCACTGGGACAGGTAAGTCTGGCTTCCCCTTCATCCAGCCTGATTGGGTTGGGGGCGGGGGCGGGAGAACAAAATAGTTTCTTGGTCTGAGACTTTTCTGGTTGCCTCCGCTTTATACTTGGGGTACCTCCTCGCTTTGATTACACGCATGATTTTCCGCTGACCTCTGCGTCTACCACTCGTATACTCCCTTGCACTCCACAGCTCTACCACGTGGGTGCTCTAACTGTGCAATTTCCTTAACTGAGGGTAACCATGAGTGTCCTCATTTCTCCTCTGAATCTCTTTGTCTCTGCTTGGAACTTTTCCCTCTTATTCTTCCTTGAGCCTCACTGTTTGCCCCCTTAACTTCCCTCCATAGGAAAACACACAGCAGATGCCACGTGTGTTCCTTCTAAATCTCTCTACTCTCTACACAGGCTCCTAGATTCTATCCTCCATGTTCCTGCAGCTTACTCTAATCTCTCTTTAAAAGCTTCAGTTTTATGCTCTCTCTGTCTTTCTTTCACTATCTCTTTCAAATAAATTTTTTAAAAAATTTAAAAGCCTCAGTTTCTCCTAAATCCCAAATCTCCCTTAAATTGAAAAATTTGTTTTTTCTCCACGAATAAACTTAATAATTCATAATTTATCCTTCTTGAGTCCATCTTTATTAATTCTTTATTAAAGGTAGGATACAACCCAAAACTTCGGGTTCAACAATTCTGGGGGATGCCTCCTGAACCTCAAAATCCTACATCAATACAAATTTTAAGGTATTAATATACTAAAAACATTATATTTTTAAAATGCTTTCTATTTTTTATTTGCAAGCAGAGGGAGAGAGAGGAGACAGATAGAAAATGGGCATACCAGGGCCTCTAGCCACTGCAAATGAACTCCAAATGCATGCACCCCTTTGTGCATCAGGCTTATGTGGGTACTGGGAATCGAACCTGAGTCCTTTGGCTTCACAGGCAAGTGCCTTAACCATTAAGCCATCTATCCAGCCCCTAAAAGCATTATCTTTATTTCAAATTCCATATCATTTACATGTCACAAGAACTATAAAAAGGTCTAAGACTTTACCCTACCTGCAAGCTAATAAGTTATCTTGCCATAGATATGAAACTCCTGTGTCAGATGAAGGATTTTGTTATATACAACACAGAAAGCAGTACAAACATTAGTTTTCCTTGATTCCAAGAACCAGAGGGCCATCATACGTGAGTCCAGATAGATAATTATACAAGTAGTGGATCGTGTTTCAGGAAAGGCTCGCTGAAACTAGAGAACCTATACCTTTTACAATTGGTAAGCAACCCTGCCTTTTGCTCCAGAGGGAAAACTACTTCTATCTTCCATGGCTGTCCCCTATGCAAATATTCTTGAAATTATAGCTCAGAATAATTCAGTGCCTTTCACACAAGTCATACACACATGGTAGAGATGAATGGATAACCATCTTCTATTGGCATATACTCATTTACTTGATTCTCTTTGTTACAAATATGGAAACTAAATCTCAGAGAGTGTTTGCCAGCTATTCAGCACTATGGCCAAATACCTGAGTAAAACAGCTTAAACGATGGAAAATTTGGGGCTGGGGAAATGGCTTACTGGCTAAGGTGTTTGCCTGTGAAGCCTAGGAACCCTGGTTTGATTCCCCAGGACCCACATTAGCCAGATGCACAAGGGGGCACATGCATCTAGAGTTTGTTTGCAGTAAGGCCCTGGCATGCCCATTTTCTCTTTCTCTCTGCCTCTTCCTCCTCTTTCTCTCTGAAATAAATAAAACATTTAAAAAAAAAGAATAGAAGATTTTGCCACATAGTTTTAGAGTCTTCAGTCCAACATGGTAGAGGAGGCTTAGCTAAGCAGAATAGTTCACATCAAGACAGGAAGTGGGGGAGGGAGAAGGAGGGAAGGAGAGAGAGGGAGAAAGGGGATGCAAAGCAAAATGGAGGAGAAGAGAGAAGAAAGGAAAGCAGGAGGGAGAGAATAAAAATGAATATACCAGCATTTGCAGGCTTTCTCCTTTTCCACTTTATTCAACCTGGGCTTCCAGTCTATGAAATGATGCCCCTATACTTGGTCTTGGTGGTGGATCTTTGCTCCTTACTATTTCCCTGGAAATGCCCTCATAGACACACCCAGATGGGCACTTTATTATCTCCTAAGTACTTCTCAATCAAATTCATGTTGCAAATCAGGATTAACCATCAACTTTGCCAAAATTCATGCAGCTAAAAATAGTAGAACTCATGATGTTGATTAATTTTTAGGATAAGTAGAGATTTATGTTTTTCATATAGTCTTTAATACTGTGATTGTGGAGTAGGGAATATATTAACCTGCTATTTTTCATTATCATAAAAGATAATATTCTGTTTGAATTTGTTAGGCTGCTCAATTTGTACAAGAGAAGACTGTCTCAGAATTATTTAGCTAGAGAGAATAGTTGCAAGGAGCTTTTACTTTAAGAAGCCAGGGTGCTTTTCAGGAAGACAGTATGTGGAGGTTAAAAATGAAACAAACCAAGTTATCAAAGGTTTTAAGAGACAACATGCACTTCAAAGCTAATGCATAAATTTGATTTTATTGCTAATATATTTCTGCATTGGAGGGTCTTCTATGAAAACCTCACAGTTATGTAAAAGAAACACAGCAATGAGAATATGGATTTTTTTTTTTTTTACTTGTTGAGGAACAGAGGGAAAAACAAATACATTTTATATTACTAAAGAAGACTGCTGAAATTTAGTCTTTTACTATCTGATAATAGCTCTTTAATCAAGGTAATCATATCTCAAATTTCAATTTGAATATTTTAGTGATATGTGTGTATATGTGTGATGTGCAGAGGATTGCTAACATAAAAGTAAGTTACCATTTCAGTCTGAATTAGATTTAGAAAGGAAACAGAAAACTTTCAAAGTAAAGGAACTGTTTCCAAGATAAAGTAATTGTTTAGAATTCTATATCTATGGGAAATATTATTTTGATTTCTGCTTTTACATCCACATTGAATTTTCTACCTTTTTATGAAGATAACTTCAAACTCTCTCTATAGCCATGGCTGGCCTTGAACTCTTGATCCTCCTGCTTTTTACCTCCTGTGCTTGGGGATTACAAGCATGTGCTAGATGGAATATACTCTGAGAACAATAATCTGCAGTTTGTCTCAAAGCTTAATGTTTTTGGAGGAACTGATTTAATCTCTTATTACTTCAACAAGTAACATTCTTTTCAGGAATACTTGACTCATGGCATTAGTTGCAATGAACTTACCATGTTAGGCATGGTGTGTGTATATGCACATATATTTTCATAGACGTACATGATTTTCCCCAAATCTGCAGAAAGAAGAGTTCTAACTCCTTTACATTCTGTAAGTAAAACAAATTAAGTTTCATGAACTAAGTAATGAATGTCATGATTATAGATACAATAAAAATATACAAAATAATTCAATTCTAAACAGTTTGTAAATACTCTTAGCAGTTTTTCTATTATATTTTAGGGTATTTGTTTACGGTGGTGGTTTTTGTTGTTGTTGTTTGTTTGGCATTTTCTTTTTGGCTAACAAATGTGTGTGGAAGAAACCTGGGCTCTGGGGATATACCTACTGTGGTGGTTTGATTCAGGTGTCCCCCATAAACTTAGGTGTTCTGAATGCTAGATTCCCAGCTGATGGATATTTGGAAATTAACATCTCCAAGAGGCAGTGTATTGTTGGGGGTGGGCTTATGGGTGTTATAGCCAGTTTCCCCATACCAGTGTTTGGCACACTCTCCTGTTACTATTGTCCACCTTATGTGGGACAGGGGGTGATGTCTACCCTATGTTCATGCCATCATTTTCCCTGCCATTGTGGAGCTTTCCTTTGAGCCTGTAAGCCAAAATAAACCTTTTATCCCACAAGCGGCTCTTGGTTGGGTGATTTCTCCCAGCAATGTGAACCTGACTGCAACACCTACAGAACCACATATGAAAATGGAACTCTCCACAGTTACCATGTGAGTGGGGCACAGAATTCATGGTAAAGGAACAGCAGGGAAGTCTGTCAATGATAACCTCCACAGGGTGTATGTAAGCTCCTTTTCCTTTACCCTGAGTGTTTCCTAGAGTTGTAAAATAATAATATTAAAGGTAGGTTCCATGCTATATTCTCATAGAAGCACCTCTCTATCCCTTTTATTTTGTTGCCACATAGTCTATAGACAGAAAGACCACCCTGGGTCCCCAAGAATGTTTCCAGCTTCTGCCTCTGTTCTGACTTAGTTGCTAATAGTGCTCATTTTTACTCTAAAACTTTGAATAAGAAACATTAAAGGAAAAATTCATTAACTTGTAAACAATAGAGAAAAATCAGTAAATCAAAAACATAGTTCTTTTTAAAGATGTCAGTAAAATTAATGAGCCTCCAGCCAGATTGACCCTGGAAACAAGAGAGAAGACAAATCTTACTAATATTGTAGCCAAAGAAAGGCTGTTATGACAAGCACCATAGACATTAAAAGGACAATATAAGGCTGGAGAGATAGCTTAGTGGTTAAGGTGCTTGCCTGTGAAGCCTCAGAACTCATGTTCAAATCTTGAGGTCCCATGTAGCCAGGCACAAGGTGATGCAAGCACACAATGCCACACATGAACCACAAGAGGGCGCACACATCTGGAGTTCATTTGCAGCAGGCTGAAGGTCTTGTCATGCCCATTCTCTCTCTCTCAAAGAAAAATTTTTTAATGGACAGTATGATAATACTACAAGCAACTCTACAGCCATATATTCAATAGTTTAAAGTGGACCAAGCCCTACCTTACTAAAAACAAAACAAAAAAATGAAAAAATCATGTAGTCTTATATGTATTAAAGAAATTAGAAATTAAAAACCTTTAAACAATAAACAAAGTGCTAGGCACATATGTTTCACTGGCAAATTTTTAAACATTTAAGGACGACATCTACTATCTCTATATAATCTCTTTCAGAAATATAAGAAAAAGGAGGAGGAGGAACAATACTATATAAGGCCAGCATTATCTTATGACTAACAGTAGGCAAAATAGCATTGTAAAAGAAAAACAACTAATAACACCCACGAACAGACACAAAAATCCTCAACAAGCTATCACTAAATGAAATTTAGGAATGTGTACAGAAGAAATTACAGAATGATTAAGTGAAGTTAATTTCAGGGATGGTAAGACTTGTTCAACATTTGAAAATCAGTCAGTGTAATTTACCAGATTACTAAAGTAAAAAAGTAATTGTCTTAAAGGAATTCAACAAATTCAAATGTCTACACACACACACACGTGCACACACACACACACACACACACACACACACGCACTGTTAGCAAACCAGGACAATACTCAAATTGCCTTAATCTGATAAAGTGTGCTGGCATATGCTACCCCTAATTCCAGCTATTTATTTTTATTTAGGAGACTGAGGCTCACACGTTCAAGGATGGCCTCCCTGGCCAATTTTGCAAGACCTTGTCTCAAAATAAAAAGAAAAAAGGGCTTAGGGTATAGCATAGTGGTAGAGAACTTGCCTAGATTATATGAGGACCTGGGTTCAACTCCCAGTGATAAAAGAATACTTCAACTCACATCATAGTTAATAGGAACACAGGAACAAGGCAAGGATTCCTTTTGTCACTGTTATTCAACATCATACTGATGGTCCTAGCCCATGCTAGAAGGCAACAAAAATAATCATTTCAATTGGGAGTGCGAGAAAGACAACAATAAAAAAAGTTTAAAAAAAAAAAAAAAAAAAAAAAAAAAACCTCTAACGACCTGTGGAGACAGTTCATTCATTAAAGTGCTTGCCTCGCAAGCACAAGAAGTTGAGTTATTTTTAAGTTTTTATTTGTGTTGGGGGCACTTTTTGCATACAGCTTTACATGAGTGCCTGGGGAATTGAATCCAGCTTGTAAGTTTTGCAAACAAGTTCCTTTAACCACACAGCCATCTTCCCAGCCTGAAGAGGACCTGAGTTTGATTCTCAGAATCCACATGAAAATAATGGCAGGCGTGGTAGCACAAGTTTACAATCCCAGCACTGTGGAGGCAGGGACACAATCCCTGGGACACATTAACCAGCCAGTCTAGCCTACTTGTTGAGTTCCTAGCCAGTGAGAGATATTGTCAAAATGAAGGTGGATGGCACCTGAAGAGAAAAACCTAAGGTTATCCCCTGGCCTCCACGTGCATGTGCACTCATGTGCAAGCACACTTGCACATATATAAACACACACAAAACTGTATTTGTAGATAACAAGACTGCGTCTGTAGGAAATATCAAAGAATAAATTAACAAAATGTCCTAATATTAGTCAGGGAGTTTAGCAATGCCAAAATATAAGAGATCAAAATGTGGTTATTTTTTTCCATATATTAGTAACAAATAATTTAATTTGAAATGAAAAATTACTTTAAAATAGAACTTCAAATATAAATCTAAGAAAATTGATGTTCTGAAAACAATAAAATACTGATTAAAGATATCAAAGGAAACCTTGAGTGAAGGGAGGTGTCAGAGCCAGCTTCACATTGCTGGGATGAACCTCCAAACCAGGCACAGTTTATGGGAGGAACGTGATTTATTGAAGCTTACAGACCCAGGGAAAGTTCCATAATGGTGGAAGAAGCTGGCTCTCTTCACAGGCCCAGGCAGAGAGAAAAGAAACCACCACCAGCACTATAAGTAAGCACACTCTAGCAACCCCAGGCACAGCTCAAGCACTCTGCATACCTTAAGCTGGAATTCAGACCCACCCCCAGCAACACCTTAGGGCTGGACCCCCAGGATCTGCCTACAGTGACACCTCCTCCAGCCAGGCTGATAGAGACCTAAGGTCTAGGCTTTAGTAAACTCCTGTATCTACTTGGGGACATCCATTCAAACTACCACAAGAGGTATTATGTTCATGGATTGCAAGATTCCATGTTAAGATTAATTTCTCCTCAATTTGGTATATAAAAAACTAGTATAGCCACATAGATTTGAAAAAGAAAAATGTTACAGGACTACAGAGTTGGCTTTTTGTATTAATGGATTCCATATGTGGAGATTCAACACTCGGGAGGCAGAGGTAGGAGGATTGCCATGAGTTCAAGGCCACCCTGAGATGACAGAGTTAATTCCAGGTCAGCCTGGACCAGAGTGAGACCCTACCTCGAAAAAAGAAAAAGAAAAAAAAAAAGAGAGAGAGATTCAACCAACAATGAGTGGGGAGTATTTAGAAAAACAATTACATATGGAATGAATCTTTTGTCATTATTTACTAAACAACATAGCATAACAACTATTTCCATAGCATTTATACTGGACCAGGTCTTATAAGTAATCTAGAGATGATTTAAAGTATATGGGAGATTGTGGATAGGTTATATGTAAACATTATACAAGTTGACATAAGGTACTTGAATATCCCTGTATGTTTGTATCTTTGGTGACCTAGGAACAAACCCCTCATGGATACTAAGGAAGATCTACACATCCTGATTTCAAGTATAACTTTGCACTATGGTAACCAGAGATAGTATAGTACTGGCAAAGAAATGGACTTACTGATCAATTGAACAAAATAAGGGACCAAGAAATAGATTCATTCAACTACGTTCAGCTGATGTGTTAATGGTACAAAGGCAATTCAATGGAGAAACAATAACCTTTCCAAGAATAACAGTGAAATAGTTGGAAGCAAACAAAACAAATACCTCACAACCTATACCTCAGATCTGATATTTAAAACTTAACTCGAGATTGGTATGGGGGCAGTGGCACACATCTGAAAGTCCATGCTCCCAGCACTTAGAAGGTTAAGGCTCAGGAATTCAAGGCCATTCTCAGCTTCATAGCATGTTGGAGGCCAGCATGGGCTTCACAAGACCCTGTCTCAATCCCCCCTCCAAAAAATAAATAGATCTAAATTTAAAACATAAATTTGCACAACTTCAAGATGAAAGCATAAGAAAAACAATGCCTGCCTCATGTTAGATAGGAATTTTTAGAGTATGGTGGTTTGAATTATATGTGCCCCAATAACCTCATGTGTCTTGGATGCTTGGTTCCCAGCTGATGGCAATTTGTGAGGTGGAGACTTTATAGAAGAGGTGTGTTCCCAGGAGCGGGCTTTGGGATGTTACAGCCAGTTCCCCCTTGCTAGTGTTTGGCTAACTCTCCTGTGGCTGTTTCCCACCTGCTGTGGCAGAGGTGAGGTCCAGCCTCTGCTCACACTATGCCTGATTCTGCCATCATGAAGCCTCCCCTTGAGACTGTGAGCCAAAAGAAAATCTTTCCTCCCATCATCTGCTTCTGGCAGGGTGCTTTATCCAAGCAAGGAAACTACAACACAAAAGTATACTAATCTTTGCACAAGATTGAGCCTGTGGATATTTCATCATGAATAGGAGAAAGGTTTATAAGAATCCACATGTCCCAGAGTAGCTAATGGCAGCTACTATTAATAGCTAATAGCTTCTGAAAGGAGGGAGCCATCTTCTTGAGTGGCATAGACACTGGTAAGTTGCCCATTTTCTAGTAATAACCTCCCACCCATGATCACGCAAGCCACCCTAACTAAATTCAGTGGACCAAGAAAAATAGGATAGGGTTATGGGAATCCTCATCCTTTTGGGGGGATTCCCATCATGGGAAGAGGGCTTTAGAGGGAAGTGGAAGAGGATAAGAAAGAGTAATTGGGGAGAACAAGATCAAAATAATATCATATACACGTTGTGGTGGTTTGATAGGTATCTCCCATAAACTCATGTGTTCTGAATGCTTGATCCCTATCTGATAGCAACTTGGAAGTGGAGCCTTGAGGGAGGATATATGTTGCTGGGAGTGGACCTTGATGGTTTATTAGCCCTAGCTTGCCAGTGTTAATTGGCACACTCTCCTGCTGCTATTGTCCACCTAATGTTGGCCAGGAGGTGATGTCCAGCCTCTGCACATGTCATGTTTTCCCTGTCATCATGGAGCCTAAAAGACAAAAAAAAAAAAAAAAAAACTTTCCTCCCACAAGCTGCTTTGGGCCAGCAGCAAGAAGGTAACTACAATACATGGATGAAGGCATCAAAAATAAAATTTAAAGAATAGGATATCAAAAGCACAATCAATAAAACAGAAATTTGGTAAGTAGGACTTTTCAAAACAATGGTATTGCCAAAGTCATCATGGTGGTGGTTTGATTCAGTTGTCACCCATAAACTGGGGCATTTTGAATGCTGGGTTACCAGTTGATGGCAATTCGGGAATTAAAGCCTCCTGGAGACTGTGTTGTTGGGAGCGGGCTTATGGGTGTTATAGCCAGCTTCCCCTTGCCAGTGTTTTGCACACTCTCCTTTTTGTTGTCCATTTGATATTGGATAGGAGGCAATATCCACTCTCTACTCATGTCATTGTTTTCCCCTGCCATCATGGAGCTTCTTCCCCTCAAGTCTGTAAGCCAAAATAAACCTCTTTTCCCCCCATAATCTTCTCTTGGTTGAATGTTTTCTTCCAGCCATGCAAACCTGACTGCAACAATAAAATTGGTAGCAAGAAGTTGGAGCATTTCTGCTAGAAACCTGTGTGGCTTTTGCCCTTTTAGAGCTGATTTTAAAAATAAATGTGTAAGAATTTAAAATCTTGGCCTAAGAGATGTGTTGCAGTGCTGTAAGTACAGCTTGATGGACTATTCTTGTCAGTGTTGAAAGACCTGAATGCAGTAAGAACTATGGATTGTGAGGTTGGACTTATGAGGATGAGAAAGAGCTTTTCCTGGACTTGGCTATGAGACGTTTATGTGAAAGACTTGCTGTTCTGCCCATGTCCTGAGAACTTGTGTAGTAGGGTTGCATTGCATAGAAATAGACTGGTATGAGCGGAGAGATATGGCACAGAAAAAAAATGAAATCTTTGGGCCAAAACTTATGCCCATTCAGCTGCAATTGTTTGAGAGATTACAACCTTTGAGAATGAGCCAGCTGACCTGCACTGGGACAATGGGAAGAATGAATACTCTTTCGAAGGGGCCTAAATGCTCAAGAAGTATCCTGTTCTTCAAATTCTGCTTTATTCCTTCCAGGATTAACAAATTGGCAGACCACCTGTCATTATGGAGTATAACAAGTGCAGGAAAGAAAAGGTCATTGAATTTGCAACATGGTTTGGTATTTTGAAAGTGGCCACGGGCAGTGTCAGCAGATTTGTTGCACTACCTGCACGGAGACCCGATGGAGCCATGAGAACGAACCATGGGTTGCAGAAGAGACCCAAGGGCGATGCCAGGACTATCAGATGACTTCCAAGGACAGCTACTGGCACTGGATGAACTTTTCCAGAACTGTGAGTAGCCTAGCTAGAGTGGTGGAATCGAAACTCCAGAGACTTGTCACTTGTTAGAATTATCAGACTTGGAGACTTGTCACTGACAAGAGTTGTTGGACTTGGTGCTACAGAGTTGATCCTTGCCCTGTGTAAATCTCGTATTGGTTGACTATTTCTTTGCTCTGCTCAGTGCCATCTTTTGGAGTGAATGTTTATTCTGTGTCTTTATGGGTTTTGGGGTTTGTTGTTGTTTTAAGTTTTGTTTGTTTTTTGTATTGTGGCTGTGGCTCAGTTAAAAGACCTTGGACTATGGTATGTTTAAATATCACTGGGATTGATAAAAACTGTGGGGACTTTTAAAGTTGGATGAATGTATTGCATTTTACACCATGTATGGTTATAAATTTATGAAGCCAGGGGCACAATGTGGTAGTGATTCAGGTGTCCCCAATAAACTTAGGGGTTTTCAGCCGGGCGTGGTGGTGCACGCCTTTAGTCCCAGCACTTGGGAGGCAGAGGTAGGAGGATCGCTGTGAGTTCGAGGCCACCCTGAGACACCATAGTGAATTCCAGGTCAGCCTGGGCTAGAGTGAGACCCTACCTCAAAAAACAAAAAACAAAACAAAACAAAAAAAAAAACTTAGGGGTTTTCAGGTTATCAGTTGATGGCAATTTGTGAATTAAAGCCTCCTGGAGGCGGTGTATTATTAGGGTGTGTTATAACCAGCTCCCTCTTACCAGTGTTTGGCACACTCTCCTGTTGATGTGGTCCATCTGATGTTGGCCAGGAGGTGATGTCTGCCTTCTGCTTATGTCATTGTTTTCCCCTGCCATCATGGAGTCTCCCCTTGAGTCTATAAGCCAAAATAAACCATTGTTTCCCCACAAGCTAATCTTGTTTAGGTGTTTTCTGTCAGCAATGTGAACTTGACTGCAATAGCCATTGTGTAGAGAATGAAATGAAAGCTACAGGCTGGGAGAAAAGGTTGTCAAGTCACACCTGATAAAGGACTAAATATTCATCAAGAAAAAAATTAATCACCTGCCATACATGGTGGTTGCATGTCTATAATTCCAGCAGTTGGAAGGCTAACTCAGGAGAATCATGAGTTTGAGGCCAGATTGAGATATACATTGAAGGCCTGTCTCAAAACCAAACAAAAGCTACCAATTTAAGGAGTGGTTGAAAGTATAACTAGATACTTTACTAAGGTACACCCATATACACTAAGCCTATGAAAATATGTTCAGTATCCTTAGTCTCTGACAAGATGTAAATTAAACCATGAGATGCCTGTATGCACTTAGAAAACCAACCTGAAGGCATGAAGTAGTAACCAAGAGGAAGAACAATGGAGGATTCAAGCAATGCTCACAGTTACTGAAGATTTAGCCACTTTGGAATGTACTTTTGTGGTTTCCTAACATCCATACTCCTAAGTATTTATCCAAGAAAAATCAAATATTTAACTTTCAAAAAAATCTATAAGCAAAATTCTATGGTAGTTTTTTTATTTATTTGACAGAGAGAGAGATACAGATATAGAGAGAAAGAATGGGCAGGCCAGGGCCTCTAGCCATAGCAAACGAACTCCAGATGCTTGTGCCCCTTGTGCATCACACTTATGTGGGTACTGGAAAATTGCACCTGGGTCCTTTGGCTTAGCAGGCAAGCACCTTAACTGCTAAGCCATCTCTCTAGCCCTATGGCAGGTCTTTTAATAGTAATTGAAAACTAGAAACATAGGAGATGCCCTTCACCTAATGGGCAGCTCAATAGACTGTGATATACCCATCCAGTGGAATGCTACTCAGCAACAAATAATTCATTCATGCTATGACATGGATGAATCTTGAATGCATTCTGATAAATGAAAGAAGAAAGATCCAATAGAATATAACTCCACTAATATGACATTTTAAAAGATCAAAAGTGAGATGGGAGGGGCTGGAGAGATGGCTTAGCAGTTAAGGCACATGCCTGTGAAGCCTAAGGACCCAGATTCGATTTTCCAGGTCCCACGTAAGCCAGATGCACATGGTGGCGCATGTGTCTGGAGTTTGTCTACAGTGGCTCGAGGCCCTGGTGCACCCATTCTCTCTCTCCCTCTCTCTGTCTCTAATAAGTAAATAAATATAAATATTTTTTAAGTGAGATTGGAGATACAGCTCAGTGGGTAAAACACTTGCCACACAAACAGCAGGGCCTGAGAAGGCCTGGGTTCAATTCTCAGCACACACACAAAATTCTGGACATGGTTATGCATGCCTATAACCCTGGCCTGGGATGAGGCTGGGGAGAGGGAGACAAGACAATCACCGGGGCTCACTGGTCCACCAGTCTTACTGAAAACAGCAGCTCTGGGTTCAGCTCTGAGAAATCTCATGGTCTCAAGGAAAACAACACTGCCGAGAGTGTAGAGAGACAGAGGATGATTGATGTTTTACTCTGACCTCTGCTCATGTGCACACCCCTATGCCACACATACATGTGCACACACACACACCAATGAAAAAATAGAAATAATATATGTGTAGAAAATATTAGTGACAACAGAGACTCGTATGTTGGAGAAGGGGTTGACTATGAAAAGAAAGCATTGATGGGATGTGGCAGATGGTGAAATGGTTCTATATGCATCTGTGGTGATAGAATGTCAATTCATCAAAAACTCATAGCAATGCATACCATAACAGGTGAACTTTTGCCTATGAAAGTTAAATAAAATAAATGGTGTGGGCAGAACAGTAGATGGAATGTATTTAGGGACAAATGAATTGAACTGCATTGCCAATAAAACGAACAGCCCCATGGAAGCCTGTGAGTAAGAAAGGAGCTGACCTAAGTGACCCAGGAAAGCTGTTTGGATGGGAAGCTATAAGGCTAGTGTGAGAAGGAGAACTTTGTTCAAGCAATCTGCTCTAGTTATAAATTGTTTTGTTTTCATGGAATGCTGCAGTTTGCATCATGAATGTCTCTCAGAAGCCCATGTGTCAGAATGGAGTGGACAGCAGACCATTATAACTAGTTGAAATGCATAGGCCTTGAAGCCATGTAGACCCTCAAACAAATAATCCTCTGTCTCGTATTGGCTGTATGGCTCTAGGAAAGTTACTTGCCTTGCCCAAATCTCAGTCACCTCCTAAGGAAAGTGGGAATACAACTACTACAGCATAAGGTTTAGTCAGGTTTATAAGAAGCTGTGTGTATGTGTGTGTGTGTGTGTGTACCTGTGAGTGTGTGTACATGTGTACTACCATCAACAGATAACAGTGATATTGTCAGTGTGATTATTCAATCAGGTTCATTAGGCAGCTGATATGTGTGAGGTAGTTTAAAGATCACTATTGTTTCTTTCTTTGTATAACTGCCTGTCATTCTATTGGGTCTCAAAGAGCAATTTAATCTTAGGAAAGTACAGCAGCTGTAGCAATACTTCCCCAATCATAACCTTACTCATAAGTCTAGTCAACAGAACATGACACAAATTTGCCTGATCACGAAGTCTAGTTGGCAGAGTGAAAGGGCAGAGATCTCATAAGAAGCCCTGTCATTGTTGGCTAGTTCAACGAACAGAACTATCTTTGTCACCTGGGACTGATTTACTGGTTCATTAACAGTCAGAGATTCCTCCAAATCCACACTTTGTCAAAATATCTGAATAGTACAAATGAGGTGAGAAACTGGCTTGTGAATTTGCCATTCTTCTTCTTCCGTTGTACCAACAAAGATATGAAAGCTTTGATTTCTGTGTTTGTATTTCTTCCTCCAAACTCACTTTGGACAAAGAACTTGTATTTGCATTTCAAGCTCTAGGAGGAAGCTGTTGCAGGTAACTTTGCTACCACTTGTAACTGCAATGTCAAACCAGTAACTGCTCTAGAAGAAAGAGGTGTCCTTTTCTGGCATACAAAAGGAATATGTACTCAAGAGACTGAAACAATAGCTGTTCCCAGTTGAAGCAATCAAAATTCACTCAGTGACCCTCTGACGTTAAGAACTTTCCATGCCTACATGTACCAAGCGCTGTACTTATTGTTAAAAGTAACAAAATTCATGTACTCAAATTGCTTCCAGGTTAGGTACACTGGCAATTAAAAATGCTTGGGGAGGGAAGAGAACGGCTTCTCAGAAGAAGGGAAGTTGCTGTTAAGTTCCCCAGATTTTCAGGAGGGAAGAGAATGGCTTCTCAGAAGACAGGACATTTCTGTTAAGTTCCCCAGACTAACAAGACAAAGGGGACAGTGTGCAGTGCTTGCAAGCACAAAGACAGGCAGTGTTGTGGCATGTGCTCAGGGTTTTCTGGGGAGTAGGTGCCTGGGAGGCTAGTGGATTAGGCTGAAGCCACTAGCAACTTGCTCCTCATACTATTCAGTGAAAGATGACTAGTTTGCTGATGGAAGCAATTAAATGGTTTTTGTCAAGGACTGAGATGATCAGATTTACTTTTCAAAAAAGATCCTTCAAGTGGCAGTGAAGGATGTCCTGGAGAAAGAGGAAGGAGGCAAAAGCAGTATGGCACTGAGAATGGAGTTCTCATAGGAAGTACAATTTCCAGGAGTGAAATGTTCTTGCTTATAGGTGAGGTCAACATATTTGAAAATTATGAAAGTCAGGAGGAAAATTGGACAAAAGAAAATAAAACACAGTGTCCGGTTACTTCAAAATTAAAACCAGGGGCTGGAGAGATGAGCAGTAAAGGTGCCTGCCCTGCAAAGCCTCACAACCAGGGTTCAGTTCCCCAGTACCCATGTAAAGCCAGATGCACAAAGTGGCACATGTATCTGGAGTCCATTTGCAGTGGCAGGGGGCCTTAGCATGGCAATTCTCTCCTTTCTTTCTCTCTCCCTCTCCCCGTCCCCCCTCTCTCAGCTCTTCCCATCTTGTCTCCCCCTTGCAAATAAATAAATTAAATTAAAATACTAAAACCAGGGCTGGAGAGATGGCTTAGCAGTTAAGTGCTTGCCTGTGAAGCCTAAGGACCCCGGTTCGAGGCTCGGTTCGCCAGGTCCCACGTTAGCCAGATGCACAAGGAGGCACACGCGTCTGGAGTTCGTTTGCAGAGGCTGGAAGACCTGGCGCGCCCATTCTCTCTCTCTCCCTCTATCTGTCTTTCTCTCTGTGTCTGTTGCTCTCAAATAAATAAATTTAAAAAAAAAAAAAACTAAGGAAAAAGACCAAAGAAACTCAGCAAAATACACACTTTTACTAAAAAGTGAAGTGTATAGGAAATTGAGGCGGCAGCGGAGAAGTACAAGAGTTATAGAGCATCCAGAGCCCGCACAGGCGGGAAAAGCGGCTCTGGCAGCTCGGCCAACCGCCGCAGCTGCGGCGCAGCAGAAAGCCACCAGACTCTCGGCTCGAGCCGCAGGAAAAGCCAGGTGCAGGATTTTTCCCTCACGCCGTGCTCTCCGCAACTTGGGAAACGTGAGGGGAGAGCGGCAGCGAGCAGCGGAGGAGCAGACCGCGAGGTAGAAGAACACGTGGAGCAGCGAGACAACCAGAGCAGCCGCGGCTCCCTCCCCTCCCCCACCGCCTGAACCCAGCTCCAGCGAACAGAGCAGCGGCCCGGGACCCGGCCACGCCAACTTGGGCTGACAGCAGGACCCAAGCAGGAGCAGAGTTTGGCAGCAACATCAGCGGCCCCAGCACCGGTACCAGCGGCCCCAGCAGCAACGGACCCAGGAGCAGCAGCGGCGGCAGATCCCGCAGCAGCGGCTTCGGGGGTAGCAGCGGCAGTGGACACGGCAGCGGCAGCTTCAGCAGCGGTGGTGGCTCCGGCGGTGGCAGCTACGGCAGCAGCAGAGGCAGCAGCAGCGGCTCAGTTTGCCCCGTAGGAAAAGCAAGTGCCCAGCTCCAGAAATCAGAACAGCAGCCCAACGACCCAGGCAGCAACTTGACTGAGACCAAAATCACCCAAGGTAACTGGGATTGCACCAGGGAAGGGTCTCACTTGGTCACAAGCTGACTTGGATCCCTCAACAGACCAGAAATCTAAACCTCTTTGTTGATAGAGGATCTGGTCATTATAATAACTACTCTTGCATACATACTCGGGGCTGTTTTTGATTGAATGTGTACAGTGTTTAGTTAAATTTTAGAATCTACTTGTATTTTATTCCACTCAGCCTGCTTGAATACTCCTATACCAGGGAAACTCAACCCCTAAGAACATCTTTGTAGATACTCTGAGAGTCTTAAGAGCCACACCTAATACCTTAAGGTCCTACCCTGAAAATATATTACATCAAATCAATTGATACAGCTAAGAATACACAGCTAGCTAGAAAATCCAAGCATTAACTTAATCCAAGATGCAAAAATATATACATTATAACACAAGAAACACTAAAAAGCAAGACGATATAAATCCACCTAAAAGTATTAATGCATCAGAAATGTCCTCCAGTGAGAAAGAGTTAGAGGAAATGCCTGAGAAAGAGTTCAAAAGAATAATTATAAATATGTTCAAAGAGGTCAAAGAACACATGAAAACAATCAAAGAAGAAATCAAAGAGGAAATCAAAGGAATCAAAGAAGAGGCAGGACACCAATTTAATGAAATAAAGAAGGCAATACAAGACATAAATAGGGAAATAGAAATAATAAAGAAAAACCAGTCAGAATTACTAGCAATGAAGAACACAGTTAATGAAATAAAAAACTCTGTAGAAAATCTCACCAGTAGGATGGATGAGGGAGAGGACAGAATATCTAAGCTAGAAGACCAGGTGGCAGACCTAATGCAGTCCAACAAAGAGAAAGACAAACTTATAGAAAAGTATGAGTGGGAATTTCAAGATATTCGGGACACTATGAAACGATCCAATATAAGAATTCAGGGCATAGTAGAAGGAGAAGAACTCCACTCCAGAGGCATAGTAGGCATCTTCAACAAAATCATAGAGGAAAATTTCCCCCAAATTGGGAAAGAGATGCCAATACAGATACAGGAAGCCTTTAGAACCCCAGCCAGACAAAACCCAGAAAGAACCTCTCCTTGCCATATTATAATCAAACTTCCAAACACACACACCAAAGAAAAAATATTGAAAGCAGTTAGAGAGAAAAATCAAGTTACCTACAAAAGCAAGCCCATCAGGATTACAGCAGATTATTCAACACAAACTTTTAAAGCCAGAAGGGCTTGGAGTGATATATTCCAAGTTCTGAAAGATAACAACTGTCAACCAAGGTTACTTTATCCTGCAAAGTTATCCATTCAAATAGATGGAGAAATAAAGACATTCCATGACAAGAGCAGGTTAAAGGAGTATTTGAAGACAAAACCAGCTCTACAGAAAATACTTGATAGAATCCTCCATGCTGAACAAAAGGAAAAGCACACATATAAGGAACCTAGAAAAAACAAGCTATACTCAAATACCAGTTAACAGAAGAGAGCACAGGTAGAACCAGTAACACACACACACACACACAAAAATGGCAAACATAAATACACACCTTTCAATAATATCTCTTAATATCATCGGTCTCAATGCCCCAACGAAAAGACATAGATTTGCAGACTGGGTTAAAAAGCAGGATCCTACAATTTGTTGTCTCCAAGAAACTCACCTTTCTACAAAGGATAGACATTATCTTAGGGTGAAAGGTTGGAAGACGGTGTTTCAAGCAAATGGGCCTAGAAAACAAGCATGGGTTGCTATTCTAATATCAGACAGGGTAGACTTTAGTCCGACGTTAGTCAAGAAAGATAAGGAAGGTCACTTTATATTGATTAAGGGCACACTCCAACAGGAGGACATTACAATCCTAAACATATATGCACCTAACATGGGGGCTCCCAAATTCGTCAAACAAACACTATTAGAACTAAGGTCACAGATAACACCAAACACAGTGGTGGTGGGTGACTTTAACACCCCACTCTCATCAATTGACAGGTCATCCAGGGAAAGAATAAACAGAGAGGCATCTGGACTAAATGAGGTCATAGAAGGAATGGACCTAACAGATATATACAGGACATTTCATCCAAAGGCTGCAGAATATACATTCTTTTCAGCAGCACATGGAACATTCTCTAAAATAGACCATATATTAGGACACAAAGCAAATCTTAACAAATTCAGGAAAATTGAAATAATTCCTTGTGACCACAATGGAATTAAACTACAAATCAGTAGCAAGAAAGGCTATAGAGCATACACAAAATCATGGAAACTAAACAATACACTACTAAATGATGAGTGGGTCAATGAAGAAATCAAAACATTCTATAAGGAAATCAAAAAATTTATAGAGTCAAATGATAATGAGAACACAACATACCAAAATCTCTGGGACACAATGAAGGCAGTTCTAAGAGGTAAATTTATAGCCTTAAGTGCCTATATTAAGAAATTAGAAAGGTCGCAAGTAAACGACCTAATGCTTCACCTTAAAGCCTTGGAAAAAGAAGAACAAGGCAAACCAAAAATTAGTAGACGGGAAGAAATAATAAAGATTAAGGCAGAAATTAATGAAATAAAAACAAAAAGAACAATCCAAAGAATTAATGAAGCAAAGAGTTGGTTCTTTGAAAGGATAAACAAGATTGATAAACCCTTAGCAAATCTGACCAAAAGAAAGAGAGAAGAGACACAAATTAATAAAATCAGAGATGAACAAGGTAACATCACAACAGATTCCAGAGAAATTCAAAAAATCATGGGGACATACTATAAAAGCATATACTCCACAAAGTATGAAAATCTGAAAGAAATGGATGATTTCCTTGATCTATGTGACCTACCTAAATTAAATCAAAATGAGATTAATCACTTAAATAGACCTATAACAAACATGGAGATCCGAACAGTTATCAATAATCTCCCAACTAAAAAAAGCCCAGGCGCGGATGGATTCACTGCTGAATTTTACCAGACCTTTAAGGAAGAGCTAACACCATTGCTTCTTAAGCTTTTCCAGGAAATAGAAAAAGAAGGAATCCTACCAAACTCCTTCTATGAGGCCAGCATCACCCTGATACCAAAACCAGGCAAAGATAGAACAAAAAAAGAAAATTACAGACCAATCTCCCTCATGAACATAGATGCAAAAATTCTCAACAAAATATTGGCAAACAGAATACAAGAGTATATCAAAAAGATCATTCACCCTGACCAAGTAGGCTTTATCCCAGAGATGCAGGGATGGTTCAACATACGCAAATCTATAAATGTAATACATTACATAAACGGGTTGAAGGACAAAAATCACATGATCATCTCATTAGATGCAGAGAAAGCATTTGACAAAATCCAACATCCCTTCATGATAAAAGTCCTACAGAGACTGGGAATAGAAGGAACATATCTCAATATAATAAAGGCTATTTATGACAAGCCTACAGCCAACATATTACTAAATGGGGAAAAACTGGAAGCTTTTCCACTAAAATCAGGAACAAGACAAGGATGTCCACTGTCCCCACTTCTATTTAATATAGTTTTGGAAGTCTTAGCCATAGCAATAAGGCAAGAGACACACATAAAAGGGATACAAATTGGAAAGGAAGAAATCAAGTTATCATTATTTGCAGATGACATGATTCTATACATAAAGGACCCTAAAGACTCTACTAGCAAGCTGTTAGAGCTGATCAAAACCTACAGCAATGTAGCAGGATACAAAATAAATACACAGAAATCAGTAGCCTTCATATATGCTAACAACAAACACACAGAGGATGAAATCAGAGAATCACTCCCATTCACAATTGCATCAAAAAAAATAAAATACCTTGGAATAAACCTAACCAAGGAAGTAAAGAATCTATACAATGAGAACTTTAAAACACTCAAGCGAGAAATTGCAGAAGACACTAGAAAATGGAGAAACATCCCTTGTTCCTGGCTTGGAAGAATCAATATCGTGAAAATGGCAATCTTACCTAAAGCAATCTACACATTTAATGCAATCCCTATCAAAATTCCAAAGGCTTTCTTCATGGAAATAGAAAAAACAATCCAAAAATTCATTTGGAATCACAAAAAACCTCGAATATCTAAAATAATACTGAGCAACAAAAAAGAGGCTGGTGGTATCACCATACCTGATTTTAACCTATACTACAGAGCCATAGTAACAAAAACAGCATGGTACTGGCACAAAAACAGACATGTAGATCAGTGGAACAGAATAGAGGACCCAGATGTAAGCCCAAGTAGCTATAGCCACCTGATATTCAATAAAAATGCCAAAAATACTCATTGGAGAAGAGACAGCCTCTTCAGCAAATGGTGTTTTGAAAACTGGATAAATATCTGCAGAAGGATGAAAATAGATTCTTCTCTCTCGCCATGCACAAGAATTAAGTCCAAATGGATTAAAGACCTTAACATCAGACTGGAAACTTTGAAACTGCTAGAGGAAAAAGTAGGGGAAACCCTTCAACATATTGGTCTTGGCAAAGACTTTCTGAATACAACCCCAATTGCTCAGGCAATAAAACCACAGATTAACCACTGGGACCTAATGAAATTACAAAGATTTTGCACTGCAAAGGACACAGTGAAAAAAGCAAAGAGGCAACTACAGAATGGGAAAAAATCTTCGCCAGCTATATATCTGATAGAGGATTAATATCTAGGATATACAAAGAACTCAAAAAGTTAAATAATAAGGAATCAAACAAGCCAATCAAAAAATGGGCTATGGTGCTAAATAGAGAGTTCTCAAAGGAAGAAATACGAATGGCATATAAGCATCTAAAAAAATGTTCTATGTCACTAGTCATCAGGGAAATGCAGATTAAAACTACATTGAGATTCCATCTCACTCCTGTCAGATTGGCCACCATCATGAAAACAAATGGTCATAAATGTTGGCGGGGATGTGGAAAAAAAGGAACCCTTCTGCACTGCTGGTGGGAATGCAATCTGGTCCAGCCATTGTGGAAAACATTGTGGAAGTTCCTAAAACAGCTAGAGATTGATCTACCATATGACCCAGCTATAGCGTTCCTAGGCATATATCCAAAGGACTCATCTCATTTCCTTAGAAGTACATGCTCAACCATGTTTATTGCTGCTCAATTTATAATAGCTGGGAAATGGAACCAGCCTAGATGTCCCTCAACAGATGAGTGGATAATGAAGATGTGGTACATTTATACAATGGAGTTCTACTCAGCGGTAAAGAAAAATGAAGTTATGAAATTTGCAGAAAAATGGATGGACCTGGAAAGTATTATACTAAGTCAGGTAACCCAGGCCCAGAAAGCCAAGCGCCACATGTTCTCTCTCATATGTGGATCCTAGCTACAGATGACTGGGCTTCTGCGTGAGAATGAAAATACTTAGTAGCAGAGGCCAGTAAGTTGAAAAGGAGACATAAAGGGTGGAGAAAGGAAGGGAGGAGGATACTTAATAGGTTGATATTGTATATATGTAATTACAATGATTGTAATGGGGAGGTAATATGATGGAGAATGGAATTTCAAACGGGAAAGTGTGGGGGTGGGGAGGGAGGGAATTACCATGGGATATATTTTATAATCATGGAAAATTTTAATAAAAATTAAAAAAACAAAAACAAAAACTAAAACCAGAATTCAGGTAGTGGTTTGACTTAGATGTCACCCCACCCCCAATTTGGGAGACGTAACCTTGCTGGAGGAAGCATGTTGTTGGGTGCCAGCTTTAGGGTATTATATAGCCAGCTTCCCTTTGCTAGAGTTCAGCTAATTCTCTTTCTGTTCTTCCCCTGCTATGAGAGGTAAATACCAACCACTGTGCATGCCATGCTTTTCCCTGCCAGCTTTCCCTCCAGACTGTAAGCCAAGACAAATCCTTTCCTGCCATACTGCTTTTGGTCAGGTGCTTTCTCTCAGCAGGAAACAGAACATTGGCTGCTGGGGCTGGACCTTGAAGCTCATCAGCCCTCTCTTGGCACTGTTAGTTTGGCTCATTCTCCTGCTGTTGTTTTCCACCTGCTGTGGCAGAGGTGATTCCAGCCTCTGCTCATGCCATGCTTTCCTCTTCCTCCCATTGGCTGCTTTTAGTAGGTGCTTTGTCCCAGCAATGACAAGGTAACTACATCAAGTGTGGTGGAGCATGCCTATAAAAATGGCATTGTTTGAGAGGCTAAGGTAAGAACTCCTGAAGTTTAAGGCCAACATGGACTATATAGCAAGACCCTTTCTCAAAAAAAGAAAAAAGATCAAAAATTAAATGTTCTGAATCGTCAATTAGCCAGACGTTGTGTCTCTGGGCTCAATTAGTTTACCGAAGATTTTAGATTATTGTCTCTAACTTTGTAATTACTTCACTTAAATATGTAAGTTGGCCAGATGGTGGATAGAGAATAGAAATTAAAAACACCAAATTTAATTAAACTAATTCCCAGACTGTTGCTTACTAGGCAGACTAAAGATGGTGAAGTCTCTCATCACAGTGACTCCTGAGATTGTCTGTGTAGTGCACACACATCCTGCATCTCTCAGTTTCAGCAGCTAATCACAGGCCATGAAGGAGAAACTGTACATGCTGAAAATAAGCAAGCTTTTTGCATTGATGCTTTAAAACACATTCTACTTTGCATACTGAAAACTTTATTTAGTCATTTCACCTGATTATGTATGCAATACTCATCACAGTTTGGTATGTCTTTTTAAACATTATTTATTTATTTATTTATTTAACAGATGAGAAAGAGGGGGGGAGGTAAGGAGGGAGGGAGAGTGAGTGGGTGTGCCAGGGCTTCTAGCCACTTGCAAACAAATGCCAGACACATGCACCAATTTGTGCATCTGGCTTCACAAGGGTATTGTGGAATCCAACCCAGGTCCTTAGGCTTTGCAGGCAAGCACCTTAACTGCTGAGCCATCTCTCCAGCTCAGTATGAATGTCTTAACAGCTGTGACTTGATGGGCAGACATTCTTTCCAACTCAGGTGGTCTCAGCTATTAAAAGAATCCGAATAATGAGATCAATTCAGTCAGACACCCGCTAAGTAACTGAGGATGGAGGATGCATCTAAGATATGACTGGGTTTATTAGAGTCCCGAAGCCTCCTTCGGGCAGAAGGCTTTAATTGCCCTGGGAGTGGTGACAAGGGTTCTGACCTGCCACCAAAACCCAGTGGCTAGCTGTCTTCTCACTACAGAAGGTTTTTCAGCGAGGGCAAATACATTTAAAGCAAAAGTGACAAACGCCTATGGCTTTATTAATTTGGTGTTCCTTCTCGCGTTTTTTTTTTTTATTCACTTACCTGGGGACAAGGCTGTAATAATTTATGTCAAACAGACGGAAGACTAGAGAGCAGATTCTATACGGTTTATTCTCCATCCGATCACCAGGAACGAGGACGAAGAGGGAGGGTGGGTTCTTTAACAAGGAAAGCGGTCCTTACCCTTTTTATGCTCATCAACAAAACCTGTAATTTTCTTATCTATAACTTATTTGTGTTTTTTTAAGTCCTCATACAACTCAAAACATTTTCTAATCTTGTACTCTCGCCAGCTATAGGGTGCGTGCGTCTGTCAAAATTCTCCTAAGCTCCGGGCTTTACCAGGCAAAGCAGACACAACCTGCTCTCGGGGAAGGGCGTGAGAAAACTACATTTCCCGGCGTGCCCCGCGAGGAGCATAATGGAGCCTGTCGTCATCCGGGACACGTGGACGCGCATTCCGGCCAGGGTCCCGCCCGGGGCGGAGGGCCCTGCTGGGCCCGGAGAACTGCACTTCCCGGCATGCCCTAGCCTCGGCGCGCCTGCGTGCGGAAGCGGTCCTGCTGGCGGGCTTGGTTCAAATTGCCCTTTTAGTTCCATGGAAACCCGGCTGCTTGCAGCGGGACGCCGCCGCCTGCTGAACGATGGAGAGGGGGTGAGGCTGCCCGGCCCTGAAGGGGAAGCCAAGGTGGGAAGAGCATAGAACAAAGTCCACCACCCCTTTTCCTCTCAAGCCCCGTCCGGTTCCACCCCCAGGACCTCAGGGCCCTGATTTACTGCGCTTGTGCATTGGAGGCTGGTGAAAGCCACTTCCCGGGATAAGCTTCCTGTGGCCTGACTGTAGGTGCAGGAGGGAGACCAGCCACTGAGCCTTCTGCATGAACCTTTCCTCCACCTTTACATTTACGCTGGAGGTGCCAGGGAAGGCCATTTCAACGCTAATACTTTGCTGTTGTTTTGCCACAGATTCCACTCCCTGGCTTCCTAGGTGTGGGGCAATTTCCTGAAAGTCTTTAAAAGGTTTAAGGATTAAAGATTAAGATAAAAGGACTAGGAATCTAACCCTATTTGGAGACTCTGCTTTGAAACACCCAGTGACAGGGGATACTGGGTTGGGAGAAAAGTAATAAAAAGAGACAACTGCAGTCAGCTGCACTATTTAGGGCACAACTCAATATCAGCTTTATCTGGTAAAAGTGGCATGATCTATGGCCACTGAGATCCTGTCAGAGAAGCAGGGATTCACTGCAGAAGAGGCAGGGGAGAGTAGATAATGGAGGGTAGTGGAAGGGGGTTGTGATAAGGTACAGTGTCTGTATGCATGGAGATTGTCAATAAAAAGTTTCTTAAAAAGAGATCTTTTCTGATGTTAACAGTGGATGCCTCCCATATTTGAGGACCCCTTTGCAGCATAAATATAAATGTAGTGATACTTCTGTCAGTCATCTTTTGTTAGCCCTTTGCAGATGGATTGGGTAGCAGCTTGATGAATCAACAGGAGTTTCCCCGCCCAGACAAGGTGGAGACCTCCTGTGATAAGAAAATCCCCGTTTCACAACCTTAAGAGAATAGCCTGATTCCAGAAAGGGGGTGAGGAACATGATTACCTGGAGACATAATAAAATGGGAAGAATAATTGTCCCCTTCATGAGATATGGAATGACCTATCCCTGAAGACTTGTTGCAGTTTCATCTTCCTTGCTGGATAAAACACTCCACCAGAAGCAGTTTATAGGAGGAAAGGTTTTTTTTCAGGCTTATAGATTCCAGGGGAAGTTACATCATGGTGGAAGAAGCTGGCTCACTTCATCGTACATCTGTAATAGGAAGAACTAGCCATCTGAGCTCTAGCTAGCTCAGAACAACCCTTAGGGCTGGACTCAAGATCCCAATGGCAACACATCTTCGCCAACAGGGCTCTGTCTGCTGAAGACTTAAGTAGGAAACTTAATCTTAGTCAAAAGATTAAGGCCTGAGGCCATGGACCATTTCCATTCAACCACCACATTCGGCCCTGGCCCCCATAAACTCATAATTCTCTCACAATGCAAAATGCACTCAGTCCAACTTCAAAAGTACCTGAGTCTTTTCCAACATTGACACTATTCAAAATTCCAAAGTCTCATCTGAGATTCAAGACTTTCTTTTGTGAGCCCTGTTAAATCAAAACACATGTTACATACTTACAACACATAATGCCACAGAGTAAACATTTCAATTGCAAAAGGAAGGCTTATAGGAGAGACTGGGCCAATGCAAAGTCAATAACCAACAGGCAAACATCACACATCTGCAGTTCCAAGTCCATTGTAGCCAGTGACAAAGTGTCTGGGTTTCCAATTCTGCCCCCCCCCCCCCAGCTGGGCTGGTCACAGCCTGGGGAATTTAAAAGTAATGGATTCCATCCCAAGTCAGCAGTTCTCCTTGGCAGCCATACCACAGTCCTGGCATCATCTTGGGTCTCTATTACAACACAGTGTTTATCTTCATAGCTCCATACGATGGCCTGACTGGGATTTCAACCCTGCTTTACATTGCCACATATCTGCAGCTCTTGGAACTGTGTGCACTTCATGACCTACTTCACTGAATTTTTGACTTTTTGAAAACCAGCACCAGGTGGGTGGCATAGCCACATTTGTAAATCTGGGTGTCGGGGAGAAGAAATAAAGCTTGACCTTGGAGAGCAGGATATTCTTTCACCAGTCTTCCTTCAAGTCCCCTTCTAGCAAATAAATTTGCATTCATACTAGCTTGATCCTTTCATGGGTTGATTTTTCACCCTCAGGGCATCTTTGTTATTGTCCCAATGCAAAACAGTTGGCCCAACTATAATGATGGTAATCTCCTTAACTATTACAGCTTAAGTCTTAAGCCAGTTTTCTGTGCCTATAACTTCAAACTTGACTATATATTTTCATGTGATAAACTACATCTTTCATATATTTCTGTTTTGTTCTTCTGCCAAGCACACCAGTCCATTACTTTTAAATTCAGCTTTGCTCAAATTCTCAGGGTATGGGTGGAACACAGCCAGCCTTTCCGCCAGGATCCCATTTCCAACACAGTTCTCTCCTTCCCCTTTGAAACTTCATAAGCCAAGACTTCACAGTCCACAATTCTCTCTGCAATTAGCATTGCCATATTTTCAACAGATTGGCCCATCAAGCTCTGGTTACAGCACTGCAAGTCTTATCCAGTGCAAAGTATCAGATCCTTCCTGCAAACACATTCCAAAAGACTAAGAGCCACATGGTCAGACTCATTGCAGCAGCAAACCCACTGTCATTACCAATTTTGCTTTTGCAGTTACCTTTTTGTTGCTGGAATAAAATACCACACCAGAAGCAGTTTATGGGAGGAAAGGGTTTATTTCAGGCTTAAAGACTAGGGGAAGCTACATCATGCTGGAAGATGCTGGCTCACTACCATACATCCATAGTAGAGAGACAGAACTAATAGCCAGGGCTACAGCTGGCTCAGAACAAATCTTAGGGCTCGATTCAAGATCCACCCCCAGGGATCTGCTACTGGAGACTTAAATAGGATGCTTAATTTTAAAAATATCTGAGGCTATGGGCCCATTTACATTCAAACCACTACAAGCCACTGTCTCCACTCACTTGCTTACACTGCTTCTAAGCCTTCCTGATTCAAGTCAGTATTTCTTTTTCCTCTTTTTATCTGACAATGGCCAAAAATCTCCTAAGCCTGTTTTCCCTGACAGTGAGCATTCTTGCCTGCCCCATAGTTTTTCCTCTCAAACTCCAATAAAATTGTCATTAAATTTCCTTCTCAGTTCATTTAAAAAAATGTATTTTATTTATTTATTTGAGAAAGAGAAAGAGGCAGAGAGAGAGAGAGAGAGAGAGAGAATGGGCACACCAGGGCCTCTAACCACTGCAAACAAACTCCAGATGCATGTACCCCCTGGTGCATCTGGCTTACATGGGTCCTGGGGAGTAGAACCAGGATTCTTTGGCTTTGTAGGCAAATACCTTAACTGCTAAGCCATCTCTCCAATCCCTTAATTTATATATATACATTTTGTTTATTTACTTGAGTGAGAAAGAGGCAGAGAGAACTAGCTCAATTGTAAATTCTTTGATTTATGAGTCAAAAATGAAATAAGAGACCCCATGTTCACATTATAGGTTCTTTAGCCTTTTTGTTATCCAGTCTAATGGTTTTACATGTCTGTATCTATTAACTTTAGAATATATATCCCCATTTTACACATCTCTGAACTACAGTTCAACAAATTCAATCCTATATTAAGTATCTTCCTGTCTTAAAGTTATTATTTCCAAAATAACTCTCAATCAATTTACCAAGCTTTTTCTATGGGAGGATGGGTTGCTAGAGATTAAACTCAGGACCTAAGCAAGTTCTGTACCACTGAGCTACATTCCCAGCCTGCCCAAATGGATTTATTTATTTATTCTTTGAGGTAATATCTCACTCTTTCAGCCCAGACTGACCTCCAACTCATAATGATTCTCCTATTAGCCTCACAAGTGCTGGGATTTTAGGCTGAATCACCACACCCAGCTTCCAAACTGATTCCTTATAAGCTTCCATTGTCTCTTTTTGGAACACCATCCTTCAGTTGTTCAAGCTATAAACCTTGGAGTAAAGTTGGATGCACCTTTCCTGTCATTGAAAGCTAATATGTAATCTTACATTAGCAATACAGAAAATATGCCTCTGTGGTGGTTTGATTCAGGTGTCCCACATAAATTTATGTGTTTGGAATGCTAGACCTCCAGCTGGTGGCAATTTGAGCATTAGATCCTCCTGGAGGTTATCTCTTGGTAGGGGCAGGTCTATGAGTGCTATAGCCAGCATCCCCTTGCCAGTGTTTGGTGTACTGTCTTGGTGCTGCTGTCCACCTGATGTTGGCCAGGAAGTGATGTCCACCCTCTGCTTATGCCATGATTTCCCCCTGCCATCATGGAGCTCCTCCTTGAGTCTGTAAGCCAAAATAAATTCTTTCCTCCCACAAGCTGCTCTTGTTTGGGTGCTTTTTACCCGCAATGAGAAGCTGACAGAAACACACTTGGCACGTAAACTGGAATACCCTATTTCATATTCCCAGGCCCCCTGTAAAAAGCTGGAAACCATGTGGGCTTCTGTAATCCCAGCACACTGGCAGGAGCCCTGCTTCAAAGGAGATGGAAAGGCAAGTGTGATTCCCAAACTGTTGCCCTCTAACCTTCACACATGTGCCATGTGTTCACTCCCCTCCCCCGCCACACACAGTCTTACAAAAAAGGAAGAGGCAATGGTGAAAGGCCAAGGAGATTTATCCAGTGAGTCCACATTGGAAAGAGAGACAGATAAAGGCCATTGTTGCAGACTTTCTTGCCTCAGGACCATGAAGACATAGATAATGGGTACAATAAAGAATGAGTCAAGCAATGGAGATTTATGGAGAAACTAGTGAGAAAGCCCAGTGTCATGGAAAGCATGCCAATCTTGGCCAGTATCCAAAGAGATAGTGGTAAAGGGACGGTTATGCTTTTTGAGTCAGAACTCAGAAATCTGAGCTGTGAAGATCCATAAGCAGCTGCATCGAGGGAGGGACTTGAGGGCTATAATTATATATTATATAATACATATTATATAAATACATAAACCAAATATTTCTCCCATTTCCTTAGTATGTCTTCAGGTGAATCAGGTTTCTTATCCAGGTCATGACAGGCTTCCTGGATTCATTTAGGGGAAGGGACAATAGTTTGTCTTTGTAATCTTATATTTTGGGTAGCATAGAATGTCATGTCTCCACTCAGGACAGAGGTAGACACAGACTGTTCCTTGGAACATGAGAAAGTTGCTTTTCCCTTAGTGGGCCATAACAAAAGCCCTGATACTTCTATTCTCCTCCCCTTTGTATGGCAATTTAAATCTTATGGGAGGAAGTTGTTATGCTTCCTTTCTTAATGTTTCCAGGGAGACAGGAGGTAAAGTCCATCCTGGGTGACCTTCAAGCCTTTGATACCTTTCTAGCTACCTAACATAGTACTCAGTCTTCAGAATACTGATGAACTTTAGGCTTATAGAGAAGTAAGTTAGGGCAGAGGGGCAAAAGGCAGACACAATTAAGCAATTCTGTTCATGGTGTGATCCCACCCTTGTGTAATTAACAGCACCTGAGGTAAGAGGCGCTCTATGCTGCAACATTCTACTATTCCTGCAATTTAGGGTACTCAGGATGGAAGATTAAAGATTATAAGTTATCTCTATACCTTTGGCCAAAGTAAAGATGAAAAGCAGGCCTTTAGTTACCCTCTGGACCAAGTGAGGAGTGAATGCTTGCAGCAAAAGCAACTTCTGTATGTCTGTTTCAGTTTCAGCAATTATATAGTTAGATTCACCATCACCTCACTGGGACAAAACACTGACCAAAAGCAGCTGATGGAGAGAAAGGTTTTTTGTTTTTGCTTTTTTTTGGGGGGGGGGGGCTGACAGTCTTGAGGGGACGCTCCATAATGGCAAGGAATAACATGGCCTGAGCACAGACTAGATATCACTTCTGTCAAAACTGGTGAAAAACAGCAGCAAGAGAGTAAGCAAAGTTATGGCAAGGGAGAGCTGGCTCTTATGCCCCAAGTTTGCCCAACAACATCCTCCTCCAGCAAGGGTCTATCTCTCAAATTGCTATCAGCTGGGGACCAAGCATTCAGAACACATGAGTTTATGGGGGACACCTGATTCAAACCACCAGAGAAGTGGGAGAATTTGAGGTGGAAATCTATACCCTACTCAAGATAAGTGGGGGAAACATCTATTCCATTTCCTTTATCTTTCTTCAGAGATAGACTTTTGCTGTTTGTATTTGTATTATGTGCTTGGCTTCTAATATAAATTCATGCAAGAAGTCCTTTATAGTTCAAACAGCTACTTGGGCCTAAAAGATTGCCACAGGGCTGGGGAAATGGCTTAGTGGTTAACGCGTTTGCCTGCAAAGCTTAAGGACCCTGGTTCAATTCCCTAGGGCCCATGTAAGCCAGATGCACAAGAGGGCGTATGCATCTGGAGTTCATTTGCAGTGGTTACAGGCCCTGGCACGCCCATTCTCTCTCTCTATCTGCCTCTTTCTCTCTTTCAAATAACTTTTTTTAAAAACTGGAAAAAAAAAAAAAAAGATTGCCATAGAAATTCTTTCTGCCTCTCTGCAGCACTGTTGTAAGGTAGGTAGTTCAATAGTAGCAGGCTTGAAAGTGTTTGTGGCTGGACCCCTCCCTTGTAAATCGGCAATTTGTAAAAATAGGAACTGATCTTATAGCACTGTCATTCCAGGTCTAAAGAATGGCCAAAGGGGCCATTGTACCAACCTACATATTACGAAGGATTTATACTAGTTCTGAGGTTTCTAGAGCAAATCGCTTGCCCAGAAGGAAGTTTTCTTGGAACAGTGATTGACAGGCCCACTTTGATAAACTCGTTAGGAAGGTAACAGTGGTGCACAGTTGTTTCTTACCAGAAAGCCTCCTTGTAGAGATAGGAATCTTAAAATAATCTTAAGAGTTTAGAGGCAGTTATCAACTTCATGTCTCCATCTAAAGCCACAGAAACAACTCGGATCACATTCTTTTGATCAGCAGCCAGAGTCCTGTAGTTTCAATTACTGGTTTTAGAATCTCTGCTTAGGAGGGAGTGAGTGTATGCACAGTGACCTTTCATGTCTGTTAATAGCTAACTAGTGACATATTATGGCTACTGTCCACTCTCACACCTTGAGAGCGTGCCCTACACAGTGGTTCCTTGGGTCATTCTCTCCTCTCATCTCTTCCTAGTGTTTCCCTTTCCTTTGTAATAACCCACTCTGATGTGGGAATCTGGCACACCTTTGAGTGACTGAGCCGAGCCTTTCTTGGCTCTTGGTTGGTGCCTGACTGGCACAATCACACAAAACCTCCACTGATTCAGGGGTCTATAGGGTCTTCTCTTATGAATTCAAAGGACTGAAATCCACTGACCATAGAGTGAAGTTCAGAGATTTTATTAGAGTATACACAGTTAAGAAAAGAAGGCAGAATGCCTATGACATAGGACGGGATTTCCAGAAATTGAAAAGTTCACCTAGAGGTGCAGATGGGGGTCTTTTCTAGGTTCTGCCAGGGGAGCAGAACTGATCAGCTCCATGGCAGGTTTCTACATAGGGGTCAGGTTTAATCCTTCCAGGAACCTTAATCCTCTGTGAAGGAGAATGATTCTAGGAAAGGAGAATCATTTTCTAGGGAGGGACTCAAGGTTAGTTTAAGGAAAACAGACATAGGGAGGGAACTCCCTACAGGAGAAAGGGATAAGGAGAAGCCAGATCCTTCTCTGACCTCTAGCAAAGTGGAGACTTCAAGGACATTCCTGTTTTACATTCAGGGCCCTGTCACCACTAACTGGCATCACTACCAATGTGTTTTACATCTGGATTCCTCTAAAATCTCAGGACTGGCATGCTGAGGGAAGGCAGGGCAGAACCTGAGGCACATTGCTTGTCATTTTGCTTACCTAGGTGGAATAAAGGGGAAGAAGAAAAGGCCTACCAGTGCAGACATTCTCTCTCTGCTTCCTGGCAGCCATGATATGAGCTGCTCTGCTCAACAACATTCTCTTCACCATGATGATCCGAAGCCTCTGAACCTTTCCTCCTCTGACTTGTTTTTCTTGGATATTTGTTGCAGTAACACAAAGTTGTATGAGAGGAAGGATTCATTTTGGCTGGTGATTTTATAGACTTGAATGTGCAATCACTTGGTCCTATCACTGTGGGCCTGTAGTGAGGCAAAACACTATACGGATAGGATATGGTAGAGCAGGGCCACTCATCTCATGGTGCCTGGGAAGAGAAAGGTAGGAGTCTGGATAAGATATACCCTTTACTTCCTCGAACCAGGCTCCACCTCATACACCTTATTTAGTATGAACTCATCAGTGGATTAAACCACTGATGGTTTGTGTCATCCTGATCCAATCACCTCTTAATGATTGCATCCATTAGCTATTAAGGCTTCAACATATGAGCCTATTGAGGACACTTCAAAAACTATAGCAGCATTATAATGAAAATAGCTGGTAATGAGAGAATGCTCTCAGGCAAGTCATAGCTCCCATTATCTAACTAGTAAATAGCAAGTAGGGGCTGGAGAGATGGCTTAGCAGTTAATGTGCTTGCCAGCAAAGCCAAAGAACCCAGGTTTAATTGCACAGTACCCACCTAAAGCCAGATGCGCAAAGTGGTGCATGTGTTTGGAGTTCATTTGCAATGGCTAGAGGCCCTCATGTGCTCATTCCCTCTCTCTCTCTTTCTCCCGCTCTGCCTCTATCTCTCAAATAAACAAATAAATAAAAATATTTTTTAATAGCAAATAGGATAGATTATAATGTGATAAATTTCTCACCCACCTCAGTGGCTAATAATGACATATTCTTATTGCTCACTCACATTGTCTGCCATGGACGGGTCATAGGTCTAGCTCTTGTTGTCATTCTGAGACCCTGGCCTGTTGACTAAGCCCTGTGTGGAATGTTTCTCATCGCAGGGATAAAGAGAGATGGTGAAGATAACATGGCTCTGTAGTGTCTACCACATTTAACTCATCAGAGTCAGCCCCTGACCATCTTCTACGTCAGCCAAACAGGATGTACAATCCTCCCACTGGAAGAGATAGCAACTATTTTGAACAACGAGAGAGCCAGCCATCCTAATACTGTGACCTTCACCTTAGGTGCATATGGAAACTGGAGTGTGCAGACCAGTCCTCTCTCCAACCCACATCAATACCACAGCTTCTGAAACATTCACAGTACTTCAACAAAGGATGCGGACCATGGAGGAACAGACCAGTTCTCTGAGAGACGACCTAATAACGTTGGGATATGGTGACGCAAGGTAACAAAGAAAAAGGATTTTGTTTCACTGTTTAGCCGGAGTCATGGTGGCTTGGAAGATGTGATAGGCATTTATGAAAGAATTGAGAAATATTTTCTTTTCTTTACTTTATGAGAGAGAACAAGAGAGGAGGGAAGAGGAAGGGAGAAAGAAAGAAGAGAGAGAGAGAATTAGAATGCCAGGGCCTCCTGCCACAGCATATAGACTTTAAATGCATGTGCCTTCTTGAGCATCTGGCTTTACATGGGTACTGGGAAATAGAACCTGGCCTTCAGGTTTTGCAAGCAAGTGCCTTTAACTACTATACCATCTTTCTAGCCCTGTAAATAACATTTTCATCTGCATCTCGGTTTAACAGTATTTGCCATGAGTTGTCATTCTGTGGTAGAATTTGTTCCTCCGGTTTTTGTTGTTGTTGCTGCTGATGATGTGACAAAAATGCCTGAGAAGTCAACATAAGGGAGGATGTGTTTTGCCTGACAGTTTCAGAGGTTGGAGTTCTCGGTGGCTCAGTCCCATCACTGTGGGCCTGTGGTGAGGCAGCACATATAGGCAGAGAAGGCTAGTGGAGCAAAGCTGCTCACTTCATGGCATCCAGGAAGGGTGTGGGTGTTGGAGCAGACAGGAAGGAAAAGGAGAAGTAGACGTACTTCCTTCAAACACATGCCAGCTCCTAATAGCTCATTCAGCATGAATTCATCAGTGATCAGCCACCATATCTATTTCAGTTCTTATTTTAAAATCTATTAATGGAAAAATCTGAACTGTTTGATGTCTGAGTCTGCCTAACTTTTCTCACTCCAGTCCTTCTTCCTACAAGGTGTTTTGACAGGTTGTCAGAAGTGTGTGAAATCTCTTCCTGGAGATATCCTCCTCCTCTGGCTGGTACTGGTCTTCAACCTTTTGCTTCTCCCATAATGAGATTCCTGGGAAAATTCCCATTTCTTGTGGACCATTGTTTCAATAGTCTGGTAGCCAGTGGGAGAACATGAGTGCCTCTCTCTGTAGAATGCCCTCCCTTCTGTCAGGAGGTTACAGTGCCACCATTGTTACAAGAAAAGCTACGTTGACTCAGTGATTAGATTACCACGTGCCAATGGCATTATGTTATATTGTTATATTGGGTTTCTTTTCCCAGAAGTCAGTTAGAAACTTCAAACTGTTTAGAAGACCTTGTCAGCCAGAAAGTCATCAGTCCTATCTCAAGTGAAATAGTTTGTCCACAAAATCCAGATATTTTATGCAAGAACTGGGAGTTTCTGGTAAATCGCATGTGCCACCTGGAAACCCTCATCCAGTCCTTGAAGATGAACATCTTTCGTCTGCAAGCTGAAAAGGATTTGAGCCCACAGAAAACAGGTATGGAGTGAGGAGAACCAGAATGGTCAGGGTTTGATCCATTGTGGACGCCAATGCAACTATGGTGCCTTGCCTGCTTGCCTTTCACTCATCTTTAATTTTTTAATTTTTATTTATGTATTTGAGAGAGAAAAAGAAGCACGGAGAGCAAGAGAGAGAGAGAGAGAGAGAGAGGGAGGGAGCGAATGGGCGAGCCAGAGTCTCCAGCCACTGCAAATGAACTCTGGACCCATGTGCCACCTGGTATATCTGGCTTCCGTGGGTACTGGGCAATCGAACCTGAGTCCTTAGGCTTCATAGGCAAGGACCTTAACCACTAAGCCATCCCTCCAGTCCCCCAAATTTATTTTTTTAATTAACGAAAACAAATATTTTAGGGCTGGAGGGATGGCTTAGTGGTTAAGTCACTTGCCTGCAAAGCCAAAGGACCCAGGTTTGATTCCCCAAGACCCACAACCAGATGCACAAGGTGGCACATGCATCTGGAGTTCATTTGCTGCAGCTGGGGGCCCTGAGGCGCCCATTCCCTTTCTCCCTCTCTGTCTCTGTCTGTCAAATAAATAAATAAAAATGTTTTAAAAAATAAAAATAGAAATAAATTTTGCCTTTCATTCTTGATGTATTTCCTTTGCTATGTGCAGCTTTTCTGAAGGACCAGCTGAATACAGTCCAGGAGGAGCATTCCAAGGACCTGAAGCTATTGCAGCTGGAGGTGATGAATTTGCACCAGCAGCTGAGAGATGTCAAACAGGAAGAAGACAAGGCACAGGACAAAGTGCAGGGACTGACGGCCACACTCGAGACCGCCTCGGAGATGAAGGTGTGTGTCCAGAGTGCCACAGTGCAAACTCACCCTTATATCTCAGCTGAAGGAGGCCACAGCCCCACAGAGCTGAGTTAGAAATAGGTGCGGTTGATGTTAGATTGCTGACATTTGGCATTTTTGTGTGCTGATAACTAAACCACTGTGTGTTTCCAGTGGTGAGTTGTTTATAGACGCCTTACCCTGCTCAGGGACAGTGAGCATCAGAGGTCCAAGTTAGGAGATCAAGGCATAGCATGACAAGTTAAGTAGGAAAGAGTTGGAAAATGTTATAGCATAGTGGATGATGATAAGTGAATCCTGCACAGCAAGGACTGTTCAGGCACAGTGGGATGGGGGGAGGGGCGGAGGATGCCCTAGAAGTATAGATGGGTTCATCAGCAGAATTACTACTGAGGCAGAAAGGCTTCAGGAGAGGCTGATGAACCTTGAATTGAAGGCCAAGTGCAGCGCTAAAGACTTCTCAAGGAGCGCACACATACACACAGAGCAAAGGGCAGAGCTACTGAGGAAAGAAGCTAGCAGCAGTGGGTTCCTCCCATGGCCTTATGAAGTAGCATTTAGTAGTCCTGATTTTAACAATAAGAGTACTGGGCCCAGAGACAAGTCACTTGGCCAAGATCAATAGCACTTGGTAAAGGGAATAAAAATGTGTAAAGTAGTCTGACAGAAATGAAAATTTGTTTGTTAGGAAGTAAATTGGATACCAGTTAGGTATCATATTCTAGAGCATCTCAAAATTAAGAATAATCAATACTTGGGCTGATCCTATGGGGACTAGTTAAGATTTCTTACACAGAATTGCTTATACATAATGAATGACAATAGGGAAAACTAATTGGATGGCATTGCAGTGAACTGATTGTGGCGAGAGGAGATTGGAGACCAGGAGAAACATGTAGGAATCTATTGTGTCATTTGAGTAATGACCCTAATTAGGTCACAGCTAGGGTTGTGGCATTTTGAAAGGAAAGAAGAATATTTGTGAAGCATATACTAGAATATGGTGCTAGATAGAGACTAAAGGTAGGGAAGAAAGCAAAACAACTTTAAATCTTTATGACTGTGATTGTGGTGCCATTTATAATAAAAATAATCAATAATGGCAGGTATGTCTTTCATTCTTAGTTCCCAAACATGAATAACATTAGAAGCTATGCAAACATAGAGTTCTTAGACAATAAGGGTATATCCTTTTAAGGAAAAATAGTTTGTCAAATACCAGATTGTTGAATATTACTTGGGGCATGAGAATGATAACCATTATTTATGATCTAAAATGAGAAATGATAGAAATTGTGAATCAAAGTAATAAAATAATTGTCTTTTTAAAAACAAGATTTAAGTTGTAAATGAGAGGATTTTTTAATTTATTTGATAGAGAAAGTGTGGGTTCCTGTGTCCTCCAGGGCCAGGCCATGGTCCTCCGAAGGTGCCCAGGCAACCGGGGGTGGATGATGAGTGAAACACTCCCAGGATGTAGTTGAACAGCTCTCTGTTTATTGTCAGTGAAATGGGTTTATAAGCTTCTGAGGGTGGAGGGGAGGACCCTAAGGGGATTGGACGTACCAAGTTCATTTTTGATGCCTAATTAGCATATGGGGACATTCATTCTAGCACATAGGCAATGGCAGAAGGGGAGGTCAGGTGATCTAGGGTCTCAGGAGGATGGGCTGTGTTAAAGCTGATAAGGAGTTTCCTAGGCAACTGGCCAGAGGTTACAGGGCTATGGGCAGAGCCTAAGGTCAGGTGTGACAGGCTTGGAGAGGGAGTGGCCTCCTGTGGCCGGGTGGTGTGTAGGGGGGTGTTCTTAGCCATTCCTGGAAGCTCAGGCCCCTCTCCTGAAGGCTCCAGCCTGTGCCTGGCAGTGCCCAACAACTCCCCCTTTGTTTTTATAATGGGGCAATGTCATCCCAAATGAGTTCTTTATCATTTACCATAGGCCCAGATAGAGTTATGTGGTGTACAAGAACCTGATTAATAGCAACCTTAGCAATATTCGTTATTTGTTACCTGAGAAATTTAATGAGACAGGGAGCTACAAGCAATAGGGTTTCTCTAGTAAGGAAGGGGCTAAGGAGAAGCCAAGTAACTAAAGGCTCAGAGAACCAGGTGGTGAGGTCCACAGGCTTGTAGCAGTCAAGCAACTTAACAATATTTGATTCATTAACAAAGAAAACAATATTCTTGTCCCAAGATCATACATGCCCCCCAAGGTCAATAGTAATGAAATCTAAAGCTAGATGGTTTTGAAGTATCACACCCACAAGAAAGTTCAATTATCTCTGGAGAGATTCGAGGTTGTTGGTCATCGGAGGTACCCAGAGACAGTGTTACGCCAAGGCTCACCGGCAAAGGGATGAAGGTCTCTTTCAGTTGGTGCAGGCAGTTGGCGCAGGTGGAATTTGTAGATTTTTTTTGTAGAGATAGACCCATGAAGCAATCAAGACTGGGGACCAAAAAGTGGGAGAGGAAATATTTATGTATGGGGTGGTTACTCCTTTTGCACCAAAGGAGAGCCAGTGTCTTGACACAACTGGTCCTGATTATGGAAGTATTGAGCAGGCACTCATCTCTGGTCAGCTTAGAGCTGGACAGGCAGAGAGACATAACTTGGCCTGCATCAAAGAGGGCGAGGCCTGTCCTTTGCAGTCAGGGACTCAGAGCACACATGGAAAACCAGTTCTTTGGAAATGGACAAGAGATAAGATTTTTTTTTGTCCTTTTAACCTTTGGGGGTCCAATCACCCTAATTCTACCCCCATGTATTTCTCCCTCTCATGAGAAAACACTCTAACTGCTTTTAGGGGACAAGGGACAAAAACATCAGATCACTTACTATTTCTTGCTGAATGGGACACAAAGTGGTGGCTTGTTACGGTTAGAGAGTCTCCCAGAGAGGGGAGCTATTCTAATGGACCCCAGAGTGTAGGAAGATAGTCTTGGAAGAGGACATTGGGGAGAAAGAATAAAAGTAAGGAGTTAAAGAGAAGTGAGCACACAGCAAACTGGTCCTTTTTGAAGTTGAGGGAATCCAGATAGATAAGCTTGGATTGTCTCAGGATCATCTGAGGATGAACTGGCTGAGATGTTCTTCCAGAACTGTTCATAAAATAGCACAGTAATATTTGACATGGCTTGTAAAACAGATGAGATATTAGCAGAGTTATCAGAAACATACACACATTTAACCTTGATAATAGAGAGCCATTGGATATCATTAAAGGCTGTACAAATATTTTTTTCAGAACTTGTTTTGAAACCGTTTTGACATCTATAGTTATTTTTCTTTATTATAGAATTAGAACTATGGGGAAAAGATGTCTTAATGTTTGTTTCCCCTCTTGGAAAGCTTGTATTACTTAATACACCACTCATATATTTAAGGTATTTTTCATCTTTGGTTACACATTTCTCTCTGAGTGTTTAAGAACATATAGATAGCCAAAATTTAATTAAGGATTAATTTTGGAGGTCACTAATGGCTCTCCAAAGAGACTTTAGGGACCAAGGAGTAGCCCTATAGCTTAGTGGTATTTTCTGTCTGTTAGGATGAGTCAGGGCCGTGATGGCCAAGTAGTTTTCCCTTCTTTGGAAAGCCAGGAGGACTGATTGCTGCTCAGCTGTGACTCTCCTGTTTTCAGACTGTATACCAATTTTATTTGGGCCTCCATATCCTCCCTGCTGAGGAAGACAGGTGACTTACCAGGGGCCAGTGTGGCAGTGATCCATCATCTCCAGTGGCCTCATGACCTAGGAGCACAGGCCAAAATATATTGTCACCTTTTGCTCTGATGATTCCAGTTGGCTTTGGCTTCTATGTAGGTAATTAACACACTTAGAAAGGAAGTTACACCAGCCTAGATGTATGTACATATAGAGCACATTTGATTACTGAAATAGAATTAATTAAAGATTGGCACAAAAGCTTCTAAAATCATTTTGTCCAATCTTTTAAATTTTTATTGTACTGTAGCAGCATAAGCCATATGTCTGAGGCATAGGAAGTAGGCACATCCCACACTTGAAATATCTAACAGTTATAAGTACAGGCAGAACCTGTTACCAATCTTGAAAACAATACCAATTAATTTACAAACTAAATAATTTAACCTAGAAATATTTAGAAAAGGAAAAATAAGACAGTATAAAGTCTTAACACCTGTGTTTGAAAATATCTTTGATTAGTTCAGATACCTGTGTACGTACCAATTACCCAGAGAACACTGGAAACAGAAACATAGAGCTTGAATATTATTTTTCTCAGATGAGGGCCATTGTTTGAGCATGAGGCTGTACCCTAAAGTAGGGGGTATGTCTTAAGAGTTAATTTTGTTATAAGCACTGGACTTAATTGAGAAAGTTATTTAATCTACAATAGAGCAGAATCTGGTCTTTTTTGAGACAAAATTCTAATATAATCATTGATAAATCTTTTTTTTTTTTAAAGAAAAGACTCCATTTGACAACCAATGATTTTGGATTAATCTTGATAGCTATTGATTTTATGTGCCATAGAAATTTTTATTAACATAAAAAAAATTTATGTTTTACCCATGACTTAAATTTGATAAAGCTTACGCAAGCTATCCCAACATGCTTTAGGCTGAAAATTAGGTTTTTTTTTTTTTCCTTAAGAGTTTGTAAACAGCTAAAAAATATCTAACTTTAGGCATGGTGTTTAGGTTTAGCCTAAAAAATTCTTTCTTACACACTCACATCTTTATCCACATATTTTAACATTCGAATCAAAGTACCACTAAAAAAGGTTTTTTTTGTTGTTGTTGTTGTTGTTTTTTCTGAGGTAGAGTCTCACTGTGACTCAGGCTGACCTGGAATTCACTATGGAGTCTCAGGGTGGTCTCGAACTCACGGCGATCCTCCTACCTCTGCCTCCCGAGTGCTGGGATTAAAGGCATGCACCACCACGCCCGGCCTCAAAAAGTATTTTTAACAAGCATTCTATGTCCCAACATTGAAAAATTCCTTCCCAGTTCCTTCAATCAACTCATCTCACCCCATTATTAAACATCTTTCTTATAAGGCTATTAAGAAAAACTACACCAAATTGATTAATCCTATTATTCACTAACAAACAAGTAGTCTAAAGACAATTTTATGTTATTAATACCAGTAACACACTTGGAAATGATTTTATTAGGAAAAACTAAGGCAAATTTTGTTGCTATCTTGACGAAGGCTGGCCTAGAAGTCAGGTCAGTTGCCTCCTCCCTTTAAGTAACAGGACATTACAATCTTTTTTTATTTTTAAATACCTGATAAATTATAAGTTACCACTTTAGAGAGAATTCTGTTATTTTCAATAATCCTCTATGTAAGTAGAAGTTGACCTAGAACATATACTCAGTAATTATATTTATGATATCATGTAACAAAGTATGACATTTTTTACGTAGAACTTCAGTTCACCATAGGCTTTAGTTAAACGTGACCTTTTTTTTTTCCTTCTTACTGCTTTTTGGTGCCGGGGCTGTGGCGGTGAGTGGAGGCGGTGAGTGACACCTTAGGTCAGCGCTGCCCACTCCCGAGCTTCCTCACCCGGGGTCAGGTCTAGTACAAGTGGAGGTCATGGCCAAGACTGGCCGAGACAACTGCTGGAGTCCAACTCCGGCTACCTGAAGGAGAAAGAAGGGAGGGGAGAGCCCTGGGTCTGTTGGGAAAAGAGGGGTCCTCCAGGACCACCAGGCGACTGCTGAAGGAGGGGGCCCACTGGGGGCCCACTGAGAAAAGAGGGATCCACTGGTAGCAGAGGCAGAGACATGGCGCCTGCAAGGCGAGGTGCCATTGTCGGGGCATGTGTGAGCCCACCACCTGACTGACGCGAGCTGCTTTGGAACGCTTGCAAAGCCAGCTTGTAGTTTTGCTGCTTAAAGGGAGTGAGGGGAAATTTCCTTCCTGAACTTTTAATTTCCTAGCCAGATAAGCTATGTGGATCCACGTGTCTGGGCCATGTGGATGCCCAGAAATCATCCATGGGGCAACCTGGAGGACTTTTGCCCAAAAGGAGCAGGCCTCCCTCTGAGAGAGCTTAATTTCCTTAACTTTCAGGAGAGCCCGTAATCTACGAATCTGTGATTCCTTTGGGTGGGAGACAATTTTAAAGTAAAGGGGGAAAAAGAGAAAAATAGCTTCCATCTGGTGGATGAAAGAGAAATAGATAGAGGGTTTTTGTCAACACCCAATGGGCTGTCAGGGTCCAGTCCAAGGACAGCTGGCCTTCAGTCAGTATCAAAGAGTGGTCTCAGCCAAGAGACATCAGTAGCCAGATCGTAGTGTCTGGTCCCACGTGATGGCACGAACTGAAAATAAAGGAGGAAAAAGAGAAACCTGCCAGCCCTCAAACACGTTGAGGCAAGGCTGAATGGGTTGATGTCTCCCAGTCACTCTGGGAGAGCACTCATCTACCCTGTCCATCTTATAAGGTCCCTGTTTAGGTGCCAGGTGTGGGTTCCTGTGTCCTCCTGGGCCCAGCCATGGTCCTCCGAAGGTGCCCAGGCAACCTGGGGTGGGTTAGCGCGTGATGAGAGAAACACTCTCGGGAGATAGTTGAACAGCTCTCTCTGTTTATTGTCAGTGAAATGGGTTTATAAGCCTCTGAGGGTGGAGGGGAGGACCCTAAGGGGATTGGACGTACCAAGTTCATTTCTGATGTCTAATTAGCATATGGGAGCATTCATTCTAGCAGTCGACAGTGGCGGTGGTGGGGGGGAGGGTATATGTGATCTAGGGTCTCAGGAGGATGAGCTGTGTGAAGGCTGATAAGGAGTTTCCTAGGCAACTGGCCAAAGGTTACAGGGCTATGGGCAGAGCCTAAGTTCAGGTGTGCCAGGCTTGGAAAGGGAGTGACCTCCTGTGGTGTGGGGGTCCTTAGCCATGCCTGGAAGCTCAGGCCCATCTCCTAAAGGCTCCAACCTGTGCCTGGCAGTGCCCGATAAGAAAGAAATAGACAGTGTGATTTCTGCACAACAGGGCCTTCTATCACTGCAAATGAACTCCAAACACACATGTCACTTTGTACATGGGTAGAGAATAGCACCCAGGGCATCAGGTTTTGCTAGTAGGCACCTTTAACTGCTGACCCATCTCACCAACCCAAAACAACTTTCTTTAAATATCTTACTGTGGGCTGAGGAGCTGTCTTAGATTAAAGGAATTTACTTGCAAAGCCTGCCAGTCTGAGTACAATTCCCTAGTATGCACATAAATCTAGATGCACAATGTGGCATATCTATCTGGAGTTTGTTTACAGCAGCAAGAAGCTCTAGTATGCCCATTCTCTTAATCTCTCCTCCTGGAGCAAAACAATAAATAAAATATACCTTAGAAAATATATCTCATTGTGATCTGGGGATGTAGTTCGGTGTTAGAGCACTTGCCTAGCATGTCAGAGGGCCTGAGTTCAGTTCCCTGGACTGAAAAAAAAAAAAAAATCTGGAACTAGGAAGATGGCTCAGTGGAGAAAGCCCTTGACATACAAGCATAAGCACTTGAGTGTGTGTCTCCAGCGCCCAGATAAATACTGTGTATGCGTGGCATCCAGCTCCAGTGCTCAAGGGTAGAGGCAGAGGATTCCAGGTCACATGGGCTAGCTAGTGATCACTGAGCTCTGTGTTCAAATGAGAGACCCTGCCTCACTCAAGAGAAAGACATCCTAGATGTTATCATCTAGCCTCCACAGACACACACGTGCACACACCCTCATACACATACCCAAACCCATGTAAACACACACACACACACACACACACACACACACACAGACGATCTCATTATGTTACTTACGGTTACTTAGGTTGCCAGGTTAAGAAAGAGTAGACTTGAACTGATATGCCTCTAGAGACTTCCTGTCATTTCAGATTATTTATACCCTTTTGTCCTTCTACTTTCAGAAGAATGCAGCTACTATCGAAGAGGAACTAAAGACCACAAAACGTAAAATGAACCTTAAAATTCAGGAGGTAAGAATAAAAGTTGTTAGAGGGCAGAGGACCTGGTGGTGTTGGAACAAGAGAGGGGAACTCAAGAATGGAAAGGGTGGAAAGGATCCTTTGAAGAAGAAAGTGTGTCATTGTCATACGAACACAATGTGATTCAAGTAAATGCACCTGCCCCACATGACGTAAAGACTTTGTTTTGTGTCAATACCTCCATGAAACTATAAATGAACAACAAATAACCTCTGAGCCAACAGGTAAGCAGTTATTGCACATGCTTGCCATAGGTTCACTAAGCAAACACCTGTATGCAGCACCTTTCTAATATCAACTTGTGATTAAACCAGAAAAATATTAATGAGTTTATTCCTCTCATTTTACCTTGAAATCTTCATTTTAGCCTAAATCTTTGAAATTATTAAGTAGATGGTTGGTAAAGGCTGAACTAAGGCCGGAGAGATGTTTTAGCAGCTAAGTCACTTGCCTGTGAAGCCTAAGGATCCAGGTTTGAAGGCAGTGCATGTGTCTGGAATTCATTTGCAGTGGCTGGAGGCCCTGGTGCACCCATTTTCTCTCTCTCTAATAAATAAATAAATAGAATAGATCTTTAGAAAAAAAGTTGAAATAAAATTTTGCAACTAAAAACAATGGAAGAACAAAAACTATTCATATATCTGACTCTGTATTCTCAGACAGACTAGTAACTGACATTAGTCCAAATCAAAAGGGTCAAATTATATTTCAAGGTTTCTGTTATACAAACCAGAAAAGTAGACATGATTTGTAGGAAAATTGTCACGTAAAACATTTTTAATTATATATTGTACTGCTTAAGGTACTAAGCACAGCCATCTAGAAAACTATCATATACAGACAACTTTATTTGCTAGCATGATTGTTGATAGAATGTATAAATTTTTATTTTTAAGCTGTCTTTTGGAGAGGCATAGTACTGTGGTAGTACACTATGTGTACATGCAGGCAGAGGCCAGAATACATCAAGGGTCCTCTATCACTCTTCCACCTTATTCCTTTTGAGACTAGATCTCTCATTGAACTTGGAGCTCTCTGGTATTTTTTTATTATCTTTTATTACTAGAAAGAGAGAGAGAGAGAGGGAGGAAGAGAGAATTGGCATGCCAGGGCCTCCAGCCACTGCAATCAAACAGCTTACGTGGGACCTGGAAAGTCAAACATGGCTTCTTAGACTTTGCAGGCAAGCACCTTAACTGCTAAGCCATCTCTCCAGCCCTGATCTCACTCTGTGTGTGTGTGAGTATGTGACTCTGTGTGTGTGTGTGTGTGTGTGTGTGTGTGTTTAGTTTTCAAGGAAAGGTCTCGCTCTAGCCCAGGCTGAACTATGAATTTACTTTGTAGTCTCAGGCTGGCCTTGAATTTCTGGCGATTCTCCTATCTCTGCCTCCTGAGAGTGGGAGTGAGCCACCACGCTTAGCTGTGTGTGTGTGTGTGTGTGTATACACACACACACACACACACACACACACACATATATAAACACACACACAGCTAACAAAAAGATACATACATATATATATATATATATATATATATATATATATATATATATATCTTTTTTTGTTAGACTGGCTACTGGGATGCCTCAGAAATTCGCCTGTCTCCACCACATCCCAGCACTGGGCTTACAGACGTGCCTGGCTTTTGATATGGGTGCTGGAGATCAAACTCTGATCCTCATGCTTATGCAATAATTCTTACCTGTTGAGCCATTTTTAATCGCTTAAGATTTAATAGACTTCTTAGTGTAGTTATGTTTATAGAAAAATTGTGCAGGGCTGGAGAGATGGCTTAGCGGTTAAGCACTTGCCTGTGAAGCCTAAGGACCCCTGTTCAAGGCTCCATTCTCTAGGACCCATGTTAGCCAGATGCACAAGGGGGTGCACGTGTCTGGAGTTCGTTTGCAGTGGCTGGAAGCCCTGGCATGCCCATTCTCTCTGTCTCTCTCTGTCTCTCTCTCTCTGTCTCTCTCTCTCTCTCTCTCTCTCTCTCTCTCTCTCTCTCTGCCTCTTTCTCTCTCTGTCACTCTCAATAAATAAATAAAAATGAACAAAAAAACTTTAAAAAAAAAAGGTTTAAAAAAAAGAAAAATTGTGCGGAAAATATATATACCCTTCTCCTCACTCCCAGTTTCTCCTAATAGATAGCATTAGTATGGAATCCTGGCTACAATTTACAAAACAATGTTGGTTTGCCATTTAAAGTCCATGGTTCATATTTGAATGCACGTCCTGTGGTGTACAGGTCTCTGAGCATTGACAGGTCCATTCCTCCGTGTTTGCTCCTTGACAGGATTATATACAGTAGTGTCACTGCCCTTCAAATGACGTGAACGTCATGTAGCCATTCCTCCCCCAGCCTCTTGGTTTGCACTGGCTTCTTTCAGGTGGCATAGACATGGCCTAATAGTTCTTATCTGTTTATTGCTGAATAGTGTTTTACTTTATGTACCAGAGTGTGCTCATCCACTCACTTGTCAAAGGATAGCTTTTAATATTAATGAGTTCCAACTTACTAATTATTTTATTTTTTAGATTGTAGTTTTAGTGTTGTATATTAAAAAGTCATCTACAAACCCAAATCACCTAGGTCTTTTTCTTTTAAAAGCTTTTTTGTAAAAATAAGAGAGACATTTACATATTTTTTATTTGTTTATTTGAAAGCAAAGAGAGACAGAGAGAGAATGGACACACTAGGGTCTCTAGCCACTGCAGAGGAACTCCAGATGCATGCACCCCTTTGTGCATCTGACTTTGCATGGGTACTGGGGAATTGAACTCAGGTTCAATTAGGTTCAATTAAGTTAGGTTTGGAAGGCAAGTGCCTTAACTGCTGAGCCATTTCTCCAGCCCTTTTAAAAGTTTCATAGTTTTACATGTTAAATCTAGTCTTTGATCCATTTTGGGCTAATTCTTACAAAACACAGGTCCATATGCATACAAAATAAGGAAATTAAAAGTATTTTTCCCTAGTTTTTACGTAACACTCAACATTTCAGACAGTCACTCCTCACACAGCATGCATTTCTACATCCACTGGACAATAGCTGAGTGTCGCACAAGTTAGTTTTGCCCCTGTGGAGTTCGCATCAGATCCTACAGATTAAAGGCTTAACCACATATGCCTGCCCCACCCCCTCCAGACACACACACTTCATATGTCAGTTGCAAGAATCAGTTTGTGGCCTTTGCTGCTGACCAACTGACTGTACATCTGGGTTTCCACAAGTGCCTCTGAGTTTGATTAAACTGCTAGGGTCCTTCAAAAAACTCAGGGAAATGCTTTATAATTACTCATTTATATAAAGGATACAGGTTGGGCCTCCCTAACCTGAACATCCAGAATTTGAAGTACTCTGAAATTTGAAACTTATTGAGGATCATGTAGGAATGAAAGAGTTTATTTTGGAGCAATTTTGAATTTTAGATTAGGAATCTTCATTCAGCAAAATCTATGCAAAATCCCCCAATCCAAAAGCCTGTGAAGTCTAAATCACTTTTTTGGCTAAGCGTTTTGGATAATGGCTACTCAGCCCACAAAGGGTACTATTGAACAGCCACATTGAAAAGATATGCAGGGCAGGGCAGGCAGGAAGGGGTCTAGAGCTTCCATGCTTTCTCCCCGTGCCACCACCTTTCCATGGCTGCCCTTGGTGGGTTTCTTCTAATCTAGCATTGAGCACAGTACTGGCCATCAGTCAGTCTTCAGCCCTTCTCCCTTCTCCACAGATTGAGAGGTAAGACTAAAAGTGCCAACCCTGTAATCAAGCCTTGGTTTTTGGTGACCAGGTTGTCTTGAAGCTGTCTGGAGTCCTCAACCACCAATCATCTCAGGAGTACAGGGATTTTAGGATCTGTGTGTCAGGAGCCAGGGTCAGAGGCCAAATACATATCATAATATAATGGTACCCAAATTCTTGAGTGTTAGTTTTATCTGCCTTTTACTAGCTTTTAGAGAGGTGTTTATAATATAATAAGTAAAACAATCAGGAACATGTATATGATTTTTTAAAACCCATAAATGATAATATTGGTGAAGAATCAAAATATAGTGATTGTTGCAAACTAAAACTAGAACACACAGAAACAGAAAATACCAACTGACATACTCTTTTCCAAACTTTTTTACAACAACCCACTATAATACATTGTAAAGGGCAGTGTCATACAAAGATGCACATAGAGAAGATGTCATGAAGCACCACTTGCCCTTAATACTGGCCGTGCTTTTCAGTGCTGCTTACAAGTTACTAGTGGATCTTGACCCCTGATTTGGAAAACAGACTTCAAAAGCAGGAGATGAGGGCAACAAATTTGACTCCTCATTTTCAGAGACTATTAGTTACTTTCCTTATGGCTACGAACAAGTATCTGACCAGAAGCAACTTAAGGAAGGAAAGGCTTTATTTGAGTTTAAAGTTTTGAGGAGACACACTTCGTTATGGTGAGGAAGGCATGGTGGCAGGAGCAGGGGGTGGAGCTGGACACCTTGTGTCTGCAGTGAGGAAGCAGAGGGCTGCCCCCAGTGATGCACTTCCTCCACCAAGGCTCCACCTCCTAGAGGTTTCACTGCCTTCTCAAACAGTGCCACCGACTGGGGATCAAGCATCCAAATGACAGAGAAACAAGTGTATGTTTCTGAATAATAAATGGATGATGTTGGTGAGATAGCATGTTTGTAAACTTTTCATACTAACTTTCATCCTGGTTACCATGCATGGTGTTCAGTGGTCTTGATTCTTTAGCTAAGGAGACAACTGGCTCAGGAGAAGTACTTCAGGGAGTCGCTAGAGAGGTCTGCATCCTCCATGCTACTCAAAATACAAGAAATGGGATCAACAGTGGAGGAAGAGCGGAAACAGGTAGAAGATCTCCTTTCCTTATTTATATGCAGAAGGGAAATTTAGAAAAGCCCATATTGTACCTATACATTTATAATTTTGCTAATTTCCTAAATTGTTTAAGTTACTTTTTCTTAATAATTTGTTGCTATTCTTTAAAAAAATTAGTGAAAAATAAAAAAGTACCCTGTTATTTAGTCCAATATTCTTAATTTATGAGTAAGAAAAGCCTAGAGAAGCTAGTCTGTCTCGGGTGCTTTAGAGGAAACTCCAAGCTGCTGGCCCAGTATCATTCTCCTGTGCCATGGCACCTCTGCTATTGGCATTGATTTTGGAAGCCACAGCCACTACTGATGCTCTATATATGTGACCTGGATGTAAAAATAAAGACTTAACTGAGCTAACACTAGAAACAAAGAATCCCTGAATACAACAATCAGGAACACATTGGTAATGCTTATTTCCATAGTCAGTATTCATATTAACACAATACTCATTGTACTTATTTGAAGTACCAATGTGTATTTAGTATACTTAAGTTCTAACTACTCATGTCAATTAGTATTTTCACATTTTAATATCTGTAACCAGTGTACATAAACTTGTCATTTTGACAGTGTACTTCACAACTGAATTAACTGAATGCCCCTCCTATGTTGACATTAGTTCAAAGTAAATAAAACCAAAGACCCAACTCCTGTCTGACCCTGGATGCATTTCATGTGCTCCACACATCTTGCTGGTGACTTACATGCAAGCGCACAAAACGTGCTGGAGAGCACTCAGATCAATCCTCCCAGCAACATTGAAGCTGCGTATTCTGCTTCCATGTGTCTATAACATCGTATTGGAAATCTTTACTTACAGAAAAGGAGTTTTCCTTATGCAATTCCAGGTGCATGTTTTGCAGCAGAACAGCATTGCCCTGCGTAATTCTATACAGGCCACCCAAGAGCTGCTGGCATTGGAACAACAAAAGAAAGGAGAGTTGGAGATAACTATGTCACAGCTCAAATCTGATCTAGGTATGGGAAATCACTCTTTTGTTCATGTTTTCATATTTCATGCAAAAGTCCAAACTCGAAACTCTTGAGGTGGCCAGTGCTGATGGTCCTACAGTCCCAAGTGTAAATAACTGGAGGTATTCTTTCTGTAAATGGCAGAAACAAAAGTGAATGTGGGTAATACAATTTGATCTGTGGGGAATGTGACTAAGGCTTGAATTTAGGTCCTCACTCATACTATGCAAGCTCTTTTCCACAGACCTTTGGTCCCCAGACCCCATTTCATTTCTTTTAACTTTTTATTTTGAGATTGAGTCTCACTAAAGTTTTCCAGGCAACATAAACTTGTGATACTCTCAGTAGCTAGTATTCCAGGCCTGATCCACAAGACATGGCTGATTCTCATATTTATAAATTAAACTATTTTTTCTTAGGTTTCTTTCCCCTAAATGATAATTTAAGTGTGGACTTGGGAACAGTTTGTATTTAGACTTTGTGTCTAGATTGAAGCTAGATACTTATATCTAGATTGAATAGTAGATATAACATGTTAATAAGGAAATAAGGCTATCAATTCTTGTAAACTCACTGACATGGCAAACTCTCCATTCTTCATGTTATAAATCTGTTTTGCTTAACTTAATGTATATTTTTTAGTAGCTGTAAGCTTCCTTGAAGACTTAAAATAGGCCTAATTTTACAGATGAGTCCTCAAAGAGACCCAGCAAGTAAAGGAAAGTCTAGACAAGCACAACGCTAGGTGTTCAGTCAAGCTATTCCAACTCACTCGCCCTTGACTTACTGCCGTTATTAATATGCCATTGTAAAGCAGTGTTCAGGTCGTTCTCCTGAAGAGACCACAGCTATGTACATAGTGCACACAAAGCTTCCCCTGAGGCAAATCACGTAATACTCAATGCTATCCATAGCCTCCCAAAGTTACAAGAACAAATGAAGTAAAGCCGGACCCTGTAACATCTAACTCCAAGCCCGGTGTTCCTTGCATTATGTCAGCTCTGCCCTGCATCTGTAATGAAGTACAGAGTGACAAAAAAGATGTAAAAATTATGAAATATATATGGCAAAGAGTGATCTGTTCAATGTTTTGGCTTACTCCTTTTTCCTATAGCTATTGGTTAGTGCATTACTATGTGAAGCTCTGACTGACAATGCCCCAATACAATTTTCTGTTTCCTTATCATTGGGTACCTATAAAGATGCTATTTTTAATGGTGCTTCTATGTGACCTCATTTGCACTTTACAATAACTTTGCTACAGAAGAATAAAAGATCTGGAGAAATAGCACTCAAAGACTCCACAGTGCATAGAACAGCAGAGACTAAAGCATAGATCATTCCATTATATTAGTTGGTGCTCTCATTCAGTGAGTTTTTCTATGTTAAATTAATACTTTATTTTTTGGATCTTGTAAGTAATATGTAGAAGATTATTAAATGAATATGAAAACAGTGGTAACTCAAACTAACACAAGGTCAAGGAAGCTTACCTGGACACCAACTATGTGTTCAATATTATAGAGTCTATATACACCCATTTTTATTACTTTTAGGTACAAATAGTTATTCTAGCTAGGTTAATGAAATGCCTTCAAATGTTTTCTTCAATAAATTAAAATATAACTATTATGTATATGAACAATAATTATGTTTATATGTATATCACTTAAAGAAATTAAGTTGTTCTCCCCAAATTAGCATTCCCCTTTCACTCTTACTTTGATTAGTAAAACTTTCAGAACTGGTCATTCATTTATCTTGCTCATTTTTTACATATTTGAGAGTTTAATGAGTTATGGATGCATGTGATCAAAAAATGTAGTTTTATGGGCTAGAGGGATGGCTTAGCGGTTAAGGCATTTGCCTATAAAGCCAAAGGACCCAGGTTCGATTCCCAAGGACCCATGTTAGCCAGATGCACAAGGGGGCGCAAGCGTCTGGAGTTTGTTTACAGTGGCTGGAACCCTGGCGCACCCATTCTCTCTCTCTCTCCTTCTTTCACTGATAAATAAATAAATATTAAAAATGTTTTTTTTAATGTGGTTTTCTAAGGTGTTTCCATGTAAAATGTGAGCTCTTCATGTGTTTTCTAGTTTCTTGACTTTAGAATTTAAGTATAACAAGTTAATAGATATTTTTGAATTTTCTATAAAGCCAGAACATTAATTTCAGAGAAGTTTATAACTTTTTTTTTTAATTTTTTTTTTGTTCATTTTTTTTTTATTTATTTATTTGAGAGCGACAGACATAGAGAGAAAGACAGATAGAGGGAGAGAGAGAGAATGTATCTACCAAAAGCTGTCCCCCAAGTTTCGGTCTTTAATTTTCTTCTCTCTGCATGTCCTCTGGATGATTTCAAATCCCACTCCCAAACCATCCTCCTGAGCTCTGCTGTCAATTAAACATCTGTATTTGTAGGTCCTGCAGTGGGACGTGTGGAGACCTTTGGTGCCCACATGTTCTTTCTCGTTCTCTCCTCAAGCCTGCTCCTTGCCCTGTATTCCTTACTTAGTGGAAGAGTCCATCCTCCACTCTGATGCCCACATCTGATAGCTGCTGCTTCTGCTCTCCGTGCCTGATTTACTGCCTTCACCCCACCGTAACCACCAAGTCCTGAAAATCCACTCTGCTGATTCTCTCCCTAGTCTGTATTAGTCCCTCTTCATTCCATTGTCATTGCCAGTGAGAGCCAGCTCTCATTATTTTGTGTGGATGCCTCTGACTTTGTGGTTAGAGTGATCTAACAAAAATGTTATGCTTGGGCTAGAGAGATGACTCAGCAGTTAAGGCACTTGTCTGTGAAGGCCAGGGACCCAGGTTCAATTCTTCAGTATCCACATAAGCCAGGTGCACAAGATGCTGCTTGGCTCTGGAGTTCGTTTGCAGTGGCTAGAGGCCCTGGCACACCTATTCTCATTTTCTCTTTCTTAAATAAATAAATGAATAAAATATTTTTAAAAATCAAATAAAAAAATCTTATGCTAATAGATCAAAATCTCTTGAGATTCATCTATGGGTTGAGTAAATGTGACCTCCTTTACCATGGCAAGTGACTGTGTACTAGTATCTGTTTATTTATTGTCTGATTAATTTTGTTCCTTTGAGACAGGCTTGCAATGTAGCTCAAGCTAGCCTTGAATTTGTGATATTTCTGCTTTACCTTCTTTAGTGTTGAGATTACAGGCATGTTCTTGATAATTCTGATCTATGAAAATATGATAAATGTACTTGGATCTTCTTATTTCAACAAAATATTGTCTAAAATTAAAGCTAGGAAAAATGTAATTTCAGCATAATAAGTTATTATCAACATCATTGAACTTTCTGTTTTTAGTTTCTAGGGATAATCTCATTTGCAAGTTGGCTGAAGAGAATAAGGTAAGTTTTCAGGGTGGAGAATAGAGTGTTCCTTTCTGTCATCATTATGTCATCTTTTCCCAGTGATGTTGTCTTCCAGGCCTTCCATTATCCCATAAGCTTTAGAAAAAGGCTTCATGTAAATAAGTTATACAAGATAATATGATCATTATGTTTTGAAAAGTGAGTTGGCAAAAAGTAATGAGAAATGTATGAGTTCTGCCAATTGTAAACTGATTGTTAAAATTTAAAAAAAGATTAATGAAATGTAAGAAATAGAACTTTTTGGTGGCAGTGATTGCACAACAATGTGAATACACTGACATCTATTTACAGGATGCTCTAAAAGTTGGTTAGAATGAAGACTTTTAAGTTTACTTTACTGTACTTTGAAAATTAAAAATATTCTTTTATATGTAGGTTCCACTTGGACTGATTTTTCTATATGCTGTCTCATCCTGTGTTTGAGATGCTTATCTTCCCTGAGAGGCTGCTTCTGGGAAAATAGGAAAGAGGTTTTCTCAGTAGAAAGACTCTGCACGTGAAAGGTCCTCCTCCTTTCCTCTAAGTAGCTGTTCAGGAAGTACAAGCCACACTCACATTTCTGTCCCCCTTGCCGATCTCCCAGAGAGCTAGTTTTGTTTTGTCTCGTTCTAGAGAGCATAGGAGCTTTGCTGTGCTCCACCTGAGGCACTCTTTGCTGAAAATACCTCTGCTTATAATTTTAAAAGGTGCTTGAATGTGTTTTTTGAAATCATAACATCGTACTACTAATGAAAATGTGTGTATGAAGCTGGGCGTAGTGGCGCACGCCTTTAATCCCAGCACTCAGGAGGCAGAAGTAGGAGGATTACCTTGAATTCGAGGCCACCCTAAAACTACATAGTGAATTCCAGGTTAGCCTGGGCTAAAGTGAGACCCTACCTCAAAAAAATTAAAAATAAAAATAAAGAAAATATATATATATGATATAAATATTTAGCCTTAGAGAATAGAATTATTTTGCTGTAAGGATACTGGCAATGGAATTTTAGGTAAATTCTTTCTAGCTGTAACCTTAACAGGAGACTAGATTAAATAAAGTTTTAAAAATGTATTAGAATTTGTTAGATCAGTTTTAGGTTCATAATAATCCTGATCAGAATGTGCAGAGATTTTCACACATCTCTTGCCTCGACACATACATAGCCTCCTTGGCTATCTACATCCCTACTGGAATAGTAAATAATTGCTGATGAATCTGCATTGGCATGCCATTTTTCATTAAGCACTTTTGCTCATATTAGGATTTGCTCTTGTAGATGTGCATTCCTTAGATTTGGATAAATGTATAACAACATATTGTCCAATGTTCAAGTATCACACAGTAATTTCACTGCCCTGAGTCCTCTGTGCTTTGCCTATTTATCTGTCTCCTTCCCAACCTCTGGCACCATTGATTTTTTTTCTTTTTACTGTTTATTTAAATTTGCCTCTTTCAGAATGTGATATGGTAGAATAATTTACATGTGATATAAAAGATATTATATGTAACCTTTTAAAACTAGCTTTATAGAGTTAATAAACATCTAAACATTTCCTTCTTAGAGTTAGTAAACATCTAAATTTTCTATAATTTTCATCATTCTGAAGGAGCAATAGGAGAAAAACACAAAAACTGGTTAATAAAGAAAAGATAAGTGAGGGCTGAGGAGATTGATTAGTGGTTAAGGTGCTTGCTTGCAAAGCCAAAGGACCCAGGTTTGATTCTCCAGGACCTACATTAAGCCAGTTGTACAAGGTAGTGCATGCGTCTGGAGTTAGTTTGCAGCAGCTAGAGGCCCTGGCATGTCCATTCTCTCTCTCTTTCTCTCTCTATCTGCCTCTCTCTCTCAAATAAATACATAAGAATAAGAATAAGAATAAGAATAAGAATAAGAATAAGAATAAGAATAAGAATAAGAATAAGAATAATTTGGTTGAGAGAGTTTAGGAAATTTTGATTTGAACAGATTTTGAAGGAAATTTTGATTGCTTTTAAGAATTAGCAGCTATGAAAAGGCTGCTATTAATATTTACATGTGAGCATGTTTTCAGAATCTGTGAGTAAATACTGGACAGTGTGGTAATAGCTTTAGCTTTGTAAGAAATTGCCAGACTATGTTCCATAGTGCTTCATCAGTTTGTGTCCCCACCAGCAGTGGAGTGGAGCAGCACCTGTCACTTCATGTCTTTGCTGGCTTAGTATGGACACTGCGTCTTGACTTAGAAATAAGCAAGCTTAGGAGTTGAAGGTACAAAGCACACACACACAGAGAGAGAGAGAGAGAGAGAGAGAGAGAGACTTGTATCTGATTGTACTTTAACCTAACCCGGGCAATAACAGGTATTTTTATATAGATAAACATAATATTTTATACATGTTAAAAAGAGAATAATTCCCTTTTCTCCAATAGAATGCACAAATATCTTTCAACAAGGAACATAAAGAAAATGCACATTTGAAATCTGAAATAATGTCCCTCCATGATGTATCAGAAAAAGCACAGGTGAATCTTTGCTATTACTATAGTTTTAAGTGTTACTTTTTTTCCATTAAAGAGCCAAGATTAATCCCAATTATGTATGTTCATATCATCTTTATCATCCAACGTTATTTTTCTTTCTTTTTTTTTTTTTTTTTTTTTTTTCGAGGTAGGGTCTCACTCTGGCTCAGGCTGACCTGGAATTCACTATGTAGTCTCAGGGTGGCCTCAAACTCTCGGCAATCCTCCTACCTCTGCCTCCCGAGTGCTGGGATTAAAGGCGTATGCCACCACACCCGGCTCCCAAAGTTGTTTTTCTTTAAAATCTATTTCTTCTGTGAGCCATTATCAAATTAGCTACAGTTTAGATTTCACCTTACAAATGTATGTGACACAGTAACATATGACCTGTATCACTATATCTTGCACTGCTTTACACATGCCTTAGTTTGGTTTCTGATTTAGTCATTAGATAAGTACTCTCCCTTCCCCTACCTAGTGAGCTTTTAAGGAGCTCGTTGGCAAGTACTTTCCCTACATCTTCTGTAGCAAATAGCACGGCAGGAACACAATAAATAATTCTACATTTTGGGTTATCAGTAATCATTTTCTGTAAGATGGTACTTTTCACACTTAGCATATCCTTGTCAATACTAATATATACATGTATATTTAAGTCACCAAAAATGCAAGCCAGTGGGATTAGTTATCACAGAGCCCAGTGAAGCGTTTGTCACTCAACTTTTCTGTGGGCACAAATTGATTACAGCAGTGTTAAGGTCTTAGTGCTGCTGTCCTTTATAATAAAGAAGTTAAAACTAAATGTATCTCTTATGAAATAACTACTGGTATTTTTTATCTACTAATACTAGCTAACATCTTTAAGTCAGCCTATTCCATATTCCAGGCACAATTCTAAGCACTTTCTATTACTAAGTGTAACCCTCGCGATTTCGCTAGAAAATAAAAAGCACTTACAATTTAAAGATAAGGAAGCAAGTACGCAAAGAAGCTTACTAACATAGCCAAGGAAGTGACAGAGTTTGAGTATGAGCTCGGGTAATCTAGTTCCAAACAAATTATCTATTACTTTACAAGGAGCAAGGGTTCTCCCATATATCACTTTGGCATTCCTTGGTGAACTGTTTATATATCTGTTGTGGCTTTAACATGCCTCAGTGTGTTCCTAACGACTGCCACACACCACTTATGCTCCTGTCAGATCAGCTTTCATTTCTCTTATCTTTCTTTCTTTTTTATTTACTTGAGAGAAAGAGAGAGAGACCAGCAGATAGAATGGGTGTGCCAGGGCCTTCAGCCATTGCAAATGAACTCCAGATGCATGTGCCACCTTGTGCATCTGGCTTTTTTGAGTCTTGGAGAATTGAACCTGGGTGTTTTGGTTTTTGCAGGGAAGCACCTGAACTGCTAAGCCATCTCTGCCTCCCTCATCTTTTCTTTCTTAACCATTTTATTTTTTGTGCTTTTTTCCTGTTCCTTTAGAATGATGTATCTTTGTCTTCAGTGTACTTGGTCATTAAGCCCATGATTCTTAGCCAATCTCCCTTGAAAAAATAATGATAATTCAGGTGAATATTTGTCACAAGAACACAGATTTCAGGGACCAGGGCTCAGGGGTTTAGTTCAGTGGTAGAGCAAGTGCTTTTCAGGTTTAAGGCTCTGGATTTATCCCTAAGTAGCACACACACATACATGCATTCATACATACACACACACACACACACACACACACACACACACAAATTTCAAAATACCAAAAGACAAAAGAATTGTTAACTACATGTCTGATACATGGGTTTTTGTTTTATTGTGAAGGATTAATCTTATGATATTAAAATTCTCTATAATTTGTTTTCATAACTACTATCAACTGATGGTAAAGGAACTTGGATATTTTATGTTATTGACTAAATAATTCTGATTAGTCATGGCATAATTATGAGAATGAAATTCTGCCACACTAGGTAGGCACCTATACTGTAAATTCCCATTCACTCAGATATTTTGCTATAATTGACATGTGTTAAAAATTATGAAGACCAGATCAGTAAAATGCCAGAGGCTTCAGTTGTTCTGTCAAATAAACATATTTTATATAATCATTTTTTATTTGGAATTTTTTAAGATGCTGACTCTATAAACATTTGGAAGTATTTTATAAAATAATGAAATATTAATTGGTGATATATTAGCCACATGATACTCACATACATATATTGAGGTACCATTCAATCATTAAAATGATATGTAAGTGAAATAATTCTTTATCAAGAAGACCTGTGACTTGCTGTGTATGTTGCCTTAGGTTTTGAATGGCCAACTGACCAGAAAGTGTGCAGAGCTAAGCAGCATGCTAAAGATTGCGAAGATGGAAAATGCTAGTATTATTGCTGATCATCATGCCATTCTGCAGGTATTCACTGGACACTAGGAACTTTCTGTACAAGGTCTCATGTATCCAGGTTTGTCCCAAACTCCCTATGTAGCTGAGAATGGCTTTGGACTTTTGATCCTCCTGCTTTTACCTCCCAAGTGCTGGAATTATAGGCATGCAGCACCATGTGCAGGACAGTGCCAAGGACTGCCAGGGCTTTGCGCATGCTAGATAAGCCCTCTCCCACTCCTCCCCAGACCCAGGCCCAATAGAGGATTTCTGATAGTGAGGCAAGAGGAATTCAACCTGGCTGAGAAATTAGAAAGTTTGTGGTCAACTGGATAAATAAAATAGGTCAATAGTAAATTCCAAAGGTGTACTTACATTTTGCTTTTTGTGGGGTGAGAGTATGGAGATAGGGTCTTGCTGTGTAGATACCAGCTTGCTTCCAACTATTGATCCTCTGGCCTCAGCTTCCTGGGTACTGGAATTTTAGGCATCCTCCATAATGCCCATTTAAAAAATCAATCAGGTTGGGGAGATGGGTCAGTGGATAAAGTGCATGCCACTCAAGCCTGAGCAGCCAAGCCTGGGTCTCCAGACCCCATGTAGAAGCTGGAAGCCACAGTGAGCTTCTGTAATCCCAGCACACTTGACAGTGAGATGGAAGTCAGAGACAAGAGAATTTCCTGGAAGCTCCTAAACCAGAGTCTGGCAAACTGCTAGCTCCGCTCAGCTCAGCAGTAGAAAATAACAAGAATGAGAGAAGGACTGGCTCAAGCATGGTGGAAGGTGAAGACCAACACCTGAAAGTTGTCCTGTGACCTGCGTGCAGATGCTGTGGCATGCATGTGCCCACACTCATACACACACACACACACACACACACACACACACACACACACCTTTAAAAATGATATTTTTTACTTTCATTATCTATTTAAAATCAGAGAGAGAGCGAGAGACAGAGAGAGAATGGATGCACCAGGGCTTCACACTTTTCCTCCTGGTCTTGTTCTGAGCCTGAGTCTTTGCTGATTCTGGAGCTGACTTGGCTGTGTAGGTTCTTGGGTCTGTGCTCCCTTGTGGGGCTGGGGTTGCAAGCTTGCATGGCCATGCACAGCTATTGTATAAGGGATCTGGAAAATTGAACTCTCGCAGTCTCAGGCCCCCTCAGGCCTATATGCTTTAACAGGAAATGGACATCACTGCTGACCTCTCTCCAGCCCCCAAGTATTAATCCTTTGATTAGTACTCCACCTTACATCAGAGGGCTGACTTGCTTTTACAATCAATGGCTTTTTATGGTTTCTTCTCAAATATCATGACTTTAGTGCAAGTGAAAAATTTCCTATTTTTATATAATCGCGGTATATATACTTGTAACTGACTCTAAAATACTTGTTTTTTCTCCAAAGATCTTGTGACTTCCATTTTGTTTACATTGTTCTCTTCTAAGAATGCTCTTTATTTCACTGCCTTTTGGAATTCTGATTGTTTGGGGGTTTTTTGTTTGTTTTATTTTAACCTTGCTTATATTAAGTATAGAGTTGTGACCATCAAATATATAGTTTTGTATCACATTTTGGTACTATGGTTTTGTTGAGCCCTCACTTCCTTGTTGATTTTCTGTTTGGAAGATCAATCTATTGCTGATAGTGGACTATTGAAGTCCCCAATTATGATGGTGTTGGTGGTTATTTCTATTTTGTTGTCAAGAAGGATTTCTTTTATGAATTGTTGTGTACCTAAGTTTGGTGCATAAAGATTAATTATTATGATATCCTCTTGTTGGATCATTCCCTTGGTAAGTAGGAAATGGCCTTCTTTATCTTTTTTTTTTTTTTTTTTTTTGGTTTTTCTAAGGTAGGGTCTCACTCTAGCTCAGGCTGACCTGGAAATCACTATGTATTCTCAGCGTGGCCTCAAACTCTCGGCAATCCTCCTACCTCTGCCTCCTGAGTGCTGGGATTAAATCTTTGTCTTTTTTGATTACTTTTGGTTTGAAGTCTATTTTATCCAATATTAGTATAGCTATGCCTACTTGTCTCTTTTTTTTTTCAGGCTTCCTTTGTTGTTTTTTATTTATTTATTTTTCTCAAATTTTATTAACATTTTCCATGATTATAAAAAGTATACCATGGTAATACCCTCCCTCCCCCCACCCCCACTTTCTCCTTTGAAATTCCATTCTCCATCACATCCCCTCCCCATCTCAATCAGTCTCTCTTTTATTTTGATGTCATGGTCGTTTCCTCCTCTTATGATGGTCTTGTGTAGGTAGTGTCAGGCACTATGAGGTCGTGGATATCCAGGCCATTTTATGTCTGGAGGGAGCATGTTGTATGGAGTCCTACCCTTCCTTGGCCTCTCACATTCTTTCCACCACCTCTTCCACATTAGACCCTGAGCCTTGGAAGGTGTGATCGAGATGTTACTCAGTACTCCAGCCACTTCTTTCCACCACTATGATACCTTCTGAGTCATCTCAAAGTCACTAGCATCTGAAAAGAGAAGATTCTTTACACAAAGTGAGAGTAGCATTAATATAAGGGTATAAATATTAAGAGAAGTGCTTACTGGGCAGTTTGATAAGCAAACTATACACATTTTTCCACACATCAGCAGATGTTACACTCCTAGGGCTCATGACTACCCCTGTTTTAAGTTTTCAGTATCAGGGATATGTTTTCCCCCATGGAGTGGGCCTACAGTCCAACTGGAGGGCAGTTAGTTTCCACCATGACAGACGTGCCACTATTGCACCCATTGGCTCATTTGGCCTGGCTGGCCAATTAAAAGGCTTGCAGTGTCCACTGTTGAGTATCTTCACTGGTGGTATCTCTTTCTCCCATTGAACTACATGTAGAATGGCTTCTTCCAGCTTTCTGTCAGCTGGTCTACATGGAAGAGGTTATCAGCTCAGTTCCAGCAGGATTTCTCAGTGATCTTGCAGCCCAAGTATGTGAAGTCTTCAGCAATAGCGTCTTACCATCTATTCCTGGTGGGAAACTAAGGGGCTCAGCAGTGGCCTATAACTTTGGGAGGTATCAGGGACCTCCCTGGCCAACAACTCACTGGAGGTTTCCCATCCCTGGCACTGAAAATTTTCTAACAATGATCTATGGCTCCTGAGTGTTCCATTGTCCGAAACCAGAGGATTCCATATGATTTATTTGTATCCTCTTAGATTTTGATTAGCCCTCCCTCCATCTTTCCTTTACTCAATCTCTTCCCCTGACTTCACTTTGGGCTTTTTCACCCCTGTTAATCTATTCTTCTACTTGCATATACACAATACCAACCTATTAAGTACCCTCCTCCCTTCCTTTCTCTTCCTGTTACATCTCCTTTGTAACTTACTGGACTCTTCTACTGAGTTTTTTTCCTTCTCATACAGAAGCCCAATCATCTGTAGCTAGGATCCACATATGAGGGAGAACATACGGTGCTTGGCTTTCTGAGCCTGGGTTACCTCACTTAGTATAATCCTTTCCAGATCCATCCATTTTCCTGAAAATTTCATAACTTCATTTTTCTTTACCTCTGAGTAGACCTCCACTGTATAAATGTGCCACATCTTCATTATCCACTCATCAGTTGAGGGACATCTAGGTTCGTTCCATTTCCCAGCTATTATGAATTGAGTGGCAATAAACATGGATGAGCATATACTTATAAGGAAATGGGATGAGTCCTTAGGATATATGCCTAGGAGTGCTATAGCTGGGTCATATGGTAGATCAATTTTTAGCTGTTTTAGGAACCTCCACACTGATTTCCACAATGGCTGGACCAGATTGCATTCCCACCAACAGTGTAGAAGAATTCTTCTTTTTCCACATCCCCACCAGAATGTGTGATCATTTGTTTTCATGATGGTAGCCAATCTGACAGGAGTGAGATGGAATCTTAATGTCGTTTTAATCTGCACTTCCCTGATGACTAGTGATGTAGAACATTTTTTACATGCTTATATGCCATTCATATTTCTTCCTTTGAGAACTCTCTATTTAGCTCCATAGCCCATTTTTTCAATTGGCTTGTTTGACTTCTTATTATTTAACTTTTTGAGTTCTTTGAATATCCTAGATATTAATCCTCTCTCAGATATATAGCTGGCAAAGATTTTTTTCCCATTCTGTAGGTTGCCTCTTTGCTTTATTCACAGTATCCTTTGCAGTACAAAATCTTTGTAATTTCATGAGGTCCCAGTAGTTAATCTGTGGTTTTATTGCCTGAGCAATTGGGGTTATATTCAGAAAGTCTTTGCCAAGACCAATATGTTGAAGGGTTTCCCCTACTTTTTCCTCTAGCAATTTCAGAGTTTCAGGTCTGATGTTAAGGTCTTTAGTCCATTTGGATTTAATTCTTGTGCATGGAGAGAGAGAAGAATCTATTTTCATCCTTCTACAGATACATATCCAGTTTTCCCAACACCATTTGCTGAAGAGGCTGTCTTTTCTCCAATGAGTATTTTTGGCACTTTTATCAAATATCAGGTGGCTATAGCTAACTGGACTTATATCTGGGTCCTCTGTTCTGTTCCATTGATCTACATATCTGCTTTTGTGCCATCACCATGCAGTTTTTGTTACTATGGCTCTGTAGTATAGGTTAAAATCAGGTATGGTGATACCACCAGCCTTATTTTTGTTGCTCAGTATTATTTTAGATATTCGAGGTTTTTTGTGATTCCAAATGAATTTTTGGATTGTTTTTTCTATTTCCATGAAGAATACCTTTGGAATTTTCATGGGGATTGCATTAAATGTGTAGATTGCTTTAGGTAAGATTGCCATTTTCACAATATTGATTCTTCAAATCCAGGAACAAGGGATGTTTTTCCATTTCCTAGTGTCTTGTGCAATTTCTCGCCTTAGTGTTTTATAGTTTTCATTGTAGAGATTCTTTACTTCCTTGGTTAGGCTTATTCCAAGGTACTTTATTTTCTTTGATGCAGTTGTGAATGGGAGTGATTCTCTGATTTCATCCTCTGTGTGTTTGTTGATAGCATATAGGAATGCTACTGATTTCTGTGTATTTATTTTGTATCCTGCTACATGGCTGTAGGTATTTATCAGCTCTAACAGTTTGATAGTAGAGTCTTTAGGGTCTTTTATATATAGAATCACGTCATCTGCAAATAATGATAACTTGATTTCTTTCTTCCTTTCCAATTTGTATCCCTTTTATGTGTGTCTCTTGCCTTATTGCTATGGCCACAACTTCCAGTACTATATTAAATAAAAGTGGGGACAGTGTACACCCTTGTCTTGTTCCTGATTTTAGTGGAAAAGCTTCCAGTTTTTCCCCATTTAGTAATATGTTGTCTGTAGGCTTGTCATAAACAGCCTTTATTATATTGAGATATGTTCCTTCTACTCCCAGTCTCTGTAGGACTTTTATCATGAAGGGATGTTGGATTTTGTCAGACACTTTCTCTGTGTCTAATGAGATGATCCTATGATTTTTGTCCCTCACTCCATTTATATAATGTATTACATTTATCAATTTGCGTATTTGAACCATCCCTGCCTTTCTGGGATAAAGCCTATTTGGTCAGGGTGAATGATCTTTCTGACATATTCTTATATTCTGTTTGCCAATATTTTGTTGAGAATTTTTGCATCTATGTTCATGAGGGAGATTGGTCTGTAATTTTCTTTTTTTGTTCTATCTTTGCCTGGTTTTGGTATCAGGGTGATACTGTTTTCATAGAAGGAATTTGGTAGGATTCCTTCTTTTTCTATTTTATGGAAAAGCTTAAGAAGCAATGGTAGGGATGGAGGGATGGCTTAGCAGTTAAGGCATTTGCCTGCAAAGCCAAAGGACCCAGGTTCGATTCCCCAGGACCCACGTAAGCCAGATGCACAAGGGGGTGCACACGTCTGGAGTTCGTTTTCAGTGGCTGGAGGCCCTGGCATGCCCATTTTCTCTCCCTCTCTCTGTGTTTCTCTCTCCCCCACCCCACTCTTTGTCTATCAAATGAATAAATAAACAAAACAAAATATTAAAAAAAAAAAGAAGCAATGGCATTAGTTCTTCCCTGAAGGTCTGGTAAAATTCAGCAGTGAATCCATCTGGGCCTGAGCTTTTATTAGTTGGGAGATTTTTGATAACTGTTCGGATCTCCATGCTTGTTATAGGTGTATTTATGTGATTAATCTCATCTTGATTTAATTTTGGTAGGTCATATAAATCAAGGAAATCATTTCTTTCAGATTTTCATACTTTGTGGAGTATATGCTTTTATAGTATGTCCCTATGATTTTTTGAATTTCTCTGGAGTCTGTTGTGATGTTACCTTGTTCATCTCTGATTTTATTAATTCGTGTCTCTTCTCTCTTTCTTTTGGTCATATTTGCTAAGGGTTTATCAATCTTGTTTATCCTTTCAAAGAACCAACTCTTTGTTTCATTGATTCTTTGGGTTGTTTTTGTTTCTATTTCATTAATTTCTGTCCTAATCTTTATTATTTCTTCCCATCTACTGATTTTTGATTTGCATTATTCTTCTTTTTCCAAGGCTTTAAGGTGAAGCATTGGGTCATTTACGTGCGACCTTTCTAATTTCTTAATATAGGCACTTAAAGCTATAAATTTACTTCTTAGGACTGCCTTCATTGTGTCCCAGAGATTTTGGTATGTTGTGTTCCCATTATCATTTGACTCTATAAATTTTTTGATTTCCTTTTTGATTTCTTCATTGACACATTCATCATTTAGTAGTGTGTTGTTTAATTTCCATTATTTTGTGTATGCTCTATAGCCTTTTTTGCTACTGATTTGTAGTTTAATTCCATTGTGGTCAGATAAAATGCAAGGAATTATTTCAATTTTCCTGTATTTGTTAAGATTTGCTTTGTGTCCTAACATATGGTCTATTTAGAGAATGTTCCATGTGCTGCTGAAAAGAATATATATTCTGTAGCATTTGGATGAAATGTCCTGAAGATATCTGTGAGGTCCATTCCTTCTATGATATCATTTAGTCCAGATGCCTCTCTGTTTATTTTTTTCCCAGGATGACCTGTCAATTGATGAGAGTGGGGTGTTGAAGTCACCCACTGCCACTGTTTTTGGTGTTATCTGTGACCTTAGTTCTAGTAGCATTTGTTTGATGAATTTGGGAGCCCCCATGTTAGGTGCATATATGTTTCGGATTGTAATGTTCTCCTGTTGGAGGGTGCCTTTAATCAATATATAGTGACTTTCCTTATGTTTCTTAACTAATGTTGGACTGAAGTCTACCTTGTCAGACATTAAGATAGCAACCCCTGCTTGTTTTCTAGGTCCATTTGCTTGAAACACCATTTTCCAACCTTTCACCCTAAGATAGCGTCCATGCTTTGTAGAAAGGTGGGTTTCTTGGAGGCAACAAATTGAAGGATCCTGCTTTTTAACCCAGTCTATGAACCTATGCCTTTTGGTTGGGGCATTGAGGCTATTGATATTAAGAGAAAATATTGAAAGATGTGTATTCATTTTTGCCATTTTTTGTAGTTCTTTCGGTTTTACCTTTGCTCTCTTGTGTTAACTAGTATTTGAGTTTTTTTTTTTTTTTTCAGGTTCCTTATATGTGTGCTTTTCTTTTTCTTAAGCATGGAGGATTCTTTCAAGTATTTTCTGTAGAGCTGGTTTTCTCTTCAAATACTCCTTTCTGCTTGTTTCTTATTTCCATTTGCTTGGAGTATCATTTTCCACCTTTCACCCTGAAGAGGTGTCTGTCTTTAGTGGTGAATTGGGTTTCTTGAAGACAGTAGATTAAGGGTCTAATTTTCTGATCCACCCTATTAGCTTATGTCTCTTGATGGATAAATTAAGGCCATTAATATTAAGGGTAATGACTGTGAGGTTTGATTTAATTCCTGCCATACCGTGGTGGTTTATGTGGTTTGGTGTTTTCTTGGACTTTGTAGTTTTTTGTGCCTTCTCTAAGTTTGGTAATTGTGATCTGCTTCTTGTAGGCACTTGAGGTTAGTTATTTGATTCTTCTGTGTGGAGAATTCCCTGAAGTACTCTCTGCAGGTTTGGCTTTGTGTTCATATAGTTGTAAAGCTGAGTTTGATCATGGGAAGTTTTTCTTTCACCATCTATTATGAGGGATACTTTTGCTGGATAGAGTAGCTTGGGTTTGAAGCCATAGGTTCTTAGACTTTGCAGTGTCCCATTCCAGGCTCTTCTGGTTTTCAGGGTTTCCATTGAGAAGTCTGAAGTAATTCTGATGGGGTTAACTTTATATGTAATGTGTCGTTTCTCCCTAGTTGCTTTTAGGACTTTCTCTTTTTTTTGTATTGATGTTTACAGTCTTGATGATATATCTTGGAGAATTTTTCGTTTGGTCCAGTCTATTTGAATTCTGTTAGCTTCTTTTACTTTGATGGGACTTTGTTTTGAGAAAGTGGGCAAGTTTTCTTTGATAATTTTGTTGAATAAATTCTCTATGCCTTTGGTCTGTATTTCTTCCCCTTCTGGTATTCCTGTGATCTGAATGTTGGGACTTTAAGGATATCCCATGGTCCCCTCACGTTCTGTTCACAGAAATTTTTGAACTTATTGAAACTTTTGGACTCAAAAACTCTTTTTTCTGTTTTGTCTTCCAGTTCTGAGTTTCTATTCTCCACATGGCTGACTCTATTCTTGAGAGCTTCTATAGAGTTTTGGGCTTGTTCAATTTGGTTTATATTTTCTACTGCTTTATTATGTATAGTATCCATCCCTCTGTCAAGTTCTGCCGGGCTCCTCCCCGGTGGGTAGGTAGTGCTGAGGAGGGACCAGGTCCTCTGGTTCCTCCCAAGGGGTTGAGGAGAAGGATGAGCATCAGACGACTCAGAACCTCTCCTAGTCACCGGAGAAAAACCACACTGAGTCGGGAGTCTTGTCGAAACAGGAACTCACTTTATTGTTACAAGCAGTTGCCTATATAATGTTGGGAACGAAGGCAGGGATTCAAGGATGGGGGGAAAGGTAAGGGCCTATAGTAAACTGTAACTATTGAAATGATAATTCCAACTCCTTCACAGAAGTAGCAGGCCAGAAACCATTAGGCGTCTTGCTGAGTCCGAGGCAGATCACCAAACTTTAGCTAGGCTCAGGAAGTTCCACTAGGCCTCACGCCCGGGCCTTTCAAGGCCCAACAAAGTTCCCTTTTCACATCATTTTCTGATTTTCTTAATACTTCTTGGAATTCAACCTTGCATTTCTTTAGGGTTTCATTGAGCTTAGCCAGCTGATTATTGAGGTCTTCTTTTTCTTTTTTCTTTTTTTCTGCTCTCCTTCAGATCCTTCAGCTGTCTTTGTACTCCTTCCTGGTTCTTTTCTATTAGGTCCATCTAGTGAGGACAGCATTTATATGATTATTGGCCCTTTGCTGCTTTTCTGCAAGTTCTGCTATTTGCTGGTCAGGGTTGTATAGCTGGTATCTTCATTTTGGGGTTCTGATCCTACTGTCTCTTCTGTGTTTTGACTAGAGACATCCATTGTGGGACTGGGCAAACTTTCTGGATTACTTCCATTTGATTTTTCATGTTATTTCTTTTGTGCTATGGTCTGCCCATCACAGTGTAGGAATCTTATTTAATTTAGGAGGAAACTGTAGCCTACCCTTGAAGTGTCTTCAGTGATTATTCCCTTTTATGTTTGATTTGACTAGGCCTCTGATGGCAATGGGGCCTGTTTGCTCAGAGGGAGGGAGCCTGTGAGGCTCTGGTAGGGGCCTGAGGACCTGATGAAGGGGCTTGTTGTTCCCTGATTTGGGGTATGGGACTGCACGGTCAGGTGGCCTGAGGGGACCAGCATAGGAGGGAATGGGACAAAACATACTGGTATTGCAGCTGGGCTGGGGAGGAGGGGAATGCATGCTGCTTCCATCATGCTGAAGGGTGAAGGGATAGCAAATAGGTCCCTTGTGACCCTGTAGCAGGGGGTGGATGGGGCTACTGGTTCCTGTGACAGGGCCAGGAAGGGATATGGAACTGCTGTCGGTCGGGTGACAAGCTGGGGCGGGGGAGGGGTCATGGAGGTGCCCTAAGGAGGGAGGAAGCCTAGCCTGCTGGCCTGGGTCCACGTATGGAGGGGAATGTGGATGCCCCTGGTGGCAGTTGGGGAGCTCTAGCTTGCTGAACTGGGTCTGCATAGAGAGGTAGGGGTAGTGGCGAGTGGGAAGGTGTTGACGGGTGGAGGTCCCCTGAGGGAACATTGGCCTGCTGGCCTGGGTCAGTGCACTGGGGTGAGGGGCAATGGTGGCAAGTGGGACAGTATTCCTGTGTGGAGGACCCCTGGGAGAACCCTAGCCTGTTGCCCTCAGTCAGCACACAGAGGTGGGAGGGCAGAGTTCTTGTGTGGAGCTCTGTGGTGGCAGGAATTCCTGTGGGGGATGCTAGTCTGCTAGCCTGCTGGCCTGGGTCTGTGCACAGGGGTCAGGGGTGGCAGAGTTCTTGTGTGAAGCTCTGCTGTGGTGGGAACGCCTTTTGGGGAAATGCTAGCCTGCTGGTCTGGGCCTGCGCCTTGGGGGGTGGGGGAGTGAGTGGGTCAGCATTCAAGAGCATGGAGGAGTGCGTGGGGCTACACTAGCCTGCTGGCCTGGGTCCCCTTGCCTGCGGTTACTGCAGGAGGAGCCTGTGGCTGGGGCTGTGACTAGGATGGGTGCTTGAGGGGATTGGAGGACTGGAAGGCTACCCAAGAGCATGGGAATCAGCAGATTCCTTAATTTTCTCCTCGCCCTCCACTGCAGGTCTATTAGTCTGCTCACCCCTAGAAGACCCAGTGAACCCTAAACGTCTTGCCTTTCCTTCCCTGGGAGGTTCAGAACAGTTAGGCAGATGCCATCTTGACTGGAAGTCCATGTCCTGAGCCATATTTTTACTTTTTAAGGTGTATTAATTATACATAATAATGGTTTCATTATGATATTTTCATGTATGCATATAATGTATTTTGATTATATTCCCCCATTACCCTCTCTTGTCCCCTCAAACTTGCACTGATCTCTTTTCTCTTCCCAACTAGCCCACTGCTACTTTAATGTAATTTATTTTATTTTATTTATTTTTTATTTTACTTTATTTTATTTTTTGAGGTAGGGTTTTGCTGTAGCCCAGGCTGACCTGCAATTCACTATTAATGTAATTTTTATGTCTAAAAATATGTTGTCATTAATAATTTTACAAAATTTTCAGCAGGCTAGGTAAATGATTTCTCTTGACTTTTGGCTAGTAAAGCTACAAATGATACACAAGTACAGTCTACTCAGTAGGAAAAAGAAAAGGCATCAAAATAAATTATTTTCATAAAAGGCATTATTTGGCTGAGTGGTGGCATACACCTTTAATCCTTGCATTTGGGAGGCATAGGTAGGAGGATTACTGTGAGTTCTAGGCCAACCTGGAACTATAGAGTAAATTCCTGGGCAAGCCCGAGACCCTAACTCAGAACTACCCCCGCAGAAAAGGTGTTGATTTTAGAAACCAAACTTGTGTCTCTTAACTTACTTGATCACTCATTCTGAGTATTACCTTATCAAACAACAACTCAGCTTTTATATTACCCTTTATTCAGGTGGAACAGAAAATGATGACACAGACATTTCAAGAACAAAATTTACTGTTAGATGCAGCCCATGCCAGCATCACAGGTGAACTACAGACTGTTCAGAATGAGAAATCCCAACTCCAAACATATCTGTAAGTAACTCATGGGCAGCTTGTGCAACTTTTATTCTTGTGTTTGTATTTCTTTCTCTCTCTCTTTTTTATTTTTGGTTCTGTGTGTGTGTGCATGTGTGCATGCATGTGTGTGTGTTGGGATGTATGCATGTGAATCTGCCCTTACAGTGAGTGTCCTATATGCTCATCTGGGGCAGTGGGTATGGGGGTACGCTTTGGTGGTGGCCAGAGTAGAATGCTGGATGTCCTGCTCCATCACTTATTTGCATATTCCTATTTTGAGCTGAAGTCTCTTACTGATACTGGAACTTACTGTTTTGTTTTGTTTTGTTTTGTTTTGTTTTGTTTTGTTTTGTTTTGTTTTGTTTTGTTTCTAAGGGCCTGGGAAATTCCCACTCTCTGTTCCCCTTTGTGGGGCTTGGATTACATGTAGGTGCACGTGGCTATCTGTGTGGGATCTGGAGATTCAAACTCAAGCAGTTTCAAGCCTTCCCAGTCTCTCCTGCTTGTACAAGTTGTGCACTTAACTGCGGAGCCGCCTCTCAGACCTAAATTTGTATTTATTATCTTTTACTGAAATGTTTAATTTCACATTTGCTGGGCCAACCACAGATACAGATTCTGCCCTTTAGGAACTGGTTTTGTTGGAAGATTTTTGTAACTGTTGTCAGGCAGCAGTTATGCCCCAGAGGAACATTTACTCACTGTGTTGAGGTAGCCCTTGTTAAGTGCTCCTTGCTCTCTTCCTCCAGAAACCATATAACCCTGGAGTATAATCAGTGCATCCAGAAAGCAAGGGATGCTGAGAAGAGGGCAGCAGCACAAAAGGAGCTTCTAGAATCAACCATTGTCAGACTGCGAAGTGAACTGGAAGCATCAATGCAAGAGAAGAAGTCTCTGCTAGAGGAGAAAGAGCGATGCCAAAGAGAGGTAGGTAGGAGCTTATTAACCCCACTTCCTGTTTGAGGTATGGAGTTTTATTTTATTTTTTTAAATTGTGCTCTAGGTGCAAAAGCCAAGCACAGAAGTAAAATTGAGATTGTTCGTCTGAGGTGCCCATTAGAAGAATTTCTAGTTGTCCGATCTGTACTCTTCAGCATGTAGTCTATGCCAAAATTCAATGTGCCCATCCTACAGCATTAGTGAGGGCCAACTAACAATTCACCATCCTCCTGTTAGTTTAGGGGTCAGATTTGAAGCATCTGTTTTCCCCAAAAGGAGTGGGGCAGTGGAAGTTAAAGGGGAACGGACCTGTCTCCCTTGTTAGAGGAAAGTGGCAGCCTCTGACGTGCAGATGTGTCTTTCTAATTGCAGGGCTGTTTCTGAAGTCTGCTCTGCCTCAGAGACTCCCTGTTGGCCCCTTTACTGAGAGGATGTGCTCTCTCTGCAGTGGAGGTATTACATGGCATGCAGGGTGCTGTCTGTGGTAGTAGAGCCTGGAGTGCTATAAAATTGATCCATTTCTTCCCCCCCCCTTCCCCCCGGGCAGGTTAATAGAGCAGAAAAAGAAATAGCTCAAGAAAAATGCAATTTGGAAAAAGAATTAGCTAAAAACAAGGTATTCCACATTTTATATTTTGGTGTTTTACCATATTTTTTCCTTCTGTTTTGCTGTCTGCTTTACCAGCTTATCTTAAGGAAGCGAGTATTTTTGTTGATTACCAAGATACTGGGGGAAGGAGTAACGTAGCTGATGTCACTGAGAGCACTGTCGTCAGGAGCAAAGGCACTTCTGGGGCTCCTTACTGGATGACCACAGGGACTTTGTCCCAGTGAGTCACGACTGCCTATGGCCAGAGTCCACCAAGTACTTTAGCCAGGAAGTCCCCCTGAGACTGACTTTATGGCCTGGAAAAGGCAAAGAGGTGATTGCTGACACTGCTGGAATTTTAGATATAAAAGCTAACTTAAGCTTCCTAAGTCTAAGTACCTGTAAGAACCTGCCACTTTATCTTTGAGAGACAGTTTACATTTTTTTTTTGGTATTTCATATATAATATTTGCCCATCTTTATGGGGTAGCTTGGAATAATTTGATACATGATGATATAATACAGGCAGTAAGCACTCTTACATCCTCAAGTAGTAATGGTATATGTATGTTGAAGATTGCACACACTACATAGCTTGAAGCATACTATTCTAAGCAAGGGTTACCCTACTATATTGATTTACTCATGACAGCGAGTCAATAGGAAGGAGGCTTCCAGCTCAGCTCCATCTTGGTTTCTCAGTGTCTGTCAGCCCAAGCACATGGAGTCTTCAGTGGTTGGGTCTTATCTTCTAGTTCTGGTGGGCAACCAAGAGCCTTGGCAATAGCCTGTAATGTTTTGAGGGCATGAGGGTCCTCCCTGGCCAATAAGTCACTGGAAAGTACCCAGCCTTGGTGCTAAAAATTTCTTCTAACAGTGTGTGTCTTCTGGATAGTGTTATCTGCTCCCACAGGATACTTAGGCTCAATTGTTTTATTGTACTGTGGTTGAGAACAAACTTTGTATGATTTCTATCCTTCCCAGCTCACTGACTAGTCACTTTAGGGCTTCCCAGACATATATTCTGAAAATGGTCCTTGTGTGTTTGAGACGAATGTGAAGTCTGCACTGCAGGAGGGCTGTTGCTTGGTCCTGCTGGTTTGTAGTGTTGCTCAAGTCTCCTTTTCCTTGCTTACCTTTTGTCTGTTCGTTCTGTTGATTATTGAAAGTGGAACTCTGAAGTCTATTTTTGACTTCTGTCATCCGTTCTGTCAGCTTCTGATTCATGTTTGGGGGCTTTATTTCATGAATATATATCTGTACATGTCATATAATCTTGATGGACTAACACTTTTTCCCATATATATTCTCCTTTACCTCACTAATTTTTATCATAATGTTTATTTTGTCTAATATTAATTTAGCCACTCCAGCTCTTATTTTTTTAATTATTTATTTATTTATTTGAGAGCGACAGACAGAGAGAGAAAGACAGATAGAGGGAGAGAGAGAGAATGGGCGCGCCAGGGCTTCCAGCCTCTGCAAACGAACTCCAGACGCGTGCGCCCCCTTGTGCATCTGGCTAACGTGGGACCTGGGGAACCGAGCCTCGAACCGGGGTCCTTAGGCTTCACAGGCAAGCGCTTAACCTCTAAGCCATCTCTCCAGCCCTCCAGCTCTTATTTTTGTTTTGTTTTATTTTCTGAGACAGGGTCTTACTCTAGGCCAGGCTGACCTTTGTGGTCCTAGATTGGCCTCAAACTCAGGGCAATCTTCCTGCCTCTACCTCCTGAGTGCTGGTATTAAAGCTATGTACCATCATTCCCAGCTCACTCTGGTTCTTTTTACTGTTTACACTGTATATCTTTTTTCATCCTTTACTTTCAACCCTTTTTGTATAGATCTAAAATATATCTTTTATAAGAAGCATAAAATTAGATCTTTAAAAGTTGTATTCTGCTTATCTCTGCTTTTTAAATGAAATGATTCCATCCACTTATAGTTGATTACTGATAAGGCAGAACATACATCTGTATGCTTGAGTGCAGGTATGCATGTATAAATGTGCATGTGCACACAGAGGCCAGAGACCACACTCATGTCCTTCCTCTGAATGCCAATCACCTGTTGTTTTTGTTGTTGTTGTTTTTGCAGCAGGGGAGGTTGTTTATTATTTATTTATTTTTGAGAGAGGCTCTTTCATTGGCCATGAGCTAACAAATTAGGAAAGACTAGCTGGCCAGTGAGCCCTAGGGATTTTCCTTTCTCTGTCTTCCCAGTACTGAGATTATAATAGCATGCCACCAAACCAGGTATTTTTACATGGGTTCTTGGATCAAACTCAGGTGTCCATGCTTGTAAGCCAGGCACTTTGCAGACTAAGCTACCTTCCCATGCCTCAGTCTTCTGTCATTTTTGAGGGATAGTTTTGCTAGATTTAGAATTCTTTGTTGAGGATTTCTCTTCCAGCATTTTCAGTGTATCCTCCCACTGTCTTTTGCCCTTAAGTTTCAGATGAAAAGTCATCAGTTTATCTTATTATGCCTTGCACATAGTTAGCCCTTCTTCCTTTCAAGATTTCTGAATTTTGCTGCCAGCTCTTTGATTATGCACATTTGGGGGCCTGCCTTTAAAGTCTTCTCATCAGGTGACCTCTGTTCTTTAGCTTTCAGTTCAGATTATACAGAGCTCAAGGTGTGTCATAGGTATGATTTAGAGGCTTTCTCACATCACAACATGTACACAGCTCTGCATGTATGTATGAAAACCCATGCATACATGTGCATGGCATTCTAGGGTCTCAGTAATTTATTGGTAGTCTTCAAATCTTCATACAGTTATCTCATTTCCTGCTATCTTTTGGGTTTTCTAATTAGCTAATTTTTTACCTCTTACCTATCACCTCAAACAATTACAAAATTATTCAGAAAGTTTTGTTTTGAAAATGTATCTGATTTAAAAAAAAAAAAAAAGCTTTTGGGGCTGGAGAAATGACTCAGTGGCACTTGCCTGCAAAGCCTAAGGACCTTTGTTTGATTCCCCAATATCCATATAAAGCCAGATGCAGAAGGTGGCACATGCATCTGGAGTTCATTTGCAGTGGGTGCACCTGATGCACCCATTCTTTCCCTCTCTCTATCTTCCTCTTTCTCTCATTCTCTCTCAAATAAGTAGATAAAATAATTTTCTTAAATTTTTTTGGTTTATTTTTATTTATTTATGTGAGAGCAACAGACAGAGAGAGAGAGAGAGAGAGAGAGAGAGAGAGAATGGGCACGCCAGGGCTTCCAGCCACTGCAGACAAATTCCAGATGTGTGTGCCCCCTTGTGCATCTGGCTAACGTGGGTCCTGGGGAATCGAGCCTCAAACTGGGGTCCTTAGGCTTCACAGGCAAGCACTTAACCGCTAAGCCATCTCTCCAGCCCTGATAAAATAATTCTTAAGAAAGCTTTTTATACTGAGAAAACCCCAAATCAGCACAAATTAAGACAATCTTGTTTGTGAGGTCATTCAAGGAATCACCAAATAGATCACAGAATGTGAGCACTCTGGAAAACAGGCTTTGGAAGAGCAGCAACTCCAGTCTCCTAATGCTGGCAATTGCTAGCACTGAGTTTTCACTGAAATTGCAGGCATTGGTTGTCAAAGGTACTGCAGAGCTTGAGAATGGGAGCTGAGAACAGGACAAGTTAAAACAGCACCAAGCTCACTCTTTACCTAGCTTCAGCAATTTTCCTAAGTAAGTGTTCCCTAGGCTATTTTTGTTACCTTCCAGAATTCTAAAAAGGTTAACTCTGGCTATTTTTGCTTCTTTGGAAGAGTTTTTGAAGGTCTTTGCTCTCTCAGTTTCACTGATATTTTTATAGCAGCATCTTTTAATAGGCTGCACTTTCTCCATTGGATTGCCTTGTTACCTTTCTTGAGAAACAGTTGACCATAAGTGTGCAGTCTGTGCACAGTGACCAGAAGTCTGTAGTTTTATTGATTCTATGTTTTCCTTCTGCCAGTCCAATAGTCTTGACGATGCCTGTCATCTTATAATTAAGGACAGTCTTCAACTATGTTATTTGTTCAGAATTGTTCCAGCTGTTTCAGTTGTTTTTTAGGGTGACCTTACTGACTTCCAAGAAAAATTTAGCATATTTTAGTTGGAAATGGAACTGTCATTTTAGAGATGGTGCATCTCAGCAAGTGTGGTAGCTCACACTTTCAGTCCCAGTAGTAGGAAGGGTAAGGTAGGAAGAAGACCATGAATTCAAAGCCACCTTGAGCTACATAGAAAGACAATGTTTCACATAAACAAAACAACAAATTTTCAAACACATGAATAAAATATACTTCATTTTATTTAGCCCTTTCATGTCTGTCATTAGTATTTTGTAATTGTCAGGTTTTTTTTTTGTTTTTGGTTTTGGTTTTGGTTTTTGGTTTTTTGAGGTAGGGTCTCACTCTAGCTCAGGCTAACCTGGAATTCAGTATGTAGCCTCAGGGTGGCCTTGAATTTACAGTGCTCTTCCTACCACTGCCTTCCGAGTGCTGGGATTAAAGGCATGCACCACCATGCCTCGCTCAGTTTTCAGCCTATTTTGCAAATTTTGTTAGGATTGAACATAATAATTTCAGTGTTTTGGTACTATGAAAAATTACATTTTATTATTTTCATTTTTTATTTATTTGAGGAAGATTCTTGCTGTAGTTCAGGCTGACCTGGAGCTAGCTCTGTAGCCCCAGGCTGGCCTTGCTCTTATAGCCATTCTGTGACCTCAGCCTCCCAAGTGCTGGGATTAAAGGAGTGTGCCACCATGCCTGGCTGAATGACATTTTAAATAAGTATAAAGTTATAATTGTTTGTTAGCCAGTCCTCCATATCTGTATGCTTATGTTGCTGAATTCAGCTAATAATCTATTAAAAATATTTGTGAGCAAGTTGTATATTACCAAATATGCACAGAATAACAGCTGTTTGCATTGCATTAGATATGATAAGTGATCTGGAGATAGCTTAACATATACAAAATGATATGCATAAGCTACATGCAAATATTATGCCATTTTACATAAAAGACTTGAGCATCCATATATTTTGGTATTTGAGAGGGGTCCTGGGACTGATCCCACATAGAAACTGTGGGAATATTGTGTATAGAAATGCAATAGATTTGATCTTACAACCTTCAACCTTGACAACTCTCTTATCTAGTATTTGTTTTACAGACATGTTGGAAATTCCTATGCAGGCAAAGATGTCTGTTATGAGTTTTTATTTCTCTTTCCAGTCTGATCATTTATTGCTTTTTCTTGCACCGACTATATTCTCACTATGATGCTGAATAGGAATGGTGAGAGCAGATGTGCTTTTTCCCCCAGTCTCAGGAGGAAAAGGTTTAGTTTTTGACCATTAGGAATGCTAACAGATGAAGGAGTTTTAAAGATACCATTTTATCAAGTATGGGCAGTTCTCTTTCATTTTTAGTTTGAATTTATTTAAATCATGGATCAGTGTTAAAGTTTTTGAAACCTATATTCTTTATTGAAATGGTTAAGTGTCTGGGGAGATGGCTCGGTGATTAATGGAAATTGCTTGCAAAGCCTACTAGCCTGGGTTCAATTCCTCAATTCCCTCATAGAGCCAAAGGCAAAGTGGTGCATATACCTGCACCTACATGTACATACAAATAAATAAACAAATAAAATTTAAAAGCAGAAAAAATGGTTTGTCTCGTAGTTTATTGATGTGGCAAACTATATTGAGAGTGAATATTACATATCACTAGGACAAACCACTTAGTTCTTGAATCTTTTTAAGATAGTCCTGGATTCATCTTGCCAATTTTTTGTGGAGAATTCTTGCATCTATATTCATAAACTTAAATTAGTAAACAAATACTGAACATTGGGAAGGCTTTTAGTACACTTGAAGTATGCACTCTTGCCAGTGACTACTAGAGAAGCTAAAGCAGCACAGCTGGTCCAGGGCTGCTCAGAGCAGTCACACGGGCTGGCCAAACGCTACCCTTTGAACAGAGGAACCCATGTAGAAGCCGCTTTTCAGCTACAGCGAGAACTGTCACTTTGCAAGTATAACTTTTCTGATCTGACATAGTTTCTTTCCTCCATTTGTCTCTTAAAGGTAGACATAAATGTATTAACCCAAAACCTGAACACTATAGTTGAAGAAAATAAGCACCTTACAGATAAGATGGCTTCTCTTGAACTTCAGTGAATCACTACTGATTACCATGGGGTGGGTATAAACAGGTCAGTCTAAACTAGAAAATAATGACTAAAAACCAAACAAAAATGCCAGGAGACAAGTTTTGTGTGTTTGTTGGGTAATTCAGGATTAATAGGGCAGTGATCTCTGCAGGACTGAAATAAGATTTAAGAAACCAAGAATTTATGGCTATTTATACACAGATCTATAGTCCTGAAAAAGCACAAATATAGTTTATGTTTCACAATATTTCTTTTTCCATAAATTATGTGCAAGAAACTTGGATTTCCCCCTGTTATTTCTGATTTCTTTTTAAAATAATTTTTGTATATTTGAGAGAGATAGAAAGAAAGGGTACACCAGGGCCTTCAGCCACTGAACATGAACTCCAGATGCATGTGCCACCTTGTGCATCTGGTTTATATGAGTCCTGGGGAATTGAACCTAGGTCCTTTGGTTTTGTAGGCAAGGCGCCTTAACCACTAAGCAATCTCTCCAGCCCCATACAATTTTTTATGAGGACTTCCCTATGATTATTTGAAAAATAATTTTTATTGTTTTGTAACATGCAAATAATTTCTTAAAATTCCATTAGAAGATTCTAATGTCCTTCTTAATCTGAGATAAATTCTTTCAAAGTCTACCATATACTCTTTATTACTTCAGCTATGAAGAATCATATAGACTAAGTCTAAATCTTCTTACATTATTGAGTCTGACTTCTTTGGTATCAATTTTGGCTGTGCCTTGGAATATGATATTTAATCTCTCAAACTCAGTTTCTTAATTTATCAAAGTAAGGATAATAATGCTATTACTATGAAGTTGTTTGAGGATTAAGTAAATAAATGCATATAGAGCACATAGCAACTAACATGTTTTAAAATCTGAGTTACATTAATTGTCATGAGCTATGAAAAGTCTGTAAAGTGCCCATTGGGGTAGCAAGATCCATTAGATGTGATTCCTGGTATGATCTCAGACGAGCCCTCTTTTAACCCAAGGTGAAAGATCCAGTCATGCTCTGTTCATGTTGGCCAGGCCTCAGCTGATTTGTCTAGCTGTCTTATTTTGATGCATCTGGATGACTACATCTCAATCTGCTGGGTCAGGAAACATGTCTGTGGCCTCATGTAATTAGTGACTTTGGCAGAATTTATCAGTGACTTAGATGGTCAGTTCTAACCTGTTGATCACACTCATGTATCCTAGCTTCGTCTGCTTTGTCTTTAGAAGTTTTTCTACCAAGCCTGCCTGGAAGTATTTTGAGTTGGCTGGAGGACTCTGAGCAATGTGGTTGAGATGTCAGGATTTGCTTTTGAAATTTGTAATATCATTAAACCTATTGCTATTTAATGCTGGCAATATACATTTATCCTTTGAGAGATAAAACTTGAAATTCTTGGAGTTGGGGCGATGGTGCAACAGTTAAGGCTCTTGCCTGCAAAGCCTAAAGACCCCAGTTTGATTCCCCAGTACCCACGTAAAACCAGCTGCACCAGAGGGTGCATGCACCTGGAGTTGATTTGCAGTGGCTGGAGACCCTAATGTGCCCATTCTCTGTGTCTATATTTCTTCTCTCTATCTCTCTGTGCTTACAAATAAATAAATAAAAATTTTAAAAAAATTAAATTTAGGGCTTGAGAGATTACTTAGTGGTTAAGGTGCTTGCCTGTGAAGCTTAAGGACCCAGGTTCAATTCCCTAGTACCCTTGTAAGCTAGATGCGTAAAGTGGCACATGTGTCTGGAGTTCATTTGTGCTGACTGGAGGCCCTGATGTGCCCATTCCCTATCTCTTCTCTCTCTCTACATATGTGTGTGTGTGTGTGTGTGTGTGTGTGTGTGTGTGTGTGTGTGTACGTGTACTCTCCATCTCTCTGTTAAGTAAATAAAATTTTAAAAATTAAATTAAAATTTTTAAAAACTTGAAATGCTTAATGAGTAACTTGTAGTATGACCCCTCACTGATTTTTAGAGATCACATTGGGATCTCCAGAGACTTGAATTTAGACAACCTAGTTTCAACCCCTGGTTCCATTTGCTGCCTGACCTTGACACACTAGTTAGTATCAAGAGGCCCTCCCTTTGCTGTGGAGTTTCGCATAAAACATGCTGCCCTGACTCAGAAGGATTACCACACTGACTAGGATGTGACCTGCTCATGCATCTGCATTCACTCTGCAGTCATGCAAGAACAATAATTACCTATCTGTATACTCCTTTGCCTAGTATAATGCTTAATATATATTGAGAAACACTGAACAAAGTAGAGAGGCTCCCATCCGTCTGGCCAGGCTGTGAGGATTGTCATATTGACTGTTGAGTATAGTATGCAGGAATAAATATTATGCTCTCTTTTTTTCTTCTAAATTTCAGTCTTTAGTGTTAATATAATTCAATTCCATTACCACAGGCACTTGTACAGGGAACCATAAGAGGTGGAAAAAAAAAGCCAGGTGTGGTGGCGCACGCCTTTAATCACAGCACTAGGGAGGCTGAGGTAGGGGGATCACCATGAGTTCGAGGCTACCCTGAGACTACATAGTGATTTCCAGGTCAGCCTGGACTAGAGCAAAACTCTACCTCGTAAAACCAAAAAAAAAAAAAAAAAAGAAGAAGAAGAGGTAGGAAGTTCACTGTTTCTCAAGCTGAGTTACTGTCTTCTCCAGTTCTCTTTGATTTTAAACATATATTTATAAATAATAGGATCAAATAGAAATAAAATTGCCTTTACAACTAGGGCTTTAATGATTTAAAATTAAATGTATTATTTCTTTTCTTTTTAGAGAGTGGGGGAGAGAGAGAAAATTGGCACATCAGGGCTTCATCACTGAAATCGAACTCCAGATGCTTGTGCCACCTACTGGGCATGTGCAACTTTGTACTTGCCTCACCTTTGTGCATCTGGCTAATGTGGGATCTGGGGAGTAGAAAGAACATGGGTTCTTAGGTTTTACAAGCAAGCACCTTAACTGCTAAGCCATTTCCCAGCCCTAAATGTATTATTTCTTAAAGGATGATCTTCAGCCACTATTCACCTGTGTGGATGTCACAGTTGGTTCACTCTGACACTGTATTTTTGATCTGATATCATAGTTTGAAGAAATCCCCTACTTATACTCTGCTTAAAAAGTAAATTTTATGGGATTCTAATATCTCACTTGTTTTTGCTTATTCTTCTAATAGTTTCTATTAAATATTAATCTCAAAAGAATTTTAAAGGGCAGGAGATAGCTCAGTGATTAAGGGGCTTGCCTTAATTGACCTATGTTCAGTTTCCCAGTACCCACATAAAGCCACATGCACAAAGTATCATATGCATCTGGAGTTCATTTGCAGGAGATAGAGGACCTGGTATGTTCTCTCTCTCTCGCTCCCTCTCTCTATGTTTCTTTCTGTCTCTTCTTGAAAAGGAAGGAAGGAAGGAAGGAAGGAAGGAAGGAAGGAAGGAAGGAAGGAAGGAAGGAAGGAAGGAAGGAAGGAAGGAAATTAAAACATAAGGTGTAGTCCAGTGGATAGAGTGATTGTCCTAAGTTCATTTCCAGCATTGCCCAAAATAATACTTAAGAAGTTATTCTATGATTTATATTTGTGTTAGCTTTCTGTCATGGTAATAAAACACCCTACATCATCAACTTAAAGGAAAGAGGAGCTATCTTTGCTCACAATTTGGAGGTCTCAGTCCATGGTTAGACTGTTGCATGTAGGTCTGTGGCAAGACCCAGCACAGTGAGAAACATGAGGAAGAGGAAAGAATTACCTCATGAAAGAGACAAAAGGGGCCAGGGTCCCAATATCCACTTCAGAAGTGACATGTCTCTGGAGACCTAATTTCCCTCCAATAGGCCCCACCTCTTAAAGATGCCACTACCCCCCAATCTTTGACAAGTGGGGAACATTCTAGATCCAACCCTCAGCCTTGTTGATCCTATCCAAGCCAACCTACTTTTTAGATCTTACAACAGTTCTTTTTATGAAAGCCTAACAACCAAGGTTTGATTCCCTAGTACACATGTAAAGCCAGATGCAGAAAGTGGCACATGCACCTGGAGTATGTTTGCAGTGGCTAGATATTCTCTGTGTGTGCCTGCTCTTTTCTGTCTGTCTGCTTGAAAATGAATAAATAAATAAACTTTAAAAAATCCAAGACCCTTTTTATAGGAGGCTCAGGCCATCTAAGTTATTCAAAAAATTTCCATATTCCAAGAAGGTAAGTATTTTTGAGTGCTTAATGTTTGTTATAGGTAACATATTTTATGTTAAATATAGATTTTGGTTTTTAAAACATACCTAAACTTTGTAGCATATAGGGACACTTTAATTTACAGAAATTAGAAGTATATTTTAAATAAGTAGGATTTTGTTGTGGTTGCAGCTTTGTCTTCGTAGCAGTAGTGGCCATCCTCATAATTTATTTGCTGCTGAAAATTGGGCCAAAATGTGGCCCTAAATAATAACGTAACACTTATGGAATGATTTTTGCATCATAGCTTCCAAACTAGAAAATATAATGGCAAAAGGGATTGTATCTCTTCCACAGATAGAAAGTGAATGAGTAACTAATTTGATGATAACATTATTACTAACTTTCTCCTTCTTGATAACAATCTGCATTTCCCTTAGGTTATTTCAAAACCAGTATTTTACTTGTTTAAATGCTTTCAGAAATACTTCCCCTTATCTTAGTGGGAACAGAATAGTGTTTGAAAAGATATATTCTGAAGAACTAAATAATGAGTAGGTATAATTCTTCAGGAAATATTTATTAATTCTAATACCTAATTGTCTTAGTAGTGAATAGGCCAATGAAGCCCAATATTGGGTATGCATTTTTATGTTGAACATACATATCTTTAGGGTAGGTGGTATACAAGATGAATCACTCTATGGCTTTTCTATAAGTTTTTGTAAGTGTGGAATGTCTAGAAAGCTCACTTAATATCTTATAAAATGAAAATATTTTGAACTGGGCATAATGGCTCATGCCTTTAATCCCAGCACTCAGGAGGCACATGTAGGAGGACTACTGTGAGTTCAAGGCCACCCTGAAAATACAAAGTGAATTCCAGGTCAGCCTGAGCTAGAGTGAAATACTACCTCGAAAAACCAATATCCAAATAATGTGTATGTGTGTGTGTGTGTGTGTGTGTGTGTGTGTGTGTGTGTGTGTACACACACACACACATATATTTGCAAGCAGAGACAGAATTGGTATGCCAGGGCCTCCTGCCACTGCAAACAAACACCAGATAGATGCATATGCCATTTTGCGCAATTGAGTACTGGGTTAATGTGGGTACTGGGAAATCCAACCCAGGCCATTATACTTTGCAAGAAACTACCTTTAATTACTGAGCCATCTTCCCAGCCCTAGAACGTTCACTCTCAGCCAACGTAACCACCAAGGAGAAAACAGTGTTCTACATTAATGTGCCTTCTTGTAGAACAAATAAGAAAATGTTTTGAACAGATGAAAACCTGACTCATAGGTTACTATGTGGTAATTTAATAAGGTTCTGCTTTATTTAGAATCAGGTCTATTGGGTGGACAATTCTTAAAATGAAATAAAGGAAGGAACAAAGAGGAGACTGAATAATATTTCTAACTTCCTTGGAGATAAGTGAGGAATATCCTGTACAGTCAGTGACCTGACTTATTATATGCTTTCATCTTTACTGACTTGCCCAAAGTTGAATATAAAATTAAAGAGTAAGAATTTCCTGTTCTCTTATACATAAATTAAGCAAATATTAGTGAGAAGTAGTGAACTTTATCAACATACGAGATTTACCAACATAGACTCTGAACTCTAGATCTACTACAAATGTTCCATGGTGCAGCTACTCAGCCCATGACTGAGGGCTATGTACTTATTCATATTTGCTTTGCGCATGTTATCCCCCCACACTAGCTCATGAAGATGACTGACAGATGACAATGCTAGTATTTGCTGTTATTAATACATAACAGTTGACATTGACTGTGCAATGAACAGATGTTGACATTCAATCACTGTTGTGTCTCTCATGAAGAGTATTAATGAGGCTAGACTTTCGTCAAAGGAAGGCTACACATTATACTTATTTCTTCTCATAAAGTCTGAGAAAAAATGGATTATATACTTTTCTCATACCCTGTCAAAAGAAACTTATGGAAGAGTTTATTTCAGCTCACAGCTCAAGCTTACAGCCTGCGTCGGTGGGGAAGGTGTGGTGTCGGGAGTGTGAGGCAGCGAGTCACATTCAGTTAACAGTCAGCAAGTAGAGAGAGATGAATGCTGGTGCTCAGCCAGCTCTCTCCTGACTCAGTCTAGGACTCCAGCCCACTGAATGGTGCTGCCCACAGTTAAGGTGTGTCTTTTCACCTAATCAGGCAGTCAGAGGGCCATCTCCTAGGTGATTCTAGGTCCTATCAATTGACAATCAATATAAAAGGTCACAATATATGAAATATATCCTTCATCTTTAAACATCATTTGAATAATGAAAATGTGTAATTTCATGAAATACAGAGCTTTTAGTAATACTTGTCCCAGAAAAGACTATAATTGAGTGCTTAAGCAAACAGTGTTTGGTCTCAGGTAAATGTTTCTTTTGTTATTTTAGTGTCTTTTTTGAGTTTTACTTTGACACCTGAAAGTATCTTCTGTCCAACATGTAATAATTTACAAGCTGTATGACACCCCTCTGATGGCTGCAACTACTGTTACAGCCACATGGCATTTGGATTGTATCACAGCTACATAGGATGGGTTGGGAAAAAAATGTAAAGGAAGGAAAGAATGGAGGAAGGGAAAAGGGAGGGAGGGAGGGAGGGAGGGAGGAAGGAAGGAAGGAAGGAAGGAAGGAAGGAAGGAAGGAAGGAAGGAAGGAAGGAAGGAAGGAAGGAGGGAAGAGGGAGAGAGGGAGGGAGGGAAAGATGCAGGGAGGGAAAAGGAAGAGAGAAACAGATGAATGTGCAAAGAACAATTTCTGGGACTCCTAAGCCTTCATACTTTCATTAGCTGTCTCTACACACTGCCTGCCAACACTCTGATCAGTTATCTAGGGAAAGGCAGAGGCAGCAGTAGCAAGTAAATAAGCCTTGGACTTGTTACTATAGAAACAGCAAGGGGTCTGGAGAGATGGCTTAGCGGTTAAGCGCTTGCCTGTGAAGCCTAAGGACCCCGGTTCGAGGCTCGGTTCCCCAGGTCCCACGTTAGCCAGATGCACAAGGGGGCGCAGGCATCTGGAGTTCGTTTGCAGAGGCTGGAAGCTCTGGCGCGCCCATTCTCTCTCTCTCCCTCTATCTGTCTTTCTCTCTGTGTCTGTCGCTCTCAAATAAATAAATAAAAATAAAAGTAAAAAAAAAATTTTAAAGTAGGCTAATCCTTTAAAAAAAAAAAAGAAATAGCAAGGGCATTGATACTTGCTTTAAAAGAAAAGTAATTGTTCCTTCTATACCAGGTGGCACTGATATCTGTATTTATTTTATCAGCTTGCTCAGCAGAAGGTGGAAAAAGAATTGGGAAAAATAACTGACAGTAAAAATAAACTGGCTTATGAAAATGGAGCACTCCAGGTATGAGATTTATTTTCAGATTTTTCTTGTCTGATTTTTAAAAATTTGTCAGATTAACCCTTTAGTTGCTGGACTTCCTTAAGTTTGTTTCTTCATTAACATTCAGCTATTAATAGTACAAAGTTTAAGCCTAAAATTTTGAAGTCCGAACCCATTCCGTGACTATCTGAAGACTTAGTACCATTCTATGCATCATCATTCCCTGAGAATGTGTAGAGATCCTCTGTTTTCCAGCAGGTGGGATAAATTTTATAACATCCCTAAAACAAAAAATCTGGAAAGTGGCCCCATGGGCATAGATTTGAAGGTGTTGTGCTGAGTAGCGGAGTGAGGCTGGTCCACTGTGGCCTCTGCTCGTTCCTATAGCGGCTCAGAGCAGGACACTTGCTGCTGTGAGATGTCAGGTTAAGCCTGACTTTAGCCCAACGTCGAAGTATGAAAGAGGGCTTTGCTGCTTAGCTACATGCTACAGTTTATGTACATATGCTCACCCACACACGCCAGGTGCCACAATTCATTCAAAATTGAATTATATTAACGAACATTATCTCATTGTTATTTTCATGTTTCATGTCCATTTGAATTTTCCTAAAGCAATAGAAACCAAATGAGTTCTCAGCACATTTAAACAGCCGTGACATACTCTGAGCTGAGTTAAAATAGAATTGTTTACAGGATTAGAAAAAAATTAAGATTGGTTTTTGCAAGTTTTAAGTAAGTACTCTAATTTGGGGTATTTGATTTTTTTTTTTTTTTGCAAAATTCATGGCATCTTCTTCTCCACTTGAGAATATATGAGGCTTGTTATTTTCCTGTTTTTCTCTTGCTCTAGATAAAAGTTAAACAGCTGGAAGAGCAGCTACGTTCTTTTACTGAAACCAGTTTACAGAACGACCATCTACGCCAACTGTATAAGGCCTTAGAGGCCAAGTACGCTCAGGTATAGTGAATGTCTGCATACCTCAGGTTGACATATTGTTGTGGTTTGTAAGAAACTGTATGATGTCCTTCACCTCCTCACCATATGACCCTGGGGAAGCTGAAAATCCTCTCTTCTAGATGTAACAAACATTTTTAAAGGCCTATTGTGTACTTCTTTTTAGTTCTGCAAAGCTACAGAGGAATTCTTAAAGATGCCCACAGCAAAACTAGAACAATCAGCCTGCTTGATGTTTAGGATTGAAGCCAATATTGTTTACTGACAGAAAAACAATATTTCAGTAAACAATGTAAATTTTCTTTTTTTCTATTTATTCTTTGACAAATTCACATATTCTCCCTCTATTTTGAACATATGTACCCCTATTTTCCTCCCTTATGCCCAGCATTCCCACTAAACTTCTTCCCATCACAGTCCAGTGGCTTTGCCACTGAAGAGAATGACTGCCTCTCCCCCAGGAATCATTAACTCCCAAGCTCCTCAGGAAGGGGTGGAGTCTTATTAGCTGTGGTGCAATGTTGACTGGCCCTATCTTGTAAAGGCCTTGTTCTGAACAGATGAGAGTTCTTCAGCACCCCAACTCTTATAACCTTTCTGTACCTTCTTCTGCAATATTCTCAGCCTTGTAGAGGATGATACAGATGTCCCATATAAGGCTAAGCACGCGACAGTCATTTTCAGCTCTTTGACCAGTTATAAGTCTTTACATAACTGCCACCCACTGAAAAAAACAGGCTTTTCTGACCAAGGCTGACAGTGGCATTAATCTGTGGACATACACATAAATATTTAAGGGATATTTATTTATTTATTTTTAGATAATTGTTGATTTATTTGAGAGAGAGAGGGAGAAAGAGAGAGTGCACAGGTGTGCCAGGGTCTCTTGCCACTTGCAAACAAACTCCAGAACCATTGCTGCTTTGTACATCTGGCTTTATGTGGGTCCTGGGGAACCGAACTCAGGTGGGCAGGTTTTCAGTCCTTTGGCTTCTCCAACTGTGCGCTTTTGTCCTGGTTTGCAGTACTAGGCTTGAATTTCTTCTTGTGGACTAGGTCTCAGATCCAATCAGAAAATGTTAGTAATCCCCATAACATTTATGTTACTATTGGCTGGTGGGCCAGTACTGTGGCACGTAGGGTCCATTGCTGCTAGGTGAGACCACTGACACTTTTCTCCCCTGACAGTCTGTGCACCTCTGACACTATGGAAGCTAGAGGAGAGGCTTCAAGCTCAGCTCCAGCTTGATATGTTTGCAGGCCACAGCCAAAAGGGTGCGGTGTTTTCAGCATAAAGCCTTACTGTTTCGTTCTGGTGGGGAACCAAGAACAATTACAGTAGCAGGCTGGCATGGTTCAGGGCGCTCTGGAGCTTTCTTGGCCAATAACTCATGGCAAAAGTGTCTCATACTTGGCACTATTATTTTTGTTTAATAAATAATACTGCATTATCTGTCCTTTAAAGATAGTTCTGTTCATTTTCTTGATTTTATTTTTAGATTTATTTAACCAGTGTATAAAGTAGTAGGTTTCCACCTTGCTTTTTCATACCCTGAGTTTTGAGTCACCCTCTCCCCCATGCCCTCAGCCCACTACCCCCTACCCTCATCCCTGCTTGACCCTTTCCATCCTCGGTACCCTCCCCCACGTCTTTCCTATCATTTCTGCCCCACTTCCTCAGTTAGACTCCCCACCTGCCTTTGTTCTTGTTTAAATTGTATGCTCTCTATAGATATGCCAGGTTAACACACAAATTTGAAAATTCAAAGCTAGGATCTGATTATGAGAGAGAACATATAGTGTTTGTCTTTCAGAGCACGGGTTACTTTACTTAGTAATTTAGTTTCCAGTCCCATCCATTTTTCTGCAAGCTTTATGACTGCTTTTTTGTTTTTCGGAGTAGGGTCTCACTCTGGTCCAGGCTGACCTGGAATTAACTATGTAGTCTCAGGGTGGCCTTGAACTCATGGTAATGCTCCTACCTCTGCCTCCCAACTGCTGGGATTAAAGGGGTGTGCCACCACACCCAGCTCATGATTGCTTTTTTTTTCAGAAATAAGTATTGTCTAGTGAGCAGACATAAGGAGCATTATTATGATTGAGAACATCGAGAGATGCTTTCATGAGTTTCAAAGACTCATAACTTTTTGAATTTGAGCTTTAAAAAATGTTGGCAAATGTAAAGGACAAGTATCTTTGGTTTTGGGGGGTGGTTGTTGAATTGTAGGCAGAATCAGAACTGAGTGCCAACAAAGTACAGCTGCAATAGACAGAAGCTCACTTGAAAGAGGTATTAGTAGTGGAGGTGCTTACCTGTCAGCAATGGCTGGCGAGGCTGACACCTTTCATTGGTCATGTCACATTTCAGCAAATGAACTAGAACAGCTAAATGAGCAAGATACATAAAACATTCATTGAAGAGCTTAACCCACAAACAGCTTGCCCAAGCAAAATGATTTATTTCAATATTATAAATTTTTCTCATATAGTTAGATTATTTTAAAAATCTTTTAATTTATAGTATAAATGTATATAATGTCTGTGTCTGTGAGATAGATAGATAGATAGATAGATAGATAGATGTCCCCAATAACCACAGTACCAGAGTATGTCTGCAATTAGAATACTCATGGGGTTCCACCCAACTGACTGTTGATGAGTGGTGAGGTCACAGTGCTGTAAAGGGGACTCAGTAGATTACCCTCCTTACAAGGAACTTGATTAAGGCTTGTTTCTGCACTACATGATCTCTTCATTCTGAAAGCTAAAGGAGCATATTTTCAAATATATTTTTGTGACTTCTTCCAGAATATTCTCCCTTTTTTCTACTCAAGTGGGTACTGCTTGGAAAATAAAATTCTTAGATTTACTTTGATTTTATTGATTGTGATTGGTGATGCCACCAAGAAAAAGGAAATCTCCAGAGAGGCCTACATCTTCCAAATCCCTCGGGAGCGGTAGGCCTTCTGTGAGTATAAAGGAACGAGCTTCAGGCGTTGTTTTGCCTAGTATGAGTCCAAACTCAACACGCCGTGTGACTTTTGCGCCATCCCTGCCTTCTGTGAGAGTGTCTCAGGAGATTGGGGACTCCAGAATCTCTCTAAAGACTCTCTTAAATGCTATCAAAACCATGGAGGGACGACTAGAAGACAAAATAGACATTCTTGCTTCACGACCCTTACTAACTGGAGAATCACCAACTTTTCTTAAACGGGACTTGGTAAGTGAAGAACACAGATTAAATCAGGAAAATCTCAGATTCATATAGAATTCATAAAGCAGTGAAAATCCAGAAACATAATGCTTAAAGATCTAAGTAACAAGGAGATTTGGTTCTTTGTCAATAGTAAGAATTGATGACATGGGTCTAGGGAGATGTCTCAATGGGTGAGAGCACTTGCTGTGCAAGTGTGAGGGCCCGAGGCTGCCCAAGTTGGACTCCCTGGCACCCACGTAAAATGCTGGGCGTGGCCATAGGTGGCCGTGACTCCACATATGGGGTGCTGACCAGGGAATCTCTGGGGCTTGGTAACCTAAAGTGGTAACTTCAGGTTGAGTGAGAAACTCAGTCTGAGGGAAACATGCAGACGAGTAATAAAGGAAAACACCTGATCTCTACGTGAGTGCTCACAGGGCACACACACCTACACACAGCACATATCACATCACATGCCACACAACACGTACATGCAAAAAAAAAAAAAAACCCACAAAACACCTGGCTATCACATGATTTTGTTTTGCTCATAGAAAAATTGGCTTAATAGCAATGGAAATTTTAAAATCTAATGTTGACATTTTAAAACAATACTCTATATAGGTATACATATATATGTGCATGTATTCTTAACATTTGGAGATGCTTGGCTAAAGGTTGTTGTTAAAGCTAACACATTAATCTGCTGGGCGTGGTGGCTCATGCCTTTAATCCCAGCACTTGGGAGGCAGAGGTAGGAGGATCACCATGAGTTCAAGGCCACCCTGAGACTACATAGTGAATTCCAAGTCAGCCTGCACTACAGTGAAACCCTACCTAAAAAAAAAAAAAAAAAAAAAAAAAAAATTATCTAAGGAATCCTAATAGATTAAACATTGGGAAATATTTTCCAGAGAAAAGATGTAGTTAAGTTATCCACTTTTGTGTGATATTTAAAAACAAAAGGTACTGTGACTTATTTTCTGTACTGTGACTTATATCCTGATGGAAATGGCTATATAGATATTTTCTTTGTTTTTAATATGATTTTCCTTTGTATATTGTCAACTTAGTACAAAATGTGAGCTGAATATATTGATGAATAAATGGAATAAACATAGCCTTAATTTACTTTATATATTACTTGAACTACTAATTTGATAAAAGAGTATTATCAGAATATTTCCACCACAGTCTTCTAGCTTTTTGTGCCAGATTATTCCCTCTAGAACATTCCAGTAAAGTTGCAAGCATTTCCATAGGTCAGGATTCACCATTTTTCTCATATGAAGATACTTCACTACTAAGTTCTTTACTCTTTATAGAAATTATGACCTTTTAAAAAATTATACACTTCCAGGCTGGCTCACATGTTAAATTTGGGGATATTTAAATAAGTTGAAGATGTGGGGAAAAGACAGTTTTGGAGATGTTGAAATTTTGCTCTTCCTATGGAGAGCAATTTAGAACGAGTTATTACAAGTTGGACCCCATAATTCTGTGTGTAGGGCTTTATCCTACAGATATAGTGTCTTGTACACATGATTTGTCAACCATGTCACCATCTGAAATAATGTAGCTAAATAAATCATTTGTATCAATAGCTTATAATACTTCAAGCAATGTCTGTGATTAGGAGCAAACAATCAAGGTTGAGAAGATTATGTATAGTATTTGACCTGTATACAAAAGGAAAGGCAGATAAAGAATATATCCATATCTATTTACTTTTATGTGGATAGGATATCTCAGGAATGAATAATGGTAAAATATTATTTTTGAATAAGGAAATAGGCAGAAGAGTTTTTCACTGTATCTTTTTGTACCTTAAAAGTAATATGCCTATTCAAAATAAGTATTTTTAAATCTTTTAACTTATTTATTGCATGCATAAAGAGACAGAAAAGAGAGACAGGCAGAGAGAGAAAAAGAGAGAGAATAGATGCACCAGGGCCTCTAGCCACTGCAAATGAACTCCAGATGTATGCACCACTTTGTGCATCTGGCTTTATGTGGTTCCTGGGGAATCAAAGCCAGGTCATAGGCTTTGCAGGCAGTCACCTTAGTAGCTGAACCATCTCTCCAGCCCCAAAATAAGTAATTTATGAACACTTCATTTTTGATAAAACTGAAAGCTGAGAATTGAACATCTACATCCAGAAACAGAATCTCTGACCCATAGATCACACCGTATGTAAAAATGAACTTCAAATGTACCATAGTTCTAAATGAAAACTATCAAACTTCTAAGAAACACAGACCTGGGATGACACAATGATTTCTGAGATTTGATTCCATGAGAGTGACTCATCCATAGGGCTTGTTGGAGTAGATTCAAGGATGTAGCATTTGTGTAGTATGCAAAGGGCCCAAGGTTCAACCCTCGCACTACAAATTAAAAATATATATGGTCCATAAAGAAGCAAAACTTAAACATTGTATTGTATATGAATTGACAAGTTGTGCTCTTTGAAGATATTGAGAATGAAGAAATGAGCAACAAACTGGGAGAAAATATTCACAAACCACATATCTTAGTGAGGCCTCATCTCTAGAGTGTATAAAAGTCTCAAAATTCACTAAGAAAACAACCCAATAAAAAGAATAGGGTAGCGCTGGAGAGATGACTCAGTGGCTAAGTGCTTGCCTGTGAAGCCTAAGGACCCAGGTTCGAGGCTCAATTCCCCAGGACCCAAGTTAGTCAGATGCATATGGGGGTGCACACATTTCTGGAGTTTGTTTGCAGTGGGCTGGAGGCCCTGGCCCACCCATTCTCTTTTTCTCTCTCTCTCTCTCTGCCTCTTTCTCTCTCTGTCTGCAGATCACTCTCAAATGAATAAATAAAAATAAACAAAAAATTTTTAAAAAGAATATGGTAATATATTTCATCAGATATTTCACAAAAAGAAATACAGAAGATAGACAAACAGCTGAAAGATGCTAACTATCAATCATTATGGAAATGTAAGTAAAGTCACAATAAAATACTACCAAACACTTAATAGAAAATCTAAACTTTAAAAGCTGGATTGCATGGGGAGGTAGAGAATCTTACACTCTTATACACTGCTAATGGAGTGTGCACAGAACATCCACTATGATGGGTAGTCTTGATTGGCAACTTGATTGAATTGAGATGGCCACTGAGTATGAGTGAGAGTGTTTTTAGAGGGGTTAAGCAAGGAGGGAAGACACACCTTGAATATGGGTGGCACCATACCAAAAGCATGCTCTTGCTCTGTCTGTCTTTTCCTCTCTCCCTCTCTGTCTACCCCCCTTTTCTGCCAGGAAAATTAGCAGCTCTTCTCGGTCTTTCCCTCATTGCAATGATAGACGGAAACTTCTGAACTCATGAGCAAAAGGAAACAATTCTTTAAAGTTGCCGGGCATTTTGCCACAGAGACAAAAGATCTAACTCTTTGAAAGTCAGTAACTACTTCTGTGGTGTGCTTAAATTTCATCAGGTACGTACCCAGAAGTGGTATAGGTAAATTCTGCTTTTAGTTTTTTGAGGAACCCCCATTCTGATTTCTGTGGTAACAGACCAATTTACATTCCAGCACCATTGCTCCGCACTGTCATGATGTTTGCTGTTTCTGTTTTTGGTGATAGCCATTCGGATGAGGATGAGATGCAGTCTCATGGAAGTTTTTGTTTGCATTTTTTGAGGGTGGCTGAGGATGTTGAATAGTTTCTTGAAATATTCCCATGTGTGCTCCCTCTTTTGAGAATGATCTGTTCAGCATTTAGCTCATTTGTTCATATATATTGATTGAACAACTTTGAGGATTTTTGGTATTTAATCATGTGAATCTTTTGTAGATTATGGATGTCCCCTGTGTCATGTATAGTTGAAGATTTTCTCCCACTTGTTAGGTTGGAGCTTCACTCTTGTGATTAGTTTCTTTACTGTACAGACATATTCGAATTTCATGCGTTATCATTTATCAGTTCTTGGGATTATTTCCTGAATTATTGAGTTCTTTTCAGAAAGTTTTTGCCTATGCTTATATCTTGAAGTGTTTTCCCTTAACAGTTTCAAAGTCCCCCATAGTCTTTAGTAGTTCCAACACTATTTAAAGTGTAAGTGTGGGGTTCTGGGGAGATGGTTTGGCAGTTAAAGGCACTTGATGGCAAAGTTTTCTGTTTCAGTTCTCCAGTCATCCATATGAAGCCAAACAGGCATTTGTCAGCAGTGGAAAGAGACCCTGCTGTGCACACACATACACACACACACACACACACACACACACACATGCAAATGAAAACAATTTAAGTGTAAGTTCAGAATCTTGTTAGAGACTCAGGTAAATTTTTACCTGTAGCTCTTAAAACATCCAAAACAAGTTATATTCTATTTTTAAAATACTTTTATTATTTATTTATTTATTTATTTGGGAAAGAAGAAGAGAGAGAATGTGCATGCCAGGGCCTCTAGCCACTACAAAAGAATGCCAGATACATGTGCCACCTTGTGTATATGGCTTACATGGGTCCTGGAGAATCAAACCTGGGTTCTTAGGCTTTGCAAGAAAGCAACTTAACCATTGTGGCATCTCTCCAGCACACAAGTTACATTCTCCCAACATGCATCAGCACAGAGTAAACATGCCCATATAAAAAGGAAGGAAGAATGGGGGCATAGCAAGGAATGATCAGGCCAAAGCAAAACCAGTCGAGCAGGGAAAATTACAAATCTTACATAACTATGCCTGGCATCTGTGACTCAGGATGGAATTATATAGGCTCCAAAAGGCGTGGGTAGCCCCGCCCCTCCAGATCTGCTGCCTGGAGCATCCATTGCCTCTCTATTAGAGCAGCTCTGCACTGAACCTGCAGCTTTCCTTGGCCTATGGTGCTGACGTCTCCAGCACCCTGCAGTCTCCACTGCAACTTAGAGTTCACCTTCCTAGCTTCACACTATGGTCTCTCAAGGCTTCCTTACAGAAACTCCAACCTGCCACAGATTAACTGGCCTCAGTGACTCTGAAACTGTGATGAGCTTACTCTATGACCCCCCTCAATCTTGCATCTTTCATGCCTCAAAAACTATGGACAAAGCAGCCAAGTTATACTGGAAGCTTAATACACAGCCCGTCCCCCTTGAACCATAGTTAAAGAGGCCTCTAGAAACATGCCCTCCAGGCTGACCTTGGCAAAAGACATCTAGGCAGTTGGGTTCTAGTAGGGGACCTCTTTAGTTTAGGCTTTCTTCTTTCAAGTGAATTTGTATTGTCACAGGATGGAGCCTCTGATAGGTGATATTTTGCCTTCAGGACACCTTTCTTCTTGTTAAATAGAACACAGGAGGTTTCTTGTTGATGGTGCTGATCTTTAACAATCACATCTGCTTTTTTTCAGCCTGAGTGATATCATGTCTTAACATTTCCTTTACCAAACATATTGCCCTATATGATTGCATTTGGCATCATTAAAATTGTCCAGACACAGGCAGAATTAAGCCAGATTCTTTACCATAATATAACATGAACTGCCTTTACCCCAGTTCCTAATAGAGTCCTTGTTCCCCTCTGAAATTTTATGAGATGGACCTCCACCGTCTGTGTTTCTCTCAATATTCTGGTGGTCCAAACTCCCGCCAGAATGGTTCCTTAAGCTCTGCTTACACCATAGCGCAAACTTTCAAACTCTTCCACATTCCCCATGAAAACCTTCCAAAGGCCTATGAACCATATAGTCAATTATCACATCAACAGCCTGCCCCCAGTATCAACTTTTGGTATTAGTTATTTTCTTATTGTCTTGACCAAACACCTGACAAGAAGCAAGTTAAGGGTGTAAGAGTTTATCTTGGCTTACAGTTCAAGGTCAAAGCTCATCATAATGGGGAAGGCATGGAGAGGCAAGCTGGTTGCATTCAGTCCACAGTGAGCAAGCAGAGAATGATAAATGTTCATGCTCAGCTCACTTTTCTCCTTTTTATTCACTCCAGCATCCCAGCCCGTGGAGGGGTGCCACCACAGGTAGGGTGGATCTTCTCACCTTAATGAACCAGACCAAGATGATCTCACACAAGCACGTCTAGAGACTCATTTCCTATGTGATTCTAGGTCGTATCAAGCTGACAGTATAACCCAGCACAGGCACCTTTGTAAAAAATTGGGTGTCAAAACTATGCGAGTTTATTTCCAAGCCCCTTGTTGCATTGCATCGGCCTGCACATCTGTTTTGTGCCAAAGCAATGCTAGCTGTCACTACACCATTGTAGTATAATTCAAAACCCAATATTCTGATACCTCCACTACTGCTCTTTCTACATAGGATGTGTAGTAGTTACTTTGCTCATTGCTATGACCAGATACCTGACAAGAAAGGAAGGAAGGACTATTCTGATTTAACAGTTTCAAGGGGATACATTCCATCATGGTAGGGAAAGCATAGCAGCAAAAGCAGAAAACTGGCTGGTCACTGCATTTAGTCTAAAAGCAAGGATAGGGCTGGAGAGATGGCTTCACAGTTAAGTCACTTGTCTGCGAAGCCTAAGGACCCATGTTTGACTCTTCAGATCCCACCTGTGCACAAAGGTGAGGCAAGCACAAAGTTGCACATGGCCGCTAAGTGGTGCAAGCATCTGGAGTTCAATTTCAGTGGCTGCGGCCCTGGTGTGCCAATTTATTCTCCCTCCCCCCCCCAAACAAATAAAAATAAATTTAAAAAATAGAAGCAAGGATGAATAGGAAGTGAGCCAGGCAATAAAATGGCAAGGTCTACTCCTAGTGACCCACTTTCTCCAGCAAGGATCCACTTTCTTAAGGTTCCATGAACCTGTCCAAACAGAACCACTAGCTGGGGACCAACTGTTCAAACACATGAGCTTATGGGGACATTTCACATTCAAACCACAAGAGGAACTCTTTTACTATTCAGGGTCTTTTGTGTTTTAGATTTTTTTTCTAGTTCTGTGAAGAATGCTACTGGAATTTTGATGGGTATTGTGTTGAATTTGTAGACTTCTTTTTGGTAGTATAGGAATTTTTACAGTACCTGCATCACAGATCTCAGCATAGAAGGTCTTTTCATCTTCAAATGTCTTCTTTATTATCCTAAGCTTTCATTGTTGACATCTATATCCTCCTTAGTTAGGTTTGTTCCTAGGCATTACTTATAATCTATGGTGAATAGGATATTTTCCTGATTTATTTCTTAGTATGTTCATTATTTTTATAGAAACACTATTGATTTGGGTAGGTTAATTCTATATTCTGTCATTTTGCAAGAAGTGTTTATCAGATCTAAGAGTCTTCTGGTTGTGTCATAGGGTCTTTAAGTCTAGGCCCTGTATTAATTATTTTTGTTTGCTGTGATAAATAACCTGACAAAAACAGCTTAAGGAATCAAGTATTTATTTTGGCTCACAGTGTTTTGTTTTGTTTTGTTTTGTTTTGCTTATTTTTATTTATTTATTTGAGAGTAACAGACCGAGAGAGAAATAGGGAGAGAGAGAGAAAGAATGGGTGCACCAGGGCTTCCAGCCACTACAAACAAACTCCAGATGTGTGTGCCCCCTTGTGCATCTGGCTTACATGGGTCCAGATGTGTGTGCCCCCTTGTGCATCTGGCTTACATGGGTCCTGGGGAATCGCGCCTCAAACCAGGTCCTTAGGCGTCACAGGCAAGGACTTAACCGATAAGCCATCTCTCCAGCCCTTGGCTCACAGCGTGAGGGCATGGTCTATCATGGGAGGGAAGTCATCATAGAGTTTGTGGCAGCAGGAACATGCAGCTGGGGCTCCTGGGATAACCACGAAGCAGAGAGCAGGGTATGCTGGCTATTCATTTTTCCCTTTTTATTAAGCTCCAGACCCAGACCTTTGGGAAATAAGTTCTCAGGTATATTCAAGAGCATGTAAGAATAAGTGATTCTAAATCCAGCCAAGTTGACAATGAAGATGAACTATCACAAGATCATATTGTCTTTGTATAAGGATAATTTGACTTCTTTTTTTCTGTTTATATCTCATTTCTTTCTCTTACCTTATTGCTGTAGCTAAGACTTTAAGCACTATGTTAAATGGTGCAGAGAGTAAGCAACCCCTGTGTCAATCCTAATTTTACAAGAAATACTTTCAGCTTTTCTCCATTAAATATAATATTTGCAGTAGATTTGTTGCATATAGCCAAGGCTGACCTAGAACTGTATAGCCCTAGGCTGGCCTCAGAGTTACAGTGATTCTCCTACCTCAAGCTCCTGAGTGCTGAGACTAAAAAGGTATGCATCACAATGCCTGGCCATATATAATCATTATCATGTTGAGGTATCTTCTATTTGTACCTGGTTTCTTCAGGCCTTTTTAATCATGAAGAAAGGTTGCACTTTGTCTAAGGCCTTTTCTATTTCCATCTCTGGATCTATGTACTGTATTGCACTTTTGGATTTGTGTATGTTTAACAATGCTTACATCCCTGAAATGAAACTAACTTGATCCTCATGTATGATATTTTCCCTGTATTGTTGAATTTGATTTCTAAGTATATTATTGAGAGTTTTAACATTAATGTTCATCAGGGAAATTGGTCTATATTTTATTCTGTTTGTTAAATCTGGTTTTGGTATGTGGACAATACTGGCAGTATGGAATGACCTTGGTGGTGTTTCTTCTCTGTCATATGGAATAATTAAAGGTGCTTTAATGTTATTTCTTCTTCTTCTTCTTTTTTTTTTTTTAGAAAGAGGGGGAGAGAGAGAGAGAGATTTGGCACACCAGGCCCTCAAACACCAGGGTCTAACTCCAGACACTTGTGCCACCTAGTGGCACAGGATAGTATAGCCATTAGCTCTCTTGTTTTCCAACCCCAAGGGACCTTGGGGAGGTGGTAGAGTATATAGGAGATAGGTTAAGATTAGCTGATGGTCACACTCCATGACACAGCTTCAATGGGGTCATAATCACTGATGGAGTGGAACGTTTTTATTTTTTGAGTCGTCCATGTTTCTGTAAGTTACCTGACACCCGTGCTCCAGTAAATAATCCAAGTAAACTCAGTTATTTACAAAGTTGGGCTTAGGTAGAATCATTTCTTTGCTTTGTCATTAGTGCCCTGTCAACAGTGAATAAACATTTGTTCACACCTCCTCAGGAAATGTCACTCAATAGCTGCTGTATTGTACAAGTGTTGGATGGAATAGTCTGTAGATATCTGTTAAGTTCATTTGATCTGTGGTGCAGTTTAATATTGAAGGCTTTTTATATTTGTTTGTTTTTAAAGGTTTTTATATTTTATTTATTTGAGAGAGAGAGAAAGAGAGACAGGTAGAGCTAGAATGTGTGTGCCAGGGCTTCTAGCCACTGCAAATGAACTCCACATGCATGTGCCACCTTGTGCACCTGGCTTCACATGGGTAATAAGGAATCAAACCTGGATTCATTGGCTTTGCAGGCAAGTGCCTTAACCACTAAGCCATCTCTCCAGCTGTTTTTTAATTTTTGTCTACATGATATATGTGTTGATGAAAGTGGGATATTGGAGAGTCTGACTCCATCTGTCCTTTTATGGCCAGTAGTGTTTGTTTTATGAAACTGATCATTCCAGAGTTTGGTACAGATGTTTGCAATTGTTGCACTGCCTTGATGTGACCTTCGTTATATCTTGTGACTTATTTTTGCATAAAGCCTACCTTATCACCTGTAAGAATAACTACCTTTTGCTTGATACATTGACTTTCATCCTTTCACTTTCAGCCTGTGTGCAGTTTTGCCAATAGGTGTGCTTTTGATTTACAACAAACAGTTGTGTCTAGTTTTTTATTCAGTTAGCTAGACTATGATGATTTGTAGTCACTTGTTTCAATTTATTTTGAAAGAGGTTTGCAGATAACTAATTTTTACTTTTTAATTTATTCAATTTTTAATGTCAACAATTTTATACAATGTGTGTAATATATTCTGATCTTATTCACCCCCATTGCTTTCTACTGTCCCCGTCCCTCTCTAAAGAACCCCTTATTCTTTGCAACTAGTTCCACTTCTACTTTGACGTCCTTTTGCATGAGCATGGTGGGGCTTATTTACTGGTGCATGGACAGCTTTCAGCGGATATGCCACCAAAGAAAGCCCCCCTCCCTAACAAGAATAACTGCCAGTGACTCCTCAGGGGTGGGTAAAGCCTCATGAACCCCTGTTGGCAGACACAGTCATGTGCAGGTGACCACAAGCCACTGTGAGCTCATGAATACAGCAGCATGTCATGTCCAAAAGACAGCATCCCGTGGCACTGCTCCTCCTCCATCCTCTGGCTTCTGCGCTCTTCCATGATGTTTCCTAAGTCTTGGAGGGTGTGGTCCAGATGAGCCATTGAGGGCTAAGCACTGCACAGTTACTTATTCTCAGCATCTTGACAGGTTTTGAGTCTTCCCACAGATCATTGTAAGATTACGGGTTTGTTTCCTTGGTCGCTTGGATTACTGTTTTTGTTGTTTTTTTATTTATTTTGTTTTGTTTTTCTTTCTGCTTCTTCATACTGTTGGTTTGCTGGTTTATTGGGTTGGATGTGTTTGAATCTTTCCCAGATCATCTTTGGGTACACATATCTCTGTTGTTTGCTCTGTCGTGGGCTGTCAAGACTGGGAGCACTGTGCTCATGTTCTGTGTTTGAGATCCCTCAAGTGTCTGTCGCGTTGCTGGCCTGGTGTTCATGAGTTGCTTTAGCTTTTAGGCTTATCACAAAATGCTGTTTGCCAATAATGATTTTCTCTGTATTGTAACCATTGTATTAGTTATGGACATACTCAGTATGTAAACAGCACATGTTGGTATCATCCTTTCCCTCCTCCCTGCCCCCAATCCAAAGGGGCCCTCCTCATTGGGGAAGGAGGTCATCCCCATGGGGATTATGGATCATGCCTTGTGGGGGCAACCGTCAGTTATGGGGGAGAGGCAGTGTCTCTGTACCTAATGTCCCAAGTTGTGGCTCTAACAATCTTTCTACTGCCTCTTCCACAAGCCTTCCTGAGCCATTTTCAGTGCATTTAAATTCTACTTCAGTGATGGGCTCTTAGGAGCCTCTGGATCACTGGTTTGGTAGGTGTTGAGTGTCCTCTGTGTCTTATCTTCTTCACCCTTGGGCTGATATCGGGTTCACTGAAAAAGCAGCACCTTCATCTCATTTCCCCAACTCCTCTGTGGTTTCAGCTGGGGCCCGGATGAAGTGTGGTGAGTCATTTCTCTCCTCAGGTCCTGCTTCTGACTGAAAGGAAAAGCAGAGTCTCCAACAGAGAGTGAAGTCAGCACAGGTTAAATGGAATAACCATTGTTAGTTCAGAGAAAATTTAATGGGTGTGGACCCTCTTGTAGCCCAAGATTAGTGGGAGCTTGATACTGGAAAGCAAACTCATCATCTGGATGTGATTCTGACTTGTTTCCCCAGTTCCAGATATGGTTTCCTGTCCACTGAGTGGATCTGTTAGACAGTCTGAGAGCACTTGGTTACCCACCATGGCTGTGTGCCACTACTGCACTTGTGTGAGCATCATGTCAGGTTGTTTGCTTCTGAGTAGCTTAGACCTCAAGTTGCTCAAACAGATGTTGGCCACTTTGCCCCAGTAGCTCATGTAGCACCTTCTAGCAGTAGATGGGCTAACTGTCTGGCGACTGCTTTCTTCTGGATTACAGCCAGTTCTCTCTACATTCCACACCAACAGCATATGATGTCTTCGGCAGTAGGGTCTTACCACTAAGCTCTGGTGGGTAATCAAGTGCTCTGACTGAAGTCTGTCATGTTTTGGGAAACCTTATAGGTTTCTCTGATCAACAGCTCATTGTGGGTGTTAACTACATCCTGTTAGTGGGAGTTATAGGCCAGCCCCAAGGAAAAAGAAAGAAAATAGAAAAAAGAAAGAAAGGGGGAAAGAAAAACAGAAGAAATTTAAGGTTAGGCTTCATTTCACCCTCTCCAGGGCCCTTCAATTCAGGTACTCCCCCTAAGGTCCTATTAAAAAATATTTTGGGACTGGAGAAATGGTTTAATAGTTAAGGCACTTGCCTGCAAAGCCAAAGGACCCAGGTTCGACTCCCCAAGACCCACATAAGCCAGATGCACAAGGGGGCGCATGCATCTGGAGTTCATTTGCAGTGGCTGGAGGCCTTGGTGCGCCCATTCACACACACACTCTCTCTCTATCTGCCTATTTCTGCATCTCTCTTTCTCAAATAAATAAATAAAAATTTAAAAAATTATTTGTTTATGTATTTATTTACTTATTTGAGAGAAAGATAGAAACATGCAGAGATGTTAGGCACTTCCAGGCACAGTCTGGAGCCTTCAGGAGAGGGGCCTGAGCTGCCAGGCATGGTTAAGGACCCCCAGACTACAGGAGGCCACTCTCTCTGCAAGCCCAGCACACCTGAACTTAGGCTTTGCCCATAGATAGCCCTGTGACCTTTGGCCAGTTGCCTAGGATGGATCGCCATGAGTTCAAGGCCACCCTGAGACTACATAGTGAATTCCAGGTCAGTTTGGGCTAGAGTGAAACCCTACCTTGAAAGAAAAAAATGTAGAAGAATGTTATAAAAAGGAAAAGAACAAGAGAGCACTAAAGAAAAATTCAGAGAAAAATGTGATTGTATAAAATGGATGTACCTTTGTTCTCTATTTCTATATCTGTAATATTCTCCCTACTACCTTTCATACCTCCAACCCATATACTTTCCTTCTTATTCCTCTTTACTCACTCTTTCCTCCATCCTCCATTCCTTTCTCACTGCACTACTTAAATGCTGATGCCTTTTGAAGCACACTCCGCAAGCAACTATAAACATCATCTCTGTTCAGTAGTACAATGCTACTGCCTATGAACATATGAGGAAAAATATAATTTAGAGAGCTAGACCAGGCTTGCTGATAGATTAGTGAGAAGAGCACCACTGTCTCCTCACTAAATAGCTGCAGGAAATTTAATTCCTGGTAAAGACAACCCTCTAGTGGACTCATACAAAATAAACCCAGCACCCAAAGAGAAAGGGGAAAGATTAAAACTGGAAAGCATCCCAAAGATATGCAAACATAACAAGAAACACAAGAATATGAGGCGATAACCCACCATGACACATGCTTAGCCTTCTAAATCCCATATAACTGAAGCCCAAGTTACCAAAAATAGCTGCAATATCTGACATAAAGTTCAGAGTCCTTTATTGAAGGGATTAATGAGCATATAGAAGACTCAAATAAGCAGATAAATAAACTAAGCAAATCTGTATAAGACCATGAAAGATAGTCTCCAATGTAACAAAAACAGTTATTACACTGGAGAAGAAAGTAGGAAAAGTGGAGGAAAATAATCAACAAGGAAATAGAAACACTACAAAGCAACCAAACAAGAATTCCAAAAAAGAAAGAATCAAATAAGAGCATCCCAGAAAGCATCACTAGCGGATAAGACCATGCAAAAGAACAAATTTCAAGGCTAAAGAACTGAGGTGAAATAATAATACACTCAGCGCAATACTTAAGATTGGATAAAGACACAACAAAAAAGATTGCTACAGACCATTCCCCGGATGAACACAGATGCAAAATTCCTCAACAAAATATTTGTAACCCAAATTCAAGAACACTTTAAGAAGATCATACATCACAGTGGAACAGACTTCATTCCAGGGATGCAGCTTTGGTTCAGCATATGCAAAACAATAAATGTGAAATGCCATGTAAATAAATTTAAGGACAGAAATCACATAATCACCCCATAGATACAGCAAAAGTATTTGAAATAGCTCAACATGCCTTCATAATAAAAGTCCTGGAGAAATTAGGAGTAGATGAAATATATTTCAAAATAATAAAGGCTATATACAATAAACCTTTAATCAAAGAAAAAAACTGAGAATATTTCTTCTGAAGTTTTGAATGAAAGAAGAGTGTCTACCCTTCACTTGTATTCAGTATAAGTTGAAGCCTTGCCTATCCCAATAAGAGAAAAATATAAAAGGGATGATATAGGGAAGAAAGAAGTCTAATTATCCCTATACACAGACAACATGATTCTGTACTTAAAAGGCCCTACAAACATGACCAGAGAACTCTCTCATCTCAATGGACACTTTCAGTAAAGTTGAAAGACAGAAAAATCAACATATAAAATCCAGTAGATATTACATATACCAACAACAAACTTGCTGAAAAATAAATTAAGAAAAAAATGCCCCACTGACAATAACTCCAAAGGATAAAGTACATAAGAATAAGCTTAACAAAGGAAATGAAAAACCTCCACAATGAAAACTGTAAGACCTCTGGCCTCAGTGCCTCACAGAGCACACACGCCTGCACATACACCTACATACACCATACATGCTATATACATGAACACAAAAATAAGTAAATGAACAAATCATGTTGAAATACTAGTAAAACTATAGAAAAAGAAAAGGGGGAAAACAAGGGGCAAAAAAAGGGGTATAATGTTGAAACAGATTCTTTCTGGGTCTTCTAAAACTGTCTGCCGGGTGGAAGGAAGTAGTTAAGTGGATTGGCTAAGTCTTTCCTACGGTTTGGACTGGACCAGCCAAGCATCACGAGTCTGACAGAGCTGTCTTCCCTCTCGGAGCCTCCCTCCTTGTGCACCACAGCCTGAGCTCACTGCCCTTAGCTTTGCCTGCCGGGCGGGCAGATTCTCCCAGGGCTCAAGCCTGCTTTGGTCCTGGATTCTTGGGTGCCAGCTATTCTAGCCAAGGATATCTCCCCAGTGTGTTGAGGAACGAGACCATTCTTAGCTTTGCAGGCTGGGTCCAGCAGATTCTCTCATGGGTCCTGGGGTGCCTGGTGTTCTAACCAATGGATGTCTCCCCAGTGTGCTGGGGAGTGAGGGGAGCAAGCAGTGCCCTGAGATCTGTACTGGAGGGCAGTCTTGGTGCTTTCATAAACCCTTCCCTGCGTTCAAACGTCCAGCTGGAGGGTGAGGCTGCATAAGTCTTGTACTCTACTGACCTTTAGGGTTCTCAGTCCCGCCAGCAGTGAACCCTAGAAAGGTGACTCCAGAAGTTGCCCACCTGCTGGGCTCCGGCCTGCAGATCCAGGAAAGTGCAGTTATCCTCCGGTGCTAAGCTCAGGCCCCTGGCAACCCGGAGTGGGACTCACTCACCACACCTAATTGGAGCCTCCTGCCACTTGACCTCCTCTGGACATGTCCTTTCTGGTTCTCTTGCTCTCCACATTTTCTCAGAGTGTGTCCCTCCCTGGAGCTATGGCAGGTCATCCCTGGCTTGTTAATAAAGCCCTGAGGGTACCTCCTTCTTAACTAAGCATTTCTCTTTCAAGATGACAGTTGCCACCCTCTGAGATATATGGGGAGTGTCCCCACCGCTGGCCTGTCATACCTGCGCATTCACTGCCTTGCTGGATCCCTCCACACGGATTTCAGGCTTGCCCTGTGGCCGGGACTGCCAGCGCATTTTTACATAGGCCCACTTGGCTCACCTTGTCCGGGAGGCTTCCATTCCCCCACATGAGCCACATGCCACTGGCTCATTTTCACCAGGTTGATGTTCTGTTTCTCCATACTGTCCCCATCCTGTCACCTTCCCCTGGTGATTTCCATGCTCTTCCAGTGTTTCTTTTTTAGAATAGAGCTGCTCATTGCAACCCCAGCTTTTTTCCTTTTCCCTTTACAGAGGCAGCTTCTAAGGGCCATTTTACTTCCGAACTGTTAACACTTTCAGAAGGAGACAGCTCTGTGATAATCATTTTACTTTTGTCTTCACAGCCTTATCCTTTCTGTGCCTGTGTTTTCAAGGAATGAGCTTACAATTAGATCAGCCCATGTTTATTCACACAGATATTTTTTATTTTGTTATTTTATTGAAGGTAGGGCTTATTCATAAAAGTGGTAAGTTCTTTTAAGTTTTCTGTGCCTTATAATCACTGATTTATTATATTTTTAGAAAGTTGGGTATCGTTTCTTTTCTCCTACCAAGGTGAAATCTAATTTTGAAAAACGTGAAGAGGAGCTGTTCCAAGCAGTGAAGTGTCGTGACATAGCCCTGAGAGAGAGCCAGAAGTTGAGAGGGGACTTGGAGGCCCTGGAGGACAGGGAGAACAAGAAGGTAACATGGTCCTGACTCAAAGCTTTTCAGCCCATGTTACTAAATGTTCATTTCCACTGGTGAAGAGTGAGGACTGAATCAGAGTAGACTTCTCTTTCCACAGGAAGCATAGTTTAAAATGGTTTCCTTAAAGCTGCATTGTATATATCTTGGTGGGATTTTTTTCACTTTCTGGGTTTTTTTTAATTTTTAAATTTTTATTTATTTGAGAGAGACAGACAGACAGAGAGAGAAAGAGGCAGATAGAAAGAGAATGGGCACACCAGGGCCTCCAGCCACTGCAAATGAATTCCAGACGCATATGCCACCTTGGGCATCTGGCTTACATGGGTCCTGGGAATCGAACCTTGCACCAGGGTCTTTAGGTTTCACAGGAAGTGCTTAACTGCTAAACCATCTCTCCAGCCCCTTTGTTCACTTTCTTAAAAGAACCAAAAGGAAAATGTTCTATTTTTTTCTGTTACATTCCATGTGACTTTGGTACTAATAGCCTTTCTATTTCAATGAGATTTTTACTCACTTCAGTAGTGTTTGAGTCAGAGTCTAAACGTGTAACTGCAGCTGGTCTCAGGCTCTCCTTCGTCCTGTGTCCGTTCCCCTTTATGCCTCACCTAAGGGCTGGGACCATCTTGCTCAGCCATAGTGTGATATGAAAGCACTCTAATATTTTCTCCTTAACGTTCTTTTTTTGGTTTTTTGAGGTAGGGTTTCACTCTAGCCCAGGCTAACTTGGAACTCACTATGTAGTCTCAGGGTGGCCTCAAACTCACAGCAGTCCTCTTACCTCTGCCTCCCAAGTGCTGAGATTGAAGGCATTTGTCACCATGCCTAGCTCTCTCCTTAACATTCTGCGATGTAGGATTGATGGAAACAGAGGTCACATCCCAAACTTTTAAACATTTATATTTCAAAAAAAAATCATTTATTGGATATTGTATGACAGTTTAATCCATTCTGTTGTAACAATCATATCAAGGCATTTGTTATATCTAGCACCTCAGATATCTATTATTTGTGTGGGGAACATTTAAAATACTTTCTAGTAGCTATGTGCCCTATTCTTATTTGAGATATTCAAGTAATTGTGATCTTATTATACTAAAATGCACGAGGAGTTCTCCTCTTACCCCCAGCACGTATGCACTGATCAAGCACCCCATGCCAGCTCCTCCCACTTCCCAGGCTCTGGCAGTCACAATTCTCTACTTCCCTGGGATCAAATTTTTAGTCTATATTTAAGTAAAAATATCTGTCTTTCTATGCCTGGGTTATTTCAGTTAAACCTTATATCCTCTAGCTCTGTTTATGTTTATATAAATGACAGAAATCAATTATTTTTATGTCTGAATAAGTAATACTACATTGTGTAGCTGTGCCTCATTTTCCTTATATACTCATCTATCTACATCTCACATGTTTTGAGAGCAGATGCTAAATTTTTCTTTCTGAAGAGGAAGAGAAGAGCTATGAGCTACATCATTCTTCACCTGCCTCCACTTTCTCCTACAGTCTTTCTTAAAAAAAAAAAAATCTTTTATTTTATTAGTTAGCATACAAAGGTTTAAGTATCACTCATTCTGGAATTTTCAAATTCAGCTTGTTTTAGTTGATTCTCATCTCCCTTTTTCAGCCCAACTCCCTTCTTCCCCATCCCCCCTCCCCTCTAACCTCTTCCACCCTTCTGTGGATGTGTCACACGTGTCCTTCAGTCCTTCCCTTACCCCTCCTCCTACTTATTTCTTTCTTTGTACTCACCATTCTGCCTTTAAGGATTTTACCCACATTTTCTCTCCTACATCTACAGACTTATAGACACTACAAGCTGAGAGCCACAGAGCAGAGAGAACATGCGGTTTGAGTTTGGGTCACTTCATTTCATGTAATTCTTTTGAGGCCAATCTACTTTCCTGCAAATTTCATAATTTCAACTTTTCTGTTGAATTCCTTTAGGTATGTGTACCATATGTTCATTGTCCACTCAGCCGCTGCTGGGCATCTAGGATGATTCTAGTTCTTGGCAATTGTAAATAGAGCTGCAATAAACATGGATGTGCCAGTATCTCTGTAGCATAGAGTCCTTAGGGTTTATGGCCAAGAGTGGTATAGCTGGTTTTCTTCAGATTTCAAGCATGTTCTTTCCAAGTGCACTCAAAGACAACCAAGCATACCATCCCGAGATCACCACGAAACCACAGAATTTTTGCCCAAGATTTCCAGTCAGTGTACAAGTTGGGTCCCGACAGTAGTTGGGGAGCTGCTACACTTCCCAGAGGATGTCGGGCCTGGTTTTCTTTTTCTCAAGGCATAGTGACTTGAGAAAACATAAAAACAAACTACTCTCTCATCTTTCCTGTTAGCATTCTGCCATGCATGCTTGCCATGCTCTTTCCCAGGGGTAATGGATCTGAGGAGCAACAACAAAGACCAAGCCCTCTGCCTTGCTTCATTTCTCCTCAGGTGGGAAGCGTTCAGCGGCAGCTGGCGGAGGCCAAAGAAGACAACTGCAAAGTTACGATCATGTTGGAGAATGTGCTCGCCTCTCACAGCAAGATGCAGGCTGCTCTGGAGAAAGTTCAGATAGAGCTTGGGCGAAGGGACTCGGAGATCGCAGGCCTCAAGAAGGAAAGGTGCCTGTGATTGCGTTTCTGTCCTTGGTGTTGCTGCCTCGTACTAAGGCGCAGTGTCTCGTGAGAACACGAAGCCACCTTCTTGTCACTCCTTTTTAAGAGACAACTTTTTAAAAAATTGTGTTTAAAGAACTAGCAAGTTAGGGAAAATCTAGAATTAGATTTCTAAAAGAGACAAAATTACATTATTTTGTAGTCGTATGAAGGAAATATGTTCTGAAATTTGTGTGCCATATTACTTTGTCTTTAACCTTAGTATTCCTTTCAGGACCATTTAAGCCTAATTCTGCTATTGGTTTCATAGAATATTAATCATCAAGACAACTGCAGCTGGGCTGAGGGTCTACCTCAATGGTAGAGTACTTGCATAATATGTCTAAAGCCTTGGGTTCAATCCCTAGCACCACAAAAAAGGAAATGTTGAACTTGAAGCTTTATGATTAGTTTGAATTAATTATACTCATTTATGACTATTATTATTTCAAAATTAATAATTATTTTATGTTAACCATTGTGAAAAATACTTCTTGATTTTATTAGTAAACTTTACTGATCAAAAATTACATAAGTATTCTTTTATGTTAAAGAACAAGTAGTCTGAGAATAGTAATGTCTCAGAAATGTATTGTATATATTAAGCTTATATATGACTTTATGTTATGAGAAAAAATGAATTTTATTTCCTCACTGTGATCTTTATGGTTGCATATTATAAAGGGATTTTACCTTGAATGTAAAAACTTGAGAGTATGATACTTAAAATAGTGTTTACTAGTCACAGTACATTTCTAAGTAGTTTATTACGTTTAGAAGAAGAGAACTCAACAGCAGGCCAAACCGTTATAGAAGTAACTTTTTAAAAACTAGTGATACTTTTATAAAATTTATAGCCCATCAGTCAAAAACATTGATAACCTAATATAGTAATCCAAGTTGAATCACACATGTGACGGGTTCTTTAATTCTTGAGACCCTAACTCTAAAATGAAGCTATAATTTCCACCTACCAATTCTCGTGTAATTTGATTAGAGATGGCTACTATTAATGACGTTATTTGAACTTCTCAAATGGAGAGCGTCCTCAAACTCCCTAGGAGAACTGTGCATCGATTGTTCTTCACTAAGCCACTTTGCTTTCCGCTTCCAGGGCTTTAAACCAGCAACGAGTACAGAAGCTGGAAACGGAGGTGGACCAGTGGCAGGCCAGAATGCTGATGGTGGAGGCCCAGCACAGCAGTGAGGTACAGCCAGGCTTCCCAGCCGACATGCTGACCTTCTCAGTTTTATTGAGACATTGCTATTTTAGAAAAGTTGAGCAAGAAGAGAAAGTTCCAGTGATATATATACAAATAGGAAATGGATCTATAGTCTTAATAATGAGTCCCTCTGGGGCATAATTATGATTAATTCTGTTATTGTCCAAATTCTTTTATTTTATTAGTGCACAAATGATTTCAGAACTTAAAGGCTTTAGAAAAGAAACTGTAATGTCAAGAGTAGTTAGAGTGGGGCTGGGTCAATTGCTCAGTGGTTAAAGGCACTTGCTTGCAAAGCCTCATAGCCCAGATTCAATTCCTAGCACCCACAGAAAGACACAAAGTGATACATGTGTCTGGAGTTTGTTTGCAGTGACAGGCAGCTTTGGCATCTCTCTCTCTCTCTCTTAAATTTTATTTATTTATATACACACACACACACACATATACATATATATATATATGTATGTATATGGAAGTAGCTAGAGTGGTCCCATTATTAGTGAGGAAACACATGCATACATGTGTGTGCCCACACTGAATATGTGTCTGCACATATGCACACATACATATATACATATATATTTACATAAATAAGCCTTTTGGGGAAGAGTACACAAGAAATAGTTGCAAGTTTTTGTCTCTCCTTATAGAGAATGAGACCAGAAGATGATATAATCAGGAAGAGAACAATTTAACTAGTTAAAAAAATTTTAGAAATTAAGATAATTTAAGCTAACTCCATTTTACAAAACTCTCTAGTGACCAATGCAATATACTCTTGCCATTGTCTCCTAAGAGATTCTTAAGCAATTCCTCTAAGTTCTTATGTATATATATGTATTCCAGGCACTTGTATATTCCAGGCATTTGTAGATGTGTGCATGTGCTCCAGTCATAGAAAATCTTTGTTTCTAGTTTCAGATGTCTATTTCAACGACACACACAGATAGCGTAAGCAGTAAATACACAGAATTGCAGTGGTTATTTCATGGCACACACCGACACAATGAAGCAGTAAATTTACAGCATTGTATAGTTACAGTGGACTTAAAGGTACTCTTCTGTCTTTCAGATGGAACCTCTTCAAAAGTCTCTAGATATAACTAGAGAAGACAACAGGAAACTGGCCATGAGCCTAGAGCAAGCTCTCCAAACAAATATTCATGTGCAAGCTAAGCTAGATCACACTCAAGAAAAGTTGGAAAAAAAAGAGCTAGAGCTGCAGAATCTGGGAACCTTCAAGTAAGGGCTGCATCTCCTAGTGGAGAGCCTCTGGAGCAGTGTGTCCTGCTCAGTCACGTACGCCAATGGGAGCCCTGCCTCCCAGCTGAGTTAGTACACCCAGCCGCGCCTTGGTCAGCAGCCAGGCACAGCTGAACAGCAGCCGGTAGTCAGTTGCTGGCCTTGGCATGCCCACTTGGGGCTCCCTCTCACCATTTCCTTTGCCATTGTCAAGCTACTTCTTTATATGAAGGTCAACCCCAAATTTAGACAATATTGGTTTGGCACCAGCTAGACTTATATGGTAAGAACTTGTCTTAAGAAAACCAAAATAAATTCATGACTTTGGCATGGAGTAACAGCCATCCGGGTGGGGCTGATCCATCCAGAAATGGAATGACTACTTGTAGGCAAATGGCAAGCCTTAAAGGAGTTTCGATTCTCACAGATCGGAGAGCTTGAACTCATCAAGTTGAGGTCAAGCCACTAAAGCTTTGTCTTACACTAGTATCTATGATTTACATGCTGTCACCCCATGAAATGTATACCTAAGGGAAGTGCAGTGTGCATAAAGATCTTTTGAAGTGTACATGCTGATATAAGATCAAGTGGATATGGGTGATTCTGTTCAAATGATACTGCTCAGTATTGGTTAAAACAGTGTTGTGTTCATATACTGGTTGGCAGAATCATCCTGCCAATAATGGCTTAGATTATTATAGTTTACATAGCTAGTAAGTCATTCCAAATCCTGAACATGGCTAAAAGTCCTTTAGATAGCCATAAAATGCAATCCCTCCCGCTACTGGTAAAAAGATCCTGGTGTGATCATTTATAGGAAGAATGAGGTGAGAGTTAGAGGTCTCCCTGCAGTATTTGCTTTATAATTTATCTGTATATTACTGCTTAGTTTGTAGTAGATTAATCATGCTTCACTTGAGATCTGTGAACCTCTTGAAATTGTACAAAATTGTGCACATTCAAGAAGAAAAAGCATGTTTGGAAGATTATATGTTAGAGATGTTGATTTCTAGAAAGAATTATTAGATTTGTAAATATAAACTTAGTTCTGAAAAGAGGTTGCAAGTTAGCATTCCTCTCTACATAGATGAAAGCCAATCCCTTGGAGAGGGTTAGTCAACCATGGGAAAAGTCTAGAGATAAGGGTAGAAGTTGGTGATGTGCTACATTTTGGGGAGAAGAGATAGAAGCCAGAGAAGGGGGCATTTCAGGGGTTAGTAAAGACTCTGGCAGATGTAGGAACAAGAGTCCAGTGCTACAGTGCAGAGAGAAAGACCCAAGAAAGAGCCTCTGAACTTTGCCACTGGTGTCTACTAAGCACCCGACAAGATGGGCAATTTCTGTATGTCTAGAAGACTGCAAAGATCTTCCAGATCTGGAGAAATCTGCCTCTATTAGGTGAAGGAGTAAGCAGATGGCGGGGCTGGGGAGATGGCTCCGTGGATAAATCACTTGTTGCATAAGCATGAAAATGGGAGTTCAGATCCCCTGCACCAGCATACACACCACGTGAGCATGGAGGCTTTCTGTAACTCCAGCTCCTCAGAGGCAGACAGTGGAGATCCCCGAGGCAAGCTGGATAGCAAGACACACACAAAGTTATATAAATACATAAAAAGTACATAAATAAGGGGAAAGGTGATGAGGAGAGGCAGGCAAGGAAGCTGGTGGTGAAGATAAAATCAGACAGCATCTCCAGGCACTGTGTGAAGAAAAGTGATACCGCTGCCATCTTTCTTGCGTGTAGGGCACGAGGAACTGGATCCTGATTAGAGAGCATAAAACAGAGCCCTACTGCACTTGAGAAAAAACAGGAGAGTGTAAGATCAAAAGTGGAAGGGTTATTATTGAAATTCAGGTCGGGCATTTCTTCCTTTAAATTCAGGAGGTGGGAATAAGACACAGCTTTATTATGCGACTAGAAAAATGTTGGGAGAACTAATGGCAGGTGAGCCAATGTTTCCCCCGCAGATCTTTCTTGCCTCCTGAGACAAATGCTAAGGTGTATTTATCATCTGTTTCCTTCAATGCAGAGAACGGATGGCTGAGGAATCCAAAGTAGAGGCTGAGTTGCATGCGGAGCGCATAGAGGCTCTCAGAAAGCAGTTTCAGACTGAGAGGGAGACTGCGAAGAAAGCAGCACAGCGGGAAGCTTCTGAGGTATGGAGCCAAGCAGCCAGGGGTGGCTGAGCACCTCCTCAGAGGAGAGCCAGTGCGGAGGTTGCGGAGACTAGCTACAGTTGTTCACTAGCTCTTTAAAGCCCACTCTGATCACCAAACCAGATGCAGTGTAGCCGTGTTCATAAGGCAGCAGTTTAAAAACAAAACTCAGTTTTTGAATGTCCTGAGAAGAGCTTTGCAATCAGAGAGTAAGAACTGAATGGATGGGAGGGTGAGAAGATTGCTCTCTGACAGATCCATTCACCTGTGTCCTCATCCACTGTACATCTACCTGTGCTCTGTCTGTGTGCTAAGTAACCCTTACTTACCTGTGACAGCCACTGTGGACATGAGGCAAATAACAAAACATCGAGTGTCTTTCTTGATGGCTAGAGGCAGTGTACAATTTGTTTTGTTTTGTTTTGTTTTTCGAGGTAGGGTCTCACTCTAGCCCAGGCTGACCTGGAATTCACTATGGAGTCTCAGGGTGGCCTCGAACTCACAGAGATCCTCCTATCCCTGCCTCCCAAGTGCAGTGTGCAATCTTGAAGGAATTCAAAGTAAGAGAGAACTTTATTTCAGGTGGTTGTGTGCTAGAGGACAGGACATATAATGAAAGCGTAACTTTGAGTCCAACATAGATTCAGAGCTAGGCCTTCTCTAAAATAGCCTGAGAAAAGCTGAGCTACAAAACATGAGCAGTACAGTGGGCAGATGAGAAGAAGCCTCTCTGATCAGAAGCTTTGGCAGTATCAGAGAAAAAGAAAGAGGTTTGCATAAATGGGGCAGCTGATTAGTGGCCTTGCCCACTGGATCACGGAATGTGAACTGGTAGGTAAAAGTGGAGCCCTGCAGGTTTCTGATCAGGGCATGATACGGGGGCCAGCCTAAGGAAGTTAATGTGACAATATGAAAAGCAGGGAAGAATGAAGAGAAGCTAGAGGTGTAGGGGCAAAAGCAAACCATATGCTTTTTGGATAATTGATGATCAGAGCAAAGCAAAATAATTCAGTTGAAAATGGGGATTAATTAAATCAGAAATCCACTTTAGTAGGGAAATAAGCACAGTAAGTATAAGAAATAAACACATTAATTATATCATGAACATGGGAAAGGAATTTAAATAATCCCAACACTTATTTTTTTGGAACGGGTCCTCTGTGTCTTACCAAATCAGTTACACGTAGCAGTTATCATTGCCAGGTGTGCTTCATAAATCAGCTTCAACTAATGATGTGCCGAGCCCTTTTGTGAGCTGTAGCCACTGGATAAGTACATGCTAGGCAAAGGAAATTCAGTGGGAAACAAGATATCCTGACTGCAAATATACCTTAATCACAGATCTTCACTCAGAACACTTATAAAGTGGAAGGTCCTTTCAACAAGGACCATGAAGATGGTGAACACATGAAACGAAAGTGAGGCATCTGTGAGAATTCTGTTAGCTGCAGATGTGGGTTCATAAAGCATTCTTGAGCTCAGTTCTGCTTCTTATTAGCTGTGTGCTAGTTTACTAGATGTGACATAACTTCTGAGTCAGCTTCCTCTGTCATAAAATAGAGGCCATCACACCTACTTTCCAGGTTTGTTTAAAGAACTGAATTGGAAAGCATTTGTAAAGTAACTATCATAGTGCCTACATAAGTAAGTGATGGTGGTTAGGACTGCCCTAGGTTTAGGCAACGCTGTGACTTGAGGAAACAGTGGACTATCTTAACAGGTGGTATCGCAGACAGCTTCAGGTTCACTGAGATGAACTTTCAGACCAGACACAGCCATGGAGGAAGGGATATTTATTGAAGCTTACAGACCCAGGGGAAGTTCCATAATGGGAGAAGAAGCTGGCCTGCCTTCACAGGCCCAAGCAGAGAGAGAGAAGCATAAGCCAAAAAGTCACACAGGACAGCACACTTCAGGAACTCCAGCTAGGCACACTTTGCATATCTTTAGGTTGGAATGTCAAACACAACACCACACCTGAGGGCTGGACCCTAAGATCCACCCAGTAACACTGCCTCCAGCCAGGTGACTGCAGATAAAAACTACAAGCTAATAAAACACTGCATATACTGGAGGCAATATATTCAAACTACCACAGGTGGTGAGTGGTGATATAAACGTGGGGTGTAAAGTTAAGTTCTGAAGAAAGGAACTAGTATGGAGATAAACAATACAGAAAGTCTTGACTACATTTATTGTGAAACACTACCTTGAGAATCTATCTTCCTATCTTCTCCCTCCTCAGCTGCCTCTTCTACTTAAAGATGATGCTTTTAAAGGAATATTTAAAAGTGAGCAGAAGCCGGGCATGGTGGCACACGCCTTTAATCCCAGCACTTGGGAGGAAGAGATAGGAGGATCACCATGAGTTAAAGGCCAGCCAGAGACTACATAGTGAATTCCAGGTCAGCCTGGTCTAGAGTGAGACTGTACCTCAAAAAAACAAAATAGGGCTAGAGGGATTGCTTAGTGGTTAAGGCACTTGCCTGCAAAACCAAAGGACCCAGTTTCAATTCCCCAGGACCCACATAAGCCAGATGCATGAAGTATCACATGCTTCTGGTTGCAGTGGCTGAGGCCCTGGCATGCCCATTCTCTCTCTCTCTCTCTTTCTCTCTCTCTCTCTCTCTCTCTCTCTCTCTCTCTCTCTCTCTCACACACACACACACACACACACACACACACACACACACACAAATAAAATAAATAAAAATTTTTATATAAAAATAAAAGCTTAAATAAAAGTGAGCAGGACAATGCAAAATTATTAAAAGTAATAGCCACAATAATAATAGCCCATGAGACAGTTATGAAAACACATATGAACAAAAAGCAATACCAAAAACTACATGCCATATTAGTAAACAGCTGACAAGTATGTGTAAGCTACTGTATCATTTGTTTTCTAGAGACATGAGGTTGTAAGCAACAAGAGCAAAGCTCATAGCACAGTGATAACTACTGAGCAATTATGTGTGCCATATTCTGCATTCTTTCTTTACTTTGTCTTATTCAATTTTTATTATATCTTATGCAATTGCTACCTACGTATTTTTCAGTTGATAGACCTGAGGCTTGAGGAAGTTAAATACCCAAACTTACTCCACACATAAGTCCTGAAGCTAAAACTGGAACTTAGGTCTGCCTGACTTGAATGTCTATACATTTACATTTTTATCAAGTGTAGTGACTATTCTTTAATGTAAAAGAAATATGGAAATTGGGATGGAGAAATGGCTCAGCAATTAAGGCACTTGCCTGCAAAGCCTAATGACCCAGGTTTGGTTCCCCAGCCCCCATGTTAAGTCAGATGCACAAAGTGGCACATGCATCTGGAATTCATATGCCTAGAGGCCCTGGCATACCCATTCTCTCCTTCCCTTCCTTCCTCTCTCCTCTCTCTCTCTCCCCTCCCCTTGCAAATAAATAGGTTTTTTTTTAATTTTTTATTTATTAAGAGAAAGAGGCAGAAAGAGAAAGGAAGAAATAATAGGCATACCATGGCCTTTAGCCACTGAAAATGAATTCCAGGTGCATGTGGTACTTTGTGCATCTGGCTTACGTGGGGTAGAATCTGGGTCCTTTGACTTTACAGGCAAGTGCCTTAACCACTCAACCATCTCTCAAGCCTCTAATTTTTTTTAAGTATAGAAATTACTTTAATTGCTCCATAAATCTTCTTAATTAGACATCAGTATTCATTACATCACTTCATTTTAAAATGGAGATTCAGAGAGAACAAAATGTAGGAACAAAACTAAACTGTCTTTACTGAATAGTAAATAAAAGTGCTCTAATTTTCCCCCTTTGTGTCATAAGATGAAGAAAGCCCTTGATGAAGCCAACTACAGATCAGTGGAAGTGTCCCGGACAAACCGGGAGCTGCGACAGAAACTTACTGATCTAGAAAAAGTACTGAACAGTAACAAGGAGAAACTAAAGACCCAACATGCCCAAATCAAGCTGCATCTGTCGGCAAAGGCAAATAATGCTCAGAACATGGAGAGGATGAAGGTTGTGTGAGAACCTAACTCTGTCCTCACTCCCTCAGTGCATGGCGAGGGACCAGGTAGCTGCTGGTGTCCAGGAAGAGAGACCTGGGAACCATCATAGCAACCTGTCTTCTCAGGGAAATGGGCAGGATACCTTCGTGGGAAGGTCTCTGTTTCAGTGGGGTGTGCTGTGGAAATGTCAGGCTCCTCAGTAAGCTGCCTGTCACATTTGGGCTTATCTATCTCTTTCAAATTATTTCAGTGGACTTTGTTCTTTGGGGGTCAGTGGGATAGATAGGAAATACAGCCCAGCAGACCCTGGTAACTTTGGATTCTGTCATCCTAAAGCTATTCCACTGATCTTTTTTTTTTTCATCTTTGTACTCACTAAATATGGTCAACTTGGTACCATTGTTAGCCTCCTCCCTGTCCTCCCCCTCCACAGGGACCCTCCTTGTTGGGGTATGTGGGTTGTGCATTGTGGTATTAATCATCGGTTTGGGGTAGAAGGAAATGTCTCTGCATATCCACTGATCTTTTTTTTTTATGTTATTACTGTGTTTACTTTCAGCAAATACAAACAGAATTGAGGCAGATGGAGATGATTAAGGAACAATATCAGAAAAAAAACTATGAACAGGTAGATGATTCCCACAAAATTTATGTTTTCCATTTACATGAAGTCCCAAACTTATACTAACTAAATGTTTTCCTCTGTGTTCCTGCCAGTCCTTGAGCATCCAAAGATTTGTAGCTGAAATGACGAACTTGCAGAAGGAGATGCAGCTGCTAGCAAAGAGTCAGTACGAAACCACAGCACGCAACAAACAGCAAGAGCTGCGACTGACAGCAGAGCGGAAAATGAGGCAGGAACTAGAAAATCGGTGTCAGGTGAAAGATTACTTTTCAAAACTTATCAGCAAATGGAATGCATAGCAGTGTAGCACTGAGACTTTCCAGACTCTATAGAGAGAAAAATAAATGTACACATTGTTCATCTTAGCTGAGTTCTTAGAATGATGTTTTACTTGTTTTCTTATTGTGACAAGATACATGTTATAAACAACTTAAAGAAGCATAGCAGGTACCTTCTTATTGCTGGGACAAAACACCTGGCCAGAGTTTATTTCAGCTTAGACTCTCAAGAGGATATTATAGAAGACAACTTGCATTCAAACCACCACATTTCATCCCTGGGCTCCATTAGACCCATGGCCATCTATCTCATGTTGCAAAATGTCCAACTTTAAAAGTACCCATCAACTTTATCCACCACTCTAAAGTCTAAAGTCTATTCTGAGTCTGAAGATATAACTGTGAGTCCTATAAAATCAAAACACAAGTTACATACTTCCAACATATAATGGCACAAAATAAACATTCCCACTCCAAAAGGGAGGAATGGGGTTGTAGCAAGGAAAAATTGGACCAATGCAAGATATTGAAAATCAGCAGGGCAAACATCAAATTTTGCAGCTCTATATCCAGCATCTAGGACTTGTGATGAAATTTTCTAGGACCCACAGGGCTTGTGCAAATCTGCCCTCTAGTTCTGCTGCTTGCTTCCTGTGCCAGCAATGTTCCTTAGCAGCTGTCCCTGCGTCCTGGAATAAGGACTCCTCTGCAATCAGGATTCCACCGCAACCCACAGTTATCTTCATAGCTCCCTGCCATGCCCTCCCCACTCACTCTTGGCCTCCTTGCGAGTACTTTGACCTGGTCTCACCTTGCTTATTTTCCACCTCCAGAAAACCATGTTGCAATCCAATGACTTTCTCTTTCTGCATTTGTCATACTTCCAAAACCAGGATCAGGTGGGATTTTAAATTTTCTGGTCAAGGGGGGATAAAGCTGGACTTAGAGAATCAAGGCATTCTTTTAGCATTCTTCTTTCAGGCCTCCATTGGTAAAAGGAATCAGCACTCTTCCCATTGTCCAGTGCAGAATGGATAGCCCATCTTCAATGGTGGTGGTTTCCTAAACTACTTCAGCTGCAGTGGTTGTAGTTTCTGTGCTGGGGGTCTGAACCTGCTTGCATTTTTTTCTGCATCAAACATCACATTTTTAATCTCCTTCTGCTCTGTATTTTCCTCAGCCAAACACATCAGTCTGTTACTTCTAAATTCAACTTTGTTCAAGGTCAGGGCAGCCAACCTGTCAAAACACCACATGAACTGCCTCTAGCCCAGTCCTGACAAAGTTCCCTTTCTCCTCAGAAAATTCAGAAGTCAAACCTCCATAGCCCACAGCTCTCTGTGCATTTAAGTCTTTCAAACTCTCACCCAAATGGCCCATCAAGCTCTGCTTATAGCACTATAAGGCATCCCTAGTCTAAAGTTTCAAATTCTTCCATATTCCTCCCAACACATGAGTCTACAGAAAGACATTTCATAGCCAAACCATGATAATGTCTAGGAAGAAGCTTGTAGCTTGGAATATGGTAAATGATTTTTATTCTCAGTTTAATTAAAATGGTGCTCAGGGCTAGGAGATGGCTCAGTAGCTAAAGGTATTTGCTTACAAAGCCCAGGGCCCGAGTTCAATTTCCTAGTACCTGCATAAAGCAAGATACACAAAGTAGCACATGAAACTGTAGTTTGCTTGCAGTGACAGGAGGCCCTGGCATGCCCAATAATTGCTATGAAAGGTATGTCTCTAATTCTAAAAAGAGACATTAATTAATTCCTCTCAAAAGAATCCCTAAGTCAGACCCAAATTATATATGTAAACTATAGATTAAACTGAAGGTAAGTTTCCATTTTGTATTTCAATAGCCCTTGAAGCTCATAAGTACTTCATCCTACTTTCATAATTTGGTTACCTTATTATAAATATGAAGCATTTGGTTCCATATGGTACAAAGTTTATTAAAATCTCCTTCTCATTTTTAGGAATTGGAAGAAACTGTCAGACACCTGAAGAAATGTAAGGAGGCAGCAGAGAATAAACTGAAAGAAGCCCGTGTGGAGTCAGAACAGGTGAGCCAGACCCCAGGACATGTAGACAACAACCCTAAAACACACAAGTCGACATGACATACTTGCAAGAGTCAGTCACTTAGACAGTATAGTCTCTTCTATGAGGGAGAAGTTCTACCTTATGGTTCTATGTCCTAGTGACACATACTACACTGCTATAACCAAGTCCCTACCACTAGATATTAGGGAAAACTAGCTTATGTGGATATTAATGCATTATTTTTGACAGGAACTAACAGAAGTGGTAAGTCTTTGTTCTGTCAATGATTGGAAGGATAAATTATACCCTACTTAATATATAGATTTGCCTCTTTGTCTAAACTTAAGTTGGCCTACTTGAGGACATTTAAAATCAAAGACTTTCAGAGTCAAGAAGTGTCAAGAATTAGTGTTTTGTTGATTTTCCTTCCACCTCTTGTCCCCCTTCCCCTGCCGCCCTGAATCTCATCTACCTCCAGAAGGCTCCTTCCCCTTCTCAGGTCATGTGTGTTCTGTTGCCCTCCTTCCTTCATCATCACCTTTTTATCCCCTCTTGCTTCATAGCCTATACCCACACCCACATATATGCAAATATATAAACATTAAAAGCTAAGATCTGCATGTGAGAAAGAACATGCAATATTTGTCTTTCTGAGTCTAGATCACCTCACATAACAATACTCTCCAGTTCCATCCATTTTCCTGAAATTTTTACAGCTTCATTTTTTACAACTGAATAAAATTCCAATGTGTATATATGTTGCATTTTTATTATCCATTCATCTGTTCCTAGACATCCAGGCTGGTTCTATTTTCTTGCTATTATAAATAGTGCTCCAGTAAACATGGGTATGCAAGAATGTGTGTGGTAGCATATGAAGTCCTTTGGTTATATGCCCGGGGGGTAATATAGCTATAGATATAAGGTAGCTCTAGTTTTAATTGTTTGAGAAACGTCCACAAGGATTTGTACTCTCACCAGCAATAGATAAGGGTTCCTCTTTCCCTGGCTCATCACCAGCATTTGTTATAGTCTGTGATGATAGCTGCTCTGACCAGATGAAAATGGGCTCTCAAAGTTTTGATATGCACTTCCATGACAGCCAAGGATGTTAAACTTTATAAAATACAATTTGTGTTTCTTTGAGAACTGTCTGCTCATTTCATTAGCTGATTTATTGATTGGAATTTTTGTGTTTTAGTGTTTAATATTTGCAATTCTTTATATACTCTAGACATTAACCCCTTGTTTGAAGTATAGCTGGTGAAGATTTTTCTCCAGACTGTAGGCTGCCTGTTCACTCTGTTGACAGTTCCCTTGGCTGTGCACAAGCTAATTTCATGTAGCCCCCTTTGTTAATTCTTAGGGCTACTTTGTGTGCTGTTAGAGTCCTATTCAGAATGTTCTGGTATATGTGTGTACCTTGAATTATTCCCCTGTAGCACTTTCAATGTTTCATTCAATTTTGAACGGATTTTTGTCCAGGGTAAAAGATACGGACCTAATATAGTCTCCAGCGTGTGCATATCCAGTTGTGCCCAATCTATTTGTTCAGTAGCCTTTCCCAGTGTATGTTTTTGACACCTTTGTCAAAATTTAGTTGACAAGATCAATAGGGGTTTATCTCTTGAGTCCTGTATTATGTACCATTGGTCTATAGGTCTGTTTTTCTGCCAATGTACCATGCTGGTTTTGTCACTGTGGACTGTAGTATAACTTGAGGTCAGGCACTGCAAATCCTCCAGCAGTGTTCTTTTTTTTTTTTTTAATTCTTATTAGCATTTTCCAAGATTATAAAAAAAATCCCGTGTTAATTCCCTCCCTCCCTCCCCCCCACACTTTCTCCTTTGAAATTCCATTCTCCATCATATTACCTCCCCATAACAATCATTGTACTTACATATATACAATATCAACCTATTAAGTACCCTTCTCCCTTCCTTTCTCTTCCCTTTATTCCAGCAGTGTTCTTTTGATCTGATATTTATTTGGCTATTTGTGATATTTTGTTAGTATTGTATTGAATATATAGATAGATTATTTTTGATAAAATAGCCATTTCACAATACTAATTCTGCCAAGTCAGGAGCATGGAAGGTCTTTCCATTGTCAAGTATCTACTTTTTTCCATCTCTTAAAGTTTTTATTGGAGAGGTCTTTTTATTTCTTTGGTAGGTATATTTTCAGGTACTTTATTATTTTTGGAGCTATTGTGAATAAGATATTTTTACTAATTATAATTTCTTTCTCAGAAAGTTTGTTATTGGTGTATCTGACATCTACTAATTTATGTATATTGATTTTATATTAGGTAACTTTACTGAATGTGTTTATTCGAAGAGTTTCTGGTGGAATCTTTCTGTAAATCTTTTAAGTAGAGAATCATGTTGTCTGTAAATAGGGATAATCTGACTTCCTCCCTTCCTATTTTTAGCTCCTGTGCATTTTTCTCTTATTGCTTTTGCTAATACTTCAACAGTGAAGAAGAGTGGTGAGAGTGTACACCCTTATCTCATTCCAGATTTTAGAGGAAATACTTTGGTTTTTTTCTCCATTTAGTATGTCATTGACTATAGGTTTGTCATAGATAGCCTTCCTTATTTTAAGATGTTCTCCAACTATTTTATCTAGCTAATTTTTCTAGCACTTTTTATCATGAAGGCCTGTTTATCAAATGCCTTTTCTGCACTAAGAGAACCATGTGACTTTTGTCCTTAACTGTATTTACATGGTGTCTTGTTCATATTGATTTGAGTATATTGACTCTGTCTTGCATCCCTGGAATGAAGCCCACTTGATCATGATATATGACCTTCATAATGTCTTTTTGAAATTGGTTTGCAAGGTTTTGTTTTTTTTTTTTTTTTTTGAGAATGTTTGCATCTAATGTGAATCAGGGAAATTGATCTGTAGTTGTCTTTTTTGTTGTGTCTTTGTCAGGTTTTGGATCAGGAAATTACTGGCTTTGTATAATGGATTTAGTAGCGTTCCATCCCTTTGGTTGCTTTTTGTTTGTGTGTGCATTTTTTTTTTGAGGTAAGGTCTCACTCCAGCCCCACCTGACCTAGAATTCGCAGTGTAATCCCAGGCTGGCCTCGACCTCACAGCAGTCCTCCTCCTACCCTCCCGGCGACGGGATTAAGGCGCATACCACCACTCCAGGCTTCCCTTTCCGTTTTGTGGAATAGTTTTAAAAGAATTGGCACTAGATTTTTTTTCTCATTTTTTTATTAACATTTTCCATGATTATAAGAAATATCCCATGGTAATACCCTCCCTCCCCCCCCCACCCAGAATTGGCATTAGATTTTTAAAGTGTGATAGAATTCAGCAGTGAATCCATCTGGTCCTGGACTTTTCTTTGTGGGGAGACTTTCAGTTACTGCATCTGTCTTATTGATTAAATTATATTTTCTGGCTTTAGTTGTAGTAGGTCTTTTCTAGGTTTTCCATCCTTTTGGAATGTAACTTTTCAAAATATTCCCTAATGATCATCTGGATATCATTAGAGTCTAATGTAACAACTTCTTTTTCATCTCTAATTTTATTAATTTGGATCATCTCTTTTTGTTAGGTTGCCTGAGGGTTTGTCAGCCTTATTAATCTTTTCAAAAAAAAAAAAAAAAAGGTCTTGGATTGATTCTATATATTGTTCTTTAAGCCTCAATTTCATCTATTTCTGCCCTAATGTTTATTATTTTTTGCTTTCTTCTGGGTTTGACTTTGACTTCCTCTTGGTTTTCTAGAATCTTGAGATGCATCATTAGGTGATTTTTTTCACAACACTCTGCACTTTAATTTGAGCATGTACAGCTATAAGCTTGCATCTTGGACTGCTCTAGCAGAGGACGTGGTAGGCTGTGCTGTCAGTATCATTTGTTTCTAGGAATTTTTGTTGTTGTTTTAGGGTCTTCCTCTAGCCCAGGCTAAATAGGAACTCACTCTGCCATTCCAAGCTGGCCTCAAATCTATGGGTACCTTCCCATCTCTGCCTCCCGAGTGCTGGGATTAAAGATATGTGTCACCACACCTGGCTGTTTCTGGGAATCTTTGAATTGCCTTCCTGATTTCTTCAGTGACCTGCTGTTCATTCAAAAGCATACTTACTGTTCAATCTCTAATTGTTTTTGTAGTTTCTCAAGTCTCTCTTGCCTTTGATTTTTTTTTTTTTTTCTTTCAAGGTAGGGTCTCACTCTAGTTCAGGCTGACCTGAAATTCACTATATAGTCTCAGGATGGCCTAGAACTCACAGTGATTCTCCTACCCCTGCCTCCTGAGTACTGGGATTAAAGGCATGTGCCACCATGCCCAGCTTCATTTCTACTTTTAATCCACTGTAGTCTGATAGAACACAATAGTTATCTCCTTTTTTTGTATTTGTTAAAGCTTTCTTTGTGATGTGATCAATTTTCGAGAAGGTTCCATGTGTCACTGAGAGGAATCTGTATTCCCTACCTGTTGAATTGATTGCTCTATAGATATTTGCTAAATCCAGTTACCTATACTCTGAAATGTCATTGCTGGCCAGCCATTGTAGCCTAACTGGTATGCTCCAGACCAATGAGAGACCTTCTTTCAAGGAGGTGGGTGGTGTTCCTAAGGATGACACCTGAACCTCCTCATGCATGCACACATGTGCATATGCAATACACATGCACACACATATATGCATACTTACACAACACAGAAAAATAAATAATTCTTTTTAGATCTAAGACTTTATTGTACCAGGAAGAAATGGAGAAAGGGGGTCAGAAAGAGTGAATGAGAGATAAAAGATAGAAAGGGATCATGGAAAATGTTAATAAAAATTTTAAAAAAAAGATAGAAAGGGTATGTGTACACCAGAGAGAGGGAGAGACATCAAGGCAAGGAGAGAAAGAGATAGATGAGAGACAGGGAGTACATGCACCACAGAGAGAGGGTAGTTGAGAAAATATGGGGTTGCATACACCATAGAGAGAGAGAGATGTGAGAAAAGATGGGCTTGCATGCAACTCAGAAACAGGACAGATGGAAAGAGAGCTCGATAAAAAAAATTTAATTCAAAAATATATATGTAATAGAAAGTCTGCTAACTTGAAGTAGAAGGTACACTTGAATATTTTCCCTCAGTGGGATGATGTGATTTCTCCCCCCAATCCCACTCTTGGATTGTCTTTGTATGGTCTCTACAAGTAGAGGAAGTTCAGACAGACGATGTCTGTGTGCCCTTTCCCATGAGAAGATTTGGTAAGCTGGGTCTTCCTGCCTAGGTTTTCTTCAGCAAGATACAATCAAATCCCCTGGGAATTTGGGATTGAACTTTCCAGTCAGTGCTTTCTAAGATTCCAGTTCTGAAGGATGTGGCAAACCCTCCCACCTGAATGCCATTGCATGCAGGCAGAGCTCTGGATTCCATCCCACCGTCTCCTTGTAATTCCACCAGGCCATGGCGGAGGAGGGAGAAGTCTGGTGTTCAGGTCTTCCCGACTGTATGTCACACTGTCCTGCTTATCCTGTCCGTCTGCTGTCCATATCTGCTTTTCTCCAGTGGGAGGGTTCCTTAACCTAGGTCTGCCATGATACCTGACTGATGCTCTTTGTAGAGCGCACTGATGGAGATCTGCTGGCAGCTGAGGTCCAGGTCCAGAGCTGTGTGGTACACAGCCAGCGGGCAGTGTCAGTAGTGTGTGCTGTGGTCTCTTCATGGCAAAAGTTCACTGGTGTTGCCACTTCTCTAGGCTGATGGTGGAACATTTAGGAGGGATCTACAAGGTGCCACCACGGACTCTGCAACCCCGTCTCTCAGGCTTGTAGAGCGGATGCTGGGTGGGAGGGAGGCAGATATGAAAGTGGTGGGAGCAACTTGGCCCAGCGGAACAACAGCCTTGGACCTTCTGCCACTCAGTGTTGTTCGTCCTGTCACTCTGGCCTGGCTTCTAATCCACCATCTCACTGCAAACGCTGCATTTCATTTCTTTAAACCATGCAACCATGTCTATGAAATCCGTTAAGCTAATACCTACTACCATTCCATTCTCATATTTGGCCAAGCTTCAGTGCATGTTAATTCCCTCTCAGTCACCATACAATAGTAGATGTGAGGTCTAAAGCCATTTTACCATTGTTCCCTGCGTTTCTGCTAAGGATTGGATGGGGAAAGACAGGGTTTGATTTGATCTGGTTTGTTTAGAGAGTAGAGTTGTACCTGTGCTCGGATTGTGTTAGGTCAAGATGGGCTTCCCAAAATGGAGTCACCAAAGACAGCAGGATGGTGACAGACACAAGGAAGTGGGTCATCCACGTTCCTCAAGAAACCACGCAGCCATTATCCCTTCCCTACCTAACAATCCCCAGATCTAGGTTTCCTGCCTGCTTATCTCCCGCCTGGTCACTTCTGGTCTCACACCCTAGCTATGTGAAATGGCTAATGTAAGGAAGAAAGAAGTTCTTTGCCCTTCCTCACCTTCCCCCAGTGGAAGAGCCCTATATAGCGCACTGTCTGTAGTCTCCAAGTTGGCTGTGCTCCACTCTTGAGAGTCAGCCCTGGCAGCTCGTGCTTTTCCGCAATCAAAGCTTCATCTTTGCGTCAGAGTGGTCTCTGTGGTCTTGCTCACTCCCGAACCTTACAGGTTGTACCAACAGGTCTAGAAAATACTTTATCATTGCTGCACCTAAAACCCAAATGACGTTATGAAAGTGGAGTCCAGTAGTCTTCTCTCACTGTAATAGTGTGCCCGCATGATAGCCTAGCTAATGTCAGAAAAGTACTTTGCAGCACATACTTGCTGAGGACCTAGTTACTATGTCTGACACCTTGCTAAGGGGACACTGATGGAGAAGGACATCCAGGAAACATTAACAAATGCATGACAAGCAGCAAGGATCCAGGACTCCAAAGTGCTCATTTGGAAACTAAAAAGTTGTTCAGTTATACAAATAGGTTGTAAGGATCTCAGTCACATTTGGATCTTTAGTTATCTTAGTAAAATGTCTCTCAAGCTAATACCCAAGCAAAAAAAAACAAAAAACATCACTTTGTATCTGTTTCTGTGTTCAGATAACAGCTAACCTGGAAGAAGCCCATCGCTGGTTCAAGTGCAGGTTCGATGGAGTGCAACTTGAGCAGACAAAGAACCGCTTGCAAAGGCTTCCCCGGGAGGACACGTGGCCAGAGGAGGTGAGGTTGACTTGGTTGTCACCACAGGTTTGCATTTGTTCCTTCTCAGTTCCTAATGACAGAAATCCTCTCATTATCCGGCTGCTCTGCTATCTGTAGGTTTCTTTAATCTACCGCTAGGAAACCAGTGAGCTAAATTTCTATTCAAAGTTTCCCCTTTCTCAAACTGTCTAGATTAACTATATGGCTGAGTAAGTGACATTATACAGGCCCTCGGGCTCTACACTGTAATCAGTTCTGAACACACAGTTAGGTGTGTTTTCTTTTCAATAGGACCAAGAAACAAAGCACAGTGTTTCACCCAGCCAGTCTGTTCTGCAGCGGTGGGAGACTAAACAGAATCGTGGGCTCATGCCCAAGGATTACCAGTGCGAGGCAGAGAAGAAGCGGCCTTGACCTGAAGCTTCTTCTGTACAGCCAAGCGCTCCTCCCCAGCTCTTGGCCGCAAGCAGGCCGGTCTCCCTCCACATCGTAAGAACAGGGTGTGGGCTGAAGACTGTGGACTTTATCCTTTGTGAACTCTTTTGTATTACTACAGACCCACCCATCTTCTTTATCCCTTACCCTACTTTTCACCAAATAAATTTACGTTAGTTTGTTTTATGGTAGCAGATGCTGTTGCAAGATACTTATTTTCAAAAAGAATTTAGTAAAGTATTCAACAAAATGGCAACTGGATGATAGACTTCATGTCAGTGAGGTGCAGCAGCTAATTCCAGATGTGGGACCACCTGGGAACCCAGCAGACCCTGCCCTACTGCCCTTTGCACTTACACACTTCTGGGCTGAGTAACTACAAAAGAATATTTTTATGTATCTATTTATTTTGCTTTGAAATCTAGAAACAAGTTTTATCTAAGACCTGAAATACAATTCCTAAAATATCAACTTCTCAGAAAACTGTGGCAACGCTTGTTAGAACATGCATCAGACTCAAATATAAAAACCAGGAAGCAAACTTCCATCCTTCAACAATGTGAGCAAAGACAGAGTGCCTAAGAAAACAGATGGGTTTGCAGAGGATGGGCTTTTTTACTTCAAGCACGGTAACAACGCACCAGGAATCAGGGCATTTCATCTTGTAGCACTGACACATATTAGAAAATCGGGCAGTGTCAAAGGGGTAAACCACAAGCCTTCCGGCAGTGCTGCCAACTAGGCAGCAATGTCCTTTCTTCTTTGTCTAATTACTGCAAACACTGGCAGTAACTCCGAAATGAGAAAAGGAGCTTTGCACTCCTTTATTTTCTTTTTACAATAGAATAGGAAACAAACCGAAACATAAGCCCCGTTGTTGACAGTTTTAAAGAACATCAATTATACAATGAGCAAACTAGACAGAAGTGTTGACAGATCACAGACATAACAGTGAGTGGTCAGGAGATCCTCACAGCAGAAGCCACGTTGTTGTAATCACTGACAGTAAACAGAAGTGCTGGATTCCTTGCCAGATATTTAAGGAAACCATGCAAACGGCCCAACAGTAATGCAAGGCTTTTCTCATCAAGGGGTGAATAGGCCAACATTGCCCCCAGTTCTCACAGGTAATCTCAGCAGGTGTGGTGCTCCACAACCCTGGGACGCTGGAGCATCAGGGTGAGCCAAGAGGACGTCAGTGCTCAGCAAGGCCTCCCACTCGCCATCTTCCTGGAAGAGCTGCTCCAAGACTCCTGGCCTGGGAACCTGAACCTCCTCCCGGTTTACCTTCACTTCCCGTGGGCTTCTTAAAGCTGTCTTCTTCAGTAGCTTGCTGTCCACGAGTTTGAGAAGCCTGCTTTCGGGAACTCATTCAACCCTGTTCTTATTGCAGCCAACAGTCTTTCTTCTTTCCCTTTCAAGAACGCTGATGGTTTTCTGGATGGAATCGCAGACATCGTCTGTGATGGCATGGAAGGATAAACAGAAAAGATACAAGCCCGATTCTGGTGTCAGGGATGGTTCTGCACTCAGGATCAGACCTTGTGATCCTTACTGTATAGTGAACTTAGCTGTTCTGATGGTGACTGAAAGGAGAGTTCAGTTCTTTCCAGCAGCTGATGTGGGACCACCCCTGCTCCTCCAACCGCCATGGTCAAGAGTCACCTCAATAAGACTGGTACTCATAAGTAACATATTTCAAAGACTGTATTTGTAGCTTCTTTGGTCATTATAGGGAAGTTGATTGAATACACCAGTCTTCTCTGCACTAAGAGCTTGATTGATCAGTGTTGCTCTGCTTTAGAGTTCTGGACAGTAAACTCTACCGTGTATCTCCACATTGAGCCATTGAGTGGTAGGCTAGACAATCCAGATTTCACATAATATCTGGCCCAATGCCTAATGCTAATGATATTTTCGGGACCCAAAATAAGTAAGCAATAATGAATACCAAGCAATAGCTAACATAAGACTCAGAGGTTGAGAGCCCATCAGACAATGCCTGACATAAAAAGACAAACCCAAATTCACTGCACGCTGTATTGGAAGGGAGGACAACATGCCCCGGGCCGAGTCCTCCCTAAGCACAGCAGACTGTTGACCTCATATGCGGTGTGGGGGAGCACGGAATTCGAGAATTATAATTTGTTGTATGTAGGTTTACATAAGTGGACATCTGTAGAAGTCGAGTTACCTGAGTCTGGAGTTTGCAATGGCCATGGCACACCTAGATGCACTCTCTTTCTGCCTGCCTCTCTCTCTCACACACATACAAATAAGCAATTTTTTAAAGTTTTTTTTACAAATTTATTTATTTAAGAGAGAGACATAGCAGCAGAGAGAATGGGCATGTCAGAACCTCTAAAAGCTGAATCCTCAGCCCAGTTCTATTGAGAAGCGTTGGAACCCCCAAGTGGTGAGCCAAGTGAAAGTTTCTCAGGATTGACCCAGCACCAACACAGATGTTACAATTAGCAGACAATGCTACTAAAGTTACATTTTGTAAGCTCAAAGACCATGCTACCAGCAGACTAAATAATTTCAGAAAACAATAGGGACAGTAATTCATAACTGTGTAACTAACTAGTAGAAAGATGATGGGTAGCTTTCTTTACCAATACCATATTTCAAAGTGGTTCTAATATAAAATATTTTGACAGTTCTAAGTGTACTAATTGTTCTGAACAAGGAGGCCAGGTCATGGCTGACTGAATCCAAGAGCAGTTAGCATGTGGCATGTTAACACCTCCAGAACATGACTAAAACTTTTCATGTTTGTCATAATCTAGAAGAATCAGTATGAACACTATCTAATTGACTTTGCTCCCAGACTTAATCTGTTTGTGAAATCTTTTGCTTGTGGAGATCCTGAGACCATGGCTATTTCTCTAGTAATTTCTTGGTTATTTCTTGGCTTACTTGCAAGAGCCTGGGTAAAAGAAACTGAAAACAGCTGCACCACTGTGAAGTCCCACTCCATCACACATGATGACGGCACGGAAGCTGCATTATGGAGGACCTCTTGGTTAATCTTCCACGTCCTATATATGCTACACCACCCCAAAACCACATGCAACTGAACATCAGGGGGGAGTAGTGGGGGGAATTAGTGATCCACTTCTCCAACCAAGGAATGTTAACAGCTCCCTTGCCATGACCACTGTGTTACTCTGCTCATAGTATTACATGACTGTGAAACCAAAGTCATCTCTGCTCCCTGATGGCAAAGGAAGGGCCATGTCAGGCCTGGAGGAAAAGGCTAGGGTGCTTATACAATACTACCATACTGACCACTGAAACTTCCAAAACTATGAGCCAGATAAATTTTTCCTCCTTTGAAGTTGATTGTTTTGGATATTTTAAAACTTTTTTACGGTCAGCTTCCATAATTATAGGCAACAAACCATGATACTTTTCCCCTCACAAATGCACCCTCCATCATATCCTCCCCCCTCTCATTTATTATTATTTGTTAATGTTGATGTCATCATCTTTTCCTCCTGTTATGAAGGTCTTATGTAGGTAGTACTAGGCACTGTGAGGTCATGGATATCTAGGCCATTTTGTGTCTGGAAGATTGCATTGTAAGCAGTCCCACCCTTCCTTTGGCTCTTACAGTCTTTCCACCACCTCTTCCACAATGGACTCTGAGCCTTGGAAGGTGTGATAGAGATGACTCAGTGTTGAACACTCCACTGTCACTTCTTCTCAGCACTATGGTACCTTCTGAGTCATCCCAGTGGTCACTGCCACCTGAAAAGAGAAGCTTCTCTAACCAAAAGTGAGAGTAGCATTAATATATGGGTATGAACATTAAGAAAAGTACTTACAGGGCACTTTGGTGGGCATAACATATAAATTTAGCCAGTCAACAGCAGGTGTTACACCCCTAGGGCTCATGACCTCCCCTGCCATAGGCTTTGGACTGGCTTTCAGTACCTGACATGTATTCCCTACCATGGAGCAGGCCTCCAGTTCAATTAGAGAGCAGTTGGTTGCCCACATCACAGACATGACACTATTACACCAGTTGGCACATTTAGTCTGGCCAATCTTAAGCTTACAATGTCCACTGCTATTTACAACCATTGACGACTTCTCTCTCTCCCATGGGTCTGCATGCAACATAGCTTTTTCCAGCTTTCTGTCTGCTGGTGCATAGGAAGGAGGTTTTCAGCTCAGCTTGAGCTTGATTTCTCAATGGTCTGCAGGGCAAGCACGTGGAGTCTTCAGCAATACATTCTTACTATCTAGTTCTAGTGGGAAACCAAGAGCCTTAGCAGTGACTGTAGCATTTTGGGGGCATCAGGACCACTCTGGCCAGCAATTCACTGAACGGTATCCTATCCCTGGCACTGAAATTTTGCCACAGTAATAGAAAGCTTGTTAACACAGACTTAGAGTGTTTTTAATTCTCATGTTTTTATTGGTTTCAAAAAATAAAAGCAAGAAATGTTTAAGTTTCATGTTTCTCAAGTTTCTATAATGACAATACATTCTAAAACTTATCTTTTATAATCTCTAAGTCCTTTTGATCTTAGGACAAAATCTCTTTCTCACTGTCAGTTTACATTTTGCTTTTAAGACCATCTTAAACTATTCTTCTGAAGAACGTGCAATTCTGTGTTATCGGTGTCAACTGAAGATCATACAAACACCAATAAGAATTCTGTTTACTTCAGGGATTGTCGGATCTAGTGTGTCCCTTGGCCCTGTGACAGGTATAGACGAGCATCAGCACCTCCTTTTCTTAGCCAGCACTAGACTTGCTCAGTCAGTTACTCTTTTCTTTGCAATACCCCCAGACTTCTTTGCCTACAGGCTTTTAGTTCTTACCAGGAGACTTTTATCTCAGAGGTTATATTGATTTCTAACTTACTTTCTGAAACTCTCTAAATATCCTTTATACAGGTATATATATATCTATGAAATAACATAGTGTATATAGGGCCTGACATTGTCTTCAGTTCAGAAGTTCACTAGGTGTCTTGAAATATATTTTCCACGGATAAAGGGGGATTACTGCATAAAGAATACCACAGATCATTACTCATGACTTTTGATACAAAATACTAAAATATTAATACTAGAACTCATCACCACATTAAAATAAGATGGGATTTATTCCAGATATTCAAGTTTTTAGTATCGTAGACCACATGAAAAATATAAAGAAAGAAAGTTATGTTAAGGGCTGGACAGACAGCTTAGGTGTTACAGCATTTGCCTGTGAAGCCCAAGAACCCAGGTTCAATTCCCCAGCACCCACATAAGACAAATGCACGATGTGGCACATGTGTCTGTAGTTCATTTGCAGAGGCTAGAAGCCTTGAATCCTCCCTCTCTCTGTCTCTCAAATAAATAAAAATTTATATATATATATATACACACACACACACACACACACACACACACACACACACAGTGCTGGGATTAAAGGCATGCACCACCATGCCCAGCTAAATAAAATATTTTTTAAAAAAGAAGTCATAAGCTGGGCATGATGGTGCATGCCTTTAATCCCAGCACTTGGGAGGCAGAGGTAGGAGGATCGCTGAGAGCTCGAGGCCACCCTGAGACTACAGAGTGAATTCCAGGTCAGCCTGAGCTAGAGTAAGACCCTACCTTGAAAACCCAAAAAGAAAAAAGAAAAAATGTCATGTTAAAAATATGGGCTAGGATATGGAAACCTACTGCTTTGCTAGCTAAATGATATATATATAAAGAGTTTGGATAGAGTATCTTGTGAGAGTGAATATTATTGTGCCCAGAAGTCAAGGATTGTTATAAGAAAATTTCAGTGCCAGGGATGGAAAATTTTCTAGTGAATTGGTCAGGAAGTCCCTACTGACCTCAAAACATTATAGGCTAGTTCCGAAGCTCTTGGTTACCAACAGAACTAGATGGTAAGAACCTGTTCTAGAAGACACCACATGCTTGAGCTGCAAAACACTCAGAAACCAAGCTGGAGCTGAGCTGGAAGCCTCTTCCCTGTTGACTTGCTGGAAAGACCTATGCAGCCTGTTGAGGGAGAAAAGCTATCAACTGTCCTAACCAGCAGTGGAACCTGCAAGCTTTATGACTGGCCAGCTAGGCCAAATGTATCAACTGATGTAAGGGTGGCAGGTCTCTTATGGGGGAAAGCAATCGCTCTCTTATTATTGAAGCCCGCGCCACAGGAGGGAATTCATGCTTGGTACTGAAAACCTAATTAGAAGTCTAAGGCTTGGGAGGTCAAAAGCCCTAGGAGGACACTACAACCTTTGTCTGGCAAAAAGGATATATTATGGTCACCAAACTGCCCTCTAAATACTTATATTTATGCCCATATATTAATGCAATTCTCACTCTGGGTTAAAGAGGCTTCTCTTTTCAGATATTAGTGACCACTGGGGAGACTCAAAACTCATCAAACTGTTGGGACGTGACAGTGGAGTGGTCAGCACTAAGGGAGACATCTCTATCATGTCTTCCAAGGCTCTGGGACCACTGTGGAAGAGGTGGTGGAAAGAATGTAAGAGACAAAGGAAGAGGAGAAGTGCTTTGTAATCCTGTGCCCAGAAGCCATCCAGATACAAAGTGGCCATGGTAATCATAACCTCACAGCAGCTGATACTACCTACACAAGACCTGTACTACAAGACACCAGAAGAGACTACTTGGAAAGAAGGGATTCAGTGGAGGGGAAATTTGGGAGAGGAGAAAAGGAAGGATACTGGGAGGGGATTATGCTCATGATATGTTGTCTAGGATATGTATGGAGGCTGCTAAAAAAAATTTTTTTAATTTAAAAAACTAGGCTAGGGAAATGGCTCTGAGGCAGAAAACCAAGGCCAAATTCTGATGCTCTGCCTCATAAACAGCTGCTTAGGTCCTGCTTGCTAACCCTTCTATCACTGTGCAGCTGCTTCCACAAAGCCTGTGGTCTAACTGCCCCTCACTTCTGAAATCTATATGGCAAGCTCATGGCCTGAGTCACATAAGCAAAAAAATGTAAGCCTACCCTTGTAGGAAAAGACCAGAAATGCTGCTGGACCCAGGCTTTGGAAGTCACTCCGCTGAGTCCATGTCAACATGGACAAGACTTCTGATTCTCCACTCTGCCTCTAGTGCCTGCTTTGTGGACAGCATTTTTCTGAAACAGCTCAGTGGGTAAAGGGACTTCCTTGTAAAGCCTGCCAACTACAGTTCAATTTCACAGCACCTGCATGAAGCTAGATGGAAAGTGGTACATGGTCTGGCATTCATTTGCAGTGGCAAGGGATCCTGGAACACGTGCAAATGTGCATGTGCCAAGATAACCATAAGAAAATAGGAATTAATACTTTCTTAACATGATCAACATATGCATGTATATATGCATATCTAATTTTTTTAAAAATACTTTTAGCTATTTACTTGCAAGGAGGGAGAGAAAGAAAAGGAGAGTTCCAGGGCTTTAGCCGCTGCAAATGAACTCCAGATGCATGCACCACTTTGTGCATCTGGCTTTACATGGGTACTGGGAAAATGAACCCAGGTCATTAGGCTTTGCAGGTAAGTGCCTTAACTGCTGAGCCAACTCTCCAGCTCATACCTAATTTTTTTAAATAATTAGGTACCTATTCCTGAAACCATCACTCAAGTATTATTACAACAGGGGAAATGAATTAAAGATGTGAGAAAGGATAAAGAAAGTAAAATGATCTCTGCAGATGATGTGATAATATAACTGGAAAGCCCCAAGGGCAGAGGCTTTGTGAAACCTTTTCCCTGGGGCGATTCGAACACACCTCCATTCAGCCCACATACGGTGCAGATGGTACAACAAAGTACGATTACACTGAAGCCCAACTTGGTGAACTAATGAGGTTATTGGGGTGACTACAGAGCAGACGCGGGGTTGCTTACAGGAGCGGGGATGACATGGCTAGAAAGTCCACCCCAGCATAAGTGAATACGCACAGCAGCTGATGGCTGAGCTCTCTGCACAGAGCCGGCAGGCAGCTTGGCTTGTCAAAGTCTCCCTCTTTGCTCCAGGAGGATGTTCCAGTTCTGAGGAAATTGTCACACAGCGGCCTAATTGTGCAACTAACTCAAGCAGTGTAAAAGTATCAAGCCGGCCTTTTGTGTGATGGGAGGAGTGCTAGGGATTGAACCTACGGCCTCGTGCTTAGTGGCCTTTTCAGACATTCAGCAAGGAAACCAGAAGCCTTAGAAGGAATAAGAGCTTACACAATGGTGGGAGACCGTTGGGAAGGAAAAGCTCAGAGGGGTTGGAAGATTCGAGAACAGCCATTGACCATCTTCTGGGAGTCACTGCCGCTGCCGTGGTTTGCCGGGGAGTCTGAGAAGCTGGCCTTGTCGGAGGTCTGGGTGGGAGGGCAAAAACAGCCGAACAGTCCTGCGGGAGCTGTGGCTCGATGGACTTCAGGCAGCCCAGGGAAGAGAGAAGCGGCCGGCACCTCCCCGCTCCACCTTCAGCCCTTCACTTCCGCCCCGAATCTCAAGCAGCGTCTCACATCATCTCTTACGTGGGAAACCCACTTGCAGCTTACCCGAGCTGGCCCAGTTCAAGCCGCGGTGGATGATGGCTGGGAGTAAGCAGAGGCACAATGCCCCAACCAAGAAAGAGGACGTTACTAGTTGCCTGGTTGGCTCCGCTTAGAAACACGTTTTTGGCTTGTGCACAATTTGAGCCTTCTTCCCTGAACACATTTAATGTCTACAAAGCTTCATTAAAAAAAAAAAAGTTGTAGCCAGGCGTGGTGGCGCACACCTTTAATCCCAGCACTCGGGGGGCAAGGTAGGAGGATCACCGTGAGTTCAAGGCCACCCTGAGACTACATAGTGATTTCCAGGTCAGCCTGGGCTAGAGCGAGACCCTACCTCAAAAACCTAAAACAAACAAACAAAAAGTTGTAATTATTAAAATAGTTTTGGTGTGGTGGTTTGAGTCAGGTGTCCCCTATAAACTTAGGTGTGCTGAATGCTAGGTTCCCAGCTGATGGATATTTGGTAATTAAAGCCTCCTGGAGGGAGTGTATTGTTGGGGACGGGCTTATGGGAGTTATAGCCAGTTCCCCCATGCCAGTGTTTGGCACACTCTCCTCTGTTGCTATTGTCCACCTTATGTTGGCCAGGGGGTGATGTCCACCCTCTGCTTATGCCATCGTTTTCCCCTACCATCGTGGAGCTTCTCCTTGAGCCTGTAAGCCAAAATAAATCTCTTTTTAAAACCGGAAGCTGCTCTTGGTTGGGTGATTTCTACCAGCAATGCGAATTGGACTGCAACGGTTTGGTAACAGGTCAGAAGATGAACTATTCCATGGGACAAAACGGAAAGTCTGGAAATAGTCATCCAAAATAGGTCTGTGGTAAAGGTGGTGTTAGTAAAGGGTTTATAAAACCCTGTCTGCTTTTCCACGAGGTACAGTCTTGTAGTTCTCCTTGCTGGGAAACCCAGTAGGAAGGAGCTTGCTGTCCGAGTGAGTCCTGGTGAGGGATGCTGGCGGGGAGAGCGAGCTGTGGACGGCAGCTCTGCTGGGAGACGGGCTCCGAGCTCCCGGCAGGGCCCAGGCAAGGCCATGGACGCTGCAAGCAACGCTGGTTGTGGGCGGGCTCTGGCCTCCCTGCGCTGTCACTCGGGCTCCAGCGAGCAGCTCCTTCTCCACCAAACGTCTCCTGTTGTGCCACATCTTATGCTCTTCAGCTGACACAATGCAGTTCCTGCTCCTTGTCCTACCCACATTTGAGGCCACCGTCAGGTGCAGCCTGTTGGCTGCCAGTGTCCTGCTGATCTGAAGCCATTGTGTTGATTGAGCAGGGTGGGCGTTGCAGATGGCGGTATAAAACGTGGCACAGGGTGTTCAGCAAAGTCCACGAAGACAACAGGCCGTCAGCGTTTTTTAGCGTTTCAGTGTTTCCTCCTCTCCCAACTCACGGTGCAGATATTTATTATATTCAGAGGGGTTACACACGCCGAGCAGGGCAGTCACTCCTGGATGTACCAAGGAGGAGTAAAATGATCTTCTTTCCTTGGTGAGCTGCCGGACGCGCTTCCCTCCCTGGCCCTGCCTCGGCAACTTCATCAACACCTGCGAAGTAGGCTGTTGGCTGCTTCTCACAGGCACTAAGTGAGAAGACTCTGGCCTCACGATGAGCCGAGGCTCACTTCTGTGTGGAAGGCAGAGCAGAAGCCCCGATGACGCCCGTCCTCTGTCAGCCCAGCCGCGGGCCCCTTGTACGTTCAGTCCCTACAAAGGAGGGCTTTGTGAATCTCTCCGAGGCTCTGGATGGTCCGGCTGTGCATCTGCCCAGGCCTCTTCCTCCTCCAGTGTTTGCCTCCTGCTTACTGGCTTTCTGCAGAGGATCCTTCAGAGATCCAGCTCGTCCCCTCCTTCACCAACCCGCATATAACTGAAGCTGGTCTGCTTTCTAATGACGTCCTCCTAAGAACGTTTTGTATTGCTTTCCTAAACATAGTTCAACTTTATTTTAAAGTTTCATTTGGGGCTGGAGAGACGGCTCAGCAGTTAAGGTGCTTGCCTGCAAAACCTAACGACCCGGGTTCAATTCCCCAGTGCCCTTGTAAAACCAGATGCACAAAATGGTGCATGTGTCTAGAACTTGTTTGCAGTGGCTAGAAGCCCTGATGTGCCCTTTCTTTTTTTTCTCTCTCTCTCTCTTTCATTTTACTTTGCTTGAAAATAAATATTTTTAAAAATAATAATGATAAAGTTTCAGTTGACTATAGTTAAACAACAGAAGAAACAAGCCAGACTGCTAAATTTGCTTACATCAAAACTTAGAAGAATTTGAATTAAAAAAAAAAAAAAACACCATTAAGGGCTGGAGAGATGGCTTAGCAGTTAAGCACTTGCCTGTGAAGGCTAAGGACCCCAGTTTGAAGCTTGATTCCCCAGGACCCACGTTAGCCAGATGCACAAGGGGGCACACGTATCTGGAGTTGATTAGCAGTGGTTGGAAGCCCTGGTGCACCCATTCTTTCTCTATCTGTCTCTTTCTCTCTGTCACTCTCAAATAAGTAAATAAAAAATAAACAAGGGCTGGAGAGATGGCTTAGCAGTTAAGCGCTTGCCTGTGAAGCCTAAGAACCCCAGTTCAAGGCTCGGTTCCCCAGGTCCCACGTTAGCCAGATGCACGAGGGGGCGCACGCGTCTGGAGTTCGTTTGCAGAGGCTGGAAGCCCTGGCACACCCATTCTCTCTCTCTCCTTCTATCTGTCTTTCTCTCTGTGTCTGTCGCTCCCAAATAAATAAATAAATAATTTAACAAATAAACTAAAAAAAAAGGACACCATTAAGTGCTGAAGAGATGGCTTAGTGGTTAAGGTGCTTGCCTGCAAAGCCTAAGGACCCATGTTTGACTCTCCAGATCCCACATAAACCAGATGCACAAAGGTGAGGTAAGCACAAGGTCACACATGCCCATTAGGTGGCAAAAATGTCTGTAGTTCAATTCCAGTACTGAGGCCCTGGCACACCAATCTTCTCTCTCTCATTCTCTCTAAAAATAAAAAAAAACTTTAAAAAGATGCCATTAAAATGGAACTACAAGTGACACAGCTTAATACTCTACTGAGTAAAGAATGCCAACAATAAGGAAAGTAGGAACCAAAATTTTGAAAGTAGGTAAAGACTATGGCAAAAAAAAAAAAAAAAATCAGAGAAGAAAATTTTAAAAAATTACAAAAGTGAGAAAATAGATTTCATACTTACACAAATGAAACATTTTAGAACTATCAACTGAATTAAAAAAAATCAAATGTTGAAATTGGCATGAGGCAATATATTTTAACAGTGGCACAAGCCTTCGGGAGGACATGTCAATTAGTTATGTATTAAAATGCAGGAAGCTGACACCCCAGAATCCTGACGACACATGGAGACTCCACACACAGTGCTGTTCTTTCTCCCCTTGGGAAGGCTTACTCTGTCCCTGGAAGCTCCGTGAATCTTTGGAGGAAAACTCCCGGCCTCTTCCTGGGGAGCATCCGCAAGACACCAGCAGCCCTTCACTACCGGCCAGGCTTTGCAGGAGGATCCAGAGACCCTCTATCCAGAGAGGGAGGAGAGAGGGAAGAGAAAGGAAATGATGAAAAGAGGGGCTGTCCTGTCACTTAATACTGCTGAAATTATCAGGATACTTTTAGGATGATAATCTTCTGGAAATACAATGTGAATTGTTCCTCAATCTAAAGCTGGCTTTAATCTGCAGCTCCATGGTAACGCTCTCCAACCCTTTTCATAAAGGAGCACAGATAAGATGGCACTTATCTGTAGGGCCCACCGGGACACTGCTGAGCTTTGCAGCCCCACCCCCACGCCCGCAGCTGTCACCACCTGCTCCCAACATAAAGCCTGCGGAGTCCTGTGGATCTCGTGCTCCCCCTAGTGGTTAAACCGACTCCCCTGGCCTTCCTGTTTTGTCACGTGCACCTCGGAGAAAATTCAGAATTACACATCAAGGACTCTCAACACCTTTGTGCACAAACATAAGACAGAACAAACAGTAGCTAGCCTCAGAAAGGAAACCACACTGCCATGCTTAGAATAAAGTGTAAAGGTTGACTTTGCACGTCCTTGACTCACTGCAGGTCACAGAGCCAAGGGTCCCCTTCCCTCTCTTCACTTGCCACGGCTCCCTCCTCTGGACATAGAATCTTGACTAGCTTTACAAGAGGCCAGGTGGTCCTGCTAATAGTTACTCTAATAGCCTGAGTCGAGTCTTCAGGCAGGATAAATGCGAGCTATGATCTGCAAGGTCATGGTTAGGTGTTTTGTTCCTGCTATGATACCTGCCAAAAAATTTTTTTGTAGACTGTAAAATTAGCGGGGGGAAAAAAAAACATGCATTAAGGGCCCAATATCTCAAATGTAGAGGGAGATGTTGGAATTTTTTTTCTATTCAAGTAAAAACATAAAGCTTCATATGTTTTTAAAAAATATTTAAAGCCGGGCGTGGTCACACACACCTTTAATCCCAACACTCGGGAGGCAGAGGTAGGAGGATCACCATGAGTTCAAGGCCAGCCTGAGACTACCTAGCGAATTTTAGGTCAGCCTGAGCTAGAGCGAGTCCCTACCTCAAAACACTAAAAAAAAAAAAAAAAAAAAAAAAAAATTAAAGTTGATATCATGTATTAAAACATTGCAAAATTAAAACAACGAAAATCAACTGAGGTCCATTCTAAATTTGTAGAAACGTACTGCCATCTACTGCATATAAAATATCCTTGCAACAGTACATTTCTTTTACTGGAATTATTTATGACCAAGTAATGAGATTTCATAAATTATGAATGAAATATAAGATATAATACTTTAAACTGCTGGGGAACCTTTAATTTTCTCATCTCTTTAATTTTCCATTTTTGTCTTTTTAAATTCTATTTTCCCCATCTCTTCACTGAATTAATTTTAGCACTTAAAATTTTAATCCCTCACATCACTTTGAATTCAGCCTTTATTATAATCCTCCATTCTTACTCTCCTATCACCACACACGATATCCTGTTATCTGGAAATATGATGTCTTTCTTCAGTGTCACGAGCTGTCCATTCACGCATGTAGCAAGGAGTCAGCACACTGAGGTCCAGGGGAGCTCAAGAATTTCCTCACTGCCAGTTTTCCCTAGTCAGGACTGGCTGTTTTATGGGGAGTCCCACTACCTAGCTGTCCATCTCAATGGGCATTGTTTCCCCTTCGGGCAGGTTTCTCCAGAGAGGAGCCTGTTGGCCTCTGTCAGAAGTTTTCTACTTTAGTAGGAGGTGGCCAGGCACCCCGTTGTATGTGACTTCCACTTGATCCTCTGCTTGCAGTGTAACACGCAGACCTTCAGCTATGCCTGCTGTTGCTAACTCCAGAGGTCCTGAGCCAAAGGCTCTGGAAATGACCAGCACTGTTCCCTGGGAGTGATGAGGTAGCAACCTGAGCTCAGTGACTGGGAGGGTTTAGAGGTTTGGGGGCGGGGAGCAGGGCTTTGGTCTGGAAGCCTTGGTGGCGGCTGACTCCAAAGACTAGCAATGTTGTTACCGATGTCCTTTAGCTGTGAGCACCTTGCCTCCACTTCTGAGTCAAGTTCATGCTTGTGTCACGAAGGTCCAGGCAGTGACTAAGCAAAGCCAGGACACAAAGCCCTCACCATGCCTACGTCATGTGGTGCCTCTGGCAGGCGCTCTTGCTCCGGCTTCCCTGTCCTCTGCCCCACATCTCCCTTGCCCTCTGCCAGTCACACCTGTAGAGCCCAGGTGACTTGATGCAAGAATCTATTGGAAGGAACTGGACCTTTGGACAATCACTAGAATTCATGTGAGGATTGGGAATGTGGCTTGGTGGTAGAGCACTTGATTAGTATTCTAGTATTTGTTAGGCCCTCCACGCCACAAAAAAAATGAAGGAAGGAAGGAAGGGGAGGAAGAAGGAAGGAGGGAGGGAGGGACAGGGAGGGAAGGAGGAAGGGAAAAAGGGGGAGAAATAAAGAAAAAGGAGTGCTTTGCAGTACTGCAGTAAGTACAGCTGAATTCCAAAGACACTGAATTTCATCATCTCTCTGGACCAGACTTTAAAACAAGAGAACATGATTGGCTCAGTTCAAGTTCAAGAACTCAGGTTCAGTCAGCAATGGCTATGAAGACTTAAGTCTTTTTTGGGAGACACTTCCAGAAAAGGAGCAAGTGTGAGCTAGTGCCACCCAAATATGGCAATATTAAACAGAACTGCTAGGATGGTAGACGAGGAATGAAAGTCAGCCTGAGAGACCTGGGCTGTTGGAACTGGATCACAAATGGGGAGATGCCGTTCACACTGACCTACCCAGGCAGAAGAGGAATCACTCTCCCACATGCCTTCCCTCAGCTATTTGAAAATAACCATTGGTTTCCTAAGCCAGGCATCCTGGCTTCCTTCTAGAGCTCTCCATGGTATGTTTGCACAGACCACTTCCCAGACTGGTGGATACTTTCTGGAGAGATGGACCGTTAAGATCTAATCAAAATGAGGAACTCCTTTCTTCACCAGAACTATACTTTGATGAATACTTTACCTATAAACGGTACTAGGATTGTTGACATCACCCCTCGAGCTTTAATTTCTAATAAGCTAATTACAAGATATATTTTTAAAAACATTTTTTATTTATCTGAGAGAGAGAGAGGAAGATAAAGAGAATGGGCGCACCAGGGACTGCAAACAAACTCCAGATGCATTTGCCACATTGTGCATCTGGCTTACCTGGGTACGGCAGAATGGAACCTGGGTCCTTAGGCTTCACAGACAAGCACCTTAACCACTAAGCATCCTCTCCAGCTCCAACAATTAATTTACATTTCTACAATTGAACTTCTGAGCTCAAGTGAAAATATATTTTTTTAAAATTTTTACTTTTAGTTCCTTTTCAAACAGTTGAGAATTGTCATGCTTGATTCTGTGGTGCTGGCAATCAAACCCAGAACCTCACACATGCCAGGCAAGCACCCTACCACTGAGCTTCCTCACCAGCCTGTCTACTACTACCAAGTCCAGTGTTCTCATGTGTAGATACCCCGCCGCCTACCCTCTGCAGGCTGTGATGTTCATGAAACTGGTGGCTTATCATCCAGAGTTCCTCTCCAGTTGAGATTAAGTCATCAACATGCATTCTTCGGGCTTCCTCACCCTAAGCAGGGGAAGAAAACAGTCACACGTTTTTGTTCAATTCACAAGCTTCACAGCAGGCTTCCTCAACTAAGTCCATGGCCCTCTACATCCAGTCAGCCTGGCTACCGTAATCAATCACTGAACAAATCTTCCTGCTGACACCACCGAACAGTGAGCGCGCAGCTACCGAGGCTTGCTCTCAACAGCTCTAAGTACACTATGTCTCATGTGACCCTGGTCACCACGTGCAGTTCCTTCTTGTGAAAATACAAGCAAGGATGCTAAATGAAAAGGCAGCTGTTCAGATAGGAATTTCTTAGTATTAACAAAGTTAAAGTTATTGCAGAATCAAAGGTCTCAGAATGAGCATGACTGACTGGCCTTAGGAAGAACTGAAACCTGCAACATCTCCAGGAAGCCAGAGTATGCTCTCCAGCTCTCCTCTTCTCTTTACGTGTCAGCTTTCTTCCTCAACAGAACTGGTTAGCTGCTGACTGATCACATAGATCTGAAGTTCCAGACCGCAGAAGGGCTGTACCTCAATTCCAAAATTCCTAAAGAAGGACGGAGAAAATGTGGTTTTTTTATTTAAATCTTTTTTCAAAAAAAAAGTTTTATTTATTTGTGAGACAGACACAGGTTGAGAATGGGCAGACAAGGACCACTGCAGATGAACTCCAGATGCATGCGCCACCTTGTGTATCTGGCTTACAAGGGAACTGGGGAATGGAATGTAGGTCCTTAGACTTCTCAGGCAAGCGCCTTAACCACTAAGCCATCTCCCTGAGAACATTCTTAACCGGCCCAGCTAGGAGCAAGACTCCCCTGTGGATCAGTTGTCAGCAAGAGTGAATGTCACTACAAGAAAACACAGGGGAAGGTAAAACAGAGGGGAGGAAAGACACTGGGGATCCTTGGTGAGGATGGCACACACAGGAGGGAATAGAAGCGATGTATTCACATGTGGCTGCACTTGTGCATGTTCACTGTGTGCATGTGCACTTATGTGCACACACATGTTGGGGCCAGAAGTCAACATTGGGTATCTGGCTCAATCACTTTCTTCCTTTAAAAAAAAAAAATAGGGTCTCTCACCGAACCGAACCTGCAGATAAACAAGTTGACTAGACTGGCTAGCCAGCAAAGCCCCAGGAATCCTCTTGTGTCTGCCTCCCCAGCACTGGGACTATAGGAACACATCACCACGCCCAATTTTATGTGGGTTCAGGGATCCAAATTCAGGCCCTCATACTTGCATGTCAAGTACGTTACTGATTGAGCTGTCTTCCCAGTCCCTAAATGGAAGCTTAAAAAAAAAAAAAAAAAAAAAACTCTAAAGATGTTTTCTGTGGCTTTTAATAGGCTAAAGGCATGGAAGACAGAAAAATGAAACTGCGTCTAACCTCTGGGTGGAGATAACAAAATAAGAACTAATAATACCTTGCAAGAAGTTCTGAGACGATTAGAAATAATGCATCTAAAGTATAGAGCTGCACAGGAACAATCAGAAAGTGGTAGCTGTGATTTTAAGTTGTTAAACTTAGCAAATCACTGACTTCCTGTTTCCTCCAAAGTTGTTTAGCAGATAAGATAAACCTTGCCTCAGGTTCAAGACTATGTAGCTACGTGTAGATGAAAAGGGCATGGTGGCACACACCTTTAATCCCAGCATTCCGGAGGCAGAGGTAGGAGGTATGAGTTGGAGGCCACCCTGAGACTACATAGTGAATTCCAGGTCAGCCTGAGCTAGAGTAAGACCCTACCTCAAAAAAACAAAAATTAAAAATAAAATAGAAAAGATGAAGCCATTCGTTTGTGTTCCCACCACAACCATTTTCTCTATTTCTTTTTTTAATTTTTAGAGGGAGGGAGGGGGGGGAGAGAAAGGGAGAAAGAATTGTCACACCAGGACATCAGCCACTACAATCAAGCTCCACACTTGGGCCACCTAGTGGGCATGTGCAACCTTGTGCTTTGCCTCACCTTTCTGCGTCTGGCTAATGTGGGATCTGGAGAGTTGAACATGGCTCCTTAGGCTTTGCAGGCAAGCGCCTTAACTGCTAAGCCATCTCTCCAGCCCCACATAACCATTTTCACTAAGTTTGCTACATGCTGATTTAAGACCCATCTGTCTTGCAATTCACAGTCCAGTGGGCTTTGGGCTTGGCTTAAGAGAAAGAGAGAGAATGCTTAGACCCACAAACAGGATTACAAGTGTGGTGGTTTGATTCAGATGTGCCCCATAAACTTAGGTGTTGGTTCTCAGCTGATGGAGATTTGGAAACTAACGCATCCTGGAGGCAGTGCATTGTTGGGGGTGGGCTTATGGTTGTTATAGCCAGTTTCCCCCTTGCCAGTGTTTGGCACACTCTCCTGTTGCTATTGTCCACCTGATGTTGGCCAAAGGGTGCTGACCACCCTCTGCCCATGGCACCATTTTCCCTTGCCATCATGGAGCTCTCCTCGAGTCTGTAAGCCAAATAAACCTTTTTTCCCCACAAGCTCCTCCTGGTCAGGTGATTTCTGCCAGCAATGCAAACCTGACAGCAAGAGTAAAATTGTTACCGAGGACTGGGATTGCTGCTAGACACCCAACTGTGTGGTTTTGGCCTTTTGGAGCTGATTTTCATGAGGAATGTGGAAGGATTTGAAGCCTTGGCCTAAGAGAAGACTTGTAGTGCTCTAAGTACAGCTTGATGAACTATTCTGGTCAAGTTGAAAGACCTGAATGCAGTAAGAACTAAGTACTGTGAGGTTTGGCTTATGAGAGTAAGAGCGAGCTTTGTCTGGACTGGGCTAGAAGCAGTTTGTGTGAGAGGCTTCCTGTTATGCCCATATCCTGGTAACGTGTACAGGGTTGCTTGTGTAGAAATGGACTGATGTGAGCAGAGGAATATGACATAGAAATGAGGTCTTTGGGCTGAAACTTCTACCCATTCAGCTGCAATTGTATGAGATTACAACCTTTGAGATTGTGGCAATAGGAAAAATGTAGACACTTAGGAAGGGGGTTGAATGCTCAAGGAGTATCCTGTTCTTCAGGGTCTATTTTATTCCACCCTGGATTAACAAACTGGCAACTTACCTGGTATTACGGAATGTAAGAAATTCAAGAAAGAAGGGGTTACTGAATTTGCAACATGGTCTTGTATTTTGCAAATGGCCATAGGCAGTACATAGCAGGTTTGCTGGGTGCCTACATGGAGACCTGATGGAGCTGTGAGGATGAACTGTGGATTGCAGTAGAGATGCCGGGACCATGAGATGGCTGCTAAGGAAAGCTGCTGTCCCCACATGAAGTTTTCCACGACTGAGTAGCCTGCCTGGAGGGGTGGAATTAGCATTCCAGAGACCTGTCAGTGGTTAGCATTATCAGAATTGTTGGACTTGGAGCTACAGAGTTTGGTGTTTGCCCTGTTTTAAATCATGTATTGCTTGAGTATTTCTTTGCTATGTCCAGTGCCATCTTTTACAGAATGAGTGTTCTCTGCTGTTATGGGTTTTTTGGTATTATGGCTCAGTTCAAAGACCTTGGATTATGGGGATGTATGAACATCATTAGGATTGGTAAAAAATATGGGGTCTTTTAAAAGTTGGATGAATGTATTACATTTCATATCATATATGGTTACCAGTTTATGGGGGCCAGGGGTGGAATGTGGTGGTTTAATTCAGGTGTCCCCTATAAACTTCGGTGTTCTGAATGGTAGGTTCCCAGCTGATGGAGATATGGGAACTAATGCCTCCTGGAGGCAGTGTATTGTTGGGGCGGGCTTATGGGTTTTATAGCCCGTTTCCCCTTGCCAGTGTCTGGCACATTCTCCTGTTGCTATTGTCCGCCTGATGTTGGTAAGGAGGTGATGCTCACTCTCTGCTCATGCCATCATTTTCCTCTGCCATCATGAAGCTTCCCCTCGAGTCTATAAGACAAAATAAACCTTTTTTCCCCACAAGCTGCTATTGGTCAGATAATTTCTGCCAGCAATACGAACCTGACTGTAACAAGTCATGAATTTAACTTAATACTTTATCACAATTGGCTTTATCAGTACTTGTCAATGGCATGAAATAAAATTTAAAAAGATATATGAAGTCTCAGCTATAAAAATAGAATTTATTTAAATTATATACAGATGCATACAGAATACAAAATACATTTACATTCAACTTCTATTTCTCAACTAGAAAGTTATGTATATAGTATGAACAGCTATAAGGAAGTTACCATTTTCTATCTTTGATCTGAAGTATTCCCACAAATGGACTAGTCTTACCATCTTATGCTATGGCATTTACTTCCCCTCCACAAGAAAACTTATCATACCACATATATCTGGCAAGTTTCTTTAGCTTAAAGGACACACAATGCTGCAAAATATTTTCATCATTTTTTAATATCACCAGCAACACTTATTCCATTTATCTAACTTCCCCAATCTTTTCTACATTACTAGTGACCTGGAAATGGAAACCTGGTCATGTTATTGAACTTGATCTTTTCTATTCTCCTGTTGGCAAGCTAAATATATAATAAAATATTGTTTTATTTGCCTTGGAGCAACACATTTTGAATTAAGCCCCATTTCCAGTCTTACAGTCTATGTAAATAAGACACTCATATATGAAAACTGAAATATTGTGTCAATTATTTTCCTACCTTATAATCACTTTAAATAATTTGTTTAATGCTGATTTCAAGTAACTGCCTTAAAATCATATTGGTCTATATAAGCGAACTCATTTACCTCATATTTGTACAACTGCCTCATGGAATAGTAACAAAGCTCTAAGGGAAAGACTGACATCAATGATACAACAAACAATTCTTTCAAATAAACATATGCTCATGCTATGTATTTGCATTTAAGCAATTGTATAGGCTGTAAATGTAGCTCAGTGGGAAAGTCTAGCACGGTATAAGATCCTGGGTTGTATGTAGCAAAGGAAGAAGAAAGAATTGTATCCAGTGGTAATTACAATTCCACCAGGACAACCCTATCTGTCTTATGACTGGATTCCCAGCACCTATCAAAGTGCTTGATACAAAGGTATTTAGTATATAGTATCAAATGCACACATGAATAAATGAAAAAACAATATACACAATTTTGAGCTGGTTTAGAAGCAAATGTGGTCCATTTTATCAGTGGAAATAATTTTACTACACAGTGCTCAATATGCAAATCTTTACAGGAATGGTACTTTTGCAGGTATACCAACAGATAAATGCAGTCTTTTGTTTGATTTTTGCAGTGTTATGAATTAAATTCAGGACTTCATGTCTGCTAAGCACTCTACCACTGAGCTACATCCCTAGCAGCAAGTCTGCAGTTCTGAGGGTAAGTGGCAGGAACACAGCGGTGGTGGTACTGCAGGGGCAGATGTTAAACATAATGAGCCCTCAGGCAGGAGATACTGAACTAACCACAGCCGCGTCCAAGTTCCTGGGGTGCTTTAGATACAGCAATAGGTATACAAAAGCTTCTTAGCCATTGTAATATTCCCACTGCCCTGATAAATGACAGACATGTTGTAGGCAATATCTCTTCTTAAGTCTAACTGGTCAACTTCTATGCCCTAGGAGGAAAAAAAATACATGAATATATTTATATTTCCAATTGTCATGGTAAATAAACTTTTATTTATAAGTCTTAAAACATTATTAAAATTCATATTATACTAGAACTGTAGTACCTTAGACCTATGCTGATTCAACCAATCCTTATAGTAACGGTTTTGTCAAATTCTTAAAAAAGTCTAACCTATAAGGCATAGAAAAAATCTTGCCATTTAGGAGAAAAAAAAATCTTGCCAACCAGACAGAGCAGAACAGATTTCAAATGAATTAAGGATTTAATGGAGGAAGAGAGGTGGGAAGGAGAGAAGGAGGAGGGAGGGGAAGGAAGGGAAGGAAATAGGGGAGAAGAAAGGAGGAAGGAAAAAAGAAAGGAAATAAAAAGTATAGAAAATAAAAATATATACTTGAATAATAGAATCTTGTGAAAGGCCCTTCTATATAAAAGCAGCTGGCATGGTGGTACCTGCCTGTAATCCTAGCATCTGTGTGTGAGGCAGAGGCAGAAAGATCTTGAGTTTGAGACAGGTCTGAGCTACATCTCAGCAAAACCCTAGAAACTATAAGGAAGACGTATTTTCAAATAAAAGTAAAGCCTGTAGTATTGCTAAACAAAGTGTAATGTGTCCTTTGACAGATGAAATGACCAACAAAGGGATCTGAAGAATGTGCTGCTAATTCCTAAGACCCCTTGAGGAATGCAAGAGGAACAATGTAACTTTTCCTGTGTAATCATGTCTCTCTCTCATTTAACAGGATAAAGTGACAAGTTTCACATCAAACATACATCTCTGTAAGCCCAAAGATCCTTTAGTCTACCCGTCATTTAGTAACATCCCTAACATAAGTCTTTTTTTTGTAACACTTAAAAAATTTATTTATTGGCAAGGGGAGAAAAAGAGAGAGAGAGAAAAGGCTCGCCAGGCCTGTAGCCACTGCAAATGAAGCCCAGATGCATGCACCACTTTGTGCATCTGGCTTTACAGGGGTACTGGGGAATCAAACCTGGGTCACACAGGTCATTAGGCTTTTCAGGCAAGCACCTTAAATACTAAGGCATCTCTCTAGACAAGGTAAGCCTTCGTAAAACATATATTTTTTTATTATTAATTATTTGAGAGAGAGAGACAAAGAGACAGAGAATATGGGTGCCAGGGCTTCTTGCCACTGTAGATGCATAAGCCACTTTGTGCATGTGGCTTTAAGTGAGTACTGGGGAATGGAACCTAGGCAGACAAGCTTTGCCAACAAGCACCTTTAACCTGCTAAGTCATCTCCCTAGCCCTGCTGATGCAAGTTTGTTGAAATAGTACTACTGATTTTATATTCTTATCACTCCCCAACTCATTCTTAGGCTTCTTAAACTACTACCTACTATCTTTTAATTTGTTTTTAATCTTGTATGTGTGTGTGCGCACGTGTGCGTGAGAAGGCCTGAGGAAAACCCTGGGTGCCATTCTTCAGGTGCTGCCCACATGTTTTGAGACAGAGCCTCCCACTGGCCTGGAGCTCAGCAACTAGGCAAGGCCTGGCTGGCCAGTGAGCTCCAAGGACCCCCCCGTCTCCAACTCCCTAGCACTGAGTTTACAAGCATGTGCCACCATGCCCAGATTTTTTTAAATCTTTTATATTTATTTATTGGGGGAGGGGAGAAAATGGGCATGCCAGGGCCTCTAGCCACTGTAAACGAACTCCAGATGCATGTGCCACCATGTGTATCTGGCTTACGTGGGATCTGGAGAATCAAACCTGGATCTTTAGGCTTTGCTGGCGAGTGCCTTATCCAATAAGCCAGCTCTCTAGTCCATTTTTTTTAAATCTTAAATTAACTAATTTTTGCATGTGTGGGTGCCTACGGTATGGATGTCTTTGTACGTTTGTATGTGTATGGATTCACATGAGTGCACAAGTGCATGTGCACAGGTATATGTATGTGCACACTGGAGGGCAGGGGTCAACATCAGGTACCTTCCTCAGTCACTTTCCATTTTTAATTTAAATAATTTTTCTTTAAAAATATTTTTATTAAAATATATATATGTATTTATTTATTCATTCATTGGAGAGAAAGACACACACACAGTGAATATGGGCATGCCAGGGCTTCCTGCCACAGTAAATGAACTTCAGACATATGCACCACTTTGTGTATCTGACTTTATGCGTGTACTGGGAAACTGAACCTGGGTCTTCAGGCTTTACATGAACTGCCTTTAGGTGGCAAGCCATCTCTCTGATCCTCCATCTTATTTTTTGAGACAGGGCCTCTCACTGAACCTGAAGTTCACTAATTGAGATAGACTAGCTCGCCAGTAAGCCTAGGCATTGTCCTAGTTCCTCCTCCACAGAGCTGGAAGTGTAGATGGTGCACCCATGCCCATTATGTCCGTGCTGGGATCCAAACTCAGCACTGCGAGCACTTAGCCCACCGAGCCACCTCCTCAGCCCCATCTTGGCTTTCCTGACATGGCTTCAGGGATCAAATCAAGTCTTCATGTTTATTTACATGGCAAGCACTTTACCAACTGAGCTATTTCTCCAGGTGCACCTACCTTCTACACAGAGTGGAAACTGCAGTTGCTACTACTTCTTGTCGAACACAGACAAGTACGGCAGTATTGGAGAACGTGGGTTACAAATGCTGATAAGCAATAAGCACCCTACTTGGTTAAAACAGACAGACTCCCGGAATTGGCTCTCAGTTGACGTGGCCTGTGGAAGCCATCACATTTTGCTGCTCTGGTGACAGAGCAGCCAGGAAGCCCTGACCGCAGTGTGGCAATAGGCAGAAAATGCACTGTCTGGAGAAGTGCCAGCCCTACAACTCAGAATGAAGGAGAGAAGAAATGGAACCTCTGAGATGTGTGTCACACAGACTGTCAGTTGCTTGTAATTGTAAAAGACATAGCCTACTTTTTATAAATGAAGAAAAAAGGATTAAATTTCCCAGTTAAAATATAAAGTGGGATTGGAGAGATGACTTAGCACTTAAGGCACTTGCCTGAGAAGTCTAGGGACCCAGGCTTGATTCCTCAAAACCTATCTAAGGTAGATGTACATGGTGGTACATGTGCCTGGAGTTCATCTGCAATAGCTAAAGGCCCTGTTGTACCCATTCTCTCTCTCACACAAATAAATAAAATTTAAAAATCACTATTTTTAAAAAAGATAAAGTGACCAAATGATATAAATAAGACCCAGCTGGGGGTGGAGAGATGGCTTAGTGGTTAAGCACATGCCTGTGAAGCCTAAAGACCCCGGTTCTAGTCTTGATTCTCCAGGACCCACGTTAGACAGATGCACAAGGGGGCGCATGTGTCTGGAGCTTGTTTGCAGTGGCTGAAGGCCCTGGTGTGTTCATTCCCTCTCTCTATCTGCCTCTTTCTCTCTGTCTGTCACTCTCAAATAAACACAAAAATTAAAAAAAAAAAAAAAAAAAAAGGACCCAGCTGTATGGTGCTGACTTGATGCAGGAACTGACAGAAAAGGCATGGAATAAGGGATTCCATGCAAATGCAATCCTAAAAGAAAGCAGAAGCAGCTACACTTATATCGGGCAAAATGGACTTTATGTCAAAAAGTTAAAAGTGGTTAAGGCGCTTGCCTACAAAGCAGAAGGACCCACCAGGTTCGATTCCCCAGGACCTATGTAAGCCAGGTGCACAAGAGGATACCTGCATCTGGAGTTCATGTGCAGTGGCTGCAGACCCTGGTGCACCGTTCTCTACCTGTTTCTCTCTCTCAAATAAATAAATAAAAGAAAAATAAACCACGCCTTTAATCCCAGCACTTGGAAGGCAGAGGTGGGAGGATGGCAGTGAGTTCAAGGGTAACTAAGACTATATAGTGAATTCTAGGTCAGCCTGGACTACATGAGACCCTACCTCAAAAAAACAAAAACAAAAAAGTAAAATATATGCAAAAGAAAAGAAACACTACTGAGAATAGCCAACAACATCAGTGTCCAGCAACTGTGAATGAAGAACACACGTTATATGCACCTAGTTGATCATTCATCTGCCACACAAACAATGAAGTCCTGTCATTTGCAACAACATGGATATAACTGGAGGTCTTTTAGTGAAATGTCCAGGCACAAAAAGATGCATACTATATTATCTCACTCTAATCTAAAAGCTAGAAAGTAAAAAGTTGACCTCATATAAGCTTGTAAGTAGAATAGGGGACACCAAAGTTTAGGAAAATTAAGGAGGGGGGAAATAGAGAAAAGTTGGTCAGTAAGTACTAATTATATAAGAGAAAAAACTTCTGGTTCTTTATTGCACAGTAGAAGGCCTGCAGATAATAATGTACTGTACATTTCAAAAAGTAAGAAAAGATTCTGAATACTTTCATCACAAAGTAATAAACGTGTAAGGAGGTAGTCTTACCCTAATTTGAATATCACATAGTATATCCTATAACTATGTATAACTTTTGTGTCAATATTTTTGTTGTTGTTGTTTGTTTTTCAAGGTAGGGTCTCACTCTAGCTCAGGCTGACCTGGAAGTCACTATGGAGTCTCAGGGTGGCCTTGGACTCATGGCGATCCTCCTACTTCTGCCTCCCAAGTGCTAGGATTAAAAGTGTGTGCCATGATGCCCAGCTTTTGTGCCAATTCTTTTTGAAAGCCCAAACTGGCGGAAGCCTAGGCCAACTTTCACAACCTCCAATTTTGGGAGTCAACCAAAAAAAATATCAGCAGCAATTTAAAACATCTATAAGATTTACACAACATGTAAAGATTATGAGATAACACATAGTAGTTTTATCAACACAACTACAACTAGTCAAAGTAGAGTGACACGTGGGAGACACGATGAACCGCATGTGCACATGCTCACATGGTTGTTGATCAGGTCAGGAGGTGGGATGTCAACAGGTTTCCTGTTACTGAGCCCAGTTATAGAAGCGCATTAAACTAAGGGGAAAATAGATCTAGAAAAATTTTTGTGTTATTTTTGGAGATATGGTCTAAGTAGACCAAGCTACCCTTGAACATGAGATCCTGCCTTAGCTTCCCAAGTGCTGGGATATAGTCATGTATCACCATGTTTGGTCCCCCAGATAACTGTAATATACAAACATTTTACTGTCTAGACCACAGTACTTAGGTGAATGGATATCTACAGAGGAAATGAAGTGACTCCTCAGTTTATAAAAGTAAATTATACCTCAACAACAATTGGTGGGAGCTCCAAGGCCTTTTGGTAATAGTGGATTGCAAGATGAGTTAGCCCCAGTTGATGAAGGCCACGGCCCAAGTTGTAGAATGATTCCTGGCAAGGTCCACGAATACTGAGGTATCGGTTAAGGAAGGAAAAACCCTACCAAAACAGAGGAAGATAATTCAAAAATATTCTCATTTGCCAACTATATAGGGAATTACTCTATGTACAGGGAATATAAATATTTGTTTTTAAAAAAGAGACAGTCCAGCCCTTAAAAAACAGTATATGTTATACTATCTCCTATTTTAGATATATCAAACATGAATAAATCATAATACAGCAGTGCACAATACTGACAAGGTCTCTGATCCAACCTATTGGAATCTTGAAAGCAGAGGTTGCCCCACTTTGACCAGCATCAGAGCCATCTGGAGAGCTTGGTAGAGAAAGGATGATCGGGCCTCTCCTCAGACCTCCTGAATCAGAATTCACAGAAGTCTTACTTAACAAGCTCCCCAGGCAATTCTGAAATACTCCACCAAGCTTGAGAACCACTATCTTCTCTTAGCACAGGGGTGGGAAATAACCAGAAGAAGGAGGGTGGGAACTACTCTGGGAGAGGGTAACAGCAAGAGCAGCCCAGGGAACCTCAAGGAGACAAATCTTGGCTCCATCCTTATGTCCCTTTAACAAAGTGATCAAATAAAGGAGTTTAAATACTCTTTAGACATGCCTTACTTCTAACAAATTTTCCATGCGCACAGGAGAAAGCAATGAACTCTTTTTAGAAGCAGTTACAACAGTCCATCTTTTCCAGAACAGAGAATGCACGTTAACAAGGCTGGAGGGAATGGGGATGAGAAGCTATTATTTAATATTATTTGATGAGTAGGGTTTCTGTTTAGATTAATGGACAGGTTCTGGAAATATATAGTTGTGATGGCTGTATAATACAGAATGTATTTAATGTGACTGCACCAAATATTTCAATGATTAACATGGTAAATCTTATGCTATGATTAAAAAAAAGATCTCTGATTTTTTTGGAATTTACATTCTGATTTTTGTGTGTGTTTTGTTTTGTTTTCAACAGTCTTACTGTGTAGCCCAGGGTGCCTTGAACCTGAGCTCACTTGCCCCAACCTTCCCAATACTGGGGCTGCATGCAACATCACCACATATGGCTGAGTTTATATTCATGTTAGAGAAGACAAGCTACATTTAAAAAGCAAACAACAAAAACATAGTTTTCAATTGTTATGAGAACTAAGAGAATTTTTTTTTTTTTTTTTGCAGTACCGGACATTAAACACAGGCCCTTGTACATGTTAGGCCAGTGCTTTACCCAAAAGGAAATTGCAAAAGAATAATTTATAGGTGATGGCATAAAAACACTGACTGGGCTGGAGAGATGGCTTAGCAGTTAAGGCACTTGTTTGCAAAGCCGAAGGACCCAAGTTTGATTCCCTAGGACACACATAAGCCAGATGCACAAGGTGACACATGCATCTGGAGTCTGTCTGCAATAGCTAGAGGCCCTGGCGTGCCCATTCTCTCTCTCTCTCTCCATCTGCCTTTCTCTCTCTCTCAAATAAATAAATAATATTTTTAAAACACTCTGACTTATCATATATTATCACAAGTGAATATAAGTATAAATTAATTTAAATTAATCTTTAGAACCTAAGATAGAAATCCTTATTACACTCAGTAAATAAGCCTTAAACTTGAACATAAAATATGCTGAGTATTGAATATTCCCAACACAGTTACCAAGCAGGTGTTACTTCTGATACAGGATTTTTTTTTAAGCAATAGTAAATGTATTTATTTTCAAATCACATAAAAAGTAAATAGGAATCCAAGTGAACTACCTGCACTGTGAGAGCGTGTCTCTTCAGCACATACTTCTGAGACGCCATGTGGATAAAGGTCAGGCCAATGCAGAGGTTATAGAGTGGCTCATTGGGACAGGCACGAAAGGCTTGCACATACTGTCCTGGAAAGTGAGCAGTGGCATCAGAAGATGTGACAAGAACAGAGTTCCTGATTTCCTCATCACTTATTCAAATGTTTTAAACCCAGATATTATTGGTTTTGATATATACAGATACACATCAATTTTAACTTTACAGCAATAATAACACAATTAGACATTTCCCTGTAAGTGCATCTTGATCATGAAGAATAACTAAAACAGCTTTCAGGCACCACTAAACATTCCCATATAGAGTAATACTTTTAAATAACTTACCAATGTGACCATAAACCTATTTTACTAAACTTATTTTAAAAGCAAAATGAAAATTTGCCTTTTGAAGAATTTTATTATAAGATAACTAGTCTGTTTTATAAATTCAGATGTGATGGATCACGAAGATGAAAAAAGACTGTATGTATAGTTTTTCAATATATTCAACAGAGCAACTACTTTATTTTTTCTAAGAAAAGCTAAATATATAAAAATAATCTGTGATTTTATGAATTCTATATATTTCATATATATAATTATATCAAATGAAAACAAATTTTTCACATAAAGGAGTAATATATGATTTGCTATCAACAGGAAAGAAAATTTATTCCTCCCAGCTTTCATTGTAGGCACAATGACACCACAGGGCCTCTTTAGTAGAAAAGATGACAGACTACCATTTGGATTTTTCTATTTGTACTTTCTATATAAGTAAGCAATACAGAAAAATAAAACCAAACCTTAACTTCATATTTTCAAATATTTAACACTTCCAAAAAGAGCATACATAGTAAGTTTTTAATATCTGATGTTTGAGTTTCTATCGAAACATACTTTACAAAGACATCAGCTATACAAACATAAACATGAAAGTAGTCAATGGCCAAAATAATAGTTATTCAAATATGGCCATGCTAACTTTCAAGCTACTAATTAACTGTTCAAAATAATGTATTAGGTAGATTCAATTAGTTTCTGCTTTTAAAAGATAAACTGAGCAGAGAGAGAAGAATAACTTGCTGTGGGAAATGCTCTCTGAACCTTGGCAGTTCTGCTCCAGAGGCCAGGCTCTTGACCACTACACTAATAGTCATGTGCCAGGACACTTACCAAGTGCATGTTTGAAGCTACCAGATACAAATGCATTGTGTCCATTTAAAACACACAGGGCATGATTATCTGGGTTTTTCAGCATTAGACGGAGACAGAAGCGATGATGTCGTACATCTTGGGAGTGCATAGTAACTTGATTGAAAATATTCCAGAGCTGGGGTTTATTGACATTTTCCATTACCATTACCCTAAAATTTCAAAAGTGTGTAAAAAGGAAATGACACAAACATAAATTTCTTGATTCCTAAGAAATGAGACCATTTAGTATTACCCTTTCAACAATGAAAAGCATCATCCCCAAACAAAGATAAGCAGACTGCTTCAATCTACTTAAGGAAAATAAATCTCTTACACAATGAAAGATTTTCCCCAGAAAATTATGCTTAATTAGCATTCCTACATCTTGTTTCTTCAAAATATCTTTTAAAACAAACAAAAAAAATCCCACATCAAATGGTTTGCTTCACTTGTCTCCCTGCCCACAACAGCTACAGAGCAGTAAGCAGTGACAAACTCAGTGTGCCATGATGATGCTCTTTTATAAATGGGATTCTGAAGCACAAGAGCATAAAGTCACATGACCAGTGTCAGTGTGAGGATTAGACCCCAAGAAATCTAGCTCTAGTGTCCATGCTGTGACAGAATTTCTGAAAATCACCAAGGAGCTAAAGTAATAAGCAATAGGAGAGCTAAGCATGAAACAGTTTGTTAATTCTTGAGAATGAGAGCCTAAGACAAAGTAAATGCACACATGCTATTAAAGAATATTTAAAAATTATTGTAGTCACCTGATATAATCATATGCTTTTCTGAAATTTTTGTCCAGAATTGCAGCAGACAGACCAAAGTATTCTAGTTCTTTGCGTTTCTGTCTGTCATCATAAAATGAAAAATATTCCAGTGAAGAATCTACAAGCAATTCAGCTTCTTGGAATCGGGAAAGTTCACATAAGGAGTATATGGCCTTCAAAAGAAGGTTCCACCAGTCCTCTTTTGGCAAGACACTTGTGAGGACAGCAAATATTGCTAAAATGAAACCAAGAAAACCAGTTAGAGCAGTATTAATTCCAGAAACAGCAGTACTGAAAGAAACTCACACGACAGAGATAATAGCTGCCTGATTATGCTGCTTCAATACTGTGTCTTTCTGCCTCTACTGTTTACCAATCCAACATTCCAGTGGGTTCTCACTCTGAGTTGTTCCCCATTTGCTTTCTCAGTGCTAGCCTGGATCCATGCTCCTCAGGAAAGAACAAGTGTCCTGTTTGGTCCATGATGTGCCCACACAGAGGACTCTGCACACACAAGGCATGTCAACATCTGCCTAGCAAATGATTTCAAATCCATACTTCAAGATTCAGGTTGTGTTCATCTTTCTCTAATCTAAATTTCTTCTGCCTTAAAATCTCTTTTCCTTTAGCAATGTTTCTTTTTTCATTTCTCTTTTATAACACTGAAAAATAGCATACCAAATCCAGCCTTTAATCCCAGTACTTGGGAGGCAGAGATGGGAGGATCACATAAGTTTGAAGCCAACCTGAGACTACACAGTGAATTTCATATCAGCCTGGGCTAGAGAGAGAACCTACCTCGAAAAAACAACAAAACAAAAAATCATACCAGATATGGGTAGCATACAGCTGTAATGACAGCATTAAAGAAGCAGGAAGATTACCAAGAGTTCAGGACAGCCTGGGCTACAGAGCAAGTTCAAAGTAAACCTGAACAACTTAGTAAGACCCTATCTCAGGAAAAAAGAAAAGAAGAAAGGAAATGGGAGTTGGTTGCTCAAGCCTTTAATCCCACCACTCAGAAAGCTGAATTAGGACAACCATGAGTTTAATCCCCACCACATACATAAAAAAATTAATAACAACAATAATATTTTTGATTCAGTAATTATTATTCTGAGATCTATCCTAGACAATCAAAATGTGGACAAATCTACATATATGAACATGCTAACATTATAAAATTTTTGAAAATTATGTATTAAAAATAACTGATGTAATAAATTACATAGCATATGCAATGGAACAGTGCAGTCTTTAAATATAGCTATGCAGAGAACAGAGCAATGAAAGAAAAGTTCTGAGAAACTACTGAGGGAAAATATCATAGTACAAAGCTACAAGTGGGCTAAGAATGTAGCTCAGTGGTGCATCTGCCTAGCAGGTGCCATGCCCTAGTTTCAATCTCCAACAACAGAGTTGCATGCAACGAGACCTAGCACAGACATCTAATGTAATGCAATCTACTCCATGACGAAGCTAACAACAAAATTCTATAAATCCACGGGGAAAAAAAAGACCTGAAAAGAGGAAGGAAAATAGATGTCTTCTAAAAAAATTATTTATTTATTTATTTATTTATTTGCAAGCAGAGACAGACAGAAGACAGAGACAATGGCCATGCCTGCTCCTCTAGCTACTGCAAACGGACGCCAGATGCATGTGCCACTTGGTGCATCTGGCTTTACATGGGTACTAGAGAATAGAACTTGGATTTTTAGGCTTTGCAGGTAAGTGCCTTAACCACTAAGCCATCTCTCTGGCCCATGGTTAGGTCTTATATAGAGAAAAATAAGGGAACATGGTCCAAAATACATGCCACAGAGGTAGAAGCTGTTAGGATAAACCCAGAAGCAAAGAACTGGAGAGATGCAGGGTTGAGCCTTTTAAAGACACATCGGAAGCAGCTGAGTCCTCCCAGCATTCCTGACTCCACTACTGGTAATGACAGTTTGATAAATGTTTGTTGCACTAACTCACAGTGAAATAATTTTCTGCCAGACTGAATCTCCAGTTAGCCTACTCAGTTCCAATGTTCTGTCTCTGAAACAATCTAATGCTTTTATGTAAAAATAGATGCCTTTTAAAATCCTGGGAATGGCCAGGAGTGGTGGCGCTTACCATTAGCCCCAGCACTTGGGAGGCAGAGGTAGAAGGATTGCCATGAGTTTGAGGCCACCCTGAGACTACATGGTAAATTCCAGGTCAGTCTGGATTAGAATGAGACCTTACCTTGAAAAATAAAAAATTAAAAAAAAAAAAAGGGCTGGAGAGACAGCTTAGCAGTTAAGCACCTGCCTGTGAAGCCTAAGGACCCTGGTTCGAGGCTCAATTCCCCAGGACCCACGTTAGCCAGATGCACAAGGGGGCACACGCGTCTGGAGTTCATTAGCAAGTGGCTAGAGGCCCTGGTGCGTCCATTCTCACTCTCACTCTCTTTTTCTCTGTCTGTCGCTCTCAAATAAATAAAAATAAACCAAAAAAAAGTCAAAAAAATAAAAGTCCTAGGACTTGAGAGTGGGTCAAAGCCACTTATTTTCAAAGAGTTTCTATGACTATTCCACTTGTCAAAAGTGAATTGAACAGAACAAAGTATGTACAATTGAACTGACTGAGAAAATAATCTATACTATCATCTAATAAATTTTTTCTCTTCTTAAAGGTCAAATTAAGTTTTGTTTTTGAGAGAAAGATTCAAGCACATTTTCCTTTTAATTTTTTAAAATATTTACATTTAGCCTTTTAACATTATTAAGTGAGTTTATCAAGCTTGAGAGATTTTGATAGAAAAGTTCATTTTAACGCCGGGCGTGGTGGTGCACGCCTTTAATCCCAGCACTTGGGAGGCAGAGGTAGAAGGATCACCAAGAGTTCGAGGCCACCCTGAGACTACAGAGCGAATTCCAGGTCAGCCTGAATTAGAGTGAGACCCTACCTCGAAAAACAAAAAAAAAAAAAAAAAGTAAAGTTCATTTTACATGAAAATTTTCAATTATATTTCTGTCAAATATTGTTTACAATTCAAGTTTTTACATGACAAACTAAGCAATTACCTTTTGCATCATAATTTGCTGTCTCTTGGTCATTGTTGTCGGATATTTTGTCCCTTGATACTTTAATAAGGTAGAGGTGCCTCTCCCCAGATTTGGAGCTGGATATCAAGCAAACCTGGGCTCTATTCATAGCTACCTGAATAAAAGATGAAGCTTTACACTCAGTAACTGATTAAGGAAAACTGGTGACCGATAAGTAGCACAAATCAGACTGAAAGCTCCTCTAGCAAGGAAAGAGGTCAAGTGAAGAAGAAAATAATAATAGTAATAATAAACCTCTAAAAGTAGAATGAGTTTTTTCATACCAAAGGAATTTTGAGTCACTCCACACATTAAAAAACTACCCAATACTAGCTATCTCCTTGCAAAAAAAAACATAGATGCAAATAGTAAATCAGATTTGAACATTTCTGTTTGTTTTTTGGGTTTTTTTTTTTTTTTTTTTGGTAGGGTCTTACTCTAGCTCAGGCTGACCTGAAATTCTCCATGTAGTCTCAGGGTGGCCTTGAACTCATGGTGATCCTCCTACCTCTGCCTCCCAACTACTGGAATTAAAGGCATGAACCACCATGCCTGGCTGATCTGAACCATTCTGACCCATTCTACTGTCTATAGAGTCAATCACTGGGAATAAAATAGTTCATATTTCAAAGTAACTAGGTAAGATATTTCACTTACTTTACAACCAAATTATATTATCATCCACAACATCCCATTTTAAGGGCTCAGTATATAGCTCTACACTGGAGTTAACTGTCAGGCTGGCATGTGGAAGGCCCTGGGTTCAAACACCAGCGCTACAAGAGAATTTCCAATTATATAACACTAATTTCCAAGCCTTTTTCTTTAAGCTGGCCCTTTCCTGTAAAGATCAGAATGTTAAAGTAAAGAGCAGTCACCCGCACCTTCAAAAGCATGGCCAGCATGGTCAGTAAGGTATCCACGTATCCATACATTTTGCCTTGTGAAAACAACAGAGTTGAACGATGAAGCAACAACTTCAGTTCCTAAGTAAAGAAGCACACAATAATGAGTGTAGTAAGACTCATTTGCTATAAACTATCTTATATACCTAAAAAAAATTTGTTTTAGAAACCAAACCCTAAGAACATTTGCTTTATGAACTTTCATAATAATTAAAATCTAATATTTTAGAAACTATACTTTATATCTAATAAAAATTGGCTAAAATGTAATGCTTTTCAATAACACTACAATAGCCGGGCATGGTGGCGCACACCCTTAATCCTCGCACTTGGGAAGCAGAAATAGGAGGATCGCTGTGACTTCATGAGTTCCAGGTCAACCTGAGCCAGAGTGAGACCCTAAACCAAAAAAAAAAAAAAAAACCAGAAAAAAACACTACAATAGGGCTGGCAAGAATGTTAAGTAGTTAAGGCACTTGCCTGAGAAGCCAAAGGACCCAGGTTCAATTCCCTAGTACCTATGCAAGTCATACAGATGCACAAGGTGACACATGTGTCTGGAGTTCATTTACAGTGGCTAGAGGCCCTGGCACATCCATTCCTTCTCCTTCTATCTGACTCTTTCTCTTTCTCTCTCAAATAAATAAATAAAATATTAGAAAATACTACAAAGAAAACTTTGGTGAGGATACAATAGAGTGAAATTGTGAAGGGGAAAGTGGTGAGGAAGGAATTACCACAATTTATTGTCTGTAATTATGGAAGTTGTCAATAAAAAAAAAATGGCCACAAGCTGAAGAGAATGTTGTAAAGCTGTCTGAGCTAAGGAGAGAAACATAACCCACTCGGGAAATGTCCATGTTACACAGCCTACCTGCTGGGCAGCATTTGCATCTTGTGCTAATGTGTCTGGGTCATACATTGGTTCCAGAGCTTCCAGAGCTTTCTCGGGGCGGCCCAGCTGCTGCTGAAGGATAGAGAGTGCAATTCTTGCATCCAGATGGAGTGGTGCCAGATCAACAACTTTGCCATAGCTTTCAGCAGCACGTTCCATATAGCCCAAGGCCTTTAAACATTCTAAGAAGAGGGTAAAGTAAAATATTACTTGAATTGTTAAGTTATAAACTGGACAAAATAATACTTCCTTTTCAAATTTAATTAATTTTACTTTTTAAAACAGCCTCTGCAAGAATATAATCAGTGTATGCATTCAATTTGGTGACTTGTTTTATTTAATTAGTACTGTTTTAAGGATGTTCTCATGTTTTTACTGGCATTTTAACTGGCCATATAAAAATCAAATTGATTCATCATACTGTCTTTTAGGATGTTTCTGAATTCTTACTTTAGTAATACCACAGTATGTATCTTCATGTATATAAGGAGCCCAGTTGATTCCACTGATGTGTTTATCATGTATGGCAGTGATTTTAAAAACTTCATTGCAGGGCTGGAGAAATAGCTTAGTAATTAAGACACTTGCCTGCAAAGCCTGACAGTCTAGATTCAATTCCCCCAGTACCTCCATGCGTCTGGAGTTCAATTGCAGTGGCTGCAACCCCTGGGTGCCAATTCTCTGTCTCTCCCTCTCTCTCACACACACACATTAAAAAAAAGCCGGGTATGGTGGCACATGCCTTTAATCCCAACACTCGGTAGGTAGAAGTAGAAGGATCACCATGAGTTCAAGGCCACTCTGAGACTACACAGTGAATCCCAGGTCAGCCTGGGCTAGACTAAAACCCTACCTTGAAAAACCAAAAAAAAAGCCTTTTGATTACCCCAGTACCCTCGTAAAGCCAGATGTACAAAGTGGTGCAAACATCTGGAGTTCATTACAGTGGCAAGAGGCCCTGGCATGCTTCCCCCGCCCTCCCCAGTGTGCAAATAAATGATAAAATTAAAAAAATTTTTGATATCTCCATTTCCTCCCCTCTACATGTATATGTGAGTATAGAGTGCACGTGTGTGTTTGTGTTTATGTGTGTGAGAGCACACAAGTACACATGGCTGTGTGTGTGTAAAGACCAGAGGTCATTATCACATGTCTTTCTCCACCTTATTCATTGAGATAAGGTCTCTTGCTGAATTTAGAGCTCACTGCTTTGGCTAAATTACCTAGCCAGTGAGCCCAAAGGATTCCCTTTCTCTGGCTCCCCAGCACTGGGATTATAGATGTGCAAACATGCCTGGCATTTTACATGGGTTCTGGGGATCTGAACTCAAGTCCTCACCCTGACTTGATGTTATGTGCTCATTGCTAGGACAAAATATATGACTAGAAGCAACATAAGGAAGGAAGGGGTTCACTTGGTTACAGGTTCAGGGGATACTTTCTGCCATAGAGATGGGAGCAATTTCATGGAGCAGAACTGGTTATTATATTTTGCCAGGAAATTGAGAAACAAGAAGGGGGGGCAGACTATAAAACCTTAAGCCCGGGGATGGAGAGATGGTTTATTGGTTAAGGTGCAACCTACAAAGCCTAAGGACTCATGTTTGATTCTCCAGGTCCTACATAAGCCAGACGCACAGTAATGGAAGTGCGCAGTCACGCATGCACACAAGGGGGTGCGTGCATCTGGAGTTCAACTGCACTGGCTGGAGTCCCTGGGTGCCAATTCTCTTTCTCTCTCTCTCTCTCTCTTTCTCTCTCTCTCTCTCTCTCTCTCACACACACACACACACATCAAAAAAAAAGCCAGGTGTGTGGCACACACCTTTAATCCCAGCACTCGGGAGGCAGAGCTAGGAGGATCGCCGAGTGTCGAGCTACAATGAGACTCCATAGTGAATTCCAGGTCAGCCTGGGCTAGAGTGAAACCCTACCTTGAAAAACCAAAAAGAAAAAAAGGCCAGTTCTGTTGGGCTGGCCTCAAAAAGAAAAAGAAACGCGAACAACAAACATTCACACAATAACCCACTTTCTCCGACAAGGCTCCACCTCCTAAAAGTTTCACAACCTTCCCAAAGAGCACCACTAGTTGGGGGCTAAGTGGTCAAACACATGAGCCTATGGGGGACATTTTACATTTAAGCCACAACTTCCAGCAAGTGCTTTACCCGGAGTCATCTCCTCAGCCCAAATGCCTATATATATGTATTTTTTAATGAAGATGAAAACTACAAAATCAGTTGGACAAGAAGTAAAAACTTGTGTAATAGTAGCACACAGTCTCGTAGTGTAACCAACAATATATTATCCAGCTAGATATGAGGCCTGCTCGGTGGGAGAGAGCACATATATGGTTCCAAGTCAGAATCCCATGGACAGGAAGTTTCTAGACTTCAGAGAGAAGCCCCCACTGCTCTCTGGATGAGTGGGCTTACACACCAAAAAGCCTCTCAAATAGCTATGCATAGTCCCTTTAATCTAAGCTGCTCTCACTCTGGGTTAGAGAATTTGTTTCATTTCACAGATGACAGAAAACTGAGGTCTACGATCCATCAAAATGACAAGAAAAGATAATGCCTACCATAAGAACTGCCACCTCTACCACATCTGACAGGGCCAGGAGAAATTGTAGAGGAAGTGGCAACAGGAGTACTGATCTCACTACTGCCTGACAGCCAACTCCAAGGCAAAGGTGACAGAGACTATGATCAATCAAAACCCATCAAAGCAACTATCCAGAGACTACAGAGAATTCAACACCAAATCACACTGCTAATAGGCCTCTCATCGCTCAGGGAACATTGCAGGAGCAGAAAGACTGTGGATAAGAATTCTCTGAAGCATGTTCCACCTCCTTCTCCACAGAGACTGAGACCTTCATAACCCCACAATAAATACCAATAACCTCACCAGGGTGTGGCCCCAAGAATACAAGAATAGGGATGAGGGGAAAAAAGAATATAACCTTTTATAAAATAAAATTTTTAAAAAATACCTTCAATAAACTACCGTAAAATCAAAAATACTTGTACTATGGTTCTAATGTTTTATAATTACTGACATATTGGGAAAGCAAGTTCTTACCTGCTTGTATGATTAAAACTTTTCCTTTCCAAAACAAAAATATTACCTGCATGCCGTAGCCAAACAACTGCAAGGTTGTATCTTTCAGAGCAAACTAGTGCACTGAGGAGGGGCAGTGCAGAATTGTATTCACCAATATCCAGGAAAGCTTCAGCAACATCTAGATAGAGGTCTCCCATATCTTCAGGATTCTGTTCTACCAGCGTTGTCAAGAGAGGCTAGAGCAAAGAGAACTTAAAGTCAAGCATTCATTACAAACCTGTGTGTCCATATCAGTTATCTGAAGTAGGCAGAAAAGGAATAAGGCCAAAGAGCTTAAATAATCATTTGTATACATTTCTGTATCTACTGGGTGGGCCTGTTAAAGGACATTTTGTAGGAAGGGGGCCCACACTGCTCTGAGTGCTTTCCCTAACCAGCCAAACATGCCTGTGGCCTGGTCCATGTGTCTGCTCATGTTTTACAACCTAGTCCCTCAGTTAGCCCCATGGTTTACTACCTTCAGTTCTCATTCAAATGTCAACTTTCCAGGAAGGCCTGACTCTCCTACTAAAACTCGGCAACTTTCTCCTACATCAATATTCACTATATTTCTTCCTTGTTTTTCTTCAGAAAACCTATCACCAACCAAATGGCCTACAGAATGCACTACTTTATTCTATCTAGCCAATCCCAAAAGAATAGAAAACCATAAGGAGAGGGATTTACATATACTACTCAACAGTTTATCCTATAGTCAACAAGGTATAATCAATGAAATGCTTGGTTCAAAGTCAGAAAAAGAGAACCGCTATGAATTACTACCAACTGCCTAAAGACCTTATCATAATCTATAATCTATAATAAATAATAGATTGTTCTCATTTTAAGAGAAAAACATACTATGATATGCTCAATTCCAACTTATTTTGTGTTTATAAGCCTTGCCTACAAATGTTAATTTGATGCTTATTGTGTCCTATTTATCAAAAAATGTGAAACTTTAAAGTCACATTACAATTTTTAGTCATCTGAAGAAAACAGACTATAGACATAATCTGAAGTATCTAAAATTACTTACAGAAGTACAGATCTTAATGTCACTTACATTAAGTGGTTCAAGGATGTTGAGATGTACAAGGCAGACCATCAACTTCACTGTGATATCAATTGGCACACCATCAGGTATAGTGCAGGAAATGTTCTCATCAGCTGCAGAATAATCAAACAGATGAGAGTTCCTACATGCAAGCTCAGATGTAGAGAAAATCAATCTAACTAAATCTCATTTCAAATAACTCAAAGCAAAGATCCCACAGTTAATGCTAATTCTAGCTAATTCTATTACTAGTTTCTTATACTTCCTTCAGTATTCTTTCTGTACTAAGCTTCATTTATTTTATTGGGGAGGGTGTGTGTGCCACAATGCACATGCAGAGGTCAGTGATTCCACAAAAGAGTATGTTTCCTTCTTCCCACATGTTTAAGATTTTGCTCCATCCTCCCTTCCTAGACCCCAATCTCCCTTACTTAAACCCTACAACTTGTTGGGATGGAGAGATGGCTTAGCGGTTAAGCGCTTGCCTGTGAAGCCTAAGGACCCCGGTTCGAGGCTCAGTTCCCCAGGTCCCACGTTAGCCAGATGCACAAGGGGGCACACGCATCTGGAGTTTGTTTGCAGAGGCTGGAAGCCCTGGCGCGCCCATTCTCTCTCTCTCCCTCTATCTGTCTTTCTCTCTGTGTCTGTCACTCTCAAATAATAAATAAATAAAAAATGGACAAAATATATTTTTTAAAACCCTACAATTTGTGATTTCCCCTTAATAATTCAGATTCTGGGGCACCTCTCCTGAACCCCAAAATCCTGAATCACTTGCAAACAAATAAATATGTTTTTTAAAAAGTCTACTGTAGTGGGGCATGGTGGCACGCACAATTAATCCCAGAACTCAGGAAGCAGAGGGAAGCGGAGATAGTATTGCCATGAGTTTGAGGCCTGCCTGACCCTATCTTGAAAAACCAAAAAAGAAAAAAGAAAAAACAAAGAAAAGACAATTCTACTGTAGAGCCCTGATTGTCCCCTCATAATGGGGTGGCCTGCTGATACCCAGCATCATGAAAGGGTAGTATGCTCAATTGCTGGCCTAGCAAAAGATCAAAATTCCATACTCAAAGTGTGCTTTCTACTGTATGTGTATCATTTTTGCATTATCATAAAGTTGCAAAATCATTAATTAGGAACCATCTGTCCTAATAAAACTGCCACTACTCAAGCTCTAACATGCTACTGATGTTCCCTGATTCTGCTTATGCTAAATCATTAAGAATGTGAAGGAGGAAGGAAAACAGAATCAGCAAAGCACAGTGAAACACACTAAATGATAAAATGACTGCTATGGTGTCCAGTGTTATATGGGCTCTAGGGATCCAAACTTAGGTCCTCATGCTTACACGGCAAATACTTTACCACTGAGCCATCTCCCTGGTCCTCACCTCAAACAGAATGTGTAATAGTTCAGTGAAAGCCTTTGGAAAGTAAACTGCTATAAACCTAAAAGTGTTTAATTGACTCAGTACTTCACTTTTTTCCCATAAAAATAAAAGAAAATGAAGAGCTACAAAATAAAAATAAATGAAGACCCGCATGTTGTAGCCCATGTCTATATACCCAGCACTTTGGAGTCTGTAGCAGTACGAATGCCATGAGTTTGAGGCCAAGCAGAGTTGAGATTCTTGTCTCAAAAAAAGAAAGAGAGAGAAAGGAAGGAAGGAAGGAAGGAAGGGAGGGAGGGAGGGAGGGAGGGAGGGAGGGGGAGAGGGATGGGAAGGAGAAGAAAGGAAGAATAAAAAGGTTCAAGGATCAAAGAGAAACAGCAAGTTTAATAAAAAGAACTTAAAGCATTTTAAAAAATTAGTTATAAACCAATACAAGGAAGACTAAAAATCTCTGAGAAAATTTAGAATACTTGCTTTAGAATACTTGCTTTAGAACATTATCAATTCAAGATATTATATTATAAGCAAGAGGACTATGTACTCTTTCCAATACAAAGTTAACTACAACCTTTATTTTCTTCTGAGACGCCTTCTTCTGAACCATTTTTTTCTAGAATAATTCCAGAAAAATCGGTAATCACCTAGGAGAATGGGAAATAAAATAATAAATAATTATATATGAAAAATCTTTGTATAGTTATTTCAAACAGTCCTTGCAACAAAAAGATAGAAAAAATAAGTTTTTTAAAACATTTTTAAAAGAACTTATATTTAATAAGTTAAGTAACTCTTTGATACCTTAGTATTTTATTATGTTAACTTATACTAAGGATATGTAATAATTTAACAAAAAAACCAACCTACTTTCTAACAGAGTAATAATAAGTGAATCCATACAATTAGTCTAACTAGCCCTGTTACCATAAAGTATAAAACACACTTGATACCCACAATGACAAGACCATTGGTTATGGGGGTTTTTTTTGTTAGTTTGTTTTGTTTTTGTTATTTTTGAGGTAGGGTCTCTAGCTCAGGCTGACCTGGAATTCACTATGTAGCCTCCAGGTGGCCTTGAACTCATGACGATCCTCCTACCTCTGCCTCCCGAGTGCTGGGATTAAAGGCGTGCGCCACCACGCCCGGCCTGGTTATGTATTTTATATTCCATATGGAATTACTAGATACTCTAGCAATCTATGATTCCCATGTAAATATAAATATATATTATAAAATTAAATGAGGAGCTGTTGGCTTCTAAGAAATTCCAGAATATAAAACTATGTTCCAAACCTAAGAGCAGAGCACATAAGCATTCATTTGTACCTCCAGAGCTTTGTCATACTGCTTGTTAGAAATATATAGCTCGGCTGCGATGTTAACATCTTCCATGGAAACTAGGCCTTGGTGTTTTGAGAAAGCTTCTTCAATAATATTAATAGCTGAAGTACTATCATTGGCTTCATAGTAACTCCTATAAAATGTAAGTGGCATGATGAATACCTATTTAACTCTAATTATAAAACTCAGATTTTTACTTAGACCTCTAACAATGAACTGATTTTCCATTTTCTTAAAATATGAGAAGATAAAAATATTTTCTTCTTTACAATCATAATTAGTATTCTGACTCTCAGAACACCACTCTGATGGAGGGACAGAGCAAGTGCTTTATAAAAGATGATATGGTGCCGGGCATGGTGGCACATGCCTCCCAGTACTCAGAAAGCAGAGGTAGAAGGGTTGCTGTGAGTTTGAGGACACCCTAGGACGACAGAGTAAATTCCAAGTCAGCCTGATCCTACCTTGAAAGACAAAAACTAACAAGCAAAAACGACGGCCTGGGGCTGGGGAGCTGGCTTAGTGTGTAAGGTGCTTGCGGTGCAAGCATGAGGCCCTGAGTCCAGATCCCCAGTTCTCACATAAAAATGCCAGGCATGACAGTGCATGGGAAGACGACAAAATGATTCCTAGGGCTTGCTAACTTGTCAAGCAGAGTTGGTGAACTCCAGGCTCAGTGAGACTCTGTCTCAAAAAAATAAAGTGGACAGCAACCAAAGACATGCAATGTGAACTTCTGGTCTCCACATCCATGCACACATGCATGTACACATACCCACACCTGCACTCACACACATACAAATAAGCATGCACACATGACCATACACCACAAAAACACACACACAATGGCACAAGCAGGCTAGGAATGCAGCTCGGTGGTAGAGTACCTGCCCGGCATACCTTCAGTTCAACCCCAGCACACAAAGAAAAGGTGGCAAAAAGGGAGCCGAGAAAATCATGGTCAATCCATTTTTCTCAGAAAGACTATATGCTGTGAAAGCCTATGCTGTACTCAGATTAATAAACACCAGAGCTTTCAGGGCACAGCACCAGGGTTGCCTAGCATGCACAGAGACCTGTGTTCCATCCCCTGCACCATGGGAGGTGACACTTGTCAGAAGGATTCAAGGAACTGGATGGAATCTGACTGTCCTGTGTTCTTGAAGTGAACCTTGCTCATCTACAGAATAACAGTGTACTAAGAAAATTCAAGCTGAGGATACTGAGGGCAAAACCTTGGTAACTTCCTATGGCTTAGAACGTTCCCACAGTCAAGAAACAGCAGACCATAACTGATACCCATGCTCATGTCAGGACTACCAATGGCTATCTGCTTCATTGTTCTCTGATGGTTTTACTAAAGAACAGAGCAATCAGATATGAAAGACGTGTTACACTCAACACCAACAGATCCACCAAATCCAGACAATGAAAATTATGACCTGAGAGATGAAGATACAAATGACTTGATGACATCAAAAAAGACATGATGGGGCTGGAGAGATGACTTAGTGGTTAAGCACTTGACTGTGAAGCCTAAGGACCCTGGTTTGAGGCTCGATTCCCCAGGACCCACGTTACCCAGATGCACAAGAGGGCGCATGCATCTGGAATTCATCTGCAGTGGCTGGAAGCCTTGGCACACCCATTCTCTGTCTCTCTTTGCCTCTTTCTCTGTCTGCTGCTCTCAAATAAATAAATTTTAAAAACCAAAACAATTTTTTTTAAAAAAGAAGACATGATGTCTTTGTTAGAAAAGTAAAAAACAGCTAAGAAGCCCAAATATGAAGTGGGAAAATTCATGGAGCTTCAGTATGATATCAATAATCGGCAGTTTAGGCACTTTCTTGCAAAGCCTAACTAACTACCCAGTTTTGATTCCCCAGCGCCCACATAAAGCCAGATACACAAAGTGGCACATGCATCTGGAGTTTGTTTGCAATGGCTAGAGGCCCTGGTGTGCCCATTCGCTGTGTGTGTCTCTCTCTCTTCTGTCTCTGTTCTGTCTCTCACTGCTTACAAATAAATTAATAATTTTAATTAAAAAATAATTGTAGAGAGCCGGGCTTGGTGGCGCACACCTTTAATCCCAGCACTCGGGAGGCAGAGGTAGGAGGATCACGAGTTCAAGGCCACCCTGAGATTGCATAGTGAATTTCAGGTCAGCCTGAGCTAGTGAGACCCTATCTCGAAAAAAAAACAAAATAATAATAATTGTGGAAAAGCAACTGGAGATAAGACAGGTACTCATATTCAGAAACCTAACCGACATGAACAAGAACCTGCTTGTTTTTTCCTTTTCCAATGCTAAGGTCAAATCCCAGGCCCTGTGCACGCCAGGAAAGTACTCCTACTCAACAGAATCCCCATTCCAAGAATCTAAAATCCAGATTAATTTTTTTTTAATTTTATTTACTTGCATGCTGAGAGAGATAAGAGAGAACAGATACAGAAAAGAATGAGCATGCCAGGGCCTCTAGCTGCTGCAAACAAACTCCACTTTGTGCATTTGGCATTACATGGGCACTGGGGAAATCAAATCCATGTTGATAGGCATTGTAGGCAACTGCCTTAACCACTGAGCAATCTCTCCAGCTTCTAAAAATCCAGATTTTTTAACAGTGACAAGTCCTATCTGTGAAAAATAAAGTCAAAATCAGAGCTATTCCAAAGAAATGTGCAATGTCAAAATTTCAAATATCTTACTTTCTCTCTCTCTCTCTCTTTATTTTTTTTATTTATTTTTTTTTTTTGGTTTTTTCGAGGTAGGTCTCACTCTAGCCCAGGCTGATGTAGAATTCATTATAGAGTCTCAGGGTGGCCTCAAACTCATGACATTCCTCCTACCTCTGCCTCCCTAGTGCTGGGATTAAAGGCATGCACCACCATGCCCAGCTAAAGTATCTTACTTTTTTTTTTTTTTTTTTGGTTTTTTCGAGGTAGGTCTCACTCTAGCCCAGGCTGATGTAGAATTCATTATAGAGTCTCAGGGTGGCCTCAAACTCATGACATTCCTCCTACCTCTGCCTCCCTAGTGCTGGGATTAAAGGCATGCACCACCATGCCCAGCTAAAGTATCTTACTTTTTTTTTTTTTTTTTTTGTTTTTTGAGGTAGGGTCTCACTCTGGTCCAGGCTGACCTGGAATAAACTCTGTAGTCTCAGGGTGGCCTTGAACTCTCCACGTGATCCTCCTACCTCTGCCTCCCGATTGCTGGGATTAAAGGCCTGCGCCACCACACCCAGCTAGGTAGCTTACTTTCTAAAAGCTACTTTCAGTTCATTACCTGTGCTAAACAATTCCAACTTTTCTACCTGTGCAGATCTATAGCGCATTTATCTGATCACTTACTCACCGTCCTTGTGCTCTTCCTGCCTCCATAGTCTAACAAGAGAATTACTCCCTTTCTTACACCCTGTTTTCTTGACCTACCTCGCCCTTGATTAAAATCACCTGATAAAACTCTAACCCTAATTAAATCCAACTATACCTACCATCACTATCACCTGTGCAACTGGCATGGCACTGGTTACACCGCAAATTAATGACCGTCAGCCTCAGAGGGGCCTACTATACGAGAAACAGCATGAATATAGTTAACCTAGTCCATACGTCTCAAACTTGAATGCATACAAACCAACTGGAAACTATTTAAAGGACATTTTCTGACCCAACAGAGTTAAAGCAAGATGGCATCCTATAATCCTAACAAGATCCTATTTATTCAAATGCTGCCAGTCTATGGAGAGTACTTTACAGCCTCTCCTTCATCAACCCTAACACTCCCCCATCTATCTTCACTCTCACTCGGTGACCCTACCACTACCACAGACCACATCCTTCGCTTTCCTCTGTGTCATGGATGGATGACAAGTACACATGAGGCAAAGATCCCAGTCCTTCTAAATCTACTCAAGAATATTGCTCAAGCAATTGTCTCCTCTCTAAAAACTTCAATATGTCCCCCAATGTTGAATTCCTATTTAAATATGAATGTAACTTTTCCCAATTTAAAAAATCCTATTAATTCTACAAGTCATTCTATGGTTATCCCCCTTATACATTCCTCCAGGGTTGCCCATTTCACCTTTTTTATTTATTTATTTATTTATTTATTTATTTATTTATTTATTTGATTTTTGGTTTTTGAGCAGGGTTTTGCTCTCTAGCTCAGGCTGATCTGTAACTCACTATGTAGTCTCAGGGTGGCCTCGAACTCACAGCAGTCCTCCTAACTCTGCCTCCCAAGTGCTGGGATTACAGACATGCACCACTATGCCAACCTCACGCATCAATTTTGTTTGGAGTGCGGGTCTCACACTGTAGCTTCAGCCTCTCAAGTGCAGGTATCATAAGGGTGCCACCAATCAATTATACCTTTTACCAGTCTTTCAAACGGATCTCCAAGTTGATAAATCTGGCTTACATGGGTCCTGGGGAATGGAACCTGGGTTCTTTGGCTTTGCAGGCAAGCATCTTAACTGGTAAGCCATTTCTCCAGCCCAGAAATTATTTTTATTTTGTTCATTTATTTATTTATTTATTTATTTGAGAGCTACAGACACAGAGAGAAAGACACATAGAGGGAGAGAGAGAGATTGGGCGCGCCAGGGCTTCCAGCCACTGCAAACAAACTCCAGACGCATGCGCCCCTTGTGCATCTGGCTAACGTGGGACCTGGGGAACCGAGCCTCGAACCGGGGTCGTTAGGCTTCATAAGCAAGCGCTTAACCGCTAAGCCATCTCTCCAGCCCCAGAAATTATTTTTGATACATGGTCTGGTGTAGCATACAACCTAGAACCTGACCTCAAATTTGATGTGCTGTTACAATTAGTTTCTCATTGCTGAACAAACACCCAACCAGAAGCAGCTTATGGGAGGAAAGGCTTTATTTCAGGTTTACGGATTTTCAGGGGAAGCATCATCATGCCAAAAGAAGCTGGCTCAGAGATCCACAGCAGACACCAACAATAGTCAGCACAAAGGAACATTCAGAGCTCCAATTGGCTCTCCATACACCTTAGTAGAGCTAGACTACAAGATCCACCTCCAGTGACACCTCCTCCCCAGCAGGGCTCCACCCACTGGAGACTCAAGTTGCAAGCTCAATCTTAATCACACATCTCTGAGGCTATGGGGACATACATCCACATTCTAACCACCACATCTTAGATGACCTTGAACTCCTGACTTTCCTGACTTCACCTCCTCAGCACTGGGATTACTAGTGTGTGCTACCCTGACCAGTATTAATGTGGTGCTCAAGAGCTTCATGCATGTTCAGCAAGCATGCTAGCAACTAAGCTACATTCTCAGACCTGAAAGAAAATTTTTAGGTTTAACATATTATTCAACTACTGGCTTTCAAGATAAAATAATTATGGAAAAATCTCAGATCATAAAGGTTTCATTAACATTTCTGTAATAAAAAAGATTACAAATATACACAACTTCAACCTTCAAAGAAATCTGCCAGGCATGGTGGCACACACCTTTTATTCCAGCACTTGGGAGGCAGAGGCAGGAGGATCGCCATGAGTTCGAGGCTACCCTGAAACTACATAGTGAATTCCAGGTCAGCCTGGACTAGAGTGAGACCCTACCTTGAAGGAAGGAAGGAAGGAAGGAACGAAGGAAGGAGGGAGGGAGAGAGGGAGGGAGGGAGGGAGGAAGGAAGGAAGGAAAGAAGGAAGGAAAGAAGAGAGGGAGGGAGAGAGAGAAGAAAGAAGGAAGGGAAGAAAGGAGGGAGGGAGGGAGGAAGGAAGGAAGGAGAAAAAGAAAAAGGGAGGGAGTGAAGGAAGGAATCTGGCAATCTAATAATCTTTCAGCATTTTCAGTTTCTAAGCACTGAAAATGTACCTTATATTCAAAATTTTCTAAACAATTATACAATTGACTTGAAAACAGAATAGCACTGAATAAATTTTAAATTTTTTTCTCTATATGTAGGGTAAATATAAAACAAAGGCAGACTATTTCTTTTAACCTCAATGAAAAGTATATTCTATTTCAAATATATACTTTGATTTGCAAAATGACTAATGAAAGCATCTATATATACTTCACTCCAAACTTACTTTGCCATATCTCTAGCCAATTGCATAAAACGATCACCATCAGATGGAGACAAGAGATTTAAAATACGCCTATACCCATCCATGGCCATTTTATGATCACCCATCTGTTCATAAAGGCTTGATCTCTCCCACAGATAGCGAACATTTGTAGGCTCATATTTAAGAGCTAGAAAGAGATAAAGGAATAAAAATTACATTCTTATTAAGAGAAGTAAATAATACCTAGGTGTGACTTATCTCAGAAAATTAATTCTCCACTGGAAACAAGGCAATTATTCTGGACTAAATCTATCTCCACAGAACTCTTGACTGGGCTTGACCTAAAGCCAGAAAGCTACATGATTTTCCATATTAATCTTCATTTCATCACTCTAGTCTGACATAAACCATCAAGTAACAGCTTCAAACTAAGAGCAACCTTGGGGGAAACTGTTTAAGGACCAATTTTTATGCTTTATTAGCACACAATATAAAGTCAAAAATAAACATGAGAATAGACAAACCCAGATAACCACAGTATCACAGGATAAGAAACAAAACATAAGGGCCAATATCATAGTCCAGAAGAAAAGTGCAATTGATGAATAACCTAGGGCTAGAGAGATGGTTTGGGGTTAAAGGCACTTGCCTGTGAAGCCTAAGGACCCAGGTTCAATTCCCCAATACCCATGCAAGCCAGACACACAAGGTGATGCATGCATCTGGAATGTGTTTGCAGTAGCTGGAGGCCTGGCACACAATTTTCTCTCCCCCCCCCCCTCTCAAATAAATAAAATATGAATAATCTACTATGTAACACCTGACCAAACAAGAAAAAAAATGTACTGTTTTTCCATGTAGCCCCCAAAGCATTTTAATTACCTTTTGTATAGCAAAAAATGGCCTGCTTAATATTGTCTTGTTCCAGAGACATTTCTGCCAGTCTAACCCATTCTTCTGTGTCACTGGGATTTAAATGTGCAGCAATCAACTCAAATTGCAATGACTTTTCCATGTCACCTTGATCCTCATATATCATGGCAAGAGTAGAGAATGGCTCATAAGCCAAAGGAGCTAAAATAAATGAAAAAGAAATATAAACTCCATTGGCTAAAGATAAAATAGCAAATTTAAATGTATCCTTACAAAAAAAAATTAAAATTAATTTAGCATTGTCTGATTGGGAAAACAGGGAAAAAGACTTTCAAGTGATTTTAACATAATATACCTGCCATATTTAAATCAACAGGGTTGAGGATATAGCTCCTCAGAGTAGGGGGAGGGAGAAGAGGGAGAGAAAATATGAATGAGAAAAAAAAGATTAGCAGAACATAAGTCTAAAAGCTCTAAAATAAAGTTTAAAAAATCTAGCAAGGCGTGGTGGCTCACGCCTTTAATTCCAGCACTTGGAAAGCAGAGGTTGGTGTCTTACCATGAGTCCAAGGCCACCCTGAGACTACATAGTGAATTCCAGGTCAGCCTGAGCTAGAGTGAAATCCTAACTCAAAAAACAAAAACAAAAAAACCTTTAAGACTTCAGTAATACAAATGACTGCTTTTCAATTACTCGCTCTGTGGTTTTCATTTTCTGAGTAATAACTCCTATTAAATGGGAAAAGTGGCAGGTTACTGTTACCACAATCACTCCTCACTCCTGAATGTATTTTATAAATAAAACACTTCTTCATTTGTTTAAAAGCCAGACAGGTCAACTGTCATAATACATGAAGACCCCAAAGAAAGCACCTTGTCTTATGATTTCCATGCACATCAATATGGCCTCTTCATGTTCTCCCCGAGCAAAGCGAATATTCGCTTCACCCATGAGACCCCTCAGAGCTCTGGGTAGTTTACTCCGAGGCCTTTTCTCCTATGTGGAAGAAAAATGGCATGAAGGTTAAAAACACAGTAAGAGCTTAGATTACAACCCCAACCACATTAATAAAGAACATAAAATTAAATTTCCTTTTAAAGCTTTTTAATCTTCTAAGCTCCAAACTAAGTACTAAGTGGTTTCAAATCTAACTCCTTAAATGGAAGAAATATAACACTCAAATGTCGTATATTAATGTGACTCTTGCTTTTGGTCAGAGAAGCTTCTGTTTTCAGATGGCAGTGATCACTGGGATGGACCAAAAGGCACCACAGTGCTGAGAACTGGTGACAGAGACATCTCTGTCCCACCTTCCAAGGCTCAGGGTCCATGGCAGAAGAGGTGGCAGAAGGAATGTAACAGCCAAAGGAAGGGTAGGACTCCTTACAACATAATCTTCCAGACACAAATTGGTTCAAAATCAATGACTCTGCAGTGCCTACTGCTACTACCTACACAAGACCCTCAAAATAGGAGGAAAAGATGATGACATCAAAATAAAAGACAGACTAATTAAGGGGTGAGGGGATATGGAAAGTGGATTTGTGAAGGGAAAAGTGGAGGAGAGGAGAGAAATCATCATGGTTTATTGCCTATAATTATGGAAGTTGTCAATAAAAAAAAAAGTTTAAAAAAACTCAAATGTGGGAAAGAATAAAATTATTCTGATACTCTCCAAAGATGAGTATCTAATAAAGTAAAAACAAAATACATCCTACAGTAAAAGTTCAGAGGACAATTAAGTACATTAGGAAAGCAAAACACAAATGGTCAAAAATTACTAAATTACTAATTAGTATAAAAATTACTAAGCTACAAATGGATTTACATGCCAGAAATCTGACTGTGCAGTACTCTACTAAAGGTCTTCCTTCCTTGAAATTTATCTATGTAGAATAGACTTAGTTAAAAAAAAATACTAAGTTATATTATGTATCTTTCAATAGCAAAACTACAAAATATCCTGACACATGAAGTTAAGATTTTACATAAATTCTCTAAAATAAGTAATAAGAAATGAACGACAGCCATTGTCTCACATTATTTCCTTTTCTATTGTTTGAACCGTTTCCAGAGTAGAATTTAACTAATGCTCTCATTGAAATAACTATGCCATTTTCTTACAGCTTATAGGTACCAAATTAACTTACTTTCATCATTTTTTTGGTTTCACGATTGAGAACCATCTCCAACACAAATACGTCCCCTGCAGTGGGTTGCTCAGGTGTTTCCTCCTCTTCCTCTTCTTCTTCCTCCTCTTCCTCATCATCTTCAGTCTCTCCGAGCATGGAAGCAAAGACCTTGTGTACTGACTTACTCACACCATCCGATGTTTCTCCTAAACAAAGACACATTACACATACACAATAAAACAACTTTTAGAAGACCAAAATGATATATATATATATATATTTGCTAGTTCATGGAAGTATAAATTACTTACTTTGGCCTTTGAAAATATGAAAGCAAAAAAAATGTAAATATCCCCCCAAAACACAAAAGAAAACTGTCACAAAGTTTTTTTATCTACAAGATTTGCTAACATCCTTTAAGCTTCATCCACATATACAGGCAAAATAGAGAGATTAGACGCACATACAGTAATAGTTAAAAGTTAAAAGAGAAGGACAACTTGTTTTCTTTAATTACAAATTACAGAATGAAGTGAGTGTGGTAGAGACCATTACGTCTAACACAGTAAGTGCAAAATGCTATTTGATTGTAAGCTTTTTTGCCATCATCTCCATGTATCGTTAGTTGTATTAACTTGAAACTCTGTATGTACTTAAAATAATGCCCAGTTGGTAAAAGCGCAACGAATGCTAGCAGCCTGATTTTATTTATATTTCGGGGTACCACTATACAATGTTTGGATGTTCATAACCATGAATTTGAATGACTCTAAAGACGACTAGGGTCACATCTCACTCTCTTTCTTTGCTTGCAAATAAATATATAAAAATCTTTTTTAAAGCTGGGGATGGTGGCCTTTAATCCCAGCACTTGGGAGGCAGAGGTAGGAGGATCACCACGAGTTTGAGGTCACCCAGAGATTACATAGTGAATTCCAGGTCAGCCTTGGCTAGAGCGAGACCTTGTCTTGAAAAAGAAGAAAAAAAACATCTTTTTTAAAAAAAGGTTAAGTTGAGGAACCAAGTATCTGTAAAATAAAATAGACAACTGTAACATTTTAGAAAAGATTCAAAAATACCTAAAATTTAAATATGCAAATACATTTTTTTTTTTAAATCTAAGCCTGCAGGCTGGAGAGGTGGCTTAGTAGTTAAGGGCTTGCCTGGGAAGCCTAAGGACCCCTGTTCGAGGCTCGATTCCCCAGGATCCATGTTAGCCAGATGCACTAGGGGGCGCACGTGCCTGGAGTTCATTTGCAGTAGGCTGGAAGCCCTGGCATGCCCATTCTCTCTCTTTTTCTCTCTGTTGCTCTCAAATGAATAATTTTTTAAAAAGAATGTAACCATATTAAAAAAAAAAAATCTAGCCGGGCGTGGTGGCACACACCTTTAATCCCGGCACTCGGGAGGCAGCTGTAGGAGGATTGTTGTAAGTTCAAGGCCACCCTGAGACTCCATAGTGAATTCCAGGTCAGCCTGAGCTAGAGTGAGACCCTACCTCGAAAAACCAAAAATAAGAAAAAAATCTAAGCCTGGGGCTAGAGAGATAGCTTAATGACTAAGGCACTTGCCTTGCAAAGCCAAAGAACCTAACACTTGGGAGGCAGAGGTAGGAAGATCACAGTGAGTTCCAGGTCAGCCTGAGCTAGAGACCCTACCTTGAAAACACCCCCCCCCCCAAAAAAAGGAAAAAGGGGATAGTTGACAAATAAGTAGAAGGACAAAATACAAGGAGTGCAAGGATCTAGGGGGAAATGAGGTAAGGGAATGGGGAGATACATAAAACTAATGATGGTATAGAACCATAGAAACCTTCCTCTTGTTAGCTAATTAAAAGGCTTAACTGTGTTAATGAAAGAGGTGAAGGGGAATAAACCTTCTTCTTGTTAGCTAATAAAAAGACTTATCTCTCTACATGAGAGGTGGAGGAGGGGGCTTTGAGCAGAAACACCCTACGGGTGCTTTAGGCTTTACCCTAAAACCATAAGCTGTTGTTGGTAAATCCTAGTGCCAGAATTGGGTTACTCATCCCAAGCACAGTGAACTGTTGTTCAGGGAGGCCCATGAGGCCCCAAAAACAATGCAGGCCACTGCCAAAGTAGCTGATTACCCACCAGATCTAAATGGTAAGACCCTATTACTAAAAATACCACAGGCTGTGGTTGCAGGACATCAAGAGATCTTGCTGGCAATGAGACCGACACCAGCTCCCTGCTGACTAGTTCTTATAATGGTGGTCAGTGCTAAGCAAGCTCCTGGGGAATAAAGGCCACTAACAGATTGAGGAAGCAGTGGTTCCTGCAAGCAACAAAATCAGCCAGGCAAGATTAAACATCAGCAATAGTGGTACACAGGCTATGGGGAGAACCAACTTTCTGATTAAACATGAGGCCCATTCAGTGGGAGGAAATTCATACCTGGTACTGAGAACCAAGTCAGAAGCCTATGGCTTGAAAGGTCACAGACCCTAAAGGGAAGGTTCCACTGTTATTTGGCTAAAAGGAGAGGATACACCTGTCAAAAGTCTTCTAAATGTCTTATGTTTATCACCCTTTGATCCATACAGCTCTCACTCTTGCCTAGAAAATCTTTTTTAATTTTTCTATTCATCTATTTATTTGCAAGGAGAGAGAGAATGAATAGGTGTGCCAAAGCTTCTTGCTACTGCAAATGAACTCCAAAGGCATGCACCACTTTGTGCATCTACCTTTACACAGATACTGGGGAACTGAACTCAGGAAGTCAGGCTTTGCAAACAAACACCTTAACAACCTGAGCCCAAGAAATAATTACTAAGCAGCTACTATACCCTAAACATTGATGAAAAAGAAAATCCCAAGGGCATCATTGCAATGAAAACAGATGACAATGTTGTCAATCACTTTGCTAGGCCTTCTTAATACTTAATACAAATAGCAAAAGATCTCAACATACCTTCACTGGCATCTTTGTCCAGGGATTTGGTTGAGTCAATTCCTGATGATGATGGAACTTCAGCATCATGTAGATTCTCTCCAACTGATGGTTTTCCTTTTTCCTGAAGAGTGTGATTAAAAATTAGTTAAACAGTCCAAAAACGAATACAGATTTAGTTCTCTCTGCTGGCAGAGCATTTACTCTATTTCCTATTTATAAAACTGGAGACTCCACACATCCACAATATATGGAATCTACATATGAATATAGTCAAAGCATCTCAAAGTATTCAGGTCTTAATCTTTGGCCTGCCATAAACATATAAAATATCTTAATGTCCGGCCAGGTGTGGTGGTACATGCCTTTAATCCCAGCACTTGGGAGGCAGAGGTAGGACTGCCATGAGTTCAAGGCCACCCTGAGACTACGTAGTGAATTCCAGATCAGCCTGAGCTAGAGTGAGACCCTACCTGGACAAAAACAAAAAAGAAAAGATATTAATGTCATTAATCTAACACTTAAAACAACGACACGAGGCACTAAGTAGTTCATGAATTAAGAAACCACTAAATAAATTCAAAAGGTCCAACTGCGTTTATTTTCCTTTTGTTGTCAAATAAGAAGATACGTAAGGTCCAAATATTTCTTCAAACTATGAAAAATGGAATATATGTCCGGGTGTGATAGCACACACCTTTTAATCCCAGCACTTGGGAGGCTGAGAGACAGGTAGATCGCAGTGAGTTCGAGGCCTGCCTGAGACTGCAGAGTGAATTCCAGGTCACCCTGGCCTAAAGTGAAACCTTACCTCGAACAAAACAAAACAAATAATAATAATAATAACAATAATAATATAAAAAAATAAATGGAGTCTATGAACGAATATTTTATCATCAGGCAATTCAATTCCCCCGGCGCTGGGTCCTCAACGCTTCCATTTAACACAACAAAAGCAGCTGGGGCGGAAGACGCAGCCCACCCCCACCCACGGGCACCGAGAGCCCGAAGTGAAGCCAGGTTCCGAGCCAGCAACAATCCTGGGACTCCACTCTTCTCCCAGCTCCATTCCGCCGGACAGCGCTGGGAGCCGAGGGATTTGCTGGCGCCAGGGGTGGGCGAGGTGAGCGCGGGCGCAGAGCTCGGGCGGGGAGACTACTGGAAGCGCTGAGCACCGACGAGCAGAGACAGGGGCACTTTCGGCCCGGGGAAGCCGCTTCCCGAGCTCCCGCCAGGCCCGGCCCGCCGCGGGCGTCTTCCCGGTGCCCGGGCCTCGGTGCCAGGCGAACGCCAGGACCCGCCTGGCCTAGCGGCTTACTTTCTTCTCGCGGGTTTTTCTCTCTTCTCTCCGCTTTTCGAACTCTTCAAAGGAGATTTTCCCTTCCAGGTAGTCGATCAGCTCAGGGCTGAACCCCGACATGGCTGCCGGGCGGCCGAGGCAGCGCAGACGCCGAGGATGAGAGCCGGAAAAGCAACGACTCCTACACTCCACCGGGCGTGCTCCCAGGAAACATGCCCGACCCGCGCGCCGCAGCCTCCGCACTCGCGTTCCGCTTGCGCGCCCGGCCCAGGGACTGTTCTTGGGCAAAATAAGTCTCCAAAGGTCTCTTTCGGCCACTCACCTGCTTCCCTCTGGTTGCCTGCTTTAGACTATTAAGCACTTGAAAGTGCATTTTAAACTGACCTTTGGGCTAGGGGGTAGCGCCCAGTGGTAGAGCATTTACCTAGCTCCCACCAAATATATTTTTCTTATTTTGTTTGTTCGTTTTTTGTTTTCTGCTTTTTTGGTTTTTTGAGGTAGGGTCTCACTGTAGCCCAGGCTGACCTCCAGATGCATGTACCATTTTGCATCTGGCTTTACATGGCACTGCAAGAAAGTGCTTTAACTGCTGAGCCATCTCTCCAGCCCCCATCCCCCCCCCCCCCACACACACACACATTTTATTTTTTGGTGCTGCGTATTGATTATATGGCTTTGGGCATGTTAAGTACCCATTCTACCACTAAACTACACCCCTAAATCTAGAATCAGAATTTGAACCCTGGTTCACAAATGCTGTGTTGTTAATCGTGATAGTCTCTTCCATAATGCTATGTTTCAATTCCTACATGTTCCTGTGCTTTAAATGTTATTTTCTATTATAACAATTTCTTTTCCCTATTCTAGATACACTACATATAAACATCTTGAGTTCTGGAGCGATGGCTTAGTAGTTAAGGCACTTGCCTGCAAAGCCAAAGGACCCAGGTTCAATTCCCCAGGACTCACATAAAGCCAGATGCACAAAGTGGCACATACATCTAGAGTTTGTTTACAGAGGCTAGTGGCCACAGTGGGCCCATTATCTCTGTCTCTCTTCTATCTCTCTCTGCTTGCAAATAAATAGATAAAAATATTTTAAAAGTCTCTAGAGCACAGGGTGTGGTGGCCCACACCTTTAATCCCAGCACTTGGGAGGCAAAGGTAGGAGAATCACTGTGAGTTTCAGGCCAGCCTGAGACTACATAGTGAATTCTAGGTCAGCCTGGGATAGAGTGAGATCCTACCCCCAACAAAACAAAAACAAACAAACAAAAAATCTTGAGAACAACTTTAGTTCATGCATTGTTAGAAACCCTACCTTTAGCATTTGAAAATCAAATTTGATGGAACTGAAAGGACTTTGCAATGTTGAGCTTGGTGTACTTGAGCACTTAGAGACAAGATATAGAGATCCTATCAACTGTCTTTATGGTAATGCAGGTGAAGATAACATCAGGAACTGAAGAATCTCCAATCCAACTCTCAAAGGGGGGCAGTGAACCATTGTAAATAGGGATGGATGGTTACCTAATAAGGAGAATATTCTTCCAAGACCCAGATGGCTTACAGAAGTTTGTTTTATTGCTGGTTACCTAGAATATGAGGATGACACATCTGCAGACACAGATTCATGTTAAAGAAAAAGGGAGCAGTGAACAAAGGGGTGTGGAGAAGTTATTCTGCTGAGGAGCATCTTAATGCCTTGAAAGTTATTTTATAGGTCAGAATGTAGCATGATATCTTTCTATTTTTCATTTTTCTACTTCCTTGTAGTGATTTGTCCCTTGATGAGTCAGAGACATCCACATTACCTTAAGATGGAGCAGAATTGTTGTAGCAGTAATGAAAATAGCAAGAAGAAACATTTCGGTCTTGCAGGCTGATTTTTGTGAATCAAAATGGAAAGTCTGAAGGAAGCAGAACATTAAATTTTTGCCTTAACAACTGAATTAAGAGTACAAAGAGATGACGTTATTCTTTCCCTTGTTGGGGGATGAATCGTGAGGAGCTTGATGCTCTTGGGGTGACCATTTTTCCAGGTGTCTCACTTTTCTGCAAAAGCTAATGGATCTTTCTTTTGGGCTCCATCTTTGTGAGCAAACATCATGGAAAGTGGAGATACACTTTCTGTGGCAGAGAGTGGATTTATTTTCTGACCATTATAATAGAAATATGTCTCATTTGGGGGCAAATGTTGGACATTTTTGCTAGTAATCCTATAATTAGAAGGGGATGAGGGTTCCCAAGTGTGGACCACTTCAGCTTTGGCACAAACACACTTTTACAGTGGAAAGATGCATGTGCTTGCATTGATACTTTGAAAACTCATAGCTAAAAGTCCCATGTAGATACCCATCACTTTCAACAGCCATGAAGCCAATAAGCATTCTCTATGTATAAGTCTTGTTGTGTAGAGTAAGGATGGTGATAAGAGAGGGAAAATGAGTTGTTAGATTCACTCAAGAGCTCCACAGTGGCATGGGACTCCCTACCACTCAGTCATTTATCTTAATAAGCAGCTATATTTAGTGAGGAACAGTTCATCAGTAACTACTTATATTGTTAAATAGTAAAACATCTCATTACTAAAAGCAGCTTCCATTATTGTGTCAATGATGGTAGAATAAGATAAATTGACTTAAATTTAACAAGTGTTTATTCAACACTTTTTACATACCTGCCATTGGGTTACATGCTTGTGAAATAAAAGTGAATTACATAATGATCTTTCCCGTCAAAGACCTCATAAGCCTCTAGGAAATAAAGATACTTGTGCAACTAACTACAACAGAACATGCTAAGACAGACACAGAATATGTTCTTGCACATGTATTTTATTCTTGATATTTGGTATCATAATACACAGAAAACTACAAGAAGCTATTTTGAAATGTACAGAACAATGATATTAGGGCACTGATGGTTGCATTCTAGGACAATGTTCCTTGCTTGAATCATAGAGAAAATGATGACAATGTCCATGAATTATCATAGGAAGCAGAGTTATGTCAACAGACAACATGGAAAATAGAAAACTTCAGCATGAGCTAATGGCAAGGTGAGGAGACTGGTTGAAAGAGATGATTCCCCTCTTTCTACTATTCGTTGCTGAGTAGGGTTTATTCGGGTGAGTGGGGACTAAGGCAAAGCTAGGGCATTTGTGGGAGCACAGTTTCTACCTTTGGTCCTAACATTATGGCAGCATCTTGCAGAGACTGTGCCACTCCAAAAGGCCTATTTATTTGCTTTCTATTATAACATCCTCATTTAGTCACAGCTCTGACACAGTTAGGTCTAACAATAGGATATGCTGAAAATGGGTTTACATACTCTCTAGGAAAAAAAAGATAAATAATAAACTTAAAACCCTATACATACCATGTTCTGTAATAAGGAAGAAACATCATTCAAATGAAAATATTGATTGATATTACATGCTAAACATAAAAGGAAAGTTTTAAAAGCCAACTTAAAGAAATCATTTTGGAATATCATCATCTCTTTTCACCTGTGGTATTTTCATAACTCCTTCAAAGGCATGAAATGTCCTACATCAATATTTATGATTACAGAAGTAAAAGAAAAAACTTTCCAAAAATATGCCCCAAAGTAACACATGCCCCAAAGTCCAGCTATTTATATGTTAGTGTGGAAATGTGGGCTACAATATTACAAATGACCAACATGGAGGTGGAAAAACACACAACTCAGTCCTAGCCATGGTTGAATTTTTCTACTGAAGATCATCTTCTATAGCTTGAAGTAGAAAGATATCTGAAAGAAAAAAAAAAAAACAAACAAGGAGATATTGCAACGAAATAGAAAAGTAAAGAGTATATTATCAACACAAAGGCTCCCAATCAGTATCCAAAATGTTAGGAATGAGAGCTTCTAACTATGAAATCCTCCCCACCCTAAAAGCTCTGTTTCTTTTCCACAGTTAAATGCTTCCCACGTGGTTTCTGTCTCCTGCCCTTAAAGATTTCCTCATCCATGTTTTCAGGGAAGTATTTGTTGTTTTCTCTTATTCTTTTTATGTTAGAGATCAGTAGCTACATTTTATAGATGAAGAAATTCAGACTTAGAAAAAAACTTAGCTGCCTCATGCTAAAGTAGTCTTTGTTTTATTGTCTGATATCCCAGAGCCTAGTTTGCAAAGCCATCAAAGGTAGACTTCATTAGCATCATTCTGTTTATTCCATTTTATTTTCTCATTTTTGTACAAGTTTATATTGTATATGGTAAATTGAATATTCCATTTAGAATATTAATTGTTTGGTATGCTTCCTCACAATTGCATCCATACACTTGTGGAGACATAAGAAAAGATTTTAATTATGATTCTATTCCCTTTATTATTTAGCTTGACAAACTAGAAATGTAATGTATTTGCTTGGAAATTCACCTTATCTGCAACTTTTTAAATGGTAACTATTTGGTAAGAATGCTAAAGTAATAATAATAAAGTTCAAACCTTAAGTATAAATACATTTTGGATTTTTCCTATAAGAAAAGTGCCATCTTTACTAATATTATACAATATTATTTTCTGAAGTCCAAGTTCATATATGTATTATATATAATGCTTTTTCTCCAAAACATGCATATAACTTTAATTTCCAATTTAAACGAAGCTATCAATTAGACATATTTTTAAGTGTCATGAGTGCCATGTATTTTTGACATTTCTTTACATGTAATTTTCCATATAACTTACGTACTTGATAGGGTCTGAAAAACACAGAAGTATGAGTATATCTTATTTCATTAATTTTAAAATCCTAGTAAGAGTGACAATTCTATTATTCTACATATTTCTCTCTAGAAAATTATGCTTTGAAGTCATAACTATCATTTATTCTTATAACCAGACTACAAAATACTGGATCAAGCCCAAATATTTAATAATGATGAATGTATTCAAAAGTGAGGACATAAAATCATTTTTAAAACAAATATTCTCAAAGTCTCTTCTTTGCCAGTTGTGTGTTTGGACAGACCCGAGAATAAAGGCAGAACTTTTACCTAAGTCCCAAAGGACTGTTCAGTCTTGGTGGTCATTAGGAAAGGAATTTTTCTGCTCTTCATAGTCTGCAAAGGCAGAAGCAATAAGTTCTGACTGGAATGAGAGAGGTCTGGAATTCTCATTCATGGTGAAAGTATTTGGAAGCCTCCCGAGATCAAGACCTCTGCTCTTAAAATATGCCTGAAGGCTCCTGAAAAACTAAAGAGAGAAAGAAATGTTCAATGCCATATATAAAGGAAACACCAGAATACTCCAAGTCAAATTTTTCTGTTCTTTTTTTTTCCTCTCTGAATTGACTTTAACACTAATCTAGGTAACAGGAGGTTGAACATCGAGGCATACAAGCTTGAACTCCTCCTCTGCACCTCTCCCAGGCTTCTTCCTTCCTTCTGACATGTCAGTCCTCAACAAGATGGGTCACTAATCTTGGTGAAGATGAACAGGATATCAATTATTAAGAATCAGTAGAAACCAGAGACTCATTGCAATCCTCTGACTGCTAGGGTCAGATGAAACTCTACGCCTCAAAGATCGGCTCGGTGTCTGCTCTGCCTGAAGGGGAGAACACACACAGCCCGTGCCTTCTGCATGTTTTGTTTTCAGAGTCCCTTCAGGAAGCAGACACACACATGCAGCGCAGAGTGCTCTTGGCTTCCTTGTCTTGATCCTGCACTATTACATTCCATGCAATCTTTCTTAGAAAAGCCACATTTTGAAACAATCAAGTCAATGTGTTTACTATGCTGGGCAAACTTTTTAAGAGTGTTTTTTATTGCTGTTTGGAATTACATTTCCTAAGTAAATATACGCTGAAATATGCTGAGCAAATCAGTAACAATGCAGGGTAAAAACTGTACCTCTTCCTCAATGCAAGCTCATCACCACTAAGCCACATCCTCAGCCCCTCCAGGATTTGAATATGCCTTAGGAACCAATGCTATAAAGTCAATGGTGTGTGTAACATCACCGAGTAATGTAATGTGCTGTGTTTGTATGAACTTACTTCTGAATATAAACTTGCTTCACCTAATAGAAACAAACATGAATTAGCCAGAGAAATAATAGCATACTAGCTACAAAACCTTGGGCCTGTCAAGTTGGGAATCTGCTCAATCCTCTGTAATTCCAGATGCCAGTTTCTCTTTCAGCCAGCATTCCCCAGGTGTGTTCTTACCAGTTCTCGGTTTCTGGGGTTGCTGAGGGGTTTCCATGTATCTTCATGTCTCACTGTGGCTCCGTGCACACAGTCCATCAGTACCAGAGCCACACACAGTAGCAGGAGAGGTGCTTGGGACATGATGCAATGAAGCTGGATAAAAGGAGGGATCAATGATCATTGAGTCAGAAAAGAAAGAGGAAACATCTACACAGTCAGACAAGGGAGGAGAAACTGCATATTTGTTCACCTATATTTTAGAATTTTCTTTTTCCCAGATTCACCTGCAAATGAAGTCCTCCAAATTAGCTCAAAATCATTCATCATGATAAGAACAGCAGTAATGAGCAAAGCAATTATGAAGATAACCTAGAAAGTTCAAGTATTCCTTTTCCATCTCTGAAAAAAAATGCATGCTTTGTTATCTAAAAGAAAAGTAAAAAACACAAAACAAAATACCTAAATTACTTATATCTTAAATCAACAGAGGTTTTTTTAAGAAAAGAAGCGTTGGGAGTCAAAATTACTGTGGCTGGGGACATAGCTTAGTGGGAGAGTGCTTGCCCGGCATGTGCAAAGCCCTGGGTTGAACAGCCAGGACAAAAAGAACAGAAAGGAGAACGAAGAAAGAGAAAGGAAAGAAGGAAGGAAGGAAGGAAGGAAGGAAGGAAGGAAGGAAGGAAGGAAGGAAGGAAGGAAGGAGGGAAAAGAGAGAGAGAAAGAAAGAAAGAAGGAAAGAAGAAAAGAAAGAAAGAAAAGAAGAGGAGAGAAAGGAACAAAGAGGAAAAGACAGGAAGGGCAGAGAACAGAAGAGAAGAGAGGAAGGGGAATGGAAGGGGAGAGGGGAGGGGAGGGAGGAGAGGAAAGGGAAGAGAGGGGAGGGGAGGGGAAGGGAGAGAAGAAGACAAGAAGGGAGGAGGAGAAGAGAGGAGAGGATAGGAGAAAAGAGAAGAGAAAAGGAAAAGGGAGGGAGGGAGAAAGAGGAAGGAAGGAAGGAAGGAAGGAAGGAAGGAAGGAAGGAAGGAAGGAAGGAAGGAAGGAAGGAAGGAAGGAAGGAAGGGAAAAAGAGACAGAGCAAAAGGGACTCCAAAAGAGAGGGAGGGAAGGAAAGGATTTAAATGAAATTTACTTCAGGTACCCTAAACTACGAAATGTCCCTGACACACACATCTCAGACAGACAGACAGACACATCCAGCATGAAGAGATATTGTTTTCTATTTCAGAGTGGGAAATTGAAGTTGAAACACAGACTCTGGTCAACACAGCTTACCAGGAGTTTGTCTTCACCGGGCCTTGCCGCAATCTGCAGGACAATTCATGGGTACTTATAACCAGTGGCCAGACTGGCTGCAGGTGGGAGTGACTGACGTGAGCAGAGGCAGTTGAAAAATAATGATGCCATTTTCATCCATGGCACAAAGACCCTTGAGAGTCAAGTCTTCCAGCTTCTTCGGGTAACCTAGTTATCTTACAAATGCATCCTCCTCCTCTAGGGCAGTGGCCATTCTGTGTGGATTTTATAAAACACATGAGCCACTTCTAGACAGTAAAGTGGGTTGCTTCTTTTTTCGGATTCAAGAAAAGTTATACGCACAGTAGCTGGGAATAGGACAATGATTATCCCGCCTAATAACATGTACTATTAGAGATATCATTTCTCAAATTAACAGCATTTTTGGACAAAAATTCTATCGCAAAGGCCAAAATTGTTCTTTTTGACCTACACGTTGTTTTTCTTCTTAGAATCTCAAGAAGCTTCACAAGTTTGAAATTGTGGCATGGTGTATCACATTAGTTCATTCATAGTAGAGCAACAAGATAGCATATATTTCATGGAAAAAGAAAAATTACCATACCTACAGCATCCCCTTGCTGAATCATGCCATCTGTAGAAAATGGGAGGGTTGAGAAATTGGACTTGATTATTTGTAAAGTTGCTTTGGTTCCAGTGATTCAGAATGAAATTCAGGATAAGCTCTTTGTAGAGAAGTCTTATGATCTAGACTGGAAATTAGAATAATTGGATATGGTCAGGAGAGGTGGTGTATGTCTGTAATCCCAGCACCTGGGAAGTGGGGACAGGAAGATTAGGAGTTCAGGGTCAGCCTGGGCTACATGAGACTTGCTCTGGAAAGAAAGAAGAAAAAGAAAAGAAAAGAAAATGTGTGATAAAGTTTATTGATTGAAGTTTATTGATTTAGGAAATAAACAATGAAGGTCATAGTTGCCCAAGGTCAAGCTGGGAAGGTTGAAACTAATTTCCTTTCTTCCTTTCATTCCTCTTTCTTTCTTCCTCCTCCTTCCTTCCTTCCTCTCCTCCCTCCCTTCTTCCTTCCTTTCTCTCTCTCTTTCCTTCCTTCCTTCCTTCCTTCCTTCCTTTATCTCTCTCCTTCCATCCTTCCTTCCTTCCTTCCTTCCTTCCTTCCTTCCTTCCTTCCTTTCTTTCTTTCTTTCTTTCTTTCTTTCTTTCTTTCTTTCTTTCTGACAGTGTTTCACTGTACAGCCCAGGCCGACTTCAAGTGGGCAATCTTCCTGCTTATCTCAGATTCCCATGCTGGAACTACAGGTCTACCAGCAGGCTCTTTCATCCTCATCCTCATCGCCATTGCCAGCATGTCTTATGAGGCAGGCTTGCTCTTTCTCTCCTCACTCTTGATGTTGTTGACTGCCACGCTCTCTGCCAAGTTCCAGGAATTGCTACTGTCTTCCCTTCCCATCTTGCCATCCGCATGCTGGGATTATAGAAACCTGCCATGGCTTCCAGCTTTTCATGTGAGGTCTGGGGATCAAACTGCTTTATCCACTGAGACATCTCCCCAACCCCAATCAGCAGACTCTTACTGAGTGCTTACTATGTGCCAAACATTGCCCTAGGCTTTAGGGGTAAAATAGTAAAAATGATAAATGAGTCCTTACCCTCACTGATCAAAGATTAATAGGCTAGACAAACATTAATTAAATCATTGTTCTATACATTGTGTGAATGATGATAATTTTTTATAGTGGGATGGATTGAACCCAGGGCCTTGCTCATACCAGACAAACATCCTATTACTGAGCTACATCCCTAGCCCTTGGCTTTTTGAGGTGAGTCTCACTATGTAGCTCAGGCTGTCCTTGAGCTGGGGACCTTGTGCCTCAGCCTCCTGAGTGCTGAGATTGTAGGCATATGTTACTACATCCTGCTAATGGTATAGTTTTCTGCTGCAAGCATTGCTAAGTGACTGAAGGGTTTTAAGCATCCACACAGGTTAATTAGACTGGCATTGTAAACAAGATTATTCTAATGCTGGTAGCAGGTGCCTGTAATCCCAGCGGCAAGGATGCAGAACAAGAGGATCTCTGGGGCTCTCTGGCAGTGAGCCCAGCATAATGGATGAGATCTAGGGCAATGGGAGTCTCTGTCTCACAAAGAAGTGGACAACATACCTGAGGATTACACTTGAGGTTGTCCTCTGGCCTTCACATACAAGTGCATGCACACTGCACACGCACATCACCCACACATACAAACATGCATACATACCACATACCACATATATGTGCACAAAGGAAAATAATTATTCTAGCTGCAGTGGGGAGTAGAGATTGAGTTTACAAAGAAGGATATATGAAACCAAATAGATGATGACTGTAGTTCTCTAAGTAACAAAGATGTTACTATGGATTAGGGTACAGTAGCATGGATATAAAGGTGCATGTGGATCTGAGATCCATATAACATCCTGGACAGTATGAGGAGAACAGGCATAAAGAAGATCAAGATCCCATGTGGAGTCTGAAGAGCCTTTGATATTTCCTAGCAATGATAAGAATGTGCAAATTGGGCTGGAGAGATGGTTTAGTGCTTAAGGTACTTGCCTGTGAAGTCTAAGGATCCAGGTTCCATTCCCCAGGACCCACATAAGCCAGATGCACAAGGTGGTGTATGTGTCTGGAGTTCATTTGCAGTTGCTGGATATCTTGGCATGCCTATCCTGTCTCTATCTGCCTTTCTCTGTCTCTCTTTCAAAATAAGTAAATAAATAAAATATTTTTAAAAGAATTTGCAAATGGATATGCAAATAACCTCACATGAAGTCTGAGATGAAAAGTTCAGCAGTTGTTGGTGTAGAATTGCTCAGATTATCTCAATAAAGTTCAGGAAAGATATCACCTTGAACTTAAGTTTGAGAAGAGTTAACATGCAATTACCACATACAGGAGTTTACAAAACAGACCCTGGATGTTGGGGAAAACATCAGGAATAGAGGGAAGTAGAAGAATGTTTCAGAAAGGGACAAATTGAGGCTGGCGAGATGGCTTAGTGGTTGAGGCACTTGCCTACAAAGCCTAAGGACCTAGACTTGATTCCCTAGTACCCACATAAAGTAAGATGCACAAGGTGACACATACTTTAGGAGTTCATTTGCAGTAGCTATAGACCCTGGTGCATCCATTCTCTCTCACTCGTTCTCAAATACATAAATATTAAAAAATAGAAAGAAAGGGACAAAGTGGATAAAGTGATAACTGTGAAGACCCAGGTGTGTTATGAGAGGGCCAGGTAGTTTTGTTTGGTAGTTTAGGGTGACTGGGCCCCAAATGTAAAAAGCAGGAATATCTGTAAGTCTGCCCTTGAAATGTCCACTTTACTAGAGGTCAGAGAAGGATCTCTCCTCTCCTTATCTCTTGACTAAAGGAGTTACCTGGATCTGTTCTTCTATAAACCTGAGCCCCTCCTGTGAGGAAGTTCTCATTTCCTAGAATTTAAATCTGATCCTAACATTGTGGTTGGTTAAGCTCAGCCCCAAAACTGGCCTGGCTGGCCTCTTCCTCAACCAGCTCCCTGAGGCTCATCTGAACGTGAAGGTAAAGCCCACCACCATAAGGTTACAGATAGATCATTGCCAGGTGGGAAAGCTCTCCTTTTTGGCTTGGCACATCTCCTGAATTTCCAGGTCCCTGCTCCCGTAAGCTCCTCCAACCCTTACCTGCTGGGCTGAGATGAGGGGACCCCTACCCCTACCCCCATGCCATCTCCCTGCCCCTTCCTACTTTCCACATGGGAGAAGCTCTCTTACTTTCTTTTCACTTTCCCTGAGTAAATATGATAATTTAACAATTATCCTTCTCGGTGATCACAATAATTTTTGGTGTCAAGGACTTTTCCTGAATCCCCCAAACCCAATTACAGTTAGAACGATATTGATGAGTGGGATAAAAGATTAGAAAGGAGGAAAGGGGGCTGGAGAGATGGCTTAGTGGTTAAGGTGCCCGCCTGCGAAGCTTAAGGACCTATGTTCAACTCTCCAGATCACACATAAGCCAGATGCACAAAGGTGAGGCAAGATCAAGGTCACACATGCCCCTTAGGTGGCTCAAGCCTCTGCAGTTTGATTTCAGTGGTTGAGACCAATTCTCTATCTCTCTCACATTCTGTCTCTCTGTCTTGCTCTCACTCTCTCTAAAATATTTTTAAATGTATGTTAAAAACAGAAAGGAAGAGAGATAGGAGAGAAAGTAAGAGAGAAAGAGATTGAGAGAGAGAGAGAGAGAAGAGGTAGTAACTACAGCAGGGACTGGAGTTCAGGGGAGGTGTGGATAGTTGTTTGCTTGGTTGATTTTGTTTTGTTTTGAACTCACTATGTATCCCATACTGGCCTTGAACTCAAGATCCTCTTGTGTCAAATGCTGGGATTGTCATTATTGTTCTCAGTCAGTGAGACCAAAAATTGTTTAAATATCAGTATGTCTATGAGTAAATCAACATCCTAGAATTTGTATAGATCACTTTCCTTAGAATTCCAGGACTTTGAGGCTCAAGCACTTTATTAGTATTGAAGTCCCAGGTTGTTAATGAAATTACAGGCAAAATTGGTGCTCTGTAGACTCTTTAACAGCTTACTCTTAAAAAAAAAAAAAAAAAATATATATATATATATATATATATATATATATATATATATATATATATATACACACATACTTTTATTTATTTAGTTGTAAGTAGAGAAAAAAATGAAACAGAAAGAATGGGTATGCCAGGACATTCAGCTGCTGCAAATGAACTCCAGATGCATGTGCCACTGTGCATCTGGCTTTACATTGGTACTAGGGAATCATGCCAAGGTATTAGCTTTTCAGGCAAGTGCCTCAACAGCTGAGCCATCTCTCCAGCCCAAATAGCTTGCTGGTATAGTCAGGTTTGCATTGCTGGTAGAAATCACCCAACCAAGAGCAGCTTGTGTGGAAAAGAGGGTTATTTTGGCTTACAGGCTCAAGGGGAAGCTCCATGATGGCAGGAGAAAATGATGGCATGAACAGAGGGTGGCCAATATATGGTGGACAATAGCAACAAGAGAGTGTGCCAAACACTGGCATGGGGAAACTGGCTATAAAATCCATAAGCCCGCCCCCAACAACACACTGCCTCCAGGAGGCTTTAATTTCCAATTGCCTTCAGCTGGGAGACCAGCATTCAGAACACCTAAATTTATGGGAGACAACCTGAATCAAACTACCACACTTGCTCGTACATACCTTGTGCTGAAAGCATTCAACTGAATTTACAGACAAGGAACATTTTACATAGAAAAGAGTGACAATAAATGAGACAGATTTCCAAAGCCACTTTGTTAAGGAATTTCTAATGTCAGTTCTACTTACATGCAAACACTGCTCACTTGTTCTCCCCCATCCTTGTTTAAAAAAAAATAAATAAAAGCCATCACTAGCTCAACTGAAAGATGATTTGATTCATCAGGCAATGTTCTTCCAGCTAAAAGCTCCTCATTTAAGAAATATTTATAGTTTCTCATAGAAAAAATAGGATTTAACTGCCTTTTGCCTCACCTTGGTCTAGTTAAGGGAGAAGAAAAATTATTGTTTGCAGTGTGCTTCTTCAGTGATAATGAAGACATAAAATGTGTTATAGCTGTATTTACTTCAGAGTGCAGGAGCAGAGCCAGTTCTTGAAGCCTGAGACACAAAGGCAGCAGGAGCCAGGCCAAGTGGGTAGGCTGTACTCCTTAGAATTGTTCTTGCACATAGCCTGGGCTCACAGCCCTGCTTTCCTCAAACCTCCATGGCCATTGGCTGGGACTTCCATTGCATAATTCCTGCCACCCTTCTCTGGTCTGCTTTTCTCATAACCACCAAACTTTCCAAAACACAAGAACCACACTTTTTGCCTGAGCAGAGAAGGTAACCAGGGCATACATGTCCTAAGGTCAAGCTGCAATGAGATGAAAACCAAGGACCACAGAATAGAAACATCATGATCATCAAGCTTAAGGGGAAGCCATAGCAGGAAGCAACACATCTAGATTCTCACAGTATTGTAAGACCATTCTCTGTTGCTATAACACAATACCTGAGGCTGAGTAATTTTTTTTTAAAGAGGCTTGCAAATAGGGAGATTACTCAGTGGGTATATGCACTTGCTTAGCCAGGTGTGGTGATGCACACCTTTAATCGTGGACCTCAGGAGGCAGAGGTAGGAGGATTGTCATGAGTTTGAGGCCACTCTAGGACTACATAGTGAATTCCAGGTCAGCCTGGACTAGAGTGGAACCCTACCTCAAAAACAAACAAACAAAAAAAAAAAAACAGGCTGAAGAAATGGTTTAGTAGTTAAGGTGCTTGCCTGCAAAGCCAAAGGACCGAGGTTCAATTCCCCGGGACCCATGTAAGCCAGATACACAAGGTGGCATCTGTGTCTGGAGTTTGTTTGCAGTGGCTGAAGGCCCTGGCATGCACATTATCTCTCCCTCTATCTGCTTCTCTCTCTCAAGTAAATAAATAAAGTTCCTTAAAAAAAATTTTAAGTACTTGCTAGCTGGGTGTGGTGGCACACATCTTTAATCCCAGCACTTGGGAGGCAGACGTAGGAGGATCGCCATGAGTTCAAGGTCAACCTGAGACTACATAGTGAATTCCAGGTGAGACCCTACCTCAAAAACAAACAAACAAACAAAAAACGTGCTGGCTTACAAAGCCTGTGTGGTGGTTTGATTCAGGTGTCCCCCATAAACTTAGGTGTTTTGAATGCTACATTCTCAGCTGATGGAGATTTAGGAATTAATACCTCCTGGAGGTGGTGGGCTTATGAGTGTTATAGCCAGTTTCCCTTTGCCAGTGTTTGGCACACTCTCCTGTTGCTATTATTCCCTTATGTTGGCCAGGGGGTGATGTCCACCCTCTGCTCATGCTATCATTTTCCCTGCCATCATGGAGATTCCCCTCAAGTAAGCCAAAATAAACATGACCCCCCACACACAAAACTTCTCTTGGTGGGGTGATTTCTGCCAACAATATGACTGCAACAGCATACCAGCCCCAGTTCTAGTTCTCAGACATTCCTGTAAAGCCAGACTCACACAAAAAATGGCATCTCAAGCATCTGGTGTTCTGTGTACAGTGGCAAGAAACCCTTGTGTTCTCCCCCCCCCCACACACACACACACTCATGCAAATACGTAAGTTAATTAAAAAATAAAGAGAATTTTAAAAGTTATCTGTGCTCATGATTCTGGAGTCTAGGAAGTTCAAAATTGATGATGGCTGTATCTGGTGAGGGAAGTGGGCTTTCATGATGAAAAGTAGAAGGACAAGTGGACATGCCAAAAAAAGCATATGGCTAACTGAACTCTTGTGGTTCTTGTGGTTTTCTCAAGAAAAGCATTAATCCCATCAGGAGGATTATGTCCTAATACCTCCCAATACATAACACTTCCCAATACTGCCACATTGAGGAATTAAAGTTCCAACACCTGGTTTTTACAGGAATAATAATACTCAGCCATAAAATTCCTCTAGAACTCATGACCTTCTCACAATGCAAAACAAGGAGACACACACACACACACAAAAAATTCTTTCACCTCAATAGTCTCTAAGTGTTAACTTGGTTCGGTATCAACTCAAAGTCCAAAATCTCATCTGAGACTCAAAAAAATTCCTTTAAGCTGTGAGTCCATACAATCAAAATTTAACTTTCCAATATAGAGGTAGATAAGATATAGGTAGATTAGATAGATAGATAGACAGACAGACAGATAGATAGATACAAAGAATTGGATTAATAGTCCCATTCCAAATGGAAAAATAGAACAAAAGAAAAGGGGTAACCAGGGCACTGGAGAAATGGTTCAGCAGCTAAAGGTGCTTGCTTGCAAAGCCTGATGGTCTGGGTTCAAATCTCAATATTCATGGAAAGCCATATGCACAAAGTAACACATGCATCTGGAGTTTGCAGTGGCAAGAGGCCGTGGCATACATATCCATATTCTCTCTCTCTGTTTAGAAATGAATAAAAATTTCAAGATAAAGGAGTGACCAAAGCCTGAAAGTTAACAGGGCACACGTTGGGCACAGCTTTCTGGACACTTTGGGGGATGGAGCCCCCAAGATATTGGACATCCCCACCTCCTATGGTTTTGCTGGGCTGTCTATGTTCAGCTGTCATGGACTGGAGGTGCATAGTGCTGCCTGCAGTTTTTCCAGGAAAGGGTTGCATGTTGCTGGTGGCTCAGCATTTCTGGGTCTTAAAGGGTGGTCACACTTCCTAAGCTCCAGTAGACGTTGTTGTAGAGGTCCTCTGATAATTCATGCTTAGGGCAGATTTCTGCCTGGTGAATTGTGACATTGTAACACCTTTGAAATCTAGGTGGAAACCTTTGGATAGACTCACAACTATACATGAGAGCCACTATTCTTCATGGCTTCTGTATTCTGTACATCTGCACAGTTTATACCATGTGGATCTGCCACAACTTATTGCCTGAGTCTTATAGGGATTGGGGTCACAAGCCCTACCTTCATCACTGTTGTGATGAAGAACACTGTCCTAGAACAGGAGCAAAGTCCCCAGGTGGTCCTGGACATTAGATCTGAGGACTGTCCCAGGCTGGTCTTCCTAAACCAACCTGCCCTCCTAGAGCTATGTCGTATAGAAGACAGAAGAGGCAGTCTTGAAGATCTCCAACATTTATTTGTTTATTTTGGTTTACCAATGTAAGGTCTTGCTCTAGTTTAGGTTGACCTGGAATTCACTATGTAGTCTAAGGGTGGCCTTGAACTCTTGGCACTCCCCTACCTCTGCCTCCCTAGTGCTGGGACTAAAGGTGTGCCCCATCATGCCTGGCATCCAAAATATATTTTTTAAATTTTTTATTTTTATTTATTTGAGAGCAACAGACACAGAGAGAGAGAGAGAGAGAGAGAGAGAGAGAGAGAGAATGGGCGCACCAGGGCCTCCAGCCACTGCAAACGAACTCCAGACACATGCGTCCCCTTGTGCATCTGGCTAACGTGGGTCCTGGGGAATCGAGCCTCGAACTGGGGTTCTTAGGCTTCACAGACAAGTGCTTAACCAGCTAAGCCATCTCTCCAGCCCCAAAATATTTTTGAGTCTTTGTCCCATTGTTTTGATGACTGGTGCCTGGTTCCATGGTATTTGCATCAGTTTCTTAAAAAATGATTTCTTAGCCACAGTCTTAGCATCCTCTGCCAAACATGTTTTTTTTTTTTTAGTTATTTTTTTTTTTTAGTTTTTATAGGGCCAAGCTGAGGATTTTCCAAATGTCTATGACTTTCCTCCCTGTTAATTATAAATTTTATCATAATTATAAAAGGTGTTATATGTTTTCTCTTACAGCTTAGCAGAAGCAGCTGACCCTACGGTGTGACAGCTAGCCCATTCTCTCAACAAAAGCACTAACCCATCAATAATGGCTCCACCCTGACCGAAGCACTTCCCATTAGGCCCAGCCTCTTCACACTGCGCACGAAGGGACCTCATGGGGTCTTGGATGTTAAAGTGAACTTTTGAAACCTAGATCTGAGAACCAACTTTCCAACCCCTGTCATCCCAGGCCATATTGATATCTCCAAAGTCATAAACCAAGTAAAGGATTTGTAATAAATTTTGAGGATTAAATATCTTCTGCTTTATAAACTAATTTTGTCACAAGCCTTTGTAGCAGAGAGCTTGAGGTAATTGGCATCACTTTTGCCTTTGCAACTGAGCTTAGAACAAAGATAAGAGTCTCATAGATAAGGAAGAGATTACTAACATCACACCCACTTCTCACAGCTTCCTGGTGCTCACAAGGCACAGTCTGGGCTCTTGACTCTCGTGGTAAGGCTCTACATAGGGCCCAGTCTACCATTCTAGACACTTGACCTTTTCAGTGACCACCTCCAGCACTTACACCTCAGTATCTGTGAACTTACTGTTGCTTCTACGTAGAATGTCTTCTCCAATCTTGTATACCCTCGTAAGTTCTTCCTGTCCTTTTCAAGGCACAGATCAAAGTCATATCTTATAAAAAGGCCACTGAGTCACCTTAGCAGCTCTTATGCTGCTGTGTTAGACTTGCATGTCTGTGCCCTGTGTTAGTTATTTTTATCACTGCTGCAGCAAAACCTGACAAAAGCAACTTAAGGAAGCAGAGGTTTATTTCAGCTGAGGTTGAAGAAGATACAGTCCGTCATGTCGAGGAAGGAGCGTGGAGCAGCTGGTCACATTGTACCTACAGTCATGAAGCAGAGAACGATGAACGCTGGTGTCCCACTGGCTTTTCCCTTTTCATGCAGTCCAGGACCCTGGCCCATTCGGGTGGGTCTTCCCACCGCTACCTCATCTAGAAAATCTTAGACACACTCAGCAATTGTTTCCATGATGATACTAAATCTTGTCAAGTTACCCTCCCAAGTCCTACATTGAAAACCTAACCTCCTCTGTGATGGCGCTTTCAGGGGAGGCCTTAGGGAGGTGATCAAGTTATGACCTGGAGGCCTGAAAAATGAGATTAGTACACTGATAATTTTCTGAGCAGGTTCCTTTATTGTTTTCTTCCAAGTGAGGACATAATAAGAAAAGTAAACAGGGCTGGAGGGATGACTTAGGGATTAAGGCCTTTGCCTGCAAAGCCAAAGGACCCAGGTTCTATTCCCCAGGACCCACAGTAGCCAGGTGCACAAGAGGGTGCACATGTTTTGGAGTTCATTTTCAGGAGCTAGAGGCCCTGGTGCACTCATTCTTTCTCTCTCTCTCTCTCTTTCTCTCTTCTTCTTTCTCTGTCAAATAAATAAATATAACTTTTTTTACAAAAGGAAAGGAAACAGTACCTGCAATGCAGAAGCCCCTCATTCAAACTTGACCACACTGGAACGTGGTAAGACCCGAAGCCTCGGGTGTTTATAAACAGGTCATCCCATCTGTCATCCTTCTACAGGTCTCGGGACTCAGGACTCACAAAGCTCCGTAAAAGTGAGCATGGTGGGGCTATGCAGATGGCTTAGCAGATAAGGTGCTTGCCTGCGAACCCTAAGGACCTATGTTCAATCTCTCTCCAGATCCCACATAAGCCAGATGCACAAAGGTAAGGCAATTGCATGGTCATACATGTGCACTAGATGGTACAAGCATCTGGAGTTTGATTGCAGTGGCTGTGGTCCTGAGATGCCAATTCTCTCTCTTATTCTCTCAATGATAACAGCAGTAATAATAAAGTAGGCACTGTGGTTTTTTAAAAAAAGTTTTTTGGTTGATTTTTCAGAAATGGACAGAATGTCTGAGATAGTAGTTGTATCACAAATGTTTATGGAATTATTGATCCTTTAAGTAAAATTTGAGCTTATGTTCTTATTATGTTCTTTCAAAAATTGAGCCTTGTTACATTTCTATTTTGTATAGTTAGTCTGGAGACATATAATATCAGATTTTTAATAAGGAGCAAGATAATTTTAGGTGGTCAATAAACATTTGTTGACTTAAATAATCAGTAAGGTAGAAGTTAATGTTTGACCTCATTCTTGCCCACACACCAGTGGAAATTGGGGAGGGGGGGTTTAACACTTCCATGACCATGTGTTCTTATCTGCTGAAATTATCCTGGACTTGAGAGCCTGTCTCAAAGATACGTGGTCCAAGTCTTGAGATAACACAAGGAGGGAAGCCTAGTTTATAAGAAATGATTTATATTATATTATATTATATTATATTATATTATATTATATTATATTACATTATATTATATTATATTTATTATATTATGTGAGTCTCCAGTACCAACATGGGCCTTACCAAAATACAAGTTGAATGACACTAGAGCTGTCCAGGAAAACCATTATACCAGCCTGTTCCTGCCCCTTTCAGAGGTGAAGCATCCAGACTCTGTTTGGTGCATCCTGCGACAAAGTTCTCCTGGAGCCCAGAGGTCAGCTGGGACTCACTGCTCAGGCCTGTTGGGAAGTACCTTCCTGTTAGTCATCAGTGAACAGCAGCTTGCCAGTTCTCTTCTCTTCTTTGGATATCTGCTGAGTGGCTTTGTCACCTGTCATTGTTAATTTCTCAATACCCAGTAAATAGACCACACTCTTACTGTCCTGCTTTGGAGGTGAGATACAGAGCGGCAGTCCCAAGAAGAATTGAGCTTTCAAGACTGACTCAATGCAAATCTCACTGTGTTTCCTTAGGAGTTTGGGACTAGAGTAGTACACAACTCACCTTTCAAAAAGAATAGGAAATTATGAACAAGAGTCCTTTCTCTATAAGCTTTCAATACCTTTAATCCCACCACTTGGGAAGCAGAGGTAGGAGAATTTGCTGAGAGGTCAAGGCCACTCTGAGACTACACAGTGAATTCCAAGTCAGCCTAGAGTGAGACCCTACCTCAAAAAAACAAACAAACAAACAAACAAAAATCCCTTTTCTATTTATTTTTATTGTTTTTATTTTTATAGAGAATTTTAATACATGAACATACTGTAATTCGTATTCTTGTCCTATTTTCCTCTTTTGTCCCCCTCCATCAACCCTCTTCCATGGAGAACCCTTCTCTTTCCATGTAGTCTTTTCTGGTTTGATGTCTCATTCGTTTTGTTCTCCTCTATCCCTATGTTAAAATGTTGATGGTCTCTGTTGTAGTCAGGTTCACATTGCTGGCAGAAATCACCCAACTAAGAGCAGATTGTGTAAAAGAAAGGTTTATTTTGGCTTACAGACTCGAGGGGAAGGTCCACCATGGCAGGGGAAAACAATGGTAAGAGCAGAGGGTGGACATTACCCCCTGGCAAAAATAGGGTAGACAACAGGAACAGGAGAATGTGCCAAACACTAGCAAGGGGGAGCTGGCTTTAATACCCATAAGCCTGCTCCCAGCAATACACCACCTCCTGGAGGTTAATTTCCAATGGCCATCAGCTGGTGAGACTAGCATTCATAATACCTAAATTTATGAGGGACACCTGCATCAAACCACCACATTCTGCCCCTGGCCCCATAAACTGATATTCATACATGATATAAAATATAATGCACTCAATCCTACTTTAAAAGTCCTCATAGTTTTTAATCAATCCTAACTGTTGCAATCAAGTTTGCATTGCTGGGAGAAATTATCCAACCAAGAGCAGCTTGTGTAGGGGAAAAAGAGGTTTATTTTGGCTTACAGGCTCATGGGGGAAGCTCCATGATGGCAGGGAAAGTGATGGGGCATAGAAGAGGGTGGACATAGCCCCTGACCAACATCAGATGAATAACAGGAACAGGACAGTGTGCCAAACACTGGCATGTGGAAACGGGCTACAACACCCACAAGCCCACCCCCAACAATACCCTACCTCTAGGAGGTGTTAATTCCCAAACCTCTATCAGCTAGGAACCTAGCATTCAGAACACCTAAGTTTATGGGGGGCACCCAAATCAAACCACCACACTAATGATGTTCAAATAATCCCATAGTCCAAGATCTTTTTACTGAGCCATAATACCAAAAAATCCCCTCCCAAACCTATAATGGCACAGAATAAACATTCACACAGCAAAAGATGGCATTGGGTATAGCAAAGAAATAGTCAACCAATACAAGATTTAGAACAGTCCAGGGCAAAGATCAAACTCTGTAGCTTCAAGTCCAACAGCTCTAGCCAGTGACAAATCTCTAAGTCGAGTAATTCTAACCAGCAACAATTCTCTGGAGTTCCAACTCCACCCCTCCAGCTAGGCTACTCACAGTCCTGGAAAACTTCGTCTGGGTCACCAGCTTTCCTTAGTAGCCATCTTGTGGTTCTGGCATCTCCACTGGGTCTCCACTGCAATCCATGGTTCATCATCATGGTTTCGTCAGGTCTCCAGGCAGGCAATCCTGCTTCACACTGCCCATGGCCATTTCCAAAACACAAGCCCATGTTGCAAACTTAATGACCCTCTCTTTCCTGCATTTCTTATACTCCACACACCAGGTATGGTGGCAATTTGTTAATCCAGAATTTGAAGAACAGGATAGTCCTTGAGCACTCAGGCCCTTTCAAAGGAGTCTACATTCTTCCTGTTGCCACAGTCCCAAAGGTTGCAGCTGAATAGGCAGAAGTTTCAGCCCAAAGATTTCGTTTTTCTTTGCCATATTCCTCTGCACACAACAGTCCATTTCTGTGTACTGCAACCCTGAACAGGTTCTCAGTACATGGGCATAACAGCAACCCTCTCACACAAACTGCTTCTATCCCAGTCCAAGCAAAGCTCCTTTTCACCCTCATAAGCCAAACCTCACAGTCCATAGTTCTGCATTCAAGTCTGAGTTTGACCACAATAGTTCATCAAGCTGTACTTACAGCACTGCAAGGCATCTCTTAGGCCAAGGTTTCAAATTCTTCCACATTCCTCTTGAAAATCAGCTTGAAAGCCACACAATTAAGTGTCTAGCAACAAATGACCCCACTCCTCAGTACCACTTTACTGTTGCAGTCAGGTTTGCATTGCTGGCAGAAATCACTCAACCAAGAGCAGCTTGTGGGGAGAAAAAAAAAAAAAGGTTTATTTTGGCTTATAGGCTTGAGGGGAAGCTCAACAATGGCAAGGAAAATGATGGCATGAGCAGAGGGTGGACATCACCCCCTGGCCAACATAAGGTAGACAATAGCAACAGGAGAGTGTGCCAAACACTAGCAAGGGGAAGCTGGCTATAATACCTATAAGCCCACCCCCAACAATACATTGCCTTTTGGAGGTATTAATTTCTAATTGCCATCAGCTGGGGAGACTAGCATTCAGAATACCTACGTTTATGGGGGACACTTGAATCAAGCCACCACAGGCTCAAAACAGTGCAGCTCTTGTGGAGATACCAGCAACTACTGTGGGTCATGAATGCACCAGTCAGTTCATGTCAGGTGGGCAGTGCTCCACAGTACTCCTCCCACACTCTGTGACTCTTTCACACTTTCTGCCCCTTCCACCATATTCACTGGGCCTTGGAGGACATGATAGAGATGTCTCCACTAGTGTTGAGACCTCAACAATGCCTTATTTTCAGCTTTGATGAGTTCCGAGTCTTCTCAGTGTCTGCTGCAGTCTCTATAAAGAAGCTGCTCTGGTAGCAGTGAGAGCAGCACTGACATGCTTTCTGCCACCTCCTCTGCAGTAATGCACAAAATTCTATGAAATGTTCTGAGAGGGTACTGGGTTTCAGTGAATCTGGAAGTGCAGATTAGATTCCCGAGGATTGTGGCCTCCTAGAATCTACAATATTCAAAGTATTCTGGAACACTGGGCACTGTGGTAGGCTTAAAATGCCTCCCCAAACACATCAAGCCCTAATAATTGTAGATGTTTCTTTATTTTTTGCAAAAAACGGTCTTTTTATACATAATTTGATTAAGACTATTGACAAAGGGATTATCCTGAATTATCTGAGTGTACTCTCAACGCAGTCAAAGTGGTCATCTATCCTTCCAAAAGAGGGAAGGGGAGAGTTCACATCACACAGAGAAGATTTGATGATGCTGGCCTTAGGGCCTCAGCATTGTAGACACAAGCCAAAGAATTCTGGCAGCCAAAGGAAGCTATAGGAAAAGGAACAAATCATTCCTTAGAGATTCCAGAGGGAATGTGGCCCACACCTTGATTTTGGCTGTCTTTCAGCCCCCAGAATGTGGTGGGAATATGTTTCTGTTGCTTTAAGTCATCTGAATTTTGGTGACACAGGAAAAGAACATAGGGGAAATGGGGGTGAAGGCCCATGACTCACAGCTGCTTTAAACTCTACTGAATATGCTCTGCATGGTGGCCAGAGATGCTGCATCCAGAGTCTTTATTTCCTTTGGGGAAAGGCCAAGCTGCTTCTGTTGTTCAATTCACAACACAAAATGGATTTGGGTTGAAAAGTCTATTGTGAACCCAGAATTTTGGGTGCATACACCTGCATTTTTTAATAGTTCTTTTCCATACAAAAGGGATGAGAGAAGGGTCCAAATCAGAATACTAAATTGGATAAAACCTTATCCATGAGTCATACTTTCATCAAATGGAATACATATTTTAACTCATTCATAGAGTTGTTTATTTGGAAAAATACCATGCTTTAAAGTAGAACCCCAAATTTCCAGGTACCTATTTTTTTACGATGGAGTAGTTTCAGAGAAGGAAAAATGAGGGTATTTTTGATGGATAGTCTGGGATATAATTGGGCAAATGTGTCTTCTAACTCTATTCATCAATCTTGAGGTCTGAAATAGAGCTAGTGAGCACTTATTATAACGGGGAAAATCAACATCATTCAAAACCCTCCCTAAAGGATGATTAGCTCCCAGCGCTCTGGGCATGCTTTAGGTATGTTAAATGTAGCCTATTTGTTTTAAAGAAAATAGAAAAATACCAAACCTTTATGGCTCTGGAAAAATCCACAAGAAATCACAAAGATGATTTTATCCCTATCTTAGAATGTAGAACAAATGTCATTGAGGGACACTCTAAAGTTCCTCTTCCTCCTTATTTTTCTTCTTTTGGTATTTTTGAGGTAGGGTCTCACTCTAGCCCAGGCTGATCTGGAATTCACTATGTAGTCTCAGGGTGGCCTTGAACTCACAGTGACCCTCCTACCTCTGAATGCTGGTATTAAAGGCATGCACCACCACAACTATTACCTGCTGCAGCTATAGCTCCTGGCATGCCCATGCTCCTCCCTGCCCCTTCCCCTCATCCCTGGGTTATATGGGTCCTGGGGAATTGAACCTGAGTCCTTTGCTTTGCAAGCAAGCACTCAACTGCTAAGCCATCTCTGCAGTTCACATTGTTATTTATTTATTTTTAGTTTTTTGTTTTTTTGAGGTAGGGTCTTGCTCTAGCCCAGGCTGACCTGGAATTAACTATGTAGTTTCAGGGTGGCCTTGAACTCATGGCAATCCGTCTACCTCTTCCTGCCGAGTGCTGGGATTAAGGGCATGCACAACTATGTCCTGCTTTGCTAGTTTTCAAAATGTGTGTATTTGTGTGAGTGCAGCCACGTATGCCAAGAAACACATATTTGAAGGTGAGAGAACAACTTCAGGTGACTGTACTCACCTTTCACCGTGAGGCAGGCTAACTGTTCTGGCAGCTTGGGGTAGATTATCCTACCTCTGTCTCCCATCTTGCTGCAGGGGTGCTGGGGTTACAGACGCCTGCCATGGCCTTTGGCTTGAATGGGTTCTGAGGACCCAAACTTAGGAACTTACACTTGCACAGTAAGCACTGTATCCATTGAGCCATCACCCCCCCCCCAGCCCTATCTCTAGTCGGTTTTTGTTTTTTTAATAAGGAAGGCCTCGTGAATTTGTCTGTCATCCTTGTTCAGGGGCTATACTAATCTATATCATTTTGATTTTAGTATGTGTGCTGCCAAAGTGAGTACCTATTTCTAGTTTTTGTAGAATCTATATACTGGTTTAAGAATATTTTTATTTTTATTTATTTATTTGAGAAAGAAGGAGAGAGAGAGGAAGAGAGAGAGAGAATGGGTGCAGCAGGACCTCTAGCTGCTGCAAACAAACTCCAGACACATGCACCACCTTGTGCATCTGTCTTTATGTGGGTATAGGGTAACTGAACTTGAGTCCTTTGGCTTTGTAGGCAAGTGCCTTAACCAGTAAGCCACTCTCCAGCCCCATATGTACTGGTTTTTTAAGATATAAAATGATGACTACATAATTTATTATTCCCATCAAGAACATATGGTAGTTCCCTTTCCCCACATCCTTGCCAGCATTTCTTATTTTTAGACTTTTTAAATGTAATATCATTATTAACAACATATGTATGGATACATCATGTGTTGGAACCCTCTTTTCCCTTGTCCCTGCCCTCATTCCACTGGAGACCCTCCGCAGTGGGGTTGTAGACATTCCCTATGAGGTTGTGGGCTATGAGTTGTGGAAGCAACAGTCAGTTTTTTATGGGTGGGGAGGGAATGCCTCTGGGCATGGGGCATGATGTCTCAACCTGTGGCACTTACAATCATTCCTCCCCTTCTTCCACAAAATTCCCTGAGCCATGGTGGGTGAGTTTTAAGTCTACTTCAGCAGTGAGCTCTTAGGAGCCTCTGGATCTCTTCTTAGGTAGGTTTTGAATATTCTCAAGGTTTGTCTCCTACACGCTGGTGCTGACTATGAGGCTCACCATGGAAGCAGCACTCTTGCTGTCTCCCCAATTCTTCTGTGGCTTCACCTGTGGCTTGGCTGAAGTGTAAGTGGTAGTTTATCTCCTCGGATCTCATTACCTTCTGAAAAAGAACAGATTCTCCAATGGAGAGAGAAGTCAGCATAGGTTAAATGGGATAAGCATTATTAACTTAGGGAAAATTTGATGTATGTAACCCCTCTTTTTTTTTTAATTTTTTTTTTTTATTTATGTATTTGAGAGCAACAGACACAGAGAGAAAGACAGATAGAGGAAGAGAGAAAGAATGGGCGCACCAGGGCTTCCAGCCTCTGCAAACGAACTCCAGACGCATGCGCCCCCTTGTGCATCTGGCTAACGTGGGACCTGGGGAACCGAGCCTCGAACCGGGGTCCTTAGGCTTCACAGGCAAGCGCTTAACTGCTAAGCCATCTCTCCAGCCCCTGTAACCCCTCTTTTAAGCAAAGACTAATGACAGCTTGACAATGGAGATCATAATCTTCATCTCCATAGGATTCTGATCTGGTTCCCAATTCCAGATGTGAGTTCCTTTATACTGGGCAGATCTCTTAGCCAATCAGAAAGCTATTGTCTACCCACTGAGTGTGTGCCACTATTGCACTGGTGTGTACATCCTGCCAGGGTGCTTGCTTCTCAGTAGCTTCTCTGGTTGCTCAGACCCTTGTTGGCCACTTTTCCCCAGTAGTGCATGTAGCGCTGTCTAGCACTAGATGGGCTGACTGTCTGGGGACTGGCTCTCTTCTAGATTCCAGCCAGGTCTCTCCATGCTCTGTGTCAGCAGCATATGGTGTCTCCAGCAATAGCGTCTTACTTTTTGCCTCAGGTGGGTAATCAAGTGCTTTGACAGAAACCTGTCTTACTTTGGGGACCTCGTAGGTCTCTCTGATCAACAGCACATGGTGAGTGGCACCAATTTCTGGAAGTGGGAATTACAGGCCAGAGACAAAAGAAAAATATTTTAAGGTTAGGTTTTACCCCACCCTCTCCAGGGCCCTTCTTGCCCCCTTACTCCTGTTGAGGAGTATATCTTTGGTCTATCTCCGAGGATAAAGGTTTCTATGGTACCACTTAGCTTTAGATTTCGTTTTGTGTTTCTTCCCCACCATTCCTTTCCCCTTCCCCCAAACACTTCCGTCTCTATTGTCTGGACCTTGAATTGCCTACTGTGTATGTCAGCAACTTTAGCTGGTCCAGGTCAGGAACGGCAGATAAGTGACACTATGTGGCATTTGTCTTTCTGTGATTGTGAGTTTGCCAAGTATAATCTGTACCTGGTTTGTCCATTTTTCTACATATTTCATTGTATCTTTTTTTCTTACTACTCAATAGAATTCTATTGTGTAAATGTACCACAACTTCATTAGCCACTCATCCAATGATGGGTGCTTGGGTTGATTCCAGTTCTTAGCTATGATGAATTGAACAGCTATAAACATGGTTGTGCAAATATCTCTGTATTGGTGCATGGAGCATTTAGGATACATGCCCAGTAAGGGAATAAGTGGGTCTGTTGATCCTTTTCAGGATTTCATAGTGGTTGTACAAGTTTACATCCCCACCAACAGTGGATAAAGGGTCCTCTTTCCCCACATCCTCACCAACATTTTTTTTTTTTTTGAATGATTGCCATCCTTACTGGATTAAAGTGGTATCTCATGGTTATTTTAATTTGCTTTTCCCTGATGGTTAGGGATGTTGAACATTTTCTTAAATGTGTGTTAGCCATTTGTATTTCTTCCTCTGGGAAATCCCTATTCAGTTCTCTGCCCCATTTTTGGAATGGGTGGTTTGATTTTTTTTATTGTTTAGTTTTTTGAATTCTTTATAGATTCTAGATATTAGGCTTCTGTCAGTGATATAGCTGGAAAAAATTTTCTCCCATTCAGTGGGTAATCTATTGGCTCTTCTTATGGTATGTTTGCCTATGCAAAAGCTTTTTAGTTTCAGGAGATCCCATTGGTTGAGTGATTATTTAAGTTCCTGGGCTACTGGAGTTTTGTTCAAGAAGTCTTTCCCCACTCCGATATCTTGGAGAGGTCTTCCTATTTTTTCTTCCAGTAGGAGAAGAGTTTCAGGTCTTATATTGAGGTCTTTAACCCATTTGGACTTGATTCTGGTGTATGGTGAGATAACTTGGACTAGTTTCATTTTTCTACATATGATTATCCAATTCATCCAGCACCATTTGTTGGAGATGCTGTCTCTCCTCCAGTCTACGCTATTGTACCATTGTCAAAGACCTAGTAGCTGTAGTTACTTGACCTAAGGTCCTGGTCTTCAATTCTGTTACATTGGTCTATATTTCTTTTTTTATGCCAGTACCATGCTGTTTTTGTTACTATAGCTTTGTAATTTAGCTTTAGATCAGGAATAGTGATACCTCCAGAGGTGTTTGTTTTGCTGTGGATATGTTTGGCTATCAAAGTGCCATTCCATATGACTTTTGAGATCTTTTTTTTTTTTCTATCTCTGTGAAGAATGATGCTGGAATTTTTACTGGTATTACATTAAATCTGCATGTTGCTTTTGATAGAATTGCCATTTTCACAATATTAATTCTATCTATCCAGGAGCATGGGAGGTCTTTCCATCTTCTTAAGTCCTTGATTTCTTTCTCAAGTTTTTTTAATGTTTTCATTATATAGTTTTTTCACATCCTTGGTTAGTGTTATGCGAAGGTATTTAATTTTTTGTTGCTATTGAAAATGGGATAGCCTCACTGATTTATTTCTCTGTATATTTGCATATAGATAGGCTACTGATTTTTGTGAGTTGATTTTGTATCCTGCCATGTTACTGAAGGAATTAATGACCTTTAGAACTTTTGAGATGGAGACTTTTGGGTCACTTATTGTAGTGGTTTGATTCAGGTGTCCCCATATACTTAGTTGTTCTGAATACTAGGTTCCCAACTGATGGAGATTTGGGAAATAATGCCTCCTAGAGGGAGTGTATGTTGGGGGTGGGCTTATGGTCATTATAGCCAGTGTCCCCTTGCCAGTGTTTGGCACACTTTCCTGTTGCTGTTGTCCATCTGATGTTGGCCAGAGGGTGATGTCCATCCTCTGCTCATGCCATCATTTTTCCCTGCCATCATGGAGCTTCCCCTTGAGCATGTAAGCCAAAATAAACCTCTTTTTCCTACAAGCTGCTTTTGGTTGGGTGATATCTACCAGCAATGCAAACCTGACTGCAACACTTATGTAGGCTCATGTCATCTGCAGATAGAACTATCTTTACTTCTTCCTTTCTAATTTGAATTCATTTTATTTCTTTCTCCTGTCTTATTTCTTGGGCTAGTACTTCTAGTACTATGTTGAAGAGCAGTGGTGAGAATGGACACCCCTGTCTTTTTCCTGATCTCAGTAGGAACTCCTTGAGTTTTTCCCCATTAAATGTGATTTGGACTTTAGGTGCTTTATTTATAGGCTTAATTGTGTTGAGATATAAACCCTCCATGCCTATTCTTTCTAGTGTTTTGGTCATGAAGTGGTGTTGCATTTTGTCAAAAGCCTTCTCTGCATCAATTGAGATGATCATGTGTTTCTTGTGATTAAGTTTATTTATGTAATACATTACATTGACTAATTTTCATATGTAGAACCATCCATACATCCCTGGGATGAAGCCTACTTATGCTTTTGATATTTTGTTGAATTTGGCTTGTGAGGATTTTGCTCAGGTTTTATACATCTAAATTTATCAGGGATCTAGACCTATGGTTTTCTTTACTTGTATCTCTGTCTGCTCTTGGTATTAGGGTAATGCTAGCTTCATAAGTGGAGTTGGGGAGAATTCTCTACTCTCTGATTATGTGAAACAGTTTGAGAAAAATTGGTTTCAGTTCTTCAATGAAAGTTTGATGGAATTCAGCTGGGAAGCCAACCAGTCCTGGGCTTTCCTTTTGGGGGAGGTTTTTGATTACCTTTCAATCTCCAAGGATGTGGTAGGTTTGTTTAGGAGATTAATCTGCTCTGAGGTTAATTTTGGTAGGTGGTATGTGGCTAGGAATTAATCCATTTCTTCCAAATTATCCAATTTTGTGAAGTAGAGGTTTTGGAAGTATGTCCTGATGATTCTTCCAGTTTCATTGTTGTCTGTTGTGACCTCTACTTTTTCATTTTTGATTTTGTTAATTTGAGACTTTTTTTTTTCTTGATCACATTGGCCAGGGGTTTATCAATCTTGTTTATTTTTTCAAAGAACTGGTTCTTGGGTTTTATTGATTTTTAAAAATTGTTTTCTTAGTTTTCAATTCATGAATTTCTGCTCTAATCTTGATTATTTCTTTCTATCTGGAGCTCTTAGGGCTTGATTTTTCTTTTTTTTCCAATGCCTTTAGGTGGAAAGTTTAGTTATTAATTTGGGATCTCTCTGACTTTGTTATAAAGGCATTTAGCAATATGAATTTCCCCTTTAGGACTGTCTTTTTGTGTCCCATAAGTTTTGTTTTTTTAACTTTGTTTTAGAGAGAGAGAGAGAAGGAATTATATGCCAGTGCCTCAGCCACTGAAATCAAACTCCAGAGACTTGTGCCACCTAGTCAGCATGTGAGACATTGTGCTTGCCTCCCCTTTGGGCATCTGGTTGAGGGGGGTCTTGAGAGTGGAACCTGGGTCCTTAGGCTTTATGGAAAAGTGCCTTAACCACTAAGCCATCTCTCTAGCCCTCCTATAAGTTTTGGTAAGTTGTATTTTCATTATCATTCAATTCCAGGATTTTTACTATCTCTTTTTTTATTTCTTCTATAACCCATTCATGGTTTAAAAGTGGGTTATTCGATCTCCAGGAGCTTATGGAGTTCCTGATGTGTCTCTTGTTGTTAATTTTAGCTTTAAAGTATTGTGATCTGATGCAGGAAGTTACTTCAGTTTTCCTGAATTTATGGAGGCATGCTTCGTGACCTGATATATGGTCTATTTTGGAGAAGGTTCTGTGGGCTGCTGAGAAGAATGTGTATTTTGCAGAATTGGGGAGGAAAGTTCTGTAGATATCCATTAGGCCTAGTTGATCTATAGTGCTGCTGAACTCTAGTATTTCCCTGTTGATTTTCCGCTTGGATGATCTATCTATTGATGGTAGTGGAGTATTGAAGTCCCTAACTATGATGGTGTTGGCATTTATTTCTGTTTTCTTGTCAAGTAGGTTTTGTTTTGTAAACTGTGGTGCACCTGTTTGGTACATATATATTCATGATTGTCCTCATGTTGTATTGTTCCCTTGATGAGTAAGAAGTGGCCAATGCCCTTTTTGATTACTTTTGGCTTAAAGTGTGCTTTATCAGATAATAACATAGTAACACTTGCTTGTTGCTTATTTCCATTCATTTGAATATCATTTTCCACCCTTTTACTCTGAGGAGGTGTCTGTCTTTAGTGGTGAGGTGGGTTTCTTGAAGATGGCAGATATAAGGGTTAATTTTTCTGATATACCCTTCTAACTTGTGTCTTTTGATGGGTGAGTTGAGACCAGTAATGTTTAAGATTATAACTGTGAGGTTAAATTTAATCCCTGCCATGACGGGGTGCTTTATGGGATTTGGTGCTTTCTTGTGTTTTGTACTTTTTTGAGGCTGCTATAGTTTTGGTTATTGTGATATTCTTGTTGGTTCTTGAGATTGGTTGTTTATTCTGTATGGAGCCGTTCAAATATTCTCTGTAGGTTTAGCTTTGTGTTCATATAATCATAGAGTTGACTTTCATTGAAAGTTTTTCTTTCATCATCTATTATAAGGTTTACTTTTGCCAAATACAGTAGCTTGGGTTGTAGCCATAGGTTTTTAGATTTGTTTGTTTGATTTGTTTTTCGATTTCTTGAGGCAGGATCTCATCATAGCTCAGGCTGACCTGGAATTCACTATGTAGTCTCAAGTAGCCTTGAATTCTTGGCAATCTTCCTGCCTCTGCCTCCCAAGTGCTGGGATTAAAAGCGGGTGCCACCACATCTAGCTAGTTTTCAGACTTTGAAGTGTTCCATTCCAGGCCCTTCTAGCTTTCAGGATTTCCATTAGAAATGTCCATGAGAAATCTGAGGTACTTCTAATGGGATTGCCTTTGTACATAGTGAGTTGTTTCTCTCTTGCTGCTTTTAACACTCTTTGTTTTCATTGTTAAGAGTTTAAACTATGATATGCTTTGGAGAGTTTCTTCTGTGGTCTTGTCTGTTGGTGTTCTGTGGGCTTCTTGTATCTTGATGGGTCTCTCTTGAGAGATTGGAAAATTTTTCTTCAATAATTTTGTTGACTGTTTTCTATGCCTCTGGCTTGGATTTCCTCTCTTTCTGGTATACCCATGATCTGGATGTTTAGTTATTTTAAGGTATCCCACAGTTCCCTCATATTCTGTTCACATGATTTTTTTGAACTTAGCAAAGTTTTTGGACTCCCAATCATTTTCTTCTCTCTTGTCTTCCAGCTCAGAGGTTCTGTCTTCCACATGAGTAACTCTGTTAGTGAGGGGTTCTAGAGAGGTTGTTAAAAGTTCTATTTGATTTTTGTTTCCTGCTGTGTTATTTTGCAGCATGTCCATCTCTTTTTTGAGATATGATTTCAGTTCAAGGTCTAAATTTCTTTTTTTTTTTTTTGGTTTTTCAAGGTAGGGTCTCACTCTGGTCCAGGCTGACCTGGAATTAACTCTGTAGTCTCAGGGTGGCCTTGAACTCAAACCGATCCTCCTACCTCTGCCTCCCAAGTACTAGGATTAAAGGCGTGTGCCACAAGGTCTAAATTTCTTGATGTTTCCTGAAATTCATTCTTGCCTTTGATCAAGTCTTCATTAAACTTAATCAGCTGGTTATTGAGATCTTCCATTTGTTGACTCACCTTCAATTCATTTATATAAATTTTTAAAGCTTCCCATGTTGTCTTCAACTAAGTTAAGCCTACTGTCAAAAGCTGAGAGCTCTAAAGAGATGATTGTGCTCAATTTCATTTATATAACTATTGGCTTTTTATGGCTTGCTTCCAGTCCAGCAATTCTTTTGATCAGGGTCACATAGCTTATTGGGTTTTTTCATTTTGGAATTCAATTTCTGTTGATTTTACTATGATTTCATGGAGGCTTCCATTGTGGGACTAGGCATCCTTGGTGGAAATCTCTTAGTTTTTTGACTGTGTATGTGTATGTGTGTGTGTGTGTGTGTGTGTGTGTGTGTGTGTGTGTGTTGTGGTCTACCCATCTTGGGGAAGTATTTTCTTTTACTGAGGGGGAAGCAAGTATTTGTCCTTGTAGGATTTTCAGTGAGTGTTCTGTTTTAAATGTGAACTGGATTAGTGTACAATGAAGTTCTAACCGCACATGTGCAGATTGTGGAGATTGCAAGTACATCGAAGGTATTTGGGGAACTGATAGGTGGGGAATTGAGAGCTCTGGCCTACTCTTTCCACTTACATACACTCTTCAGCACAAGGGAATCAAATGTGGGGGAACCAGGATCCAGGAAGCGGGAGAGCTAGGGGCAAGAGGTCAGATCCTTCCCACAGTGGCCCGTGCACACTCTGGCTCAGGGTAATAGGGATTTGGGTGCCTAACAGCCAGACAATCAGAAAATCTGAGCAAAAGCCTGCTTCTGCAGCCCCTACACAGGAACCAGGCTGTCCCAAGCCAGAAGCAGGGGTACTGGGACCAGGGAACTAGACAGTGGGGAATGAATCAGGAGCTCTGGCCTTCTCACTCTGCACATACGCTCTCCAGAGCAGGGGATACAGAAGTTGGGGACCAGGGGCCATTCAATCAAGTAGGCAGAGCAAGGGACCTGCTTCTATAGGAAGCTTGCAGGGTCCAGGTAGCCACAAGCCAGCAGCAGGGGAACTTTGACCCGGGAACTGGGAGATGTGAGTGTGTGTGTGGGGGGGGGGGTTGGATAGGGAGATCTGGTTTACTCACTCTGCTCAAGGACCTATGGAGCAGGGGATCTTGGGAGTTGGGTACCATTTTAGACTTTTTAATTACAGCTCATCATGCCATTAGAGATTATGCTGAAACTGAAAAGCAAGTCAACTCCCTGCTAGCTAATCCTTGTAAGTGCTGAAAAGTGCTGTATGAACTATTGGGGAATAAGGCAACCAACCATGTGAACAAGCAGGGGATCCGGAAAGCTATGAAATCAACATACCAAAAAAGATGTGTCATAGTGGCACTCAGCCCATGTGGGTAATCAGTTGCTTTCTGGTCGGACCTGTTCGTTGGGAGAGAACTCATACCTGGTACTGAGAACCAGTTCAGAATCCTATGGATAGGAAGGCCATAGACTTTAGAGAGAAGCTCCCACTGGCCTTTGGCTAATAAGGGTGGCTATTCCCACCCAAAAGTCTCTTAAACATTTAGGCTTATCCCCTTAATTTGTGCTGTTTTCACTTCAAGTTGGAGACTGCTGTATTTTTGTTTTGTTTTACAAATGGCAGCAAAAACTAAGTAAAACCAAGATGCATCAATACAAGAAGAAAACATAGTCAACTGCATAGCAGAAGACAACTCTCCTGCCTTACACCTTTAAGGGCCCAAGAGACATTAGAGAGGAGGTGGTAATCTAATCATGAGTGCTGCTCTCACTGCTAGCTTGACCACCAGCTCCAGGGAGATGGAGATAGACACTGAGGATATTGAAAATATTTCAAAGCAGAAATTCAGAGGCTGCAAAGAGCTCAACATTAGTCCACATATATACTTCAGGGACAGAGAGAGTTTGAATGGGCATGCCAGGGCCTCTGGCCATTGCAAACAAACTCTATACATACTTGCCATCTTGTGCAACTAGCTTATGTGGTATGGTAATTTGATTCAAGCGTCCCCATAAAGTTATATATTCTGAATGCTTAGGTTCCCCAGCTGGTGGAAATTTGGGAACCGAAGCCTCCTGGAGGCAGTGTATTGTTAGGGGTGGGCTTATGGATGTTATAGCCAGCTTCCCCTTACCAATGTTTGACATACTCTCCTGTTACTGTTGTCTACCTGATGTTGACCAGGAGGTGATTTCCACCCGCTGTTCATACCATTGTTTACTTTTGGCATCATGGAGCTCCCCATTGAGTGTGAAAGCTAAAACAAACTCTTTTGTCCCACCGAGCAACACAAAGCTGACTGCAATGCATGGGTACTGGGGAATCAAACCTAGGTCTTAGGCTTCACAGGCACATACCTTAACTGGTAAGCCATCTCTCCAGCCCTAGTTTGTCTTTTAATCAATCAATCAATTTGTACATGTGTGCATGTATGTGCATACCAGAATCTCTTGCTGCCACAAACACCAGATGAAAATGTCATTTTTTTGCATCTGTCTTTAGTTACTAGGGAATTGAACCCAGGCCATCAGGCTTTGCCAGGGCCTTTAAGCGCTACTTAGCCATCTTTCCGGCTCACAGTCCCCCCCCCCCCTCTCTCTCTCTCTCTCTATCTCTCTATATATATATATATATATATATATATATATATATATATATATACACACTGTATGTATGTATGTATGTATGTATATACATACAGTTTATTTACTTGCAAGCAGAGAGAGAGAGAGAGAGAGAGAAAGAGAACACCAGGGCCTTCAGCCACTGCAAATGAACTCCAGACACATGTGCCAGTTGCATCTGCTTTAAGTGGGTCCTGGGGATTTGAACCCAGGTTGTTTGGCTTTGCAGGCATGTGCCTTAACTGCTCAGCTATCTCTCTAGCCCAGGTTTGTCTTTTAATTTTTTTTTTTTCCCTTTGGAGTACAGAAGCTTTTTAGCTTGAAAGAGAAAAGTAAAAACATTTACTTTTAAAAACTTGATTCCGGATGAAGAGATGGCTCAGCAGTTAAAGGCACTTGCAAAGTCTGATGACCTGAGTTTAACTCCCCAGTACCCACATAAAACCAGATGCACAGAGTGGTATATGCATCTGAAGTTTGTTTGCAGTGCCATGTCCAAAGTCACTGTCTGTCTGTCTTCTCTCTGTCACACTCTCTCTCTCAAAAAGTAAATAAATACATTTCTAAAAACTAGATTATTCTGTGTATAATTTTGATTGGTAGGGTTTTTTGTTTGTTTGTTTTTGTTTTTTTCAAGGTAAGGTTTCATTATAGTCTAGTCTGACTTGGAATTCACAATGTAGTCTCAGGGTGGTCTCTAACTCATGGTGATCCTCCTACCTCTGCCTCACAAGTGCTGAGATTAAAGGCGTGTGCCACCATGCCAAGCTTTGATTTGTAGTTTTAATAGATTCTGAACACATATGCTTTCCAAAAATATTTTCTGGGCTGGAGAGACAGCTTAGCCATTAAAGTGCTTGCCTGCAAAGCCAATGAACCTAGGTTGAATTTCCCAGGACCTATGTAAGCCAGATGCACAAGGTGGTGCATGTGTCTGGAGTTCATTTGCAGTGGCTGAACACCCTGGCACACCCATTCTCTCTCTCTCTCTCTCTCTCTCTCTCACTCACTTTCTCAAATAAGTAAATGAAACTAACAATAAATTTTCTCTCACTATCTTATGAATGATGGAAATCTTCAATTTTGGTGGCATATATTTATCAGTTCTGAAAAGTAATTGCAGCCTTTTATTCTAACATTTAAAAAATATTTATTTAGGGGGCCAGAGATGGCTCAGCACTTAGGGTGCTTGCCTGCAAAGCCTAAAGATCCAAGTTCGATTCCCTAGTACCCACTAACGCCAGATGTATAAGGTGGCACATAAATCTGGAGTTCGTTTGCAGTGGCTAGAGGCCCTGGCAACCCATTCTCTCTCTTTATGTCCACCTATTTCTCCCTATATATCTCAAATAAATAAATAAGACATTAGACATATTTATTTATCTGAGAGAGAGAGAATGAGTGTGTCATAACCTCCCGCTGCCTCAACAAGGTCCCAGTGCATGTGTGACTTTGTGATCTGGCTTTACATGGGTATTGGAGAATCAAATATGGACCTCCAGGCTTTGCAAGCAAGCACTTTTAGCCCCCGAGCCATCTCCCTAGCCCCAGAAGTCAAGTTTTTAGCCCAGTGGCTTTATATTCTGTGCTCTTGCTACATTCAGTTACAACTTTTAGTCATTATTTGCTTCTGACCTTTTCAAAATGAAAGAAAGGCATGCCATTTGCAAGTAGCAGCCCCGATCCTTGCCGTCACTGCACCCTCTAGACTCCCCAGGACAAGGCCGAGTACAAGTGAGGAGACTGCTGTTCCGACCCTAGCAAGCCAGTATCTGGGATTTCACCCCCTGCTATGACGCACACTGTGGGTGTTTTATTATGGGCACTTTCCCTTGACTCTTCGCGCTGGTTTGGGACAAGATGTAGCTCTGAGGCCCAGACTGTTCTAGAACTTGCAGGGTTCCTCCCTGCCTGAGCACTCTGAGTACCAGGACTGCAGGTACCAGTGGCTACTCCACACCTGGCTCTCTGAAGTCCTAACTTGTAGAGGTTTTACAAGTATGAACTGATGTTCAATTTGGTCAAGTGCTTTTTCTGCCTCTATCTAGGTGAGAAAAACTTTTCTTTTAAAAGGCTTATTTAGCAAATAAACCTCAACCTAATGTCCCAGTGGTGGAGTAAGTGGCACTTGATCAGGATGCAGTGTCTTCTCTATAAATTGCTGGCTGTGCTATTACAGTATTTTGCTAAGTTCTGACACATCTGTGAGCAGGAGAAACAGTCAGTAATTCTCCATTTTTGTCCTCATTATTCTGTGGTTTGGGGCCATGAGTACTCGTAAATGACTTGGCAAGTGACTTCTCCCCTTTTCTTTTCTGAAAGAATTATACAACATTGTTCAGAGAAATTGCTACTAAAATTATTTGAGCCTAGTGGTTTCCTTCTGAAAGATTTTTATTTTTAGTTTGGGTTACTGCCCCCTCCCGCTTCCCTCCTTCATAAGGCCTTAGGATTTAATCTCGGCCAGCCTTGAATTCTCCATCCTACCGCCGTAGCCTCCTAGGTGCGGGGATTATTGGCCTGCACTATTTTACCAGGCCCAGTCCAGATGTGGTGAACATTTCAGTGAACAGTTTTATGGACTTTTAATAAGTCCACATTGTTGTAAAACTAACATCACAATTAAAATGTAGAACCTTTTCATCTAACCCTACAATATTTTTTTCTAAGTATTTTTATTTATTTATTTGACAGAGAAACAGAGAGAATGGGCGCGCCAGGGCCTCCAGCCTCTGCAAACGAACTCCAGATGCATGCGCCCCCTTGTGCATCTGGCTAATGTGGGTCCTGTGTAATTGAACCTGGGTCCTTTTTAACCGCTAAGCCATTCCTCCAGCCCCCCCGCCCCCACAAGTTTTTGAAGCCCTTTGGGATGAATTCTCTCAAGACCACTGATCTGCCTTCTGTCTCCGTAGCTTCCTTTAACCATTACATAAATGAGAGTTAGACATCATGGCATATTCCACTTAACATAATGCATCTAAGATTTATCATTACTTATATCAGCTGCTCATATCTTTTAGGCCAAGTAATATTCCATTCTATGGAAGTACCACATTCTTCTAGTGATGGTCACTTGTATTTTATGTAAATTATTGATAAAACTATCACAAGTATCTGCACGTAGGCCTTTGCATGGACATCTGTTTCATTTCTCTTGAGTGGCTTTGTTGGTTTATACGGTGTGTGATTAACTTTGTAAGGAATTAGCAAATTGTTTTCCAACGTGACCTACTTTCTTTCTTTCATAGTGGGAAAGAATCATAATTCATTTGCTTCAACTCTGGTGTTGCTGGTGTTTCAAAATGTTTCTTTTAGGCATTGATTTTTGTTTGTTGATTTTTAGTGCTGGGGATCGTACCCAAAGCATAATGCATACTAGGCGAGAGCTGAACCAGTGAACTACATCCCAGCCACTGATTATCTGTTAATTTATATATTGATTTTTGTTTGTTTGCTTTTCAGGTGGGTCTTGCTAGTAACCTAGGCTGGCCTCCACTTCTGGCCTGGAATTGAGGTTTTAATTTGTACTTGTCTGATGATTGCATTGGGCACTTTTTTTTCCACATGCTCATTTTGTCATCCATATTTTTAATTTTGATATTATGAAAACAGGTTATTTTCTCATTGCTTGTCTTGAGAATTCTTTCATATTTTGGATACATCCTCTTTATCAGCTGTGTTTGATTTTATCCTGTCTACAAATTATCTTTCAATTTCCCTAGCACTGTCTTTTGAAATTTAAGTTTGAGTTACTAATTGATCACATTTTTAATGGCTTGGACTTAGGGGACAATTTAGTGTTCCTGAATTTTTGTTTAGACGTGCCTGTTGCTGTTGTAGCCTTTTGTATTGGTAACAGATTCCGAGCAAGGTCGCGTTCTCCTGCAGCTCGTTAGGGACGGGTCCACGGAGCCATGGATGTCACCTTGTCTGCTCTGGCAGGGCTGGAACTGCAACTGACTCAGTCTCACCCAAGCTGGCTTTGAGCAACAACTCTGGAGTCGGCTTCTGGCTCCTTTCTCAGCTTTCCTGGGCTTCACACCTGTGGGCTGGCCCTTCCTGAGTCAGCCTCTTGAGCCCACCAACAAATCATGTCCCTCCCTTAGGCGCACGAGTCTGTGACGAGGCTCATTCAAACTGGACTCATGGAACTGGACCAAATGCACAGGGGAGAGCTCGCTGGGCCCCTCGCTCTTCTGTGTCCTGTCTGTACTTGAAGATTTTCTGTCTCAGGGGGAGAATTTCTCTTGGCTTGGGCAGTTTCCTGCTTTGCTTTCCTTTTTAACTCTCCTCAAAATAAATCTCAGAATTCATAGCTTACTGTCTTCTGAGTCTGCATTCTCAATTGTTTGTAAACCTGGAAAAGAACCTAAGACTTGAGAGCTTCTGGCCTGGAAGTGCTGATCCCACAGAGCTTTCTCCCACATCTTTCTTATTTTAGCAATTACATTGAGGATAACTTTGAATTAGCTAAGGTTAATGAAAATACAAAATTTATTATTATGTGAAACTCAAACACAATGCAAATCCCTAAAATTATGACTCAGCTGCAATAATAATTATTATTTTTATTTGTTTTTTAGAGGTAGGGTCTCCCTTTAGCCCATGATGGTCTTGAACTCATGGTAATCCTCTTACTTCTGCCTCTGAGAGCTTGGATTAAAGGAGTGTGCCACCATACCAGGCAGCTTTAACAATTATTAACACAGACAATTTTGTGACAGACATAACTGTACTCTGTTAAGTCAGGATTTGTAATATTTCACTCAAAAATATATAACTAAGGGGCTGGAAGGATGGCTTAGTGGTTAAGGTGTTTGCCTGCAAAGCCAAAGGACCCAGGTACTCTGTTAAATCAGGATTTATAATATTTCACTCAAAAATATCTAACTAAGGGGCTGGAGGGATGGCTTAGTGGTTAAGGTGTTTGCCTGCAAAGCCAAAGGACCCAGGTTCAATTTCCCCAGGACTCACATTAGCCAGATGCACAAGGGGGCGCACACATCTGGAGTTCATCTGCAGTGGCTGGAGGCTCTGGAGCGACCATTCTCTCTTTCTCTCCCCTTCTTTCTCTGTCAACTAAATAAATAAATTAAATATTAAAAAAAATCTAACTAACATCTCTATAAAATATACATCAATAAGTATGGGACTACACAGAGGTTTGTAGGACTGGACAAAGCCCTCATTTGCTAGAGGCAATCTATGTGAAGACACAGTAGAATGTGGTAGAAAGAAAGAGTTGCGGAGGCAAACCTGTCCACATTTAAAACTGGGCTGTTCCAAAGCTTCATCTCTGGAGTCCACATGATGAAGAAGAATAGGGAAGGGAGGGATGGGAATAAAACACCTACTGTTCCAGAGCACCTACTGCGTTCCTCATTCAAGGATTGTGAAGGAGACTTTACAAGTCTAATTTATGGCTCAGGACAGACTCAGAGGCTACATGAACTGCACTGACTCAGTTGTTCAGAGACGCAAGTGAGCGAGCCTGCCTGACTGGGTGAGTCATCTACCAAGAATCATATCAAAGTCATAGTTGGATGAAATCTCCAAAACAGTACAGAAGGAAAGGCAAGGCTTTGGGTAAAACATTGGAAACTCACCTGTCTTCAAGGTAAAAGAAATAATGAATACGGTCAGAAAAGATGATGACGGACAATATGAAATCAGCTATTACTACATAATACAAATCTTCAACTGAAGAACTGGTTTCTTGGGTAATCACAGATAATCTGGCTTGGACTTCACTGCAGGTAAATTGCTTAATTTCTCTCTGCCTACTTCCTTCCTTGTAATGCAAGGATAATAATCCTCTCCCCCCTCTCTCTGTGTGTTTCTTTGGTTTGCTCTTTCCCTCCTTCCTTCCTTCCTTCCTTTCTTCTTTCTTTCTTTCTTTTTATGTGAGAATAAAATAAGCTGACTGCAGATGAGTCTGACATGAATTCTGACACAGTAAGACTCCAAGCTCAAAGGAATGCTTCAGAACAAAGAATTGCTGAAAAAGTCTGCACAAATACCACAGTATGGTCTAGGTTTTTGACGAAATAGTTTACTTTTCAGTTTTCTTATAATACGTTTCCTTTTTCTCAACATTGAATCACATCATGAGCTTTTGATTAAGGGTATCATTAGTGAGCAGTATTTGTTATCCAAAGTGCATCCTGCATAATAGAATCTTTCTGGAATTCACTTTTTTCTTTTCCCCTCTCCTCCTCCTCCCTTCTCTTCTTTGTAATGGGGTCTCAGCATGTAGCTCAGGATGGTCTCAAACTCTTGATCCTGTCAGTCTTTGGGATTATTGGCGTGCCACCACACCCCACTGAATTACTTCTTAGAAAATATTTTATTTATTTATGTGTTAGAGAGAGAGAGAGAGAATGGTCATGCCAAGGCCTCTAGTCACTGCAAATGAACTCCAGATGCATGCATAACCTTGTGCATCAGGCTTACATGCGTACTGGGGAGCTAAGCCTGGGTCCTTAGGCTTTGAAGGCAAGCAACTTACTGGCTAAACCAGCTTCCAGCCCTGTATTACTTCTTAAAAGTTCATTGTAAGGTACTGCCAAAGATGAAAGAACAAATCTTGCTCTCCATTTCCTCTCTTGTAGCTATGGTATCTAAGACCTTGGGGGTAATAAAAACTAAGTTAGTGTAGCCGGGCATGGTGGTGCACTCCTTTAATCCCAGCATTTGGGAGGAAGAGGTAGGAGGATCACTGTGAGTTCGAGGCCACCTTGAGATTAAATTCCAGGTCAGGGGCTGGAGAGATGACTTAGCGGTTAAGCGCTTGCCTGTGAAGCCTAAGGACCCCGGTTCGAGGCTCGGTTCCCCAGGTCCCACGTTAGCCAGATGCACAAGGGGGCGCACACATCTGGAGTTCGTTTGCAGAGGCTGGAAGCCCTGGCGCGCCCATTCTCCCTCTCCCTCTATCTGTCTTTCTCTCTGTGTCTGTCGCTCTCAAATAAATAAATAAATAAAAATTTTTAAAAAATTAAAAAATAAAAAAAATAAAAAAAAAGAAAGAAATTCCAGGTCAGCCTGAGCTAGAGCAAAACCCCACCTCAAAAAACCAAAAAAGAAAAAAAAGTGGGGGGGGGCTGGAGAAATGGCTTAGTGGTTAAGACACTTACCTGCAAAGCCAAAGGACCCAGGTTCAATTCTCCAGGACCCACGTAAGCCAGATGCACAAGGTGGCACATGAATCTGGAGTTTGTTTGCAGTGGCTGAAGGCCCTGGTACACTCTCTCTATCTCTCTGTCTCTCTCACTTTCTCTCTCAAATAAAAAATAAAATATTAAAAAAATAAAAATAAAAACTAAGTTAGGCCATTAGCCGGCAATGTCTAAGCTTTTGGTTGTGTTCATGATCTGCTCCATATCAGGGAAGTCAGGCAAGGTCCTGGGGCAAACCTGACATAGACCAAGGCTTTCACAAAGGCTTCACAAACTTCAGATTGCAAGAATGCCCTAAAGAGAGGCTACCCATTTCATTTCCTACCCAAAAGATCACAACTGAAGTCATGGCTTGAGGAAGACTCAAATCACTTGGTCATTAAATGTTTCTATCAGTAATGCCAGGATGCAGAGAGGCAGTATTGTGTGTCCTGTGAAAACTGCCAGGGGGAAAAAGCTTCATAAATCTTACCATGTTCTCATCTGGCTTGCATCCTGAGCAAAGGAAGTGGAGACCTATAAGGCCAATGCTGTCTTTCATGGAGGCCATTGCTCTTCAGTTCCTGGTGGAATCATGTGTGTACATTTTAGAATGAATCCCACAGTATCTATTTGCATTCTAAAGGTCTGTAATTTTTTTTTTTCCCCGAGGTAGGGTCTCACTCTAGCCCAGGCTGACCTGGAATTCACTGTGTAGTCTCAGGGTGGCCTTGAACTCACAGCAATCCTTCTACCCCTGCTTCCCAAGTGCTGGGGTTAAAGGTGTGTGCCACCACGCCCAGTTTAGGACTGTAAGTTTTGAGGCACAATTTTCTCTCCCTTAGTCAGGAGGTGAAAGGGAGTATGGTGCTCATGCAAATTGCCGGCTTTATAATTTTCAGTTCCTCTCCCCTTGGGTAAAACTAAACAAAAACTTATTTTTGCACATTCGAGGTCTGGTTGGCTATTTTCAAGTTGTGCTCAAGAGAGAATAATAATGCAAAGGAAATTGACATGAATGTTACTTCTAAGTAATAACAGGTCTTGATCTAGAAACGTCATTTTTAAATATTTTTATTTATTTATTTATTTGAGAGCAACAGACAGAGAGAGAAAGACAGGTAGAGGGAGAGAGAGAGAGAGAATGGGCGCGCCAGGGCTTCCAGCCACTGCAACAGAACTCCAGACGCATGCGCCCCCTTGTGCATCTGGCTAACGTGGGACCTGGGGAACCGAGCCTCGAACCGGGGTCCTTAGGCTTCACAGGCAAGCGCTTAACCGCTAAGCCATCTCTCCAGCCCTAGAAACGTCATTTTTAAATATTTGATTTTTTAATTTACTTTTTTGAGAGAGAAAGAGACAGGGGAAGAGAGAGAAGGGGAGAGATAGATAGACAGAGAGAGAGAGAGAGAGAGAGAGAGAAAATGGGTGCTCCAAGGCCTCCAGCTACTGCAAATGGATACCAGACACATGCGCCACCTTGTGCATCTGGCTTGTGTGGGTCCTGGGGAATTGAACCTGGGTCCCTTCGCTTTGCAGGCAAGTGGCTTAAAAGCCATCTCTACAGCCCTATAAACCTCATTTTTATTTGTAAGATAACGTAGATAAGATGCCAATATTGAAAACATAAAACAACTTCATTTTACACAGCAAAGCAAATAAGTAACAAAGTAGACAACCTGTAGAATAGGGGAAATATTTGTAAGTCATGTATCTGATAAGGAGTTACTATTGATACAGATTATGAGCAACGTGGCTTCTGTTCTGGTAGGTAGTTAGCTAGGGACTGGGCCACTGAAACGTGGATGCCACCCTGCCTGCTCTGGCAGGACTAAACTGGCATCTAATTCATTCTCATCCAAGATGGTTTTAAGCAACAACCTCCTAACTCCCCTTGGCAACAACATCGTCCTTTTTCTTTCATAGTTTCACAGGCTTAGTCCCTGGGGTCATGTTTCTCTTGGGCCCACCAACCAATCAGGTCTCCCCTTACACCCCTGAGTCTGGTGGTGAGGCTCATTCTGATTGGATGTTTGTTCATATAAATGGGCCTGAGACAGAGTGCAAGCTCTCTCTTCTTCTTGCTTCCTCTTTCCCCTTCTTTCTTAGCCCTTCTTCCTTTTGTTGGGGGGTGGGGGGGTCTTCATTCTTCTCTCCACCTTCCCAGCCAGCCTGGGAAGGGGGAGCATTTTCTTTGACTCGGACTTTCCATCTTGGTTTAATCCTAACTCTCCTTGAAATAAATTTCATCATTTTCTTTTCCCAAGAGTCTGGGTTCTTAATTCTTTGCCGCTGTAGATAAAAACAAGACTTAAGAGCTGTTAGCATGGTAGTTCTAATCCATAGTTCTCTCTCTCCCCCAACCCCCTCTCTCCTGAATCAGTACCTTAAGACAAAAAAGTTCAAACAACTAAGTAGTAAAAAACTCCAACCCAATTAAAAGAATGATGGGCAAAGGATCTAAATGAACATTCCTCAAAATGATACAGGGATTTTGGGGCTCCTTGTAAACCAACACACCAATAATGTGGGGTGTTCCTGAATCCTTGTCTTATGAATTTGAAGAATGAAATACACAGTCTGAGGGATCAGGTTCAGAAACAACTTAAAGCTTTAGGAGGGAGAAGAGAAGGGGACTTAACACAAGAGAGAGGAGCGAGGTGGAACTCTGTCCCAGGGAGGCTGAGAAGAAGGGGTGTGAGAAACCTCACGGGAGAAGAAGGCAAGAGAGGGTTTGGAAAGCCGGCCTTGAGACTCAGGTGGTGGGTGTTTTATGAGCCGTGCTGGACAGCAGGGTTGGCCAGTCTAGTGTGGTGTCAGGTGTCTGCCGCTGGACACTGATTCCAGACTGAGAGCAGGCGTCCAGCGGCCATCCGGGCTGCGCCCTTTCATCTCTTCGCAGCTGGAGGACGACAGAAAGCGTTTGCGAGCCAACACTCCAAGTATCCTCAGGTGAACTGCTGACCCCATGCAATGAATGAAGTACAAAGTGTCTCAGTGTTTTTCCTATATATGTCACACAGTTTTGTTTGCTAAGCTTGTCATAATGATCATAGTTTTAGGTCATAATGTTCTTGTTTTTGCTCCTGGGTAAGTTCTAACTACATCCTTAATGTATACTAACATGACACATACAAAAACGTTATTGTGTCTTAATGTACATTTCACATGTTGTCTTGTTAATCATTCCCTTATATGCCTCTTTCCCTCCCCCACTCCCTGCTCCTCTTAAATGCTTCTTAATAAAAGCCCTGTGCTGGGCCTGAGAGGCAGAGGCATTACCTGGTAATGGCCTCTCCAGCTGCCCTTTCTACTCTACGTCTGATGTGTCTTCAACGAACTGGGGCACATTCTTTTCCGCTTGCTGTCCAAGGCAAGTGTTCTATACAATTAGCCCATTTATTGATTGGCAGTTTTTTTTTTTTTTCTGGTGGTATTTTTTTGCAGTTCTTTATATATTCTAGGTATCAATGCCCTATCAGATGGCTAGCTGGCAAAGAGCCTCTTTCAGTGTGTCGGCTTTCTGAAAAATCATGTGGAGGTTTCTCAAAAAGATAAAAATTGAATTGCCAAGTGACCCAGCTGTAGCACTCCTGGGCATACACCCAGAGGACTCTATGTCCTGCAACAGAGATTCTTGCACATTCGAGTTCATTGCTGATCAATTCACACTGGCTAGGAAATGGAATCAACTTAAGATATTCATCAACCGATGACTGGATAATGAAAATGTGGTACATAGACACAACGGAGTTTTACTCGGTTGTAAAGGAAAGTTAATTTATGAAATATGCAGAAAATAAAAGAAATCATACTGAGGTAATCCAAGCCCAGAAAAGCAAAAATCACACATTCCCTCTCATATGCACATTATAACCTTTAGTGTTTGTATGTATATAAATAAGGGGATGTGAGAGTATGCGCTCTGCAATGCAAGAGAGGAGGCCATGAGAGGGGAGCAAGAGATAATGAAAAGGGGCAGAGTGGGGGAGGGAAAAGGGAAACGTAGTATGAAAGTGAAAGGAGGCAATGCTAGGGAGGGGGGAGCAAAAGAGGGAAGGAAAACAAAAATCTTGTTTGAAAACACCATTATGAAATCCAATTCTTTGTGTGCTAATAAAAAGAAATTGTACAGCAGGATGTGGTGGTGCATTGCCTTTAATCCCAGCACTCTGAAGGCTTAAACAGGATTGCTGTGAGTTCCAGGCTACCCTGAGACCACATGACTACATAGTGAATTCCAGGTCAGCCTGGGCTAAAGTAAAACCCTACCTTGACAAAAAAGAGAAAAGAAATTGTATCTGAGTTTGGTGGCACACGCCTTTAATCCCAGCACTCGGGAGGCAGAGGTAGGAGGATTGTCATGAGTTTGAGGACAGCCTTAGACTATATAATGAATTCCAGGTCAGCCTGGGCTAGAATAAAATCTTATCTTGAAAAACAAACAAAAAAATTGTAATGTAAAAAATCTACAGTCCATTAAAAAGTCTACTATCAGAAAAGAAAAACAAAGGCCAAATAGATGGCTAAGCAGTCAAGGCACTTGCTTGCAAAGCCTAAGCACCCAGGTTCAATTCCCCAGTGCCCACATAAAGCCAGATGCACTAGGTGGCACACGCTTCTGGAATTTGTTTACAAAGGCTAGAAGCTCTGGCATGCCCATTTTCTCTCTCTTGCTATCTGCCTCTTTTTCTCTCTCTCTCGATTAAATAAATAGTTTTTTAAAAAAGAAAAATGTTGGTGAAAATGTGGAGAAAAGGCACTTCTTATACCCTGTTGTTAGAATATAAATTGATGTAGCCATTATGAGAAAAAAAAAGATGTAGTTCCTGAAAAAAAAAAACCTCAGTAACTGTAAGATCCAGCAATCCCACTGCTATGTTTATATCCAAATAAAATGAAATTAGCATTTCAAAATATTTTAGATATTTATTTGAGAGAGAGAAACACAGAGAAAGAGGCAGACTGAGTTAATATGGTTTCCTGCCACTGCAAATGAACACCAGCTCCATGTTCCACTTAGTGTATCTGGCTTTACATGGGTACTGGGGAATGGAACCTGAGCCATCAGACTTTGCAAGCAAGCACCTTTAACCACTGAGCAATCTCTCTAGCCCCCAAATCATTTTTATTTTATTTTAAACATCTGCCTGTATTTGTGTTCATTATAGCACAATTTACAGTAGCCAACATATGGTATAAGCCAAGCTTCCCATCAATGAGCAAATGCATTAAAACACATGGTACATGTGATATGTTATTTGTACATGTATACATTTATAAACAATGGAATATTATACAGCCTTCAAAAGAAAACATCATCTGTGACAGCAGGGATAACCTGGATGACATTACTTTAAAGTGAAATAGCAATCGTACAAAGAAAAGACAAACTAGAACTGCAGAGATGGCTTAATGGTTAAGGCTCTTGCCCATGAAACCTAAGGGTCCATATTTGACTCTTCAGATCCCATGTAAGTCAGATGAACAAGGTAATGCAAGCGTGCAAGGTTGCAAATGTGCAAAAGGTGGCACATGCATCTGGAGTTTGATTAGTGGCTGGAGGCCCTGGTGCACCAATTCTCTCTCTCTTGCTCTCTCACATAAAAAAGGCCAGTCTGTTGGGCTTGCCTCAAAACAAAACAAACAAAAAAACAAGACCAACTGATGTTTTTTTTTGTTTGTTTGTTTGTTTTTTGTTTTTCAAGGTAGGGTTTCACAGGCTGACCTGGAATTCACTATGGAGTCTCATGGTGGCCTCAAACTCATGGTGATCCTCCTACCTCTGCCTTTTGAGTACTGGCATTAAAGGCGTGACCATCACACCTGGCTTGATAAAACATTAATTTTTGGGTCACTTATTTTAGTGGTTTCATTCAGGTGTCCCCATATATTCCAGGCTGACCTGGAATTCACAATGGAGTCTCAGGGTGGCCTCAAATTTATGGCAATCCTACCTCTACCTCCTGAGTGCTGGGATTAACGGCATGCGCCACCACGCCCGGCTTGATTTTTTTTTTTTTTTTTTTTAATGTGGAATCTACAACAAGCAAACTCCACGGAAATAAGCATAGTCATGACCAGGGGTCAGAAGATATGAATGGGTAACCAACTTCTTTGTTAGCTAATTGAAAATAAATGTTAAAAAAAAAGTTTGGGCAAAAGTACCCTTTTGGGGTATAAACTCTGTGCCTAGAAGCCTTAAGGTGTCAGAAAAAAATTCAGCGGCAGGGTTGAGATACTTCCTAGTAAGCTGTTGGTCAGCAAGATCCCTGAGGTCCCCAAACAATATGCGCTGTTGCCAAGGGTCTTCGTTGCCTACCAGAGCTCGCTGGTAAGATCCTGCTATTGAAGGCAGCACATGCTTTGGTTACAGAACACCGAAATTAAGCTACCACTGAGTGTGGCCCTCTCCTTGCTGACTAGTAGCATAGTGCTGGAAAGTCCTAGGCAGACTGCTGCAGGCAAAAAATCATCAACAGCCTCAAGCAGCAGTGGACCCTGCAAGCTACACAACTGGCCCCCAGCAAGAGGCACCCACTGCTGTAATAGTGTCCATCATGGAGGGAACTCAGCTGATGCTTCGTTTTGAAGCCTGTTCCACGGGAGGGAATTCATGCCTAATACTAAAAACCTACTTAAAGCCTATGGCTGGGAAGGACATTAAACCCTAGAGGGTAAGTTACTACTTCTATTTTGGCACAAAGTGGTTTCCTGTTTGTACCCCCAGTAAGTGAAGAAAAGACCATCTTGAAGAGCTAAAGTAACTTTCTCCAAATGAGGGGTGTGCGCAAGACAACATGTTAGGAAAACATTTATGTTTTTAGTTACTGATATTTTGTGCATGGATGGACATGAATACCCTCATGTAGTCATTTGCATCACAGATGGTTGGACAGGGTAGAAGATGGACCCTGTGAGGAAAGTGAAATTCTGTAGTGCTTAAGAGATTTTCGTTTGTTTTGAGGTAGGGTCTTGCTCTAGCCATGCTGACATAGAATTCACTACATCGTCTCAGGGTGGCCTTGACCTCATGGTGATCACCCTCTCTGCCTCCTAAGCGCTGGGACCAAAGGCGTGTGCCATTACGCCAGTCTTTGTACTATGTAAGAGAATGACAGGAGACTACTAGCTTGTTCATTTACTTAAAGTATATGGTGACATTACAGCAAACGTGAGCTAAAGATTCGTGGATTATTGAATATTTATTATCCTTAGTATAAACTAGCCTACCAGACTGAATAAACAGCCTAACACTCCTTTCAATAAATATACATTGAAAATAATAGTAATTCTAGTATAAACCAACAAAGGGAAATAAATACACAACTACTCCTTTGTTAGCTGTTATCTGAACTAAAAATAATTTAAATAGATCTGATAACAGCACCTCTCCTATATTTGTTAAGATTTGAAAAATCAAGTTATATCCACTATTGTTCTAATTAATTTGGGCTTGTGTCATTAGCTATTGATAATATGGAATTACTCAAATGTAAAATAATTTTAAGATTTTCTTTCTTTTATTTTTTTGGTTTCTTTTTTAAAAAATTTTTTTGGTTTCTTAAGGTAGGGTCTTGCTTTAGCCCAGGCTGACCTGGAATTCACTATGTAGTCTCAGGGTGGCTTTGAACTCACAGCAATCCTCCTACCTCTGCTTCCCGAGTGCTGGGATTAAAGGCGTGCGCCACCACTCCCAGCCTAAGATGTTATCTTTATCACATTCTAAATTGTCTGCTTGTATGTTAGTATAGTAATATGGATAGAGTCCAACTTATTTTTAAGACAGAGAGCAAGAGAGAGAGAACTGGCGTGCCATGGCCTCCAGCCACCATAACTGGACTCCAGATATGCGCCACCTTGTGTGCATGTGCAGCCTTGTACGTCGGGCCAATGTGGGATCTGGGGAGTCAAACATGGGTCCTTAGGCTAAGCCATCTCTCCAACCCACAACTTATTTTAACAACCAGGGTGTGCAAGAAGTTTGGAGATCATTGTCTAAAACATTATTTCTTTCCTTTTTTCTTTCTTCGTTCTTTTTTTTTTTTTTCACGATAAGATCTTGCTGTAGTCCAGGCTAACCTGGAATTCAGTATGTAGTTGCAGGCCAGCCTCGAAGTCTCAGAGATCCTTCTTCCTCAGCTTCCTGAGAGCTAGAATTAAAGGCATGCACCATCATGTCCCACTAAAACATTATTTCTCTAAATAATATTTTGTACATTTGCCATTTATAAGTAAATTTATACAAATCAGGATTACAGGGCTGGAAAGTAAAATATTGGTTAATAGACCTGGGTATAATGAGAACTGTGAAGTTTTAATGGGTTTTGGTTTTGGTTAATTTTTTTTTGTGGCGCTGGGGCTTGACTCCATGGCTCCCAGCATGCTAGGCCAGGGCTCTTCCTGTGAGCCACATTCCCAGTCCAGTTTTGAAGATGAACATTAAGCAGATGGAAGGTGGTGATGATTGTACTTTATGAATGTATTTAATATTACTGAACTACTTAAAATGGTAAAGATGGTGACTCTTGTCATGTATATTTTAAAACAAAAAAAATTGGGTAATAGATAAAAGTATTAAACAGAGAGCCAAGAGCCGGGTGTGGTGGCACATGCCTTTAATCCCAGCACTTGGGAAGCAGAGGTAGGAGGATCACCGTGAGTTTGAGGTCACCATGAGACTACATAGTGAATACCAACTCAGCCTGGGATATAGTGAAACCCTACCTTAAATCAACAAAAAGTATTAAAAATAGTAAATATTACATAGCTCTAATTAAAATGCAACTATATTTTCCAAAAAGGGTAAATCAGGTCCCTTAGCTTAAATCTTTTTAAAAAATATTTACTTGCTTGGGGGGGGGGCAATAGAGAGAATGGATACACCAGGGCCTCTAGCCACTGCAAACTCCAGATGCATGCACCACCTTGTACATCTGGCTTACACAGGTACTGGGGAATCAAACCTGGGTCCTCAGGCTTTGCAGGCAAGTGCCTTAACTGGCTGAGTCATCGCTCCAGCCCTAAATTCCTTTTTTCTTCAGTAATTTTCTCCAAAATCTTTTATAGAAAACTCACCTTCCTTCACTCTTCTGTCCCAATCTGTCTTCTTACGTGCAATGACCTCTGTAAAGTGCTACTTCCTCTGTGCAGGAAGCAGAGGCTGCTGAGTCACAAAGATCCCTTGTTAAAGATCTCACTAAGCCTTTCTGGTTTAGTGTGAAGGGCTCTTTATTGTTTCAGTCAAGTCTTACACTCTAATTCCTAGATCATTTGATATATTTTCCTCCTAACCTTCTATAGGTCTAGAATGGAAATAAAACACAAGGTGAAGTTTTTTCATTGTGCATGTATCCATATGAACATGTACTACAGAAATGTCCCCTAGTGAAAATGATTTGTGTATTTGAAAATTCAAATGAATAATTACCTAGCACATTTAATGCAATTTCTTTCTTCATATACATTCAAAATTACTAGAGGCACTTTTGAAACCTTGAGTTTGATCTTGTGTATCATTTTGAGTTTATTACTTGTAACTCAGTATTAAATGATATTAAGTACAATAAAAGGCTTCAGCTGACTTAAATAAGATATGTTGGTCTACTCTTCCTTAATTTTAGGTCATATCCAAGTTCTGACTGTTCACAACAGAGTAAATCCACCTTTAATCAAATCACACACTTGCAAAAAAGTAAAACCAAGAGTGGGAGACTATTTTCTCTTTTTAAAGTTGTTAAAATTCCATCAGTGCACAGAGGGACCTTTCTTTAACTGATTTTAGTGAATTAAAGTGATGGATTAAATACAATTATGCAAAGCATCGTCATTCTATGTTATGTAGGTATTTCTAAACTGGCCATCTGTCTCACTCCCCGGTGAGCACACTTTGTATAATTAACTCCCCCCCCCTTGCTGACTGTGAGTGGAATTTGTATATATTACAGAAATAAGATTGTTACCATACCTGGCAAAAAAAAAAAAAAAAGATTTTGTAGATATAATTAAGCTTGATTTTGAGCTAATCAAACGATGAATTATCTCAATGAAATTAAGCTCTTTAAATTGTGATCTAAAGGTCAGAGGCAGAAGAGACCTAAAATATGAAATTCTTATGCTGGTCTTGAAGGAGAAGATTTCCATGTTGTGAAGTAAGTTAGACTATGGGGCATGAGGAGTGCATGTTGGTTCAGGCCAACAGTCATCACGAAAACAGGAATTACAGTCCAAAGTGAATTCTGCCAACAACCTGAACAGGCCACTGACAGCTTAGCACCACACGACTGACTTCAGAAATTTGGGGCTTTGAGCAGAGAAACCAGCTGGAATTTATCTGGACTTTTCTAGTTGTGAGCAAATGAACAGTTGGTGGGATTAAGTGGCTAAGTCTGTATTAAGTCACTGTGCAGTTATTTATATGGGAACTGACATACATCTGCAAGGAAGGAGGCGTGAAGATGAAAGAAAAGGGAACTGAAAAAGGGGAGAAAAACTAGCAGAAAAGCTCACAGATTTTCATGTCTAATGTTCAGCAATTTCAAAAATGGGTTAAAGATAATACTTTTTTAGCTATATGTGTCTTAGTTTGACACTGACGTGTTCCCAAAAGGTTCATGTATTGAAGGCTTGTCTCTAATGCAATGATAATCAGAGATGGGGCTCTAAGAAAGTTACTGAAAATTACTTTGGGGGCACTTGTTAAACCAGGATCCCTGGTTTTTCCTCTAAGGATCAATTTAGTAGCTGTAAGGTGCCCTATGAATCCACTTAGAATGTTTAAATCAGTGATAAATGGCACACCTAGCAATATATCAAGTTAGCATATGGAAAGAGTAAGAACATGGTCTCTAGTGTTCACAGACATGTATATGGAAAGCTGCATAATACAGCGTCTGATTTCTCTTGCTGCCAAGTGATGTATTATGCCCATATTTAAAAGACATTCTAATTTCTGAAATGCTAGACATGCGGCAAAGAAATCATTTTATTCAAGTTTTGTTTTTTTCTCAGAGATAGTACTGTGTAGAGTTTGCAAACTGGAAAGCAATCTTTATACCATATGTGCTTATTCACCAAATTTATTTTTGAACATTCGGAACATCAGATTGTAACAGGCTAAAAGGAAAGCACCAAAAGTTGCTCCACGTTAATACCCGAGCGGAGACTAAAGGCAGATGCGCACCTAGCAGACCCACACGGTAATGCAGAAACCCAGGTAAGAACACTTCTGCACCTTACGAAGGACAGTAAGCAGCACTTTCCCCAAATTACAACCACTTAAATGTAAAGTTAGCTATACTATACCAAAAAAGACACACAAAGTTACACACAAGTGTATTTGAGCACACCATACATTGTACCAAGTACAGGAGAAAGTCATGCACATTGAAATGGGAAGATCTAGAGATGACAATCATTTTTCGGTACATACTTTAGGACACCTTCTTTGCACTGCTAAGTACTCTTACTATGCACTATGTTTTCTGGATGAGAACAAAATTAATTTGCAAATAAATAATTACTTACTGAGTCTATTTCACCATTAACATGTAGTTTGTCTTCTATATATTTTGAACTACAGGATAAAATTGACGCAGGTTGAGAGCCACTGATTTTATCATATACCGTTGCCTGAAGTATTCTGTCAATTGGACTACATTTTACAGAGGCATATCATCTTTTCTACAAATTTTTATAAAAAACTTCCCCCTGCTTCAGGGGAAGTAACAGAGGTGAAGTAACAAGAAAGAAATAATTACATTCTGAATTAGCTTCAGAAATAAAGTAACAAATTGAGTACAGAAATGTAGACATCTTTTAACAGAGAACATGATTATCCTGTAAATGGAATAATTTGAATTTCAACAGAAACATCCATTTTAAAATAAGCACCATAAAATGCAAGAGTTTATATAAAGACAGTGAAGCCAATTCTCTCTTGAATCTTTAAAATGATTAGGAAGGAAAAGGAGGAAAATGAAATGAAGAAATATTTAAAAATTATGCTACAAGAATCTGAATTTAGTCATTGAAGTCATTTAGTAAATTACTTGATATATGTATTTGTACATATATATATATATTTATATTAATAATCTGTAAAAAATGGGGAAAGGTCTTAAGAAAAAATTTCCATCTTTTATTATTCACTAACAAGACAAATACACTTTGAATGTTGGGTATCCCATGTGCAGTAAGCCTAAAGCAGAAGTGCCATGATTATCTCCTAAAATAGTTTCCCACCAGAGACTTTAGCCAAGCTTACTTTTCTACATGTAGGCAGCCTCAATCAATTTTAATTCAGAACTCCAAAAATTATGGGAGGCCTCTAGGGCAATAGTTGTGTGAATGCTAAGGGGAGTTTAGGTTAACATTCATTTACAACTTTTATATCAGTAACCTTAAAGAAAAAGATTTCAGATGAATTTGAGAAGGCCACCCGCAATAAAATATACACTTAGAAAATTGCAGGGCATTGCTTTATCATCTTAAGGCACAGTCTATTTTATCCCAAATAAGTTCAAAGTCACAGTGATCATTTATAGTCAATTTTGGTCTGGTTTCTCATGGGTCTTTGCTACATTTATACTTAGTCCTAAGATTAAGATACTGTAATACAATCACTTCAAAATAATGCATTTCTGTTACTTCCTAGTTTATATAAAATACAGACTGGAGTTTCCTCTCTCAGTCACATAGAGAAGGGGAGGTTAGCTTTTGGAAAACCCCAATGAATATACATTGATTATGTAGAAAGCATAATTACATTAAATACAGGCTGAAATTCTTTGATACAGAGGACAAACTCATTCTAACGGACAGTGTGAGCTGAATTCAGGTCTTGTAGGTCAGACTGTTGTTATTATTAACCACAGCCCCCATTAGATAACTAGGTAAAATGTCACTAAATCAGGGCTAAATCTTCCAGTTTTTAGCTCTCTTTGCTACCTCTTCACTTCCAAGTCTACTTACGTAAGATATACCAATGTTACCAGGCAGAACCAATGGACATTGACTAGAAAACTGTTAATAGGAGACACTGCAGGTCCTTAACATTTTTAGAGGGAGAAATTAAGTCATTTAAGCAGATAAACTGCAGTTTCCGAGCCTGTTGCATTTCATCTTTTCTCTCACAAGTATAATAACTTATTAATGATAATGCTTTAGTATTAACCTAACATTTAATATTATATTTACACTTTCATATTTTCTTATAAGATATACATCTTCTTTTCATTGCAGTATGTTAGATTCTAGTCAATGATTTTTCCCTGTGAACATGTAATTCTATAAAGGGAATGAATGCAAGTAAATATAGAAAACAAAAGAAATCCCATAGCAAATCTTCAAATATATAATTGTGCCTATACCAAAAATGGCCTGTATAACAAAACTAATGTTTGAAGTCTCAAAACAAACCAGAAAACCTAATTATCTCAAATGACTACTTCAATGGATGGTTAAAAGATTATTATTGAGAGAAGTAATTTTTACCCAATAAAGTAAGGAAATATTCAAGAAACCAAACTAGAACTCAATGTTATAATTCTGAATATTTTCAAAGAAAGATAAAGAGTATGGAATATAAGTTTTCATGATATACACATTTATTATAAGTTCTAGATGAAAATACTAAAAAGATTATTTTTGTTTTAATCCTAATATACTAAGAAAAGTTCATTGGCACAAATATCCAGAGGTATTTTACAGTTTTCATGTAGCTTTGGTGGTAAAGAATGTTTTGACAACCGTATGAATACATTTATCATTTGTAATGCAGAGCTTTATGCTAAAAAGAATTCAAATGTCTTTTATTCCTAAAAAAGGGATGTAAAAAGTCCAATATGAAACAAAACAAGTGCAACATTAGATACAAAATATGCCCAACATTTAGGCTTTTGAACAGTTAATAGATCCACACTTTGTCCATACTTTTTACTAGTAATATTACAATATAAATACTAAAAATCAAAATAACATTAAAAATAGCATATGAACTTTTACAAAATGACTACTTTTAGACTTTCTAAACTAAGATTAGAATTCAGATAAGCAAATTTACACTAACTAATCAGAACATATAAACAGATACAGTTTTTCAAATGTTCAAACTTACAATGTACAGCATGATTACAGATTGATTTTTAAGTTATATCGTCGTCAGAAAGTAACCAGTTTCTCAGTATTTTAAAACAGACGTTCTAACATCATAAGGTGCCAAACACTCTTACAATGAACTGGTTTCAAAATACAAATTATTACTCACAGACACTTTACTCATGATGTATCTTTGAATATCACCTAACTTCTGAAAAAGCATGTTATCAATTTAGGTATACTGTTACATTTATGTTATTAATGAATTAACAAATTATCTTTACAATTTCTAATTTTATTCAGTTCTCAAAACTAACTTATTAATATATAAAATCCAGTCTTGATTACTCACTATGTGTTTTCCAAAATGTTATTTTCTGAGCCTTCATAGTATACGTATTTGGATTACTGATCTCACTTTTCTTTCCTATGCTTATGAAAAGCAAATAATATGAGTACTTCAGAGCTTTTTTATTCCTCAGGTACTAAACCCTTCTGTAAAGGAATGCATTAGTAATACATATAAGTGGAAGTTTACTACAGAATTGAAGTTGGTCTCTGATCAAGAAGACTGGGATAAAATTTCAGCTCCCAGGCGCCATACAGCTTTGTAGAAGCAGCTCATTCATTTGCATTTAGCTTTGCTGGCAGGTCTGTCTTCTAAGACAGTGAGACTTGCTGCTTCTTTTACTGGGGCAAGCTTCGTACTCCCAAACTGATTTTCCCTCATAAACTTCACAAGGCTTTTTGTATCCTATGATATAAAAAGTCAAAAACCCTACATACTGATGACAAACAATCCCCAAATGCCTACTAGCACAAATTCCTAACGTGTCTTGGATGTTTTCCAAATGATTCTTAAAAAACAATTCCTAAAATTCTAAATGCAACATTAGAAAGTTTTGCATTAAACCAAGTCATAATGGAAGACAGTACACTAATTTAGATCTAAGATGAAACACAGGTCAGCTGATTATCTGGGCTTCCAGAATCAACAGCCCTAGTTCAACCTTAATGGTGTTTGTATTTTCCCCTATTTTTTCCTAGAACTTTCAACTACACAATGGAATTCTATACAGCAGTAAGAAAAAAATGACACAAAGAAATTTGAAGAAAAATGGTTGAGCCTAGAACAGATCGTTCTCAGTGAACTTACCCAATCACAGAAAAAAAATCACCACATAGTCTCACTCATGTACAGCACCTAACCTGAATCTACCCAAGATACCTTACATACCCAGCAAGCATCCCATGGACTAAACACTAGGATGGATGGGGAGGGCGGGGAGGGCATCAAAGGGGTGGGAAACACTAATCTAGACCCAAACGGCAATGGTACCATAAAATTCAACTTCCTAAAAGGCAGACCAAATGGCTGAACCTTCACCAGGCCCTTTTAGGAAACAACTGAACTACAAGACACTGGAGAGGGTAGGATCAAGTTTAACCTAAATCTTCTACATCTTTCCTCCCTCCCCCCCTAACTCTTGTATATATCTTTTTTCTCATTTTCTTAGTGGGCCCTGACCTGTAACTCCCAGTACCAGCATGGGGCTATCACCCACAATGAGCTTTTGATCAGAGAAACCTACAAGGTTTCCTAAAAGAATGACAGATTTCTGTCAGAGTACTTGATGACCCAACCAAAGGTCAGTGGTAACACCCTATTGCTGAAGACTCCATATGCAGCTGACATGTAAAATGGAACGGCATGGCTAGAAGTTTGGAGAGAGTCAGTCCCCAGTCAGCGTGTCTAGTGCCAGAAGGTGCTACATGGGTGACTGGGGGAAATGACCAATATCTGTCCAAGCAACTCATGGTCTAACCTACTTAGCAGCAAATAACCTGGTGTGATGCCCACACAAGTGCAATAGTGGCACACAGCCATGGTGGGGAACCAACTGCTCTTGATTTGGCCAATTGATCCCCTCAGTGGTACGGGACCCATAGCTGGAGCTGGGAAAACAAGTCAGAACCATATCCAAACATAAGCCCACTCTCCATTATCAAGCTACCATCAATCATGGGCTACAAGAGGGCCAACACCTATTAAACTCTCTATAAAAAAAGTAAGGGTTATCTCATTTGTCCTGTTGCTAACTTACTCTCCGTTGGAGAATCTGCTTCTCTTTTTCAGATAGATGCAGATCCTAAGGAGATAGCCACCCCATCATGCCTCAAAAAGGCCCCGAATGAAACTAAGGAAAATTGGCAAAACAAGCATGGGTACTGTTTTCATGATGAACCGGATACCAGCATAAGGGGGAAGGAGACCAACACAGAGAAAAATCAACTCCTACCAAATCAGAGAGCCAGAGCCTCAGAGGCCCCCAACACCTCATCACTGAGGCAGACCAAAAATGAACCCAACATGGCTCAGGGAAATTTTGCGGAAGAGGGGGCAGAAAGAATGTCAGAGCCACATGTTGGGTCATGATATGCAGAGACATTTATCGTACCAATAACTGTGGGCTAACACCACAATGCATGACCCACATACATCAACAAGGAGGGGCCACTGGGGAGGGGGTAGGTCATGGATAAGCCTAATAATGGTACCAAACTGCCTATATTTGCTGAATAGAAAACTAATAAAAATTAAAAAAATGAACTAAATTGAAAGCCCAGTCTTACTTCCTTTAGTTCCTCTGACCATTTCTGTAAGTGTTGCTGAGTTCTCAAGGGTGAATGTGTTATGCAATGAGTGAAAAGTACGCAGAGTTAAGGAAAGCACGGGGACTAGATAATGAACAAAATCTGCCTTGTACAAATTGTGTGTGATGGTCACACGAGCGACGGTTAACAGGCCTGCCAACTACGGCCTCTGGTTCTTCTTCACTAGATAATTACATGAATACTGTGTAAGTTTATTCAACAAAAGGTATGTATTTAAAATTATGAAAAATTTTGTATTTATATATATGCTTAGTATATACTGAATAGGTTCAAAATCAATGTTAACTACATGTAAAAAGCTTCTTTAGAATAACTTTAAAATATTTTCATTATGGGGATAACCAAGAAAAAAGTTAGTGGCACTGGTTTTATTTTTGACATGAATCAATTCAGCAAAAAAAAAAAAAAAATTATATGCATATAAATAAGGACTTGGAGTATAGGTCAGAGGTAGAGTACATGCTTAGCATTCACAATGCTCTGGGTTCAATCCTTGGGACTCATGTGTACACACATGTATGCAAATCCATGTATGCACACACACAAGCAATTTCTATTATGATAGTGATAACTCTAACAGGGAGCTTCAGAAATACTGAGAAATAAGGTGGTTTCTCCAAATTAACTCTGTTTGTTGACAAGGTCTCATGTAGTCTGGACTCTAGACTCCCTATGTAGCTAAGGATGACCTTGAACTCCTAATCTTCCTGCCTCAGCCCCTGAGTGTTGGGGTTATTACAGGAGTGAACCACCATGCCTAGCTTGTGCAGTGCAGGGGCTGTATATGCACCAGACAAGCACTCTGCACAGTGAACTCTCCCCAGCCCAATTTCTTGTTTTAAAATACTATAACACTGGAACTCAGAAATTTGCTGTAGTATTCTCTAGTTCAATTGCCAATAAATAACTTCATTTTTAGGAATGTTGCTAATAGGGCTGCACTATTTTAATCAGCTACTAATGTACGTTGTAAACATGATAGTACATAACTTTTTGTTTTCATTTTTTGAGGAAGGGTCTCACTCTGGCCCAGGCTGACCTGGAATTCACTCTGTAGTCTCAGGGTAGCCTCGAACTCATGGTGATCCTCCTACCTCTGCCTTGTGAGTACTGGCATTAAAGGTGTGACCATCGCACCTGGCTTGATAAAACATAATTTTGAGGGGAAGGAATTTCCTTTACAAGTGACAGAAATGTTGCTAATCTTCAGACAGAACCTACCTAGCTATTGTGTAAAGTGCTTGATGAAGGCTCTGTCAAACTATGTCTGACTGTATACATGTATGTGTATCTGTGTATGTCTTGAATAGCTAAAGGTCCACGTTTCTATTGTTGATAGAATGGTTCATTAGAATCCATTCTACAGTCCTTGAAATGAAATGTTTTCCTGATTTAAATAGGCCCTTATTGGTAAGTACATTCACCCAAAAACTTTTTTTGAGAATTAGTGTGCCTAATCTGCTGCTTTCAAAATGAATGTCCTACTCATGAGTGACAGACTCAAGTCTGCTACATTTTATTCATGATTAGTACTCATTCAACAAGGAGACTTCAGATTTCATGAATGATCATGGCTGTCAATAAAGATCCAAATTAATGAATTGTCCTATATACAGGCCTAAGTTCGAATTCATAAAGATAAATCATACATTTAACCTCTAACTTGAGATAAACTATATATTAGTAGCAGAATAAAATATGCCACATGTATAAACGTATGTGTATGGCAAAATTTAAACAGATAGATCCCCTTTTAAACACACACTGGGGCTGCCCATGAATCAAGTGTATAATTGATTACATTCTCTTTCCTCTCATATACTCAGCACCCAAGTGCTCTAAGTTTATCCTTTGTCATACTTCTCTGAAACAAGAGCATGTCTAGGGTGAGGCGCTCACTTTCCTTTCATGGTCTTAGTAAGTGACGGTATGAATCCCAAACAAGAAGCTTGAAACTGAAAAAGAGGACAGTGGGATCACACACGCCCACAAACCGCACTGGTGACAGATAACATGAAGAGGAAGGACTGACGGGGCAGGGAGCAGCTTGGAGAGCGAGTAAAGGAGAGGAACCTCTAGTTGGCAGTAGTTGCTGAGAGGCTGTGATGGCAGGTGCAGCAACAGACATGACAAGTAGGACATTCCTGGTACAAGTAAGGACACCCGTTCTCAAGGGCAACTGCAGCATCACTGAAACTTAAGGATTTGCTTGAGAAGTCTGGGTGTTTAGAGCAGCCCCATCTAAGTGGAGGGCCCCGAGAGCCAGGCCCATCTCAGCCTGACTTTCCAACCGAAGGCAAAGAGGAACTAGATTCTTCTTTGATCCATGACTTTCTTCCTCATGTTTTTGTAGATAACAGTGAATTGAAATTTTAAAAGAAATGAAATGTCACCCTCATTGGTCAGACAGTAATCCTTGGAGTGATCCAGGCAAATCAAGACCCCACCGTTAAACCTAGTGGCTAAAGTCTCCAATCTGTTCAGATCTAATGTTCATATTTATGGTATTAATGGGGTACCAGTCACTTACTGTTACCCTAGGAAGAGTTTAGTTTTCACATTCAATACAATATGGGGCTTGATTGTGTATTGACTTTCTCCCAACAGGAAGATAAAAATGGTGCCAATGTAGCTGTTTCCAGCCACTGTAATTTGCCTGTTTTCACAACTGATCATCACTGAGGCACTTTGGCAGCCACCAGGACAACTAATCAAATGACGGATTCCAATGGATACATAATGAATGTGAATCATACCTCCATCTATCAGTTTTGCATTGGTTAACGAAAATCTATCTCCTTACAATGGAAGAGTTTCCCACAGATGTAAGAGGACACAAGATCTACCCTCGTTCAGCATGGCTGCCAAAACCTGACCAAAGGTTCCTTTGAGGCTTTCATTTCTGAGAAGCAGTTGTGAATTTCAACAATCTCGTAGGACTTATTTTCAATATGTAAACTATGGCAAATGTAAAAACCACTTTTCAGAAGAACGTTTGACAAAACAAATGGAAGCTTCACGTGAGATTACAAACAAGGCTGCATCTGTGGAGGCTCCCGGAGGCATCCTGATGCAGACGAAGAACAGAGCAGTTGGCGCGCGCAGGAGTCCTCAAGGCTGGTGGTCGCCACATCCCTCCACTCACTTCTCAAAATGACTACTATACAGACGCTACACCACGAAATGAAACCATGCTTCACTACTTTCCTCAAGCATTACAAAACTAATTTCCTATTTTCAAGACTGTAAAAATAGACTTGTCTTCTCCAAAGGACCTTGCTGTTCACGTTGGTGGGTCTGTATGTTCACTCTATTACTGGCTCTAATGGCATAAATCATTCTGTCATTCCTTAAGTCCAGTCTTACATAAAGTTGCATAATGCATGGAGTAAAAGAGGAATGAAAACAAAGCATGGGACCCTGTATAAGTGTGCTGAGCCAAAAGCAATCACACCAACAGCCAAGGGAAGCGGAAACTGTGAGGCAGTCTTTAACAATTTGCTGCAAAGAGACAGAGAAATATGCATTAGTATACAAACCACACTATGAGCCTAAATGAAATAGGACAGTCTTTCATAAGGCTTTGGAAAGTCAGCGTGGTAAGTGATTTTGTTTGCAAATATCTATTTTTTAATTTTCTGAGATAGGGTTTTGCAATGTAGACCAGGCTGGCCTCAGACTCATGATGCTCTTTGTCTCAGCCTTCTGGATGCTGGAGTTTCAGACATGTGCTACAGCCCCTAGTATCTAGGTGATTTTAAATGGTGTAATTTTTATGGAATGAAAAAAGGGAAAAATATTTATACTGAGAAAATATCTTTTATTAATCTTTCAAAACTTAAAATGCAGTTGGACTTTTAGCAATTATACCTCTAAAAACTTACCTTAATATCATTAACGATCTCTAAGACATAGCTACAGAAATGTTTATTTTAATCCTACTTATAATAGCAAAAAGAGAAAGAAAAAAAAAAAAAAAAAAGAAAGACCCAAACAAACAAAAGCTCCTATCTTGATGTCTCAACAAAAGGAGCAACATTAACATTAAATATTTTTAAAGTACAACTACTTTCAGGAAAACTATCTTCTTTTTACTTTAAAAACAGGAACTAAGGTTAAGAAAATTGCCCATGAACTATCTATGTGCTAGTAAATGACCAAGTAAAAATTTACTTGTTAATACTTAATTGTTTACTGATTGTTATTATTTGAGACATGGTCTCATGTAGCCTAGGCTGGCCTTTATTAAATTCCTGATTCTTTACCTCCCAAGTGCTAGTATTATAGGTGTATAACACACCTGGCTCCTATGTCAAAATTTAAACCCCAGATCCACTTAATTGTAGAATAGTTGCAAATATCTCTCAGGATCAACTGAAAAGTCCTCCCAGAGAGACAATCAAAGAATGAGAAATCCAGTATTATTGTGTCCATCACAGATGCAAAGCAGATGGTGGCAAAATAAACTCCTGTACCTATTACCTGGCTTCAAAAATGACTTAACTTGGCTGGAGAGATGGCTTAGCGGTTAAGCGCTTGCCTGTGAAGCCTAAGGACCCCGGTTCGAGGCTCGGTTCCCCAGGTCCCATGTTAGCCAGATGCACAAGGGGGCGCACGCGTCTGGAGTTCGTTTGCAGAGGCTGGAAGCCCTGGCGCGCCCAGTCTCTCTCTCTCCCTCTATCTGTCTTTCTCTCTGTGTCTGTCGCTCTCAAATAAATAAAAATAAAATTAAAAAATAAAAAATAAAAAATAAAAAAAAAATGACTTAACTTATAGCCAACATCACTTACCTACACTTCTTCCTGTACTTTTGGGAAGTCTTAGACATATCACTTAAAGATTAAATTTTATGAGAAAAAACTCACTTTATTATTTCCCAACAAATACAACCTACACTTAAGAAAACAAGTATCATATATCTGAATATAATATTATGGCTTTACTTTTAGGAACATCAAATTAAATACAATAGAGTATGTTTTAAATAAACACTGATGGGGCTAGGAACAGCATATTACTATACCTTGATTTTATTGAAACTGTGTGAGTATTTCCAAGAATTGCCATAGTTGGAATAAGGATAAATACCAATGGTTTACATGGATCAGGATTAAGTTTAAAATAATACCTAAAATTAGAAAAAGAAATAAAGTATTTATTAACAAAGCAGAATGATTTTAAATTATTCGAATAAAATCAGTAAGTTTGTTGAGGTCTGTTTAAGGCAGGGTAAAATTCCAGCCCAGACTGACCTGGATTTCACTCTGGAGTCTCAGCCTGGCCTACCTCTGCCTCCTGAGTGCTGGGATTAAAGGCCTGGGCCACCATGCCAGGCCCCACTGAGTTTTTGTTGTTGTTTTTACTTTTTCACTATATTTTAGCATCATTTTTATTTTATTTCTTAAATACATGTATTTTTGTTCTTTATCTAACTGTATTAATTTCTAAATTTAATTATCAAGTAATTTATCTCTTGGTCTTTTCTCTCAATCGTCCTCATGTTCCTTTTTCTTATTTCACCTTGCTTCTTTCTCTGCCCCTTCCATTATTTTATTTGGTTACTGCTATTAATTTTATCTTTATTACTTTATCACACACAATTTTTACTACTTTCTTTGAGATGGTTACTGGTTATACAGAATTGTCTTGAATTGATCATTTGTAAGTGATTTTTAAAAAATCTTTGTGTGAGTGTGGGCACACACCTACGAGAGAGAGAGAGAGAGAGAGAGAGAGAGAGAGAGAGAGTGTGTGTGTGTGTGTGTGTGTGTGTGTGTGTGTGTGTGTAGGCCAGAGTCTTGGGAGTCAGTCCTCAGCTTCCACCTTTGTGAAGTAGGATCTCTTGTTCACGACTGTGAACATCAGGCTAGCTGGCCTGTGAATTTCTGGGAATTCTCCTGTCTCCATCTCCAATCTCATGGTAGGAGCACTGGGGTTACAGATGTGTCCTACTGCATCTGGATTTTATGTGTGCTCTTGAAATACAACAGAAGCCCATATGCTTAAACAGCAAGTGTTTTACCCACTGAGCCATCTCCTCAGCCACTGAATTGACTTTATTGTAGTTCTGTATCTAGTTGGCTTGGTGGTTTTATGGCAGTGGTATTTAATGGTGGTGTGGAAGTCTGTTTTCTCCTCATTGAGTGGGAATAGGGAATAAATCCTCAAGAGAAGGTTACTGGTAAAGAAGAACCTCTCCATATGAAACTAGAAGAGATATTCATCCCAATGAAGTGGATGAGAAACTCAACAAGGACATGGAATTTCTGAATATGTCAAATGTAAATCTTGGAAATTAAAAGCTTAACAAATCAATTAAAAAATTCAATGGTGGGGATTAGAGAGATGATTCAGTGGTTAAAGGCATTTGCTTGCAAATCCTACTCACCAGAGTTTTATTCCCTAGATCCCACATAAAGCCAGACACATGAAGTGGCATATGTATCTGGAGTTTGTTTGCAGAGGCCCTGACACCCCTATAGTCTATCTTTCTTACTCTCACAAATAAATAAATAATATTTTACAAACTCAGAGGGGCTGGCGAGATGGTTTAGCAGTTAAGGTGCTTGCCTGAGAAGGCTATGGACCCATATTCTATTCTCTAGATCCCACTTAAGCCAGATACACAAAGGTGAGGCAAGCTCAAGGCTGTACATGCCCACTAGGTGGTACATGCATCTGGAGTGTGAATTCAGTGTCTAAGGCCCTGGCATGCCAATGTTCTCTCTCTTGCTTGTGCTGAAATAAAAAAAAAAAAAAAAACTCAAAAGAAAGCATAACTAATAAACTAGACCACGTGGAAAAAAGAATATCAGGGATTGAAGACAAGATTCTATAACTGTTCAAAGAGAAAGAAAAGAAATGGGAAGGGAAGGAGGAAAAAAGAGAAAAAAAATCATGGACACATCACAAGACCTCCGGGACATGATTTAGATACCAAGCCAATTAATTTGTGGTGTATCTGAGGGAATTAAGATTAAAAACAGGTCACCCATTTAGTGAAATATAGCAAGTCCCCCTCAAATTCTAGGGAAAGAAATGAATATCCAAGTATAAGAGTCATTAGAACTTAAACACACTGAAGAAGAATGTATCTATTGGCACGCTACAATTAAAAGTGCCAAAGATCAGAATAAACAAAATATTGAAAGCTTTAAGATGAATGTGCCAATGCACTTATGAAGGCATTTAAGAACATCAGAACACTAGCTCTCTCATCAGAAGCCCTAAGGACATAACAACATGAAATGATGTATTTTTTTTTTTTTTTTAATTTTTGAGACTGGGTTTGGCTATGCAGCCCAAGTAGATTTGGAGCTTGCTATGTAGCTCAGGCTGGCCTTGAACTTGTTAACTTTCTGCCTTAGACTCCTATGCTTGACTTGGATGGCTATATTTAAGTCCTGAAACCAAGTAATTGCTAAGATTACTAAACCCAGGCAAGTTATCCTTTTAATGTGAAACAGAGTAAGACCTTCCATGATAAACATTATCTAAAGCAAATGAGGGCCACTAAACCAGCACTGCAGAAGATGTTTACAGCAAACCACAGAGAAGATGAAGACGCACATGAGCACAAGACTGTGGGAAAGAGTAATCTCACCAGAAAACTAAGAAGCAAATGAGACTGAGGAAATAGTTTTAACATTATTAACTCAGTAAATCAACATATCTCTAAAACAAAGAAAGGAGAAATTAGTAATACCTTCCAATAACTACACTAAATGTAAATGGCCTTAACCTTCCAATTACAAAACAAATTGGCTGAGCTGATTAAAAAATAAAAAATTCAAAATTCAACAGTGTGCTGTCTGCAAGATACTCATCTACTGGCAAAGATACAAACCAGATTGAAATTGAAAGGATGGAAAATAACATTCCAAGTAAAAAAAATCTGAAACTAAGTAGAAATAGCTAAGTTTATATCTGACAGAGTGGACTTCATACCAAATCAGAAGAGATTAAGAAGATTGCCTAAATATGACCACTGTGAATATATATATGAAATGTTAGGAGTACCAATTCTTCTTTAAAAAAAATTATTTATTTATTTTTTTAATGTTTTTTTTAAAATTATTTATTTATTTGAGAGCGACAGACACAGAGAGAAAGACAGAGGGAGAGAGAGAGAATGGGCACGCCAGGGCTTCCAGCCTCTGCAAACGAACTCCAGATGCGTGCGCCCCCTTGTGCATCTGGCTAACGTGGGATCTGGGGAACCGAGCCTCGAACCAGGGTCCTTAGGCTTCACAGGCAAGCGCTTAACCGCTAAGCCATCTCTCCAGCCCAAAAAATTATTTTTATTTGAGAGTGACAGACAGAGAGAAAAAGAGGCAGATAGATAGAGAATGGGCGTGCCAGGGCCTCCAGCCACTGCAAACAAACTCCAGAAGCATGTGCTACCTTGTGCATCTGGCTTACGTGGGTCCCGGGGAATTGAGCCTCGACCAGGGTCCTTAGGCTTCATAGGCAAACACTTAACTGCTAAGCCATCTCTTCAGCCCCTAGAGTACCAATTCTTCAAAGATCCAAAAATTGCACCAAAACCTCTTTGATCACCAAAACAGTTTTGGCAAAATAGCAGGATATAAAAACAACATATAAAAATTTAAAACTTCTCTTTGTACTGATAACAAACATGCTGACAAAGAAATCAGACAAATAATCTAAAAAAAAAAAATCAGTAAAATACCTAGAAATAAACCTAACCAAGGAGGTGATGTACCTCTACAATAAAACCTATAAACTAACAAAGACAGAAACTGAGGAAAACTGAAGATTCAAAGACCTTCCATGTTCATGGACCAGCAGAATTAATATCATTAGTATAGTTTAAATGGCTGTATTATAGAAAGAAATCTATAGATTAAGTGACTCTCTATCCAAATTCCAATGCCACTCTTCACAGAACTAGTTAAGACAACAGAGAGATCATTTGAACCTGCAAATGACTAAACAAGCAAAGCAATCCAGAGCAAAGACTCTATACAATGGAGATTGCTGGCATATGTTCCTGCAGCAATAATCCCTATAGCTAAGTAATAGAATGAGGCTAAATGTCCATCAACAGAGGAATGGATAAAGAGCTGGGAAGTTACCTCAACAGTTAAATGAACTTACTTGCAAAACCTATAGTCTAAGGTTCAATTTCAAAGTAGGCATATGATGTTTGTTTGCAGGGGCAAGAGGTCCTAGTGTGACCCCCACCCCGACATGTACATGCTAGCAAATAAAAATTGTTTTTTAATACTTTATTTTTATTTACGTATTAGAGAGACAGAGAATATGATTGGGCATGCCAGGGTCTCTAGCCACTGCAAAAATCTCCAGATGCATGTGCCAACATGTACATCTAGCTTACATGGGACTGGGGAAACTGACCTGGGTCCTTAGGCTTCAAAGGCAAGTAAGAACCTTAACTGCTAAGCCATTTCTCCAGCCCTAAAAGTATTTTTAAAAATAACAAAAAGAGGGGCTGGAGAGATGGCTTAGCGGTTAAGCGCTTGCCTGTGAAGCCTAAGGACCCCGGTTCGAGGCTCGGTTCCCCAGGTCCCACGTTAGCCAGATGCACAAGGGGGCGCACGCGTCTGGAGTTCGTTTGCAGAGGCTGGAAGCCCTGGCGCGCCCATTCTCTCTCTCTCCCTCTATCTGTCTTTCTCCCTATGTCTGTCGCTCTCAAATAACTAAATAAAAAATGAACAACAACAAAAAAAATTAAAAAAAAAAACAAAAAACAAAAAGATACCTTTTTTTTCCAAAAAAAAAAAAAAAAAGCAAGCTTGAGAAGTTATTTAGCCATAAAGAAAAACATGTTATTTGAAACACAAAACAAAAATAGGATGGAATGGGAAATTATCATGTTTAAAGAAATAAGTCAGACTCAGAAAAACAAATAACACACTTTTTCCCCCCCTCATGTGTGCAATGTAGATTAAATTTTAAAAAGATGGTGTTGGAGAGACTGCTCAGTGGTTAAGGCAGTTGCCTGCAAATCCTAACACCACAGATGAGATTCCCCAGTACCCATGTAAAGCCAGTTGCACATGGTGGCACATGTAACTGGAGTTCATTTGCAATGGCTAGAGGATCTGGAGTGCCTATTCTTTTTTTTTTTAATTTTTTAAAATTTTATTTATTTGAGAGAAAGAGGTGGAGAGAGAGAGAGAAAGAGAGAGCGAGCGAGAGAGAGAGAGAATGGGGGCATCAGGGCCTCCAGCTACTGCAAACGAACTCCAGCCACATGTACCCCTTGTGCATCGCGCTAATGTGGGTCCTGGGGAATCGAGCCTTGAATCAGGGTCCTTAGGCTTCACAGGCAAGTGCTTAACTGCTAAGCCATCTCTCTAGCCCAGAGTGCCCATTCTTTGTTTTTCTCTCTCTCTGTACTTGCAAATAAATAAAAATTGTAAAAAGTGTGGGTTAAATAAAAACTGGTTTATAAACTGCTAAGATAACTTTTAAAAGATTTAATGAAGATACCAAAGTATAAGAGGGCTACTGGGCTGGAGAGATGGCTTAGGGGTTAAGCGCTTGCCTGTGAAGCCTAAGGATCCTGGTTCGAGGCTCGGTTCCCCAGGTCCCACGTTAGCCAGATGCACAAGGGGGCGCACGCGTCTGGAGTTCGTTTGCAGAGGCTGGAAGCCCTGGCTCGCCATTCTCTCTCTCTCTCTCTCTCTCTACCTCTTTGTCTCTCTGTCACTTTCAAATAAATGAAAATAAACAACAACAAAAAAATTATAAGAGGGTTACTAAGAGGACAGAGAAGCAGGTGCAAGAGAGGGTTACTGGATGACTATGATCAAAGTATACACATGTGCCAAAGTGCCAAGATGAAACCCATTATTTGGTTTACTTAATATATGCTAATAAAGCTTATCAAAATTTAAAGTTTGTTTTGCAAAAAGACTATAAATCACTTTTTTGGTTGACTTTTATGGAAGTTTATATTTCCAACGCTTGTATTATCATGGCATGTGTGAAAATGTCAATGCTTCCTGTTATTGAGCAATTTTCATGGACCATTAGGAATCCAGCAAGTCTCCCCTAAAGAGATATTTACCACCTGACCCACTTAAATTATAATTATAGAAATAAAACATACCTAAGATTCTTTAACCAGTAAATTAATGACGGCATGCTAAGCAATACAATCCACGTTAACAAATTAATCACAGTGCTGTGCATGCGGAGGCTGTCTTCAGTATCACTGGCAGATAAACGAAGATGGTGCATTGAAGTGTCTTTATGGTGATTGGACTTTTTTTCACTTCTTCTAGAGTGTTTGGGATTCTATAGAACAATAAAGTAAAAATGTTAAGATAGTGAGTAAAAAAGGTAAGTTTAATATATTATTTAAAATCACACTCAATTACTTAAGTAATAAGTGCATCTTTTCATAGAGGTGTGGACACACAAACACACATTACAAACACTTTTATTATGTTACCCGGTTGTTCTCAAATTCTCGCAATCAAGCAATCCCTTTGCCTAAACTTTACGAACACTTGGAAATACTAGCATACATGGCCCCATCCACCTCTATTTCTTTCAAGTTCCTATTTTGATTGTTGAGAATATAACCACCTAAGTAATTATTCAAAACACAATTTAAAACAGTTTTTTAAACAATAACAGTAGTGATGTAGCTAGTCAAAGATCAAATTACATTTAGAACTCAAGTCTGTTTTCATATTCTTCAACTTTACTTTTCTTAAAGTTATTTAAATAAAACTTACCACAGGTTGACTATTCTTAAAAGCTGTTAGGCTGGCTTGCAGATGAACAACCTAGAAAAAGGAAATAACTAATTTTATTTGTATTTGGAACAAAAAGAAAAGACTTTTAAATTTGAAACTCAAAAGCACTATTACAACGAGACATGGTGGCACTCGCCTTTAATCCCAGCACTGGAAGGCAGAGGTAGAAGGATCGCTGTGAGTTCGAGGCTAAGAATAGAGTGAGTTTCAGGTCAGCCTGGGCTACAGTTAAGACCTTCTCTCAAAAAAACAAAACAAACCACCACCAACAACAAAAACCCAAAAACAAAACCAAACAAAACCCACACCCAAAACTTAAAAACATTTCAGTAAGAAGAAACTAATTTAAATGTTTAAAAACATTCTTTCAGGAAATAGGATAAACACTTACTATTACAGATTAGGTCTCCTGCCTCTACCTCTGCCTCTGCAAACATGTGCCTCCAGCACGTGTCACCCTGTGCGTCACTGGCTTTCTTTACGTGGGTACTAGGGAACTGAACCCAGGCCATCAGGCTTTGCAAATAAGCACCGTTAGCCACGAAGCCAACTCCCCAGTCCCAATTATGTTTGAATACCTTGCAATAGCAATTTTTGTGTGTCTTGAAGGTCACAGGTTTAATTATGTTTAACATATTGGTAAAGAAGTTCGATTCAACTATACTTGGCGGTGAAATATTTATAGGACTTTCAGAAAAATCTATAAATTTAATTCATTAGGTTTCCCTTAAATATCTAATATTTCATTTATTAGGTCAGTTGTTAGAAAAACCTAATTAAAAATACTAGAAATATCATTTATAAATTGAAGTTGCTCTAGATAGTTTTTCAGATGAACAAAAATTTCCTTTAAAAAAACTGAAAGTCAGTTTGGAGAGAAGACTCAGTGGTAAAGGCGCTTGCATGAAAAGCAAGGACCCAGGTTCTATTCCCCAGTATCTACATAAAGCCAGATGCACAAAGTGGCATATGTATCTGGACATCGTTTGCAGTGGCTGCAGGCCCTGGTGCACCCATTCTCTCTACCTCTAATAAATAAAAGGCTAAAAGAAAATCACCTGAAAGTAATTACAACTTATATGTGAGTTAAAACAGAGACATGGCTTGGGAAATGGATCAATGGGTAAGACAGCTTGCCACACAAACACAAGGGCCTGAATTTGATCCCCAGTACCCAAGTAAAAAGCCAAATGTGGCCACACACCTGTAACCCCAGTCCTGTGGGAATCAAAGACAGGAGAATCACTGGGACTCACTGGTCAGCCAGTGTGACTATAAACAGCAGCTCCAGGGTCAGTGAGGGGCTATTTCTCAAGGAAACAAGTGGAAGGCTAACACTGAAAATTCTCCTCTGGCCTCCACATGCGCACACAAGGGGCACACACATATGTGCATACACCACACACACGCCACACAGAACCATACCATGACTCCCCCCCCACAATCCAGACATAAACATATCTTTGTATAATTGTCCACTATGTAAAATAAAAGTAAAAATAATTATCTACTGTGATATCAACTGTCTAGCCATAACAAGAATGCCTTCTGGATTTTCTTGCAAAGCTGTCAACATACTGGTAATGTTTTGCTTCTTCAGTAAAATTATCAGCTTAATTATTATTATGTCTAATTTTTCAGCAATATCCATTAATATTTAATGCTATTTCAGGGCTAATAAATTGATCACAATAAAAAATTCCATTTTCTCTCATTCATGATCAAAGAGGTGTGAATAAATTTGTTCTAATACCATGTTAGATAAGTTAACACTTGTAACAGCAAGACATGATTGAACTCAAAGTTTATCTTCTCCTTTTCCTTTGTTTTAACCAAAACACAACTCAGATTGATAATTTCAGTTGTGTACTTAACTATATGTAAGTTAAATAACCAAGATGTTCAAAAATTTTATATTTAAACCTACTACACAATGGAATGTTATAGTCAAGGTATTTAAAATTTTTTTGTTAAAAACGCCTATAGGACATTCTATGTGTGCCTAATACAAAGACCCAGCATTCTGGCTATACTGGTGTGACATACCTTAAACACATAGTAAACGTAAGACAGAAGCATAGCAAGTGCTCCGCAAGTTGTCCAGCTGACTATGAACAAGACAACTGTTACAATCGGTAAGTCTGGTGATATCACCTTGGTATCTTTAGGAAGTTCAGAAGGCCTGGGAGAAAAAAAAAAGGTTTTAGAAAAGATAGTTACAGTTAATTACCTAGCTACATGGAAGAAGAAAACAACGTATAGGTTAAGCATTCCTAATCTGAAAATAAGAAATGCTCCAAAATTGAAAAGTTTTTCAGTGCCAACATAATGTTACAAGTTGAAATTCCAAATCGAACCTTGTGTGATGTGTCTCAGTGAAAACGCAGGTGCATTAATGTTGTGTAAAATTACCTGCAGGTTATGTATTAAAAGTAGTATGAAACAAGACAATTTTGTGTTTGGACTTTGGTCCCATCCCAAGATTTCTCAGCATCTATATGCAAATCTTTCAAAATCTTAAAAAACTGCAATTGGAGACACCTCTTGTCTCAAGAATTTCAGAGATAGGACACTGAAAATACCTAAATACCTAAAGTATTTGACCAGCCCCTCTCCTGCTTATTAATACATAAGGTACACAGTAAAGTCCTTTCAAATAAAGGTAAGAGGTTACATAAATTGATTATAAGCTCTAGGACACACTGTGATAGCTCCTTTTCAGACGCACTATGGATGATACTTGTATTAAGAAAGAAAACATGCTGGTAAAGATGACTATTATTTATAGCACCTGTGCCATTCATCTTGTCTTTACAGAAAACCAAATTTCTAGTTTTGAAGCTTTGCAATCCCTCAGATGTCAAATGCTCTTATTGACAGAAACTCGTCAGAAGGACCTCGGAATGGTGAAAGAAGAACGGGGCCACAATCCCTTATGATGGTAGGTCACAGCACACAGGTCTAATACAGAGGAGTGAAGGAAACTAGATGGAGGGTTTATCAGAAAAGCCACTGGTAACTGTAAATTCCAATTGTCTTTGCCTTTAAAATACAACTGTAGGCTATGTTTCCAGAGCCTTTTTGCATTTTATTTGCTCAGGTGCTACAGGACTGATTGGAGTCTCTTGCCTTGTAATGTGAATATAGAAGTCAGCACTACAGAGAAAAATCTTTCCTGAGAATGATTTAAAACTGTAAAATCTGTCAAGTTTTTGGATTAACTTTTAGGTATTAAGGTCAAAATTAAAGGTAACTTGTAATAAATGACTCTTGATAAAGATGTAACCTCAAACTCTAACCCATACATTTTGCTAAATACAAATCTTTCCTTAGAAAATAGTTTATTGAAAATAATTATAAGGTTCCCTATCAGAGTTTAACTTTTCTCTTTTCTTTACAGTGTTGAGGATCAAACCTAGGTCTTAGCACATGCTAGGTATATGCTTTACCACTAAGCTATATCCCAGCCTATTTTTTTTCTTAACTAAGAACAGTAAGAAAGCTTTTAGATATTTACTTTACCTTTTCAAAGCTAGGCACAATGAAGAAAGAAGTCTCACAGATGTGGAAGAGAGCAGACCGCTCCAGTAGGCAGTGCATGTTCCAAAGAGAAACAGAATCAAGGATACAAGAGGGAAACACATGCTCTGACTAGTTAAAACGATGGCATCTAATTCAGGTAGTAATACTGCATCCCATAATTCCTTAAACCATTTATACCTGTGGATAAATGAAGCCAGTGAAAGTAAAAAAAAAAATAGTTCAACCTCCGATATTTAAGGATTTACAGTTTGAGTTATTAGATCATTTATTTAGGATCCTTGAAGTTCTATAATACTCAGTTTATTATAACTCTTTTGTTCTTTTTTCCCAGACAGGATTTCATGTAGGTCAGGTTGCCCTCTTAACTTGCTAGGTAGCCAAGGCTGACTATAAACTCTTGATCTTCTTGCCTCTACCTCCTGAATGCTGAGACTACAAGCATGTACCACCATGCCCAGCTCTAATTCTTTTGAATAAGACTTTTCTAAGTGAGCCTACTTATCACATATCTAAGTCCTGACTCACCATACAACTTACTGATACTCATCACTGTGTGAAGTCATATATTCTTGAGCTCTTTTAAGTTACAAATCCAACAATAGTTGTAAAGACAGAATAAAAGATGTAAGTAGTGGTTCTTAACAACAAAAAAATTACCATATGTAAATAAATCAAGAACAGCTAGTATGGACACAACTCAACTACATTTTCTATGGGAAGGGAAAACGAAGGTACTGTTTCATTAAGTCAGCAATAATTTGTCTTTGTCAAATGGGCTCCTCAAAGGTCATGAACCATTTATCTATATGTAAAGTCCTGGTCTATTTACAATCTAAGTTTGGAAATGAGACAGACCAATTGTCAAATTTATATGAACATTTCTACTACAGTATGGAATCAAACATGCCTTACATAAAAAAATTAAAAATTATAAGACAAATAAAGCTTACCCCAACAAAAACTTAATCATAATCACAAAAGGATCCACCTTGTATGGCTTGGCTTCTTTGTCCAGCATGGTGGCGTACTCTAAGCAGTAACCTGTCCATTAAGAAAAACGTGTTTGCGACAGAGAATTCACAGAAATTCACAGTCTGAGGAATATTTCTTCTTGCACTATCTCTAAGAGTAACATACATGCAACAAGAATAAAATCCTAAGTGCAAGGATCTTCAGCATTATCACAGATGAAAGGTAATTGTCATTCAGTGGTGCTTTATTATTACTTTTTGGGGGGTGAGGAGTTTCAAGGTAGGGTCTCACTGTAGCCCAGGATGACCTGGAATTCTATGTAGTCTCATGGTGGTCTCAAACTCACAGTAATCCCCTACCTCTGCCTCCTGAGTGCTGGGATTAAAGGCGTGTGCCACCACACCCGGCTTCAGTGGTTCTTATACAAGAGTAAACATTCAGCCACTGTGAAGCAAATGAAGGGAATCAAAGCCAGGGTTTCATAATCTGTATTTTCATAAATCTCACCAAGTGACTTTTAAGAATAGCTTTACTGAAACATAATTCTCATGCCACACCCTCTATTCATTTAAAGTGGATACAGGCAATGGTTTTCAGTATCTTTAGCCCTGTATCACCACATCACTACAGTTAGTCAGAACGCTTTCAGCACTCTCAAAGAAACGCTCACTTTTAAAACGGTTCATTGGTAGGCAACCACTAATCTATTTTCTGTTGTAGATATGTCTCTTCTAAACATTTCATATAAGTAAAACCATGTAAGGGATGGTCCCTTTGTCATTAGTTTCTTTCACTTAACATTTTTTCAAGTTTCATCCATCCTTAAACATTTTTTTGAGTTATTAAGAGATCAAACCCAAAGAAGACTCAAGCATGCTAGGCAAGGGCTCTACCACTGTCTTACACCCCAGTCTTTCATTTCTTTCTATTGCTAAGTAATATTTTATTGGATGGATCTACTATATTTTATTGATCCATTTAGTTGGAAATTGATGGACAATTTAAGTTATTGTGAATTTGGTTATTGTGAATAACACAGATGAACATTTATGTCATTTGTGTACAGGTCTTTTTTAAAATCTTTTAGTAAAAATTTTTTTAATGAGAGAGTAAGGGCAAGCAAGAGTGCTTGTGAGCGTGTGAGAGAGAACTGGTGCGCCAGGACCTTCAGGCACTGCAACAGAACTACAGATACATTCATTACCTAGTGAGCATGTGCAACCTTGTGATTGCATCACATTGTACATCTGGCTTATGTGGGATCTGGAGAGTTGAACATGGGTCCTTAGGCTTTGCAGGCAAGCACTGTAACTGCTAAGCCATCTCTCCAGCTCTGATTACAAGTCTTTACATAAATATAAACTTTGATTTCTCTTAGTTTTGTTCCTAGGAATGGAAATGATAAGATATGGTAATTCTACTTAGCCATTTGAGGAATTTGTCACACTGTTTTCTAAAGTGGTGATATGAGTTTCAATTTCTCCATATCCTTGTTAACATGAGTTATTATATTTTTTACTACAGTCACCCTGGTGGATACAATCCCCTGGTGACTTCTGACACACACATTTGGTGCAGAATTACTTCTTAATTGTTTGAGACATAATGCTATATTAAAATCCTCTAGGATAGCTAATGTCAAGTATCCCTGGAGTCTTTGCAGCAAGCTAGTAAACCCTGTATGATTTAAAATCAGTTATCAAGTCTGATGAAATAAAGAAAAAAAAGTCTTCCTTTTCAAAATATACCAGAAATCTATTCAAGTCTGGCTGAGCTCATCCTACCAGAATATCCTCTTAATTAAGCCTGTGGTAGATCATATGTAATGCTGCTGCCCTCTTCCTGAAATATAGGTTAACAGGTTAAAAGGAACAGCAAGTCCATAAAAGCCATGAAAAGACATCTGATTTTTTTTTTTTTTTTGCTTTTTTTTTTGAGAGCGACAGACATGAGAGGAAGATGGAGGGAGAGAGAGAGAATGGGCACGCCAGGGCTTCCAGCCACTGCAAACGAACTCCAGACGCGTGCGCCCCCTTGTGCATCTGGCTAACGTGGGACCTGGGGAACCGAGCCTCGAACCGGGGTCCTTAGGCTTCACAGGCAAGCGCTTAACCACTAAGCCATCTCTCCAGTCCGACATCTGATTTTTATTAAAGTCATTTAGGAAGACAAACATGGTGCAGAGGATTCACAACTGCCTTTTAAGCAAGAGAGACAGCTAACTTGTTCTACATCTTTTCTAGATCATTCTTTGCTTTTCCCTTTGCTCTTGCCTTGGGAGGCTGAAGCTATGGACTAGAGAGGGAAGTAAGGTTAGGATAAACACGTCCTCATCTTTTCCCTTGCTGAGCCACAGGCTGCAGCATACCTGGAGTCAAGGCTTCAGCTCCACTGTTACCCACTCCTTCAGCTGTCTAGGCTTGCCTTCTCTCTTACCCTGGTACCCTGGAGCGCCACATGGCTCTGATGCCAGTCCAACACTGTCTCACCTCTTGTTGGTTTCTCTTAGCCTGCACATACATTTCAAATACTCTCTCAGTGTGCTAGAAATGAACACAGCAACAGAACCAGCAAACTGAATGCCAATTATATTAGGTACCAGAAACACAATGGACAACAGATGCTCCAATGACACCTGCATCTTGAGAGGTTCCCAGAAGAGAAATTTCAAACATTCCAGGAAATTTCTCTGGGATGTCAAGATTTAGAGGAGTCAAGCCCTTGAGAACTCGGGGGACATACCATGAATCTTCTGTCTTCTTTAGCCATATGTAAGATTTTTTTTTTAAAGTACTAGTAAAGTGTTTGCCCATAGAAATAAGGAAGAGGACAGGACGAAAAAAGGGAGAGGAGAAAGACATGAGGGAGGAAGGAAAAAGTAGAAGAGAGAAAGGTAAAAGGGAGGGGAGGGAATATTGAGAGGAAAGAATAAACTAGAAGTGACAAGGGTGTTGAGAGGGTGGGATGCTAATACAGAAGCATTTATTCAACACGAACATTATCTCTGCTGTTGCTTCAGGAGCAGCAACAGTGAGAGTCCTGGGCACGGGGAGAAGAGGATCCAAAGCTCATAGCTCCGATTATTAATTTGCAAAAACTAGAGAAGATAGAAGAACACATTTGACCCCACTATGGGACACAATCACAAAAGCTACACTGTGATAAAAACAATGTGATCAATAAATTACAAGAGTGTAGAAAAGAGGTGGAGGATGGAACTTATAGCTTAAGAAATTTAATGATGAAATCTAATGACAAATGACAAGTGTGGATCTTATCTGGAAACTTGAGTCTTTTTTTTTTTTTAATTACTTGGTAATGTTAGGTCATAATTTTTTAGACAGGGTCTCATGTACTCCAGGCTGGCTTCAAACTCACCATATAAAGAGAAGACTACCTCCATCTCTTGAGGGTTAGCATTACAGGTGTGGCCCATTGTAACAGATTTATGTGGTGCTGAAGTTTGAATTTGCAGCTTTATGAATAATAGGAAGAATTCTAACCACTTAGCTATATACTCAACCCATCATTAAAGTTTTGAGGTGCATGGTACTTAACTATTTACCCTTTTAAAAACATTAATTTATTTATTTGCAAGGGAGGAGAGAGAGAGAAAGAGAGAGAGAGAGAGAGAGAGAGGGAGAGAGAGAGAGAGAGAGAGGGAGGGAGGGGGAGAGGGAGGGAGAGAGAGGGAGAGAACAAGAACATCTGGGCTTCTAACCACTGCCAACAAACTCCAAATGCACATGCCACCTTGTACATCTGGTTTTATGTAAGTACCAGGTCATTAGGCTTCATAAGCAAGCACCTTAACCATTGAGCCATCTGTCCAGCCCCTATTTTTCCTTTTTGTAAGACATAAATACTCAAAAAACCTATTTGAAGATTACTATGCTTAATTCCTATATGTGTTTTCCAAAAGTTAATTAAGATTCAAAGTAAAGTTATTTTCTTCCATTAAAAAATGGAGTTGAGAGCTGGAGAGATGGCTTAACAGTTAAGGCACTTGCCTGCGAAGCCTAAGTACCCATGTTCGACTCTCCAGATCCCACATTAGCCAGATGTACAAGATGATGCAAACACAAGGCTGCACATGCACACTAGGTTGCACATGCATCTGGAATTCGATTGCAGTGGCTAGAGGCCCTGGTGCACCAAATCTCCCTCCCTCTTTCAAAAACAAACAAACAAACAAACAAATAATAAATGGCATTGATACAAAAGTGACAGGTTAAGAGAATGCCAACAATTTGTCGATCACACAAACTAGAGGCCTGAGGACTAGGTGCCCCAGATTAGTGTTGGATTGCTGACTGATGACAGAACTGAAATTAAAATAAAATAATAAAAAAAAAAACAAAACAAAACCGGGAAGACTGGCCACAAAAATCACATTATACTGGAGTTTCTAAGGATGTTGACAGTGGTTATTTCGCAGAACTTTCTTATCATGTCTTCTAATTTTGCATAGTCTAATTAAATGTACTCATGGACTCTGGGATCTAGCTCAGAGGCAGCACCTAGAATGCACAATGTTATAGGTTCAATCCCCAGCACTGCAAACCAAACAAAATGAGACAAATGAAAGAGAAAAAACCAACAAGGGTGCATGCACACATGAAAATCAACTGTTCTACTTTAACATTCATAACAAGAGCAAGTTAAAATTTGTATTAGCATTTTTACCTGTAGTGAAAAGAGAGTACAACTGTCCTCCATAAGCAAGAAGGATACTGGACACAACATAGGCAGGAAGAGCTCCACCGTGAAATCGAACCACCTAGAAAACAGGCACATCAATAGGCAACTTCCAAATATTCATGTCAATGATGCAAATGTACCTTTATAGTAAGCAGAAAGTTAAAATCTTGACTTCCAGCTTTGCCTGACGTGGTCTCAAAGATATTTCAAGGACAAAAGAATTCAGACCTTGTGCAAATACAAATGTTAATAGGTAACTTAACCTCTCCTCTATGTGCTTGTCAGTACAATGGCATGCTAACAGTGCATATGGGTGGTTATAGACATTTAGATTGAACATGGTCATTCTATAAAGCATTTAGAACGTTAACTCACATGACAAGCTATCAGAACATTGTAGTTGCATTTATTAACCTCTTATGTCCTTCACTAAACTAGAAAAATTTATAAAATTAGAATTTAAACTCAGTCTCGGTTCATAGCCATTATATTACCTCAAGTCACTGTAGTTGGTCCAAACTGTATTAAACAGATTGTATTAAGAGCAGCTAAGTACTTTTTGTGTACTGATATAGTAATTGTACAAAATAATGGTCTAACTGTGACATTTTCAAATGTGCATGTTTGGCAAGTGCTTCTTCTAAGAAATGTTAATGTAAACAATTTTTTTTTTTTGTTTTTTAATGTACGGTTTCACTCTAGCCCAGGCTGACCTAGAATTTACTACATAGTCTCAGGCTGGCCTCAAACTCATAGTGATCCTCCCACATCTGCCTCTCGAATTCTGGTATTAAATGTGTGTACCACCATGCCCAGCGATTTTTAAAAAATGTTCCTATGGGGGACAGAGGGCCATTTCAGGGAGTCAGTCTTTTCCTTCTACCTTGCTTGAAACAGGGTCTCTCTTGTTTGCTGCCAGAAAGGTCCATCTGCGTGGCCTGTAAAGTTTGTGACTCTCCTGGCTCTGCCTCCCATTACCAAGGGCATGTGCAGATTACACGCACGTGCTACTCTGCACCCAGCTTCATAGGGGTGCTGGGATCTGCACTCCAGTTGGCAGGCTTACATAGCAAGTGCCTTTAACCAGAGCTCTCTCTCCAGCACCTAATGTAAATTGTTAAAGTTAAACTTACCTTAAAGCTTATTTCTATTCCAGAGTATTTTTGGAGCATAAACATTTCGATAATCTGATAAAAACTATGGTAGTTAAAGCTTATGCAAATACTATGTAAAGCTTCAAAAAGTTTAGTTTCTCCTAAAGTTTCTATAGTATTTTTCAAAGCATGCTATTGAGCATTTAATGTTTCAGGAATAATACTAAATATCTTCCATGCATTCTCTGTTCTCAGCCCTCTCTTACAAGTTAAAAAAGAATTCAGGTATGGAGATCAATTATTTTGAACAATTATAAATGTTAACAGGTACCTTCTAAATATTTATGTTTATGCCCACAGATAAATGCTTTGGTCAAAGAAGCTTCCTTTTGCAGTGGGCAGTGACAATTGAGAAAACGCAAAAACTGGTCACAGTGCTAAAAATAAGTGGTCATTGAGTGTTCAGCCACAAATGGGATGTTATTACCATTGCTTTTGAGGCTCAGGGAACACTACAGAAGAGGTAAAAGAAAAAAATGTGAGAACTGGAAAATGGAGAAGAGTGTGATGAAATGCAGACTTCAGGACATGCCGTGGGCCCCTTAATATCCCATTGTGGATGGTGGAGGAACCCATGAGGCCCCCACTCCTCCCCAAGGAGTTACTGGCAGTTAATGGTTGCGCGCAGAGGATGAAACATTCCTTCAGTGGTACGGCTACTAGCAAGTTACTCACCCCCACCATGCTCATTCAAGCAACCCCAATTAAACTCACTGAATCACAAAAAAGGTGCATGTAACCAAAACAATTTTAAAGAAACAAAAAGTTAGAAATGCTAATAGGTAAATTATTCCCAGATGGAATACAATTTAAAATATTAAACTTAAAGGCCATATTCAAAAGTATTTATAGCTTTAAACAGGAGGGAAAAGTTGAGTAAAATAGGAAAGGACATTTTTTTTCAGCCACTTAACCTAAATGATACTGTCAGTAATGACATAGTAGGAGATAGACAGTACCCTTTATTTATGTAGAGTATGGTAGGAAATCTTGGTGTGGCAGTACTGGGAGGGACAGAGGCAGCAGAAGCCCTTGAGCCTAGGAGTTGGAAGACCAGCATAGAGTATGAAAGTATAGTTAACTGCCTATAGACTCAGGGGTCAGATCCCTGGATTTCAATTCCAGCTTTGCCTCTCACTAGCTATGCTAGTAAGGTAACCCTACTTATTTCTATACTCCCATAAAAAGTAAAGTGAGATGAACAGCAGTAACCTCATAGGGATAAAAGGCTTAATGTGAAGTGTCTGCATTATTTGTATAAGGCATTTGAAATAGCAACTGACACGTGGCCAAGTGACTGAAAATGTTAGCTGTTATTAATTGTGAATCTTAAAACAGGTTCATCAGAGCATTCTGAATGCAAAATTTCTTTCAAATAGCCATTGCTCAGAGCACTGAGCATTATAGTGGACTATAGATACAACTGAGTACATAGGTGCTACTAAACCAATAATAATTCACATCACCGTTAAACTACAGACACATTTAACTTGGCATTCCACCTTTGAATTAGGTGTCAATATCAAAAAATTTAAAAGATTCCACCTTAAAACCTAGATTTTATTTTCTCTTACAATCTAAAGATCAGCTAGGTGTGACTCATACCTAAAATCGCAGGGCTCAGGAGGCTGAGGAAGGAGGATCTCTGTGAATTCAAGGCCAGCCTGAGCTATGGGGTAAGTTCCAAGATAGCTTGGGCTAGAGTGAGGTCCTGCCTCAAAAATGAATGAAAGGGGCTGGAGAGATGGCGTAGTGGTTAAGCACTTGCCTGTGAAGCCTAAGGGCCCCTGTTTGAGGCTCAATTCCCTGGGTCCCATGTGAGTCAGATGCATAAGGGGGCCTATGCATCTGGAGTTCATTTGCAATGGCTGGAGGTCCTGGCACGTCCTTTTTCTATTTATCTGCCTCTTTCTCTCTCTCAAATAAATAAATAAAAATAGGGCCGGGCGTGGTGGTGCACACCTTTAATCCCAGCACTCGGGAGGCAGAGGTAGGAGGATTGTCGTAAATTTGAGGCCACCCTGAGATTACATAGTTAATTCCAGGTCAGCCTGAGCCAGAGTGAGACCCCACCTCAGAAAAAAAAAAAAAAAAAGGAATGAAAGATCTAAAGATCAAGCAACGTCCAACTTCTTTCTTGCAGGAATTAGAACTTAGGTAATTATCTTGAAAAGGTAACTTGCAGTTGGCTCTGACCTCTTTTTTCCTACAAATTGTCAAAGGGAACATCTAAATATATTTTTTCAGGAAAAAATTAATTTTGTGGAAAAAATATTCAAAGGCTAAAGATTCTCCAAAGTGATTATAATTTTTCCTCAGTTTTATGTCACTGTATCAGTAACATGCAACCTCATTATTATTATTTTGGTTTTTTGAGGTAGGGTTTTGCTCTAGTCCAAGCTGACCCGTATTTCACTAGGTAGTCTCAGGGTGGCCTTGAACTGAAGGCAATCCTTCTACCTCTGCCTCCTAAGTGCTAGGATTAAAGGTGTGCACCACCATGCCTGGCTCCAAACATACTATTTTTAAAAAATGAGATATATTATACAACTTGACTTAATTTTCTTAGCAACTATAAGCTAAATTATTAAGGAAGCATGGAAGAAGAGCATGTTGTATTTTTCATAATCTTAGGATCTAATTAGCACAAGCTCTTCATTTGATATTTTGAAAAGTCTCTACCTTTGGTACTATGACACCAATACAGTCTTACTTTGTAGAAAGATTTCTACAAATGAGCAAAATTATTACTCTGTCCTCTTCCAGTATACAATCATGCCTAATTATAGCATACCAAGGTAGTTTGAATTTTCTTGTGACTAATCTGAAAAAACGGGCCACAGGGAAGATATGGAGAAAAGAGGCTGCCATGTCTTTACTATAAATCACTGTGCACAGTAACATGCTTTTGAGCATGCCGAAAACACAACAGCATGAAGTCTTTTATATGACAAGAGATAGTTTTTAACTATTCTTTTAACATGTTAGAACATTTTAAGTAGTCATGAACCTACTGGTGTTTATAAGTACATGTGTGGTTAGCAGTGTGTGTTCATGCATGTGGAAACCAGCGGACATCATCCCTTAGATATCATCCACTATCTCTAAGACAAGGTTTCTTAGTGACCTGCAGCTCACTAATTAGGCTGTAGTAGCTGGCCAGTAAACCCCAGGGATCTGCTGGTCTCTGCCTTTTTAACACTCAATTACAATCCTGGGCCATCACACCTGACTATTCTGAGTCCTGGGGACTGCACTCAGGTTTTCATGCTTGCAAGGTTAAGAACTTTACTGACTGAGTCATCTCTCCAGGCACTCCAGGATACTATTTTACAATTCAAAATTAGATTTAATTATCCCCACATAATTTAGCACAAAATGTTAATAAGTTAACTAATATTTAAAAAAATTATTTGCACATGTGCGCGCATGTGTACATGCCAGGGTCCCCTGCCAGAGGAAAAGAACGCCAGACACCTGCACTACTTTTTCCATCTACCTTTACATGGACGCCAGGGAATTTGCAAGCAAGTACCTTTAACTGTTAAGCCCTCTCCCCACCTTCAAGAACTTTATTCTATTCACAAATTTAATAATAATTAAAATCTGGTTCTCAGCGGGCTACTCTATGGATCAAACGAGATAATGCATATAATATTTTTTCAAATTCCAATTTTTACATAAGTTTATTATAATCATGACAAAGTATGAAAGTAACATTATCAGTATTAATTTGACATTATCAATTAAAACAAAAACTACTATGGCTGAGTAACAACATACAAAAGATCAAAAAAATTTTGAATTTTAAAACAACATAATTTCCTGAACTTATCAATAGTATTTATGTACAGATTATAAAATTCTAAAAATTCTAATGATATTGAATAATATCTTTGTAATTCTACTATTTAATAAATTGTTTTTAGATTACTGATTATACATGAATTTCAAAAGTTTACTTTTAGGGCTGGAGAGATGGCTTAGCGGTTAAGCACTTGCCTGTGAAGCCTAAGGACCCCGGTTCGAGGCTCGGTTCCCCAGGTCCCACGTTAGCCAGATGCACAAGGGGGCGCATGCGTCTGGAGTTCGTTTGCAGAGGCTGGAAGCCCTGGCACGCCCATTCTCTCTCTCTCCCTCTATCTGTCTTTCTCTCTGTCTCTGTCGCTCTCAAATAAATAAATAAAATTTTTTTTAAAAAGTTTACTTTTAATATTTATATTAAAAAACAATTTGAGACAGAGTTTTGCTAAATTAGACAAGACTGTCTTGAGCTGGGATCAAGTGGTTCTCTTACCTCAGTTTCCCAAACAGCAAGGACTACAGGCACAAGCCATTTTTACCTTTTATTAAATGAGCATGCACAATTTAAATAGCTCCTTAAGTACATGTGTGGGTAGCAGTGTGTGTTCATGCATGTGGAGGCCAGCGGACATCATTCCTTAGATATCATCCACCATCTCTAAGACAAGGTTTCTTAGTGACCTGCAGTTCATTTCTATCATTAGTAAATTTCATTATACTATGAAACACAGTATAGTAAAAAGAAATATGAAGGATAAAATGACATTTATTTAGGTAAGCATATTGATTTACTAGAGCATAGATAGTCACTCCTATTTCTAGGATACACTAAACATTAAAGCATCACAGTAAAGCAAGCACTGCCCAGCTGTGCTTTTCGATTCTGCTATGTGAAGGGGAATAAAGAAAGGAGGAAACACGCAAGCAACCACAGCAGTGGCAAAGCCAGGGTCTGTCGTGGTCTGCTGAATCAATGATGGACAAAGACTGTGACCCTCCCAATGTCTGCCCCAAGGCAGAAGTCAACAAACCATGAATCTCACTTACCTGCCCAAGTATCTGTGGAAAAGAAGTCTTAACTGTCACCTAGTTAAAAACAAACAAACAAAGGTTAAAAAACGATTCGTTTTCCTAAACTCCTCTAATTCACATTTTATCACACTGAGCACTCCTGTTCATGTCCAATTATGTTAATGTTTCTCATGAGAAAAAGGTACAAGATATCAGAAACAATCTTCTGAACCAAGCTTTCAAGTGCCTAAGTAGTAGTTTGCTATTTTGTATACATTTCCATTATACTACTTCTGCAACTGGATGACAGCTAGAGTATGCAGTAGCCCTTGACTAACTAGAATATTTAACCACAATATATTTGAGGAAGAAATTTATCTTCAATTATCCATACCATAAATACTCCCCGCCCCCGGCTCTCTTTCTACATATTTGGAAGCCTAGGAAAAGGAGATATATCTTTCTTAGGGAAGTTGTGACATGACTACATTTTGTCAAAATATGTGTCTCTTAAAAATCTGCAACTTTGTTAAGTACATGGACTTTTTAGAGCATGCAATATTTGAAGGTGAATTGGTAACACAGTTCAAACTGACATTTTAATATCAGAAATATGAAATTGCAAGTTAAAAAATAAATCTGCAAAACTCATTGTTAGAACGACTGCAAAATATGAGAGTATTCATGAGTTCTATGAAATAGAAAATGACACATAATACAGGTCTAATTGAAATTCCATTACAGGAACAGATTCTATTATTTTGATAATACCAATTCTAGTTTACCCTAAGGTAGTCAGTCCTATAAAATAATCCAAATATTTAAAGCTGTTAACAAAGAACAAGATATTTCACATAAGCCAGAATGTTATGTCATTATCACTGAAATGCATACAAAGCTTAAATGATTAGTGAAAAGAAAATCATTTCACTAAATTCTTTCAAAGTCCATGAGAGAGACAGACCATGATGCATTATGTGAATTACTAAAGTAAAGCCATGACAGCTGCTTTCATTTTATAAGATTCTTGACTCCAGGCTTCCAAAATTTTAAGGTTAACCTATATTTTCCACTTTTGTTTCTTATTAAGATGTGTGTGTGTATGTATATGTATATGTATGTGTGTGTGTGTGTGTGTGTGTGTGTGTGTATATATACACACACACACACACACACACACACACACAGTCCATATATGGAAATACTGAACAAGTATAAAGAGGCAGGATGGAGAATATTTAAAATGTTTAATTCTTATATTTTTGGGCTTCCATATCACAATATAAATGCCTTAATATAAAAATAGTTCTACTTAAGCCAGACGTGGTGGCATACATCTTTAATCCCAGCACTCAGGAGGCAGAGGTAGGAGGATCGCTGTGAGTTCGAGGCCACCCTGAGACTACATAGTGAATTCCAGGTCAGCCTGGGCTAGAGTGAGACCCTACCTCGAAAAACTGGAAGAAAAATAGTTATACTTTATTCTACAACTGTATCATATTTAAAGATTATGCAAACCAATGACTTACCTCATACTGACAGTCTGATGATGTGTACATTTTTAGTAATGCCACATGGCTATCATTTTCTGGTTGAGCAACATGAAGTTTCAGAGAAATTTCTGTCGAAGATGGAACCCTGAAGAAATCATTAAAATATCAATGCTCAAATAGAAAATACTAGAAATAGCCATGGCTAAGTCAATTCTCAATACAACAATGAAATAATGAAGAGAAGGGAGACATTAGACACATCACTATGGAAGGACTTTTGTTCGTATCTCAATGTTTTGGAAGCTTTCTCTCTCACACTTCTGCAAAAAGGACATGGAGGAAAGATGGCCATGTTTCAAGCACGTAAACTTTCTTAGTTAATGAATTCTATATATGATTTATATATTATCTTAAATAGTGGGCATGATGCTAAAGAAGGAATACATTTTACTGAAAGGTATTTTAAAAGTTGGTATGATTTAACTAAACTAAGCTATCTATTTTATTAAAAACACTAAAGCCGGGCACGTGATGGTGCACGCCTTTAATCCTAGCACTCATGGGGCAGAGGTAAGAGGATCACTGTGAGTTCAAGGCCACTCTGTGAATACAGAATGAATTCCAGGTCACCCTAGGCTAGAGTGAGACCCTACCTCGAAAAACAAAAAACAAACAAACAAACAAAAAACACACTAAAGTTTAAATAAATTCTCATATACTTACTGTGCAATGGTTAGTGAATCTTCATATGACCAGGGAATATGAAGTTTATAGATACTAGTTATTTCTTCTGTTAAAACATAAAGAAGAGAGGCATCACTCAGCAAATGTCACCTTAAGTTTTAAACCACTGTAAGTCTCACTTGTACACTGTCCACTTCACAAAAAATAATGAGCAAGTATTGTATCCTGTAAGAAATTATTGAAAAGCTATGAAGGCATCTAAGTAGTACTAAGCAACTAGAAAAATAGTAAATAGCTAAGTCTGAATAACTATATATTAAGACATAAAGATATACCATACCTTTTAGGGATAGATTAAATTAAACAGATGAAGATAATTTACTATGAAAAATGAGTCTATACTAAACCCTTTAAAATCTAAGCATGTTTCCATTATTGCATAAATAACTTCACATAAAATATATGAAAGAATAAGTGTTACAGAGAACTCGAATACAGACCTGTCAAGTGAATAGCATTATTTCCTTCAAATTTTTGAGGAAATTCTCTTACCTTTGACTGCGGAGCACTTGCTTACCACGTTGATTTTAAAAGCTTGATATATCTAACAAACAAAGTTTGAACACAAAAACAAAAAACAAAGATTTATTTAATCAAACAGTTAATTGAAATAAAGCCTTTCCTGTTATACTCATAATTACCTGTCCAAAGTTCAGAAGCTCTATGTTGTAGTATAAGCCACTTGAATTTAATATCACTTTCCTTGAAGACAATCCTGTTGAATTACAAGTAATGTAGAATGTCAAATAATTTTCAATAATGTATCAACTGCTTAGATAAAATAATGCCAACAAAATTTTGAAATTTAAGAAAAATCTTTTGAAACTGGATGTGCTGGCATGAGTGTAATTCCACCACTCTGGAGGCTAAAGTGGAAGGATTATGAGTTTAAGTCTGGGCTATATAGTAGGTTCAAAGCCAGCCTGAGCTACAAAGTGAAACCTTACATACACAAACATACACACAATTTCATTTATAAAATGTAGGAGTCATTTCTTTAAAAAATTCCAATTCTGTAATTACACTAATACCTATTTTTATTTTTTGTTTATTTGAGAGGGGGGTGGGGGAAGAGAATGGGCATGCCAGGACCTCTAGCCACTGCAAAGGAACTTCAGATGCACGAGACACCTTGTGCGTCTGATTTACGTGGGTCCTAGGAAAGCGAACATGGGCCCTATGGTTTTGTAGGCAAGTGCCTTAATGGCTAGCTCATCTCTCTAACCCAAAACTAATATTTACTAATATTTATAATGACTTTCACTTACTTGATGGTGCTTTTATAAGGAGTGCTTTCCAATTTCAGGAAGATATGCTTTCCTAAGACTTATCTTAGATGGCAGAGAATAATGGGGAGACCCAGGATCCATCTATATGACAAGAAAAGATACCTAACTGCCTAAGAAGAGATGTGCACCTATACCACATCTACCAGGGCCCAGGAGAATTGTGTAGAGGAAGCAGTGCCATGAATATTGCTCACACTGCTAGCTTGGCAACCAGCTCCATGGAAATGGCATCAGACACAGCTGTTAATCAACACACATCAAAGCAGAAACCCAGAGGCTAGCAAGAACTCAGCACTAGATCACATTGCTAACAGACCCACCAGACTCAGGAAATATTGTGGAAGAGGGGGCAGGAAGACTGGAAGAGCCACCTAGGGAATACCCAGAAGCACATCCCTCACCCCCAGAGATTGAGGCCTTAATTACACACAGTAAATACTCTACTGAGGAGAACCTTTAGGCATAGTGGGCTGGGGGAATATAAGACTAACCTTTGTAAAAAAATATTTTTTAACAGAAGGTTATCTTAGATGACATAGTGAATTCAGAGTTGTTAACTTCCATATGGTCTTCTTGCATTTTGTACCCCTCAAAAGGGTCCTGGGGTGGGGGAGCACAAAGCATAAAAACCTCAAATAAAAAAAATTTTTTAATCATACATAATGCACATTCTTTTCAATGTAAGGAAAATACTAAGCATGTGTGTGCACATATGCATGTATTCTATGTCTACATGTATATCATATCCTATCATATTTGAAGGATAAAGCATACCAAGAGGCACAAAAACCAAGCTAAAAGTGCTCCCAATAGCCAATGCAGGAACAACTTAAGTATAAGAACATACAATGTTAGTATTATATTATACCAAGTAAGTAAAATAAATATCCATTACTCTATAGTGGCATAAAACTAAGAGTAATTGGGGAAAGGAGTAAGAGTTCTGCTTTCTTGGTGAACCTGGTACCAGCACAAGGGTGAAGGAGATAGACACAGAGAGCACTCAACTCCTACCAAACCAGAGATCCAGAGACACAGAGGCTCCCAAGACCTCATCACTGAAGCAGACCTAAAATGAACCCAACATGGCTCAGGGAAATTTGCAGAAGAGGGGGTGGAAACAATGTCAGAACTACACACTGGGTCATGATACAGACACACATTGCCTCCTACCCATAACTGATGGCTAAACCCAAAACGCATGACCCATATTCCCCAATGAGGACGATCCCTGCAGAGGGGGCAGGACAGGGAGGAGGCTAATGATGGTACCAACATGACTGCATACACACTGTGTACATAACTAATAAAAAAAAAAAACCAACATGGGACAGAAGGGACAACTCTATCTCAGAATGAACTTCAATCAATGTAGAATGTCAGAGTAATTATTTACTAAAGACTAGATGACCCAATGGATGCTGAAATTAATGAAAAGTAGGATATTGATACATTTTCAAATTATTTCTTCTGAGGTATCTGTTAGTTCGGAAAAGCACTGACTTCACAGTAGAAGTAACTGTCAGGCATCACTTTCATTAACCAAGAGACCAAGGTTAATACCACCAGTAATTAGATATGTGAGCATCATGTACTCTGATATGAGATAACAAAGTCACATTAATTCTGTGGTATTCATAGAAAAAATGCAGAGCCTCAACTGAACAAGACATTAGATAAATCCAAACTGAGGTATGTTCTACACACACACACACACACACACACACACACACACACACACACACAACCAAAAATCTGACTAGCATTCTTCAAAGGCTTCAAAGTGATAGCAGACAAGGGGAGGGCTGGCGAGATGTCTTAGTGGGGAAAGTGCTTGCCTGCAAATCCTAAGAACTCATGTTTTAACCTCCAGTCCTACATAAGCCAGTCACACAGTGATGCAATATGGAAGGGTGCACAAGGGGGCACACGGGTCTGGAGTTCTACTGCAGTGGCTGGAGGGCCTGGCTTGCCAATTCTCTCTCATAAAAAAGGCCAGTCTTTTGGGCTTGTCACACACACACACACACACACACACACACACACACACACACACTCACACGGGGGGCGGGGGAGAGGAAGAGGAGGAGGAGACGACAACAAGGGGAGACTGAGGAATTGTAACACATTTCATGAGACTAAGAAGGCCTAACAACTAAAGCAATGTAGGCACCTAGAGGAGGAAGCAGTGGAAAAACTGATGAAACACAAAGCCTATAGTTTACTTAATATTCTGTACTGATGCCAACTTAGTTTGTAAAACTGTATTGTGTCAGCCAAGCATAGCATTACAGGCCTTGTAATCCCAGAACTTGGGAGGCTGAGGCATGATAATCACAAATTCCAGGCAGCCTGGGCTACACAGTAAGATCTCGTTTCAAGAAACAAGAGCTGGGCTGGAGAGATGGCTTAGCAGTTAAGCGCTTGCCTGTGAAGCCTAAGGACCCCGGTTCGAGGCTCGGTTCCCCAGGTCCCACGTTAGCCAGATGCACAAGGGGGCGCACACGTCTGGAGTTTGTTTGCAGTGGCTGGAAGCCCTGGCTCGCCCATTCTCTCTCTCTCTCTCTCTATCTGTCTTTCTCCCTGTGTCTGTCACTCTCAAATAAATAAACAAATAAAAATTCCTTTAAAAAAAAAAAAAAAAGAAACAAGAGCTGAGTAGATGACTAAGTGGTTAAGAGAACTTGCTTACAAAGCCTAAGGGCCTGCATTCAATGCCCCGGTATACTCATACGGCTAAGTACACAAAGTGGCGCATGCATCTGAAGATCATTTGCATCAGTAAGAAGCTCTGGAGTGCCCATTCTTCCTCTCTCTGCCTGAAAATTAAATATTATTTTAAAAAGAAAAAAAAAAACAGAAAACAAAAAAGTACTGTGCTTATATCCAAGATCAATAGAAAAAAGGCTGGTGAACCCTGTTCTCTTTTTAACTTTTATTTTAAGTATAAAATTATTTCCAAACATGCTTCAAGAATATTGGGCTGAGGAGATTGCTCAGTGGTCAAAGACTCTTGTCTTACAAAGTCTGCTAGCCCAGGGTTCAATTCCTCAGCACATACATAAAGCCAAATGCACAATATGGTTCATGTGTTTGGATCTGTTTGCAACTGCAAGAAGTTCTTGCGTGACCATATTCTACCTTTCTCTCTGTGTGTCTTTCTCTAGTAAATCAATGAAAATATTTTTATAAAGAATATTTAAAGAAGTTTTGAAACCTTCAAGACAGATAACTATTTATAGCTTATATTAAAAACTTTATGAAAGGCACTAGTATCAGTAATTTTCACATAAGAAAACTTCATATGCAAATCCATACATATTTAATTATTACAGGTATATATGATTATGGAAAAATACCTTTGAACCTTAGCTTTCTAGAAGACGACTACTGGCCCAACATTGAGTGAGACTTAAACCACTGAACTACATCACATGGTTATTCTAAGAACTACACTTGAGCCATTCCAATATTTATAATTATGTAATAGATGTAAGTTATACTACATGTAATATTACATGTAGCTAACATATATAACAGCTTTAATAAAGCTCTACTTTATTATCACTGGAAAAATAAATGAACATATTTTAAGCTTCAAAAAATGAAAGTACTTACCAAAGGAAAAGAGATGAGTTACAGGAAGCTGTATGGATCTTGTTTCTTTTTTAAAGAATTCACAATCCACCACAAACTGAAATGTAAAATATTGATTCATCAGAAAAAATGCAATTAAACTTAGTAAAAAGTCTTGATATCTGAATGAAAAGAATAGTCTATAATCCCAGCTTTTGAGAAATAGCATTGATCATACTGAAAATCTGGCAAGAATTCCTCAGGGAGATGCTACACTGAGAAAACGTGATAAACAACCTTAAATTGATCAAATTATTAATAGGTCATTTCTATAACAATGGATTGATTAAAAACTGTTCTTACATAAAGAACAGATCAAAGCATTAAGATTAAAGGCTAATTCAAGATCAATTAAGGTTTTAGATGTCTCTGCATATAACTCTGCTACTTAACTTTTTCATTAAATCCTACATTTAGTAAGCATCTTGTCTGATTAGGCTATAAAAAGCATTTACAGTCTTACTGTCATTAATCTACACATAGATAATAGTTGCGTGAGATTATTTCAGGCCAACCAGTTTTATACAAAATGAAAAAGATAAATAAAAGCATATGGTTTAAAGTAGGCTATCTATAATGTGACACAGCACTACAATTTTTTTCAAAATATTTTGTTTGCCGGGTGTGCTGGCACATGCCTTTAATCCCAGCACTTAAGAGGCACAAGTGGGAGGATCACCATGAGTTTGAGGCCAGCCTGAGACTACATAGTGAATTTTAGGTCAGCCTGGGCTAGAGTGAGACCCTACCTTCAAAAAACAACAACAAAAAATAATTATTTACTTAAGAAACACATGGAGGAGGGGAGAGGAGAAAAGAAGAGAGAACATCTGGGAGGGAGAAGAGAGGATAGATGTACCAAGGCCTCTTGACTCTGCAAACAAACCTCACATGCAGGTTCCATACTGTGCATCAGGCTTTACATGGGTACTGGGGAACTGACCCCAGGCTGACAGGTTTTGCAAGCAAGCACCTATAACCACTGAGTCATCTTCCCAGCCTACCACTACAAATTTTAAAAAGTTTTTTTTTTTTGTTTTTATTTATTTATTTGAGAGCAACAGACAGACACAGAGAGAAAGAGGCGGATATAGAGAGATTGAGAATGGGCATGCCACGGCCTCCAGCCACTGCAAACGAACTCCAGATGCATGCGACCCCTTGTGCATCTGGCTACCGAGGGTCCTGGGGAATCGAGCCTCGAACCAGGGTCCTTAGGCTTCACAGGCAAGCGCTTAACCACTAAGCCATCTATCCAGCCTACACTACCATTTTTATAGTGACATTTCTTTTTAAACAACATTTCTAAAACAGGGTATGAAATCTTGTTCTCAACCAGCTGTAAGAATTATTTCTGGGCAGATTAAAATCTCCACAAACCATTACCATAATTTTGATCAATAGAAGCTGATGAAAACATAAGTCTAACATTAACAAAAGAAAGGAAGTTGTTTGATGTCTCCAGAACACCACCAGAGTCCATCCTAAGCTTCCTTATAACAAAACCGGGTGAGTTAGAGCAGTGTTATTTCTTCAGACTCATGGGTAGATTTTCAATTGTTTTGAAAGTGGAAAACAGATGAAAGAAACTGCTGTTAGTATAATATGCATATGCAACACACAAACAATAACTCTTGCTAAGTGGTTTTGTTTTCACTCCTCCCTCTTACAAGGCAAAGAACATATTAGAAGATTAGTGAAATGATTTCTTGAACAGGATTATTCATTATATTTTTACAATGTACTTCGGGGTGCATCATGAGATAGGGAAGCAGCTTTTAAAAGCAATTTCAATCACCTTGCAAAGATATTTGAAATACTAGATTTTAAGTTATTTTTACTTATTGATTTGCAAGACAAAGAAACAAGACAGAGAATGGGCACATCAGGGCCTCCTGCCACTGCAAAAGAAATCTAGGGCCATGAACCATTTTGGGTGTCTGGCTTTATATGGGTACTGGGGAATTGAACCGGAACTGGTAGTCTTTGCAAGAAAGCTCTTTTAACCACTAAGCCATCTTCCCAACCCCAAATATTTTTTACTGCTTTAAAAATTAAGCTGTGCATTTATCACTGCATAATGAAATAAATCGTCAACCACCAGAGAATTAAAGGTCTGCCTCTGAAATATCTAAGGAAAGGAATGTCTAATAGGCTTATACTTTGTTTTCTTTTGGGGAATATGTGTGTGCATGTGTGGTCTGTGCACATGTGTGTAGAGATGCAGGAGTCCTGTGTGCACACATAAGGAAGCAACACATAAGGAAGCAAGAGGACATCAGCTGTCTTCCATCTACTCACTCCCGTATTTCCTTTAGACGGAGTCTTTCACTAAACCTGCAGCTTACATTTTGGTCAGGCTGTTGACAGAGAGCCCCAGTGATCCTCCACTCTCTATTGCCCACAGAACTGGGAATACCCAGATGCTTTTGTGGGTGCTGGCCTTCATACTTGGATAGCAAGCACTCTTCCTCATACAACCATCTCCCCAGCCCCCCTGTATTTTGTTTTCTATCATTGAGAAATAGGCAAATAAATTCCACATTTGAGTTAACAGAACATTAAGGTATCAGTTAACTCCATTTATTTTTCATTATTTGTCTATTTGAATATATGCAACTTTATATAAAAGACCTAAGCTACCATCCTAGTAAGACAGGGCTGTGCAATAGTAGAGATATTAGTGTATCTTTCTCAATAACAGTAAGACCTATTACATATTCATTATTAGTCTGTTAAGACTGCCTAAGTGCAGAAAAGTTTAGTACTAACGATGCCGAGTTACCACTCACTTGAGCTAAGCAAAACAAAACAACAAATCTATTATGAGCTACTTGTGAATTTTGGGGGATGACTCCCAACTATAGCCCCCATTTCCTCTCCCTACTTTCTTCTCAATTTCCTAACTACTTTGGCTACAAATTTTAATTTTCTCAAGAAATGGTTTTGGTTGGGTATTTTTTGAGTCTTTATTTAATTTAGCAGTCACTACAGGTTGAGGATGCAATGTAGCATAAAACTTACCTGGCTGTTACTCAGAGTTTACAATATGGTGATGCAGTAAAGATATAAACAAATGAATTATAATTCAAGATAATAAATTCCTAAAGAAGTTATAAACACAGCATCATGGGATAAAGTAAAAGCTTGCTAGAAGAGCCTGGAAAAGGAAGGAGAGAAACACTGGGTCTGGAGGGATAAGTTTGCTAGCTAAATGGGAAATGGAAGAGTGTGGGGAGCTTCTTAACTCTACATCCTTTCATTCTAAATAACTCAAAACCACCATTATTTCATTTCCACTCTTGCTTCCTAATACAGCCCCTCAGAACCCCTAATGTGTTTAGGCTTCCTCCTTCCGGTCTATCCTGTGCTACAAACAGATGAATCTTCCATAATAAATGACTCCATCATTACTTTGGTGAAATTTCTTACAGCTTTCTTACTGCCTTCTGATCAAAGCTTTAATCAACCTTAGATAACATCACCAAGAAGTTGATTTCTAGATTTTTCTGCCATTATTCTTCTATACCCTATGGCCATCCTTTCCAGATAACTGACCTCTTCATTGTTCTCTAAGCACATACCACTCTTTCCCACCTCTGCTCTGCTCTCACTGCCTTCCTCATACAGTGCTTCCCACTGCAGCTTTTTGCAATCATGTTACTACTGAATTTCTGGAATGTGTCTAATACAAAGAAAGAATTAAAATTCAGATTTTATTATTATTTTTTAAGGCAAGCCTAACAGACTGGCCTTTTTTTAAATGCAAGACAGCAAGAGTGGGGGAGTGGTATGCCAGTGCCTTCTGCCACTGTAACCCAACTCTAGATGCTTGGGCCACCTTGTGCGTCTGGCTTACGTGGGACCTGCAGAGTCAAACATGGGTTCTTAGGCTTTACAGGTAAGCACCTTAGCTGCTAAGCCATCTCTCCAGCCCAGATTTTATATTTTTAAATATTTATGTATTTATGAGAGAGAAAGAAGCAACTAAGAGAAGGAGAGAATGGGTACACCAGGGCCTCTAGCCACTGAAAAATGAACTCCAGACACATACGCCACTTTGTGCATCTGGCTTTACTGGTGAACAGAACCCAGGTCTGTAGGCTTTATAGGCAAACACCTTAACTGTTGAGCCCAAAATTTTGATTTTAAAATAATTTTAATTAATTTACACATATGATAGTATTTTGGGGATTGACAGCACAGGTCTAGACTATTCAACTCTCCTTAACTATTCATTACAGCCATTTTAAGTGACACCTCACTATAAAACCAAATTTTTGTTTATTTTTTATATATATTTTTCTCTCCCCCCAGATGTTTCTTTCTAATGAAGCGACCATCACATTTCCAAATTTCTGAAATGGCCAACAGACCATAGAAAGACATTTCTTTAGGCTCCTGCTTGAAACCAGTAGCTTCAGCAAACTGCCAGCCTTGATTCAGGGCCAACATAAACCACCCTTGCTTTTTCAATGGAGAGATCACTCCTTTTTATACTTTCGGGTACTTGCTATGTTCTATTTTTGTCACACCTATCCAGGTATTTGTTTTTTGTCTTTACCGAACATTACTTCTTTCCTCCATTGCTCATCTGGGTGACAAGTGACACAGTGTCATTTGTCTATTTCCTAACGTCTAGTACATGAAAAAGTACCTAGCAAGTTTCAGATTTGCAAAGACTGAAACTGGAGCCACTGTCGCCTGGAACAAAGAAATACAGGTTTATTCAGATTTGCAAAGTCTGAAACTGGAGCCACTGTCGCCTGGAACAAAGGAATACCAGTTCATTCTGCCTAGTTCAAGTTGGAGTAGGTTAGCCTAATGACACTGGGTGGGCCACCATACTAATCTTTGTTTTAGATACACCTGTGTCTCTGCAGAACTTATCACATTATTGAGATTTAGCATCACTATCTCCCAAATATAATAAAAATCTTAACCCATTTGTTACCTTACTTCCATGAATAGATGGCACATAAACAACAAGATGAGACAAGGAGGGATAGTCTTGAAGTCGTAACGTCAAGAACTAAAAAATACATAAATTAATTAATTAAATGCTGCTTTTATTTCCTGGAGTAGAAATTGTTATACATTAAAAGAAAGATAAATTAAAAACACTTCACAATAACTTAAAAAAATTTTATATGACATTCAAATAGATGTGTGAGGCCCTGGATTCAATCCTAAGTACCACACAAATATAAAACACATTTATGTTCCATATCTTATAAAATGCCCATGTTTACATTTCCAGACCATTAATCCTACAAAAAGTCAAATTCTTAATTATAACTGTTAAACATAAACTGCCCACATTCTTTGAAATATCTCTTCATATAAAACAAATGACATTCAATACTGAATTTAATTACTTTATATAATTATTTCCAAATTTAGTTTGTTTCTTTGTTCAAAAAATATTTTATTTATTTATTTACTTGAGAGACAGAGGCAGATAGAAAGAAAATGGTGAACCAGGGCTTCTAGCCACTGCATATGAACTCCAGACACATACACCACTTTGTGCATCTGGCTTTACATGGGTACCGGGGAATCGAACTTGGGTCTTTTGGCTTTACAGGCAAGTGCCTTAACCACTACGCAATCTCTCCAGCCCTGTTTCTTTCTTTAATTTGGTTATTTGGTTCAGAGAGCAATGCAGTATTGTCTCCATATTCATTTTGGTAATATGTGACTAAAAACATTGAAAGATAATGGATGGATGCTAAGTATAAGATTTATCATTTAATCTCAAATGATTTTGACTTAATCTGGGTAGTAAACAGTCACTGGCTGTCGAGATATATGAGCATCAATGAACATATTTTATTTAGTACATGACAAAGACACTATGTGGAGAAGCATGCTATCCACCTTTTTGAGACAAAGTCTCTGATTGGCCTGGAGCTCATTGATTATGCATTGGTTATGCTAGCTGCCCAGTAAACCCCAGGCACTTGTCTGTTTCTGTCTCCCCAGTAGCTGGGTTACAGGTATGAACCACACTGGCCCAGCATCTCTGTGAGTACTGGGATTGAACTCAGCTCCTCCTGTTTGTAAGACAAACACTTTATTGACTAAGCTATCTCCTAGGCCCCAAAATATAGTCTTTACCCATATATAAAATGATTATACAATAACTTTCTGCAGACAGTTTTCTTCACTCTTTTTCAGAAACAGTAATGTAGGGCAAGTAGAACAGAGGTGCCAAAGCTAAAAATAAGTTGTTAAAACAGTAACTCTGCCCACTTGATCAGATGTGTCCAACTTATAGCCTCTACAGCAAACTCCTCTGTCCTAAAGTGAACAAATGGCAGATAGCAGGAAAGACACATGTACACAGGAAGGGTGTAGGTGCTTTGTGGAGACTCTTAGCAGCTTCCTTCCCACTGCTCTCAGCGAGGTTGTGTTCAGCTTCTAAGTGCTTTCTTGGAGTGTTCCATCTTTACTAACAGCACAGTCAGCAGAGATGCCTAAGAGTAGCAAGGCGTGTGCATGTGCGCGCACACTACTGCACACTCACACCACCCCCACACACATGCTGCAACAACAAAAATAAGCAGCTAGAACATATGTCTCTTGCCACTCAGCCATTTGATACTTAAATTGATACTACAGTTTGATAAGCATGTTTTAAAAAAAATCTTTGGAGACTGGAAAAACAGTATAGGAATTTAATGATTTAATAAATTTAATTTTTTTGAGATAGGGTCTCATTATGTAGCTCAGAGTTGCCCTGAACTTGTGTCAATCCTCCTTCCTTTGTCTCTGAAGTACTGAGGGTACAGGTGCAAGCTACCACAACCAACCAGGACATGCCTTTTACAATACAGGAGCAGAGTACATTTTATAAGGTCTTTTATCATCTGTTTCTGCTTAAATGTGAAATTATAGATTGAACATCCAAATTATAAATTTAAGAGACTCCTTGAAATATCTCTTCATATAAAACAAAGGACATTCAACACAGCATTTAGTTATTTTACGTAATTATTTCCAAATTTGATATGCTTCTTTTTAAATATTTCAGTTATTTACTTACTTCAGAGAGAGAAGAGAGAATGGCAGAGAGAGAGAGAGAGGAGGGAAGGAGGGAGGGAGGGAGAGAATGGGCACACCAGGGCCTCCAGTCACCGCAAAGGAATTCCAGATGCATGTGCCACCTTGTGCATCTGGCTTATGTAGGTACTGGGCAATCGAACCTAGGTCCTTAGGCTTTGCAGGCAAGTGCCTTAACTGATAAGCCATCTCTCCAGCCCCCATGTTTCTTTTTTCAGTTTGGCTATTTGTTAAAGACAGCATTACAGTATTGTGTGTACATTCATTTTCGTAATACATGACCAAATCTTAGGAATAACAGATCACTAAGTACTCCCGAACATTTTTGTACTGCTTCTTCCTAGAAGGCTAGGGGAGACACTGGGAGAGACTTTAAAATATCCATAAGTCAAATTGCTTCACAGATACACAGTATGTACACAGGAAGACTGACCATGGCAAGAGAATCTTGGAAGAGATCATTCCAGAATCTAGTCTAAGTGGCTATTCCTTCTGTCACCATTCCTGCTTTCAAGTTTCCCTCTTTAGGCAGAGTGGGGGAGGGGGGGCAGGGGCTCACACCGCTAGTCCCAGATCTCAAGAGGCTAAGGTAGGAGAAGAGCTGTGAGTGTTATGGTCAGCTTGGGCAACAAAGTGAGTCCAGCTCAGATGGGGCTAGTGAGATCATGCCTAAAGCAAAGAGTTAGCTTCTCTCTACTAATATACTACAGTCTCATTATTTATACAAATAGGTATCCATTTGTTGTCCTGGTGGTGCAGGCCTGTAATCTCAGCTACTTGTGAGATTAAGGTTGGAAGATCACAAATTCAAAGCCTGAATGAGGAAACATACATCAGCTAAGGCTACTTAAAGAGATATTTTCTCAAAATGAAAAGGGAAAAGGGAGGGGTTACAGCTCAGTGGTAGAGTACCTGACAGGTATGTGTAAGAAATAAGAGCCATAAAAAAAAAAAAAAAATCAAGTGGTCATGAGTAAAAATAACTTAATTAGTTTCAATTGAGACATGACTATGACTGGGACCAACCAGATGGCTTTACTTTCAAGTGTAACAGTCTATCATTCATTAGGAAAAATATTGTTTATTTGTAACATACTGATTTACTTGAATAATGAAATTATAAATCCAAGTATAAGATTATCAGTTATAAGCAATATAATTCAGAAATTAGAACAGATATTTTCATTAAATTCTAGAATTATTTTGCATTTCAACAACAGATTTCAAGATTACAGAAATTGCTGTTTTCTAAAAAGACTTGCTAAATTAACAGTGTTGCTTAAGGCAATCACTAATCATGAAGTAAATAATCTTTGCTGTGGTTTAGAATCTTGGAGTATCAGACAAAGGAAAATTATGCAAGTGCTTGACCACAATATGATGCTAAACCTGATCTAGAAAATTACTTAATGTCTCTTTGACATACTCATTTCCTAAATTCAGGTTTTTCTTCACAGAATGAATTCTGGATACAATATATTAATTGGTTTAAGGTAGACCATTTAAATATACTCTCAAATTTAATTTAAAAAGTCTATCTGGCTCTTTTTAGTATGATGCTGTCATAGATTTTAGAAACTTTTTTACTTGATTTTTTAATCTCTGAAAGGAAAAATAAATACATATAGTTAATTGCATGTTATTCCTCAAATATATTTCTAAAGAAAATACTTCTAAAATATAGGTTAGTGATCATCAAGTTTAATATCAAAACTAATAAAAGTATATTCTAAAATATCTCGTGGCTCAATTCTTTTTTCACATGTATATTAAAATTCTAAAACTACAATTTACCTTAATTGTTGGCAGCAGTTCAGCTTTCCATGATAGATCAACCCCTTGCCGGCTTTAAAATAAATATGAAAACATAATTAGAAGACAGAAATGTTAAAATATTAAGTTATACATAAACTTCAGAGGAAAAACAAACCATCTACAGACCGAGAAATGGGGATTATATGAGAATTATAATGAACAGAAGTCTAAGAAGGAAAATCCAATATACAGGTTCACACAGTTTCCTTGGCAAAAAGTTTTTTTTTAAACATTTAAACTGGTTAAATGTTTAAAAACTACTAGTTTGCTAATATTCTTTTCATTTAAAAATAAATAATATACTTTAACTTATCAGCAAAGCAAGTATACTAATTATAAAGCTAGCCAGATGTGCTGGCTCACGTTTATAATCCCAGTACTTGTGTGACTGGGAAGATAATAACTGAGTTTGAGGCCAGTCTATGCTACATAGTAAGTTCTAAGACAGTTTGTGCTATAGAGTAAGACCCTGTCTAAAAACCTCTCTCTCTCTCCTCTCTCTCTGCAGATATAAAGCTTTATAAAAGTATAACTTGTAAGTACTGAAAAATTAACGGGTCTGTTGAGTCAAGACTTACCACATTGAAGTACTGTTTATGCAGCCAAAAATCCAACTATTTGTATCCTGTTGAATAATAACAAAAAACAAAGCACACTAAATCTATTGTAGAAAATGATATAAAACAAGCATCTCCAATGCTTTCCTGATATAAATGATAGGATAAGTAGAACCAAGGAAGTGTAAGGTAGTAGTATGAGACAGAGAATCATACCTAAGATGTTCTTAAAAGTCACAGTCTCTCTCTCTCTCTCTAGTTGCAAATAAATAAATAAAAATATATATAAAAAAATAAAAAGGGCAGAAGAGATGGCGTAGAGGTCAAGGCCTTTGCCCGCAAAGCCTAATGAACTGGGTGACCTAGGTTCAATTCCCTAGTACCCATGTAAAGCTGGATACACACAATGGTGCACTGTTTGCAGCAGCTAGAGGTCCTGGTGTGCCCAGTACCTCTCTCTCACTCTCTGTCTCTCTTTACTTGCAAATAAGTAAATAAAATATCTTTTTAAAAAGTCAAACAAGAAAAGAGTATGCAAAGAAATACACTTCCAACTTGGATAGCAAAGTAAGTAGCTGACCTAGAGCAGAAATATGAGAGGTATCTGATGGGAATCTTCATAGCCTACAACCTAAGCATTTCTAATTTTTGCACCAAAGTTTTCAGAGTCCAGTGACGTCCATACTTTAATTATATAGTTACACAGTAGCCTATCTTTCAACAAAAGCGAGTATGGACAAGAGGCAGGCTTTTAAACAAACAAAAACCCAGAAGCAAGAAATTAGAAATAATTAGAATAAATTAAATTTTAAAATTAGTCTATACACAGCCTTTCACTTTATCATTTGCATCCTTACTTGACTACCAGAAAATAAAGTATATCCAACCAAGAATGCGTTTAGACTGAACATGAGCAGAGGGTTAGAATGCCTCAGAGAGGATTCCAACATGTTAACAACATTCCATTTTCAGCCTTGGTTACTAAGAAGCAGTACCAGGTACCGTCCAAGATCTCTCCTCTAACTTTCATGAAAATAAAAGCAACATCCCAAGATCTGATATGATGAGCCAATTACTGACATTTTACTAGAGTACAGGAAGATAAGCAGCTCTGTCAGAGAGTTAAATCATGTGTCCTTAGATTTACAGATAAAGGAGATGGCTGGCCAGTTAGAGGTCCTTGAAGAAGCTGCTGCTGAGACGTAGAACAGAAAACAGGGTTGAAATAAACCCTGAGTTAGAAGTCAGATACAGAAACTATGTGATGCCGCGAGGACAGACTCTGGCTTGCCGTGTACAAGCCGACTTCACCACCAGTACTCACAGTGGTGCGTGCCTATGGAGTTCATGTGCAGCCACAGGAAGCCCTGGCGGGCCCATTCTCTCTGTCTGTCTTATAAATATATTAAAAAAAATTAAAAATAAAAAAATATAATTACAGATAAAGAAGAAATAAATCCTTTTATCTAAATAATTTGGTTTTTTTTTGCAGTAGGATTTCACTTTAGCCAAGACGGACTTGGAACTCACTGCTTCCTATCTCAGGTTCCTAAGTGCTAGGATAAAAGACATATGCTACCATGACTGGCAAAAATGATTTTTAAAACATCCACTCAAGGGCCAAGAAACTTATTTAGTTAAGGCCTTAGGAAAAATGATGAGTCAGGCCAACATAGTCTCTGCCTTCATAGAGTTTACTTAAATACAATTTTAAGATTTCTTTTAAAAGAATGCCAAAATGGTGGAAAAAAAAACCCAAACAAAAAACAATACAATATTTCTCTGTTCTCCCCTATAGGATTTGTGCTTCCCCAGGCAGTAATATGCCATTTAAAAGCAGGCCAACAGGACAGATTTGTAGCTCTGAGTAGTGATATATGCCTATAACTCCAGAATTTGGGAGGTAAAGAATACATGAAGTAAGAATGGCAGAATGTTGATAGTTGTTAAAACTAGATAGTTGTTTTGGCTACAAAAGAATTTCTTATTATATTTTCTATATTTAATCAAGCCTCAAAATCTTCACATATTTTATCATTACTTATCCTCACATAATACTGAAAAGTATTCTCTGTTAAATGGATAATTTCCTTTTCTTTTCTTTTCTTTTTTTTTTTTTTTTTGGTTTTTCAAGATAGGGTCTCACTCTAGCCCAGGCTGACCTGGAATTCTCTACATAGTCTCAGGGTGGCCTTGAACTCACAGCAATCCTCCTACCTCTGCCTCTCAAGTGCTGGGATTAAAAGTGTGTGCCACTGTGCCTGGCTTAATTTGCATTCTGATAAGCATCTTTCTCAATATTAATACTGGCTGCCCCTATTATAGTTTGAATATGAAATGTTTTCGTACAAGGTTTGAACACTTGATCTCCAGCTGCTGGTGCTATCTGGGGAGGCTGTAGAACCCTCAGGAGATGGGGACTTGCCAGAGGAAGTGGGTTGCTGGGAGGTGGGCTTGCTTGGTTATAGCCCAGTCCCACTCGTGGACCAAAAACTCTGCTTTTCAGGATGTGCTTTCAGATGAGGTATCCCAGTGACAAGCTGCTACTACCAAGAATTGCACCATGCCTTCTCTGCTGTGATAGAGAGTACCCTCGTAAGCCATGAGCCAAATTAACCTCTTCCTGAAGTTGCTTCTTTCACAGTGATGAGAAAAATAATGAGTATGCCTCTTAATTTGAAATTTAACATCAGTGGAGTATGACTATTATAAGCCATCATTCTCAGGACCAAATTCTCTCTAGATAAACTACCCATTCAGATTTTAGGCCGAGGCATGCTAGTATCTTGAAAGAAAAACATAAAACTGATAAATACATGAAAATACAGACCTGTTTAGCACCATGCCCACAATGGCTGTCTACCGTATTTTCTAAAGACTATATGATATGCTGTGTATCAGATAGTAACATCTACTGGCAACGTAATATGCTAGACATGGGTTCTGAACAGATATAAATACAGTGGACACGACGATGCAGACCTATAATCTGAACTTCTCAAGGGGGGCTGAGCCAGGGAGATGTTGAGTCTGAAACCAGCCTGGACTACATAGCAAGACCCAGCTTCAAATAAACAATAAACAACAAATATTAATAACCTAACAAAACAGAAAAGGAATTAAGTTACAAAGGATACAAGTAATGTGAAGGATCCTGGGACATACCAAAGCAAAATTCAGAGCATAGGAACAACAGCCCAAATGGGGAAAAATTCCTTGAAGTTGGAAATGTTGATAAATTATCGAATGATTTTTTACCATTCTTAGTATGACAAAAACATACTACAGCATTTAATTATTTTTAAAAATATATGTAACACTTCACATATTTCACAGGGGCCATATTAATCTGTATCATTCCAATTTCAGCACATGTACATGTAGAATTTTTAAACAATGCCTAGCATAGCAGGTATTCATTATAAAGAGACACAAATAAATAATGGTTGCTTTGGCACAGTAACCATACATTTTACAGTCGTTACTCTACTGCCTTAAAGGCCATCTGATATAACAAGTACCTCAAAGTTTAGCATGTAAGCCAATGATAAAATAGGATTCACTGTAAAATGTTCACATCTATTCTTTGAGTATGAATAGAATTTTAGGGTTAAATGGGCTTTGAAATTAATTTCTTCATCCTGAATACAGTAAAACTATGATTGGAAAACAGGTGTAAGACACAAAAGTACAAGTTAATAGTTTATTGTCAGTTACAAAAAACTGTGATTAACACTTTCTAATCAAAACAGTTTCATAAAATATTTTCAACTAAAATTAATAACACTTCATAGCTATACCTATTAGATATTAGTTGAACCTAAAAATGAATAATAGCCTTTCCTTTCAAATTACATAAAATGTACCAATTATCTTACCAGCATGGTGCTCTGACAATACACATGAGTGTAGATTTTTCTATGATTTGCGAGAGGAAATGTAAAATATATCTTGTCAGATTCCTAAAAGAAAGAAAACACTCAATATAGCTATAATGAGTAGATAATTTTATCATTCAAAAAAGCCTTGATAAGAGAAATGAGTAATTATTTCCCATTTTTGGTGCTGCTAAAAAAAAATATTCTGGGCTGGAGAGATGGCTTAGTGGTTAAGCGCTGGCCTGTGAAGCCTAAGGACCCTGGTTCAAGGCTCGATTCCCCAGGATCCATGTTAACCAGATGCACAAGGGGGCGCATGCATCTGGAGTTCGTTTGCAGTGGCTGGAAGCCCTGGCGCACCCACTGTCCTCTCTCTCTCTCTGCCTGTCGCTCTCAAATAAATAAATAAAAATAAACAAAAAAAAATTTAAAAAAAAACAATATGCTAGGAATGAGGGGGAGAATTGGGGGAGGCATGTTAAGGGAGATCAGGCTGTGGGAGATCAGGCTCAGTGGTTAGAGGCACTTGCTTGCAAAGCCTGTTGGAGGGCTATAATTTCCCAGTACCCATATAAAGCCAGATGCACAAAGCAGGCTATGCACATTGCAGTCATTAGCAGTGACAAGAGGCCCTGGTGCACCCATGTGTTCTCTCTCTCTTATACATACATATATACATAAAACATTTAAAATAAAAAAGTCTACAATTGTGGCCTGGAAGGATAGATCTGTGAGTAAAACACTAGCCTTACAAGATAAATACCTGAGTTTCCCCCCTAGTACTCACATAAAAATGCCAGGTGAGGTGGCACATGCCCATCATCCCAGCATATGTGAGGTGAAGGCAGGAGGATGTCTTGGGCTCAGAGCTCTAGACCAGTAAGAGACTCTGTCTCAAAACAGGTGAACAGGGGCCCTGAGGATAATACCCATGGTTCTCCTCTGGCCTCCACACATATGTACATCCATGTGTACATGCATCCATACACACATGCACAAAAAAAGGGCAGAAGGACGAGCAGAGCTGACTTGGAGTTGTAACTGACAATGTAATGTACTGGTTTAAAAAAAAAAAACACTTTGGTTGTGATATTGTCCTGGAAGTAACATTATTAATGCATTTGTTTATGTGTGTGATTATTTTTTTCTTCTTTATTACTTTGAGAAATCATCTATGTAGCTCTGGCTGGTCAAAAACTCACCATGTAGATCAGACTGGACTCAAACATCCAGTGATCTGATGAAGGACTCCCAAGTGCTGGAATTACAGGTATATGCCACCACACTGGTTGTGATATGTGACCTTTCAGTTACAATGAAATATAGTTCTTAGCTCTGACTACTACTAAAAGGACTGGAAATGTCAACCCAATAACCATAAGCAAGGTTTTAGAATTAGCAAGACTATGATTTATAGATACTATTTTCAAAATAAAACAATTCCTGAAGATACAGCAACTTCAAACTCTAGGCCAAGAAATGGGACAAAATAAGCCAAATATTTTTCATGCTGGACAATAAGGAAACTATTAAGGACAGCTAAATAGCTGTATATAAGAGTAAGAAGTGAAACTTGAAATTGCTTCAACTTGACCAACACAAAGCAATTTTACAGTCAATGGATGTACACTAAAACATACTTATGTTACGAGTTCACATCACTGGAGGGGACCTCATCTCATGGCAAGGTACTCACAAGCCAACACACTATGCTGGAAGCCAGTAAATATAAGGCAAAATCAAAAGATTAAACTTTCCCTTTATGATCTGCTTTGACTTTTGACAATTTGGTAGGTGAGGGTAATTTTTTTTCTATGTAATATCCTAGTTAATAGCAAAGGAAAAACAGAGTATCATCATTTTTGCATCTTTGTAAATGTATTAATTCACTTGGGCATTCCTCATTAACAACTGCTACTATCACAATTAAGAGAATACTCTAGCAAAAGCATATAGCAATCAAAAAACTAAGTAAGCATTTAGGAAAAGAGTTGGCAAAGAAATATTTCAAATGACCACAGAAATGCAATTTGCAAAATTATGCAAGTATGAACTTCTGTCATATAAATGACCTAGTTTTGTCAACAAATTTCAAGGAAAGCTAGGAGGATAATGTACTAAAGAGGCACCAGCCAATAATGTGAAGACCTGGTTTTGGATTCTTACCTAATTTGAAAAACTAAGATTTAAAAATTTATGATAAAGTAGGAAACTGATTAGGTAGTTGTTCACACTGTACAGAACACTGATTGGATAGTACTAAAGTATTATTATTAAACTCTGAGAAAACAACATATGGATTTTTAAGTCTTTAGCCTTTAAAGATAAGTATTACAATGCTTGGAAAAACACACACTGATGGAATACTTACATTATAAGCCACATAGGTCCACCTGGACACTTTTACTGGAACCCACATAGATGTGCCTTAATGTGAAGGAAATTAATTTATTTGTCTTGCTTTGTTTCCCATATTAAACAATTTCTTACTTTTTTGAATTATGGTGAAATACTTGTTCATAACCAGGTAGTTTCCTGAACACTGGCTACTTTAAAAGGGAACCCAGGAATATTCCTTTCTGCTTAAACAAACCAGCATTTATATCAAGTAAAGCACTAGAAATCTATTTGTCATCTTTAACAAAAAAGGAATTCACAATAGAAGGAAATAAGTATTTCACTTCTCAAACAAGACATTTAAATAAGTGTACAGTATTCAATATTTAAAAGTAAAATATATCAAGTGAAATATGCTGGTAATATACAACAATGGAAGAACAAATGACAAAAAACTGTCAGTCAGGAAAATAGATACATTCAACTCTAAAAACTTTGTCATCTTTTCAGTAGATAATTTTTTATCAGCATCTTACAACTTGCTTTCCTACTTTCTTCCTTCTAAATGAAGAATGTGAATAGCACCATGACAAGGAAATTAGTAAAATATAAGATATTATACTATTGTAAGTAATAGCAAATGCCACTAACAAATGTTTACTAATTAGAAATTTACCTAAAAACAAATAATACTTAAAATGTTATTACCACCAACCTGTTAGGTCAGAAATTATTGCTGGATTTTCTTCAAAATGTTTTGCTGGGTGTCTTATAAAATGATGATTCAAAACAGACAATTTCTTCTTAGAATTTTGAGTTATCTAAAAGAACATCAGTATAGTCTGCATGATTTTTAGCACAATTTGATGGAACATTTTCAACTAACAATGTCAACATTTGTTTTCCCTGAGTCTAGAACCTTTTTGAGGCATAACATGTTATTAACTCTAATCACCACAAGAATTCTAAGAGATAACCTTTTAATCTAGATTTTAAATATGAAGAAACTAAGGCACAGAGAAATTAAAGGACGTACCTATTTATACTGCTATGAATCCTGGAGTGAAACTGAAAGCCAGGCATTGTGGCTCTAAAGCTCATGCTTTTAACTGTATGCCCCAGTGCCTCTTGAGTAATAAAAAAATATATATTATAAAGATATGCAGAATCAGAGCTGAGCATGACAGCATAAACCTGTAATCTCACTTAGCATTTGGGAGGTGGAGGCAGGATGATAACCAGTTCAAGGGCAGCCTAAGGGGCAGGAAATGACATCCAGGGCAGACAGTCTGCCCAGCACAGCAAGCCACTGGGGGCAATTATCCAAAAATTGGAAGGCTATTGTGCCCCCTATTCTAAATGAAAAACGTCTTCTACAATCATTCTTTTATGGACTTTATAGTCCTTCTGCCATCCCAAATGCCTCCCTTGTATAAAGTTTGTTCATACTGCCCTTAAAACACAGAACCCAAAATAAAATATAGTTTTCCAAATATGTGTACCTACAGTGGAAGACCGTGAACTTTTCCTGCCTTAGCACCATGTTTGGAACTAAGTAAGCTCTGAGTTATAGTTTCTGTATAGCTATGTTTATATTCTACTCTATTCTTAAGCTACATGCCTAAGGGTGAAGAATCACAGATTAGCCTCTGATTTTCTAGTATTTAGCCTAGTTCATTATATATACCCAGTCATCCCCAGTATCCATAGAGAATACCCATCAGATACCCACATCTGCAGCTGTTCAAGTCTCCTAGACAAAATAGTAAATGGCACAGGACCTATACACACCCTCCTGTATACTTAAATCTTTCTGTATTACTCATTATATCTATTTATAATATAAATGTTAGAAACCTTTTTAGAGACCAATATCAAAAGAGTCTATACACGTTTAGTACAGACACAATTTTTCCCCTGATGTTTTCAGTCTGTGGTTGGTTAAATCCATGCATGTAGAATCCATGGTTTCATAGGGAGGCTGTGGTAAGTTTGCTAAACAGAATAAAGTTTCACGAACCATATTTTGATTTGCAGAAGTTATAATTATCAAGATCTGCTCATTTTCCCTTTAAAATACCTACACAATACTAATACAGAGTTAAAGTGCATTACTACTATCAGAGTTTCCTTGCTTTTGAAGTTATTGGAAAAACATGATTTGAGTTATTTAAATTTACTTTATGAAAGAAATGATTACTGTGGTGGTTTGAATAGAATAGATGGCCCCCAATATATTCAGTTGTTTATTGTTTGTAGTTTGCATCTGCTGCCACCTGGCTGGAGGCAGTGTCACTGGGTGGATCTTAAGGTGTGATGGTGGGTTTCAGATTTCAATCTAAAGATATGCCAAGTATGCCTAGCAGGAGTTCCTGAAGTGTGCTGTGCTGAGTGGCTTTAGGCTTGTACTTCTTTCTCTTTGCTAGGTCCTGTGAAGATAGGCCAGCTTCTTCTGCCATTTATGGAACTTCCGCTGCATCTGTAAGCTTCAATAAATATCCCTTCCTCCATAACTGTGCCTGGTCTGGAAGTACATCTCAGCGAACCTGAAGCTGTCTGCTACAATTACCCATCTGCCCTTTCTTTTTCATGTTATCATGCACCATAAGGTTGCTAAGCAGATGTTAAAGATATGTCCATGGGCTTCCAAATCTCCAGAAATATAAGCCAAAATAAATACCTTCTTTTAAGTTAAAAATTATTTTAGCCAGACGTGGTGGTGCATGCCTTTGATCCCAGCACTTGGGAGGCAGAGGCAGGAGGGTCACCGTGAGTTTGAGGTCACCCTGAGACTACATAGTGAATTCCAGGTCAGCCTGGGCTGCAGAGTGAGACCCTACCTCGAAAAACCAAAAAAAATTTTTTTATATATAATTCTTAACATATAATTTTATATATAATTGTTATTTTATATGTAACTATTAAAAAATTTGTTTATCTATCTGAAGCACTCTTGTTTTCATTGACTGTGGTAAAGTTTTTCCTAATCAACCAAATCTCAGTTCAAGTATAAACTAGTTTTACTTCTTTATATCATCAAGGCATCCAATTACACTCTCTCAAGCAGACTTAAAACTTTTGCCCAGGAAAGCCTCACAAATAAAACAATGCCAATCAACCAAAAACTGTCTCCATGACTGTGTCTGAGGGTCAACTCCATGAAACTGACTTGCTTTAATACATATACTAGCTTAGTATGGAATCTTCCTCCTTAAAATATGATGAACCAGATTTTCTGTTTCCTGTGAGTTCTTGGACTGAGATTTGCAGCCACAGTGAAGATCTTTTGTGTGTTCAGAGGGTTCCTCGTGTGTTTTGTGACACTTCACGGTCTAGCTGGTGTCTCTACAGGCTGTACTGGCAGTATCCTGGCTCCAGGTCAAAGTAAGAGGAGCGCCTATCATGGACAACCTGTAATCTCAGCTCAAGGAGCTCTTCCTAGGCTAGAGCTGCTCTGGCTCCTTCATCGAGCAGGATTTCTTTGGGTTCTTTCATATCCTTATGCTGGGACATCAGGGTACACGTGTACCTATTAGCTATTCTCATTGCAAGTTCAATCACATATAATGCAATGACACTGGCCACATCCCAATATCATGCTACATTCAAAGTTGGTTTCCAGTTAACTTTGTGGTGAAATACAGACAAGAGTGTCAAAGGCTAATGGGATAGAAATGCTCATGTCATTGAAACCTGAACACATGGGAACCCAGCCAGGAGTGTTACCTTGGGACCTTGATCCTGGTTGGACCATGAAAAAGTTTGATTCCTTCCAGATTATAGGGACTAAGCTACAAATTCTGTGTACTGGCTGCTTGAGGCCTTTGGATAATGGATATTTTTAATAGAATCTTTTTAAATTGAAAAATTTCCACACTGACCACATTTATAAGTGTTTTGGATGGGATCAAGGCAGACTTTAAATGTATAGTAAAGTCACTTTTAAATACAGTTTTGTGATTCTTAAAAAAATTAGACGAAAAATGCAGCCAACACAGAAGGATCTGGATTTTCAAGGGAAAGCAACATATCTGATTCTCTGTAATAGTGCTTATACAACCTTACTGAAGAGTTATGCAAAATATCCAAATGCTTCTTCCTATCCATCAAGAGAATGCACTCTAAGACATAAAAAGAAGAAAGCCTTCCCTAAAGGCATGTTGACAGCTGGGGGGGGGGGAGGACCCCCACTGGTCTGAAAGAACTGCAGCCTTCAGAAAAAGGATTCTGAAGCACCTGACCTGTGATGCTTCACAACAATGAAAAGTCTCCCTAAAACTAGCTATGACTCCTCCACAAGAAGCCAGAGCCATGGTTCTCCAACATTATTCCCTGAGCAGTGATACACTGCAAGATTTCCTAGGGGAGAACTTTTTAGCATGATTAACAGCAGTCTGCTCCTAACTCACGGAAAAAAAAAATTAAATTAATAATAGAATCCTCTTCATTATGGTGAAATCACTGGAGCTTTACCATGACTTATCTGCTAGAAGGGAGGAAGTAGTGTGCTGTTCTGGTGAGGGTCTGGTTACTTCCATGCCTTGTGCTAACTGAACAAAACTTGGAAAATCAACGTGAAGACTGACAGTATGAGACCTCACTGTTGAAAAGGCTCAACTTGTCAAAACAAACACACTTAAATTCCTTGGGTTATTCAATAAATACACATACTTTGATTTTTTCAGGAAGCTAGAGACATAGTTCTCAACTAAAAAATATAATAGATCATAATGTTTGTGGTACAACATTAAGAAAAAACTATAAAATAGTTTCTAATAAGTATGCCCCTTAAGGTAAAAAATAGGAGCTAGAAAGATATGTCCAACTTGTAAATCGTGAATGGAAAGAATTGGGGGAAGACTTAAAGTATCCTTTTACTTTTTCATTTTCATTGCAGTCTATGAATTATTAATAATGGTCATTATATTACATCCAAGAAAATAAAGGTATTCCCATATCAGCACTAATAGCATTTAATTCAAAGTACAGATTTCTGTTAGTTACCAATGTTAAAAAATATATTAAATCTATTATTGTTGTTAACAAACACTTTTACTGTGCTAAAAGAGGTTTCAGTTTAGAAATACATACTTGTTTAGTATCAGCATCAATAAGATCAAAGAATGCTCGAATTGTAGTCAGTTGCAATTGTTTACACCTAAAAAATAAAGTGTTATAAAAAAATTTTCTTAAAACACATATTTTTTGATCCAAACATGCCTGATTCCATTATTTAACAGAATATGCTTTCATTAATGCTATAAGCTAAAAATTTACTTAACAAATCATTCTCACTAAGCATATAACTTAAACGCAACTTCAATCTTCCTGGATGTTTGACAGGAGACCTGCCGTTCTTTGGTCCCTATGTCATCTAGCTAGACATACCACATCTGCTCCATCTCTACTTGTCATCGCTGTGTGATTCTTGTAGATGTTTTTGGTTTACACAGCCAGAAGAAAGACGAAAGAAAGTCTGGAACCCAAAGCACAAGGAGCTAGACACTAGGACCTGTGTGTTTCTTGATCCCAATTTAACCATGTTTTCATTTATATTAAATGTCAAGCTAACCCTATTTGGTTTCCATTGGTGCCCCATAGAATAGTCACTTGCTGTATTATCATACCAGGGTATGGTGACTGGTCAGGAGCTTATAAAGTACCCTACCAGATGTACATTTGACTCTGTCCAATATGACCAACTCTAAAATTTGCAATTTTCATCCGACACTGATGCTACTGGTTCTTCATACAAACTGTCAAGAAAATCTTGGTCACACATAGAAGAACCAAGTTTAGCATTCTAAACCCCTATTAATCTTTCTCCTATGGACAAATTCATTTGTGGATAGGGCTGTAAGAAAGTCAGCAAACCAAGTAATGCACAAATAAGAAACAAAGGCCATGCTAAATCATAAACTAAGTTACAGTAACTTACCACACTATGGAGAGGTGGTCTGTTGAGACCCAGGTCTTAGGCACTGCTGAACTCTAAAAGAAAAAGAAAAAAAATTAAACTCAGGTACATTTGCTATTCTTTGAAAGGTTTAAAATTATCATAAGCTAAAACTTAGAAAACACAAAGCATTAGTTTCACCATATTCTGTAGATATTTGTTTTGGTTTGTTTTTCGAGGTAGGGTCTCTCTCTAGAACAGGCTAACCTGGAATTCACTATGTAGTCTCAGACTGGCCTCAAACTCACAGTGATCTTCCTACCTCAACCTCCCAAGTGCTGGGATTAAAGATGTGCACCACCACACCTGGCTCTGTAGACTTTCTTTTTTTCAAGGCAGGGTTTCACTCTAGCTCAGGCTGACCTGGAATTCACTATGTATTCTCAGGATAGCCTAAAACTCCTGGAGATCCTCCTACCTCTGCTTCCTGAGTGCTGGGATTAAAGGCATGTACCACCATGCCCAGCTCTGTAGACATTTTTAAATTATGCATTCTTATAAAAGCTGATCCAAAACTATCATTTCTTATATAACATAATTTCCTTCAAATCTGCATTATCCTTTAAAAATTAGTAATATATCCAGATTCTATACTGAGGTTTAACATCTAGTTTATTGAAAACTCATAGATTGAACTTAAGATTCCTTTAATAAAGCACAGTTGTGCATAAGTTTCAATTTCAGTGACTTTAGTTTTGACTAACTACCACTTGATGAGTTCTAAGATGTAGTTTTGTAAGCAAGCGTGTGCCTAAGGAATACTTCTTAGTATATTCTAAATGTACAAAGCTTGAGGGTTTCATTATGACCTTTCTACACATGCATTGGTCATCTGCACTGTCTATTACTCTTTCTTACCCCCCTCCCTGCTTTCCCCTTCCCCTTCTTTATTCACAGTAGTTCCTCTTTTTCATGGCCTTTCCTCTTGGCTTCTACAGGACAGAAAACATGCAGTATTTGTCTTTCTGAATCTGCTTTAAGAAATAAATGCTTAAAAAAATAATTACCTGTGACAATCCAAAACAACCAAACTAGATTATCATAAGTGGGATCCAGGCTTACTTCTTTTTAAAAAAGCAATCCCTGGATGAGTAGGATGTACACATTGATTAGTAATATAAGAACAAAGGGCTCCTGAAAAACAGAACTCTTTGCAGAAGACTTGCTAACAATGGCACAGCACCATTCAAGAATCAAAGGTCCTTGCAAAGCAGGCAAGGACTTCTTTGTGGATAACAGCACTGTCCACGCAATAGGGGCTCATTAAGAAAACCTTATTTCATTTTTCATAGCATCTGTCTCCATCAGAGACAAAAATGAGCTGCCAAAACAAGATGAAAACAGGAGAAAGACAATACAGATACAGGAAAGTTTTCAGAGGCCTAAAATACCTCTTTCATAAGTGACTTAGGAAAAACAGGCATAGATAATTCTATGGAGTCAATGCCACCCTGTACTCTAAAAAAATCATGTCTTTGGGGGTACCAGATCCTATAGTAAGAAGAATGTATAGGTTATTTGCTGAATTAATAATAAGCACTTCATATGTTCAGGTATTACAACTGAAAGATTAACAAAAAATTACGAAACTAGAGTCTTCTATGGTTCTAAAATTTTATTACTCAGTTGAGCAACGTCTCCCAATAGACTACACTTACTATTACCAGGATTATAAACTTGTTTTTTTTTTCTTATAGTTGATAAAGTAAAGGCAGCACAAATTTAAAAACAAAAACAAAAGTAGTTACTTACAACCTGTGTCATGATAATTGCTAAGCATTCACTACAGCTCATTTTTTGTAATTAAACCTGTATGGCTGGGCATGGTGATGCACACCTTTAATCCCAGTACTTGGGAGGCAGAGGTAGGAGGATCACTGTGAGTTCCAGCCCACCCTGAGACTACACAGTAAGCTCCAGGTCAACCTGAGCTAGAGCAAGACCCTACCTCAGAAAACAAAACAAAACAAAACAAAAGTATGTACTTAGAAGCATTCAGAATGTCAACAAAACAGCTGCATTTTTTTTTTTTGCAATTACCAAGTAGTATTCAGTTAACAGAACAATTATTTCATATAAGCTTCATCAGAGACAACTGGAGATGAAAAAAAATGAAACTTCTATCTCCATATATAACTAATTTGTGCTGTGCAACATCAAGAACCTGCTTTAAATTTCCATGCCAATTTATAACCTCCATACTATCCCAGGCAAACTTAGTAACTACTAAAAATACCACCAGGACAGGGCTATCTAAAGACACATTTGGTAGTGTGTTAACAACAACAACAAAAAAGACACTGTACAGCTTAAAAACAAATCTTATACATCCTTATATCTCAATTTTTTCTTTAAAAGGAGTAGTATACTGGAGAGTTAAATGCTTTATAGGTAAGAAAAAAACTGCACTAGAACCAAGTTATTCATCATCTTCCTCCTAATCCTTCTTTTACTTGCTCTTTTCAGCCTTCACAACTCCTTGTTTGCAGCCTCAAGTTTTCCTTTAGCTCTCTAGGCAGTAATATCTTCTTCCTACATTTCCTTCAGCTAGGCAGCTTTCTTTTTGTCAGGCTGCTTGTCATCTGCAAAAGTATTGTTCCACATCTCTTCCAATTTCTTTGCAACACCACCAATGGACAAGCTGGGATTTTCTCCTTTAATTCTGGGGCAACACTCAGAACAGAACAAGCAGAATGAATGAAGGAAGCCTCTTGGCTGCACTGGGATCCTCTAATTTCTTTGTTTTTTCTTTAGGAGGGATCTCAGGTTTCATTTCTCTCCTGTAATAAGCCTTGTCTACCTTTGCCATGTTTTCAAATTTTCCTTTCTTTAGCAGACATGGTCCACCTCTCTGAGCACTTGGAGAACTCTGAGAAGTTGATGGAAGCATCTCGGTGCTTCTCTTTGCTCCTCCCAGCAAGTTTCCACAAAGAATGCACATGATGATGTTTTGCCTCTCAGATTCTTAGGGCCTCTTTGCCCAGGTTTAGCTGCTTCTCCTCAGCGAGGCAGAGTCACCCACTGTCCATCTGGCTGACTCCCACTCACCCCGCGCGCTGTCTCTATGAAGCTCAATATACTGCAGTGGCTGTCTCATTCTTCTTTTGCACAATTGCCATGACCCAAATCATTGGCCTCTCTTGCCTTAAGGAGTAGCTACATTTTTTCTCATGGTGTAAAAGAAGTAATGTGCTTCATTTTTTTGTCATGTGCCCTGCCCCGTGCTCTCTTCTTCCTGTAACTTTGAAAGGAAAGCATTCCAGATGGGGTAACTGCTGTCCGCCTGGATCTCTTCAGAGGAAACCACCCACTGACCTAAATAACTTAAATACTAGAACTTAAAGTTCAGTTAAATTTAAGTTACCATAACCTGCATGGGAGTACATAAGAGCAATTTAACCTACCCCAATAACACGACTGTGCTCTTATATCATTTTTTCTAGTACCAATGAATATAAATGTTGTTGAAGTATTCTTGAATAAGCATTCAAAAATTGTTACTTCTTAGTTTGTAAAATGACTACATATGTACATATGTGAAAGATAAACCTCAAATTATATAATAAATAGCCTTGAGAAAATTCCATAAATGAAATTTTTTCATCAGAGATATAGAAATACAAGTTGTCTTGGTAAGAACACATTATCAAGGGGATTAGAGAAGACAGGAAACACACACATGTGTACATGTAGGATAAAAGTGACCAAGAGTCTTTAGAAGAGAAGTTTTGGCATGCAGTTTCAAATATGGCAAATACGTTATAACTGATTGGACATGACTTAATTGTCTATGTATACTAAAGAGATGACATGTAAAGCCTTAAGCTGAAATAAACATTTTCCTTTCATTAAAAAAAGAGGTGGCATCTAGTTTTTTGAGGACTTCCAGTCAGTATCTGTTGACAATACTCAAAATTAAATAACAAGGTTCAGATCACTAATAATGAGGTTTGAGAGATTTACTAATTTAATACCAAAGCTATAATGGCTACATTCCAATGTTTCCAGTTATAAGAAAATGATAATAGTAGAATAGCATAATAATCTGTATATGGCAAGAATTCAGCAAATATTTCATGAAGAAGCATAAATTCACAGCAAGGTAAACAAAGAGCACCTATGAAACAGTGACTTTCTACCACCGTCTCCTAAAGCAAAAGGAACAGCCAGCCCATGCTATAAATTTAAATTATATTTAGACATACTGTGTATATGGAGTAAAAACCACCTTAACTGACAATTTCAAGGTTGAATTATGTAAGAAACAAGTTCTAAAAGGACTTCACTTTACATAGGTATGTATCCCAGTTAAAGCAAACACTCAATGTTCTGGTAGGAAAGAATAATGAGATGATTAGCCAGAGTTCTAGTTATACTTAAGTCACCAAAATAAATCATTTTACTTAGAAACTGGTAAAGCTTTACTCAAGGTTAAAAACAAGGACCATGTAATATGTTTGACATTCTACTACTAATATATATACAGTATGATCACTCAAATACATCTAGATCCCTTGTTTAGACCTGCTTTCCTCTAGTTACAACTATAATCAATGGAGAGGATCTTACTCGGATAAAAAACAACTATTATTCATAACAGGTATTTTGAACAAGCTTCTAACATCCTTTAAGCATTGATGAATCTGCCCTCTGAACAGGCTCATATTCATCCATTCACATTCTCTTGCTCACATGTTCAAGCATATACTATAGGAACCCGTACGAGCACACACCACAGGAACACATACAAACACACATCATGGGAACACGTATGAGCACACACCATGGGAACATGTAGGAGCACACACCGCGGGAACCCGTAGGAGCACACACCACAGGAATACGTATAAACACACATCATGGGAACACGTATGAGCACACATCATGGGAACACGTAGGAGCACACACCATGGGAACCCGTAGGAGCACACACCACGGGAATACGTACAAACACACATCATGGGAACATGTACGATCACACACCAAGGGAACATGTACGATCACACACTATAGGAAGCCTGTAGACAACTCAGCAGGCATTTCCATGCAGCTATTTATTATTTTCCTTTTCATGTTTCATCGTGTCTGCTACATTACTATCTAGTAAAATCTTTAAAAAAATCATTACCACAACAGATAAGGCACTGGTATGATGGCTTAATTTTGGTAGAAAAGTCAATCCTGAACGAACTTGGTAATCTCGAAATCCTCCAGCTACAGAGAGTGTCGTCAAATTTATGTGTCGAGCATTTAAGATCCAATAGTTGTTTACAGTCATATAAAAATCTGGTAGGGAATAAAAAAGAGAGTCATAGAAAAGTAACAGCCATTCCCTGAAACCACACTTGTAATACTATTTTTTTTTTTAAGGTAGGGTCCCATGTAATACTAATCTTTAGCTGAATTTTTGCTGAAGCTATTTGGCCTAAAAACATATTTTATTCACATTTCCCTACTGTGAGAAAAGCTACTAGCTTTGTAATTCCCACTTTTCCAATAAATCAGTTACAAATACCAAGAGTTACTGAAGGTATCAACAAAGAACAAAGATAACCAAATTTTACCAGTTTTCAAAAATCCATGTTTCCATATTTCACAAAAATAATGTTTGATATAATGAAGAAGCCCTAAAATTCTTCCTAAGAATTTACTTTGCTAAAGAGTTGTAGACATTTGTGGGGCTGGAGAGATGGCTTAGCAGTTAAGGAGTTTGTCTGCAAAGCCAAGGACCCCAGTTAGATTCTCCAGGACCCACGTAAGCCAGGTGCACAAGGGCACATGCATCTGGAGTACATTTGCAGTGGCTGGAGGCCCTGGAGTGCTCAGCTCTTTCTCTCAAATAAATAAACAATAAAATACATTAAAAAAAAGAGTTGTAGACATTTGTGATCTTGGTTTCTTGGTGTATGCCTGTGATGGCTAATGCTGTCAACTTGACAGGATCTAGAATCACCTAGGAGGCAAGTCTCTGGGCATATCTATATGGGTGTTTCTAGATTTAGGTTAATGACACAGAAAACCCCACGCTACCTCTGGGTGGGCCCATTCTGTGGTCTGAGGTCCTAAAGACAGCAAGCTGAGTGCCAGCACTCATGGCACTGCTTCCTGGCTTTCTGACTCGACTGGACTGAACGTGACCAGCTGCTTCACACTCCTGTTGTCATAGCTTCCCCACCATAAGAGATATATGCCATCAAAGTAAGCCACAAGAAACCTTTTCTCCCTTCAAGTTGCTTGACAGATATTTTGTCACCACAAAAAAGTAACTAATGATAGCCATATTAAACCCATGACATTTTGTGTATTAAATATGTGCAGTCTTCTGTGTATCAATTAACCTTAGTGAGGTAGATCTTTTGTATGTGTCTATTTTATTATTATGTATAGTGTATGCACATGTGTGTACAAATGCACATGTGCCATGCATGTGAAGAGGCCAGAAGAGAACTTAGGGTGTATACTTCTGTGTATACTTCCTTCAATTAGGGTTTTCCCCTCAACCCAAAGCTTCAGTTTTTAGTCAGTAAGTCCCAACAATTCTCCAGTCTCTGTCCACCATGAGCTGGGATTATAGACGTATGTGACATGCCCAACTTTTAACATGGGTTGTGGAGAGTCAAATTTGGGTGGTCTTGGACCCTCCCGGGCCCTTAAGCTTAAAATGGCAAGCAATCCTAACTGTTGAACCATCTTTCCAAATGAATAAGGTAGTTTTTTTGATTTTTTTTTAAAATATTTTTTTCACTTTTTATTTATTTATTTGAGAGCGACAGACACAGAGAGAAAGACAGATAGAGGGAGAGAGAAAGAATGGGCACGGCAGGGCTTCCAGCCACTGCAAACGAATTCCAGACGCATGCACCCCCTTGTGCATCTGGCTAATGTGGGACCTGAGGAACCGAGCCTAGAACTAGGGTCCTTAGGCTTCACAGGCAAGCGCTTAACAGCTAAGCCATCTCTCCAGCCCTGAATAAGGTAGTTTTTAAGAAGGATATAGATCTCTCTCAGTCATGGAAGTGTCCCTGTTTTTGAGAGTTTAATAACCATCACTTTGGATAACCACCATCACACACAGCACTACATAAGTTCTTATACTACAATCTCTCTAGATAGGACCACATTCGTCTTCGGACTATGCTGCTGTGGAAAGTCTCAGGGTCAGGATTCTTCTACCCATTAAGTTTTACAAGTAATTCAAAGGGGTTAATTTGCAGACTTTTTTACTTCATCTATGGAAAGTAAGAAATCTTTAATGTTAAAGATTACTAAACTGGGCAGGGGAGATAGCTCAGTTGGTAACATACTTTCCTCACAAACATGAGGACCTGAGTTTGATCCCCAGCACCCACGTAAGTATCAGGCAATCACAGCACTGAGGAGGTAGGAACAACAGGATCCCCGGAGCTCACTGGCCAGCCAGTCCACCTAACTAGTGAGCTTCAGGTCAGTGAGAGACCCTCCCTCAAAAAGGTGGACGGCACTCCTGAGGAATGAAACTCAAGGCTGTTCTCTGTCCTCCACACACACATGGATACACTCATACCCACACACAAACACATATACATACTACACACAAAAGTATACACACATCAGCCAGGCGTAGTGGCACACACCTTTAATCCCAGCACTCAGGAGGCAGAGGTAGGAGAATCGCCGTGAGTTTGAGGCCATCCTGAGACTACATAGTAAATTCCAGGTCAGCCTGAGCCAGTGAGACCCTACATCGAAAAACAAACAAACAAACAAAATACACACACACAAACACAGATTATTTAACTTAGTTGAGGGCAAAGTCGTTCTCACTTCTCTTTCTGTTCATCAAAACTTAATGCAGGGCTGGAGAGATGGCTTAGCAGTTAAGTGCTTGTCTCTGAAGCCTAAGGACCCCGATTAGAAGCTTGATTCCCCAGGACCCATGTTAGACAGATTCACAAGAGGGCACATGCATCTGGAGTTCATTTGCAGTGGCTGGAGGCCCTGGTGCACCCATTCTCTCTCTCTCTGTATGTCGCTCTCAAACAAATAAAAAATAAACAAAAAAATTAAAAAATTTAATGCATTGTTATCCTGGTATTAGTTTCCACTCATGGCTTCAAACAACTGGTATAGAAAGCTTTCCTCATTAAAGATTTTATCAGCAGGTACTCAGACCATCACCAAACCTACATGGTCTGGACATTTATATGACCCGAATCAAGAATCAATGGAACACATATGCCATATAGACACCTATATATTTAAAAGTCAAAAACACAGCTAAGGAACTACTAAATTAATTTATTAATTTACTAAGTTCTAGCTAGATTAATTTACTAAATTTTACTAAGTTAATTTTCCATTCTTACCTTGTCAAACATATTACTAAAGTAACCTAGTAAGCTGAATTCGCATTAAGAATTCTCAGAATTGGATGCTAGCTTATGGCAACACAGAAGAGTAGACCTCTGGTTCACTACTATATCACCCCTCTCTCTTCCCAGCCCAATTCCAACCTGTATCATGAGAGCCTTGTGTGTACATCCAAGCTCTGCCTGGAGTTCTTGAAGCACCACACTTGGGCCACAAATCAACTTAGACCCTTAGAGAAGCTTGTGGCAAATGGCTGAACAAAGTGTGTGTGTGTGTGTGTGTGCGTGTGTGTGTGCATGTGTGTGTGTTGAGCCAGGCATGGTAACATATGACTGCAATCCTAGTATATGCAGGAGGATCAGGAGTTCAAAGCCAACCAGGGTTGAGACCCTGTCTCCAAAAGAGAAAGAGAGAGAAACAGTCTAGAGATCTAGTGATCTACATCAGAAGCTACAAGTGGAGCAGCCACTTGGCCTGTATACTTCTTACCTTGTGAAGAAATATAAGGCCAGAGATGGTCCTCTAAAGTGTAGGGCCTCTTTACCTACTTAAAGGCAGTATTTCCACCAAGTATAAACAGGGAATCTGCTTCTAAAAGTCATATGGATATCTCTTTCAAAAAGATGAAATTCACTACCACTTGAATACTTTAAAACATTCTAATCATGGGGCTGGAGGGATGGCTTAGTGGTTAAGGTGTTTGCCTACAAAGCCAAAGGACCCATGTTAGCCAGATGCACAAGGGGGTGTACGCATCTGGAATTCGTTTGCAGTGGCTGGAGGCCCAGGCACACCCATTCTCTCTCTCTCTCTCCCTCTTTCTCTGTCAAATAAATAAAAATATTTTAAAAATTCTAATCAGGATTTAATACAAGCAGAAAGAAACATAAAATAGAAAGAAAACAGGGCTGGAGACATGGCTTAGCAGTCAGAGGAGCTTGTTTAGCCAGGGTTCAATTCCCAAGTACCCATATAAAGCCAGAGTTCACTGCAACATCAGGAGGCTCTGGTATGCCAGTACTCACACATACACCCTCTCTCAAGTAAATAAATAAATTTAAACAACAACAAAAAAAGAATACAGGCTTACTATAATTCGGGAAAAGCATCTTCACACTTTCAGCTTGGCCCTTTGAAAGGAAGACCATTGCCAGCCTTCAGAACTATAAAACCTGATTCTACTGAAGGTCATCCTTCAGGGTTATGGCTCACAGGCAGAGCATTTGTGTAGCAAATACAGGACCCTGAATTCATGCCCAACATCAAAAGAAAAAGTTCGTTCTTCAAAGAATAATTTAACCTACATGGTTCATGTATACATACCATATACAATACAATAAGAGAAAGGGTGGGGACAAAGACTGCTTCTTTTTTAACCTAAGGTCATTCATTCATAATCATTAGAAGCAGTACTATAGATTTAAACAATTTTAATTAAAAAATTCTTAATTTGGTTATTATACGATTCCTACTTGCAAGATTTTACATTTAATTAGCTGTTGAAGGTCAAGGAATCATCCTCAAGAAGAACTGGGTTGAAATTCAACCACGTAGGAAGTTATATGACACGTTGACTATTCTAAGATGTCACAGACAAAGAAACCTAGCAGTAGTGTCCATGAGTGAGCCTGAAAAGAATGACAGTGGTCAAGTGAGAACTGGAGGTGCTACACTGCACCTGAGCTGCTTCACACAAGGAACCAGCTGTGACGCGCTCTAAACACCCACGAAGATGTGTTTATCTCACCCTGAACAAGGGGGAGCCCACTCGTGTGTACAGGACAGCACTCACCTGTAATGAAACGATCTAATGGCATCACAGGGGCGACATGAGGTGTGGCTTGTGTAATAAGGAGGTTTATCAGATCTTGTTTGAAAGTTTTCAGTGTAAGCAATGCTCTTGCAACAAGGCCACCCATAGAATGACCGATTATTGCCACACTTTTTGGAGCAAATTCTTGACCCTATTAAAAAAAAAATCACCATGACATAATTCGTAAGAAAAATACTTTGCATTTCCTTTTGCAAATTAGCAATGTAGTAACAAAAGTAAATCATACCAACTTACATCAAAAGATATAGAAATACACTGGCATATAGTTTAATGAATATTTTAATACTGTGTTATGTCACTTTTGGCATGTATGTGTGTGTTGTGCATGAATGTGTGTATGTATGCATGTTTTGCACGTATTTGGGAGCACATGTGGACATGGATGTTTGTACACGAGGCCAAAGGTTGACGCCAGCTGTCTTTCTCAGTCATTTTTCACCTCAGATTTAGAGACAGAGTCTCTCATGGAGCCTTACATTAGCTGGCCAGTATGTCCTATAGATTTTCCTGTCTCCAACTCCCCAGCACTTGGATTAAAGACAATTATCACCACGACCAGCATTTTACATGAGTGATGGAGAACCCAAACTCAGGTTCTCATGCTTGCACAGCAAGCACGTTACCCATGAGCCATTTCTCCTACCCCATGTCCCCATGGTAACAGCTATATTTTGTATCTCTCAACCACAACTGGAATGCTTGGTCTAGCAAATCATGTCTGTACTTTTGTTATGTTGCAAGTAATCTGAGGCAGGACTATATTTGGTGCAAAATAAAATATTAGTTATTACAAAACATAAAAACAATAATTTAAAAAATATTTTTATTTATTTGAGTATATGAGAGAATATGGGAGTGCCAGGCCCTCTTCCATACAAAGAAACTCCAGACATACGGACCACTTTGTGCATCTGGCTTTACATAGGTACTGGGGAATTGAACCTGGGCTGGCAGGCTTTGCAAGCAAGCACCTTTAAGTCATCACCTCTTGACATAGAAAGTATTTCTTAAAGCCAAGACAAGTATAGTTGTAGCAATATATTATCATGCTAGTATCTCTTATTTCATCAAAGTATTTCTCTACTATACATTGGCTTTATTTTTTTATTTTTAATTTTATTTATTTATTTATTTGAGAGCAACAGACACAGAGAGGAAGACAGATAGAGGGAGAAAGAGAGAATGGGCGTGCCAGGGTTTCCAGCCTCTGCAAACGAACTCCAGACGCGTGCGCCCCCTTGTGCATCTGGCTATTGTGGGACCTGGGGAACCGAGCCTCGAACCGGGGTCCTTAGGCTTCACAGGCAAGCGCTTAACCGCTAAACCATCTCTCCAGCCCTACATTGGCTTTAAACGTAATCAGTATTGCAAACATTTACTTGCTGGTAACATGTTTTGAATAAATATTTCTTTTAAAAAATCTTCTGTGTCTACCACTATCTTCAGTCCTACCAAGTTCTTGCTTGCCCAACCTGTTCTTTAGGAACTGTGAAAAAAAAAAAAAAAAAAAGATGACACATTAGGCCTGAGATTGCCATCCTTAGAATAGACAACATACAAAGACGTTCTAGGGTAATGTGGTAGTTTGAATATACGTCCCTCAACAGACTCAGGTGTTTTATTAAAGCTTATAACTTAAGAGTTCCAGCCACCTGGCTGGAAGAGGTATCACCAAGGGGGAATCCTAGGATCTAGCCTTAAGGTGTGTTTGGGGGTGGATTTCCAGCCTAAGGGTATGCAGAGCAGTTTGAGCACTGGTGGGGTCCCTGCTGTTTCCTGCTTGGTTGTGGTGCTGGCTGTTTGATGGTGTCTCTCTGCTTGGATCTATGAAAGGGAGATAACTTCTGCAACTGATGGAATGTTCCCCTGATCTGTAAGCTGAAGTAATAAATCTCTTCCTCCCATAAGCTATGTCTGCTTTGGAAATTCATCCCAGCCATGTGAAGCTGTCTACAACAGGTGGTGTCTAGAACCTTATATTTTGAGATGGTTACTGCCATTCCTTAAGTGGCTCACAGCTCTAAATGAGATCAGCCTGAGCCAAAGTGAGACACTGCCTCAAAAAAGTAAAAATGAAAATAAAAAATAAGAGCATGTCACCCATTTACTCAAAAAACTTCTTCAGTGGTTTTCCACATCAATCTCAACTCAAAGGAACAATCCTGAAAATTGTCCACAATGTCTCTGCAGCGCCCCCAACTCCTCCTACTAGCTCCCTTGGTATGCCATTGACCTTTAGTTCCTCACTCTGTGCATATGGAGTATGACTTTTGAAGATTTTTTTAGAGCTCCTTTTTTTTACTTCTTTCCCTTCCTTCTCATATTCCACTTTGTGAAGTCACTTCAGTAGTCCCAAGTCACATTCTCTGCTTCCTTCGGCTCAGCATCCTCAATATGCTCTCCCTGACGCTTCCCGTCAGAAAGGCAGGCAAGGCACTCACTTTGTTCAGGATGTCGGGCCTCGGCCACAATTGGGACTTCAGGTGCGCTGACCAGTTTCACAGCTGCTCACACATGCAGGCAGCCTGCCCTAGTTCCACTGACTCAAGCTAGATGTAGAAATCTATGCTAGCAATTTTTCACCAGTGCATTCATTACACTAACTTATATGTAAAGTTAAAAAAAAAGTTTCTCCAGGCGGGCGTGGTGGTGCATGCCTTTAATCCCAGCACTCAGGAGGCAGAGGTAGGAGGATCTCCAAGAGTTCAAGGCCACTCTGAGACTCCGTCATGAATTCTAGGTCAGCCTGGGCTAGAGTGAGACCCTACCTTGAAAAACCAAAAAAAAAAAAAAAAAAAAAGTGTTTCCCAAGTCACAAGATTTCTTATAAATTCAATTTTAATTTTAAAATACCATTTACTTGAACACACTGAAAATCCTGTTATTTCTGTTTCAACTTCAATGTAATTAAATATATCAGTTGAAATATGGTGTGCTCCTTAAAAGAAAAAAAGATGCTGACAGGTTATAGCACTGATCTGCATGTTTCCTCTTACCTTGTAGAGTTTGAGAATTGTTTTGATGCATTCATGCACAAACTTGGTCTGCTTCTGAAGACTTCCCCCATACAGCGCCACCAGCTCCTCATTGAAGTTCACACTAAAGAAGTCAAAGTGGTACTTGAAGTCAATGTCTTCTGCTTTTCTAAGCGCAATAGAGCCGATGGAACGGACTACCAAGAAAAAGAGTGAGGTGCATGTTAAACAAAATAGCCTGAAGTTTCATCCAATCTTGCTTCAAAATATCTTAATGAATAACTGCATCATGAATGCAAGGAGCTTGTTTCAGGATGACACCCAGTAGTAGTACCAATTTTTTTTTTTGAGGTAGGTTCTAACTTTAGCCAAGGTTGACCCAGAATTCACTATGTCGCTTCAGGCTAGCCTTGAACTCACAGCAATCCTTCTACCTCTGCCTCCCAAGTGCTGGGATTAAAGGCGTACGCCACCATGCCTGGCAGTAGTACCAACTTTAAAAGAACAAACTAACCTAGTAGTTTTATGAATTATCCACCCTAAATGAGTTTAAGCTAATAAATGAAAAATGAATAAGTCACTTCTTACTTGCTTTCTTTCACTGTGGACGATCATGACTAAAAGTGGAAGGCACAGAAATAGGAATTTTGTCATATCCTTCAAGTATTGTAACAATTAGAAGATTTAAGAAGTGTCTATTCAGGGCTGGAGAGATGGCTCAGTCAATAAAGTACTTGCCACACAAGCATGAAGACCTGAACCTGGGTCCCTAGCACACAAATAAAATCCAGGCATGGTGCCAAGCACTTGTAATCCCAATCATGGGGAGGCAGATACCGGAGGATTGCTGGGCCTTGCTGGCCAGGTACTTAAGCTGACTCATTAAGTTGCAGGTTCAGGTGGAGACCCTATCTCAAAAAATAAGCTTCAGAACCATCTAAGCAGACACCTGACAACCTCTGGTCTGAACATGCATTTGTCCCCACACACATACAACACCCATGTGCATATGCACACAAACCCACATACATGTACAAGAAAAAACAAGTGTCTATTAACCACTCACTCATGGTTTAGATACTTGAGCATGATTTGTATCTTTCTCTTAGATACCAGCCAATCCATTACATAGTTCTGCTATAAATCTCTTCCAAGTACATTCACAAGGGAATTTATCTGGCCATTTCACTCAACGTCTTCTTAATGTAAGCAACATAATCTTTTGCCTGAACGACCCTCTACCTATCTTGTTGCTTGTTTTGTAAACCCTCTAACAATTTCTATTATGAACTGATTACGTAAGTGTCATAATAATTTACAGCATAAGCTTTAGTAAACAAAGCATCTATAATTTGCCATTCTATTTTCAAAACCATGCTATCATACCCTATAATTCACATATAACTTATCTTTGTAAAGTGTACAATTCAATGTTTTTTAACATTTAACACCTTTAGTGTATATTGTAAAACCATGTCTGAAATCTGTTAACACTTTTTTTTAGCGAGTGAGCAAGAGAGACAGAGAACTGGCATGCCAGGGCCTCAGCCACTGTAATCAAACTCAAGATGCTTGTGCCACCTAGTGCGCATGTGCAACCTTGCACTCAACTCACTGTTGTGCACCTGGCTCACCTGGGATCTGAAGAGAGATTAAACATGGGTCCTGAGGCATCGCAGCCATCTCTCCAGCCCTGTTAGACCTTTTCAGTCATGTCAAAAGCAAAACCCTTGGTCTATAAGCAGTAATATTCTTCATGCCCCAACTCATTCTAGTCCTTAGTAAGTACTGACCTTCTATCTCAGTGAATTTGAACATTCCATATAAATGAGATATTCTATAATGTGATTTTGTGTCACTGGTTACCTTCACTTCTTACAATATTTTTTGCAAGGTCCATCCATGTTTTAGCATGCATCAGTAATTCATTCCTACCTTTTTGCAACTATGAACAGTGCTGTTGGGAACAAGTTTTAAAGTGTACAAGTTTTTGTGGAGGTGTATATTTTCATTGTTTTCTTGGGTTGATATCTAGAAGTTGAATTGTTGGATTACATGATTACTATGTTTAATATTCTGAGGAACTCCCAAAGTACTTCCCACAGTTCTACCAGCAATTCATGAGGTTTCCAATATCTCCACATCCTTGCTACCTAACATTTGTTGCTACCTGACTTTCTGATTATTTCTAATAGAGTGGTGTTCTCATTTTGATTTGCTTTTCTCTGAGGAATGTTTAGTTCCCTACTTCCACTCTTGCCCTGTAATATCTATTGTCTCTCTCTCTCTCTCTGTATCACTTTCTTTGGTCTTTTGAGGTAGGGTCTTGTTCTAGCCCAGGCTGACCTGGAATTCACTATGGAGTCTCAGGGTGGCCTCGAACTCACAGCGATCCTCCAACCTCTGCCTCCTGAGTGTTGGGATTAAAAGTGTGCGCCACCATGCCTCAAGTGTTTGTGATTAAGCCTACTACTTAAATCCCTAACTGATGGTGTCTTTGAGAGGTGGAACCTTGTTGAAAGAAGCGCCTATCACGGGGAGCGAACACTGCGCTCTACTGGCCCAGCCCATCAGGTGTTCAGAGGTAACTCACTCATGCTGTGCTACCTCCCTCCTTTTCCTGTCTCTTTCTCTCTCTGAGGGTTATGTATGAAGATAGGAGCCAGTTGTAATGCTTTCTCCACCATGACAAAATGGTAAGCCTAAATTAAATGCTTTCCTCCTATAAGTTGCTTTTTCTCAGTTGTTTTCTCAACAATAAGAAGGTAAATGTTACAAAAATTGATACTAGTAGTGAAGTTGTTGCTGTGGTGAACCTGACCATATACTTTTTGGTCTTTTCAAACTGGTTTGCAGAAGGAACATGGAAGGATTTGCAACTCTGAAATACAGAAGCCTTGCTGTGCTATAAAGAGAGCTTGATAAGGCATTCTGATAACAGCTGAAAAACCTAATTGCAGAGAGAAATAGGGACCATGCAAGCTTGGCTTATGTTACAGAAGGTCAAGAAACAACTTTGCCAGACCTAGACTTCGGGCAGAGAAGTTAAGATGCATTTGACCAGTGTCCTGAGAACTTACACAGAATTTAATTTAAAAGTAATAGATGATTTTATATTTGGCAGAAGAAAGTACTGAGCAGAAAGGTGTGAAAAAAAATATAAAGTCTGACATGAAAACAAAGTGTAAACAAGTTTGCTGTCCCAGGCATAGAGACTGATTTTAGACCATTTAAGCTGTAATTGTTAAAGAAATTACTACCATTAAAGATAGACCAGCTGTTCTGTATTGTGACAATGGCAAAGATACCCTGAGAGTGAAAACAAATCCACTGAAGGCTCAAACTACTAAGATGTAATGTAATTTCTTTTCTTTTCTTTTTTCTTTTTGAAAATGGGGCACAACAGAGGAATACCAAAGGAACCTCCTTCTGCTCAAGTTCAAACTTCATACTCTCTGGGATCTACAAATTAGATAGAAGTCCACCTAATACTGGTTTCAGAAGTGTGAGAAATACATGACATAGGGTCATAAAGTGCACATGGCTCTGACAATGAACAGTGGGTTATAGTGAAAACCCCTGGATATTGGAGATGCCTGGAAAACAAGCAGCAGTTAGAAGGGTGTTTCAAATGCCAGAGGATTTCCTGTCTTAGATGCCGAACCTGGAGCTGCATGACTTGACGTTTGTCCTGTTGGTTTTCTATCTTACATTGGTCCAGTCTCTCCTTGTTATGCCTTCTTTTTGCAATGGGAATGTTAACTCTGTGCCATCATGTGTTGGAAGTATGTAACTTATGTTTCTGTTTTACAGGGCTTACAGTTAGGAGACTGTCTTAAATCTCACATGAGACTTTGGACTTTAAAATGGTGGGTAAATACTGTGGAGACTTTTAAAGTTGGACTAAATGCATTTTGCATTGTGAGATGGTCATGAGTCTATGGGAGCCAGAGGTGGAATGTGGTGGTATGAATGTAAAGCGTGCCCCATAGCCTCAAGTGTTTGTGATAAAGCGTTAGGTTGAGTCCTCAGCTGGTAAAGTCTTTGAGAGATGGAGCCCTGCTGGAGGAGGTATGTTACTGAGGGTGCAGGTTTATTAGCCCAGCCTACTGGGTGTTCAGAGCTACCTTGTTGTGCCCCCTCCCCTTCTTTATCACTCTCAGCAGCTGATGTATGAAGATATGGGTTAGTTGCCAAGCTTCCTTCACTAGGAAACCTCCTCTGGAAACTGTAAGCCTAAAATAAACTCTTTGCTCCCATAAACTGGGTTGGATGTTTAATCTCAGCAACAAGAAGGTAACTGCTGTAAGAGGCTTATGTGCTCCAAACTATATGCAGAAGAACATTCATTATCTGAAATTGCCATTAAAGGTAATAACTTGAATATACAAATAAATGCCCAAATTATACAACAGAGTAATAGTTAGGGAAATGGACAGTTCATGGTTCTAAAAGTAATCTGAGTGAATTTTATGCTGAATAACCATATATTAAAAGGGCTAAACAGACCTAGGATGCATAATTAGATATTAAAACTATATAAAAAGAAAGCTTAAAATAACTAGTTTAGAATTAGAATTGTGAATTTTTATTGTAAAGGCTCACAAAGGGCTTCTAAGATGCTGGCAATTTTCTACTTCTAAACAATGTATTCACTTTATAGTAAAAATAAACAGAAAATCTATATTCCATGTATTTATATGTATTATCATTTCAAATGAGAGAATTAACCAAAAGACATCCAATTTTATCATTTCTTTATTTTTTTTTAAATTTTTATTAACATTTTCCATGATAATTTTATCATTTCTTACCCAAAGCATCCAGTTTCAACTTCATCTCTTAAATTTAAAAAAAAAAATCAATCTTTTCTATAGCTTAGATGATATAACTTATAGCTACTTTTTCATTATTATCTTTCATTTTTCTCTAGTTATAGTGGCTTTGATTGTACTAAGCATATTCTTGCATCAGAGACTTCCCCAAACAGCACTAACATGTAGTGCTTGGCTACAGTCAAGGTCTGCTCAAATGTCATTCATCTCCTCACTGTCATCTTCTCCAACCGCCTCATCTTGACTAGACACGGTGAACCCAGCTTATACTTTATCTCATTCTCCATTATTTTTTTTTCTAGCTTTTAACATGGAAATATCTGTTTTGTGGCTGTCTTTACAACAATAATATGTGTCTGATGAGGGATGGACTTCATCTGTTGTTCTCTCCTCTGGATACCTAATACCTAATACTCCCTGGTTCATGGTTGATACCCCATAAATATTTCCTAGATGAATATACAAACATGTAAGTAATTATAGTACACTCTGAAACAATTCTATTCTCATGAAATAACAATTCCGTTTTACTTATTATAACCAAGAAATATTTTAGCTGAAAACAAAATGACTTACAAATTTGTGTATTATGCCAGAAATTAGTGTTGTTTTCCAAGTCAACACTGATTTTGGAACATGTGTTTATTATTACCATAGCATCGACGTTTTGTGATTCCCTCCATACTTCTATATCTCTCTCCCTTATGCTCCAAAGAAGGAAAACAATCTCTTCTCTGATTCAGCATAATATAAGCCACTTATATATTGTGGTGGTTTGAACAAATACCTAATCCTCAGCTGACAGCACTGTTTAGGAAGGTTGTGAAACCTTAAGGAGGTAGAGTCTTGCTAGAAGTGGATGAAGGGGGGATGGCTAGAGGCTACAGCTCAGCCCACTGGCTGTCTCTACTTCCTCCCTGCTGAAGTGAAGATGTGACACAGGCTTCTTGCCTCAGGTCTTTCCCACCATGGAGACTTCCCCTCGAAACTGTACACTGAAAATAAGCCTTTTCCTTCCTTAAGTTACTGATGCATTTATCTTCACAATCAATACTTCAGGTTCAATTCTGAGTACCAGTTTTTTCCAACATAAACCTCTTTCTTCTGCTCATTCCTAAATACCTACATAATCTGTTTATCCCACTCCAACCCAGCTTCTTCTTTTTCTCCTCATCCTTTGCAAGACTGTCTTCTTGTCCTTGTACTTGTCATTTATACATTCTCTCAGAAGTGGCCGATAATTGCATGTCCCAAGAAGCCCAACGTAACACAGAAAGCATTTCATTCACTTCATTTATCCAACCAAGTATGCATATAATTCAAAGTCTGTAATTGAATTTTATTGCTTTAATTTTTTTCTTCCTGTACTTACCTTGCTTATAACTTCCAGCATTACCAGGAAGAAAGAGAACTGGAATTCCCGTCAAAGGGAGAATTTTGTGCTCTTCAGCATAGGATCCCTCGCCATAAAGATATAACTCATATGCTGGATAGCGTTTTGTCAGTTTCTTTGGAAGTTCTATTTTCTATAGCAAAAAATAAAGAAGACTGTTTTACTCAATTTTATTAATACAATTCAGCCTGTTTTGTAATTCTTAATTATGCAACTTTGAAATAGTGCAATATAAAAATAATACTAATGGTATGAGTATACTTAAGGCACAAAACAAGTTCTACTTACGGTATTTCACATGGGGAAATATTCTTGAATGATGTAAATTTCTAAGTAGGACTCAGAAAAACATAAAATGTATATACATGAAATTCTAACAAACACAAATTAATCAAAACAACCTTCAACAAATGGTTACAAGTCACTATATATGTCAGTAAGTTATATGTTAACATAACTGGAAATGTACTTAATTTGGAATTAATATCAGTTATACTTTAAAATAATGATAAAAGTTTTTGATTATCAAATCAATTCTTTCTTTATCATTTTAAACCATGTCTCTCTTTGTGTGTGTGTGTGTGTGTGTGTGTGTGTGTGTGTTTTAACTTAGGCCCATCTATACATTCTAGTTGCTATAACTTCAAAGAAAGGAAGTTTGTTGTATAATGCTGCTTTCTGACCTCTCAATGCTTTGGCTTGTGACATTTTAAACAGAATAATCTGTCGGCCATGTCGATTTTAAAAGCAGTTAATTAATTCTAAACACACAAATTTATTATATTATTGTTAGTAATACCTTCTCTGTGTAATCTCTAAAGCATGTACACAGTTTAATAGCTATCTTCATTTTTAAAAATTAACTTTCTATTGATAACCTTCACACATATACACTGTTGTACTCTGATCACTTTCTATTGATAACCTCCACACATATACACTGTTGTACTCTGATCATAATTCCCTCCACGCACTCTTTTTTGTTCCCCCGACCTTACTCCTTCCACCAAACCCCTTCTTCTTTCCAACTAGTCCCTCTCTTCTTCATTTTTTTTTTTTTTGAGGCAAGCCCAACAGATTGCCCTTTTATTTATGAGAGAGAACTGGCGCGCCAGGGCCTCTAGCCTCTGCAATCCAACTCCAGACGTGTACGCCCCATTTTACACATGTGCAACAATGAGTGCTTGTGTCACTGTGTGTCCAACTTATGTGGGACCTGGAAACATGAGTCCCTGAACATGAGTCCTTGGACTTTACAGGCAAGTGCCTTAACCACTAAGCAATCTCTTCAGCCCTCCCACTTCTATTTTCAGGCCTTTTTGCTCACTTTCATTATCCTGACATGTTGATGGACCCAGTATTATGCAGGTCTTGTGCAGTTAAGAATAGTCATACAGAGACTGAAGAGATGGCTTAGGGGTTAAAGCATTTGCCTGCAAAACCTAAGGTACCAGGTTCAGTTCTCCAGTACCAACATAAGCCACATACGAAAGGTGGTGCACGCAGCTGGAGCTTTTTTGCAGTGGTGAAAGGCCCTAGCACATGTTTTCTTCCTTCCTTCCTTCCAATCAATCAATAAATCAAATCATCTCTGCCTCCCAAATAAAATATTTTGAAAAGTATTTTATTTAAAAAAAATAGCCATACAGCCATGTCCTGATTAGGATACACACATACTTCCTGCCATAACCATTCCACTGAATTAGCATCTGTTTCAGTTTTCACGGACCAGGTTCATTTTTTCTTAGCAACCTTTATGCAACTCTCCAATTCCTGTTACATAAGCCAATCGTTCACATAAACTTTTTTCAACATAATATAAATTAGGTCTGAATGCCATCTCAATGTGTAAGCACCTATAAAAATGCTCCCTTTCCCTACCTTAATAGCAGGTTCTCACTGTATGGCCTGTGGCTGTTCTTGGCTCTCCCATCCTTCTGCTGCAGTCTCCCAACATGCATCACCACACCTGGTGTTCACTTTCCTTTTTATTTCTTGAAGGATACAGCCATTAAAATAATACCAAGGCTGGAGAGGTGGCTTAGCAGTTAAGGTGCTTGCCTGAGATTCCTAAGGACCCATGTTTGATCTCTCTCCAGATCCCATGTAAGTCAAATGTACGAAAGGTTAGGCAAACACAAGGTTGCACATGCCCACTAGGTGGCACAAGCGTCTGGAGTATAATTGCAGTGGCTGAGACCCTGGTGCACCAATTCTCTCTATATATCTAAAATGAGTTACACTGAACCACAGATACAATACATATCAACAGATTAATCATCTAGCAATGCTAACCATATAGTGTATGCTTGATGAAAAATTTTATTGTATGAATTTCAAAAACTGTGACTGTTGACAGTGACTGGTGAAAAAAATCACTTTTTTAAAAAAAAAAAATCACATCATTTGTACTAGATTCCTCAATATTCCTTTGAGGATATCACCATAAATAATCTGTGCCAATTACAGCACACAAACATTGATATGACTGTGTAAGTATTGCTTAAGAGGACAACATTCTGTTATCTTTAGGGCTGGGGAGATATCTCAGTGGTTAAAGGTACTTGCTTTCAAAACCTGCCAGCTGGGGTTCAATTCCCCAGCACCTATGTAAAGCTGGATGCAAAGCAGCAGCTGCATCTGTGATCCTAACTGGTGTTCCTCTGCGGTCCGACAGTTCACTTCTAGTAGTAAAGGAGCACAGACACCTCATCCCTACATGTGCCATCATACGCACACTGGTAGTTTGAATGTACGTCCTCCATGGACTCAGGTGTTTTGTTAAAGCTTATAACTTGGATCTCCAGCCACCTGGCTGGAGGAGGTGTCACTGGGTGCAGATCCTGGAGTCCAGCCCTAAAATGTCCCTGGGATTGGATCTGAGTTCCAGTCCAAAGGTGTAAGAGCAGTGTGAGCTCTGGGGTCCTGTCTGCTGCTGCTGGTTTGTGCTGCTGCATTTGGTATTCGCTGGCTGTGTGGTGGTTTCTCTCTGCTTGGATGTATGGAAGAGGCTTTTTCCGCCACTGATGGAACTTCCCCTAGATCTGTAAGCTCGAAATAAACCCCTTTCTCACCTAAACTGTGTCTGGTTTGGATGTTTGTCTCAACAACATGACAGTTTACAATACGCACACATACAATTTTTTTTTTTTTTAAAAGTAAGAATATTGGAGTGCAGGGCTCTGATACAAATTGATCATTTAAATATGAATAACTTAAACCCTCACCCTTTAAGTATACCTTAATTTTATTTATTTATTTGCAAATAGAAAGAGAGAATGAATATGAATGAAAGAAGGAATGGAAACACCAGGGTCTCTAGCCATTGCAAATGAACTCCAGATGCATGTGCTACTTTGTACATCTGGCTTTACATGGGTATTGGGTATTTGAACTCTAGCCACTAGGCTTTGCAAGCAAGTGCCTTTAACCACTGAGCCATCTTTCCAGTCCCCCAAATAGACTTTAAATGAAGATCAGTTGACTTTATATTTAAACATCATCTCTATGATCTTGCCTCTGCTGTCTGTCTCTCCTTGAATGGGCCTAAGTACAGATGCTTCTCTTTTAAAAAAATTACTCATTTATTTAAGACATAAAGAGAGAGAGAGAATAGGCACAGCCCAACCTCCAGCCACTACAAACTCCAGATTCATGTGCCACCTTGTACATATGGCTTATGTGGGAACTGGGGAATGGAATTTGGGTCCTTAGGCTTTGCAGGCAAGCACCTTAACTGCTAAGCCATTTCTCCAGCCCATACAGGTCCTTCTCATAACTAACCTAAACCCTTTCAAAACACAAAAACAACAAATTTCCAAGTGCTTTAAAAATGCTCATTTAAGAAAGCAAAATACTTATTTTATGACATATAAATCTTTCAATTGTCAATAAAAACTACAAAAGTTTGATCTCCATAATTTATCCAAAAAGGACACAATCAAAAGAAATGCAGACAGTTTTCTCTGTCTGGTCTTTCTTTCTGCCTTGGCCTTTCTTGCTACAATCCAGTCCATATGCTGTCAAGTACATACCTATACTTTATATTTCCACACTATACATGTAAGTAATAAAGCCTTTAGGGTAGGAAATGCTTTACGAGCTGACTCTAATTATTTTTACTTCTTTTTTTTAACTTTCACAGGCCATGTTTTAAAATTCATTTTGGTCTGTTTTAATATTCAAAACTCAAAACAAGAAGTGTAAGCATTGAAAAGAAAGCCTCCTGCCCATGTTTCTTCAGCCAATGGTATTAATGTGTGGTTCCAGAAACATTACAGAGGCAAATGCTTATACATTCATTTATCCTGTTTATATACATGGTATATTAAGAATGCTGATCATACAATGTGTCCTGTTGCCTGCCTACCTTCACATATAATATGTGGCTGCAATTCTGTTCTGTACTTTGCAAGCTACATGCCCAAAATGGCAAAGTCATGTCATTTCTAAAGCTTTTAAAAACCCAGGACAAATCTGGATGTTCTCTACTCTCTGAAGGGCCTTGTAAACACTCTTATGACACTGTATTAAAAATACATTTTACATTCTTGTTATGGAAACATAAAGAAACAAGGACTGATTTATCACAAATGCCTTCTCATACCAAATATAATTAGCAGAGATTAGTCATTCAATAAACAACCTGCTTAACAGACACTCCAAAATATTATCATAGTTTCTTTTTTATGATTGTAGTTTCAATATTAACATTTCCTTTCAGGGAGCAATTATTAGGTCACATATATGAAAAGAGTAAAATTCAAAGTATGACAGAAAAGAAGATGTTTCTTCTCAAATTCTGCAATTTGCCTAAAATTATGTGCTTTCGAATAAAAGTTTTACCCTAATGGCATAATAAGGCAAGGGTTTCAAAGGATGTGGCTTTGCATGATAGGCTTACGACGTAACTATGAAATGTGTAGTTAGCTCTGAGCGAGAGCATCTAGGAAAACTATAGGCAGAGAATGAATCAATAATTTTAAATTTAAAGGTTCATTTTTGCCGAGTTTTAAAGTCTTATCTCACCTTTTAAAATAAAAAGAAATGAAAGTGTTTCAACCACCTTCCCTCTGCTAACTAGCTACAATAAGCAGCGGAAAGAAGGCATCCAGAAAAATGACTAGGGCATGCCACATGCTAGATATCAGCCTGCGAAAAATCAGAAAGCTGTAGAAAATATAACTAAGAAGGCAATGTATAAAATATCTTTAGAACATGTTACTGATATGAAAACTATCTGGCTCTTACTCTAGTGAATCCATTTATCTTAAAATCTCACTTTACTAGAACTGATTTATTTCTATAAGTAGGTATTCTATAAAACAGCACACCTTGGTACGCAAAGTAAAAGAACTCAGTCAAATATTAATAATCTAATGCATCAACAGTTTTTATATCATTAAAAAATCTGCTAAAAATGTGTACCAAAAACTTCTGCCACCATAATTATTACTGTACTAATAAATTAGCGTACTGTAAACCACCAAAAAAGCACACTACTCATCATCAATAACAAAAAAATGGTTCTTTTCTATTATCTATACTAATTTTCCATCTTTCCAGTCAATTTCAAGGCAGTAAATTCATCTGTGAGGTCCATATGCTTTGTTCTCAACACTAAGAAAAGCAATTTCTACTACGGCAAATATAAGAATAGCTTCAATCATTGTGGGGAATGTAAAAATAAATGGAAACTATTGTTTCAAAAGGATCTTATTTTAACCAGAGTCTCCACTTAATGCAGTACAAAACTAAAGTGACCTACTTCAATCTATTGGGAGTTTCCCAATTATTAAAGCATAGGCAATGAAGAGATCATGAGCTCTATTTACAGTGTAAACCACATACTGAAAGCTCTCATGTATTAAATGGTAAAACTCAATGCAGCATTATGTCAGGTTATTTTGCTTAGAAATTAGCAGACAACAGTTACAGGTTAAATCTCCTCCAGTAGAATCTGAAATCCAACGTTCACATTCATTTATAACCATGAAGGCAAAACCAACGTAAGGATGCCAAAACAAATGAGATTTAAATTTACCAGAAATTTATACATGGGAAAGGATGCTTTTCAGCAGTTAAATCAAATAGCAGATTTTTAAATGTCAGTAACAGAAGCAGCATCAAACATAGTCCCTCTATAATGACCTGGACGGAGAAGCAATCTTGATATTCATCCCTCACAATGAAGAAAACTCCGCTTTGGTTTTTTAAGAATGCACTTTTTCAGCTTGTATAATGTACAAGTAATTTTGTAGGCGATATTATAATAGGTATTCTGCAATCAAGAGATCCATTTCGAAATTTAAAAAAAAAAATCACACGGGAGAAATTTCTCTGGACAGTTGTGTAATTTGTCGCGATTGCTTTTTACAGCTTACCATGAATGAAATTCTGGATCCTACTACGCTGAACGAACAAATGAAGCAATTAATTGAAAACATTCAAAATGGAAAGGAGGTGGAGGGGGACGGAGGGAGGGAGGAGGAGGGCAGAAATTTCTTTAAACACAGTCTGGAAACTAAAATCACACCAAGAAATTTTTGTATGCCAATGGCCAGAGCCCCCCCCCCGCCCCCAAAGCCCGGCTGCTCAGAGACAGGCAAAAACACAGGCAGGCTCACACCCACGAACGCGGAACCTACAGAACAGGTGGATCCGCAAAAATCTCCACTGGAGAGAATTAAGTAGTTTCCAGTTTAATTATTCACCAAGCCAGAGGTAAAGCCCTGGGGCAGACGCTGGGTGTCTTTCTAGAAGAGCATAAGGTGGCAAGCCTACGACCAGTTACGAAGGAGAGACTTTCTGCTCCGGAGAAGCAAAGAAGGGGGGTCCAGGGGCACCTGTTAAGTGAGGACCGCGAGGACCAGGGCTCTGGGCGCGGGGAGAAGGTCTCGGGGCTGCTTCTCCGGCGACAGAGAGGGGCTGGGCCCGGCTGCTCACTGAGGATTTGGAACCGGCAAGGGATGAGCACGGACCCGCGAGGCCGGGGGGCTCTGTCCATCTCGGGGCGGCGGGGAAGGCAGCGCTGGCGAGGACCGGGGGGAAGGGACCGAGCGGGGGGCGGCCGTCTTCCGGAGCGCCGGGGCCAGCGGCGAGCCCAGGCGGAAGGAGCCCACCCGAGGGGCGCCCGGGGGGCGCGGGAGCTCCTACCTGATACTCGGGGTACTCGAACATGTAGCTCATGCTGCACTTGTTCTCCTCGAAGCCGAAGAAGACATCCCACAGCCCCAGGGTGGCCAGAAAGACCATGAAGACGTAGAACGCCAGGTTCCAGAGGTTGACGGAGTGGAGAAACATGGTGATGCCGCCGCCGCCAGCAGCACCACCACCACCACCACCACCACCGCTCCCGCGGCTGTGGGTGCCCCCACCCCCGGAGCACGCGCACACACACGCACACACTCACACACAGCCACCGAGGGAGAGATGCGCCTGGCCACAGCCGGAGCCGAGCCCAGCAGAGCGCCGCGCGCGCGCGCCTGCGCCGAGCCCGCCAGCCGCGAGCGCCCGCCGCGCAGTGCGCACGCGCGCGGCCAGCCCGCCGAGGCCCCGCCCACCGAGGGGGAAGGAGGAGGCGGCGGCGGCGGCGGCGGCGGCGGGGCGCTGTGCGGGAGCCCGCGGCTCGGAGGGAGGGAAGGAGAGTGGGAGCAGAGTGGGCTGGGCTCCCGGAGGGGCTGAAGAAGAAAGGGGAGGGGGCGAGGAGAAGCCGGAGGGAAAGGCGAGGGGCAGGCCCCGGGGAGAAAGAGAGAGAGAGAGAGAGAGAGAGAGAAAGAGAGAGAGGGAGGACTGGCGCGGGGGATGGGAGCCCTGGAGGCGAGGAGGGGGAAGGGCTGGGTACCACCCGAGTTAACCTGGGAAGGAGGAAACCTTGGCGGCTGCCCGGCGTGGGGTGGGCGCCCATTGAAGGCCTGTGGCATCTGGCACACCTTTCCCTGAAAGAGTTAAAAAAAAATAAAACCAACAACAAAAAAAAAACACCCTTCCGCCTCAATTTCGAAACGCCGGAGACCTCCGCAATCTCGGTTCTTCCTGTGCTGATAAGCCGCCTTCCCAGCTCCCCGTACCGCTGAGCGTGACAAGGGAACAAATGGCTTTGCCCTCCCTCTCTGACCACCCGCTTGGGACCACCCCCCCCCCCCCCGCCCAGGCATCAGCGCTTAAAAGCATCGGTTCATTAAAACAAACGAAAATTGCAGCTAGGCTACAGTCTGCTGTAAAATGAAAGCCTTAAATCACAAGATGCATATTTAGTCTAAAAATAAATAAATAAACGTCCACTAACACCGACGTCCCCCAACAGGTTGAAGCTGACTTGCGGGGCTCTTCCTTCCACATCCTCCACCTTTGGGACTTGGTTCCAAATAAGCGTGAAGAAGCAATTTTGCTCAAGCTTCCACTCGCATACTCTCTAGTGACTTCATTCATTTTGAAGGATTTTGATTTGGCCCACAGCTCAAGACCATTTTATAATTACTGATGGCAGCTTGAAAACGCTGGAATGTTATAGGGGAAAAGAATGTATCAGGGGTGTGTGTGTGTGTGTGTGTGTGTGTGTGTGTGTGTGTGTAATGTGTGTGGGGAAAGGGAGGGCATTGCTCTTCTCTATGGCTCAACTGCATATTTCCTTGAGATGAGATCTGTCCCTCAACCCTTAGCTGCTACTTTCGGTCTTGGAGCTCCAGTGATTGTCTGATCTCCGAACAACACCCCCCCCCCACCCACACACCACCACACATACACACAAATGGGCAAGGGTAACAGACATGTGTGGCCACGTCCAGTTGTTCGCATGGGTTCTGGGTAGTCAACCCCAGAGGTCTCCAGGCCTTCGCGGGCCCACATACTTAAGCTGAAAGTACTCTTAGCTGCTGAGCCATCTCCCCAGCCCAAGATAGCAATTCTTGAAGCTGACCCAGGAGCAGATGGGGTGTGCATGTGTGTCTGTGTTGCTAACAGCAGGATTTCCCTCAGAGTGGGTTTCGGTCCTGACTCATTCATTTTACTTGGGCTAATTTTCTAGCATTCTTTCTGCTCAGAGGAAATTTGATTATAATATATGAAATGAAAGAATTTTAAACCTTACAGTTTATCCTATACAACACCCTGGTGATCACATTAAGAACCTATGAAGAAAAGACAATGATATTCTTCACCCAACACAGAAACATTTGCAGGTCTAAGCAAATACAGCTAAAATACTAGATATGGAATGTTGAGGGAGAAAGAAATAGGAGGGCTGGAGAGATGGCTTAGCAGTTAAGGCACTTGTCTACGAAGTCTAAGGACTAAAGTTCAATTCACCAGTAACCACATAAGCCAGATGCACAAGGTGGTGCATTTGCAGTGGCTGGAAGCCCTGGCGCCCCCATTCTCTTTCTATCTACCTCTTTTTTTTTTCTCTCTCTCTCTCTCTCCAACAAATAAATAAATTTTTAAACAGAAAGAAATGGAGAAATGCAGAAGTTCCTTTTATCTAGGGAGATAGAGTTGAAGGACCACAATAACACCATGGGGGACCAGTGGATAATCTTAGCCCAAAGGCTAATAGTTAAATAACATGGGAGGTATATTTGAAGTTTTTGATGTGGCAGTGCTTTCACCTGGGAATTTTACATCTCTTAAGTTCTGCTGATAGGAATAGAACGGGTAGATCTGTAGAAGTGGGCCAACGTGACTGGCTCATCAGGAAGAACCTGTTTGACAGTAAGTAGAAAGTTGAGGGAGACCTAAGCTAAAGAGGAATATACTTTAGTGCTTTCTTCATTGATGAACCCACAAAAGAGACAGCATTTGAGAGTAATGTGAAATTACCATTGAGTGCAGAGGATTATGAATCATGTGGGGTTGGATCTAAATTCTAGATTTTAAAGGGGAACTACATGTGTGGGAGCATTACAGACAGAACATCTGCTCCTTATTTCTCCAACATCTCATAGGCAATATTATGACAAAGCATGGGCGATTCCACACTCTCTCATCAATCTATTCACTGTTTCTCCAACTTAGTGAAAATACAAAGCATTTATAATTTTTATTTTAAAATGGGGTTTGATTCAGTAGTTCTGGGATGGGATCCTTGTTACTGCATGTCAAACAAACTCCCAAGGTGATGTTAACGGTGCTAGTCACTGGGCTTCACAGTGAGTACCAAGGATGTGTCTTCTCTGAGGACTGCATCTACACCAAGAAAACCCTGACTTGAAGATGACAGGACTTAATCATCTGGTGTTTTTCATGAGCTGTGACAAACTACTGCCTTGGTTGTGCACTCAGGAGTGAGTGGAAAGCAAGGTCAGTTGAGTGGCATACCCCTGTAATCCCAGCACTTGAAAGATTGGGCCAGGAGGATCGTGAGTTTGAGGCAGTCTGCCTACATAGATAGACCCTGCCTTGGAAAGAGGGAAGGAAGAAAGGAAATATGCAATTTAGCATACACACACACACACACACACACACACACGAAGACACAGAGAGAGGATTTTGTGTAACTGGAGCTTGCCTTAAACTCCTGATCCTCTTGTATCTATCTGATACTAAATCAAATGCAGGGGTTATAGGCATGGACCACACCTGGATTATTTATAAACTTTCTATTATGCCTCTTTTACTTCCTCTTTTTTTTTTTTTTTTAGAAAGCTTTTATTTGCATGTGTGTATTCATGTACGTATGGGCACTTGTATCACAGTGCACATGTGAAGGTCAGAGAACAACTTTGAGGTACCTGGCCTCTGCCAGTGTAGAGGAACTGCCAGACCGTCAATGACTTAGTTGGCCTGTGAGCTTCAGGTTCTCCTGGCTCCCTCTCCCATTGTTGTAGGCCTTTGGGATCACAGATGCATGTTCCACTTTGCATTCTGCTTTAAGTGGGTGGGGACCTGAACTCCAAGTGGGCAGGCTTCAAAAGCAAGTGCCATTAATTGTTGAGCCATCTCCCCAGCTCTATTGTTTTGTGACCATCATGATCCCCTCCTGGCTTCCCTGTGTTTTACAGCTGACTTAACCCTACTAAGCATTACTCACACCCTCTTCTGGCAATGCTGTCGACTTGAACATTTGTCTTTCTACCCTATTCTACTCACAGACTTCCAATCTTGGGTCAGTATAGTCTGGCTCTGAGCTCTGACAATGGTTTATCTGAATACTGCTGGAGAAAATGAGACTCTTCTGAATTACCATCCAAAAATACTTGTGTGTGTTTCATATCAACTTCTTTTTCTATTTTCAAGCCAGTACTTTTTAAGCTCACTATATCTCTTCCATCTTCGATTTCTCATTGTTAGTATATAATGTTGTCTTCGCACTTATATAATTAATATAACTGTTGTTTCCAGGTACACTTTACTTCAGCATCTCTTTCCCAAGTCCCTCATTTCCACCCAGTCTTAATTCAGTTAACACATCTAACATACTTGGCTTGTCTTAAGCAGTACTATTGTATTATGCTGTCCTTGGGGAACATCAAAAGCAAACATTTCTAATTGGGTTCTATTTCCCATTCTCACCTTTCTTTCTTTTCAGGAATTTAGTTCTATGAAATTTAGGTTTCGAATCAATCTCTCACATTTTGTCTTCTCTTCCCAAAGCATATAAATATGCTTACGTCTTACTCATTCAAAAAAGAAAAAAAAAAAAAAAAAAAAAGGAAATCCTCCCTGTAGCAATCACCTTCTCATCCCAGTGAGGGTCCCTAAAGATAAATGTGTAATTATTTCCCATTCTTTACCCGTCACTCTAGCGTTAGCAAACAGTAAATTTTGTCTCCAACCCCAACTAAATGTTTCTTGCTATGGTAACCACTGACCTAATTAGCAAATCTAATTTATATATTCCAGCCTTCCTTAGTCTTGTTTTTTTTTTTTTCTTAAAACACTATCTTCCCCTGCATTCCTTACATGATGACAGATAAGCATGAATCTCTGAACTTTATAATGAAGCAGCAAGCCAGGACTGATGACACCATTTTACACTGGCTCTTCTCCTAATGGCCTCTCAGTCTCTATGCCATATAACTTTCTTTTTCTCCCATCCCCTTATTGTTAACTGCTCTCATGATTTTCTTAGCCATCATCTACTTTCCAACATTTAAAAAAAAACAAAAAAACAAAAAACACAACTCCAGTGGCCAGGAGTGGTAACCCCAGCACTCAGAAACCTGAGGCCATAAATTTGAGAGTTTGAGGCCAGCCTAGATAGTAAACACAATGTCTCAAAAGATCCAAAATTAAAAAGCTAGAATTAAAACTTTCTTCCAGGCAGTGGTGGTGCATGACTTTAATCCTAGAACTGGGGATGGCAGAGGTAGGAAGATTGCCATGAGTTTGAGGCCACCCTGAGGCTATACAGTGAATATGTAGGTCATGGTGAATGCATAGGTCAGCCAGGGTTAGAGTGAGAACCCCTACTTTGAAAAACAAAACTAAATAAATTCCTTCAGAAGTCTAGCACTTGGACTGGAGTCGGGCTTCTCTTGGGTACAAGAAACACAAAGTAACTCAAGCTTAAAAGAGGGAAGGAGGGAGGGGCAGGGAGGGGGACATGGATATAGATAAGCATGAATCATAGGACTTCATTATGAAGCAAGAAGCCAGCACATATAGCAGGCATCTTAAACTGGGTGTCGTGACTCCATAGAGGGCTTTATAATTGAATGAGGGGAGGGTCACAAAAATTGACAACAGGGCTGGAGGGATGACTCAGCGGTTAAGGTGCTTGCTTGCAAGGCCCAACAGCCTAAGTTTGATTCCCAGTATTCACGTGAAGCCAGATGCACAAAGTGGCATATGCATGTGTGGTTCATTTGCAGTGGCTGGAGGCCCTGGCATACCCATTCTCTCTGTCTGTCTCTCCTCTATCTCTCTCTGCTTGAAAATAAATTAAAATATATTTTTTAATTGGTAACAGCAAAATAAGGTTTCTGAATGTGCAACAACTAAACCAAATTAAAAATCAAACTCATAATGACTCCAAGATATTTGTGGCAGTACTCAGTGGTGTTGCTTTGTAAGACTTCACTGCAGCCTTGGCTCTGAACACACAGCATGCTTACCTTGCACTGGACTTGCTTCTCATGTGCTTGAAACACCTAGGCTCGGACTTAAAGAGTCCTGTCTGTGGTGAATTACAGGGTTTTCATTAGACATAGAGGGGTCTTGAATGGAAATAAGATATACAAAGCTTCCTTATACCCTATCCCAACTCCACATCCAGTTGTTCTTTTAGCCAGTCACTACTAATTACAAAGTACAATGCCTGTCATATTAATTTAGTTCGTAATCCTGCTTTGGGAAAGGGGAGGTGCCTCTCACTGGTGTAGCTGGTCTTTTAGAAGCAGGCTTCCCACACGAAAGGCTTCATAAGGATTTGGAGGATATGACTGGAAAGATGAACTGGAGCTAGAACTGTAGTCGACAAGGGAATTCAGGGATTTGGGGTTTTGCATATGCATGTGTAGTGTGTGTGCATGCGTGCACCCCTGCTTGTGTGTGGGGGGGTATGTGTGTTTGTGTGTGTACATGTGGAGGCCAGAAGTCAATGTTGGGTCTCTTCCGCAATTTCTCTCCATTTACTGATTATTTCAGGATCTCTCAAAGAACCCAAAGCTCATCGATTTGGCCAGTTAGCCAGCTTGGCCCTGGGATTTGCTAATCTCTACCTCCCAAGTATTGGCATTATAAATGTGTGCCACTATACCCAACATTTATGTGGGTGCTGAGATTTTGAACTCAGGTCCTACTGCTTGACCAACTGAGCCACCTCCTAGCCCCAGCCATCCAAATTTTATACAGCAGAAAACTGGAAGCTATTGAGTATTTATAAATGGAAAATATTCAGAGTCAGTTGTTTGCATTAGTGCCCATCTGGACAGGGATAGCATAGGTTCTCCAATCCAGACCAAAAGGAAGGTGTGGATTGAGTTTAGGTAGAAGGAACAAGGGAAGGGGGAGTTTTTGTTGCTCTCTGTTATAACGAACAATGCAGAGTGCTTAGATAATGAGGGTAAATAATATAGAAAGATCTCCAAGACAAATTGTTGAGGAAAAGCTAAGATACAGAACAATGCATATGTGTCCTGTTCATATTCTGTGTAACAAAGAGAGAAATACCAAGAGAATAAATGAAATTAAAATGCTAGAAGACACAGAGGAAATGGGGTGGAAGCAAGATTCATTTATATTAATTTTTACTTTGAGTCATAAAAATACAATAGCCAGTCAAAAGTGAAATAAGATAAATGCAATCCCATGAGTAAAAAATCTAATTGAAGCTGGGCGTGGTGTCACACGCCTTTAATCAGGAGGATGACTGTGAGTTTGAGGCCAGCCTGAGACTACATAGTGAATTCCAGGTCAGCCTGAGCTAGAGTGAGACTTTACCTTAAAAAACAAACAAACAACAACAACAAAAAATGTAATTGACCCAGGTGTGGTAGCTCATACCTTTAATCCCAGGGAGACTGAGGCAGGAGGATTGCCATGAGTTCAAGGCTATCCTGGGCTACATGAGACCTTGATTCCAAAAATTTTTTTCAACAATGAAAACAATTGTCATATAAAATATATATTTAGATTAAATGATTTTAGACATATTACTATGAATTTTAGTAGTGAGACACACTCAAAATTCTCAAAAGGAACTACAAAGGAATTTTAATCTCTAGTAGTTATACTGTAAATCATAATCTGGCTTTGCTATTTGGGACCCTTCCTTTTGATATTGTGGGGTAAAATAAATTCTTATGAGTAATAAATGTGTGAGATTAGGATTTTTCAGTGCAAGAGAATAAAGGTACAATTAAAATTCAAAGAAATTTTATAAAGGTTATGCAGCCTTCATGTCTTCCAAGCAGTAGGTTTTGGAAAATGGACTATTAACCCAAAAGGACTGTAGGAAAGAAAAAAAATTCGGAACTTATTTTTATTTTTTGTTTTATTTTTTTATTAGTGTTCTATTCAGCAAATACAGGCAGTTTGGTACCATTACTAGGCTCATCTGTGACCTACCCCCTCCCCATTGGCACCTCCTTATTGAGGTATATGGGCCATGCATTGTGGAGTTAGCCCACAGTTATTGGTACGATAAATGTCTCTGCATATCATGACCCAACATGTGGCTCTGACATTCTTTCCTCCCCCTCTTCCGCAAAATTTCCCTGAGCCATGTTGGGTTCATTTTTGGTCTGCTTCAGTGATGAGGTGTTGGGGGCCTCTGAGGCTCTGGCTCTCTGATTTGATAGGCATTGATTTTTCTCTGTGTTGGTCTCCTTCCCCCTTGTGCTGCTATCTGGTTCATCAGGAAAACAGCACCCATGTTTGTTTTGCCAATTTTCCTTAGTTTCAGTTGGGGCTTTTTGAGGCATGATGGTATGACTCTTTCCTTAGGATCTCCATCTATCTGAAAAAGAGAAGCAGATTCTCCAACGGACAGTAAGTTAGTACCAGGACAAATGAGATAACCCTTACATTTTTTATAGAGAGTTTAATAGGTGTAGGCCCTCTTGTAGCCCATGATTGATGGTAGCTTGATAATGGAGAGTGGGCTTATGTTTGGATATGGTTCTGACTTGTTTCCCAGCTATGGGCCCTGTACCACTGAGGGGATCAGTTAGCCAAATCAAGAGCAGTTGGTTCCCCACCATGGCTATGTGCCACTATTGCACTTGTGTGGGCATCACAACAGGTTATTTGTTGTTAAGTAGGTTAGACCATGAGTTGCTTGGACAGATATTGGTCATTTCCCCCAGTCGCCCATGTAGCACCTTCTGGCACTAGACATGCTGACTGTCTGGGGACTGACTCTCTCCTGGCTTCCAGCCGTGCCATTCCATTTTACATGTCAGCTGCATATGGTGTCTTCAGCAATAGGGTCTTACCACTAACCTTTGGTGGGTCATCAAGTACTCTGACAGAAATCTGTCATTCTTTTAGGAAACCTTGTAGGTCTCTCTGATCAAAAGTTCATTGTGGGTGATAGCCCCATGCTAGTCCTGGGAGTTACAGGTCAGTGCCCACTAAGAAAATGAAGAAAAAGGTAACTAATGTACAAGAGTTAGAGAGGAGGTGGGGGGGAAGGAGGGAGAGGCAGAGGCAGAGGCAGAAGGAGGGAGGGAGGGAAAATGTACAAGATTTAGGTAAGACTTGATCCTACCCTCTCCAGTGTCTTGTGGTTCAGATGTTTCCTGTAAGGGCCTGGTGAAGTTTCAGCCATTTGGTCTGCCTTTCTTTCCCTGGGATTTGCAGTGCAGCTAGGTGGTCGCCATCTTCCAACAAGCACCGGAACTTATTTTTAAAAAGTATATCTACTTTATACATTGTAATGCTTATCTAATCTAAAATTTATATTTATAATGGTTTTTAAATAGTTTAACTTGCTTTATCTCCAAAGAGGGAAAGATAATAATGACCTATACAAAGTCAGTGTTAAAACAAGAAAAAAGATGGAACAAAGCAAAAGAAATCTGGAGATCCATTGACTGAACATATTATTTTTATGCCAGGGAAAAAATTCAGCAATGATGTAGTTCAAATGCTAGAAGAATTGTAGTGCTATAAAAAGAGAAAAAGAAAATCAAAGAAAAGGCTATTTTAACAGGATAGTTACTTTCTATTTTTAGAGGTAATTTTCACTGGCTATTTTCAGGAGGTTGTGAGAAATATAAAGCCTAACCATGGGAAAGAGCTCAGTCTCCTCATGATACAAGAAAAAGTGTTAGTGAAATCCTCATGTTAGGTTTGGAGCTTGGCATTTAATTACTATCAAGTGAGAGTTCAGACAGTGACCAAAGTTCTAACCTCAAGAACATACAATTAAGGAAACGGTAGAAAAGCACAAGGAGACTGGCCAAAGGTTTCCAGAGAGGTAGGAGAATTAGGACAGTGATGACACAGTAGACTCCCAAAAGTGAGACCAGCACTAGTCTATGGGCATAAACAAATATTTAGAGGGCAATTTGATGGGCATAATATATCCATTTAGCTTCCCTCCCAGGACCTATGACCTCTCTAGCCATAAGTTTTTGACTAGGTTTTCAGGACCAGCCATGAATTCCCTCCTGTGGAACAGGCCTCAAATCCAATCAGAAAGCGGCTGGTTGCTGCCATACAGTCATGTCACTATTGCACCAGTTGGCACATCTTGCCTGGCTAGCTAGTTGTGTAGCTTGCAAGGTCCATTGCTGGATAAGACTGTTGATTAACTTTTCTCTCCAGTAGCCTGCAGAGCACTTTCCAGCACTATGACAGCTAGCCATCAGGAAGGAGGCTTCCAGCTCTGTTCAAGCTTGGTTTCTCAGTGTCCTATGATCATAGCATGTGATGTTAAAGAATTTTATGATAAAGGGGTACTTGTAATGTAAAAACATAGGAAGCAAGATTATATGTGTAGTATGTTCTCAGTTATACAAAATTCATTTTAAAACGTCTCCGAGGAATATGAGCAAGTGTTAACATTATTTACATTTGGTAGTCACAGAAGTGGTAGAATGACTAATTGTTTCAAGCTTCTTTGTACTTTTTCTACTTTCCAAAATTGTTACAATAAATTTATCTTTTAAATCAAAACTATTTTAAGGGAAATGGGAAGATGTACCAGCAGGTAAAGTCATGTCAGTGTGCATGTGTTCATACGTACACACATACATACACCTATACACACCTACAAATGAATGAATGAATAAATAATTTAAGAGACTATTTTAAGGCTGGAAGTGTGGCTCAGTTGTTGAGCACTTGCTTTGCACAAAACCCTGAGTTTAATCCTCAGCATTACAAAAATAAAAGCAATCAAAACCTCCTTTAATCACTATTACCAGTATACTCAATGTATATTATCAAATAAGTTTAAATCGGTTCAGACATATTTATTGAAATATTCTCTGTAATGCATTATATCATATTATTTATTTGAAAGAGAAAGTGAAAGGCAGAGAGAGAGAGAGAATGGGAATGACAGGGCCTCTAGTCACTGCAAACAAACTCCAGATGCATGTGCCACCTCATGCATCTGACTTATGTGGGTACTGGGAATCTAACCTGGGTCCTTAGGCTTCACAGACAAACACCTTCACCAGTAAGCCATCTCTCTAGCCCATATTAGAAGTTTTTAAATGTATGTGCTATATGATACATTCAAATCTATTAAAATATATAGGTATTTCATGAAACTTAAGCTTATGGATCTGTGTTTGACATTTAAGATGAAGGTTTCCTGGCTTAGTTGGAGAGTAGATGATTGCCTATTACTTCAGCTTGCATTCTTAAACTTGAGTTAACAGTGACAAGACAGAAAGCCTACCAACATACTTGACACCATGTTTGTGTTGCAGCAGCCATTGCTTCTGATACTGTTTCTCCTTGCAGAGTTCACCTCCATTTTTGTTGAACTTGGTTCTTTCAAAAAGAGACTAGGGATAAATGCTTCTAGAATGTACAGATCTGAAATGCTTATGCTTTGTCATTGGAAGATAATTTAGTTGATTATATAAATCTGCATAGAAGGTTCATTTCTTTCAGTACTTTAAAAGATATTTTTCTCTTGTTTTCTGGCATCTGTTGGTGCTAATGAGAAGTATATCCTTGGTCACGTTAGCATTTCTTTGTGGAAAAATGTTCCTTTTATCTCTTGATATTCAAAAGATTTTTCTCTTTTCATTTTTAAAGATATTTTATTTTTATTTATTTATTTGAGAGAGAGAGAATAGACATCAGGATCTCTAGTTGCTACAAATGAATTCCAAACGCATGTGCCACCTCGTGCATCTGGCTTACATGGGTCCTGGGGAATCAAACTCGGGAATCAAACAGGCAAGTACCTTAACCATTAAGCAGTATCTCCAGCCCCATTTTTCTCTTGTTGACAACATTCTATAATTTTCAATATGATATAAAAAGGGCATGGCTTTGGTTTTACTTGTTCTCCTTGGGATTTGGAATGCTTTATAGATTTAAAGATTCACCTCTTCAATTCTGGAATTTATTGACCATCATCGCTTCAAATACTCCCTATTCCCAAGCTTCCTGAAGATTATGAGACAGAGTTTAGAGCAGCTCATTCTGCTCTCTCAGTCTCTAATCTTCTCGCACCTCTTCACTTCTCTATGCTGTACTTTGAAGGAGTTGCTTAACCCTATCTTCCAATTCATGCTCTTATCCAGCATTTATTATTTATGCCTTCCATTGAGTTGGAAAAAATTAAAGTGAGGAAGCTCTCACTGGATGGGCTTAATCTCTGTAGGAGTCCAACAGGTAAAAATAAGGGTTTACAGTGAGAATCAATACTCAGTAGCAGTGTGAATGCTTTGGAACTACTGTTTTGAGAAATTAATTTCATTAAGAACTGATTGATCAATAGGGAAGACCTCATCATCAGTGTTCTGTACCTTTGCTCCCCAATATTCCTGTTCTCAGTTAACCAAGTTCTTGCCTTATTGTATATATATCTCTCATTAAGCAAAAACAAAAATAGAAGTCACAAAATAATCATGTGTACATACCAGGCCCCAGCAGCAGCTTGCTTTAAAATAAGAGAATTCTGCACAGTTTTGTGAAACTGAAATATTAATTCATTAAAAGATCACCAGATCAGAGAATGGAGTTATAGAACATTCAGTTCTGCCATCCTAATGTGATTTGAGATACAAATCCTTGGTTGGTTTTTGGTTTTCATCTATGTGATACAAAAGGCAAAAAAAAAAAAAAAAAGTTTGATTACTCTGTTTCAAAATTATAGTATAAAACATAACAAAATATGTGATTGTAATCATTTTTAGCCTACAGTGCCATAGTGTTAACTATATGCACATTGTGCAGCAGGTCTTTAGACATAAGGCATATGTTTTGATCTCTTTAGTTCTCTGTTTGCTCCTGTGGAAAATGACATTATTTAACTGATGATTTCTGAAAATTCATGGCTCATTGTTTAAATAGAGTAAAACTTTTTAAACTTCCATTAATGAAACTTTCGTCCATGAAAAAGCAGACTAGCATCACTTAATAACCACTTCTTAGTAGAAATAATATATTTATTAATATATCACTTCCTCAGAACACCTTTTGGTTTGTTTTAGCTACTTTTTTTTGTTGTTGTTTATTTGCTAGAGTTGAAGACAATTTCTTTCAATGAAAGACAGTACTCTTATCTTTTCTAAATTTTTATTTTCGCGATAGGGTTTTATTCTAGCCCAGGCTGACTTGGAATTTACTATGTAGTCTCAGGGTGGCCTCGAACTCACAGCAATCCACCTACCTCTGCCTCTCAAGTGCTGGGATTAAAGGCGTGCACCACCATGCCTGGCTTTTCTAGATTTTATACACAGAAAGAAGAAAAATCAATCATATTGTCGGGTATAAAAATCTAGTAATCTAAAATTCTCCTCACTAAATTATACTGTTCTTAATGCTATACTATAGATTTTTTAAACATATATACACACACACACACACACGTATATAAATTACTTATTTATTTGAGTAAGATATTGAGACAGAAAAACACAAAGACAGACTGACTATGGGGGTGCCATGCACATTGGGCACTTTGTGATTCTTGCTTTACATGGTATGGTGATTTGATTCAGGTGTCCCCCATAAATTTAGGTGTTCCCAGCTGATGGAGATTTGGGAATTAACATTTCCAAGAGGCAGTGTGTTGCTGGGGATGGGCTTATGAGTATTATAGCCAGTTTCCCCTTTCCAATGTTTGGCACACTCTTTTCATTGCTATTATTGTTGGTGAGGTGATGTCCACCCTCTGCTCATGCCATCATTTCCCCCTGCCATGATGGAGCTTCCACTTGAGTCTGTAAGCCAAAATAAACCTTTTTTTTTCCCCACAAGCTGCTCTTGGTCAGGTGATTTTTGCCAGCAATGCAAACCTGACTGCAACAGTAAAGTTGGTACCAGAGGAGTGGGATTGCTGCTAGACACCTGACTATGTGGCTTTGGCCTTTTGGAGATGATTTTCAAGAGAAATGTGGGAGGATTTGAAGACTTGGACTAAGAGAAGCCTTGCAGTGCTACAGGTACAGCCTGATGGATTATTCTTGTCAAAGTTGAAAGACCTGAATGTAGTGAGAACTATGGACTGTGAGGTTTGGTTTGTTAGGGTGAAAAAGAGCTTTGCCTGGACTGGGCTAGAAGCAGTTTGTGTGAGAGGCTTGCTGTTATGCCTGTGACCTGAGAACTTGTGCAGGGTTGCCTTTTACATAGAAGCAGACTGATGTGAATGGAGGGATATGGCAGAGAAAAAAATGAGTCATTGGGCCCAAACTGCTGCCTGTTCAGCTGCAATGGTATGATAGGTTACAACCACTGGGCCAACTAACCTGTATTGGGACAACAGAAATAATGCAGTCTTTTGAAGGGAACTGAATGCTAAAGGAGTGTCCTCTTCTTCACAGTCTTTATTGGTACTCCTTCTAGTATTGTGGAGTATAAGAATTGTAGGAAAGAGAGGGTCGTTGAATTTGCAACACAGTCTTGTGTTCTGGAAATGGCCATGGGCAGTGTGAAGCAGGTTTGCTGGATACCTGCATGGAGACCTGATGGAGCCTAGAGGATGGACCATGGGTTGCATTGGAGACTCAATGGAGATGCCAGGACCACAAGATGATTGCTAAGGAGAGCTGCTGGCACCAAATGAAGTTTTCCTGAACTGTAAGTAGCCTAGCTGGAGGTGCAGAACTGGAACTCTAGAGACCTGTTGCTGGTTAGAATTATTGGACTTGGAGATTTACAACTGACTAGAGTTGTTGGACTTGGAGCTACAGAGTTTGATGTTTGCCCTGTTTGAATCTTGTATTGGTTGAATTTTTCTTTGCTATGCTCAATGCCATCTTTTGCAGTGTGAATGTTTATTCTGTGCCATTATGGGTTTGGGGGGATGTTTTTGGTATTATGGCTCACTTAAAAGATTTTGGACTATGGAAATATTTAAACATCATTGGGATTGATTAAAAACTATTGGGACTTTAAAACTTGGACTGAATGCATTGTATTTTATATCATGTATGGTTATCAGTTTATGGGGGCCAGGGGCAGAATGTCATGGTTTAATTCAGGTGTCTCCTATATACTTAGGTGTTCTGAATGCTAGGTTCCCAGCTAATGGAGATTTGGGAATTAGTGTATTGTTGGGAGGTGGGCTTATGGGTGTTATAGCCAGTGTCTCCTTGCCAGTGTTTGGCACATTCTGCTGTTGCTATTGTTTACCTGATGTTGGTAAGGAGGTGATGTCCACCCTCTGCTAACGCCATCATTTTCCCATGCCATCATGGAGCTTCCCCTCAAGTCTATAAGCCAAAATAAACCTATTTTCTCATAAGCTGCTCTTAGTTGGATGATTTTTGCCAGTGATGCAAACCTGACTGCAATACATGGGTAATGGGGAATTGAAATCTTGGCCAGTAGGCTTTACAAGAAAGTGCCTTTAACTGCTGAGCCATTTCCTCAGCCCTATAGATTTTTTAAAATAAGATTTATTGGGAAGGAGAGATGGCTCAGCAGTTAAAGTAAGCTGCTTTTTTTTTTTTTTAAAGAGCCCAATATACAATAGGCCGGCTCTTGGAAACTAACATTTATCCCACTCAAATGGTTTAAAGCATTCTCAAACTGGTTACTTATACTTCTAGTGCCTTACATGAAGTATGCACTCAACAAATATTTGTTTTTAAATAATTTGAAAATAAGCCATATTGTACAGCTATAGTCATAAAGCCTCACCTTTTCTTTGATACTTTAAGCATAAAAAGAAAACAAGAAAATTTAATGCCGGCAACTCGGTGGCTGCCAGCTGTTTCCAAGGAAACAGAGAGTAGATCATCAAAAACAAAATAAGGATTTTCAACCTGATTACTCTCTTTTTCACCAGCTCAGTCTCCGTTGCTGCATAATAAAAGGCAACATAACCTCAGCCCTGCAATCCAAAATTTCATTCTGTTCGTGTTGTCGCTCACAATTAAAACCAGGCAAAAATGTCATCTCTTGGGTTACAGGTTGGCATGCTTATAGAAAGGGCAAAACTCCTTCACAGGGGTAAAAATCACTTGTGAATATAAAGTACTGTGTGCAGTTACTAAATACCTTAATGCATTTTAAGCATTAGACTGTCAAATGTACACATTATTGAATCTCGGAATTTTTTTTTTTTATTTCTTGGTAATGGTTATGAGAAAGCAATGGAAATTTATAAGAAAATGATAAAGACTTCTAGCACAAAATGTTTTGTTTTAAGAGATAAGGAGAGAACAATCAGGATGCAAAAAGGAGAGGAGTCAAGGCAAAAATAATTGGATTTTCATTTAAAATAGGTAAAATGCCACTAAAATATCATTCTTTCTTCCACAGATTTGTATCCACTATGGATAGAATTATGATGCCCTAGAATAATTTCTATAGATATTTGGTTAAATAGTTATCAAAAGCTTGGTTTAGCATTTTCATGCTATCTGGTGATGCTGTGTATTTTTAAATAGCATTATTTCTCTATTTTACATGTTTAAATGAAGCCAGGGATTTTTTTTAGGGGAGGAGGGGCATGAAGTAAACAATGGAAATGTGCTTTAATGGAAAATGTAGTTTTAGGGCTGGAGACATGGCTTAGCGGTTAAGGCGTTTGCCTGCAAAGCCAGAGGACCCAGGCTTAATTCCCCAGGACCCACGTTAGCCAGATGCACAAGGGGGTACATGCATCTGGAGTTTGTTACAAGTGGCTGGAAGCCCTGGCGCGCCCATTCTCTCTCTCTCCCTCTTTCTCTGTCAAATAAATAAATATAAATAAAATTATTAAAAATGTAGTTTTAGAGGTCTGAATTTCAGATAAAAATAATGAAAGTTGTGTAGTAGTTCAAATGGGAAAGAATGATTAATGTAATAATTTCTTTTTGATCTCCTTATATCTGTTTTCTGCTTAGGTATGTATTTTCAGCAAAGTAGCCAAGCTTTTCAAAGACATAGGCCATATGAGGCTCTTTATCATTTTTATGTCTAAGCCCAGTATTGTGTGAACTCTTTTTCTTTGGAGATACCCACAAGTGCTTGCTCCTCACAGGTAGGGCACCCTCACAATGGGCTAAAGTCTGATCCCACCAAAGTTCATTCTGGTGCACTGATGAGTTTATTGAAATTCCTTCCAGAGCATGGGCAGGAGAAGGAGTTGCTTGCAAAAGTATGGAGATCCCAAAGGAGCCATAGCATTGGAAGGTCTAATGCCAGAATAGCTGCATAATGGAGCTCTCCCTTGATCTTCCAACATCTATATGCCCCATCTCCCTTGAGTCCACAAGATCACTTGCACCACTGCACACAGTGGGTAAAGGGTGTGCTTGAATACTCTTCTGCCCCCCCCCTTCTTCTATGGGGAAACATTAATAGGCCCACTCTCAAGAGCCTTTTATGTGTGGTCACAGCTACTTTTGGTAAAGATAGTGTGGTGATTTGATTCAGGTATCCCCCATAAACTTAGGTGTTCTCAATGCTAGGTCCCCAGCTGGTGGCAATTTGGGAATTAAAACCCACTGGAGATGATGTGTTGTTAAGGGTGATAGCCAGCTCTCCCTTGTCATTGTCACACTCTCCTATTGTTATTGGCCACCTGATGTAGACCAGGAGGAGATATCTACCCTCTGCTCATGCCATCATTTTCCCCTGCCATCATGGAGTTTCCCCTCAAGTCTGTGAGCCATAATAAAGCATTTTCTTCCACAAACTTCTTTTGGTGAGGTGTTTTCTGCCAGCAATGGAAGCTGACTGCAATAGATGAAAGTAGTTGTTTTTCTCAGTGGACCATATCACACCTAGTAAAGCACTTTGCAGTTGAAGGTATTCCACATTTATAGTGAATGAATCTCTTAATTAATTTAAGTAACACCCTATGGTCTAATTAAAGGCTCTACTGTACTTTGAAGCCTCTTGCTATGAAGTATAATATCTTCAATATTAAAATACTTAAATTTTTAAAAATTAATTTATTTTATCTATTTGAGAGAGAGAAAAAGAGAGAGAGAATGAGCACTCCAGGACCTTCACCAACAACACACTTCAGGGTATTATAGCCAGCTCTCTCTTGGCCAAAGATGGGTTCACTCTTCTGCTGTTGTTTTCTAGCAGATGTGATGTCTAGCCTCTGCTCATGCCATGCTTTATCCTGTCCCCTTGAGACTGTAAGCCAAAACAAAAAACTTTCCTCCCAAAGATTGGAAGAGCTACAGGTTGGGAAGACATATTTAGAGGCATTCTCCCACCCCACCTCAGTGACTGACTTCTGCTTTCACAATGCATAACCTATAACCTCATGGAGAATACCAGAAACCCCACTGAAGTGGGCCCTCAGTGGATTGGGGAAAGGCGGGAGGGAAATTATGGTACTAACATATGATGTGCCCATACAAATCATGTTTTTAATATAAAAAAGTCCTCCCATTAGCTGCTTTTGGTCAGGTGTTTTGTTCCAATATTTAGAAGGTAACTATAATAGCAGCCTTTCTTATACATATTTTTGGCCTTGTAGGTCATAAAATTTCTGTTTACAACTAATCTGTTCTGCCATTGTGGCATGAAAGGAGTTATAGATGATTGGCTGTGATCTAATAAAATTTTATTTATGGAAATATTAAAGGAGCCTGATTTGACCTGTTGGCTAGGAATTACTAGTCCCTGAAATAGGAAATAACTAATTCAATATTTCAGATTAAGTATGCTTTATCTGTAACTGTTATCTATTATTAATCAACATACATGTTCTTATTTTCCAAATTCATTGGATATCAGTGAAATAATGTGACCAACAGAGAGATTGCCAGAGGAATTGGGAGGCTTATAATTCAAACTTTAGCTAAATATGTCAAGTTAACGAGAGTTCTATTTAATATCACTGTGCATCTATGAAATGTTTTGACAGTTTGATGTAGTATTATGAATAGCTTTATTAATAGAGCCACAGTATAAATAATTGCCTAATATACTTTCTGAAACATATTCAAACACATATGGATATAGAAACCTTATGGAACTTTAAGACAATATGAATGCCTTAAATTTATTTTCAATTTTTTTTTTGAGGTAGGGTCTCACTCTAGCCCAGGCTGACCTGGAATTCACTATGGAATCTCAGGGTGTCCTCGAATTCATAGCAATCCTCCTACTTCTGCCTCCTGAGTGCTGGGATTAAAGGTGTGCGCCACCATGCCCGGCTATTTTCAATTTTGTTAGCTCTTAGAGGCCCAAGAATTGAAGTCATTCAAATGTTTAGACATTTATGCAATAACCTCAGAAATCTAAACTACATAGAATTTTATATTTTCCATTCTTGCCATCTAATATCTCTTCCTAGGCCAATGATAGGGAAAATACACTTTTTAAAAAAAATATTTATTTATTTGAAAGCAACAGAGAGAAAGAGGCAGATAGAGAGAGAGGAGGGGGAATACATTTTTAATTATGCTAAAAACAAGGTTACCTTGTGTAGTAAGTAGTAAACTTCAGTTGCTGGCATGAACTTCCAAACCAAGCATAAGTTTTTGGAGGAAGGGAATTTATTGAAGCTTACAGATCAAGGAGAAGTTCCATAAAAGCAGAAGTGAGCCCCCTTTCACATATCCAAGCAGAGAGAGAAGAGCAACCACCTTCATAAGAAGCACACTCCAGGAACTCTATGATGGCAAAACTCCAGACAATGCCCCAGCACTTTGCACGCTTTGGCTGGAAATTCCAGATCTGCCCCCACACCTTAGAGCTGGACCTTAGGGTCTACCCACAGTGACATCTTCACTAGCCAGGCAGCTGGAGATCTAAATTATAAGCTTTAATAAATATAAATATATCGGGGGACATCCATCCAAACTACCACATTCCTGGCCCCCAATAGATTCATAAACATCTACAGTGTAAATTTTATTCAATTCAACTTCAAAGGATCCATAGTCTTTACCAACTTAAGATAGTTCCAAGTCTCATCTGAGCTTTAAGATTGACTCAGCTGTGAGTCCTGTTAAATCAAACAAGCTATGTACTTTCAACATACAGAGGCACATAGGAAACATTTTCAACTGCCGTAAGCTATAGTAAGGAGAGACTGGAACAATGCAAACTCACTAACCAATAGCAAACATCAAAAATCTAGTCTGATATCACAACCCATCTCCAGATTTTCCAATTCAAACCTGCCAGCTGGGCTGAATAGCCAGAGAAAACTTCCATCCCAAGCCAACAGCACTCATGGTAGCCATTGCACAGCCTGGTATTTCCAAAACATCTTTGGGTCTCCATGAAAACCACAGTCCATCCTCCAATGGCTTTGCCAGATTGTCAGGGTCATCACACCCTGCCTCATGCTGTGTCTCAGCAGTGGCTCCTGGAACCATATGCACTTCATGACCTACTCCACACATTTTGCATGCTCCAGAAACCAACACCAGGTGTGTAGGACACAGCCATATTCTTAATTCAGAAACAAAATAAATCAGTTACTTCAAAGAATACATTTCTTCCTTACAAAAGAGTTGGCATCTTTACCATTTAGCCTTTCCTGGGTGAAATCACCTCAGGCATCCTTTCCATTGTTTCAGTATAAAGTAGTTGGACTATCTTCCTTCCAGATGCTAATGGATTTGATAATAGCAGCATCAGCCACCTAAAACTAATCTCTGTGTCATAACATTTTAGATTTGTTTTAATTTCTCCAGTTTTAAATCTTATATCTCAGTCCCCTATCTTTAGGTAAGCACATCTATAGTCCATTACAAATTTAGTCTTTTGCTTTAAATTTTTTGTTTTATTTTTATTTATTTATTTGAGAGTGACAGAGAGAGAGAGAGAGAGAGAGAGAGAGAGAATGGGCACACCAGGGCCTCCAGCCATTGCAAACAAACTCCAGACGCATGCGCCCCCTTGTGCATCTGGCTAATGTGGGTCCTGGGGAATCGAGCCTCAAACTGGGGTCCTTAGGCTTCATAGGCAAGCGCTTTACTGCTAAGCCATCTCTCCAGCCCACAGATTTAATCTTGATCAAATTCTCTGGGCCTAGACAATAGAACACAACCAGCCCTTATGACAGTAGCCCAGTTCCAACAAGGTTTTCTGCAGTTTTTCCTTCCCCTTAGAGTGTTCATAAGCCAAGCCTCCAAATACAATTCGCTCAGCACTTAGCATTTGCAAATTCTCATCAGACTAATCCATAAAACTTGGCTTACCATTCCCAAAGGCATCTTCAGTTGCAAGCACCAAACTTCCCATTCCTCCAGCACACAAATTCCAAGAGACCAAAATCCACATGGTCTGATTCATCACAGCAATACCACATAATCTGGTACCAATTCTGTAGTAGTCACCTGCAGTTGCTGGTATGAACTTCTAAACCAGACACAAGTTATGGGAGGAAGGGAATTTATTGAAGCTTATAGCTCAAGGGGAAGTTCCATAATGGCAGAAGAAGTTCCCCCTTACAAATCCTAGCAGAGAAAAGCAACCACCACTATAAGCAAGCACACTCCAGGAACCCTATGATGGGATAAAGCTCCAGTACTTTGCTTATCTTTGGCTGGAAATTTAAGATCCACCCTATACCTTAGAGCTGGACCCTAGGACCCACCCACAGTGATACTTCCTCCAGCCAGGCAGCTGCAGATCTAAATTACAAGCCTTAATACACTCTTGAATATATTGTCAGACATCCATTCAAACTACCACAGTGTGGGTCTTGTATTATACTTGAAGAAAACTCAGGAAGCAAGAACTGATGGTAGAAGCAAATTAATATTTATAGAAGGATTTTTGTGAGTGTTTTTATCTTCATTGGTTAGTCAGCTTTGTGTGTGGGTGTAGGTGCATACACGCCATAGTGTATATGTAGAGGTCAGAGGACGAACTTGAGGAGTTGGTCCATGCCTTCCATTTTGTTTGAGACAGGGAGTTTGGTTGTTTTGTTGCTGTGAGTGCAGACCAGCGGGCCAGCCAGCTTCTGGATTAGACTCCTTTTGCCAATGGTGTGTTGAGATTACTGATGCTTAGGCTACTTGCCTCCAAGTTTATGTGGGTTCTGGGGACCTGAACTATAGTTATCAGGCTTGTGTAACAAGTACTTTTAAACACTGAGCCATATCTCCAGCCCCAGGTTAGTCAGCTTTCTAATGCAAAGCTACTCATGACCTGGTAAGAAGCAGAGGAAGCTTCCAAGGAATTCAGACTTTCAAATGAACTTTTCTAAGTCACTGTATAATGTAAGGAAGTCTGGTTCTATTTTTACCCCTCACTCACTATTTTTAGTTTTTGTTGTTGTTTTTATAGGTGGAGTCTCACTCTAGCCTATGATGTCCTAGAACTCACTCAGTAGCCCAGGCTGGCCTTGAACTCAGTGATCCTATTATTTCAGCCTCCCAAGTGCTGTGATCATAGGTATGAGCCACCATGCCTAGTGACTTACTTGTTAAAAAATTTACAGTGAAGCCTCGAAAAAAACAAAAATAACCAAAAAATTTAGAGTGTTATTTATTATAGTCTAATTTATTTATCCCCCACCCACAAAATGGGAAGAATAATTCCATCTTTGGATTGTTGAAAAGATAAAAGAGATCTAGGGTTAAGGAAACACAAGGATCTGAGTTGTATATCCAGAACCCATGTAAAAATACTGGATGTGGGCTGGAGAGATATCTTTGTGGTTAAGGCACTTGCCTGAGAAGCCTAAGAACCCAGGTTCGATTCTCCAGGTCCCATGTAAGCCAGATGCACAAGGTGGCGCATGCGTCTGGAGTTTGTTTGCAGTGGCTGGAGGCCCTGGTGCACCCATTCTCTCTCTCTCTCTCTCTCTCTCTCTCTCTATTTCACCCTCTCTCTGTCTCTAATAAATAAATAAATAAAAATAAAATCTTTAAAAAAATACTGGATGTGGGGCTGTAGAGATTTCTCAGTGGTTAAGGTGTTTACCGGCAAAACCTAAGGACCCAGGTTCAATTCCTCAGCACACACATAAAGCCAGATGCACAAGGCAGCACATGTGTCTGAGCTAGAGGCCCTGGCACATCCATTCTCTCTCTCTTAAATAAATAAATACAATAAAATATGTACATATTTTAAATGCTAGGTGTGGTGGTGCATGCTTGTAAGTCCAGCACCAGGGAGAATGAGATATGTGGATCCCTGGGGCTTGATAACTAGTCTAGCTCCTGGCCAGTGAGTTCCTTCTCAAAAATAAATAAATAAATAAAATTAAATAAATTAAAAAGGTGGATGGCATTCCTGAGGAATAATGGCCTCTACACATATGCACATATATGTATGTGCATGTGCACCTCTGCATGCACTCCTTCATACACATACATACACTGAAAAACGATTATGGAAATCTGTGTAAAATCCTGAGTGTGTGGTAGGCTCAAAAAAAGTAGCTATTATTTCTATGAGATTCACAGCATGTGCCTGTTTAGGAAAACCAGTACTTGTCCCAATACAGGAAAAAAAAAAAAAACAAAAACAACAAAAAAAAACATTTTCTTTGTACCAAAAGAGAAAGAAAAAGGAAAAACTAATAAGTTCACTTAACACAAAGTCCATCACCAAGAGGCTAGCTCTGTGCATTGTACAAAATTGACAATCCTGAGGGCTGGAGAGATGGCTTAGCTGTTAAGGCATTTGCCTACAAAGCCTAAGGACACTGGTTTGATTCTATAGCACTCACATAAACCAGATGCACAAGGGGGTGCATGTGTCTGAAGTTTGTCTACAGTGGCTGGAGGCCCTGGTGCACCCATTCTCTCTCTTTTTCTTTCTCTCTGCCTCTTTCTCAAACAATAGAAAGAAAGAAAGGAAGGAAGGAAGAAAGGAAGGCAGGAAGGAAGGCAGGAAGGAAGGCAGGCAGGCAGGCAGGCAGGAAGGAAGGAAGGAAGGAAGGAAGGAAGAGAAAGAGAAAGAGAGAAAGAACAAAACTTAAAAATTGACATTCATAAATTTTGATTTAATGGAAGGAGATGGATATCTAAGAGGAGAGATGTGTGCCACTTCAAAACATCTGGGAAATGAAACCCTAGAAGATTCTCAGCTCATATTGTGGGGTGTTACAGAGGCCAATGGTACACAGAAGCCCCTGTTTCTGCTGTTCTTAAAACCCTGAATTCAGTGAGTCATAGCATAAAGACTCCAAGAACTCCCCTCTGGAGGCTTTACACGACTAATGACCATTTGTTTCCTTGAGGAAACACAGAGCCAGCAGGCAGTCTGTCTGGGAGGGTTAGCCTCACTTTCAACCTGTTATTTCTTTTCCTACATCTTGTGGGTGGGCCACATGGCACAGGCTTAGTCAAGCACCCATGTCTGCTCATCCTTGTCCAACAACTCTTACCCCAGGGCTCCTTCCTTACTCTGGTGACTAGCTGGGTGGAAGGTGATGGATCACTCTTTCTGTACATGATAAGGGACAGAGATGGATCCCTTCAGCTGGTGAGAAGAATACAAAACTAAGGATGAAAAAGAGTTATATTTTGAGGAAGGTGACAGGCTGACAGTGTTTAGCCAGCAAAAGCAGAGTGAGCTGCAAAACAAAGTCAACCACCAGAAACCCGAATGTGAACAGAAAGAAGCTGGAGCCAGAGTCTAAGGAACAAAGAGAGGTGACTGCACAGCCCAGGACAAAGGGAGCTGGAAACGTGCTGAGAGTTAAGTTGGCCACCAGGCGCTCCACTGTAGTCCTGTTGTTACCCCTTCTCACCCACAGCTACCTCTCCATCCTAAGTATAGGGCATACTCCTCAGCTGACAGTGCTAAGTGATCTGCAAGTGTATTTTATGGCTTACAAACAGATATTGTACAACCAGGCTCCTACCAGCATGACGATTCATAATAGCTAAAAGATTGAAGAAACCTAAGCAACAAGAGTAGAAAAAAATTAGTGATGGTGTGATACACACACACCCATACCCACACACACATACACACACTCACACAAAGGCCAAAACTATATTTTTAGAATTTTTAGGAGGAATTGCTGTTAATGGAAGTGTCTTCCTTTGATATTGCCAAGGTGCCAGTACTTTTCTGTTCAAATGACACTTTCCTGAGGAGTAGTAATTAATAGCCTATTCCACTATTAGAGTGAGCAGGAGAGAAAAAGATGTTAGGATAATGTGTCATGCTGAGCACAGTGTTCTTGGGAAACATGCAGAAAACGAGGCAAAATAAAACACAAGATGAAAAGCAGAAGGCCGTGTTAAGCTGGGGGCAGAAGAAGACAATGTGGTGATAGTGCGCTGCAGTGGAAATCCTTGAGCTTCCACAGGCAGCACGGGCAGGACCATGAAGTTTAACAACAGTCTCTCAGTAGAAGAGCCCAAAGGAGAAGACACTGTGAAACAAATAAGGCCAAGAGATTTATTTTTCAATGCTGGGAAAAAGAAAACAAGAGCGACCTGGAAAGATGGCTCAGTGTTTAAGGCACTTGCCCTGCATAGCCTAATGACCCTGGTTTGATTCCCCAATACCCATGTAAAGTCAGATGCTCAAAGTGGCCACTGCATCTGAAGTTCATTTACAGTGGTTAGAAGCCAGTGTGTGCCCATTCTTTCTCTCTCTCTTTCCCAAATTTCTATCTCTCTCTGCTTTCAAGTAAATAAGTAAAAATAAAAGTATAAAGAAGGCAAGAGAGAAGACTGAGGCATGCACACCACTTCTGACCTATAGGTGTAATGACCTTCTAAAGGAGAAAGGAGGCCTAACCTACATCCATATGCTCTCTCTAGAGTATGCTTTTACCTGCATCAGAACTACCTAGAAGGTTTACAATGCAAATATTATGGCCATACTCAGAGGTTCTTCTGCAATAGATCTTGGGTGGAGTCCAGACCTTTGCATTTCTGTTTTATTTGCAAGGAGGGGGGGTGATGAGAGAATGGGCATGCCAGGGCGTCTAGCCACTGCATGTGACACCTTGTAGATTTGGCTTTATGTGGGCACTGGGGAATCAAACTCTGGTTGTTAGGCTTTGCAGGAAAGTGCTTTAACTGCTGAGCTATGTCCCCAGCCCAGACCTTTGTATTTCTATCAAGGTTCGGTGTGATGCTGAGTCAACTGGTTTGAAGGCAGCACTGTGGAAATGATGGCTCTAAAATGAAAGAAACATAACACATCAATAAGCAGCTCTGCAAGTCCTGTTTTCTTCAAGAACATAAAAAGGAAGGTCCAAGTCAGTAAGGGACTCTATTGAAATTATTTAAATCTGAGTGGATATTGTCTACCATTTGTTGTCTTAATGTAGAGGTTAAGGGTGTGAACTTGAGAGTCAGAATGAACTGGGCAACATCACTTCCTAGAATGATAGTATGCCTTTGGCCAAGTTACTTAACCTTTTCAGACCTTACGTTCTTCATTTATGAAATTCAGGTAGTGTAATACTAACACAACGGGTTGCTGAGAAGAGTAGACGATTGCTGTGTACTCGAGGGTTTAGTACAGTACCACAGCACATTGCCAGTAGAGCAAGCATTTCTTTTGGCAACTGAGCATCTATCTCTGATGCCTTTCTGTGAACCCAATTTACCTGTCCATTATTGTATATAGCCTTTTGAAGTCTGAATCTTAGGAACAAAGCCAAGATAATATCCTGCCATTCTGAGCCTCCCAACTTACCATGGAAACCACTTTATCCTGTGGCGGGTGATTTATAGAGAAAAGTATAAGAATATATATTGCTTTTATGGAAATGATTAATCCTGAGCATACCCTCCAGTGGTTAATAGAGAGGGAGAAAGATAGCTCTAGAGGCTTCCTAAGTGAATTAATTAGTTTGCAATTGCAATATTATACAGTCTCTTACATTCATAGCACTGTGCAAGAAGGGTTGCAAGGGAAGCAAAAGATTTCTGTCCTTTCATCCAATGAAAAGCTGGAGCTAGCTGATAGGGTGGAATGCAATTTTTTTTATTATCTATAAACTCAATAAAGATAATTAATTTGGGAAGCAACTAATAGTTCAATAAAACTGAAATAAATTAACACTTTCAGTTTTCTTCTGTTAGAGGATATACTTGTAATTGAGAAATGACTAGGTTAATAATGTCCCTTAAATATGTCATGAGGGAACACTCTGCACCATGCCTTGAAGATGAGTTTATGTGCTATAACCTCTTTGGAGGATGCAAATCCTTGCCCTCTGTAATCTCTGAACCCAACACTTAGTCTCTTAAGAAGACAATCTCAGATGTAGTTCCATTATGTAAGTGACTCCGCAGAGACCCAGAGGTACACAAGAAGGTATGTGTTCTTAGGACTAGAATTTTTGGCTTTTATTATTTTAATGGATCCCCTTTTGATTGTGTATTTCACAAGGCTTTCATGCAGTGAAAACCTTGGGCTTTCCTTCTTTCTTTACAAATTGAACTTTCTCTTCCACATCCTGATGCACTTCAACGTGGCAGTGGTGCCAGCTTCCTGAATTCCTGGTTCCACCTCTGTGAAGGGAAAGGTAGGACGATGTTTCTTAGCCTGAATAACATCTACCCAGTGTTAGGGACACAAGCCTAGCTGCTTATAGAGATGAAGTCTTATGGGGACTCTTGCAGTTGCTGGTGGACAATACCTGACCAAGAGCAGTTTGTGGGAGAAGAGGGTTTATTTTGGCTTACAGACTCCATGATGGTAGGGAAAACATGGTATGAGCAGAGGCTGGACATCAACTCCTGGTCAAAATCAGGTGGAAAACAGTAGCAGGAGAGTGTGCCACAGGCTGGCAAGGGGAAGCTGGGTCTAACACCCAGAAGCCTGCCACCAACAATGCACTGTCCCCAGGAGGCTCCAATTTACAAACTCCACCAGCTGAGGTCCTAACATTCAGAACATGCATGCATCACTTTGTTCTGGCTTTATGTGATGCTGAGGAATCAAACTCAGGCCATCAGGCCTTGCAATCAAATGCCTTTAACCTCTGAGTCATCTCCCCAACCAAAGATTTTATAAAAGAGAAAGGTAGTTAAAACAATGATTTTTTTTTTTTCAAGACACTGTACACCAGGAATGAAGGAGTAATTCTCAAGCACTGTAAAACAAAGGCAAGCCCCATGCCTGCTCCAATCTCGTCTGGAAGCCTTCCAGGCCACGGCTGAGGGAGGAAGGTCAAGGCAGTGGGTTCGTCAACTGGCTGAAAAGTTGCTTCTCCCTGGAATACAGAGCTGAGCATCTGGGGATACCAAAGCAGTGTGACTTTGCAGGACACAGGAAAGGAATGCACAGAGAACTGAGGACGTCTGATATCAATGTGAAGACTACCTAAAGGCAGAAATTAGAGGAAATAGTGTCCAGGCTCTCCAGGGGCCAGAAATGGTGCCTGATTGTACCAAACTGTCTGAAACTTCTGGTTCACTAGATGGAGTACTGTGAAGGGACTACAAGAGAATAGGAGAAAATTGTCAGTGGGGATTGGTGCATATGTTACCTTAACCATGGCCATAGTTTCATGGGTACTGTAGTCAGCTCCACATTGCTGGGATGAACGTCATCAAACCAGGCACAGTTTATAGGAGGAAGAGTTTTATTTCAAGCTTACAGATCCAGGGGAAGTTCCATCAAATGATGGAAGAAGCTGGCTCCCCTTCATAAATACAAGCAGAGACACCCTCAAACCACCAGTGCCACAAGCCAGCACAGCCAGGCAAAGAGGCAGGGACCCTTAACCCAGGCAGAGCTCAAAACCTCTCTGCATAACTGGCCTACAATTCAAATCAGCCCCCAATAGCACCTCTGGGCTGGACCCCAGGATCTGTCCCTGTGACACTTCTTGCATCCAGGCAGTTGGAGAAAAGCTGTAATAGAACACTTGAGTCTAATGCAGGACACGCATTCAAACTACCACAATGGACATATGCATATGTCAGACCTCATCAAATTGTCCACTTAAAATATGTTGTTTATTTATTACCTGTCAAATGTATCTCAATAAAGCTGTTTAAAAGACTTAAAAAATAGTTAAACTTTTTAAAAAAGTCTTTTGGGAAGGAAAGTTGGATTCAGAATGAAAATGTATGATGAGCAGAATATCCTCAAATACTTCTTATGAACAATTTTAAATAATAATTTTATTTATTTGCAAGCAGAAAGAGATAGTGAGGAAATATATATATATATATATATATATATATATATGTATATATATATATATATATATATATATATATATATATAGAGAGAGAGAGAGAGAGAGAGAGAGAGAGAGAGAAGGTTTGCCAGGTCCTTAAGCCACTGCAAATGAACTCCAGATACATGTGCCACTTTGTGCATATGGCTTTAAGTGAGTAATGGGGACTCAAACCTGGGCCCATGGGTCCTGGGGAATTGAACCTAGGCTTTGCAGGCAAGCACCTTAACAGCTGAGCCATCTCTCTAGCCCCCCTCCCCCATGAATGATTTTATACCTTAACTTGAAAATTTAGGAAATAGATAAATTCCTAGGAATTTTTTTCTTTTTTTTTTTTTTTTTAGTTTTTCAGTTTTTTGAGGTAGTCTTGCTCTAGCCCAGGCTGACCTGAAATTCACTCTGTAGTCTCAGGGTGGCCTCGAACTCACAGTGATCCTCCTACCACTGCCTTCCTAGTGCTGAGATTAAAGATGTGTGCTACCACATCTGGCTGGAAATTTTAATTTAACAAAATTTCCCAAGAAGATTGAGGAAGGTTGGTCTGTCCTGTGTCCCTGTTTCTGTTAAAAGTCAAGCAACGTTTAAAAACTATTCCATAAAGAAGAGCACTATTCCCAGAAAAAATAATATTCAGGCATATTCTAGCAAATATTCAAGCATAATAAATAAAATGCAATATAACAAGCCTGGAGTAAACCTATATGCCCAATATTCATAACAAAAAAACACATTAAACTAGAGAAAAATATTCAACTGTACTGAAAGAGTTATCACAATTATTTCAATAAATGACAGATCAAGCAGGCGAAATGTGATTAAGATAATTTCAATGCTCACAAATTTCCAGACAATAGAAAGGATGTTCAGACTCCACAGCTCAATTTGTAAAATTAAAGAGGCTTGGTATAATGTAAAAAAGGAAAAAGTACATCTCGTCCACGAATTTAAAAGCAAACATGCTAAGAAGTTTACCAATATAAAAAAAAAAAAAGGTTCTAACTAGTTAGATTGTTTTTAGCAGAAATATGAGATTAAGCCAGGTGTGGTAGTGCACACCTTTAATCCCAGCACTTGGGAGGCAGAGGTAGGAGGATCACTGTGAGTTTGAGGCCACCCTGAGACTACATAGTGAGTTCCAGGTCAGCCTGAGCTAGAGTGAGATGGTACCTTGAAGCCCTAATAAAAAGAAAAAACAAAGAAATATGAGACTGTTTTTAAGATTAAAAGTTGACTCCTGTCAAAGACTCTTTCATGCTCAACTTAACTCTGCTTCTCTGCTCAGCCTGCCTACCTCTTTTTGTTTGGGCCACGAGGATATACTCTTAAAAGGATGCTCATTATTGGATTTAGGACTCACCTTAATCCAGGATAATCTCTTCTTGAGATCCTTACCTTAATTACTTCTGCAAAGACAGTTATTTCAAATAAGATCACATTCTGAGATCTAGAAGTCACAACCTACTACAAGGAGCTGCCAGGGAGAGAAAACAAAGGAGAGCCAGGATCCATCCAAGGCCTATCAATAAGACAAAAAGCCGACAGCCTACCACCATGAAATGTGCCACCTCTACCACATCTGCCAGGGCCCAGGAGAAATTGCAGAGCAAGCAGCAACATGAACACTGCTCTTTCTACTAGCCTGACAACCAGCTCCAGGGTGACGGTGACAGACCTGGTGATTAATCAAAACCCATCAAAGCAGATATCCGGAGGCTACAGAGAACTCAACACTAAGTGGACTGCCGACAGCCCTGCCATGGCCTAGGGAACATTGTGGAAGAGGGGAAGGAAGGTTGTAAGAGCCACAGGGTAGGTAGGAACATCCTGAGTCATGGTCCCCAGCTACCCTACAGTGATTAACTGAGGCCTTCATGACCCCAACAGCGAATACTATAACCCCACTGAGGAGTCTCCAGGGAAACAGGAACAGAGGAACAAGGGCAAGGCAATAAGATAGTATAACCTGCTAAAATAAAATGTTAAAACCATGTCCTCCAAACATGGTTGGAGAGATAGCTCTGTGATTAAAGGTGTTTGCTTGCAAAGTCTAAGAGACTGGATTCGATCCCCCCAATGCCCATGTAAAGCCAGATGCACAAAGAGGCAACATATCAGTAGTGGCAAGAGACCCTTGGAACATCCACTCTCTCCCTGACTCTCTGCTTGAAAATAAATAAATAAAAATATTCTCCCCACTTAAAAAAAAAGATTAAAAGTACATTTGTTACCTTAAAAGATTAAATGGGGAAATTAAATGATGATTTAGATAGACAAAGAACAATTTTAAGCAAAATTCTATTTCATTTTCTAAAAACTCTTACTTAGCAAACTACAATTATGGGGAACTTGCATAATCTGACATGAGCCTGTACAAAGAATCTATAGCAGATGATATGTTTAATAGTAGTTTTGAAAGCATTCTCTTTAAGACCAGGAATAAGACAAAGATACTATCATGACTTTTACTGTATTTTCTATTTTAAGAAGTTCACTATCCTAACTAGAGATACTAGCCAATATGATAAGATGCATTCTTTTTTAAGATGAAAGAAGTAAAAGGGATAACACAGAGAAAAATCAACTCCTACCAAATCAGAGAGCCAGAGCCTCAGAGGCCCTCAACACCTCATCACTGAAGCAGACCAAAAATGAACCCAACATGGCTCAGGGAAATTTTGTGGAAGAGGGGGCAGAAAGTATGTCAGAGTCATATGTTGGGTCATGATATGCAGAGACATTTATTGTACCAATAACTGTGGACTAACTCCATAATGCATGACCCATTTACATCAACAAAGAGGGTTCATTGGGAGGGAGTAGATCATGGATGAACCTAAACAATGGTACCAAACTGCCTGTATTTGCTGAAAAGAAAACTAGTAAATTGAATTTTTTTTACAAAAAAGGGATAAGAATAAAAAATGGGGAAAAAAGCTAAAAATTTCACTTGCAGACAATATAATTTCTTGTGTGGAAGAACTCAAAATATCTCCAGATAAAATATTAGACTTCATGAATTTATTTATTAGGTTCAAAAGTTAAGGGGCTAAAAGATGGCTTAGCAGTTAAAGTGCTTACCTGCAAAGCCAAAGGACTCAGGAGGCCTTGGTGCACCCATTCTCTCTCTGCCTCTGTTTCTCTCTCTTTCTCTGATAGAAAAATAAATGTGAAAAGTAAATTGCATTTTCAAATAATAAAGACAAATAAAGAGAATAATTTTAAAGGTACTACTTACCACAGCAATATATCAAAGTACTTAGGAGTAAATATTGGCAACAAACTAAAGCTTTTTATGGGAAAATAAATTTTATTGAAAGAATATAATGAAAAACTAAATAAAGGGAAATGATAACATATGATGTTCCATGGATTTAAAAAAAATTCTCTCAGACTGTGAAGATGGCTCAGAGTTAACGGTGCTTGGTTGGAAAGCCTGCCAGCCTGGGTTTGATTGCCTAGTACCCATATAAAGCCATATACACAAAGTGGCTCATACATCTGGAGTTTGTTTGCAAATAATAAATAAAAGATTTTTAAAAACCTCTGTGCCAGAGAAGTGAAAGCACAAATGGAATGCTATTTTTATTTATTTATCTTTTTAAATTTGAGAGAGAGGCATAGAGAGAAAAAGGCAGACAGAAAGAGAGACTGGGCACACCAGGGCGTCCAGCCACTGCAAACAAACTCCAGAACCATGCGGCACCTTGTGCATCTGGCTAATGTGGGTCCTGGGAAATTGAATCTGGGTCCTTAGGTTTATGCAGGCAAGTGCCTTAACCAGTATGCATGTCTACAGTGCAGAATGAAAGTTTTAAATAATTTTTCTTGAGTAATCAGGGAAACAGAATAAAATGACAAAGAGAGACCATTAAAGTTCTACTGAATCAACAAAAACTAACTCAGACAATAGCAAATGTCAGAGATGCTACAAAACACTGGGCACGGTCATGGTTTCACTGAGTGTATAAATTCGTGCAATGCCTTGACAGCATATCAGAGCTGATCATGTGCATAGCATGAGACAATATTTCCATGACTGTAGAGTGCAACCTTTGCATGCAGGCACATATGCATGCTCATGTGAACTCATGCATGCACATACACACACACACACACACACACACACACACACACACACACACACACAGTAGGAGACATGTGTAAGGACTTTCATAGCAGCATTGTTTGTAATTGTGAAAAATCTAACAGCAAAAACCTATATGCCCATCAACAATAGGATGACTAGAGTTGTAAGTTTATGCACTATAGTATAGTGAAAATGGATTTCTTTAAATGAAAGAAAGAAGACAAAGCTAGCGACGTGTAGAGATACATACACTAATATTGCAATGAATAGCAGTAATGCAAGTAACGCTGGATGAGGCGAGGGTGAAATGGGGTTGTTATAATAAGGCATTATAAGGCATTGATTATGCTGCTTCTTAAGTATGGGCATAGGTACATGGATGATTATTTTTTTATATTTTATTTTTATTTATTTATTTATTTGACAGAGAAAAAGGGAGAGAGAGAGGCTGAGAGAATGGGTGCCAGGACCTCCAGCCACTGCAAACAACTCCAGACGCATGCGCCCCCTTTTGCATCTGGCTAATGTGGGACCTGGAGACTCCAACCAGGGTCCTTTGGTTTTGCAGGCAAACGCCTTAACCACTAAGCCATCCCTCCAGCCCCATGGATGCTTATTTTATTCTTCTTTAAATTATACATTTATACTAGAGTCAGTCTTCTATAGAAAGGAAATATTTCACAGTTAAAGATCTTTTCAAAGAAAAGAAAAACCCAGAGATTGTAAATTACTGAAATATCTCCAACTGGTATGATTGATATGAGTTTGCGTCTCTAAATAGAATTCATATCCCATGAACTGGGCGGCCCCATTACTCTTTACTTCTGAATGACTAATGTTTTTGTTTGAGCTCCTTTGAACATAAATTGGGAGCAGACTGCATTTTCTGGGTGACCCCAGGCTGCTGCATCGTGAGACAGGGAAGGAGAAAAACTGATGCGCAGAAAGAAGAAAAGCCCATAGAGTGTGTGCTTGAGGTCTTTGCTATAGGGAGGCAGAGCTCAACTCCACCAGAACCTCTAAGAAACACATTTAACACCCACCAAATCCCGTGGAAGAGCAAGACACAGCTCACTTACCTGGCTTTGCCTCCCTGGTTGAGTTGGTCCTGGGTGTGCTAACTCAGCTACCACTGTGGGCCCACCAGCCCTCAGACTAGGCTCAAGGCTTACACAGAAGCCTAAGGCACTGTGCATCTAATGGTGCAGGAAATAGATCCTGACCAGGTGCCTCAGACCACATGCCACAGCTACCTCTGGCTGAGACAAGAGGGAGGACAAGGCACCCACCAGCCAGCATGACAGCCACATTTGAAAAGTGGGTTTGCAACACACACACACCGCGGCCTTTTTTTTTTTTTTTTTTTTTTTTTTTGAGGTAGGGTCTTACTAACTCAGGCTGACCTGGCACTCACTCTGTAGTCACAGGCTGGTCTCGAACTCACAGTGATCTGCCTACCTCTGCCTCCGGTGCTGAGATTAAAGGTGTTCACCACCACGCCCGACTACAGAGCGGCTTTTTGAAACCATTATCATGGCAGCAGCTGGAGAGGCTGCTGCGTGTAGCTGGAGTGCATACACTATGAACTCTGCATGCACACTGCACACACTGACATCTTAAAAATGTTCATGCAACGTCTTGTTTTGAAAATATATTTTGTTTATTTATTTCAGAGACAGAAAGAAGCAGGGTGGGGGGAATGGGTGTACCAGGGCCTTCAGCTACCCATACGAATTCCAGATGCATGCGCCCCTTTGTGCATCTGGCTTACATGGATCCTGGAGAATCAAACTGGGATCCTTTGGCTTTAACAGGCAAACGCCTTAAGCACTCAGCCATCTCTCCAGTCCCAAAGTCTTTTTTTTTTTTGAAAATAAAAGTAGCAATGAAAAAGATGTTCAATTCTTTCACAGAATCAATTTTTCTCTCACCTTTTGAGAAACTTCTCAGGGAATACATCTTGCCCTCACTGACTTCTTCCCCCTGCCAGGTTAGATGTCACACTTTGATGCTGTTTCAATTTCTTGCTTGCTTTTCTACCACCACACAATGCAGTGTCCCTCCCACCAGACTCTCTTCTGGATCTCGGAACACTGCAGATTTAGTTTGGCACATGGAAATTAACTAAATGTTTCATTGAGAGAATGAAGTGAGGGAACAGTGAATATGGAAATAAGATTGTCGCTAGCGCCAGGCAATAGTAAAAGATAAAAATAGGGAGGGACAAATGAACAAAGCACAAACACTTCAGCCTCCTATGAGAGTTTCTGCATTTTCATATTTAGTTTTAAATTAGCAACATGCCTTCACTATCTGTTATTTGTATCTCTTCCTTGTTTCATTTTTCCAGGCACCAGTTAAGAAAGGCATAGCATGGGATATCACTGGTGTAATACGCACCACACCTGTCCTTCTGCTTCAGTTTTGAAGAGGTAGGCTGGACAGATGCAGACTGACATATCGTTGTGATTTCTGACAGAACTGCAATTGGCAAATACAGGTTTCATCTGAGCGTAATACTGAAGCCTAGAATTAGACTGGCATTCCCACCCAGGAATGGACCACTGCTGGCCATCTATATGGATATCCAGGCTTGAAACTAACCAAGCCATCTTTACTGCACGAATGATTTTCACGTTCCTGTAGTCAGCTGACCCCTAGGAAAACCAAAGCAGGTGCTCTCACTGCCCAGCTCCGGCTTCCACATTCATGGTCAAAGTGTCTCCTTCTGTTGGATACAGTGTGGGGATGAGCAGAAGTCAAGAGAATCATAGGGACTGATGTCCTTTCACCTAGGGGGAAAAAAAAACACTAGGAGTGAAGAATGAATGTTCCTATGGAAGTTATCCATTCCAGAGTTAAGGCAAAACAAGTTATCCCATAATGGCATACATATTTTTACAGGGAGGGGAGCTAGCATATAAAACAATTTTTATTGTGATGGTTACTATTTGCAATTTGTTGTCACCATAAATAGACAGACTTAAGTTCAACTGTAGAAGAAAGAGGTCGGAATTTAAAGGGTGAGTATATATTCAGTTTCACACTAGAGAAATGTTCAAAATATGTATTTAGCCATTCCTCTTAACAGTTTTAAGATAAAATAAACCATTTAGAGGGAATAAATATCATATGTACATAGTATAGAATTGAAAAGCATAAAGCATGGCTAATGAAAAATCTCTCTCCCTTGGCAATTACTTTTAAGTTATTTTTCTAATTACATCTGATTAGAAGTATATTTTATTTCATTTGCCCTTTCCTCCTGATTTGATGAGCACTAAGTCCTCAATTTACAAATGAACATTTGGAGCACAATCTGCTTGCGACTCTCACAGAATTCAGACTGCATGGAAAATTTCGGTTTCTAGTTTAAGGTAACTCATTAGCTTTTAATTATGCTTCAAATGCAGCACAAGTAGCAAAAAGCTCAACACATAAAATCACATTGCTTCTATGACAACTTGTGTTCCACGTCCTCACTGAGGCTATCTGAAATAAAGCTAATTTTCTCCTATTTTGCCCTAATCCAAAATCCCACCAGAACCCATTCTTCTAATCCCAGTCTTTGCACTAGAACTTTCAGGCTAATTCCCACTAAAAAATGGAACAAAAAATTATCTGTGATAGCCAGCGGGTTGTTGACAGAATTGCTGGCAGTGAGACATCTATGCCATGGAAAGCACTTACTAATTGGAAGTGGGCGCCTAGACTACACTGGCGTTTTATGGCCACTATGCATTGGAGGACATAGCACTTAATGGGTCTGTGATCGTTAATATGCTGTCGACTTGACAGGATTTTATACTCACCACGGAAACAAATCTCTGGACATGTGTAGGATTTTCTAGATTAGGTTAATTGAAATGAGAAGACCCACCCTAACTGTGGATGGCACCATTCCATAGGCTTGGGTCCTGGACTGAATGAAAAGAATAGACCAGCTGGGCATGGTGGCACCCACCTTGAATCTCAGCACTTGGGAGGCAGAGGTAGGAGGATCACGGTGAGTTTGAGGCCACCCTGAGACTACATAATGAATTCCAGGTCAGCCTGAGCTACAGTGAGACTCTACCTTAAAAAACAAAACAAAACAAAACAAAAAACCAACCAACCAAACAAACAAACAAAAAAACAAGAAAAGAAAAAAGAATGGACTGAATGTGACCAGTTGCCTCAGCATCTCTGCTACCAGGCTTTCCTACCATGATGGACTGTAACCTCAGCCTCTGAGCCAATAAGAACCCTTCCTTCCTTAAGTTGCTTCTAGTCCAATATTTTGTCTGAGCGATGAGAAAGAAAATTCAGGGTCCCACAGGGTGTAGCTTTGATCAGACGGTGACTTCTATGCACATGAGGATTTTTAAGTTATAGACAACTGAAAAAAGTTAATCAATCTGTTTAATTATATATAGTGATACTTTTCCTATCTCTTGGTTTTAGTTGATACAATTTGAAAGGTATTTTTCGTGGTTAGTTTTTTTCTTCAGAGAAGAATACTTCTTTTACACTATTAGAAAAACAATTCACCATCATGATATGTGACAAATATTTTGACTGAAAATCAAAGAAGGGATATTCATAGTTCATTTGTTCCAGAAATCGAGATATCAACCATCAAGCATTTAAGCTGACCATTTTATTTTCTCTCACACTCGATATATAGACCAAATACACTAGGGCAAGGCATATGCTTGGAGAAGGGGCAGACAGTCCTCCTGGAGGAAGCCTCTGTGGAATGAGAGAGAATTGGCACACCAGGGCTTCAGCCACTGCAATCAAACTCCAGACACTTGCACCACCTAGTGGGCATGTATGACCTTACACTTGCCTCACCTTTGTGTGTCTGATTTACATGGGATCTGGAGAGCCAAACATGGGTCCTTAGGCTTTGCAGGCAAGCACCTTAACCACGAAACCATATCTCCAGCCCTCATTATTCTTCTTATTTTATTTTTTATTTTCCAGGCAAGATTCTTAGTGACACAATAAAAAGTCTTCCATTCTCTCTGGAGCTATGGATGGGTGAGTGGAGAGGAAAGGATACTCAAGAAAGGCTTCAGTGACTGTGACTCTTGAAGAGAGATCACCTGTGTTTGTCCCCTGAAAGAGCACGTTGGGCACATAGCAATGAAGCCACCCTGGGTGACAGAGACTACTGCAATGGAGCATAGGACCTGGGGTGAGATGTGGCAAGAGGTGAATTGGGAGGCTTCAGACCACCCAGGATCTGTATGTTAATGTCTTACACCCTTATCTCATCTATCACCCACCTATAAACTTTAAAAGACACAATTAGTTCTTCTTATTCCATATTATCAACTATTTTTGTCATGAATTTTCTGTCAATAATTCAAACTAGATAAAATGAAAAGTTAAAAGCTGTGTGTGTGGGGGGGGCTGGAGAGATGGCTTGATGGTTAAGGTGCTTAACTGCAAAGCCAAAGGACCTTGGTTTGACTCCCCAGGACCCATGAAAGCCAGATGCACAAGGTGGTGCATGCCTATGGAGTTCGTTTGCAGTGGCTGGAGGCCCTGGAGTGTCCATTCTCTCTCTCTTTCTCCCCCACCCCTGTGTGTGTCTGCCTCTTTCCCTCTCTCAAATAAAGAAATAAATAAAATTTTTTTAAAAGTTGTGAAGGGAACATAAGAGAGGGTATGTGAGGGTGAATATAATTAAAGCTTATCACATACATGTATGAAAATGCCAGAGTGAAACCTAGTACTTTGTACAATTAATATATACTAATAGAAAGGAAAATAAAAAGAGATGTCAACATTGTTCTTCCTATCTCCTTATTTAACCATCTAGTCCTATTCAACCATGAATTTTTCTTCCCATTGATATAACATATTACAAAAACATAAATGTGGGTAGATACCAACCATTATTTCTTCTGTCTTTATTTGTATATATGAGGCTATTGACTTTTTTTTTTGTTTTTTTTTTTTTTTGTTTTTCGAGGTAGGGTCTCACTCTAGCCCAGGCTGACCTGGAATTCACTATGAAGTCTCAGGGTGGCCTCGAACTCACAGCGATCCTCCTACCTCTGCCTCCCAAGTGCTGGGATTAAAGGCGTGCGCCACCACGCCCGGCATATTGACTTTTTTTTGACTTAATAAAATTTTATTTTTCCAAATGTACAGTCAGTTGAGTTGAACCTGTTCATGCATCTTCACCAGCAGGGTGGGCATCTCCACCCTTGGTATTTCTGGTGTAAATCATGTGAGCTCTGTGCTCATTTGAAATCAGTTTGGTAAGTCCTTTACTAAAGAGCTCCTGCAGGGCTGCCCTGGCCAGGGAACCGCGGGTCTTCAGTCTCTCAGAGACCACAGCAGCAATATTACGCTCATAATTGGGAACTTCTTTACAGAGTTTGTTGTAAGTAGCTTTGCCAAATAGGACGAGGTTGTTGAGCTTGCCCCAAACTTTGCCTTTGGACCACGTCTTCTTTTTGGCCTTGCCCCCAGACTTGTAAACTGGGTCTTTGTCTTTCTTAGCAGACTTCCTGGACTCTTTTTTCTTCTTGTTGCCCTTGGGTGGCATGGTGAAGCTTGGAGAGCTGTCTTGACTTTTTAAATTAATTTTATATCCTATTTATTTACCAAATTATATTCTTATTTTTATTAATTCTTCCACTTTTTCCATATAGTCATGTTATCTGCAGAGATAGATAGAAGTTTTTGTATTTTTTTCAGTTGTTTGGCTAAGTGCTGTTTTGATATAGTTACATTGACTAATACCTTTGTTTCCAGTGTGAAATAATGATAGATTTTGTTATCATCTTTGTCTTTTTCCTACTTACAGTAATTTTCCTATTAAAGAAGTAGTTACCTTTTGGATAGAAGTATTCTTCAATTTATATTTATTTTAACATAAAAGGGTATTGAATTTTGTCAGATGCAGGCATTTATAGAAGCAGTAATCTGATTTTTCTCTTTAGTTTTATATTTTATGTGTTTGTTTGTTTGTTTGAGAGAGAGGTAGAGAAGAGAAGGATAGAGAGATAGACAGAATGGGCATGCCAAGGCCTCCAGCCACTGCAAGAGAACTCCAGACCCATGTGCCACCTTGTACATTTGGCTTACGTGGGTACTAGGGAATTGAATCTGGGTCCTTAGGCTTTGCAGGCAAGCACCTTAACCACTAAGCCATCTCTCCAGTCCCTTCTTTAGTTTTATTAATATTATGAATCATATTAACATATGATATCCTACTGTGGAACCACTTACATTCTTGCTGTATACTTTGTAATAATGCATTGTTTTTAAATATGCTGGTGGCCATGGATTACCTGCCAGAGCTAAAAGGTAAGACCCTATTACTGCAGGTACAACAGGCTGCAGTCAAAGTACATAAAGAGACCACACTGGAACTGAGATGGCAACCAGTTTCTTCTGGATTGCCCTCATAACACTGGAAAGTGCTATTGAAGCTGGAGGTAATGGTCACCAACAGTGTGAATAAGCAGGAGATCTTGGAAGCCACTAAATGTACCAGCTGGGCAAGAAGTACACACATGTGTACATGTGGCACACAGCCAATGCGGGTAATCAATGCAGATCGGATATGAGACCTTCTCAGTGGAAGAGAACTCGTACCTGGTACCTGGAGCCAATCACAATCCCATGGATAGGAAACCTAAGCTCCAGAGAGAGCCTCCACTGCCCTTTGGCTAAGAAGAATGGGTATTCATCAAAAAGTCTCTCAGATAACTGTGCTTTTCCTTTTAATCCAAGCTCTCACTCAAATGGAGAACCTGTTTGATTTTACAGGTGCCAGACAACACTGAGGAGACCCAGGATCCACCAACACAACAAGAAAAGAAAGGCAAGGTCCGACCACAAGATGTGTCACCTCAACCACATCTGCCCATGTCCAGGAGACATTACAGAGGAAGCAGCTACACAAGTCCTGTCCTCAGTGCTGGGCTGACAACCAGCTCCAGGGACATGGTGACAGACACTGTGATCACTCACAAGTCACCAAAGTGAAAATCCATAGGCTACAGAGAACTCAACCCTGAATCAGACTTCTAACATATCCGCCAAAGCTCAGGGAACACTGCTGAAGGAGGGGTGGAAAGACTGCAAGAGCCATGGTGGAGGGGGTGGGAAGGATAGCCTGAGACATGCCCCCCCCCCACTGACTGGGGCCTTCAGGACCCCAGAGTGAATACTAATAACCCTACTGAGGAGGGCCCTCAGTGGAAGGAGGGATAGAGAGAGGCTCTAAAGGTATAATCTATTTTTTTCATGAAGGAGGGAATTGGCATGCCAGGGCCTCTCACTGCTGCAATCTAACTCCAGATGTGCGACCTTGTGCATGTGTCACCTTGTGTGTCTGCTTTACATGGGATCTGGGGAGTGGGACATAGGTTCTTAGGTTTTGGCAGGCAAGCACCTTAATCACTCAGCCATCTCTCCAGCTCAGGGTATAACCTTTTAAAAATAAAATTTAATTAAAAAGAAATAAAGAGAGCAAAGAGTAAAATTAAACATGTTGTTAGTACTCTTTGGTGATATTTAGGATTTTTCTATTAGTCTACAGTTTTCTTTTGATGTGTCCTTTTGTCAGGTTTGATGTTAATTCCACACTCACTTCTTAAGAGATTTGGGGCATTTTCTTTCTTTTCTAATGCTCTCAACTGGGTTAAAGAGTATTATGATTATTTAATCTTTTACAGTTTAATAGAATTAACTTTTGAAGCTATCTTTTAACATTTATTTATTTATTTATTTGAGCGAGCAAGAGAGGGAGAGAGAGAGAGAGAGAGAGAGGGAGAGAGAGAGAGAGAGAGAGAGAGAGAGAGAGAATGGGCACGCCAGGGCCTCCAGCCACTGCTAACAAACTCCAGACACATGTACTACCTTGTGCATCTGGCTTACATGGGTCCTGGGGAATCAAACCAAGGTCCTTTGACTTTGCAGGCAAACGCCTTAACTGCTAAGCCATCTCTCCAGCCCCAAAGCTATCTTTTTAAATGCAAATGACTCAGTTTTACCCCAGCTTTACAAAGTATGGGTTATTCTCTCTCATATGTGTATATATGTATATAGATATATACATATATATTAGTACTTGGTAGGTAGAGGCAGGAGAGTGGCAAGTTCAAGGACAGCATGAGCTACATAACAAGCCTTATCTCAATAGCCACATATACAATATATGATTTGTATACTTTTGTCTATTTATAATTAATATACAATATAGTTATGCCCTATGCTATATAGAAAATTCCTCTGAATTAAAACATTCCCTCCTGGAGGGAGGAGGGACTCAAAAGATCAACCAGTCTGGAAGAACGGAAACTGTCAGTGGTCACATGACCATTCCCCAAGGCTATAGGAGTGGTAAACAGCTATTGACTAACCATTGTTGGGCAGCAATGGGCGAATTCCCTCCTGTGGGGAGGAGGGAGGCTTAAGAGGCTCTTTCCAACTAGCTGAGCACCTTGCAAGTGCAGCCTTGTACTTGAGACTCTCCCACCTGCCCTCCAGGCCACCTGGAAGTCTGCAGTATGCTTGAGAGAATCCACTCCCATAAGTCAGCTGTCACCTATGCTTGGGTGGGCTTTTTGGTAATGCAGCTGCCTTTGAGTCACCCATGCTCCTGTAAGCAGCCCCTCATTCTGCTCTGTAATTAACCCCAGTGAACTCATTGGTTCACCAAAGCTGGATTTTGGTGCAATTGTATTTTGGTCTTTCAACTGTGCCCTATCTGCCCTGAATAGGTGTGTTCACATCTCCCCAGAAAAAAAAAGTTTCCTGTGACACCATGTTATATAATTACATATTTACATATTTAAACTCCTCCATCCCCATCCATAGACTTTGCGTTTTGGAACCAGTATAGGGTACAGCAACTCACTTGGCCGCTTTTAGGAGCTACAAACAACATTGTAACTGTAATGTTAAGGATGGTTTAAGGAAACAAGCAAGATTGGAAGATGAAAATACAGAAAGCTATTGGCAGTCATACAGACGACAAACAGTGACATCCTGAAATAAAGCTATAGCAACAGGAAGGAAGCCTGCACATGAGGGGAAAAAAAGGTGTCAGTGGTAAAAGCCATATGAATGGTTGCCAATGTTATGTTGAAGGATAGAGTGAGATAAGGGACAAAGATAAGTGTCATGTGTGTAAGAAGAGGAAAAACATCTGAAAGTCCATCGATTTATAAAGAGATGTGGCATTTGCATACAATGGAATGTTGCTCCGCAGTAAAGCACGGATAAGCCTTGAACACAGGGAAGAACCCAGCCAAAAAGATCAAACGTTGTGGTTACATTCTCATTCCTACAAAACGTCTGCAACAGGCCAGTGTAGAGAGAGGTGGTGGCGGTGAGAAGAGATGAGTCTCTGCTGGTGGACCTGAGGGTTCTTTTTAGATGTCTAAGCCGTTCTGGATTGTGGTGACAGTTGCACACTTCCGCGCACACACTGAAAACGGAGTTGCATGGAATGTGAGTGGCATGTACGTGACTTATAGCTCATTAGTGTTGACTTCTATTCTTGTTTGTATGTGCATGCGGTGTGCGTGCATGTGTATGTGTGTTCATGAGCCTTGTATGCTTGTGGGGGTGCATTGTGTGCGTGTGTATGCATGTTCATAAGCATGTGTATGTGGGGGGGGGTGCGTTGTGTGCGTGTGCACAAGTGTGTCTGTACATGTGGAGGCCGGGCATATATGTCTGCTGTCTTCCTCTGTCACTTTCCACCTTATGTATTGAGACAGTCTCACGTCACAGACTTGGGTGCTCTAGGCAGCGAGCCTTCCCCGGGGGGATTCCCCAGCCTGTGTCCCACAAGTGCTGGGGTTGCAGAGCTATGCCACCCGGCCCAGTGGTTGCCTGGATGCTGGCATCCTAACTCAGATTCTCTCACTTTCGCAGCAAGTGCTTTACCATCCGAGCGTCTCCCCCTGCCGCTACGTGTCATTTTTTTTTAAAATTTTTATTTATTTATTTGAGAGCGACAGACACAGAGAGAAAGACAGATAGAGGGAGAGAGAGAGAATGGGTGCGCCAGGGCTTCCAGCCTCTGCAAACGAACTCCAGACGTGTGCGCCCCCTTGTGCATCTGGCTAACGTGGGACCTGGGGAACCGAGCCTCGAACCGAGGTCCTTAGGCTTCACAGGCAAGCGGTTAACCGCGAAGCCATCTCTCCAGCCCATTTTTTAAAGATCTCGATGGCATGAATCCTAGGTATTGCACTTACAGGATCAAACAGGTGGTGATGCCAGCTGCCAATAATGGCAGTAAAGAAAGAGTGGTAGGTTTGGAAAGAGCCATTGATGAATTTTAAAAACATTGTGCTGGGATTTGTGGTACACACCTTTAATCCCAGCACTCAGGAGGCTGAGGTAAGAGGACTGCCGTGAACTCAAGGACAGCATGGAGCAACAGAGTGAGTTCCAGGTCAGCCTGGGCTAGGAATAAAATTCTACCTCAAAAAAACCCTCACCCAAAATGAAAAATTAAAATAATAATATTTTTTGCTTGTGTGTGTATGAGAGAGAGAGAGAGAAAGAGGGGCATACAAGTGTGTGCCCCATGCACTTGCCCACAGCAGAGCGTGCTAACGTGCAGCGGCCGGGGCAGAGCTTGGGTATTCTGCTCCGTCACTCTTCCACTTGTTCAGATTGAAGCCGTAGTCTCTTACTGATTCCAGAGCTTGCTGATTTTTCATGAGCTGCTGTGATTCTTGGGTCTCTGCTCCCCTAAAGAACTGGGGTTACAGATGTGCGTGGCTATGCCCAGCTGTTTAGTGGGTCTTAGGGATTGAAGTTCAGTGGCCTCTCAGGCTTCCTCTGGCCCACGTGCTTCACGGGAAGTGTTCTTAACCGCTGAGACACGAAATGCAGCCCAAATGTGAAGTCCGAATAGGCTGTTTGGTGGTGGTAGAGGAACTGTGGAAAGTGGGCCACTGAGGCTGATTTTTAAAATGCATATTTTTATTTATTTGAGAGAGACAGAGAGAAAGAAAGAGAGAGAGAGAGAGAGAGAGAGAGAGAGAGAGAGAGAGAGAGAGAGGGAATATATGGGCGCTTCAGTGACTCTTGCCACTGCAAGCGAACTCTGGATGCATGCACCACTTTGTGCCTCTGGTTTTATGTAGGTACTAAGGAATCAAACCTGGGATTTGCAAGCAAGCTCCTTTAACTGCTGAGCTATCTTCCCAGCCTGAGGCTGCTTTTGAAGAATGTATCTGCCTTGGCTTTGCCCCTTTCTTGTTACCGGTCTCTGTTTACCAGATGCCAGGAAGTGCGCAGCTTCTCCGTACCATGCTCTTTCACTGTGACGTTTCTGTTTTGCCATAGACCTAAAATTCACCTAACCAGCCACCCATGGGCTAAAACCTTGGGAACTGGGGGCCCAGAAAAAATCTTTTCCTTTTGCAGTTATTCACACCAGGTATTTTGTCATCGCAGTAGTGAAAAAGTGGCTAGCATGCCCTTGAGAGAAAATAAACATCTGCTCTGACTGTCTTTGCCCCTGGGGCTCATGGAGCAGGAATCTGTTTGAAGAAGAATGGGGGTGATTGGATAGGTGGTATGTTAAGCAAGCTAAGTGAGTTTAACACTAAGACAGGTTAGAACATCAGCCTCAGAATGAATCAAACCATGGAGGAAAGCTCATTTCAGAAACTTGAAGTTTTTCTTATTTTTGTTGACTAAGCCTTCAAATTGACTTCTCACATGGAGGTTGAAAGCAGGTTCTCTAGCAAATTGGCATCCTGGGGAGAGCCAGGTACTTTGAAAAATTCTAATTAGGAAAAGTTAAAGGTTATGTAAGCCCAGCTGCCAAATTGACTGCCTGACCTTAACAGCCAGACAGTATCTACCTTCCTTGCTTACATTCTCATCCTTAGCCAGGAATTCATCTAGAAATAGAATTTAAAATGCTAGCGTAAAGTTGTGTGATGACTCTAGCCTAAAAGTTATTCAGGAGCTTGGTATAGTTGCTGCGATTCTGGCATAATGTCTTTACTTATCTAGGCACCTACAGTCCCCTCTTTGGCTTCAGCTTTACCTAACCCAGGAAGAGGACAGGAGTGTTTTGTAAATCATATTGCATCCATAGAACCTTTGTCTCTTGAGAAAATTACTACATTAAAAGAAAAAGCTCAGGATATGAGGCCAGGGAGATGGCTCAGTATGTAAGAACACTTGCTCTGAAAGCAAGAGGACCTGAGTTTGATACCCAGCATCCACTTAAAAAGTATGGGGCTGGAGAGATGGCCCAGTGGTTAAGGAACTTACCTGCAAAATTTAATGACCTGGGATTGATTCCCCAGTACCCATGTGAAGCCAGATGCATAAAGTGACACATGTACCTAGAATTCATTTGTAGTGGCTAGAGACCCTGGTGTGCCCATTCTCTCTCTCTCCACTTGTAAATTAAAATAACTTCATTAAAAAGCCAGACATGTGTTGGGAGCTATGAACCAAACCTCGGCCATGTTAACAAAAACCACCATATAGCAAGTTAAGTTTCTACTTCCTCATCTAATATTCAACTACCAGAAACAAAGGGATCTACGCTTGGCTGATTACTCCCCCATGCTGCCGGTAGCTGATGAAGAAACAAAGGCATTGCAGCTTAACCAATAACTCTGTGATCTTTGGCCTGATTACGTCCCCTTCCCCCTACAACCGTATATAAACCTACATGTAAGAATAAACTTTCGAGGCCTTGACAAACACCTAGCATGGTCTCCTTCTTGTGTCTGCTTGCCTTCTCCCACTCAGGTTAACTTCCCCTTGGGTCCTTGTTCAACTCCCCGCTGGCCGGGGCAGACATGGGGGCTGGAGAGATGGCTTAAGTTAAGTACTTGCCTGTGAAGCCTAAGGACCCCAGTTCAAGGCTCCATTCCCCAGGACCCACGTTAGCCAGATGCACAAGGGGAGCATCTGGAGTTCGTTTGCAGTGCCTGGAGGTTCTGGCGTGCCCATTCTCTCTCTCTGTCACTCTCAATTAAATAAACATGAACAATTATTTAAAAAAAAAAAAAAAAAGCCAGACATGGCATGCGTGCCTGTAATGCCAGCTCTTTTGGAGGGTGGGGAGTACAGAGACAGGAGAATGGCTGAGGCTCCATGATCATCACCACAAGACAGTGGAACCCCAGTTTCTGTGGGATTCTATCTCACAGAAATAAGACAGCAAAACAACAGAAGAGAACATGTGACATCTCCCTTGGCTCCACATACATGTACATGGGATATATGTGTCCCCACACATGTGTATGTACCACACCCCCTCACATTCTATACATGCACATACCAAAACAAATAAACAAGGTAATTTTATAAAGTCATATATTCTGTTGCCTATAGAAAAATATAACTGGATACAGTCCAACTCATAAATGACATTATTCTTCCCCCAAATAAATAAATTAGTAAATAATAATGAGTCTGGAGACCACATCATCAATAAATTATTTCACTAACTTTGGTTTATAAAACATTCTAAACCAATTACTGCCTCTCTTTACTTGCCAAAACAAATGTGGTCACAAATCATAGCTATGCATAAATTATAATGGATCCAAATTCCATTGTCTTTAAATAGGTGTTTTTTTTTGTTCCTCTGAACTGATTCTGGTTATTTATTGAAAGCCCTGGATATGTGATGTCTTCATATCTACAAAGTAATCTTTGAGCTTTCATCATTGGACTCATTCATCCATTCAATTAATATGTACTGAGAACCTATGACCTGTTGCATGCAGGAGCAGGGATACAGCAGAGCACTTTCTTTTGTTCATCCTGGGACATCATAGGATTTTTCTTTACATGCTGCAGCAGAGTAGATGGAAGGAATTTTTATCACTACCTCTGCTGAGGAAATTCACTATGCAGCACTCATCCTGAAATATGCTAAGGAGGGCTAGAGAGATGGCTTAGCAGTTAAGGCACTTGCCTGTGAAGCCTAAGGACCCAGCTTCAGTCCCCCAGTACCCATGTAAGCTATATGCACATGGTGGCATATGCATCTAGAGTTCATTTTCAGAGGCTGGAGGCCTTGGCATGCCCATTATCTTCTCCCTTTGTTTCTCTCTCTCTTATAAATGCATAAGAATACCCCCCCTCAAAACAATTTAACAAGGAAAAAGGATATGCTACAAATATTTTCTTGCAATGTCCCCAAAATGCTATATGCCAATGCTACTCTGACATCTGGGCCCCAAAACAAAGCTTCTTCATGAAAAATAAGATAAAATTAAGTTCTATAACTCCAGAGTCTTGAAACACATCCATCAACATATACCCCTCTTCTCTGACCTGCTCCAGTTACCCTAATAAAACACCTGGGTATGTCAATGAAAGCAAGTGCTCATGAGGCATGGGTGCTGTATCTGTATCACCATCTATTCAAGGAGTGTCTGCACTTGAGCAGAAATGGCTTTTGGCATTACATGGCATACTTCAAAAGTTTGGCTTGCAGTGTAGGGAATGAAGCCACTTGGAAATTCTGCCCAGAGCTATGGTAACAAAGCACACAGCAGCAGCTCAGTGAACTCTGCCCTTCATTGGTAGGCTGAAAGGAGCCTTTTATTGTAGCTGACTTAATTGGAGGTAAATATGGACAATAGAGAGCTTGAAGGGCATAGTGCTGAGTCAGAAGTCAGAAGATTTGGTTACTGGCGTGGTTTGAATGTGAAATGTCCCCCATAGGCTCATGTGTTTGAACACTTGGCACTGTGGCACTGTTAGGAAAGGTTGTGGATCCTTTAAGCAGTGCAGCCTTGCTGGAGCAAGTGGATCGCCAGCAACAGGTCTTAGAGTTTTGTAGCCTGGCTCTCTGCTTCCTGACTATGAAAACAATGGGACCATCTCTGCTTCCTGCTCTGGCCTGTCATGCCTTCGATGCTATGATGGACTCTATGCCCTCTGGAACTGTAAGCCAAATAAACTCTCCCCTGAGTTGCTTTTGGTCAAGGATTTGCTCACAGCAGTGAGAAAGGTAACTGATACAGCTACCTTTAGAAACTTCCAGGCAAAGCTTAAATGTGGTCAAGAATAGAATTCAACTTCCATGACTGAGAAATCGTGTTGTCCAGGAGAGCATGTGGCAACTTCCAAGGGCAATGAAAACGAACCAGAATTAACCAAACAACACAGGCACTCTCCCAACCAAACACTTTTACTGAGAAGTTTGCTCTGTGAGAACAACTGATAAGTTAAATAAAATGTGCCACACACTTGAGGATCCATGATAGTCTTGCAGACATCAAGAACAATGTCACTCAATAGTTCTTTACCATGACAGGGAATCCAGCATAGAGCTATGATGTCTGTAATAGCTGGTCGCATGCATTTACAACTAGAATGTACTAAGAAATTGTGAGGTTTGGCTTCTGAGGGTAAGAAAGAGCTTTGTTGGAACTGGTCTAGAAGCAGTTGTGGAGAAGCTTGCTGTGTTCTGTGAGCCCATGTCCGGAGAACTGGTGCAGCATTGTATTGCATAGAAGTGGACTGGTGTGAGCAAACAGACATGGAACAAAAAGAAATGAAAGCTGCGGGCTGAAGACAACAGCTTGATTCAGCGGCCATTGCTTGAGAGATCGCCATCATTGAGGTTGGGCCAGAGGTTCTGCACTGGGGCTGCAGAAAGGATGCGGACCTTTATGAAAGTATGGAGCATGAATGCTGGAGGAGTGTCCTGCACTTCAGAGTTGGCTCAATTCTTCCTTGTATTGACAAACTGGTAGCCAAATGCAGAAAAGAGAGGGCCATTGGATGTGCAACACAGGTTTAGATTTTTGGAAATAGCAATGTGAGGCAGGGTTATTGGAAGTCCCTATGTAGAGGCCCGATGGAGCCATGAGGATGAACTGCGGGTTGCAGTGGAGACCCAGTGGAGATGCCAGGACTATGGGATGTCTGCCAAGGAGAGCTACAGGCACGGGATGGATTGCTCCCCTGGCTGTGAGCATCTGAGCTGGAGGGGTGGAATTGGAATTCCAGAGACCTGTCCCTGGTTGGAAATGTTGGACTTAGAGCTACAGGACTTGATGCTTGCCTGTTTTGTTTTAGATCTTGTATTGGTTCGATCTTTCTTTACAATGTTCAATGCCATCTTTTGAGTGTGAATGTTTATTCTGTGCCATTATGTTTGTTTGCTTGGTTGGTTTTACAGCTAACAGTTAAATGACCTTGGACTATAGGGATGTTTGAACACTACTGAGATGGATAAAAACTATGGGGACTTAAAAAAAAATTTATTAGCATTTTCCATGATTATAAAAAAAATCCCATGGTAATTCCCTCCCTCCCCACTCCCACACTTTCCCCTTTGAAATTCCATTCTAAAAACTATGGGGACTTTTAAAGTTGACTGAATGCATGGCATTTTTACATCATGAATGGTCATAAATTTATGATCATATGGGAAATGTGGTGGTTTGAATTTGGTGTCCCCCATAAACTCATGTGTTCTGGATGCTTGATCCCCAGCTGATGGCAATTTGGGAATTGGAGTCTTATTGGAGGAGGTGTGTCATTGGGGGTGGGCTTATGGTGTGTTATAGCCACTCCCTTGTTTGCTAGTGTTGGGCACACTACCCTGCTGCTGATTATCCACCTGGTGTCAGCCAGGAAGTGATGTCCAGTTGCTGCTCATGCCATGTTTTATTCTGCCATCACTGAGTTGTCCCTCAAATCTATAAGTCAAAAGAAATCCTTTCCTTCCACAAGTGGCTTTTTGTCAGGTGCTTTGTGCCAGCAACACAAAGGTAACTGCAACAGCATGTATCCTTTTTCTAGAATATGGATTACTATTATATAAACTATTCTGCAAGTTGACTTTCATCATTAAATAATTTAAATTGCATGCCTTTACATGTCAGTAAATAAAATGTTACATCCCTTTGAAATCTTGTATATATCCCATTGTATTGATATAACATTATTTAATTATCTAATTTGCTGTTGGTAGACATTTGGGTTATTTCCAATTTTTGATTATTAGAGATTATAATGCAATTAGCATCTGTATACATTCATATTTATGCAATATATAAGCATTCTAGGTGATAAACCACTGGACATTGTATTGTCTGATCATATGGTATATGCATTTATACTGTTAATAAATATTTACCAAATTACCTCCTAAGTGTTTATACCAATTAACACTCCCATTGGTAATGATTGAGCTCACCTGTATTTCCAATGCATCCTTTGTACCAAGGCACTGACTAGTTCGTTTGGGGATGTGTCTCTTGCCTCACAAAAACATTGTGATGATGGCCTTACCTCTTGTTCTAATTTGCTTTATTTTCATTTAACTTTTTGTAACTTCCATTTAGTTCTAAGGGAGGGAGAAAGAAATGCGCATTTTGTTTTCAGTATGTTCTTAGAAGATACAGGCATTTATTTGCATTATTCCATTCGTGTTACTATATTAAAGTGATTAAGAGAAGGTTAATTTATTTATTTTGGTTTTTCAAGGTAGGGTTTCACTCTAGCTCAGGCTGACCTGGAATTCACTATGTAGTCTCAGGCTGGCCTCAAACTTACAGTGATCCTCCTACCTCTGCTCTCCCCTCCCCCACACCCAAAAGGTGCATGCCACCATACACAGCCCTAATTTACTTATTTATTTATTCAGTTTTGGTTTTTCTTTGAGGTAGGGTTTCACTCTAGCCCAGGCTGACTTGGACCTCACTATGTAGTTTCAGGGTGGCCTTGAACTCACAGCAATCCTCCTACCTCTGCCTCCCAAGTGCTGGGATTAAAGGCATGTGCCACCACTCCCAGCCCTAATTTATGTTTTTTAGGAGGTTTATTTTGGCTCATAATTCTACAGATATAAAGTGATAGGGCTGCATCTGGTCATGGCTTTCTTGCTGGTAGAATCCTAAGCCAGTGTTAGGTATCACAGGGCAAGAGACAGAGAATGTGTGTATACAGGGGGCTGGTTCTGGGGATTGAACCCCTCAGAGCTTTGGGCACTGTACACCAATGCTATGACAACTGAACTACATCCTCAGGCTCTGGGATTTTACTTTTACATCTCTGTGAACAGATGCCTAACTGAAAGGTTTAGCTTGGCTCACAGTTCCAAAGGGATTTCAGTCCATTGTGGTAGGAAAAGTAGAAAGGAGTCACTCTGTCTGTGGCAGTGGGAGCATGAGACACAGCCACTGTGCACATCATAATTAACCAGGAAGCAGAACAAGTGGCTGGAACCAGAGGCAGGTAAAGCCTTTAAAGACTCCTCCTTAATGGTCCACTCTCACTGGCCAGGTCCTATCTCCCAAGGGCTGCCCAGCCTTTAAAGCACAAGAAATCAAAACACGAGCCTATGAGGACACATTATAGAATCAAACCATAACACAGGGCCTTACAGTATAGCTCAGGTCGGCCTTGAACACAACTATGGAGCCCAGACTGGCTTCTCTTCTCTTCGCTTCTGGCCACAAGTGTTCAATCAAGAGGCCTTTACCTTGACAGCACTATCTAATTTTTATCACTTTCCAAATGTTCTACCTTTAAAAATCGTGGATGAATTATCTTTCGTTCCTCTAAATACCTCAGCATAGAGGTCACATTTCGGTAGATAAACCCCTTAGGGGGACAGAACGTATTCCCAAACCACAGCGACTAGTCCAAGTTACAAATACATGCAGATAAACTGCTCACTTAGATGTGAAATTTAACTACCTGGAGGAAGAAAGATGCTCCTTTCATATCCTATAGACAGGAAAGCACATTCCTCATGTCTCCTTGTTATTGTTTGTTGACTCATTCATTCACACTTAGGCTTGCATTCACGCAGTCACTCAATATTTCAGTCAGCTGGGTTCCGGGCACCACGCTGATCATTCTGGCTATGGAGATAAAATGCAGTTTCTGCCTTCAGAATCACAGTCGTCATAACCTGGTAGAAAAGACAAAAGGGAGCCTCTGGTTTACAGTGGAGTGAGAAAGTGCTGCTTTCACAGGTGAGGGTCCCGGAGAGCCACGGGGTTCGGGAAGTGCACACCTGACAGGGAAGGTTCGGAGAAGGATAGGAATCTGAGTCTGGCAACCAACACATCTGACTAATCAGGAAGGAATTGGCTAGAAGGCTCAGCAGTGGTACACTAAAGGACAATCTCTGGCTGGTAGAAAGCTGCATTTTGTAAATACTTTTCTCCTTTACTCTTAGCTTCATGATGAAAATTCTTTAAAAAAATTTATTTATTGATTGATCCATTTATTTGAGAGAGGGAGTAGATACACACACACACACACACACACATACACACACACACACACACACAGAGAGAGAGAGAGAGAGAGAGAGAGAGAGAGAGAGAGAGAAAGAGAGAGATTGAGAGAGAGAGAGAGATTGAGAGAGAGAGAGAGAGAGATTGAGAGAGAGAGAGAGAGAGAGAGAGAGAGATTGAGAGAGAGAGAGAGAGAGAGAGAGAAAGGGCACATCAGGGCCTCTAGCTATTGCAAGCAAATTCTAGACACATGTACCACCTTGTGCATCTGGTTTACATGGACACTGGGGAAATCAAACCTGGAACCTTAGGCTTCACAGGCAAGTGCCTTAACTGCTAAGCCACCTCTTTAGCTCCATAATGAAAACTCTTTATTTTTATTTATTTGACAGAGAAGGTGGGGGGAGAGAGAACAGGCGCACCAGGGCCTCTAGCCATTGCAAATGAACTCCAGATGCATGTGACCCCTTGTGCATCTGGCTAATGTAGGTTCTAGGGAATCAAACCTGGTTCCTTTGCTTTGCAGGCAAATGCATTAACCGCTAAGCCATCCCTCCAGCCCATGAAAATTCTTAAGTGAAAAGAATCTTAACTTTGACTTTGTTGAAAAGAAGGGAAATGGAAGAAATGGGACTTTTATCCCATCTATTAAAATGAGCGGGAGGTTTAATGCCTATGTGTCTGCATGTTCTCAGCTGAATTTTCTACCTTGTTGTCACAGATGAGACCTGTGGAAGGGTAGCATGCGTCTTGGTATTTATACCAGTGATAAAAATTTATCCTAGGCAAGAGCTGTGGACCAACATTTGACTGACAATTTATGAGTCAAATGTGGAAACAACCTGAATGTTTGCCCATAGGAGATAGATAAATGTTGAGATAAGCCCATGAAATAGCATACATATAGCCATTGAAATCATGTTTTCAAAAGCTATGTGGTAGATGATCATGGTAGCATATGCCTGTCAATCCAACACTTGGGAGGCTGAGCCAGTTGGATCGTGAGTCTACAGCCAGCCTAAGCTAGTATCTCAGTTAGCTTTCTTGCTTCTATGGCACACGGTTCCAGCAAGTACAGTCCATCGTGGTAGGGAAGGTATGACAGGCAAGAATTGGAGCAGAGCTCTCCCATTGTGTTCACAGCCAGGAGGCAGAAGGCAAAAAGGAAGTGGAGCTAGGAGACAGAACCTTAATGCATAGTGACCCACTTGCTCCAGCAAGTCCTAAAGGTTCCGCATCCTTCCCACATAACATCACCAACTGAGGATCAACCAAGTGTTCAGATACTAGGACCTCGAGCCTATGGAGACATTTTATATTCAAAACATCACAAGACTAAAAAGACAAAAACAAAAATTATATAGCAAGGTCATAAAACGTTTTAAGTAAAATAGTAAGCCCCAAATGATACCATGAACTCACCTTCATAATAATGATGAATTATATGTATTTGTACACACGTCTCTGTCAATACACACAAATGTACACATATAGTTACATTTATACCCAAACACAAATACCTGTTTATATTTTCTGTCAGTCAGGACACACCCTGAATTGTGCTACACCCTGAAATTTCTGCCACTTACAGCATCAAAGTCTATTTCTCCATCAGTTGCAGTTTTCTTGTTGCTGGGACAAAATACCCAATCAAAAGCAGCTGCTGGGATGAAAGATTTTATTTTGGCTTACAGTATCTAGGGGAAGTTTATGATGGCAGAGAAAGCATGGCATGAGCAGAGGCTGGACATCACAATTTGCCACAGCAGGTGGGGGACAGCAACAAGAGAGTGAGCCAAGCTCTGGCAAGGATGAGCTCACCATCACCCCCAAAGCCCACCCCCAGTATCACTCCTCCTCCAGAAGGGTTTCACCTCCCAAGCTGCCCCTGGGGACCAAGCACTGGACACATGAGTTTATGAAGGACACATGATTCAAGCCGTAACACCATCATACTGCCCATCTGTCACGAGTCAGAGGAGTTTCTGTATTCCTCATGGACTCTCTGGAAACCATGCAGGTCACACAGTCTTCATCCTAAACTCCCATAATTTCAGATGCAGAGAAAAGAAAACATGGACCTCTGAGCTGGCTCTGAACATAGGTTCAATGGGATAGGGAAGGGCTGTAGGTACCTGTGAACAGCATTACTGCCTACTGCATTTATATAGCTAAAGATATGAGAGGAGTGGGATATGAATGGGAAAAAGCTCACTGAAAATTCACCTCACTCTCCTGATGGGGTGGGGATGAGAATATCCATGGGATTTTTTTCCTCATACCTTTCAATGTTTCCCAATTTTATTTTAAAAATCTTGTGTCACTTTACTTTCCTAGATATTATTTTATTGTGTTCTCTAGGTACTTGAAATACTGTAAAGTAAAACACCCTGTGGTGGTTTGAATCAGTTGTCCCCCTAGACTCACGTGTCCTGAATGCTTGCTTCTCGGCTGGTGGTGGCCTGGGAGGTGGAGCCATGCTGGAGGAAAGGGTGTCAGACCTTGAGGTTTAGTACCCTTCAGTTTGCTGGCATTAGTTCACAAGCCATTCCTGTTAGCTTTTATCTGCTGTGGTAGAGGTGACACCCAGCCTCTGCTTATGCCATGCTTTCCCCTGTCACCTTGAGAGTGTAAGCCACAATAAACCCTTTCCTACCACTGGCTGCTTTGGGTTGGGTGTTTTGTCCCAGGAATGTGAAGGTAACCATAATACATCCTCTTCATATCACCTCATTCTTATCCCAGCCCCTCCACCCAGAACTAACCATCAGCTGCAGTTTGGTACATCTTTCCACATTATTTTTATATAAGCATTCACAAACAGAAATATGAACAAACATAAATTTCTCTTATGAGAGAAAAAGAAAAGCAGCACACAAATTAATCAATATATATGATTTTTTAATAAACTATTTCCTCATAGAGAATGCATAATTCATCCATACTAGCTCAGCATCTTTAACAGCCTCCTAACTCATGAATTTATCTGCAAGCCACCACTCATGCTGTGTCCTCTGTATTTCATTTCCTACAAGGAGGTTTTTCAGCTTTCGGCCTGTCTTATCTGTACTCCACTGTTGATTTTTCACTTTGAAACTTCATTCTACATTTTTATGACACCTGGACTCTAGATGTGTATAAGGACCTCAGTTACCCCCATTTTCTTGAGGCCCCTTGGATTCTAGCCAGTGCTGCCTGCGTATATAGTCCAAGTGTCAATCTTCCCAGTCCAGTTGCTCACACACTGAGACAAGTGTCTGTAGACGTGTATTAGACTCAAATGGTACACAGCCTCACCTCATTGTACTTGAGGAAAAACTAGAATAATGACTCTTCCCATGGAGTGTGGGAGTATGTATGCTTAAAAAAATATTTAAGGCTGGAGAGATGACTTAGCGGTTAAGGTGCATGCCTGCGAAACCTAAAGACCCAGGTTTGATTCTCCAGGTCCCATATAAGCCAGATGCACATAGTGGCACATGCATCTGGAATTCCTTTGCAGTGGCTAGAGGCCCCAGTGTGCCCATTCTTATGCACACATTCTCTCTCCTTTTCTGTGTCTCTAATAAATAAAAATTTTTTTGAAAAAACCAAAAAATATTTAATATTATCTTAATTTAGAAAATAATCAATGAACTTAGTATTTTTCCATTAGAAAGTTTAAAAGTAAAACTTACAGATAAGTCATAGTAATGTTAACAAAGGAAACTAGATATGACTTATATGGGAACTCTGACTTGTAATTTTTTTCTGTACCTCTTATTTGAAAATTAAAACTTTACTTTTTAAAAAAGTAGTACTCACGATATCATTTTGACTAATGAGTAGACTCAGAAGTTGTAGAGCTTCTGCATTAAAGGTACAGTCTCTGAGACTTTATGTAGGAAACCAGTTATCTACTCTGTAGGCAAATATTATAGAGACAAAAAAGTCATAAATAACCACAAAAGTAATTTGAGCTAGAACATACAACAATTTCTGTGTGAGCTAGCAGAATAATGAAATTCAGATCTAGATGATAGGTCCCTATAATTTATTTATCATATCCATTTACATCCTGAAGAGTAAAAATTTTCTTATAACAGAACCTCATATTGAATAGCTAAAATAAAAATATTGAAAAATTGTATAGCAGCATTTTCAAAGTATATTCTGTAGAATAGGAGTGGGTATTGTATGAAAAATAAAGAAATTTTTACGTTCAAATAAGCTTGAGCAACACTACTCCCAAGAAATTGGGCAGAATTGGGGCGTCCCTGCCTGAACCATGGTGGTGGTTTGATTCAGGTATCCCCCATAAACTTAGGTGTTCTGAATGCTAGGTTCCCAGCTGATAGAGATTTGGGAATTGACACCTCAAGGAGGCAGTGCATTGTTGGGGGTGGGCTTATGGGTATTATAGCCAGTTTCCCCATGCCAGTGTTTGGCACACTCTTCTGTTGTTATTGTCCACCTTATGTTGGCCAGGCGGTGATGTCCACCCTCTGCTCATGCCATTGTTTTCCCCTGCCATCATGGAGCTTCCCCTAGAGCCTGTAAGCCAAAATAAGCCTCTTTTTAAACCCGGAAGCTGCTCTTGGTTGGGTGATTTCTACCAGCAATGCGAACCTGACTGCAACAACCACCAAAACCCATCTCCCCAGTTGCACTTTCAGGAAAGTGCTGTGATAATACAGCTAATTCAGTGTGTATGTCTACAATCGGGGCTCACCCCACCTGTGGTGGTTTGATTCAGGTGTCCCCCATAAACTTAGGTGTTCTGAATGCTAGGTTCCCAGCTGATGTATATTTGGGAATTAATGCCTCCTGGAGGGAGTGTATTGTTGGGGGCGGGCTTATGGTCTTTATAGCTAATTTCCCCATGCCAGTGTTTGGCACACCCTCCTGTTGCTGTGGTCCATCTTCTGTTGGCCAGGGGGTGATGTCCACCCTCTGCTCATGCCATCGTTTTCCCCTGCCATCGTGGAGCTTCCCCTCGAGCCTGTAAGCCAAAATAAAACTCTTTTTCCCAGAAGCTGCTCTTGGTTGGGTGATTTCTACCAGCAATGCGAACCGGAACCTCAGTGGCAACACAGTGTTTTATGCACATTTTTATTTCTTCAAGGACCCAGGCTTCATAAAACTGAGGTTTTTACTGCCTTTTTTTTTTTTTTTAACCAGGAGTGTGATAGTCTCGATTGCAGTGACAGCAGTGCAGCTCTTGGAAGACACTAGCAGTTGACCTGCTGGGAAATAAATGGATGATGCTTTGGCGCCAGCAGGGACAAAGGCGGTTAGTCTTAGAACTATTATGGAAACAGTCTTTAGCCTGGCAAGCTCTTAGGAAAAGGTCTATGGTATATCAAATGTCTGTGGTTTAATATGTCAAGAAAAGCTGGGATAGAGAAAAGAATGGGGGTTGGGAGGAAGGAACTGGGAACAGGAAAATCCAGGAGCCTGCATCCTTAAGGGAGATTGATCAGAACTTTGCTGAGAGTGTAAACTGTCTACTGCACACACTTAGAGGGAAATGGGGAAGTCAAGGGCATTGCACCAGTTGATGCTAAATACACACTCACACCTCAAAGGGAATAAGAGAGGGTTTATTCTGGAGCCAAATATGAGTGACTATGGCCTGGGAACACAGATTCAAGTTATCACAGATTCTTCAGCAATAGGGTCTTACCACTGGCCTTTGGTGAGTCATCAAGTACTCTCACAGAAGTCTGTCATTGTTTTGGGAAACCTTGTAGGTTTCTCTGATCAAAAGATCATTGTGGATGGTAGGCCCAAGCTGGAAGTGGGGGTTACAGGTCAGTGTCCACTAAGAAATTGAGGAAAAACATAACTAATATACAAGAGTTACAGAGGAGAGAGATAGAGGGGAGAGGGGCAGAGGGAGGGAGGGAAGAGGTAGGAGTTTTAGGTCAGTCTTGATCCTACCCTCTCCAGTGTCTTGTGGTTCAGGTGTTTCCTGTAAGGGTCTAGTGAAGGTTCAGCCATTTGGTCTGTCTTTTAGGAAGTAGAATTTTATGGTACCATTGCCGTTTGGGTCCGGATTACTGTTTTCCACCCTTTGATTCCTTCCCCGCCCTCCCATCCATCTTATTGTCTAGTCCATGAGGTGCTTGCTGGGTATGTAAGGCATCTTGGGCAGATTCAGGTTAGGTGTTGCAGATGAGACTATGTGTCGATTTTTTTTCTGTGATTGGGTAAGTTCGCTGAGAATGATCTGTTCCAGGTTCAACCATTTTTCCTCAAATTTCTTTATGTCGTTTTTTCTTACTGCTGTATAGAATTCCATTGTGTAGATATACCACATCTTTATTATCCATTCTTCTAATGATGGACATCTGGGTTGATTCCAGCTTTTAGCTATTACAAATAGAGCCGCTACAAACATGGTTGAGCAAATCTCTCTGGCTTTAGGTTTGAAGGTCTTAGGGTAGATGCCCAGTAATGGTATAACTGGGTCTGTTGGTATTTCTATAGTCAGCTTTTTCAGGAGTCTCCATATTGCTTTCCAAAGTGGTTGTACCATCCTTCATTCCCACCAACAGTGAATGAGTGTCCCTGCTTCTCCACATCCTTGCCAGCATTTATTTTCATTTGACCTTTTGATGTTGGCTATCCTTATTCGGGTAAGGTGGAATCTCATAGTTGTTTTAATTTGCATTTCTCGGATGATTACGGATGATGAACATTTTCTTAAGTGTGTGTTTGCCATTTGTATCTGTTCCTCTATGAATTGCCTGTTTAACTCTGTGCCCCATTTTGTGAGTGGGGTATTTGTCTTCTTATTGTTTAGACTTTTGAGTTCTTTGTAAATTCTAGAGATAAGGCCTCTATCAGTTGGATAACCTGCAAATATTTTCTCCCATTCTGTGGGTATTCTATTGGCTTTGCTTATTATATGCTTGTCTGTAAAGAAACTCTTCAGCTTCATATGATCCCAATGGTTGAGTGACTGTTTAAGAACTTGAGCCACTGGGGTTTTGTTCAGGAAGTCTTTTTCCATTCCTATATCATGGAAAGTACTTCTTAAATTTTCTTCCAGTAGTTTTCGAGTTTCTGGTCTTATGTTGAGGTCTTTGATCCATTTGGATTTGAGTGTAGTGCATGGTGAAATGTGTGGATCAAGTTTTAGTTTCCTGCATGTGGTTATCCAGTTTGTCCAGCACCATTTGTTGAAGATGCTATCTTTTTTCCAGTCTATATTGTTTGGGCCTTTGTCGAATATCAAGTTCCAACATGTTAACATTTTCAGGAAATTTTTGTACTTACAGAGCAAATGGAAGTTATAACTCAAAGCATACACTTGTGGAGTCCCCCCAAAATAACAGCAGTAAGGGGACTAAGACACAGCTCCACCCTGTCATTCTCAACACTTTAAGGGGTTTCCCTAGACTTTTAGGGACCTCAGCTCAGTGATATCCAGGGCTCATGGATTTCCAGGAAGAGCCAGTAAGAAGAGGAGTTGAAGATTTTGTTACAGATACTCTAACCCAGGCCTCACACGAGGGTTAGGACAAAGAACAAGGGCTCGGGAGAATGAAAGCACACCTGAGAACATGGGAAGTGGTTGCCTTTATAAGTGGGGATTTTTTTATATATGTAGTATGGGGTCACTTATGCAGCAGGATGACCTTAGGTTTCTGATCCCGCTGCCTCCACTTCCCACATGCAGGTGTGATAGGCATGTGCAATTATGCCCAATTTATGTAATGTTGGGGTTTAAAATTAGGTCTTCATGTATGCTGAGCAAGCACTCTATTAATTAAGCTACATCCCAGCCCTAGGATGGGATCTATTTTCCCTTTAAGTTTTACCTTACAATAGCAGTCTTTTTGTTGTTGTTGTTTGTTTGTTTTTTGAAGTAGGGTTTCATTCTAGCCCAGGCTGACCTGGCATTCACTATGTAGTATCAGGGTGGCCTTGAACTCTTGGCAATCCTCCTACCTCTGCCTCCCAAATGCTGGAATTAAAGAATAGACATGATGGGTGTGAGAATGTTACATTTCTCAGAATTTACCTTTAGTTCTGATATAACCTCTCGGCTTTCTCATTACTTTCATACTTACATTTAATATGTCCTTTACCTTCAATATCACTTCTAGAACCCTTATTGATCAGTTTGTACTCAGTTACCAATTTAATCATCATATATTTAGTGTCTCACTCTAGTCCAGGCTGACCTGGAATTCACTATGTGTCTCAGGGTGGCCTCAAACTCATAGCACCTACCTCTGCCTCCCAAGTGCTGGGATTAAAGGTGTGTGCTACTGTGCCCCACCATTTTAGACATTTTAATTCTAATTAAAGCAGGCTACCCATTTATGATTTTTTTTTTTTTTTTTTTGGTTTTTCGAGGTAGGGTCTCACTGTAGCCCAGGCTGACCTGGAATTCACTATGTAATCTCAGGGTGGCCTTGAACTCACAGTGATCCTCCTACCTCTGCCTCCCAAGTGCTGGAATTAAAGGTGCGCACCACCACGCCTGGCCCATTTGTGATTTTTAAAAATTCTATTGCCTAGGACTTGCTTAGCATGCAAAAAAGATTTACATGAACCCCAACTTGGGATCAAATGTTCCCCATTGTGGGAAACTTAAAAAGAGTTTTAGTTAGATTTCCCCATTTTTCTCAATTCTTTGTAAATTGAATTCACATAATTATCAAATGTAAAACCAGCTGGAGTACCAAACAAAAGTTTTTCTTCAAACAGTTCCACTTTTCTTGAATTAAATGCTTAAGGACTGCTACAGAAAAATAAAAGCGCTAGCAGATTAACAAACAGATCAGTCAGAAACCAAAATGCACAGCAAACAAACAAACAACTGAGCGGTCATAGTGGAAATGCTTTCAAAGCACACCACATGGAACCCTGAACCCAAATACTCTGACAACTCAAGAAAGAAACCCAACAAATAGGATCCTAAAACCAGCTCTGAATAAACGACAAGATCCTTGGCCAGAACTCAGGAGGCTGAGGCAAGAGGATCACCTTGGCCAAATCAAGGTTGGTCCAAGCCCCAGAAAGAACTCAGGAGCGCACCTATGGAGAAAATTCCATGTGGCTGGGCACAAAGGGCCCAAGCTTGTGGTGTCTGCTTCCAATCTGGGTGATGCTTTCAGTGAAAGTAACTTTGTCCTTGGGGCTCCACGTTCAGGAGTCATTAATTGTTGACGCAAAAATACCCTCTCACCTTAAAGGAAATGGTTTATTATGGAGTCAAATATGAGTGACCATGGCCTGGAAACACAGATTCAGGTTACTCCAAATTCTATGTTCCAACATGTAAGCAAGTTCATGAAGGTTGCAGTCCAAAGCACTTTGTAATACATTGGTGGAAAACCAGGTAGTCAGGTTTACAGCAGAGCAGGGGAATCTCTGCCACAGGCTTTGGATGCTAGCTCATGACATTCTTAACCTTTAGGTTGGGGGCACCTGGTGGTTTGTTAGCACATTCCAAAAAGGTTTCACCTGATCACCTGATAGTCAGAAGGATGTTAGGTCAGACACAGAGGTGGACAATAAATGGTTATTAAGGGGCTAAAGACAGTCTAAGATATTTTGGCTCTGAATCCATAACATTCCATCTCTTCACAATCTCAACAGTTCTGTCAGAATCAGGTTGTCTAAAATATGTCTGCAACTGCTTCTTGGGAACTTTAGCTCACACAGCAAATAAAATGTGGGTACCAACCATATTCCCAGACATGACTGTTATCATTCATTTAACAGCACTTTCATGGCATAAATGAGCTAGGATGAGGTGTCCATAGTTATTTATTTAAGAAATTATAGTCAAGCACAATGGTGCATACTTGCAATCCCAGAACTCAGGAGGCTGAAGCAAGAGGATCATGAATTTAAGAGCAGCTTGGGCTACATAGGAGTTCTAGGCCAGCCTGAGCTATATAAGGAAATTCCATCTCAAAACCAAGTCAAACCAAACCAAAACAAAAACAGATAATTTCCTGTAGTATTAGCTTGCAAAATGTACTTTAATTTTGAATAGTTCAGAGTTCATTTCAAAATATGATCACATTCCTCTCCATATTCATTCTGTGTTTCCAGTTCCTGACCTAAAATAGGATTTCACTTTTCTCCCCCACATGGAAGTGCTTCATCCTATCAGGTATGTCTCTTGTTCTCCACACCACACCTGGTTTCCACACTGGGGAATATTTTTCCTACCTTTTCACCCACCTTATTTATTTCCTTTCACCTTTGTCCAGCTGGAAGAATACCCTCATATTTGATGGGAAACGGAGGACACAACTAGCTAGAGCCTGGTTCTGCCAGCCCTGGCTTCTCTCCATCACCATGGACAAAATTCTCTTTTTCACTTCATGGCCTACAGAACCCTAAGACAATAAAAATATAAATAAAATAAAACTGAAAAGAGCTTCGCTTGGAGAGTTGTCAAGAATATGAACACAATTTAATAAGAGAAATCATTTGTGTTCTTATAATATCCTGAAAGAATTCCAGAATGCTATAGAAATATTACCCAGCTCTCTCTAATTCCCATAGAAAACACTCTTGTCTTCTATTTTCTGTTTCTAGCACCTTGTTCTTAGTAGGGTTAGTGCTCCTCAACACTGACAGGCAGGGAAAATGTGACCACTCCTCTCTTCCCCCACTGCCTCCTCTGCAGCTTCCTTTGCATTCTGCCATTGGCATAAAGGCTCATTCTGATTTATAACTGGCTCCTCCGGTCTCTGCTGTCCATGTTCTTGGATCCTGAAGGGTTAACAGCCCAGGTTGCTTAAAAGAAAAAAAAAAAAAGAAATGAAAAGACAAAGTGAAATTATTTAATTTTCTCAAAGGGAGGTGTGGAGAGTGCTTGAGTAAGGAAAATATTTGCAGACATGCGATACCAATGCCCCGTTTGAATTGGTTCAAACAGAATCTTTGAAAAATTAACTACACAATTAATTGCTATGCATTGAACAACACAGGACTCAGTTTATACACCAGCAACGAACGCTAACCCTATCCTATGTTAACATTATTTGTATTGGAAAAAAAACTATTTCAATGAACAGAGGTGCTAACAAGAATCTGAAAAATGATTTTCATGTTTTCTATATCAACTCAACATCAGTTTAAGTAATCTATTCTGTGAGGAAAAGTGTTTATGGAAGATCAGAAAAAAGACCAAATGTGGAAACTGAGATGGCTGACTGAGAATGTGAGAATGTTGAATCTCATTAAAAAAATTCTACAAAAACTGGTTCCAAGAACTGGTTCCACCACTGGTCTTTAGCAGGAAAAGTACATCAGAGTCTGAGTCTGTGGCTTTCTTCTTGGGTAGTTTTTGTTTAGTTGGTTCTATTGAGCCGCGGTGGACTTACTCTGTCATCTAGCCTGGCCTGGAAACTCTCTGTGTAGCCCAGGCTGGCTTGAAACATGCAGCAATCCCCCCGCCTCTGCCTTCTGAGGGCTGGGATTACAGCGTATGCCACCGTGCTGGGCCAAGCTGTTTCACTATGTCATCGGTTTCCTTCTCTTGGGTAAGTGTGTGACGGTGGGGAATGCAGTCCCCACCAGAGTCATGCAAGGGTAGTCAGACAAATCGCGCTGAAGCACCAATAGCGCTGTGACGCTCGCCTCGGGTTTTCTGCGCTGTCCTCTCACATGGGCGGCGAGGGGCGCGCGGTGTTTTCAAATAGCCCCATCTGCCCAGGCAGAAAACACGTTCTGAAGAACTTCCCTTCTCAGATTTCTTCACTCATCAGCCACCTGGGACTCAGACATCATCTTTTGGGCTCTCCTTCCTGCCACTGATCTTATGGCTCATTCTCTCGTAGGTGTCTTTCTCTTGGCTGTCACTTTAATCGTTCTCCTCATCATTTTAACTTTTGCCCTTCCATCTGGATTTTTTTTTTTTTTTTTTTTTTTTTTGCATAAGCCTCTCTGCCTCTACTCAACTTTACCTTTGCTGGTATGACCTCAAGGACCACTAATAGTTGGCATTCAGCCAAGTGCTACCATCTGGAAATGTTCATTAATGTCATTGAGAAACGCAGGTCATGTTTTTGGAAAGAACCAGATACAACATGCTCATATTCCTGTTACTCATATATTAACTTATTAAACTGTTCAGGAACTGAAGGGTTGCTGAGTGTTTGTACTAGTCAGCTTCTTGTTACTATACTAAAGTGCTCTACAGACAATTAACATTAAAAGGTTATTTTGGTCAGGTGTGGTGGCACACACCTTTAATCCCAGCACTTGGGAAGCAGAAGTAGGAGGATTGCTATGAGTTTGAGGCCTGAGACTACATAGTGGATTCCAGGTCAGCCTGGGCTAGAAAGAGATCCTATCTTGCAAAACAAAAATAGAAATAAGAAAGTTATTTTGGTTCACACTTCTGGACATTTTAGTTTTAAATCAGGTAAGATCATTGCTTTGGGCCTTTTCTGAAGAAGGCGGCACATTATGGCAGAAATGTGTGGTTAAAAAAAAAAGCTGCTTACATCACGAGCCAGGAAACAGAGATTAACTTAGCAGAGAGATAAGAGACAGACAGAGATAATGGATCTGTCAAAGCCTCCAGCCACTATAAATGAATTCCAGATGCATGAACCACCTGGTATATCAGTCCAGAAAACTCCACATGCATGCACCATTTGTGCATCTGGCTTTATGTGGGTGCTGGGGAATTGAAGCCAGGTCATTAGGCTTTGTAGGTGAGTGCCTTAATTGCTGAGCCATCTCTCCAGCCCTATGCTTCTCAAAAATTTTAAAAAGAATCTTGATTTAATTCACTGTGTTTACAGACTATGTACCTAGGCATTCCTCTGTTGCTAATCCTCCCAAACTTCCCAGCCTTGGTGGCAATACTCACTTTTTCTGAGTTCATTTGGTGATAGATTTAGCTGCCTTAATGGGGGTCCTTGGATCTTCTTTTCTCTTTCTGATCCTGTTTTATATCACTCCTTATTCTTCCATTACAGAAAAGATTTAGAATTAGGCCAATCAAAAGTGCCCTTTAAGAGGATGTGGCGGGGGTATGTGGAAAGTAAGAAGCATTGACCCAAGAATGTTTTCTCTTCATCACTTGTTTAATCATGTAATGACAAAAGAGTTTATACAAAAGATTTATAATCTAAATTGCTAGTGTTACATATAAGGAGCCTTGAAAGTGTAAATGAAGAAACAATTATTTTTGCCTTTCGCTTTTATGTGAAGGTTTGAGAAGAGGTGACATTTGAGCTAGGTCTGAAAAATTGAGTTCAACAGGCGTGAAAGAGGGGAAGCAATATCCCAGATAAAGGGTTGGCATATAGAAAGACAAGAATATATTAAGGAGTACTTCAGTCCTCCTATAATGTCATAGTTTAGGGGGATGAGTAGTGCAAGTGATGGGAAATAACAATGAGAAAGTGGTGATGACTTCCTGGATTAAAGCATGTGAACTTTAAGAAATATACAGTTCAGGGCAGCAATTTTGAAAAAGGATTGAAACAAGACTACAGACAAGGAGATTAATATATGCTGTTCTTGCAGAAATTTTAATAGTCTATGGTGAGGGGTAGAAATAAAAATTGATAACAAAACTTGGTGACTGGTTCATAAGACAGTTGGAAGATGCAGAAGGAACATGTCTTCAAAGCCAAATGTGCATAGTTAACAAAGGAAATGGGGAAGTCCAGTATGTCTGGTTTTCAGATTGTAGACAGGGAGCAAATTTGGTGCTACTGAATATGGTAGGAATTATAGGCTATTCAATAAATAAAGGAAAAATATCACTGTGGAATAACAAGCTAATGAAAATCATTTTGAGGAGGACTTTATAGTTGGTCTGCATTTACTACATAGTTGTCAGATAATTTTCACCATTCTATGTTTGCCATGTTACAGATGAAAGCCTATTTATTTGCTCGGAGAAAGAAGGACATATCTCCGTAATTTGGCTAAAAGAAATTCTTCTTATGGTAAAAGGACTAATGATGTGGTCACTCTTCAACCATGATGACTCCCTGGCATCTGTAGATGTCTCTTCTACTTCTAACTATTCATCAACTAACAGAACTAATCTGAGTAAAAAGGTCAGAGCTAGCAGGATATGAGAAATTGCTGCTCAATTTCTATATTTTTATATTTGAACAAAACCTTAAGCTATTTAGATTCAGTTAATTGTATTCTTTAAAAGAGAATATATTCTTCAATTCATAATATACCTGTGATTTTTTTTTTTTTCTGGAACATACACAAGTTTTACTCATTTCTCATTGGCTATAGAGCATAGAGTGGGTTCTACTGAACATACTAACCTAACAATAAGAATGATTGATTTAGGGTTGGAGAGATGGCTCAAGTGGTTAAGGGCACTTGTTTGCAAAGTCTGACAGCCTGGGTTTTATTCCCTAGTACCCTCATAAAGCCAGATGCACAAAGTGGTGCATGCATCTGGAGTCCATTTGAAGAGGCAGTAGGCCCTGCTATACCTATCCATTCTCTCTGTTTATGTCAAATAATAAATAAATCTTCTTTTAAAAAAAGAATGATGTGGGCTGGAGAGATGGTTTAGTGGTTAAGTGCTTGCCTGTGAAGCCTAAGGACCCCGGTTCAAGGCTCGATTCCCCAGGACCCACGTTAGCCAGATGCACAAGGGGGCGCACGCGTCAGTTCATTTGCAGTGGCTGGAGGCCCTGGTGCACCCATTCTTTCTCTCTCTCTCTGTCTCTTTCTCGCTCTCTGTCACTCTCAAATAAATAAAAGATAAAAATGAACAAAAAAAATTTTAAAAAAGAATGATGAATTTACCTCCCATTTCTTGTTTATGTACTCTGTTCTCTTTCTTTTTAAAATATGTTATTGTTGGACTGGAGAGATGACTTAGCAGTTAAAGTACTTGCTTGTGAAGCCTAAGGACCCAGGTTTGATTTGTCAGTACCCACAGAAGCCAGATTCACAAGGTGGTACATGTGCTTGGAGTTCATTTGCAGTGGCTGGAGGCCCTGGCATGCCCTTTCTCTCCCTCTTTCTCTGTCTCTTACAAATAAATAAATGTAAATATAAAATAAATAATAAAAATGTTATTGTTAAAACAAAAAGTTCAGAGTACAATTTTCCCTCAATTCTGCTACTTGATTAAATCAATATTTTAGTTAATCTATTATATTCTAGTTCTTGTCAATAGACATACTCATTTTTTACTTATTTTTGCGATATAAAAAGCACATATGCAGATTTTTTATGTTTTTAAGTTTGTAATCACACTTTGCTAAAACTTGCTTCCTGAAAACATGCTTAACAATTCCTAAATTATTAAAAGGTGACATTTGAGCTAGGTCTGGAAAGTTATCATATTATATAGCTGCATATTTTCCATAATTGGAATATACTAGAATTACATTCAAGTATCTTTTTTTTCTACTACCAAAAATATATTTTGGCGTACACAATTCTACTTTTCTGAAGAATTAACCTTTAACTTTTGTATAATAGAAAAGCATACTAGCAACCTTAGACCCGGGCCCCATAGTAGAAGACAATTGCCTTGGTCCCTCTATTTACATCCTTTCCCATAAGGCAAAGAGCCTCTGGGACAAAGGAGATGAGTGCAATTAGTCTGTGACTGCCTTTTGAACTACATTGACATCTAAGATGCTGAAGTTTTAAACTCCAAGGTCCTGGAACCACTTAGGCTGCCTACATAGGTCTTTCCCCCTGGTGTATCTTATTGAGGGCTGCTTGTGGACCAGTTGTAAATAATTGCTAAGGGAGCCCAGGGTGTGGAAGGAACAATGCATGGTCGTGGAGATGACAGCCATATGCAAGAGTCTGGGCTGGAGAGATAGATGGCTTAGTGGTTAAGGCATTTGTCTGCAAAGCCAAAGGACCCTGATTTGATTCTCTAGGACCCATGTAAGCCATATACACAAGGGGGCGCATGCATCTGGAGTTTATTTGCAGTGGCTGGAGGCCCTAGCATGCCCATTCTCCCTCTCTCTTAATAAATGTTTTTAAAAAAGATGAGGCTCAGGTGGGAATGTGGGAGTGAGTCATGAGCCACAGGTAGAAGGCAGGAGACTACATACTCCTGTGACGTGTACACACTTCTGAACTTACTATGAGACCAGTGTTATCTTCATTCCAAAGACAGAAACAAACTTCAAAGGAAACTAAAGATCAATATTTCTTATGAATATAGTCACAGAAGCCTACACAAGAAAATTGAAATACATGTTCACACAAAAATCTGTACCTAAGTGTCCTTAGAAGCCTTACTTACAACTCAGAGGCAGAAGCAACTCAAATGTGGGCCAAGTGGAGAAGGGACAAGCACAATACGGTATATTTAGATAACTGAATATCATCTGACTATAAGGAAAGAAGTACTGATATATGCTAAAATGTGGAGGAACTTTTAAGGTATTGTGCCAAGGAGCTAGTCACAAAATGTCACATAGTATTTCAGTTTTATGAATGCTCGGAATTGGTAAAATTATAGACATAGAAAGTAATGAGTGGCTGCCACAGAATGAAAAGAGAGAGAATAGAGAATGATTGGTAATAGGTATGGAGTATCTTTTGAGATAATAAAAACTTTGTGAAATTAGTGGTGGTGACTACACAGCTCTTAAAATTATTAAAAACAATTGAATTACTTAACCTACATGGGCCAGTTTTATGGCATGTCAATCATATCTCAATAGATCGGGCATTTGTTTCACGTAGCTGCTGGTTCAGGGCCCATTGCTCCTAGTTTACAAACTGTCAATTGCAGACTAGTTGTTCAGTTTTCCACTAATACGACAAACACAGCAATTGACTTATAGAGACCAAATGTTTCTTTTGGTTCAAAGTTGTGGAGGTTTCAGTCCATGATTAGTTGGTCACTTTGTTTGGGGCAGTTGTTGGAGACCATAGTAGAGCAAAGCTGCTCACTCATGCCAGGGCTAGAAAAAGCGGAAGGACACAAAGGGGTAAGGTTCCACAATCCCTTTTAAGGGCATGCTCCCAATAAACCCCCACTATGCTCTGTCTCCTAAAGGTTCGACCACATTCCACCAGTGTCAACAGACAGACCCACAGCTGGAACATACCCGCTTTCAGGAGACATTCCAGATCCAAACTAAACTCCCATTATTTACTGACATAGATGCGAAGTCATGAAATATTAATTTTAAAACAGCAAAATAGAAAAGAGTCTATAAAAAAAACAACAACATCAAGCATTGTTTTCCTACACAGCATAGTCAAGATTATGAATTTTGGAGACACTTTGATTGGGTTTGAACCTGAGATCTACTTACTATTAGTTACAATTAGTTTCCTACGTCTTCTTGGGAACAATAGAATCTCCCTCCCAGGGCTCTTGTGGAGACACAAAGCACTCAGTGGTGCCTGGCACAGTGTAAGCGCTCAGGGCTGCCACCAGCTGTCTCCAGTTGTTTACTCCAACTGGAATGTAGCCAGGAATAGAATGCAATAATACACTTAATACGTATGAATTAAGGTGGTTTTTGTTTGGGGTACAAAAGCCTCAGTCAGGGGGCTGGAGAGATGGCTTAGCGGTTAAGTGCTTGCCTATGACGCCTAAGGACCCCAGTTTGAGGCTCCATTCCCCAGGACCCACCTTAGCCAGATGCACAAGGGGGTGCACACGTCTGGAGCTCGTTGGTAATGGCTGGAGGCCCTGGCACACCCATTCTCTCCCTCTCTCTCTCTCTCCCTCTCTTTCCCTCTCTCTCTCTCTCTCTCTCTCTCCTGTGTGTGTGTCTGTGGCTCTCAAACAAATAAATAAAAATAAACATAATTTAAAAAAAAAAGCCTCAGTCACAACATAATGAATTCCAGGCCAGCCTGAGCTAGAGTGAGACCCTACCTCAAAAAAAAAAAAAAAAAAAAAAAAAGCCTCGGTCACAAGTGACCTCTTAGCAAGAGTGTCCTTGGCTCCCCAACATCCCGCTCATTGTTGGACTGTGCGGTTGGCAGCAAGGGGATGAGAATGGCTCATGCATATGCACTAGAAGAGATGTTCTTACCTCTAGGCACTGTTGTTAGCACTTTCCACAGGCTTTCCCTTTTCAATATCTGAAATACATTGTTGGGAATTAATTGTTTTTTTCCTCAATCTAATTTCTAGTGTCAGCTGTGACATCACAAAGCAAGCTCCCAGATGGCACCAACTGGGCCCTTTATCCATTTTTTTAAGCACTTATGGCAACATCCTCATGCTTGGGGCAGCCCCTGGTGAATGAAGGCAAGTGGGAAAGCAGCCAATTACCAGGTGATGTCTCTCTAGCAGAACTTCACAGATTTTAAGTAACAACAGAAGAGCAAGGAGAAAATCTCCGAACTGAAGAACAGAAAGTAAAAATATGGCCTTAGCAATAAAATTATTTCTGAAAAAATGAATTATAGGACCAACTTAACTTTTCTTTTTTTTTTTTAAGCTAGAGTTGAATTTTTTAAGAAAAATATTTTAAACCAAATTTCGTTTTCATTTGCAAAGCATTATAGAATCCTGGTGATTTTAGTCTTTGGTTCTCTGTGGAGGACCCACTGTGAAAGAATCAGTTTTTCATGATTATGTCAAGCTACCAATCTGATCATCATGCTCCTTTTGTTCCTCCTCCTGCTCCTAGCCATCTGTCATGCTTTCTGGAGAGCCTAATAAACACATTTTACGTTAAACCATATAGCCATAAAACCTGTCATTATGGTATAGTCAAGGTCTATTCATTTTTTTAAAATAGGAACACACTCAAACATTCTTACTTCAAAAGCTTCAGCTTAATCCTAAGACCAAACTTCAGCCTGACAATACATCAGATGTGAGTATGTGTCTAGCAGTAGTAAAATACCTGAATAACACATGTTTGATGTGGACAAATACCATCAATGAAGCTCAAATTCTGTGCTACACAGCTCTTTAGCCATTTGTCATGTTGGCCACCCCTGACTTTGCCTTTATCTCCAGAACTTTGTCCTTTACACACCCTCAACCACCCACTCCCGTGGCCATAGCCCGGGGTTTGTCATTATACAAGTATACTGCTGTTGAAATCTTTCCTGCAAGAACCCCACATCCAGGTCATCAGCTCTGATGTTACACTTCAACAAGTCCATCTTTCCAAGACCTTCAAGCTCACCGATTATACTGTTTCTGCTTTACTCTCCATCACCTCCCTGTCTTACCTTTCTCACTGACAGCTTAGACTCTGAGCTTTATAAACACAGCTGTTGAAAGCACGACTCCCTTTCTACTTGGGCTCATCTGGCAAAGTTCTAGTCCCGGTTAAATTGCCCTCAACTTAGTCTATGCCTGCATTCAAACAGCTCATGGAAAGACCCATCATTTTAAATCCAGGGTCCTAAGTCTCAAGTTTTCTAAGGCCCTCTCAGCAGTCATTCTCTTTTGCTGTAGAAATGCTACCTCCCAGTGGCTGGGTGGGGGGCTGGGGAGATGGCTCAGTAGATAAAGTGCCTACCATGAAAGTGTGAGGACCAGAATTAAGATCCAAAGTAAACGTCCAGTGGGTATGGTAGCACTTGGGAGGTAGAGACAGGGAATCCCCAGGGCAAAGCTGGTGTTGAATGGCAAATTTCCTCTGTATTGAAAGGTGTAAACCACTATTGCCAGCTTTATGAAAAGCAGCTGGGACAACTTCTCACAAGAGAAGATGTGGGGTCATCATAACCCCACCAGAGATTGAGGTGCCCCCAATACTGGCTGTATACAGTAACGCATGAGGTCTTGTGGTACATAGAGATCTAGGTATAGATATATAGGGTGTGTATGGTATATCAAGGAAAAATGAGCTCCATCTAAGCAAACAAATGTACTTCCAAGACTCCAGGTCTTCTTCCAGGGACTGCCTCATTTTAATTCTTCCCTTTGCCTTTTGTTTTCTGCCTTCAACCCACAGTCTTCAGATGGCTGTCCTCACTACCCTGATGGACCTGTGTTTGCGAAAGTCTCTGATTCTGTGTTGCCAAATCCAGAGACGAGCATCTGTCACGGTTTAATTGCTCTTCGTCAGAGCTGAGACACTGGATACACCTGACACCCCTCCTTCCCTGGCAACCTTTGCTCCCTGAGCTTTATACAGTTGAGGTAAGATCTGAGCATCATTGCTTATAATTCTTTAGAAACTCAGTGATAAGCAGTATGGGTCATTATGCCAAGTAGGACATCGCTGCCCGGAATCCCAGCACTCAGGAGGCTGAGGCAGGAAAATGGAGCTTTTGAGACTAACCAGCCTGGCTACTTGATGAGCATCTGTCTTGAGGAGGAAAAGGAAAAGATGAGTAATTTAAGTTTCTCAAGCTTGTTGGGTGCCTTATCAAAGGAGTCTGGACACAAGCATGCTTTTTGTGCTTTAAGTAGTACTTGACCATCTTTACCTTTGAAACAGAGACTGTGGCCATCAGTGTCTAGTGCTGTCTTCCTAGACTTTACTATATGACCCTGAGCCTAGTGCCCCCACGTCTGTGAGAAGTTTCCCCTCCTGAAAAGTAGAAACAAACACTCTTGTTTAATGCAAGGAATACACACACACACACACACACACACACACACACACACACACACACATATGTATGTATGTATGTATGTATGTATGTATATATATGGCATCCATTTGTGTGGTTAGTTACAAAGGAATGAATTATTGTTTTGAACCATGTGGCTTTCCTCTTGTGCTCACCTGTGTGTGATCTCCTGGGAAAAACCAGGGCACAAAGGCTTAGCTTTGCTTTCTGAAGTACTTCTTCATAAACTTTTAAGTTTTCCTTGTGGTGGGACACATGTTAGGGTATGTTTATACAATTTCTTTTGTGGAGATAAAGAAATATGACTGGTGTCAGAGGTAATAGGTTGAAGAAATAATTCAGAACACCAGAAGTTTAGGAACAGAGGGGTAGGGGATCCCTCCCATGCCTCAGCTCCTGGGTTAACCACAAATGCCCAACCATCTCCAGCCACTTCCTGACGCTTGAGAATTATTGAATGGTGTGACCACTTTATGCTTTACATTATACAGCAAATGTACCTTCAGAATGAAATTTGCTCAGGAGACAATTCATGCATCACTTTTATCCACAGTGTTTTTTATGTTATGTTAATAGCCTTCGAAGCTTAATGCCTTTGTGCTTTGCAAGCTAATTCTGGAACACATTAAGTGTGTTAAGTAAAGGATGGAGGTATGGGATCTAAGCCTGCTGAATGGAATTACAGAGTGGGATCTTTAAACAAGCATTTAGGAGACAAAGTGCCTCATCAGTGCTCAACAATATAATTACTGCCACAGAGGCCATTATCCTTTTCTACTTGCTTATGAGGGCACAGGCAAAATTAGGGAGCTTCATGTTTTTCTCAAAAGGAGTTTATGGAGGCAGCAACTTCTTTAGCCACTCCTGGGAAGGTATAATAGCATGATGGTACATCCTCAGAGGACACTGTGATAGACTGGCATGCTAAGTGGCTCCAGAGATTCCTGCCCAGTGATTAGGGAAGGTATTCACACCTTCCCTGATCCTCTTCCCCTGAGGCTAGATTGGTCCTAGCAACCTGTTTCTAATGCATGGAATATGGGAAAGGTGACTTCTAAGATTCAGTTACAAAAAACCTGAGATGTTTTGCTTTCTGGGTTTTCTCACCCTGTCTGTTCTCTGATTGAAGCTTCTGGGTCATGAGCTTCACTGGGGAAAGGCCCGTCCAGCAAGGACATTCAACAGCTATCAAGGAGCTGAGGGCCTCATTCCAACAATTCATGAGGAATCCTGCCATTAACCACATGTACAACCTTAGATTACTGGCCTTGAGAGACCCTGTAGCACAAGATCCAAGTAAGCCATGACAGACTCACAGAAACTATGGGTATGACATAGTCACAGACAGTGAGACAGCAAACATTTGTTGTTCTAAACCATTAAGTTTTAGGATCATTTGTTAAACAGCTATAGAAAACTAATATATCCAGTTTGCTCTAAATTATCAGGAGGCAACTGATTCTGATATGATTCATGACAACAGATAGTCTTTGAGACTGAATGGCATTCAGCTTTGTACATGTGAATAAGGACAGAGGCGAGGTTGAATACAAAGTTTGTCTGTATATGTCTGGTAGAAAAAAACCCAAATATTTATGGCAGGATGGCACAGAAGAAAGACCATCTAGAGGCAGACGTTGCACAGCCATATCAGTAACTCTGAAAATTTGAGCAGGGAATTCAGTTTTATCATGAAAAAGCTGGTGATAGAACTGGACTGGAATATTACGAATTGCTGTGGTAGAGAATGGGAAGATAGCTCAGTGGATTCCTGCTTGCCTTGCAAGCATGAGGACCTGAGTTCAATCCCTCTAAATCCTGAAAACATTCCATGATCTGAGTACCGTCCTGTAAACCAGAGTACAACCCATGTAAACATGGCAGATGTGGTGTCAGACACTTGCAATCCCAGTACTGGGGAGGCGAAGACAGGAGAATCTCTGGGGCTTGCTGGTCAGCCAGTCTAGCTTAATTGGTAAGCTCCAAGCCAGTGAGAGATCCTATTTTGGTAAAAAATGAAAGAAAGAGAAGAGAAAAGATGAATGACATTCCTGAGGAAAACACCAAGGATGTCCTCTGGCATCCCCATGACCTGCACACACACATGCACCCAATTTACACCCTCACAGGCACGCATGTGCGCATGCACACACCCACATACACAAAGAACTGCTAGGATATATTCTATGGCACTGTAATCTGAGGACCTTTGTTAGTCAAGGCATAGCCACAAATCTCTTTCTCACTGGCTGGACAGGGCACCACTGGGAATTTGTACCTCAGTTCTTCCAAGGACTGTCCTTGAAGTTGCTAGTTCAGGGCAGAAAATTAGGATGGTAAGAAAGATGGAAAAGGAAACTCCATGGATACCTTTGAAGTTGTGTAGAGGTGGGTTTTTATGTTGCTATGAAGCAAATAATAATAGTGGTGACAGCAACAAGGATAAGCCAGCTGGTTTCACAATTCTGAGGACCTGCTTGACTTACTCCAGTTTGATATATGAGCATTTATCACTGACCACATTTCTCCTCTTACCTTGCCTGCAAGGACATTTAGAGAAAATTCAAGTTCAGTTATAGCTATTGTGTCTAGTTTTCTGGTTCCCATGATTACACGTATTCCCTATGTTGATTTTTCTGATTTTAGTTTGTCACATATCTTTTGTTGTAAGCCAACTGAAATCCTTCATGACAAATGTTAGAGGCATAAGCAAACATAATGAATGCAAACATTTATATCTGAATCTTGTTTTTCTAACTATGATAATGTGAGAAGAAATAGCAAATCTGGAGATAACCTTCTGCCTTGATTATTTTTAGATTTAATTTGGTTTGAGGGTGGACAAAGCTTTAAATTAGTATTAATTTTGAAAAAAAGCATAAATTGGAAAAAATTTTAAAAACACAAATTGCAACAATATTTGTACCGTTTTTATTTGCAAAAATAACCATCTGAATGCATTTCCATAGTATATTACAGTTGAGTACTTCATCATGTTATTAGAGCATTCAGTAGTTCCAAAAGTATTGAACTGTGCTTGGGAAGATTCAGACTGGTTCAAAGTCATTCACTGAACTGAAAGCCATTTTTCTCATTTTTACACACATGACATTTACCAGAGCCATTCAACTCCAATTTACATAAGAAAACATTACAGACAAAATCCCACTGAAATCATCAAACAATATTTTGTTTTACAAATATGTGATGCAAAATATAACACTGGCACCAGATTTGTATTATCGTGCTTTGCAAGGATATATTGCACATGCTAAAGCATAAAGTCTGTTGACAAAGCTACCAAACAAAAGATACTTGCATTGAATCTTTAGATCACTGCATAAGAAACATAGAATTACATCTCATACACACACTCAGATTGTCGCTATCTTAAAACACCTTCCCTCTATAATACTGACCTGTGGTTTACAGTTTTGTAAGAAGAAAGCATTTTAGCACTGCAAAATCAAACAATTCCTATAGAAAACTTCAGAATTTTTGTTTCCATTTCAAAGCAGAGATAGGAGAGACAAGGAAAAAAAAAAGACACTTTGTACATTCAAAAGAAGATAGAAATAAAAACTTACTGGTATTATATTGCTCTGATAACACTCAAAAATACAAAACATTTCACAGAATGTTTCCAGAATATACAAATATAAAAAGGCACTCTAACTTTATGTTACAAGACTGAAAAAGGGATGAATTCTTCAACCAATGCAATAGATAAGCAAACCAAGTTGCTCAACAGTACGAAGAAAAACTAGTGCAGCAAACCATTTGATGCTCTTGAACTTCACAATAAAATAATGTCAAGCAGCTGTTTACTGCTGAAAGTACCAAAACGTACTACGGTGCCCTTTTAGTAGTGATAAATAGAAATCCCCTGAGCTATTTACTGTAGAATCATAGCAGATTTTAGGCAATTTGGAGATAGTAATGTATTTACCAAAGATAGGCAGATACTGGTGGTCAGGTAAGTGCAATGAAACATGATCCTAGTAGCTGTGCTTAAAATACAGACTAAGGATAATACATTTAGGTAAAAGCACTAATCAACTTAAGACTGGATTAAAAACACAACATGTTTTGTTTCTTTTTTTCCTTAGAAAGCCATGTTGTATACATACTTTTATTTCTAAGAGATATAACTGAAATACACAGAAAGTGTGGTTTTTAAAGTCATTTAAAAAAAAAAACAATTTTGGTCTTTCAAGGAAGGGAAAATAGAGAGAAAGAAGGAGAGAACAGAGAGAAAGGAGGAGAGGTAATGGTTCACTGTGAGCATGATTTTCATTTGCGCCTTTGTGCTCCCTCCGTTAGGAAGAGTGTGGAGAAGTTCGAGGCAGCTCCGTGGAGACGAGGCCTCCGGCTGGCTCACAGCTTTGCGGAAGCGATCCTTGTGCCCCGCTACTCTATGGGCACATGTTTGTGCTGCACCTTCACTAACGCTGGCATTTCGTTTTCTATTTGCAATACCAGCTGAGAAGATTTCCATTCACTCTGAGAAGAAGACCCCACAGTACATCACGCTTCAACAGGAGAGAGAGAGCTCCCTTCTCCAGTGTTTTGGTAAAGATAAGGTCACTGGTGCTCATCAGCAATTCACTTACTTTTAAAAAACACACCTTTTCTAAATAAAAAGAGCAGAACAAAAGAAGAAAGAAAACACCACACTAAGAATTACTTTTCTAAAAAAAACTAATGTTGCTGGTGTGAAAAAACTCCTGATGAAATTAAAATCAGTTCTATAAAACCTTTGAACAAGTTCTCATTTGTGAAGAACCTAACATGAGTTTTAATTAAATCCAGGATATTAAGAGTATGGACAACATCTTCTACAGCTTGATGAAAAAGATAATACATTATCTGTGTCTGATCCAGATGTGAGAGAAGACCATTGTAAAAAAATAACTCATGTACACAAAAAATAGAAAATTTGTATCGAAATGAAACCTATTGCAAAATGTTGAAAAGTGCTGCCCTAATGCTACATATGCTTTTCTCGAATCTTCCATAAGTGGGATTCCTTTTTTTGGCATTCTACCCACTGTTGACATCGCTTCCCATTAGGTTATCAGGATCATGTGAAATCTTCAGTGTAGTTCAGGTAATTTGGGGGTCTTTCTTGGGCCACCTTTGTGTAGTATATGATCCACTACACACCAGTTTCCATCTCACAGTAGGGCACATGGAGAGTGATGATGTATAATCTCCAAGCTGGCTACAGAACGGGGCTGAACAACGGATGAGCCGAAGGTTGGCTAGGAACAGTACTAGTGGAAATGCTAGGCTTGTCTCCAGGGCAATAGACCAGCCCAAGATCAAGGCTGTTTTCCACTTTTTAAAAATTACCTCAAATAAGGTACATGGCAATTAAGATAGAGAAAAAAAAACGACAGTGGATGTTTTCTCAGCATTTGTTTCATTTCAATAAATATAAACACATTTACATCAAAAGTATACAGACATTTTTCTCTAGTTTGGCAAAAAAATAAACTGTGGTCAACACATCATCAGTTACAAATGTTATGCCATCAACTAGACATTTGTGTCATAAGAAATATAAAATACAATAAAGACTAGTACACAAAAAGATTACATTTCACCTCCATAGAAAAGCTACTACAGTTCTCACTTGCATGTTGAAGGAAAAAAAAAATTGGAAATCTTCCATTTTATACTGAAGTATTTTGGTCCTTGTGGATAGCTGGTTCATGAACTACATACATATATATATATATACACACACATATGTGCACATGTGTAGGTGCATAACTTTTAAAGTCTCATTCTTCTTTCTGTGCAGCTGTTCCAGGTGCAGAACGGGGTCCATTCGACCTAGAAGCTTTGGCAGAAGGAGCAGACTCAGTATTCACTACACTGTTTTTATCACCAAGCAACTGACAATTGGCTTTCATTTCTGTAACTCCCGCTTCTATTTCAGCTTCTCAGTTCTCTCTCATGGTCACACTTTCGCTCCCTTGGCCTAACCTTGACTGAGAATCTCACTGAATAACTGAATAGTGATGAACAATGCTGGCAAGTCTGATGACCTTAAAAAGTTGGTAATTTAAGAAGGAATTAGCAAAGGGTAGTTTCATATTCCATTTGGATATTGCCTTGAGCTTTTGGTGCAATGAGGTTTTCATCTGAGATGTTATTAGCTAATTTGGGGTTCAATCACTTGGGTGAAAAACTAGTCACAGACTTGTTACAAGGAGCATTGGATACCATGTTTGTGTAAAACAATACAAACTTGTTCTGTTTTTCCATTCATCTGTCACCCTTAACAGAGAACTCTGGAAAGAAGTTCTGTATATTTAAGTGCTTACTACAGAGAGGGGAAGGCCTAGCTGCACTCCCTTACAAGGATGATTACAAGCATTATTTCTGAAGATGAATATTTTACCTTTGGCTTCTATGAGGAAGTAAACATCAAAGTGAGAAGAGGTTTGAGGCATTTCCTATCCACTTCTTCCCTCCCTTCCCAGGGGACATAAGTGTCACCTTGATAGACTTCTTAGAATTCACTGCTAAGTACATGAAGAAAAAAATCTTTATAGTATAAACAGTGGTATCTCTGTTGCATTATCCCCAAAGAAAAAGAACTGATTATTTTTTTAAAAAAATCCTTACTTAAAATGAGAGGTAGACTTTCATGGAAGTACCTTAGATTTAAAGAAAACATGAAACAAAACAAAATAAAATCTGGGCCCATCTGTGTGCATTTCAGCTTACAGCCTAGCTGCTCTCCCTAGAATGGATTGACTCCTTTCCTCCTGGCCTCTGGAAGCGTGGGTCCCCAGTTCTTGAACACAGTATAAACCTGGAATTCAAGCTGCTTTCCCTTCCTCCAGCGCAGATAATCAAGGAAAAGCCTCAACAGTCCAAAGTCAGAATGTTTCGGAATCGGAGTCATTGTCATTGTACCCATCCTCAGAGCCTACGTTGTTACTGCACAGGCTAACCATGCTACCCAGATTGGAGAGGGTCGTCCTGCTCAAATTGTCTTTTTTAAAACAAACCAAGTTGACAGCCGTCATTGTACTGGAAGGAGAAAAAGGCATCATGGTAGCCAAAATGAGTGCCAGGCAGTCAGCCACGTCTTTGTTAGGAGCACAAGCCAGGGCCGGGGTATGACCTGGGCGTAAACGCAGACAAGGCAGTGGTTAGTCCCGGTGTCCAGAGCCACGCGAGCATTCCACAGTGCATCTCCTAACACCTCGCAGAGGAGATGCATGTCGAGTTAGCATTCATGCCAGGTGAAAGGAGTTACGTTTCACAAGTCATGCGAGGAACGAGGCTGGAGGGGTCAGGCAGGGCGAGACATTCTATGGAGGTTTTGATTTTACTTTCAGCTCACATGACTACAGAAAGCACACTATTATTTGAAGTTAGGCAGAATTCCAGCCTCCATCTAGTGAACAGAAACACAAGGGGGAGGGTGGGGAGTGTTGGGACACAATTCCACAGAGAAAGAGCAATAGGACAACCAGGACGATGTTTCCACGCACACCATGAGCCTCAGACCCCAGCCCAAAGAGGACTCTCATTCTGAGAACAATGACCTTCCCTGGCAGGTGACTGTGTGTCAGATCAGAGAAAGATAATTTTAAGAACCCAGATGGCAGTCAGAACAATCAATGTCACTTCATATATATTTTACACAAAGTATACACCCATTAACTGATTCTAGAAAATGGAATGATGTGAAAATATCAGGCATGGGAGGGAACTCATTTTCTATTCTTAATAATTTACTACCATTTAAGAGAACTTTCCCAGACCTTAAAAAGAAATCACTTTACCAATGGAGGTCCAAAATTAGAAGTGTGACAGATGTGAGGAAATTGCTAAGCTTGACATCATTAGGTAGTATTTTTCTCCACCACTTAGACTTGAGGCTTCCAGGCAGATGAGAAAACTAGACCTCAACACCTAATAGGGGTGCTTTGGGAAAGCAGATTAATCCTAGGAGTTAGTTGATACCCTTATCCAACTTTTCTGTAGGCCGAAGTTCTCACTGTACACTGAGCAGTGCACTTGCTTGGCCATGCACAGAAACTGCTCATTAACGTGGGTATTGTTTCCTGTCACTGGACCTGATGTGAACCTACTTTAAGAGACCACTTTCCTTTATTGTGTGAAAACAAATGAAAATAGACAGGTATTTTGACGTTCCATCCCAAGAAGGGCAGTGATTCATAAAGGATTTTTTTTTTGGCATTTATGTGCATGCATGTATGTGTGAATATTCATATGCATGTGGATGCACATGTACACATGGGTATGTGTGCATGTGAGGTTAGTGGTTGGTGTTGGGTGTCCTCCTTGATCACCCTCTTCATTTACTGACATAGTGTTTCTCATCTGAATCCAGAACTCACTGATTCAGCTAATCTAGCTATCCTGCTTGACTCCTGAGTGTTGGAATTAAAGGCACTCAACACCCCTACCCAGCACGTCTATGGGAGCCAGGGGTCGGAATTCTGCTCCTCACACTTGCATGCCAATTACTTTATCCAGTGAGTCATTTCTCTAACCCCAGTGAAGGAATTATTGAGGCAGTGCTGTACAAAATTGTCCCCAACTATTTCCAGGCCTTTGAAATGAATCTAAACTCTCAGACAAGCAAGGCAGGGGCCACATGCATATGGCCCTTTCTTCTTCTAACACTACTACAGGTTAAATAAACCTAAGATGTGGCAGATTTATACCAGAGGGGAGAAAATGAATTTATTCTGGACTCTTATAACCTTAAGATATATAGTAGTGATCAAAGGGTGAGGGAAGGTGAGGTGGGAAAACCAAAGAGATGGAGTAACAGGACTTTCTGTGCTTCCTAGAAGAGCCAGGTTGGGGATAGAGCAGGGTGCATGCTGGGATACATGGGGCTACAAAACCAAAGCTAAAAAAAGTCAGCTAAAATGTCAGCGTGGCTGCTTACTTCTGAGAAATAGGCATGAGCTGCTAATTCCAATACCTGTAATAAGCAGTTAATTGAGTTACATTAATACATTATAATACTTTAATTAAATGCCACATTTTAAAATTTAATTAATTCATAAATATCCAGAAGTTCCTCTTTTGCTCCCCAAGGTTGAGGCATTGTGTGTATGATGGTAGTTTAGCATAGCTCTAGCATTCATTAGTTCTTAGGTTGTCTTAGAAAGCAGAGTAGAGAACTTCTGCTAACAATTAGCTCATCGAGAAAAGGAATGTGATATATATCAGGAGTGACTTTCCCCCAAATTTCTATACTAGGAATATGAATTGACAAAAATGTTTGCTCTCAGAATGAACTGAAATGCAATCAATCAAAGATCTCGGCTTCTGCTGAGCCCCGGAGCATGCACTTAGGGCACAGGTAATCATTAACTCCTCAGCATATGAGGTCAGAATTCTCAATGCTTGAAAGACTTTTAGTTTATCAAAAACACTTGAACCACCATGCTGAAGAGCTAGAGCTTAGCTGCTGACGTTACATGCAGAATGGACAGCAATGGTGGGCTACAGATAGACAATGTATCAGACAGAAAGACAGACAGGACAGATCATCCTGGCTCAATTTATTACACACAAGGAATTCCAAGTGGGAGAAAATTCATATTGGCTTTTTAAAAATATTTTTTTGTTTATTTATTATTTGAGAATGACAGACAGAGAGAGAAAGAAGCAGATAGAGTGAGAGAGAGAGAGAATGGGCGCAGCAGGGCCCCCAGCCACTACAAATGAACTCCAGATGTGTGCACCCTCTTGTGCATCTGGCTAATGTGGGTTCTGGGGAATTGAGCCCCGAACTGGGGTATTTAGGCTTCACAGGCAAGCATTTAACTGCTAAGCCATCTCTGCAGCCCTCCGGTTGGCTTTTAATCAGCTCCTATCTTACTCATTGTCCTCTGACTTCAACTGAGCTATTGAAGGTAGCTGGAGTAGCTGATCATTTTTGCCCACTTACCATTTTCATCTACAGCAAGTACACAGGCTCCTTTGGCCAACAACTCTTCGACTACCACCTTCAAGCCATTGCGTGCAGCAATGTGGAGAGGTCTAAAAAAACAATACCACTAAGCATTAGTTATAACACATATTTTTGTGAGGGTTATAACTTGGATTCCTCCAATGTCCACGTGTTAAAATCTTGGTCCGCCAGCTTTTTCCAGATGGGAGAGGGTAGAACATGTAAAATCTAGTGGGAAGTTTTAGACCACAGAGGGAGCCATGTCCTTGAAGAGATTATGGAGCTCTAGCCCCTTCCTCTTTGTCTCTTTTGTCCTAGCCATGAATGAACAATTCTCCTCTGCTACGTGCTCCCTTCAAGATGTTCTGCCTCATGCAAAGCAAAGGGGCCAATGGATCATGAACTGAAAGCTCAAAAACTGTGAGACCAGACCTTTCCTCTTCTGAAGTTGATTAGCTCAGGTATCTGACAGAGTCATGAAAAGCTGACTAACATGGCAAAAGTGGACATTTTGGCTATCCTGTACCACTAAAAGGAAGATGTACTTATGAATCTATGAATAGTACATGGATATTTTCACTTTTGAAAGAAGACATGTTGACCAGATCTTTTCCAGGTATTAATCATCCAACTTTCTCACATATCTGGCTCAGATTTCTCTTCTAGGGTTATGGCTCTGCATACTCTGTCTCTCAAGCAATCTCAATGACAGACCAGAGGAAGAATGTAAGCTCTGCTGGATTCTAGAGCAGGCTCTTTGCCAGCTGATCTCTACTTCAATATTTGAGTCACTGTTTTACACAGTTCTAGATGAATGGCACAGAGATGTACTCTCAAATCTCATGATTATCAAATGTACACAGAGTTTCACTGAATGTACAATATCCTATAGCATAGTGTCACACTGAGTATATTAGGCTATATACTGCTTAGGACTCTTAAATTAAAAAAAAATCTGATATTCCTTTGCCATTACAACAAATGCATAAGTAATTTCCCAAAACAGAAAATGAAGCAGCTTTTATATCCTTCACACTGAGGGTTACACTGAATTCTATTAAAATATAATTAAGACAAATAGCTTAGAAACTCTTCAAATGTATTCTGGGAACCTGATTTATAAAACTGTCATTTTCTAGTCAGAATACATAATGCTAATACATAATACAAATACTTTCCCCAAATATGTCAGTTCACAAGCCTGTAAGATTTTTCTAACAGCTCACTAAATTTATAATGTTACTGCAGAAATACCAGCAAAGGAAACAAAGACCTTACAAAATTCTACAAACCCATATCAAAATAAGGGTTCAAACCCAGACTGTGTAGCTAGCCAGCATATGCAAGCAGGTGGCTATTAATGTCGTGAAGAGGAAGCCAGGTCTGCATCTCTTACCACTGTGTTCTTCCTCAGAGCTAGCCTGGTATGCAGCAGGCTCTTAATATTTGTTGAATAAATATTATGGTTCTGGATTGAAGTCAAGCTTTAGCTGTTACACTTACGTCTGCAGAGCATTATTCTTTGCGTTAATGAGGCTCTCATCCTGTATCTTGTCAAGTATTAACAAGGCACATTTTTCATGACCCTAATGAAAAAAAAAATAAGAAACATGAGATATAGATACATAAAAATTCCTAAAGTTTTTATTTGATTATACAAAAAAGAATATATTTCCTCTGCCTAAAAACATTCTGCAACATTTCTGAGTAATTTCTTTTCTAAAATGTAAATGGGCCCAAGATACTCTGAGATTCTAAATAAGGCTTACAGAACTTGATTAACATACATCTGATCTAAAATATGCATATTTAATATTAATATTTCCAAGATAATTTTTTAAATTAATGTCCAGAGAGCTAAAGCAGATGCTAGTTTAGTTGGGTCAGCGGGTAATGGAAAGTAGAACTAGCAGTATCCTTTAAATCCTTCATCTTTGCCTTTTAAATATACATCAATTTCCTCCTCCTCCTTCAAGCTTTCAATTACCACTGCAGTGATCCATTTATCCTTGGAATTCCCACTGCACCCATTATCACTCATCATCATTTACTCCCTAATATAATGAAGAAGCCCTGTTTCAGGAAGGGTCTTTCTTATTTCCCCCCCCCTCAACCAGGGTAGATATGACAATAGATGGTTGATAATTTTAAAAGAATCAATTATTAAGTCTAAGATCCTTTTAAGACTTCAAGTTTGGTTTCCCTTTAGGGAGTCATAGATTACTAAGCCTTGGCTAAATAAGGCCTGTAGACCAGCAACACTGAGAGCATCGAGAACTTAGAAATAGTGAATCTTTTTCCTGGGACACACATAGGAAGACCTTCAAATATCCACCCCACCACCAAAAAGAAAAAAGAAAAAGAGAGAGAGAGAGAAGAAAGGAAGGAAGGAAGAAAGGAAGGAAGGAAGGAAGGAAGGAAGGAAGGAAGGAAGGAAGGAAGGAAGGAAGGGAAAAGAAAAGAATATCTTGGGCCAACCCAGATCTTAACAAACTAGAAAACATATACTTTTAAAAATTTTATTTATCTATCTTGTTTGCTTGTTCATGTTTGAGATGGGTCTTGCTATGTCATCAAGGCTAGCCTTAAACCCTTGACTTTCCCAAGCCTCCCAGTGCTAGAATTGCAGGCATGCACTATCATGCAGGGCAAGAATCTGTGTTAGCAATGTCCTCACATGACTTCTTTTCACAATAAACTCTGAAAAGAACTGCGGTTATATTCACTAAAATATGGTACTTTGACATAACTGTTGTGACACTGAGTGCTTGTGTGGTTTATATGGGCTTCCTAGCGCATGAGGGACAATACACCCAATGAAGGGAACAGCTGAGACTGATAGCAGAGGAATCGACTGGCGTTACTGCACAATGCCTTTAGTAAAATCATCCCTACATACAGATGGCTATGTATACATCTTTTAAAACATTTTTATTTATTTGTTTGAGAAAGGGGAAAAGGGGGAGAGAGAGAGAGAGAGAGAGAGAGAGAGAGAGAGAGAGAGAGGGAGAGAAGGGGCGCATCGGGGTCTCCAGCCGCTGCAAATGAACTCCAGATGCATGCGCCACCTTGAGCATCTGGCTTACATGGGTCCTGGGGAATGAGATCCTTTGGCTTTGCAGACAAGCACCTTAACCACTAAGCCATCTTTCCAGTTTCTGCATGTATCTTTTATGGAAGCAGGGGCAAACACAATGCCATTTGACCAAAAACCCAACCACATTTTTTTGCCTTGAAATATACACCAGGGGGCTGGATAGATGGCATAGTGGCTAAAGTATTTGCCTGCAAAGACAAAGGACCTTGGTTCAATTCCCCAGGACCCACATAAGCCAGATGCCCAAAGAGGCGCATGCATCTGGAATTCATTTGCAGTGGTTGGAGGCCCCGGTGTGCCCATTCTCTCTCTCCCTCTCTCTGCCTTTTTCTCCCTCTCTGTCTCTCAAATAAATAAATAAAAATATTTTTTAAAAGAAATATGCACTAGAAAGAACAGTAAAAGAGTAGAAATATCGATGGGTGCTTTTTTTTTTTTTTTCTTCACAGGATAGGATTTGGGGGCTGTGTCATTACAATGTCTTCAAATGAATCAAAACAAAACTGGCTGATGGTTCAGAAGCCACGTAACTAATATCTTAACTGACGTGGGTCTGAAATGTGGCACCACAAGCAGAGAAGCAGGCGTGGCAGCCGCATCAAAGATAAGGGGGAAAGTGGCAAGTGTGCAAGGAGAAAGTGCTGTGACAAGCGCGTCTTCCTCATTCAGTCTGACAAGGGAGATCCTCATCCATCTGGGGGTTTCACCCTCCTCTTCTCCTCTTCCGGTTCCACTTACAGGTGACAGCATCCTGGGAAGAGTACTCTCTAACTAAAGCTCATGCTACATGTTTCCAAAGCAGACAGAATTCAGTGGTCTGATCGCTGCACTTAAATAGCAGCGCTCCAAGTTCATGTACATACTTTACTGCTAGCCAGATGCAAGGGAGTATTCAAGTCCTTGTCCTTCACAGTCAAGTCGGCATGGGCAGTGTTCACCAAAACATCTACGAAGAAAGCCAGCCACAGACAGTTATTCAGAACAGACATGAACCACATGCATTTTAGCCAGTACAGCTCATATAATCATATTTAATGTTTTTTTTTGTTTGTTTGTTTTTTTTACAGAAGAGCACAGCTTATTTGTTCTAACAACACGGAAGGATAACAGACGTAGTTTTAACTGTTCTTACTGCATCATTATGTCACCACTTCCCAACCTGTTGACTAAGATTTCATTACTTCCCATCAAAATGGATCTACAATTAGATTTGGTTTCCAAATGCTGACAAGGTTGGCTGGAGGACCGGCTCACTTTGATGAGACTGGATGGTCCCACGGTCCAGATACAGAGAAACGAAGCTGACCGTAACAGGCGGCTTCAGCCCAAGCTGGAGATGTCCTTTTATCAAATGTATAGAACCACAACACTGGTTTCTCTGGTTGACATACTGCTGGGTTTCAGATATGTGTACGTGCAAGGCACACAGCACAGGTACGTACCCACAGCACCCGCCTGCCCGTTCTCGGCAGCCATCATCAGTGCTGTTTTCCCTGAATTGTCCACGGCATTCACTTGAGCGTCATGCCGCAGCAGCAGCTGCAAGCACTCCACATGATCCGCGAAGGCTGCCGCGTGAAGGGGTGTCCTGTAGATTTCCAACAAATATGGTGTTGGTTTCCTTTAAATTATACTTAAATTTTTTTTTTTTACTTACTAGAGAAAGAGAGAGAGCAAGATAGATAGATAGATAGAGAGAGAGAGAGAGAGAGAGAATCCTCTAGCCACTGCAAATGAACTCTAGATGCATGCACCACAATTTGCATCTGGCTTACATGGGCTCAGGAGAACAGAACCTGGGTCCTTAGGCTTTGCAGGTAAGCACCTTAACTGCTAAGCCATCTCTCCAGCCCCAGTTTCCTTTAAGTTAATTGCTTAATTGCCAAGAAACATTGGCATGGTGCTATCTAAAGACTGAAAACTTTTCAGTCAGCAGATAACGATCAAGCCTCCCCAAAGAGCCATTCAAAATGGGTACCAAAATGTCACCTATGTGAGTGACACTCTTTAAATTTGAGGGACTTTGCAATGGCTCTGGTAATAAGTTAACATCCTACTGACTCTAAAAAAAACTTTTTTTGTTCATTTTTATTTATTTATTTATTTGAGAGTGACAGAGAGAGAGAGAGAGAGAGAGAGAGAGAGACAGAGAGAGACAGAGAGACAGAGAGAGGGAGAGAGAAAATGGGTGCACCAGGGCTTCCAGCCACTGCAGACAAATTCCAGATGCATGCACCCCTTGTGCATCTGGCTAACGTGGGTCCTGGGGAATTGAGCCTCAAACTGGGGTCCTTAGGCTTCACAGGAAAGCACTTAACTGCTAAGCCATCTCTCCAGCCCCCTACTGACTCTTTACTTTTGAGTTCCAGTGAGTTCATGTTCATCTTTGATACAGATACTTTCAAAATTAAGTCTAAAATTTTAGGCACTTGGCTGATTAAATAGAAATTTTAAAAGGCTATATTATTGAATGTAGAAGGTTGATTCTGTGTGGGAGGACAACTGGGCATTCTTTATCAAAATGAGAAAATATTGACCTTTATATCAAATAATTCCATCACCAGGAATTGATCTCCCATATTATACATTGGCATATGTTCAGACACATACATGACAATCTTTACTGTGCTACTTCTTTGAAATAGTAAAATGTTGAAAACAATAAAGAAGTTGGGCTGAGTAAAATATTGTATATTCATCAAATTAAATATAACTTTAAACATAAGGTAAATCTATGTATTTTGACATGAAAATGTCTCCCCCCCCAAGATATACTAAAAACAGGACATGGATGTAGAAAGCTTTATTTGTATAAAATAATATTTATGTTTGTAAATATACAGAAGATGTTTAAAAGACTATAAAAGGGGAAAGATATAGTATATAGTTGTTTTCTCTAAGGAAGAGACTAGGTATTTATGACTGAAAGAAAAATTTTAAAAATCTATATCCTTTATAATACTTATTTTCAAGGTAGGGTCTCATCATAGCCCAAGCTGACCTAGAACTCACTATGTAGTCTCAGGATGGCCTTGAACTCACAGTGATCCTCCTACCAATACCTCCCAAGTGCTGGGATTAAAGGCATACACCACCACACCCGGCTTATACTTAATTTTTTAAACCATATTTACATATGACTGTTTAACTAAAAAGTTTTTTTTTTTTTTTTTTTTGGCTAGGTATGGTTGCACATGCCTGGCATCCCATCATTCAGAAGCCGAGGCAGGATGATTATGAATTTGAGGCCAAACTGGGCTTTATAGCTAGTTGAAGGCAAACTTGAACTACATAACAATATCTAGTCTCAAAATAAGAACTGGGCCTGGATCTCAGTGGTAGAGTGCTTGTGTGGCTTTGTGAAAGGGCCTGGGTTCAATACCTAGTGCCACAAGAAACAAGTCTTGTGATAGCTAGTTTCACTTGTCAGCTGGACAGAATTTACAGTTGCTGTCACCTATCTCTGGGCGTGTCTGTGAGAGAGTTTCTAGATCAGGTTGGCTGAGGTGGGAAGATCCACCCTAGCTGTGGGTGGCACCCTTCTACGGGCTGTGGTCCTGGACAAAGGAAAAAGCATTCATCTCTCTCTGCTTTGTGACTATGGACTAAATGTGGCCAGCTGCTGTGTGTTCCTGCAGCCACATCTTTCCCATCATGATGGCCTCTGTCGCCTTGACTGTAAGTTGAAACAGATCCTTCTTTAAGTTGATTGAAAAAGTTGTCAGGTAGTTGATTACAGAAACGAGAAGCCATCACCATGACAAGTGTATAATAAATAAAAACAGACGATTTGCTACTCTACAACCCAAAACAAGGACTGAGGCTCAACACAAAAGGCGCGGCGTCTTTGGCTCACTCACCTGCCCTTGTCATCTCTACAGCCGACAATGCTGGAATCGATGGCCCCGAGGAGCAATGAGGCACAGTTCTCATGATCATTTATTCTAAAACAAAGCGGATTTTGATGTAAAACTCTCACGTCAAAACAGTATATGTTCTTTGGTAACTCATCTTTGTGTGCACCAGATATTTAACTTTTAGATGAATTTTTTAAACATCTGATGCCAATATTTGTGGTGTGTGTTTTAGCAGGTTACACTGTAATTCCTTCTTTTCTTTTTTTTTTTTCTAATTTTTTTTTATTTATTTGTTTGAGAGACACAGACACAGAGAGAAAGACAGATAGAGGGAGAGAGAGAGAATGGGCGCGCCAGGGCTTCCAGCCTCTGCTAACAAACTCCAGATGGCGTGCACCCCCTTGTGCATCTGGCTAATGTGGGACCTGGGGAACCGAGCCTCGAACCAGGGTCCTTAGGCTTCACAGGCAAGTGCTTAACTGCTAAGCCATCTCTCTAGCCCCCCTTCTTTTCTTAATAACCTCTGTCTGTATTTGGTAGGAGTTCTCTGATTACCAATTATACAGGATATCATGTTAGGTAATTCAGAGATAATAAAGTAGAAAAGACATGGATATTTCAGATTTAAAGTTATGCTGATTATTTACCATCCATCCTTTCCCTCCACATATATGTTATGCCTCTGATGTCTTTCCATCAATTGGTCCAGCCTCATGAGAAGCCTGCAAACTATGTAAAAACCAAGTTTCTTCAAGTCTTGGTCCCCAAGCTAACCTATGGCAGTCTGACTTAAAGTCACGGTATCCTCTGAATAACAACTCTCTCTATATATGTGAGATTGGGCAAAAAATTAAATTTGCTTAAATCCAAAAAAGATCCATATGAAGAGTGAAGAATTATAGTAGATGAAAAGTCTGCCTGGTAGAAAATGTCAAGCATCCATAGGCACACTGGTGTTAACCCTGACCTATTTTTGGGTTACCACTGAATTCTCATCATGTGAAGTGTGCCTCTCCACCCACACCCTCATGCAGTTTCCTACTGTGGTATGTGAGTCACCTTGGATCCATGGTACTCCACAAAAATAAAAGTTCCTGGGAAATCATTAATGGGAGAAACCATATGTGAATAGCAGATCTATTTGCCTTTAGCAGCAAAATGGAATGTTTTACTCTTATCTGTAATCTGAATGTCTTTCCCTTTCTTTCAAGGCAACTTTTCGACATGCAGTTAGAAGAACTGAGGCCACACCATAACTTCCTCAATTTGTACTTACATCGCACAGTGAAGTGGAGTAAAGGGATTACCAACAAATTTGCGGAAACACTTTTGCTCCAAAAGTACCTCTATGCAGTTTTCATTACCTGAAAAGAATTTCAAGAATTCAGAAAGTTTCTGAGGAAGAAACTCCGTTCAGTACAGTCTGGTGTTTTTTTTAATTTCCCTTTAAGCACTGAATAAAGAGTGTGAATTTTCCTGAATTGGCTGAATGTTCATTCTCTGTGGAGTAAAAGTAACAAAATGCCAAAATGCTATCAACTGTGCTCACAAGGTGTTCTGAGACATAATGAAGTAAAGGCCATATGGTCTGACAGTGAGAGAGAGAGAGGGGAGGGGAGAGGAGGGGAGAAACCTCATCTGCAGGCAGAACAGATTCTGTTACCCTGAGCTCGTGATAGATGCCTAACGCAGACATGTCTCAACTTGTCCACACATAATAGGAAATTTCACTACCACACACACAGATGGGTTAACTCATAGCTTGAGTGAGGAGTGATAGTAGGAACAACAGAAAGGCTTTGACTATAACATGCTATGTGTGTGAGGTGGCACCTTCATATGATAGGCCCTCAGTTACTTTTAAAGTAAGTGAGTGAATGACTGCAAGGGATTATTTCTAACAAAATTTTCAGGTGACTTCTAAATTGACTCAATTTGGGATAAGTAAGTTCCCAGGTATGTTAACTTAATAATAATGTAAGTAACAATGTAAATGTTAATAATGTAAGGCAATTTTCATGGGAATCTCTGAATCTGACTTTCCCATACACAAACTTGGCCTAGGAATGCCCACCCTATTCATGTTGCAGGGTGATGGGAGCTTTGCTGTGTAAAGGACTCAAGTGAGGTTTGGAAGGAGCCACGCAATGGCAAGGCAGGAAGAAAGCACTGATAGATGGCTTTGTGACACAGACCAATGTCCTGGAACCACTTCAGTGGTGGTATGAGCAAGATGGCCCCCATAAGTTCATGTGTTTTGAATAGTTGGTCCCCAGCTACTGGCAGTTTGGGAAAGTTGTTGGGCCTTTGGCACATAGAGACTTTCCGGAGGAAGTACTGGGAATGTCACTGGAATGGTCTGAGGTTCATTAGAGCTAGCTGGCTGACTACTTCCCTTCTGCAGCTATGTGGCAAGATGCGACGCCCCTGCTGTCTGCTTGTGCCATCTCTCCCTGGCACAGGGAGGCCTTCCCTCGAAACTGTGGGCTGAAGTGACCCCTTTCCTCCTGTGTGTTTCTGGTTGGGGGCTTCATTCCAGCAACAAGAAAATAACTGCTACGTCTTCTTAGCTGATCTGAATGCTAACTTAGTGAAACTTCCCTTATGCTCTACATCAGAATGATAAAGATTGGGCAATGTGAAATATTAAAATGAAAATTAAACCTCTCTTGTAACTGCAGAAACAAGCTGATACTGCTTTTAGGAGGCATTAAGGAGTATATGAGTATTATAAGTGCCTAGCTTCTGTCTGGCTTCACAGCCCTCACTCCAGTGGTCCCAGACACCTCAACCCCTCTGGGTATGAAACCCCCACACGAGCAGCACCTGCATACTGCAGTCCTTAGGTGGAGACTGAAGACACAGCAGGACATGGAATACACTGAGTGGCTCGATATCTCAAAATGTCCAGGGAAGAGAATTTGGGGGAGATGGGAGTTTGAATCTCAGGCTTGGAGGAAGGCTGCCCTAGAAGGGGGAATTGCTGGAGGAGGCCTGCTTCTCCTCTGCTTGTACCTGGAACAGGCCTAAAAGCACAGAGACGTATACATCTCTGGGGACAGGATGTGGTTTGTGGCATATTTGAACCTGTCATCTTAGACAACACTCTTGATTTTGCAGAAGAGTTAGTGACTTTATTAAGTATTTAGACACAGAGACAGATAGTAAAAGGACAGTGTACACCCCCAGACATGGTTATGCGTTTCTTGAGAGTTTTGTGGATGTTTGTACAATGACTATAAATATGAGTTTTGGGCTGTTTAAGTTATGTTGTTCGAGGAATATAATTTGTAAGTGAAGTTTAAAATTAAAGTTTAAAGACTAAGCAAAGATATATGAGCTTGTTTACTTAGTTCTCCTAAAAGAATTTCCTTTTGTAAATGAAATTTTGGCTTTACGAGGTGCATTGTTTAGCTTTAGGTACAGTAAAACTCAAGGTTATAAACGTTCTGGCCCTAAGCAAGCATAGTTCACTTTAAAATACATATATATATATTATGTCAGCATGTGTGCATGTGTGTGTTGAGGGCAGAGGACAGCCTCAGGTGTCAACCTCAAGAATGACATTCACCCTTTTTTGTTTTTATTAAGTGGAAACTTTGTGTGGACACATCATATGTTGGAGCCATCATTTGTCTCCTCCCTGCCCCCACTCCTCTGAGACCCACTGTGGGATCCTTAGAGGGATTGCTGGTATTCACCATGGAGTTGTGAGTTATGAGAGCAGCAGTCGCTAGAGACAAGATCTCTCAGTGTCCTGGAGATCACCAGCTAGGCCACACCGGCTGGCCAGGGAGCCATAGGGAGCTCCTTGTCTCCACCTCCTCCACGCCTGGACTGTAGGGGCACACGGCCACATTGGGAATTTTTATGTGACTTCTAGGGATCAAACTCAGGCCCTAATGCTTGTGAAGCAAGCATTTTGCTATGTCTCTAGACACTCACTTTTTAAATTTTAAAATTACTTATTTATTTTTTAATTATTTGATATAGGGTTGCACTAGGTAGCCTCATCTAGCCTTAAACTCGCCATTCTCCTTCCTCACCCTCCTGAGTGCTGGGGTTACAGGTGTCTGCCACCTGTAATTTACACCTTTTTTATGTATATATGTATGTATGTATGTATGTATTTTTAAACCATATCTGGTGTGCAGACAGATAAGAAGTCACAGTTTATGGCATGGTGCAATGTTCTGACCTCTACTAAGATCCCAGAGGTGCTAGATCAGAAAGTCTAGGGGACAATGACATGAAACTCACCATTGTAACAAGCCCAGTGCAGGGGCGTGTAGCCTTGGTTGTCTTTGAAACAGCAGTCCTCCTCCGGAAGAGCCATCTGGAGCAGCTCGCTCAGCCACGTGGCGTGGCCCCGCGCAGCTGCATAGTGCAAAGGCGTCCTTCCTCTGGAATCTTTGCAGAGGATGGACACTTCCTGTTCCAGCAGCATCTGCACACATTCCTCATGGCCTGTCATAATCTGGCACATGGCAAGTAAAACACAAAACACACCTCAGAAGGGCAGCAGACTCAGGAAGCAGAGCAGTTGGATGGGTGACACCGGCTCAGGGGAGGAGGACCCACATGGGGCTTTAAGAAAAGCAGACTGCTTACTTCAGAAGTGGGAGGCAAAACAACCCAGGAAAAATTATATCTTGAAAGCCTGTGGAAATCACTTTGAAAACATGTATCTTTTAAAATAATAATCTTTACTGGGAACTTTAAAATAGGAGCATACTGCAAATTATTCCCATCGGGTTATCCTCCAACGAGCCCTCTCCTGCTCAGTGGGGGTTATCCATGATTGCCGTGGGGTCATGGGAGCATCACTTGGTTCATGTCAGGAGGAGAGTGCCACAAAGTATAACTTCCCACCCTGTGACTCTTACATTCTTTCCGCCCATTCTTCTGCCTTGAGCCTTAGAGGATGGGACACACATACCTTAACCCTCCAAACATAACCATGAAAAGTGTGACAGGGAATGGCAGAAAATATCAACTTTAGAATCAGGAAGGTACTCATTAAATCCTGACCATTCATGCCTCCCTCCCCAGCCATCAGACATAGCCCAATTTGCTTCTCTCTGATTTACTTTATTTGCCTGTAGATAGGCATGGAAATAATGATTTCCAGGGCTGTTGAGTGCTAGAGAGATCAGAGTCATGCGGTCATGTGCTGCCTGAGGTGGGGTGGAGATGCACTCTGAGGATGTCACAGAGTACATGTACCCAGCAATTAGGGCCGGTTACCCTCCTGAACTATTGGCATAGCCTGTTGCTCCTAGGCTACAATTCTGTACAGCAGGCTACCCTGTGGATCAGGCATGAATACACATCTATGGACACCATGGTAAGTATTTATGTATCTAAGCAACAAAGGTACAATAAAAACACTAGGTGATAGGATTTTTTTTTTTTTTCAGATCCATTTCAACCTTTTTGTTTTTTTGGCTTATGCATGTGTGTGCTATATACATGTGTTATGTGCTTACCTGTGGTGGTGTGTGCGTCCCTGCAGTGGCCTGCCCAGAGTAGATCATCAGATATCCCACTCCATTGGCCTTCTGCCCATATGCTTATTTAACTCATTGTCTTTTACTGATCACAGAAGCTTGAGTCCCGCCACCCCTCATTTTCAGGAAGTTCCAATGATTTTTGGGTCTCTGCTCCCCTGGGGATTACTGACACATGTGGCCATGCTCGTCAACCCCACTATCAGCTATGAGCCCATTGTTGCACGTTCTGTCTGTCGCTGATGGACAGGTTGCTGTGTATGTGTGACTGGATGTGTAAATGTCCTCAGCCAGCTGCACAGCCCACAAGAAATGTTCAAGAGGCAAGGACTGTGAGAATGACAGTAATTACATAAGGCTCTACTTGTCCTTTATTACGGTGTTGATACCATCTCCAGGTATCAATTTTATGACTTTTGCCTTTGTTCATTTAGCTTATTTTCATTCCTTCAAAACAACAACTCAGCACATGTGTACAAAGAACTGCCTACAGAGATGTCAGCACATGTAACAAAGAAATAGCATGACTGCTCAAAACCAGGTAATGATTAATTAAACTTTGGAACTGACACACAATAGAACATTGGAAATGATCATGCCAAAAATATATAAGGCCATGGAAAATGGTCTTTCACATCTACACAGAGGCAAAAAAGGATTCCAAGTAGTACCTTCATTATTCTCTTTTGAAAGTTTAAAAGAATTCTGAGTCTAGAAAAAAAGTCAGGGAGTCATGATTACTGGGGAGTGTGATTTTTCTTCCTTTGTGCTTTTAAAAAACAGTTTGCAAATTTTCTGTGATGTGCATGTTTTTCATAATCAGAGAGCAGAGCCAAACACTTCAACAACAGGTGTTCATGTAACTATTGTCACAGGCTATCATGAAATCATAAGAAGAAATCTAACAGTAGCTTTCATTAATATATCTTTTATAAAATTTTGTAATTTATTTTGATTGACTGAGAATAATTCGTTTTATTAAACTTTTCCCCTAAAACTTAATATAGACAAAAATGAAGGCTGAGCTTATCAAAAAGAGGCTTAACTAGGCTGAGAAAGATGTACATACCCCTCTATGTAAAGCTGTGCATCCCATGATGTCAACAGCATCTACATTTGCTTCTTTTTCAAGTAACAATGAAACAGCGTCAATGTGTCCATATGCTACCGCAAGCATCAGCGGAGTTCTAGGAAAAAAACAAATGGGCTCTTAAGAGGGATATTAAGGGCTGTATAGATGGCTTAGTGGTTAAGGCGCTTGCCTGCAAAGCCTAAGAACCCAGGTTCAATTCCCCAGTACCCATGTAGGCCAGATGCACAAAGTGGTGCTTGTAGTGGCTAGAGACCCTGGCGCACCCATTCTCTCCTCTCTCTCTCTCTCTCTCTCTCTCTCTCTCTCTCATAAATAAATTGTTTAAAAAATTTAAAGGGAAATAAAAAATACTTCCCTTGGAAGAACATTTCCCTTTTTATTCTTGACAATTGTTCATTATTTTCTACACCTCTGTTTGCCATGCATGTGGCACAAGAAAGCTTCCTCGGCTCTAAAGGGCTCATGGAATGGTGTTTGTGAGGAGCTCCACGGGGCAGGGACAGAGGAAGGTTGCATCTCAGATGTGTTCATCTAGCATTTTCAGAACTATGTAGCATTTAGCTGGGGGTCAGCAGGTGTGTGTGGAAAACTCTTCTTGCTCCTGTGAAAGCAGCTCTATTCTCATAGCTGTTTGTGTGGACTTCTGCTAAAGACTTCATTTGGACAAAGCTTCATTACTTTATACAAAAGCCTGAAAGATCTAGAGGGAAGACCAGAGTTATGGATGCAAGAGGTGAGGGTCTAGATTTGGCTGCCACATGAACTTATGCATCTGGGGGTAGCAATTAGAGCTATTCTGCTCTGCACTTCCTATTTGTAAAAGAAAACAAGATTAGGGGATGAACATGCTCACTGATATTAAAAAGCAGGAAGGTGCGGGCTGGAGAGATGGCTTAGTGGTTAAAGTGCTTGCCTGCAAAACCAAAGGACCCAGGTTTGATTCCCCAGGACCCACATAAGCCAGATGCACAGGGTGGCACACGCATCTGGAGTTTGTTTGCAGCAGCTGGAGGCCCTGGTGCACCTATTCTCTTGCGCGCTCTCTCTCTCAAAACAAATAAAAATAAAAAATAATGTGGGAATGTGGCAGCTTCAAAGGTAACAAGTTAGAGATGGGAGAAAGAGGTGCAGCTCAAGAGCCAGGGAACATGATCACAGCTGGGGAGAGGTGACCTTTTCCATCAAGATAGCCCCCCCCCCACGCCACACCCTCGAGTGCTTCCCGACAGCGCAGCCACCTTGTCGCTGCTCAGTGAGCCCCTTCACTGCTCGACCAGCCAACCAACATCTCTTGTGGTTGACGTGTCAACCCAAGGTCAAATGAGAGAGCACTTACTGTCCTTTGGCATCTTTCACATCAACCACTTCCGGGTTATCTGCAATTTCTAGTAATAGCCTCAAACACAGGGTGTGACCGTTAATAACTAAAAAAGAGAACAATAGGAATTCTTTTAACAAACCAGCACTACAAATATCCCTCCAAAGTGACACTCCTGCCCACTATAGTCCACAGTCACTTCCTTCTGCTGCAGACAGAGACCCCTGGGTTCCAGTGTTAATCTGTCTTCCCTTTCTTTCTTATCAGTGCACTTTAATCCTCACCGTCGTCCTTTTCTGTTTTCAGATTTAAAGGTTTTTGTTTTGTTGTTTTACTCAAATATGATATGCTTTCTTATCTCTTTATGTAGGGCTCATAAGTCTCCCCACCTTTCAATTCCACTAAGTGGCACTCAGTTTCTACATAGTAATCCCGTGTGGAACCCACCTCCAGTCCTTTTTAAAAAGAACAAAAAAATAAAAAGAAAGAAAGAGGAAGTCAGAGGAGAGCAGGTGAGTGTGGGAGGAAGAGAGGAGAAAGGGAAGAACAGAATCAAGCCCTGCTCCTTCCTCTAGGTCCCTATCCTCTAAGTCTGATATCCTGACAATATTCCCATCCATTAGTGGTGGCCTCATTAAAGCCATCAAGGCAGGAAAGTGCATAGTGCTCCTTGATGGTGGACTGGCATTTTCAGGGACTCCAGGGATGGAGCCCTATGGCATGTTGGAATATTCCTCTGCCCACAGTTTGAGCCTCCCGGAGCTCAAGAGCACCGCAGGGGGCGCTACTCTGCACTCTGTCCCCTCTGTCCCCAGTGAGCTGGGACGCAGATGCCTGCCAAGGCCCTGACTAGAGCGGCCGCTCATGGTTGCCTCCACCGTGCTTGGTCGCCCAGAAATGGGCAGGACATGTGACGCGGGCCCCCAATGCCCTGTCAGTTTTAAACAGCTGAGGAAGGGTACTAGGCTGTACCCTTGTGCCTGCCTGGTAAGATGCTTCAACTAGGAGGTGTTGGTGACTAGGCATCTGTGAGGGGTGCTGCGAAGCAAACTTCTTGGGGTGATAACCACCCCCCAGCAAGGCAGTTTCTTCCAGTGTATTGAATGGAACCTCAAAAAGCCTTACAGCAGATATAGTTTTCTATTCAGGGAGTAAAATGAGGACAAATATGCCTCCCATTCTATTTGTGCCCCACTCTCTTCTCTGAACAATAAGAACACCGTCAGTGGTATTGGAGTTCCTTCATTAGGGATGAGGAGAGAGAAGTGAATAGATGTGGTTGTTACCTTATGGTGATAAAGGCTCTTCTCAGAGTTAGGTTTTACAGTCCTGTTTATTGCTTTCCAGTCGTAAGAGAATGCTAATTTGAGTTCCACACAGCTTTCAGGAATAATACATTATCAGAATTAGCTCACATTCACTGCCACCACTCAAATGAACACTAGGAATAATGGCCACATTTTGTAGACCATCTCATTCGGCTCATTCTCAGCCTCCATTTATATAACCTATAACTGGAGTTACAGGTAATCTATCATTGCGGCTGTTGTTTTGTTGCTGACGTTCCTAAAATTATACAAAATCTGCTGCCATTGTTAAAATTTGCAAGGTCTTAACGTTTGCCTGAAAGGAAATGATTAGCAAAGGCCTGACAGCTACAGTCCATGGGCTTGTGCGGGGGAGGAAGGGACAGATCTTGGTTCTTTCTCTGTCAATTTGATGTTCCTTAAATGCTTATATTCACAATGGTTCCAATAAATTTGATTTTTTGGCAGAACATAAGAAAAAAATCATCTAAGTTCATGTCATTCACACATGGTGTCATACAGCCAAATCATTTCTACGGTTATGTTTTCTTTTCATCTTTTTTTATTTTTTTTATACTGGCTTTTTGAACTTAGCCCATAGCTCTCAGGAAAATTTAAATCCTCTTTGGAGTAAAATGTAGCCAAACTTCAATTCTCCTTGGCTTCTCACATGCTGTATTTTTTTTCCCAGTTGCTTTCTAGCAAAAAGATGCATCTTTAGATGTGTCCTGCCAGCCTCGGCTCTCCGGGCTGAGTGACAGCCATTTTTCTGCTGCTCTAAGCCACAAATCTCATCTGTGCTAAAGCTTCCCATACCCACTCTGGCTGCGGCTCCCCCAGGTCCCCCCCCCCCCGCCCCCCGTACTTCTAGGGTTTGAAACAAAGGCATCAGCCTCTCAAGTGAGTTGAAGAGATTCTGGGTAAGCAGACCCTCAAGTCAGGCTAAAGCTCCTGCGCAGCAGACATTTTGTGGAGAAGCAGTCCAATGAGCCTGTCTTTTTAATGACTGGCCTGAGGGAAATCCACACAGAGCGAGTTTTCATGACCACTAGGGGGCCCCCTTGGACCACACCTAATTACTGTAGCCAATGAGTGACAATGGTCCCTTTTTTGCTTGTTGACAATCAAAATAGTTCCTTTGTAATTGACGGGGATAACATAGCAACAAAATGGAATTCTTGGCTTATCCATGGGCAACTCATCTTTAAAATGAAAAACAAACTTGATCTCGACAATAATACCAAGAATGCCTAGGGAGCCAAAAGACTGGGGAAATACAAGTTTACAACTCAGCCATTCCTCTCATTACTGGCCTCACTGTGAAAGCTTTATTCCAGCAACAATCATTTCCAGGTAACTGGCGATAGCAGGATTTTGCAATCTCTGTGTCTCTTCAGTGGCTTGGATGTTGGGGATATAGGCAGAAATCTTTCCACAAGGCCTACCATCCTTAGATTTCCAGGTAATGAGGATCATGCAAGCCCTTTGAAAAACTACCTCCAACTCCTTTGCTTCTTCAGTACAACCATCATTTACTTTTCTTCTCTCTTTAAAAGATGATATATACTACCCTCATCAAAAATTAATGTCACTGAGACAGAGGAGTGCTCAGCTCTGCAATATCTCTATAACACCTGCCAAGGTTCAGTGTCCATTACGGAAGAGGTGGTGGAAAGAATGTAAGAGCCACAAGAAGGGTAGGACTCCTTACAATGTGCTCCTCCAGACACAAAATGGCCTGGATATCCATGACCTCACAGTGCCTGACACTACCTACACAAGACCATCATAATAGAGGAAAAGATAAAGACATCAAAATAAAAGGGAGAGGGACTGGAGAGATGGCTTAGCAGTTAAGGCATTTGCCTGCAAAGCCAAGAGACCTTGGTTCAATTCCCCAGGACCCACATAAGCCAGATGCATAAGGTGGTGCGTGTGTCTAGAGTTTGTCTATAGTGGCCAAAGGCCCTCATGCACACATTCTCCTCTCTCTCTCTCCCCCCCTCACCCTGTGTTTTTCTTTCTCTCAAATAAATAAATAATAATAATTAATAGATAAATAAAATAATAGAGTGATTGAGAGGGGGAGGGGATATGATGGAGAATGGAGTTTCAAAGGGGAAAGTGAGGGGAGAGCATTACCATGGGATATTGTTTACAATCATGAAAGTTGTTAATAAAAGTAAATTAATTAAAAATAGTAAAAAATAAAATAAATCAATTTCACTGAATTTCCTGACCAGAAGGTACTTACACATTAGCTGAACTACAGATTTTCCTAAAATTTCGAGGTATCTTGCCACAGTTTTTCATATGCATTGGAGAAAAATCCCAGAAAAGACAAATGACTTGCTTACTGATGTGTGTGTACTTGTTAAGGGTTTCTGGTGTTTTTTTTTTTAATTTTTTTAATTCGATGCAAAAACTAAGCATGAGCTGCTCATTAGCTCGTTGTCTGCGGCCCCGTCCGTGAAACAGTCCTGCAACACCGTTAATGCCGTGCTTTAAGATCTGTAAGAGTTTCACGTGATTTGTTGCATGTTGCTTATTCTGAAGACTACATTGTAACTCTGTTCAGAAGTTTGGTGGTAGCCTGAGCCAAAGATTCTAAACTCTCTTTTAGTTAAGAAGGCCAGAGGATTCCTGGCCAGAGAACACCAATTCTGTTCAAGAGGATCAAAAGCATTTGGGAAGCGTGGTATAGAAAGAAGATTGAGGGCTGGAGAGATGGCTCAGCGGTTAAGCACCTGCCTGTGAAGCCTAAGGGTCCCAGTTCCAGGCTCGACTCCCCAGGACCCATGTTAGCCAGATGCACAAGGGGGTGCACGCATCTGGAGTTCGCTTGCAGTGGCTGGAGGCCCTGGCATGCCCATTCTCTATCTCTATGTGCCTCTTTCTCTGTCTCTCTGACACTCTCAAATAAATAAATAATTTTTTTAAAAAAGAAAGAAGACTGAATAAACTGGGATAAAAGGAGATGCTGTCATCCTTTTATTTATAAGTAGGCCACAAAACCCAAGTGATGAGACCCTTCATAACACCCACCTGAAGCATGAAGTGGAGTTCTTTTGGTTACACTGTCTTTCACAAAGATGGATGCGCCCTGATTAATAAGTGCCTCCACACACTCCGTGTGTCCTCTGAAGGCAGCCAAATCCAGAGCTGTGCGGCCTTTCTCATCCCTGATGTCCAGGTCCACTAGTGACTGCAAAAGGACCTCCAGGGCTTGATGGTGCCCATTGTAGGCCTGGAAAGAGGAAAGCAATGGCTTACAGTTTGTTCACCTAAAATCCCACCAATGACCCCTGAGGGCTGAGCCACACAGGTAGAGACCCCTCCAAAGTGCACACAGGTAGAGACCCTTCTAAAGTGAACATCAGAATAATATTTGAGAAAATTTTTGAAAACTGGCAAATTGAAGTTAGATTAAAAAAAAAAACTACGATCCACAAACCTCCCAGATGCATATAAATTTACTCCTGTTCCTCCTCCATTTACAAATAACTTGTTCCAAAGGCATTGCATGTGTTAGTATATGTTTATATTTTATCTAAAGATCTAATAATCTAATATAAACAAGTAGCTGCATAAATATATTCTCCCAGTTATCAGTTCAGTCCTAAGCATAGCGTGGACAAAATGAGAACATTCGTCAGAATATTTTCTGTTAATAAATCTGGGGAATGAAATTACTAAAACCATCCTGGTCTTTGGGATTCAATTGAGGCATATAGCCCTTCCCTCAGTCCAACATGATTAATTTCTACCCATGTGAACATGGGTGAGTTTCTTAATTGCACTTGGCGCTTGTTTCCTCATCTTTAAAGTGAGAGTAATAAAAACTGCTCCCAGGGCCACATGAAGATGAAAAGAGGTGAGCAGCGTGGGCTTCGCTTTTCTCCTTATTTCTTTCCATTAGAACATGCAGAACGTGTCCCAAGGTCAAGTTCAGATCTATTATGAGGTCCTAGGTTATATCAAGATTAAGAGCCTTCATACTATTGAAAAACACAATGAAAAGTCTGAGATGTATTTAGTCCATACAGTCAAAAAAAGTGTTATCTCCCTCCCCATACATAACCAAAGGTATTGAAAATGAAAGTGTTGGGGAGTGATCTAGAGGGAAAACGGGTCAGAGAGGGAAATAAAAAAGAAAGAGGAGAGGTCCACCCCAGTGTCTTCAGTTGTCAAAGACCCCTCCTTTGTCACCACCACTCTCCTTCACCACAGCTATGACTTTAGGTACCATTTACTTGAAGAAAAAATTAATTCTATGAATGAATTTCCTTAATATAGAAAGAAATTTGGAAACCATTTTGAAGGCTATGAAAAATTTTAAAAGGGCATGAAAAGTCAGCCCACAGGAAAATAAATCAACAGATGTATGAAAATCATGTGAAAATTTAAAACACTATTTTTCAACTACCTTGGCAATGATTGAAGAATTTAGTCATGCCCAATATTATTAAGACTGTGATGTCGGGCATGGTGGCGCACGCCTTTAATCCCAGCACTCGAGAGGCAGAGGTAGGAGGATCACTGAGAGTTCGAGGCAACCCTGAGACTACATAGGGAATTCCATGTCAGCCTGGGATAGAGTGAGACCCTATCTTGGGAAAAAAAAAAAAAAAAAAAAACTGCAAAAAACCAAAAAAAAAACCAAAACAATGTTGAACTCTGTTGGGCAAGTACAGATTGGTATGACTTTTGTGTAGGGTGATTTGACAGTATATATCAAAGTATTTTGTTTTAGAAACTAAGTGGCAGACATTATATTTAGCTTGGCCTGATTTATATAAAAAGCAAATGCATGCATATATATTTATATAAACTTCTATATTCATAGAAGAATTTTAGAAAGATATTAAAGAAACTATTTATATATGGTAGTGATTTCTAGAACTAGAGCTCATGTTATCTTCTCTTTCTTAAATGATTTTTCCTGAGTATAGGTTAACAACAGTAAGAAAAAATGAATAATAAAAAAGAATCCACAAGCCGGCTGTGGTGGTGCATGTCTTTAATCCCAGCACTTGGGAGGCAGAGGTAGGAGGATCGCTGTGAGTCTGAGGCCACCCTGAGACTCCATAGTGAATTCCCGGCCACCCTGGGATAGAGCAAGACCCTTACTTCAAAACACCAAAAATAAATAAATAAATAAATAAAATTTTAAAAATCCACAGAATACCAATAAAATAAAACTTTCTCATTTCATCGTCTCTGTTAACGACTACAGTTAAATGTATATATTAAACATAAATACTACATGTAACATGTAATCTCAACTTTTCCCCTTAGATTTGTAGATGAAACTCCCTCTTGGTATTTCTATTTGAGTGTCTTATAGCGAACTAAATTTCTGTCTTCCTTCCCTGAGCTTGCTTTATCATCTCAGTAAATGGCAACTTTATTATTCTAGGTGCTCAGGCCCAACCCTGCCATCACCTTCACCTTTCCAGCTTGAAAGCCCAAGCCTGCAGCCCCGCACCAGGGTTCTGGGACGCTCCTACAATGAAGTGCAAAGAGCCACTGCAAAGCGGCTCTTCCTTCCCTTGCCCTGCTTTGGTCCTGGGGTGTGTCGACCCAGAAAAGGTGTATCCTCCGCTAACTCACACAGAGCTGTCACCCCGAACAACTACCACATCCCTGTTCAGCGTCACACAAAAGTGTTGCGTGACTGGTAACAGCCCTCGTGCCACCGGCACACATCCTGGTCTGGGCTCTTCCTTGATTACATCTAGAAGGTGCCCACTTCACACCCTCACTATCCAGCTGCACACTTCACACCCTCACTGTCCTGTGTTGCCAGGATTCCAACAAAAACCTCCCTTTCCAACTTCAACCCTTGGCGATCTATTACTAACACAGCCACCAGGTGAGATCTTTTAACGCCTAAGTGGAATCCATATCACTCCTTGCTTAGAGTCCGTCCTAAGCCTTCTTCCCTCAACACTGGCAAAATCCAAAACTTCCCATGACCAGTCGGCGCCCTCACTCACTCTAGGGCAGCCACACTGGCCCCTCGTCATGCATGGCTCCTCTGACCACTGCATCTGCACTTTCGGTTTCCTGTCTTGGTCCCCAGCTCTTCATCCAGACAACCACATGGCCTTCCGGGCCCCTCTGCTCCAATACGGCATTGCGGGGAAGGCCTTCCAGCCTAGTCTATGGGAAAAGAGCCCTCCACGCTCCGGCCCACTTGTCCTGCTCTGCCTTTAAGCCTTGATTACCACACAATATCCACAATGTATCCATGGATTTATTTATTGTCTGTGACTGGAGGGCTTTATGAAGGCCGTTCACTGCAATATCCTAGAATCATACTTGGCACGTCGTAGACACTCAACAATTATCTAATGAATAAATGAACAGACACCATGATTTTATCATTTGTTTGCACTAGTTGGCAATATATATATATATATATAATTCATTGAGGGCTTTTTATTTGCTGGGCCCTGAGCAGAGTACTTTTGCATCTCATTTCATCTTTACAAATGTCTTTTTTTTTGGGGGGGGGAAGGGTTTGAGGTAGGGTCTCACTCTAGCTCAGGCTGACCTGGAATTCACTATGTAGTCTCAGGGTGGCCTCAAATTCTTGGCAATCATCCTACCTCTGACTCCCGAGTGCTGGGATTAACGCCACATGTCACCATGCCAGTTTATTTGTTGTTGTTTTATTTTTTTAATTTTTTTAATTTTTTTTGTTTATTTTTATTTATTTGAGATTGACAGACAGAGAAAGAGAAAGAGAGAGGGGGAGAGAGAGAGAATGGGAGCGCCAGGGCCTCCAGCCACTGCAAACAAACTCCAGACGCATGCGCGCCCTTGTGCATCTGGCTAACGTGGGTCCTGGGGAATCGAGCCTCAAACAGGGTCCTTAGGCTTCACAGGCAAGTGCTTAACTGCTAAGCCATCTCTCCAGCCCTGTTTTTTTTTTTTAATTTTTATTTTTATATATAGGATCTTGTTATTATCTCAGGCCATTCCAAACTAACTCACAATCTTCCTGTACCAGCATCTTGAGTGTTGGAATTGCAGGCATAAGCAAGCCATCACACCTGTGGCAAACAACCTTTTTCATAGATTTTTTAAAATCAGTGTTAATGCACCCATTAATGCACTATTTAGCTAGTCACAAAGTCAAAACCAGAACCTGGAATCTAATATCCAATAGGCACACACTTTTTTTTAACAGTAATTTCACTTAACTATTATTTTTGTTGTGTGTGTGTGTGTGTATGATGTTATGTAGGTATTAGTGCACACATGGGTCTCTCACATTTTGCTGCTACAAGCTTCAGGATTCTCCCGACTCCTCCTCCCCTGCACACAGGACATGGGGATTACAGACACATGTGGCACCATGTCCCACTTTATCTGGGTTCTGAGGAGCCAAACTCTGATTGTCTGGGTTGTATAGCAAGCACTTTTAGCCACTGAGCTACCTTTCCAGTGCTTTGATGGGCTTTAAGGCTAATTGCTTTTGTGCTTTCCTGTAATGGCACAGGGACAAATAACAAAGACTGAATCAAAACCTAAATTCTTTCTAGAGGAGACTCAACATAAGTGGGAAGCGTCTTTAATAGAGCAAAGGAGCAAAAGATCACAATTCTGAGACTGGTGCCTGGATGTCTACACTTTTGCTAAACCAACCGTCTGTATGTCTAGAACTCTAACTGCACAGGACAGCCACTACCTGACGACTTGCTGCATTGGACATGCATCACCTCACTTAATTCCCACATCAATCTACAGTTTAAATACACTTGATATTCTCCTCTTATCAATGAGGACCTGGAAAGACAGAGATGCTCCCCAGCTGGGCTCAGATCAGGCAGCCCTGTGCAGAAGAGCTGGGTTTCAGAGGGAAGCAGGCTGGTGTAGAAGCCTTGACCTGTGGCTACTTTAAAAGAAAGTAGAGTAAGGCATGGGTGTAATATGGCAGTAAGGTACGTAGTCTTTAGCTTCTTATTATGGGAAAGTCTAACATCAATGAAGAAGAGAAGAAATTCTCATATATTCTGCACCTAGTTTCAGCCATTATTAACTCAGGCCATAGGTGACTTTCAGACAACTCAGGAGACTAATGTCATGCAAAGGGCAATAGTGACAGCGAGCAAATCAGTCTCTTGGACTCTACTCTCAGCTTGAATCTGATGCTTAAGAATGGACTTTTCTTAACACTGCCTCCCATTTAAAATTACAATGGTAATTTCTGACTCAATTTTTGTAGACACCATAACTCCATGCCAAAAGGAAATAGGCCCAGCAGACAGCTGTGGGTTCCAGATATGATTTGCAAATGCTAGCTCTCTTCCCATTGTGACAAGGACAATAAACATTTTAGCTTTTGTTAATTTGACTTAGCTTATGAGACACAAAGTACAATGTCTAACATCTTTAGGTTTAATAAACAGAAGACACACTGGGAAAGCAGAAACAGTCAGGAAAGAGGCAGGAAACACTTCAGAACAAGCCACAACACAGGCACTTAACCCCTGCACAAGTTCCCTGCACTTTCCCCTTTCATCCTCACAATAAAAAATAAATCCCCCCACTGTGTTCAAGTTAAAGCAGCTTAATATTAGTACAATGAGGTGAACCCTATTAATTAGGAGCACTTGGAATCCCAGCCCATATGCTTTTGTATCCTAAGCAACTGAAAATGTTCTTATAGGCAGAATGGTTGAAAGGTCAGATTTACCTACAGAAAGGCTTCTAGTTTCTGCCTTTAGTCTAGCCGGTAGCTCTGGAATTTCACTAGGTCCAAGGACTTCACTGGAGATACCAAACTTTTAAATTATTGTTTGAAATACTTCTTTTAAGAACCTCATTATGTAACTTAAATTTCCTAAGCAGAATTAATTTCTCAAAGCCTTTTCAGATGGGAGCTAAGGGCAGCAAGCAGAAAGAACTGTGATCTCAACGGGATCCATGGAAACCATGTGTCCATCTGGACATCTCAACAGCTGGCGCCTTTCATTTGCATAACCTTGTTTCTTAATCTATTTTTTTTCTAGTCAATGAAATGTTTACAAAATTCTCTGGGCAAATAACCCTGGAGACTCAAATCATTCAACCAAGAAATAGTAATTCGAGGCAGGTCAGCTCTCTTGCGGCAGTCTAGGTTTGAGGGCCTCTGGTTCTATTTCTCTGCTAGAATACTTTCACAGAAGAAATGATGTGCCTTGGGTTTTAGGAAGTTAATTGCCCCAGAGACCCCTGGAGTGGCTGATGGACATCCTTGTGGGTATCTTGAAGCAAATGTATTTTTTTTTAATGCATTAGCACTTAGAGGGAAAGAATAAGCTCATTTTAGAACAAATCCATTGCACCTGCTCTGGTCAAAGCCATCTCTTTTTTTTTTTTGGCTTTTGCTCCCTTGTAACTCAGCACAGTTGAAGAGATCCTTTTAAGACATAAATCCTATCATGTGTCTGCCTTCTCAAGCCTGTCCAAATGGTTTCCATTTTGCTCAAAGAGTTTGTAGAGGGCCACGAGGTCTTGAGAGTCAGGCCAGCTGTCCCCCATCCACGCTCCCACCACAAGATGCCACACCTCTCTCCCTCCACTTACCCTCTGCCCCCTGATCCAGCCTCAGTGGCCACTTGGTAGTTCTGTGGACATGCCAAACATGCTCTCAACCCCAGGATTTTGCACCTGTGCCCAGAACCCTTTTCTGTTAGACATCCACGTGACCAGCCCTCAGGGTCTCTGTTCAAATGTGAGACTTTATGCCTTGTAACATAACACCCTGACCGTCACTCTGATAATCCATCCCATGAACACCACTGCCTGTTCACTTGTAGCATTTATTCCCATCTGTCATGCTGTGCATTTATTTGTTGATGCCTCCTCGATGGAAAACTGTGCAAGGACAGAGGCTGGCTTTGCCTTCCTGCAACATCTGCTCCTAGCTGACTGCTCAGTCCCTCTTTACAGTCTGTGTGTGTTGAAAAAGAGAGAGATGTTCATGTTAATAATGACAAGAATGAGGTGAGCCAATGGCACCTGGCTGCTCAGGCTTGCTCTAATTGCATTGCACACTGTAACTCACGCCATGCCACAGTGGCCCAGGCGGGGTACTGCATTCTCATCTCTAAAGGGTGGGGAAACAGGGCACACGCAATACGTGAGGTGCTGGGTCAACGTGACACAACTAACAAGTGAACAAAGTCAGAACAGTGTGCAGATCCTTAACTGAATTCACTCCCTTTACTTCACACGCGTAGAGCCATGTCCAGGTGAGCTGCTAATGAGAGGAGTGGCATCGGGAGCTCCCTTTGCACCCTCTCCAGCTCCTGCCAAGGCCAGTCTTCGCTATAGTCTTGCTACCCTCTCTTCCTGTGACAGAGAGCCCAGGGGAATACCAGACACACAGCAAGTATCCAGCAAATAATTTTTACTTTTGAAAAAAAAGAATGAGGGCTGGAGAGACGGCTTAGCGGTTAAGCGCTTGCCTATGAAGCCTAAGGACCCCGGTTCAAGGCTCGGTTCCCCAGGTCCCACATTAGCCAGATGCACAAGGGGGCGCACGCGTCTGGAGTTCGTTTGCAGAGGCTGGAAGCCCTGGCGCGCCCATTCTCTCTCTCTATCTGCTTCTTTCTCTCTCTGTCTGTCGCTTTCAAATAAAAAGAAAAAAAGAAAAAAAAGAATGAATGAGTGGTGACAAGATTTTTAGAAGCCGAGAAACCCTCTTCTCCCGCTAGTAGCAGGCTTGGCAGTTCGATCTGCCCCACGTTCAAATCATGAGGATTCTGCCTGAGATAGCCCCTTCCCAGAGGCCTTCCTGGGGACAACCTGGGCTACTTGTACAAGCGCTCAGCCTTGGGAGAACTTCGGCGGGCAGAGCTGATGGCGGGACTGGGGATTCAAAAGAGCAACCTTTGCAGCAACCTGTAGTGAGAGCCAATGGGTGTAAAGCTTTGCTCACACGAACATTCTGCCGTCCACCTTCCTTCCCACTCTTCTGCTACTTGCTGGGACAAAGACGGACGACTGACTTCCCTGAACTCAAACTGTGTGCGGAAGTGTCCACACTTTACACGTGTGTAATGGGTGTGTGGGGCTGGGCCAGAGGACTGAGAGTGGGCATCAGCAGGTGTGCTGGTGAGTGTGCAGGGCGACGAGCGGAGAGCAAGGGTTCCATGCAGCGTCACTGTCCCTGGAGCGTCGTGCCGGGGCCTAGTCTTCTCTCACCATGCGCGAATGCCCACCTGTGCCTAGTAATAAAACCCTCTACCAATTCTCCATCTCAGGTTTTCTGAAGAAAGTGTTCCTGTTTCCATGATATGAGTAAAATAGCATCACGGTCAAAGGTGACCCAGCCCCATCCCATGCTCTCTGAGTCCTGCCCTGGGATTTACAATGTCAAGCAGCAGCAACATGCCACTTTGTGGCCACAAACCAGGGCTCCCAGCTCAGCAGCACCTCCAGCAGGTAAGCTGGCGGGGGCTGTGCGTGACTGCCACCAGGCAAGGCTCTTTCACACAGGTGTTAATCACCAATGGGTAACAAGACACGGTCTGAAGCCGAGTGATGGTAGGAAGACGTCCCTGGTGAAGAGTTTGGGATGTGAAGAGGAAGCTTTCCTGGATGAAGGAACCATCTCTCTTCTCCCGCTCTCAGATCCCATCTGGCACAAGAGCTGGAGTCAGAGACTTTGCCTCAGAGCCTGACATCATTCTCACACACTTGTGTTCAAAACCCTGACAGGTTTTAATCACAGCATTTGAAAATGTGATATTTGATTATTCATAGGTTTAAATTCCTATGTCATTGTCCATAATCAAATCTCTTAAGCTGAAATGTTGCCTTTTAATTTTAAAGATGATTAAAGTCTATATTGATACTAAGTTAAATGGACTGTGGTAAAGACGATGGATACTGCAGCTGTTCAATTGCCCATATTTTACAAGTGGGGAGACTGAGGCTCAGGGAAGTGTAGTATGGTGCTCTGATTTAGCTGACCCCTATAAACTTAGGTATTCTGAATATTAGGTTCCTGGCTAATGGCGATTTAGGGTTTAATGCCTCTTGGAGGCAGTATATTATTGGGGGTGGGCTTATGAGTGTTATAACCAGCTTCTTCTTCCAAGTGTTTGGCACACTCTCCTGATGCTGTTGCCCACCTGATGTTGCCCAGTGGGTGATGTCCACCCTCTTCTCATGCCATCACTTTTCCCTGCCATCATGGAGCTTCTCCTCAAGTCTGTAAGCCAAAATACACCCCCCCCCCCAAGCTGCTCTTGGTTGGGTTTTTTTCTGCCAGCAACGCGGACCTGACTGCAACAGTAAAATTGGTGCTGAGAACTGGTATCGTTACTGCTAGATGCCTGACTGTGTGTGACTTTTGGCTTTTTGTAGCTTCCTTTTCTGCCTGAACTGCTTTGCAGGAGGATGTGGGAGAATTAAAAAACCTTTGTCTAAGAGATGCCTTGCAGTGCTGTAAGTACAGCTTGATGGACTATTCTGGTCAGAGTCAAAAGACATGAATGCAGTAAGAACTATAGACCGTGAGGCTTGGTTTATGAGGGTGAGAAAGAGCTTTGTTGAGACTGGTCTAGAAGCAGTTTGTGTGAGAAGCTTGCTGTTATGCCCATGTCCTGAGAACTTGTGCATGATTGCATTGCACAGAAATGGACTGATGTGAGCAGAGCGATATAGCACAGAAATGAAATATTTAGGCCTAAACTTCTGCCTATCCAGCTGCAATTGTATGAGAGGTTACAATCTTTGAGAGTGGGCCAGCTGACCTGCTTTGGGACAACAGGAAGAATTGCAGACTCTTTGGAAGGGTCCTGAATGTTGTTTTTCAAAGTCTGCTTTATTCCCCCCTGGATTAACAAATTGGCAGCCCAACCGGCATTATGGAGTATAACAAATGCAGGAAAGAGAAGGTCATTGAACTTGCATCATGATTTTGTATTTTGGAAGTGGCCATGGGCAGGCTTGTTGGATTACCTGCATGGAGATGCTATGGAGCCATTAGAATGAACTGTGGCTTGCAGTAGAGACCCATTGGAGATGCCAGGACTATGGGATGGCTGCTAAGGAGAGCTGCCAGCACTGGATGAAGTTTTCTAGGACTGTGAGTAGCCTAGCTGGAGGGGCAGAATTGGAACTCCAGAGACTTGTCACTGGTTAGAATTATCAGACTTGGAAACTTGACACTGGCTAGAGTTGTTGGACTTGGAGCTACAGAGTTTGATGTTTGCCCTGGTTGTTTTAAATATTTCTTTGCTATGCCCAATGCCATTTTTTGTAGTGTGAATGTTTATTCTGTGCCATTATGGGTTTTTTGGTTTTGGATTTTTTTTTTTTTTTTTTGGTATAATGACTCAGTTAAAAGATCTTGGGCTATGGGAATGTTTGCATATCATTGGGATTGTTTAAAAACTATGGGGACTTTTAAAGTTCGATGCATGCAGCATATTTTACATCATGTATGGCTATCAGTTGGTGACGGCCAGGGGCAAAATGTGGTTTGATTCAGGTGTCCCCTATAAACTTAGGTGTTCTGAATGCTAGGTCCCCAGCTGATGGAGAATCAATGCCACCTGGAGGAAGTGTATTGTTGGGGGCGGGTTTATGGGTGTTATAGCCAGCTTCCTCTTGCCAGTGTTTGTCACACTCTCCTGTTACTATTGACTACCTGATGTTGGCCAGGAGGTGATGTCCACTCTCTGCTCATGCCATCATTTCCCCCTGCCATCATGGAGCTTCCCATTGAGTCTATAAGCCAAAATAAAGCTCCCTCCCTCACCCCACCAAACTGCTCAGGTCTGGAGCTTTCTGCCAGCAATGCAAACCTGACTGTAACAGGTAGATAGATGTATTTAGGATCACCAGCTGGTGAAAATGGGACTAGAAGTCCAGGCAGCCTATCCTTCTGCAGCCTGTGCTTTCAACCTTGAACTTTAACTTTCATCACCACTGATCACTGCATTTCTTTCTATGCTATGTTTTATGAGCAGCCTAGCTCTTTGGAGCTCTTCTGATTCTTTTCATAACAAACAGGCAAAACAGCATCTCACTTACAGCTAAGTGGAGCGGACTCTTGGTAGCACCAGAATCTGATTCTTCAAAACCAGTGTTGGTTCTTTCCAAAAGCTGTGGAGATAAGAAGGAAACGGGAGTTGTAAGCCCAGTTTTGCAAAAGGAATTGTGCTTTTCCAGATACTAACATTGGCATAAATTTCTGAAGCTGTCTTTCTCATTTAATAAATTATGCAGCTTATCAACAACATAAGAAATAAAATACAGCTTATCTCAAACAACTCTTCAAACTGAATATTTAAGCCTCTAGATCACCTTGGCACTTGGTGTTCAAAAAAGACTTTCATATTTGAAAAGATTCTCAGCTTCAGCCCAGAAAATTAATGTATAATGAGTCCATGTTCACCTAGAGAATTGGTAATAATTAAAAAAATGATAATACCCAATGTTTATACCATTGCCAAATACCCACTTGCTGCAAATAATGTTGGAAAAGATAAGGTCTCCTGTTGTTATGAAGCTTATATGTTGGAAGAAAAAAATCATAGACAGACAAGTAAGCATACAGGTAAAATTTCTAAAGTGCCATCATGAAAATAAAATAGAGTAATGCATTATACAGTGACCAGAGGTTACTTTTGACCTATGGGTCAATGGTCAGGTAAGGCCTTTCCAAAGAGTAACATTTAAAGTGAGTCTTGAATACTGACAATTAAGTCAGATAAAGGTGTGGCATGTATTAGGGAAAGAAAATAGTCAATGAAATATATCAAGTGAGGATTCACATGGCAAATTCAAAAAGCAGAAAAATCAATGTGATCAGGGTATGGTTATGGTGAAGATGACAGGAAAATGACTTGCTCATGGATTACTGGTGGGAGAAAAAATTGTGAAAACCTTTTTGGTTATTTGTGCATACCTTTAACCCTAGGAACTAATCCTCAGAAATTCTTAGACCAGTGCACTGTGAGTGTTTGTAAAGAGGAACATTTATCCACTCAATGACTATTGCATGCCCATATGCTATGTGATGGACCAAGGGTTCAATAATTAAGTATACAAAGATCTGTTTTCTCACAGAGAAGGACATAGAGTAAAAAAGTAATATAGGTCATTTCACAATACAACATGCTACAGAGAAATGAAACACAGAGGGAGGGTTTGGAGGAAGTGAGGGAAGATCATTCTGCAACTTTAAGTAGGGTGACCAGGGTGGGGTCTCACTGGTCAGGTGATGACATGGTCTAGTCTTAAGAAAGATAGGAGAGATTTATAGACACCTTGAGGATAAATTAAGAACATCAAAGAGGGGCTGGAGAGATGGCTCAGGTTAAAGGCACTTGCTTGAAAAACCTGTGGTCTGTAATTGATCATCTAGTATCCAAAACCAGACACCCAAAGTGGTGCATGCCCTGGCATTACCACACTCTGTCTCTCTTTTTCTCAAATAAATAAGTTTCTTTTTAACAACAACAACAAAAAGAACATCAAGGAGGCTGGGACAAAGTGATGAAAAATGAGAATGCAGGGGAGGAAATGCAAGGGGAATGAGGAAATGTGGGGAAGGGTATCAAAGATCTTGGAGTTGTGGTCAGGATTTTGACTTTGATACCAAGTGAGGTGGAAATTCACTCGAGTATTTTGAGCACAGGAATTACATGATATAATGGAAGACTTTGTGTTGGCAATAGTGGAAGCAGAGACATCATTCAGGACCTGAAGCAGCAGTCCAGAAGAGAAAAGCTGTACTGTAGGCCAGTAGGGAGCAGCAGGGATGGAAACAGTTGGACTATAAATACACGGGGAGGCAGAATCAGCAGATCCGACAGACTGAACGTGAGTAAGAGAAAAGAGAAGCCATGGATGACTTCTAGCTTGGGTCCTAAGAAAATGGAAGGATGGCCAGGTTTAGTGGCACAGGACAGTCATCCCAGATACTTGAGGGGCTGAGCCATTAGGATCACAAGTTCAATGCCATATTGGGCTTCAGAGTTCAAGGCTAGTCTGGGCAATTTAGTGAGGCTCTGTCTTAAAAAAAAAAAATGTGGGCTGGGGAGATGGCTTACTGGTTAAGGTGCTTGCCTGTGAAGCCTAAGGACTCATGTTCGACTCTTCAGATCCCACGTCAGTCAGACACACAAGGTGATTCAAGAGCGCAAGTTTGCGCATGCATCCAAGGTGGTGCATGCATTTGGAGTTCCACTATAGTGGATGGGGCCCTGGTTCACCAGTTCTCTCTCCCTTCTATCACATAAAAAGAAAAAGGCCAGTGTGTTGGCCTTGCTTCAAAAGTAAAAATTTCAAAAAAGTATAAGGAGGGCTGGTGACACAGTTCAGTGGTAGTCCTTAGCTCACATGTATGAGGGTTTAGATTCCAAGAAGCACCACAGAGAAAATAAAATGAAATTGGAATGGTACAGGTGCTGTGAATTGAAATGTAGACTGTGAGTGGAATACACGAAAGGGAAAAAGTAGAAATTTGGCTTCAGATGTGTTAAATTTGAGATGCTTAGAAAGTATTTAATTTAATTAGGCTTCTTGGGGCTAGGGAGACAGTTCAGAGGTTAAGGGCTCTTGCTTACAAAGCCTGCCAGCCCAAGTTCAATTCCTCAGCATCCACACAAAGCCAGTGGCATATACATCTAATGTTCACTTTCAGTGGCAAGAGACCCTGGCATACACACACACACACACACACACACACACACAAATAAAATAAATGACTAAAACTACATCTTAAGATGGAAGTGGTTTGGGGTTCAGGGTATTTAAAGCCATAAGACCTTATGAGATAATCAAGGAATACAGTAAACAAAGAAGAGACTATTTCCTAAGACAGAGTCCTGGGCCACCCTGTGTTAACAGCTGCAGACCAGGAAGAATCCAGAAGAAGACAGACTGAGCAGGGGAGCTAAAAGGAAAAGCACAAAAGTGGGAGGTTCTGGAAACCAAGGATTTCAATAGACAATCTGAACCGTCCCACCAACTATCCTCATGGGGGGGCTGGTGAGATGGGTCAGTGGATAAGGAACTTGATATACAAGAGTGAGGACTTGAGTTTGGATCCCCGGCACCCTCACTTGCTCACCACAAACCCAGTGCTTGGGAGACACAGACCTGAAGGAAGTTGGCTAGCTGGACTAGACAGCTGGTAAGCTAGGTTCAAGTGAGAACCCCTGCCTCAGTAAGTAAGGTGGACAGTGACTGAGGAAGACACTTGACATCGGCCTGGGGCCTCCACATGCATGTTCCCCCATCACACATGAACACATGCACGTGCAATGCAGTAATACACACTACTCACCTAAGCAAGCAAAAAAACATTCACAGTCATAAAATGTCAAGTAAAATGAGACCCGAGAAGTTACCACTGAGCTTAACAAAATGGAGAAGGCTATTGGTGTCTCTGATAGAGCAGTTTATCAAGACACTATATGAAAATAAAGAATAAAAGGAAACAAATAGCAATTAGGATGGATTAAATAAACTGTTGTGGTATGTGTTGCCCTTTCTGATCAGTTGTCCTTATTTATCTGGCTTTCACAATTTCCTATATGTAGTGATGTATCCAAAAGGAACACAAATCCAACATCCAGAGACTGGACAGACATATGGAGTGTGAACATCCACTCTAGCCTGCTGGCTGGTGGCCTTGGACTGTCCTATATTGCGGAGGCTGGACAATTCAAAATGACATTCACCATGGGCTTCAGATGGGCTTTAGCGTCTGCCAGTGAAATGAACTAATGTGAAGTTTTGCAGACAAAATGAGCAGAGGAAATGGCTCACAGCTGTGGCTGTGATCATCTTTCAGCTTCAAAAACACAGGTCATCAAACAGTGAGCGTGGGGAAGCAAAGATGCGGGACATCCGCTGCCGGGCAGTGTGGGTCAAGCGAAAAGCCTGGGGCTCCGGGGACCACAGCCGCGGCTTAGGACTGTCCTTTCACGTCAGCAGCTGCGGTGACCACGGAGCCAAGTCCCTGCAGCAGCTGTCCTCAGGGGCCCTTTCTTGCTGATGGTGGAGCTGGGCGGCCCTGCCAGAAGTCCAGCGTTTCAGCTCATGCTTACTTCCGGTGGTCCAGCCTAGACTCAAGTCTTATAAGCCTTCCATATGGTCTTCTAAACACCCAGTTAATTTCATCTTTTTCTGCTTAAGAGAGACAGCGTGGTTTCTGGGTCCTGAAAATGGAGTCCATAAAGATTCTTGCAAAGGATTTCTTAATGAGCGAGGTGAAGGGACCACCTTTAGCACTCAGTCCCTTGAAAAGCCAAGCTTCCTAAAAACGACTTCACTCATTTTCCTTCTGAAAGTCTGCAAACTTACTATATGAAACACACACTTTAAAGCTATTTATATAGAATGACACTATTTACATTTAAAACAAAAGCCAGTACTGACAATACAGAAGCAGAGGACAGCACAGGAACATATCCTAAAATGTTTAACACAATAACCTAACCATAGGATTACAAAGGGTCTTACTTCTATTTCCTGACCTTTTAAAAAACATTTTTTTTTTTATTTATTTGAGAGGGAGAGGGAAAATGGGCAGGCCAGGCCCTCCAGCTGATGCAAATGAACTCCAGATGCATGCGCCACCTTGTGCATCTGGCTTATGTGGGTCCTGGGGAATCAAACTTGAGTCCTTTGGCTTTGCAGTGAAGCACCTTAACTCCTAAGCCATCTCTCCAGCTCTTTAATTTTTTTTCTTGCAGTGAATGTATATTGTCATTGTAGTAAGAGAACATATGATTTCAAATTTATAAATAATACAGTATTAAAAATTTAAGTTTTTTGTGTTTTGTTCCCTAATAGTGTGAAAATAGAATTTGAAGCTTAAATAAATAGGATACACAGAATAATAAAAACAAATTTAATTTTAACTTCAAAGGTACTAACCCTAACACCCACCTCTCTTACATGGCTGCAATGGAAGTAGCCTTAACTTCTTGATGAGGCTAGCAAACATCTGTTCTTTGTTTTGCAACATTATCACCTACAAGGCTTCCTGGAATTGAGCATGTGTACCAACTCTAGATCCTGTCCTAGACTGAACTTTTAATCAACGGAACAGAGATTCATTTCCCCCACTATCACAAACCTGACAAGCAGACAATATACTGTTTATAGCTAAATTAGGCATGTTCCTGTAACATGTATTTTGGAATAAGATTTTTCCACACACATAGTTTGAGTGTCCTACCAGCATGTGATGTGTTATTTCACTCATTCAGCAAATATTTGCTGAGTGCCACTTAGGTGCAGGACTGGAGTTTAGTACCAGAATTCAATTTGACCAGAGAGTGGATGTGGTTGCTGACCTGACAGAACTTAGAGCTAGTGGGGAGCCCACACAAGTTAACAGGTAATTAAAGCCATCGGGCAATAGCTAGGATGGAAAGTATAAGATGCAGTGGGAACCTAGGAATTATGACATAAAGTTAGGGCCAGAGACAACTCTGTAAAATAATATCTAGCCCAAGGCCTGGGAGATAGAAGTCATGTAGGCAAGGACAGAAAGGGATAATGAGGGCTGGAGAGATAGGTTAGCACTTAAAGCACTTGCCTGCAAAGCCAAGGGATCTAGGTGCAATTCCCCAGAAACCATGTAAACCAGTTACAAAAAGGGGTGCATGTGTCTAGAGTTCATTCGCAGCAGCTGAAGTGTCATTCTCTCTCTCTCCTCCCTCTTCCTCTCTCTCAAATAGATAGATAAAACCAGGAAAAAAAAAATTTAAAGAAGGGATAATGATGTACTGAGCAGAAAGAAGAGCATGTGAGAACATGGGAAAATTCTAAAACTTCCATCCGCCCATCATAGCCGTAGAGACAAGGGAGGAACAAGGAGTAAGGAGGCTGGAAATGTAAGCAAAACATAAATAGGGTATATGGTGACCGTCTAATTACTGTCCAGACCAGGACTTAAAAAAAATATTTTGTTCATTTATTTGTAAGCAGAGATGGGTGGAGGAGGATGGGCACACCAGGGTCTCTTGCCACTGCAAACAAATTCCAGATGCATGTACTACTTTGTGTATCTAGATTATGTGGGTACTAGGGAATCGGGCTTTGCTAACAAGTACCTTTAACTGCTGAGCCATCTCTCCAGCTCGTCAGTCCAGGACATTTTTGAGAGTGTTCTAGGAGAACAGCTGTAAACCCCACATCGAATAAGTACAGGTAGTCCATCACTAATGTGCTTTTGACCAGGAAAGAGGCACGGTCATGATCACTCCTGGCTTTTAAGATTAAAAAAGAAAAAAAAAAAACAGGCCGGCTGCAGTGTGAACAAAAACCACAGTGGTTCTGGAGGTTTGGAATTCAACCCTAGGAGCAAGGGCACCAGTAGACCAGTTAGGCTATTTCAGGGGTGGGGTTTCTATAACACACCAGTAAATTAGAGAGAAACTATGGTAGCCTGTACTGCAGAAGAGACGATGGAAATAGAAGGAAGAAGTAGGTATATCTAGGAGTTTCACTCATTCCCTTACTAATCCATTCAGTGATTATTTGTTGGGCATTGAATGAATCAAAATTACAGCTCATGCCATGGTTTCTACCTCCATAGATTTAGAAGGCGGATTGGGCATTTATCACTGGTTGAAGATTGAAAGGGAAAGATCACAGTCAGGGATGTCATCCATTTTTCTAGCTTTGGTAACAGAGGGGCTGGCAACATCTTCAAGATAAGAACCAAAGAGAACAAGCATGATGGTGGGAGAGAAGCAATGGATTGTAGGTTGAGGGCTGCTAGGTCATTCATTGGGAGATGTTCAGTGAACGAAGGAATACAAAGCATGAGGCTTACAAGACAGGCCTGTGTTACCATTATGGATGTAAGGATTATCAGCAATGGCTGTAAAAAAAAAGTACCCACTATGCACATGACTACTCAGGGATCATGTGTAGTGGGAGAAGGGAAAGAACTTGAGATATAACCCTTCCTTGAAATAGGAAGAGTTAAGGCTGAAGACAGGACAGAGAAGGAGGAGGAAAGCCGAGGGTGAGGTGGTGATGGGGATAGAAGATGACGATGATGGACCAAACGTTTTTGATATACGCCAGGAAGTCAGTCAAGGGTCTCCTGTGAATCACCTCCATCAAGCCTCGTGTCGTCCATTAGGTAACCTGCTCAACAGCGCCAGTAAAAGACAGATCAGGGGATGGAACCCAGGTCTAACTCAAAACCTATGTTCTTTTTTTTTTTTTTCTTACTGTTTTGCACGTACACACATGTGTATGTGTTCATTGTATGTGTGTGTGTGTCGAGGTGTGTGAGTGAGTGTGTGCGGGCACGTGGAAGCCAGAGTGGATGCTGGGTGTCTTCCATGTTTGCTCTCATGTTTGTTTTTACTGAGGGAGGGTATCTCACGTGAGCCCCGAGCTTGCCCGCTAGTCCTGGGGGTTCTCTGTCTTTGCCTCCCACGTGCAGGGATTACAGCTGGAGGCCACACCCACCTGGCATTTAAATGGCTCCTTAGCCCCCAGTCCCCATGCTTGTGTGGCAATCGCTTCATCCCCCGACCCCTGCCCCCAGAGCCCACGTTCTTTACTCTATACTACAGTTTTCCAACGAAAATGTTCCTTGGCATTTCACAGAAATCAGCAGGGATGGTGAAAGGAAAACAAAAAAATTCCTGTGTGTATTTTAAGTATGCAAACCTTGTTATGCCTTTTAATCTTTGAGACTTCCCTGTTTTCTAAGGAGCAGTAAGTATTTATCTCAGCTCAGCAGCAATCATAAGGGGCATTAATTGGAATCTGGCTCCTTTAAGTATTCCCTCCCTGTAGTGATGCTTCTTTGTTAGTTCAAAAGACAACATGGAGCTAGCGGGGAGCAAAAACACTTGGGAAGCCATTGGACTTGGTGCTGCACACACCAAGCCCAAGGATAAGGCAGCTCAGATACTTTGTTTTGCATAAACTCCTCCCTGCAGGCATACAGAGCCAGGGAAAATCAGAGAGCTCCCACCACCATTCATTATTCAGCTTGTGGTCTGAAATATGTCTGGGAAATAGCACTGCTCTGCTCTATAGGGATCAACCTCCTCAACCTACCTCATCAAAATCAGAAATAAAATGGCTCTTTTGAAACCCAGTTATAGCTAAGAGTGCAGGCCAAAGCAGTGAGTTCTTCACAGAACGCTTGCAGTCATAAATCAGGGGATATAATTTTATATATCTAATATAAAACAAATTAACTTAACTTTCCCATAAGTATACTTCCAATTAATATATCCTCAAGCTTATCAACATTTGCACAGCCCATGCATTCGCAATGAACTGTACTCATAAATCCAATGTTGTAAATCCAATATGTACATATTCAATATTTCACTAAAGATCTCTACTGACACAATGAAATTTGCGCCTCATCCTGAAAACTGACTTGGTCCTCTGCCTCAACACTCCAACAGTATGTCTGCCTAAATAAAAGCTTCATCTAGTCTTACTCGTCATCATTTCTAAAATCCTGGGACGGCTTCTTTCCTTAATCGATCCGTCATGAAGCTGCTGTGAAGATTAGCTATCCCTCCGTTGACTCTTCTTAGGAGCATCAATTTGTCAAGACTCCTTTTGGGTGGGGAAAAAAAAGATCTGGGACTAAAGCCACTTCCAAATCCTGCTGACAAAGACTGGTTAGTGAGCAGGAAGGGAGACAAAGGAGGTACACAGAATTTCAACCACTTTGGTTGGCTTAAAGAAGTAAGAGGTGGCTGGGATGCTTAGTAGATTAAAAAAAATTTTTTTTTAGATGAGGTCTTCCTATATTACTCAGGCTGATCTGGAGCCCCTGGGCTTATACTATCCTCCTGCCTCAAACTCCCTAGTGTTGTGATTGCAAGCACCTCCATGCCCAGCTCTCAGTATCGTTTACAACCTCAGAAGATTCATGAATTTGAGATCACAATTCCCAGGATATTCTTTCAAATCTGAAGGCATTGCCGCAGGCCTGGAGAGCTCAGCTAAACAGCATTTCAATGCCTTAGATGAAAAGGCAGCAAGCGTCACAGACTAAATGTAAGCTGCTTTTACAGAGTGTTCCTATAATAATAAAATCAAGAACAAATAAGAACTTGGGGGTAAACTGACTAGCTGAGGGGTTAGCAAAACCACAATCTCACTAAAATGTGTGAAGAAACACATAAATATTACACTTGAGCTGGAAACTCAAGCTTCATAAATAGCATAAATTATGACTGCCTATTTAAAAACATGACAGGGAAAAATTCAGGGGTCCCAAGAGACTTCAAGCTGAGTGAAACCAGTTTTAAAATGTGCTATTTAAGAAAACAAAAACTAAGTGTGGCCCAGACTGTAAAAACAGGAAAATACAGCCAGCGAGTCTGGTTGTTTTTGGTTAGTCTGCGACGCCACAGCAAGTGTCCACAAATAAGGCTAAAAAGAGCTTGAAACCCATCAGAAAAGGTCCACTGGGACCGTGCCAAGGTGACGCTCTGAGGAGAGCTTTGGAAATGGCTCTCTTGATCATGTGGCAGCCAGGCCGAGAAGGTAGGTGTGAGCTTTCACACCTGGGAACCAGGATAGGGCTCCTGGAAATTGGTACCTCTGTCAGAAATTCTATTTCACATACCACATGTCTGTGCTTAGGAATGAAATGCTATCCAAGCCACAGTACGGCTGTTTTATGGTCAGTGGTGCTGCCAGTGTTAGATTAACCAGGGTGGGTCCTGACCTTGGATTCAGGAGGGTGACTAAGTCAGCAGAAGTTCCTGAACACTCCCTGTGTCGACACCTCCCCTGCAAAGCATCCAAGGGGCAAAGCTTAGGAGATCCCAGAGGCCTTTCACTATCACAGCGGACATGACATGCCAGGTCACATGGACAACTGGGGGCCCCAGGCTGTCTGCCCAACCACAGATGCTCTGCTCAGCTTTGCCGGCCAAAACCGGTTTCCCCATGTGGGCACACCAGTAACAGTACTGAGGGTCTCCTTGTAGCTCAGCTCACCACTTTGTAGCTATTAGAAGAGTCTGTGTTGCTTGAAATTGATATTAACAATTAGCAGAATTCAGAGTCTAGAAAGGCATGAATCTAATGTTCTTTGATTCCTGTCTCCCCTTGCTCACCACCCCCAATTCCATAAGTGAGGAACCATTAACTCTCCACAGTTGTGAGTCAAGGTCTCTATAATGTTAAGGGGCAATGACGTGAGTTAAGGAGAGCGCTTAGTTAGATTAAGCCTCCACTTCTCCTTGGGAGCTGATTTTGATGACTCTGCTTATCTCCTCCCTCCAGTGTGTATTCAGTTCCTGGTGATTTCCTTGCCAATTAACAGGCAGAAGAGCCTGCCCTGTGTGTACAGAAAGGCTAATGAGACCCACAATGAAGATGAATGCAAAGGCAAGATGGAAAATGCATGGGGTTCAAAACCATTTTGGAAGAGCTCTGAAAATGTTCAGATATTTTGGCCCAGTAAATCTACCTCAGACTCTACATTCTGACAAAGTTTACTATTCAGTAGTCAGGCAGTATAAGCTAAATAATAGGACAATGGCTAAATAATAGTGCTCTAGTAACTGAATATGACTTAGCCATTACAAATATTCACCAGGGACTGGGGAGGTGGTTAAAGGTGCTGCTTGCAAAGCTGGTGTGGCCTGGTTTGATTCCCCAGTGCCCACAATGTGATGTATGCAAAGAAATCAAAAAAATGTTTACCAGAAATGATGGATGTGGAAAGGATTATACAAAGTGAGGTAACCCAGGCCCAGAAAGCCAAACATCACTTGTTCTCTCTCATATGGGATTCTGGCTACAAATGATTCGACTTCTATGTGAGTAGGAATAAAACGCAGTAGCAGAGGCCAGTAAGTGAGAAAGGAGAGATAAAGGGAATAGAAAGGAAGGGGGGACTTAATAAGATGGTATTGTATATATGTAAGTAGAAGAATAGATCACAGAGGTGAAAAGGCCTGAGGTCAGGGAAGAGACTGAGTAAAGGAAAGGTGGAGGGAGGGCTAATCAAAATCTAAGAGGATATAAATAAATCATATGGAAACCTAATTTTTTGGACAATGAAACATTCAGGAGCCATAGATTGTTACTAGAAATTTTTCAGTGCCAGGGATGGGATACCTTCCAGTGGGTTGTTGGCTAGGGAGGTCTCTGATGCCCCCAAAACATTACAGGCCATTGCTGAGGTCCTTGGTTTCCCACCAGGAATAGATGGTAAGACTCTATTGCTGAAGACTCCACATACTTGGGCTGCAAGGTCACTGAGAAATCCTGCTGGAACTGAACTGATAACCTCCTCCATGTAGACCAGCTGACAGAAAGCTGGAAAAAGCTATACTACATGCAATTCAATGGGAGAGATACTCTCAGTGGAGATACTCAGCAGTGGACACTGAAAGCCTTAAATTGTCCAGCTGTGTCAAATGAGCCACTGGGTTCAATAGTGGCATGTCTGTTATGCCTAATTGGACTTAAGGCCTACTTCATGGGAGGGAATACATTCCTGATACTGAAAACTTACAAGGGTAGTCATGAGCCCTAGGAGTGTAACGTCTGCTGCTGTCTGGCTAAATGCATATACTATGCTCACAAAACTGCCCAGTAATCACTTCTCTTAATGCTCATACCCATATATTAATGCTACTCTCACTTTTAGTTAGAGAACCTTGTCTTTTCAGATGGCAGTGACCTTGGGATGACTCAGAAGGCACCATGGTGCTGAGAAGTGACAGAGGAGTGCTCCGCACTGCAATATCTCTATCACACCTTCCAAGGGTCAGGGTCCATTGTGGAAGAGGTGACAGAAAGAATGTAAGAGCTAAAGGAAGGGTAGGACCCCTTACAACGTGTTCCCCCCAGACACAAAATGGCCTGAATATCCATGACCTTGCAGTGCCTGACACTACCTACACAAGACCATCATAATAGGAGGAAAAGATAATGACATCAAAAGAAAAGAAAGAGTGATTGAGAGGGGAAGGAGATATGATGCAGAGTAGAGTTTCAAAGGGGAAAGAGGGGGGAGGGAGGGAATTACCATGGATATTATTATTGTCTATAATTGTGGAAGTTGTCAATAAAAAAATAAATCAAAAAATGTTTACCAAAAGTTTTTAGTGCCATTGAGAAAAGATTATGACATAATACTTTTTGGGAGAAAAGGTCTATGTGTTAAACATAGAGTAGAGGTATAAAAATTACAGAATGATAGGTAGTAAAATGTTACTTTAAAAATCCTAACTTGAAAGTGTAAAAAGCTATGACAATTGGAGAATTGCTTAAAATAGAGTGTTTTGAAATAAAGCAAAATACAAAATTATCTTTTGATGCTGTTCAACATGGATATATCCTGATCTTATAAAAATACATGAAGACATATGCACAGGAAAAAAATCTTATACAAAACTATATATTCATGTATATATGTAAAAAGTGTGTATATATGTGTGTGTGAAATAAATGTTCCAAAAGATTAATAATGGTTTGGAGGTAGTACTATGGCCATTCTGATGGTGATTTTTTAAATCTAATTTTTTTTAACTTAATTTAATTTATTCATTTGAGAGAGAGAGAGAGAGAGAAAATGGAGTGCCAGGGCCTTCAGGCACTGCAAATGAATTCCATGGGGTGAGGGGTATATGGAAAATATCTGTACCTTCATCTTAATTGTGTTGTGAAGCTAAAACTGCACTTTAAATATAGTCTTATAAAACAGCCTCAGGAGCTTGAGAGATGGCACAGCAGTTAAAGGCATTTGTTTGCAAAGCCTTATAGCCCAAATTCAATTCCCCAGTACCCACATAAAGCCAGATGCACAAGGTGTCGCATGCATCTGGAGTTTGTTTGCAGTGGCAGGAGGTCCTGGTGTGCCCATTCACTCTCTGTTTCTGTCAGCCTCTTTTTCTCTGCTTCTCTCAAATAAATAAAAATATTTAAAAAATAAAACAACCACAACCAAGCAATCAATAACACAAACAATAAAAGCAAACAGAGCTGACCTTTCATAGAACATTGACTTGTAAATTGAAAACAATGTCTAGGTTAATAAGTATAACTTTCTACGCCACAAGGTCACTTTACTAATACTAGGTGATAACATAATAAATTAACATGAGGTGACCTTCTGAATTTCAGAAGACAGCTAATACCAAATTAAATTTTGATATAAAATTTCTCCAGTACTTTGAAGGAATCCAAGATGCCCTTAAAAGAAATCCAGACATATTTTCTGGTTTCTTTTTTTCAGTTCAGAGAAAGTTATATAATTTGTTTTGAAAATAAGACAGTATGCTATTGGGGTTCCATGGGTTCCAGATGAGAAAAAGTATGAAGGTTAACTCATAAGAAATAATTCATTATCAGGGCTTGGGATATAGTTTAAATGATAAGGTGTTTGTCTTGCAGTTATGAAGACCTCAGTTTGGTCCCCAGAACCCATGGGGGGAAAAATGCTGGGCATGGTAATACATAATTGCAATCCCAGTTCTGGGGAGATGGAAACAGGAAGATTTCTGGGGTTCCTTGGCCAGCTGGACTAGCCTAACTGATGAATTCCAGGGCTACAAGAGATCCTGTCTGTAAAAATGTAGATGGAGTTTCTGAGGAATGACATCTGAGGCTATCCTCTCGTCTTTACACACATGCACGTATATGTGTATACATACTTCACACATGTGTGTGATTCACTATCATCAGGATAACACATTGTGGTTATTAAGAATGCAAAGACCAATCTAAGCCAGTTTATTCCAAAGCCATAAGTTATGGGGGGGGGGAAAGGTTTTCATTAGCTCAAGAGTCACAAAGCATCACTGTAGGAGCCTTCCCAAATGGGAAATTTAAATGTCTCCTTATTGTTTTGGAGGTCCCACAGCAGCTAAGCTATTTAGTATGAGATTTCTCTAATTCAATTCTAATAGAAAAATATGAAATTACTATATCTGTGCTAAACAGAATGAAAATGCATATAATACAAGGAATCCTCTCTTTGGTGCCATGGTTTCCAATTATTGAATTTGTTCTCATTCTTTTGCATGGAAGAAAAGCCAAAAGATAGATGGAATGTTTGGTCCCATCTTAGAGACAAAATAGACAAAAAGAGTGCCGAAACAGATGCCAGAGAAAATATCGAAGGAAACACCAAGAAACCTCAACCTCCAGCCAATTTCAGAAGCACCAGCCTTGCATACAAGTAAATTCCGTTGTTGGTTAAAAAGCCACATGTTCTTGGGGCATCCTTCACCCATCCACTTAGGACTAGGTCATGAGTGCTGCATGTCCATTTGGATCAGGCAATGTTTGCTGGAAGGACCTTTCAGCACCCAATTATTAAGGGAACTAGTTTAAACCATGTCACCATGTCTCCTTACCATTATAATTTTACAGATTCTTTCAAGGCTAAGTTTTCCCTTTTACATCAGTAGCAAGTTCAATGTTCTCTTGTTTCTACCAGTGGAAGGGGTACCTGATTTTTTTTTTCTTTGGATTCCTGTTAAAGATGTATGTGGTAGTGATGTTGACGCGCATGCACACGCGTGCACACGTGCTTGCATAAGGATAATAAGAGGAGAATAAAAACAAAGGTGGTAGGTAAACTACGTGCATAGTATAGGATGCAAAACATTGCGGTAAATATCCAGAGGTAATTAATAGATTCCCCACTATTTTACAGTGTTAGGGCTCTGTCCTGGGGTCTCACCCATACCTCAGTCCACCTAAACTTGTAAATAAGACAAGGACAGTTCCAGGTTCTTTCAAAAGTATTAAGAGGCCTGTTCAAGGATTAATTTTATAGTATAATGTTAATTAAAGGTTAATTTTCTGTGATATACTGAGTTGTAGGTTTTGTTTCTAGGAGATAAAAATGATTTCTGTCTGGTAGAAAGAAAATTCAGAAGTCATCTCTTATTGCCCTTGAGGGCGCTAACCAGTTTTATGTCTCGCAATCTCAGTCTGGTTTACTGCTCTATTTCTCAAAAGGTCCTTGCATGAGCATTTGAAACTTACTGGTTCCTTCCTTACTTAATGAGATTATTTATTTATTTATGTTAGAGTGTGCATGTGCATGTATATGTGTTCATGTGTGTGTGTGTGTGTGTGTGTGTGTGTGTGTGTGTGTGAAAGCCAGGTTGACATTGTGTATCTTCTACTGTCCACCTTATTTACTGAGACACAGTCTCTCACATAAATGGAAAACTGGCCAATTCAGCTAATTGAGCTAACTGCCTTGCCTCAGGGATCCCCTGTCTATAATCCCCGCCCCCCCAGCACTGAAATTATAGACGGGCTTCCAAACCCACTTGGCATTTATGTGGGTGCTGTAGATCAGAGCCCCAGTCCTTGTGCTTCCCATCCCCACTCCCTCAGTCCCCAAGATACGTTTAAAAGACCCAAACATATGCTTTTAATTTTTTGAAAAGTATGCTTGACTCCACCCAGCAGTTCAACCCCAACACAAACCCTCAAAAGTCTTAGGTTCATGGGAAATGCCTGTGCCAATCTCTTCCTCTCAGTGTCCCATAACTAACTCTTTTCATAGGAACTTTCAGAGAAGTTAAGCAGGTAGCTTTCTCCCATTCCAGAAGGAGCTTTTGGACACCTAGGTCACACCATTAGGAAGTCAGCTACAGTGCATCTCCAGTGAGCTCCCCTGAAGTTCTCTGGGGCTCTGCTCAGGCATCGACAACAAAGGGGGTCATCTGGCCATCTGAAACCCTCACGGCCAGTTCGTCCACTTTTCTCTGGGGCAGGGCTGCCATCTACCCAGCTCGCCTCTTCTCAGCCCATTTTGCTTTCCAGTGTACAATTTATCCGGGAACTTACAAAACACCCCCAACCCTCTCCCATTCAAAGACTCCTTTCCCCAGCCAGAATATGCAGGCATATTCATCGCTGCCAGACGCCTTGGGGACTTTACCAGGGTCCCAGTCTGCAGCAGAACAAGCAGACCCTTGTCTCCTCTCCATCTAACCTCTCTTCAAAACTAAGAAAATGAAACACACAATTAAAAAAAAAAAATGATTACTAGCAACAGAAAGCAAGGACCCATGAATTGAATCTCAGCTAAGTAAGAGATTTCAAAGACTTGTTTCTCATAAAATTCATCTCATTAAATCATGTTTTCATTCATGCAAGATGACTATTGTGCCACAGTTATTTTATGGGCGCAGTAATGAGGAAAATATAATAAAAATGTTTCAGGTCTAAAAAAAAGGTAAAACACACAAAAATCAGGATACAGTGTCATCTTCTTTCAATGTGATTGAGACCATGATGTTCCAAAGGCAGTGTGGGGGCGTGTCGGTTTTAAACGTGGTTTCTTCTGTGGGCTTTTCCCCTGTGAGCTGCACACGCCCCCTGGCAATTCCGCGGTCCCTGGCTGGTGCTGCAGGCAGCGTGCAGGCCTTCATTTTGGCAAACCTAACCCTCCTGGTCTCTCTCTCTCGGAGGCGTTAGACCATCCACAAGCCCAGTTTGGCACCTGCTTCCTTGTCCTCCAGCTATTGTTAAATTAGAAAAGTCTCCCTTTTCTTCCAGAGTTGCCAACGTTCTTGGGAGAAAAGGAAGAACACTGTTTATAAGACTCACTCAATTCCTATTCCTTCCAATTTATTCTCCCACCTCACAGTCCCCCCCCCCCACACCCTCCAACCACAAGAAGAAAAAAAAAGCTAGAACTGCCCCCAAATCCTTCCCCGCCTTCAGGGAACAGATGTAAATCATTTCCAGTCTCTTGGAGAAGATACACATCAAACCTTTCACCAAACCCTCCCCAATGTAAAATATAATTTGATCTCCACAAACCCAGAAAGCCCCTGGACAATACATGAATTTTAATGAATTTTGAAAATCAGCTAGGAACATTTCAAGCATCTAGAAATTCTGAAAGTAAGATGTGTTTATCTTACGGCGGGGATGAAGTCTTTAATTTAAATAGCATCCGTAAGAGAAAAACACCGCAGTTATGAATGTGGGCCACTAGGCTGCACATGGAGCCTTTCTACCCATGGTATTCAGAGATGTGCGTGCCAGTTTGGGGGTGTCTTTTCCTCCTTTCCCATCTGTTGTTTGTCTTTTGTTTCTGGCTGTTAATTAGCTCTTTGAACAGAAGGTGTGGGGGGCATATTTAATTTAGCAAAGTGAATCGTAAAGGTTCTCACAGCTCTCTAAGGAATCTCACCCATGTCTGCTGATAGCTGCCATAAATGGTTTAAGACAAGAGGTGAAGGGAAGGACTAGTTAACTTTTCCTATTACTCCTGCCATTATCTTACTCTTTATGCCTCACCCCAATTGATGAAAGAAACTCTACAATATACTTTAAGTGTATTATTCAGGGGAGCCACTTAATAGCAATCTGTACAATTGGGAAGGTTTTTCTTCTTGTTCCTACATGCCAGAATGACTCTGATATGCTTTGGACAGGCTGTCTTCATCTTACACTTAGCACTGGACAAGTCATCCTTATCACACTCACCAGGGCTCCAGGAACATTGCAGAGGTAATCAAGGAAAAAATGTGAGTGCTGCTCTCACTGCTAGCCCGAGAACCATGAAGATGGTGGTGGACACTGAGGAGGCTCATAGCTCATCAAAGTAGAAAATAAGAGGCTGAAGCACTACAGATGTCTACTCCACCCATGGAACACGCAGAAGAGCAGGCACAAAAAATGTAAGAGAGTGGCTGGGCGTGGTGGCGCACGCCTTTAATCCTAGCACCGGGAAGGCAGAGGGAGGAGGATCGTCATGAGTTCGAGGCCACCCTGAGACTACATAGTGAATTCCAGGTCAGCCCGACCTAGAGTGAAACCCTACCTCGGGAAGAAAAAAAGCAATGCAAGAGTCACCGGAGCCTCTCTCTGTAGGCCCAGGCTGGCCTGGAACTCTCACAGCCAACCCGAGTGCTGGGATTAAAGGCCTGTACCACCATGCCTGAGTCAACTGCCTACGTCTAGGTAAAGAAGTACTTACGAAATCTAGTGCCAAAGATTAGAGTAATTGTAACAAATGGATGATTTCATTATTAGATTTTTTTTTTCTGGATGTATCAGTGATCAGAAGTTTCAAATGAAAAGAGCATCTTTTCATTTTCTCTCTCTCGTCCTTGAAATTTTACTTATTGAGTAATAAAAAGGGACATAATTGCATAAAAATTTTGGGATGCTACTTTTCATTATTACACTAGAAAGGTTTTATGTTCAGAGTTTCTCACATAATAGCAAATCGCTGTGAGACGCCCTGAGTGCCTGGTAAGCACAGGGAGGGCAGCACCCCTTGCAGAGGCGCAGCCGTTCAGCCTGGCCAACAAAGCCTGCTTTCCTCAGGAGGGTGCCCTGCATTATGTATGATGATCAGTTTTTAAAGATACGCTAGAAAAGCTACATGAACCTGATAAACATCTCAATGCTAACAGCGCAGAGGACCAGACCAAGATCTCATCTGGTCTCAGAGGACTGCAGCAGCCCGCCTCTACTCGGCAAAGTCCATACATAAATTTTAGGCTCTGCCAGAGGAGAGCCATAAAAAGGAAGCTTCATGTTTAAGCGAGGAAAAAAAATCCTTTAAAGATAGTTTAATTTCAGCATTTATTCACTACAAGAATTGTGAAAAAAGAGTTTCCAAGTTTGTGCTTAGGGAAAGTTGTAGATCGGAGAGATAAATACCAAACCATTAAAATTAAATATTAATGGTGAATGTTATTAAAATGCCAAAAGAAGATCCAGAGGTTCTGATAATTTTAGAGTTGCATCGCTTGACCCATGCCTTGTGCCCTCCTCCCGCCTCGCCTCCCCTCTTTCTTCTTCTTTATTTCCCTCCCTCTCTCTTTGCTTTCTCTCCCTCTCTCTTTTCCTCCCTCTCCCTCTCCCTTCCTCTCTTCATGTTCCCTCTTATCCACATAGACAGTGGGGCTCTCCACACTCATCCTCGGGTACTTTTACAGCCATCCTCTCTGTGCTCTGCTAAGCAGAGATGGGTAGTGCTTCTTTTTATCGATTCTATGTAATCTGATAATTCTGTTGTTTTTAAACTTCCCTCCCTCAATTGCAGTAGGGAAGGTGTACAGCTGTAACCTTTCTCTAATCACTTTATCTTTTCTTTTCTTTTCTTTTCTTTTCTTTTCTTTTCTTTTCTTTTCTTTTCTTTTTTTTTTTTTTTTTGAGGCAAGCCCAGCATACTGGCCTTTTTTTAAAATGAGAGAGAGAAAAAAAAAAAAAATTGGCACACCAGGGCCTCCAGCCACTGAGATCGAACTCCAGACGCTTGCACCACCTTGTGCGCATGTGCAACTTTATGCGCATGTGTCATCTTGTGTGTCTGCCTTGCGTGGGACTTGGAGAGTCAAACCTGGGTCCTTAGGTGTCACTGGCAAGTGCCTTAACTGCTAAGCCATCTGTCTAGCCCTAGTCATCTTAGTTTTTAAGGGACCAACCTTTAACAACAGAGATTCAAATCCTCTGTAAGTCTGACGTATAATCCCACCCACGGCTTCTTGTTGCTTTCCACTCTCACATCAGACAGACCAAAAGCCCACTCAACAGCCAGAAAGGGGTGAGAAAGGGTCCAAAGCGCCGACTCCCGACATCCTTTCTCTGTCTTAAGACAGACTTGGAAGCTTGCTCTTCTCTCACATGGATGAGCTCAATTTCCCTTGAAAATTAACTTTGATGTTTTGACATTTTTTACAGGTCTTAAAAAAACTTTTTTTTTTTTTTTTTGGAGGGGATTTTGCTTGTTTTTGCTGTACTGGGTATAGAACCAGAGGCCTTGTCCATGCTAGGCAAGTGCTCCACCACTTAGCTACATCCCCAGCCTCTTCACTGGCTTTTCACATGTAACTTTTTTGGTTTTGTTTATAGTTTTTCGAGGTAGAGTTTCACTGTAGGCTAGGTTGGCCAGGAATTACTATGTAGTCTCAGGGTGGCCTCAAATTTATGGCGATCCTCCCACCTCTGCCTCCCAATTGCTGGGATTAAAGGCGTGTGCCACCATGCCCAGTTTTTACATGTAACCTTTAAAGTAAAATATGCTCAGATATGATGGAGAATGGAATTTCAAAGGGGAATGTGCGGGGGCGGGGGAGGGAGAGTATTACCATGGGATATTTTTTATAATCATGGAAAATGTTAATAAAAATTGTGAAAAGAAAAAAAAACCCAAACATTAATACAGAACAAATGCCCATTGTATTACAAAGAAAAAAAATATGCTCAGGAAGAGATGCAAGATTTACATTGGTACCTGACTCTGGACCAGACAGAATGTTTAATACATTTGTTTCAATGCATGAATTCAAAAGAAAAAAAATGAAAGTATTATGAATAACTTTTTTAAATATAGATTAAAAAAGAAAAAGCCACCCATGGCCCATAAACCATAAAGGGAGCAGCCTGAGACAACCAGGTAGCATGTCAGCATACGGTCATTAAGCTCATAAAAGCAGGCACATGGTGACACACTCTTTGTACAGTTTCATTTTTGTGTTGAACATGTAGTGGACATTTCCCAGTGCTTTCTTACATTGTCATCTCAGTGATTATATAACATTTCAATAAATCAGTGCAATACTGTGTCAATAACTTAGCTTTCTGCCTTAGTGTTGAACTTCTAGCTCATGTCCTTCTTTATATTATTATCATCATCATCATCATTATCATTATTATCATCCTTGGTATTGAAAGCTATAAATATTTGTGTGGCTGAATCTTTATGAATATTCATGATGATTTCCTGATGCTGAATTGTCAGAAGTAGAGTATTAGGGCTTTTGATTTATAATGGGCAAAATCTTTCTAGTCATGTAAATCAAACTTCTAGCATAACTTGAGGTATGGGGCCTGCAGATATGGTTGGCTGGGCTTCAGTTAGTTATTTCCAACATTATTCACCCCTATCTCTCAGTTTACATTTTCGAGGATCATCAAAGCAGTCATCCTCCAAGGAGCCCGTTTCTGAGCCCTCAAAGAGAAAAAAAGCTCTTCATTAAAGCCAGCTCCGCGGTTACTTCCAGCTGTCCTTTCATGCTGAGCTGGAATAGCACGCAGGCCTCTTCATTGCTCAAATGTGCTAGTAGCAAGCACATTCTTTAAAATTAATCGTATTTTCATACATTTCAAATCTTGACTGTGTTCATCCTCAATAAGAAATAGGTTGAGTTATATTTAAACTATAACAAAGCTACATCAAAAGTCAATTTCAACTCTTGTGACAGAAATAAAAAGTTAGCCTCTGGGCTGCAGACATGGCCTAGCCATTAAGACGCTTCCTGCAGAGCCTAAGGAACTAGGTTCAATTCCCCGTAAGCCAGATGCACAAAGTGGCGCATGCATCTGGAATTTGTTTGCAGTGGCTGGAGGCCCTGGCGCTCCCATTCTCTCTCTCTAGCTGCCCCTCTCTCTTTCTCCCAACCCCCTCAAATAAGTAAATAAAAATACTTTAAAAAGTTAGCCTTAGAAAAATCTTTCAGGCTGGAGAGATTGCTCAGAGATTAAAGGTGCCTGTTTGCAAAGCCTGTTGGCCTGAGTTCGATTCACCAGCACTCATGTAAATCCTGATGCAGAAAGTGGTACATGCATCTGTCTGGAGTTTGTTTACAGTGGCAAGAGGCCCTGGCATGCCCATTCTCTCCCTCTCTCTTCACAAGTAAAAAATATTTTTTTAAAAAAGAAAAAATATGGGCTGCAGAAATGACTTAGCGGTTAAGGCATTTGCATGCAAAACCAAAGGACCCAGATGCAATTTCTCAAGACCCACATAAACCAGATGCACAAGGTGGCACATGCATCTGGAGTTTGTCTGCAATGGCTAGAGGGCCTGGTGCACCCATTCATCTTCTCTCTCTCTCTCTATTTCTATCTGCCTTCCCCCCCCTCTCAAATAAATAAATAAAATTTTTAAAAATCTTTCATAACTATCTAAGAATACTATTTCTAGAAGACTATTAAAAATTGAAAGTGAAAAAAAAAACTAAAAAAAAAAAATTGAAAGTGGAGCTGGAGAGATGGCTTAGTGGATAAGGCATTGGCCTGCAAAGGCAAAGAACCCAGGTTTGCTTCCCCAGGACACACATAAGCCAGAGGCACAAGGTGGCACATGTGTATAGTTTGTTTACAGTGGCTGAATGTCTTGCATGCCCATTCTCTCTCTCTCTCATAAATAAAAAATAAAAAGAATAAAATAAAAAAATTGAAAGTAGGGGAGGGGATGGGATTATAATGGTTTATTATCTATAAGTATAGAAGTTGTCAAAATATTATACAATAAAAATTGTTGGTGTATGTATGTGTGTGTGGTGTGCCTGCATGTGTGTATGCATGTTTGCATATGTGTGGCCGCACATGTGTGAGGGTGTGTGTATGTGCATACACATGTGGAGGCCAGCAGTTGATGCTGGGTATCTTCTTGGTTGCTCTCCACCTTAGTTACTGAGGGAAAGTTTCTCACTGGAACCCAAGGCTTTCTGATTTGGCTAGTCTAGCTCACAAGCTGGCTGCAGGGATTGACTCCGTATCTCAAACACTGAAAATTGAAGTGGGCCAGCATGTCCACTTGGCGTTGCCATGGGTGCCAGGGGTCTGAATTCACATACTCATGATGTGCCAGCTTTATCCACTGGGCTATCTCCCCAGCCCATAAAATTTCTTTAAATGTTTGTCTCTATGTGCTTAATAAGGTTACTGGAATTGCTATTTTAAGATGACCACCCAAAAGAAATGCTCTACAAATGTTAGTGGACACAAAACACCATTGCATCTATCTACCAGCATTTTAGAATTGAGCCTTAACTACTTTTGGCATATATGCAAATTGGGCTGAGAATGACCACTTGGGGAATTAATCAGTTTGTTCATTTGATTAAGAACTACTATAAATTAATGAAGAAAGAATTTCTCATCTCCTAGGATGAGAACTGCCATAATGCTACTACAATGACAGAGATACTCAATGTGTTTATAGGGACTTAGAGAATGACTAGATAACATTTCCAAAAGGTCCCTGAGGGTGGGGAAGAAGAAAGACTTACAGGAGACTGTGGCAAGTTGTTTAAATACTTATAACAAATCCCCTCTGGAACTAAAAGTATCTTGTTAAAGAGATATAAATAGAAAGACGGAGAGAAATAGAGAAGAGAGAGAGGGAAGGAGAGAGAGGGAGGAAGAGAGAGAGAATTCCACACACCCACGATTTCTTTGTTGAAATACTTACTCGTCTTTCAAGAACTTATATCTGGACACTTACTTCCAGCTATATGAAAAAACTTATTTGGATTTCTTGCAAATTACAAAAAAATTATTTTATTTTTACATTGCTGCTCTGAGCAGACCTGTTTTTATATATCCAATTGTTAAAATCTTTCCATCTTCTAATAATTTGTGAGTGAAGGGTTTTTCTGTTCCATTTATAAGTTTACAGGGCACACAAGGCAGACTATCTGAGAACTTCTACAGGCATGTAGCAGTGAGTCCTTGCTTCACCCTTCCACAAAGTCCACATCACCAGACTCCAAGATTTAAGAGCTGTGCTGCTGAGGGAGCAGATGCTTGTCTGCGTCTCAACCTTAATAATTTTATCTTAGAAGTGATTTTCATCAAGAACAACAAGACTTGTGGGGCTGCCTTTTCGATTTTTAATAGTTCTTCCTCCTTATCTGTGGCTTCTGCAAGTGAAAGAAATGGAAAAAAGGATCTATATTGAACATGTGCAGACTATATTTTGTTCATATTCTCTAAACCATGCAATATAGTAACTATCTGTAGAGCACTTACTTCATTTTAGATATCACAAGTAACCTAGAGGTAAATGAAAGTACCCAGGAGGGTGTGTAAGTGGCGTGCAAATGCTATGACATTTTATATAAAGAATTTACCCACCCCTACATTTTATTTTATATATATATATATATATCCACAGAAGGACCTGGAACCTCTTTCTCATGAGTATCTAGAGAATGGTCTGCTCTTCCTTCTAAGCTAACCTGTGGTTTTCTGACTAGGAAACTTCTTAACCACTAATACAAAAGCATTCTACTTTTTACACATTGCAAATTCACGGTATCATTTGCTGCAAATTAATATCTTGTCTGCCCCACCCCCATCCAATAATCACTTTGGACTAATTAAATTATACTATAGCTTCATTCTACTCATTAGATGTCAAGTTGCTTTTTGAAAATACCTTACCTATGGACAGAAATAAGTAAATCTTGGTTATCCTTAGCTGTGATTGGGCCTGGTGAGAGCACGGTGCTGACCCACCCAGAGCTGAGCAACTGTGCTGAACACCTCTACATGGGCTAATGTTCGTGTGCCTCCAAACTATCAAACATGATCTTTTCAAAACCATAAGCTAGAAGGAGGTACCAGGTGGGTTAAATCAGGATGTGTTCAATCTACTGCTCTCTACATGAACCTTCTAAATTATTTACTAGTAACTTTGATGAAGAGATGAATGAGCAATACTAACTTGGTATTCTAGTTACATATCACCAATAAGTATAGATACATTTGTTTTAATGACCACTGCTGTGTGGGTACTATAGTCTAAGGCAGAGATTCTCAACCAGGGAACTATGACCCCCAGGAGACATCTGGCAAATGTCTAGAGACATTTTTGACCGTAGGAATTTGAGGAAGAGGGGATGGGTTGCTATTGGCACTTAGTGTACAGTGGTCAGGTATATTATTAATCATCTTACAATGTACAAGGTAGCCTCCACCACAATGAATTATCCCATTTAAGATGTTAATATTGCTAAGGTTGGAAAATCCTTCCAAAAGGAAATGTAAGTGGATTTGAAAATTTGTTCCTTTTCAACCTTTAGGAAGGATTACCACCAAGGCAAAGCAGACTCAGGCAGCTCTAACTTGGAGCTTTCTATCAGCATGAGCTGCCAAACAGAAGCCCTGTGATGCAAATGCCCCAGTATGCGCTCGTAAAGGAATTTGGATAGCACAGATCCACTGGCGTATAGAACAGGCTCCACAGAAAAGCATCACCATCCACGCAATACTGTTCGCAGCTAGTAAAAATTCCATCCTTCACTTTTGACTAGAAAATTTGTGTTGAATGAAGAATAAAGAAAACAGATGTTAGCCAAACCATATAAATGGCTTCACGGATAGCCTTTGTGATCCATTTTACATCTTTTTTCGTTTGGGGAAGTACTGGGTCTGGGAGGGACAATAAGTATCTTTGCTGTGTGACATCTGAGAAAGCCTGCAGCCATTTGAACCATGCAGATTTGCATCATCTCACCCCTTATTACAGATGCAGATGCTCAGAGGGAAAGCTCTATCAGCCCTCGGCATCTTAATTTCTTATCTGAGGGAAAATTAGGCAACATTCCAAGACTACAGAACACACACGTTCTGTCGGGAGTTATTAATTACAAGCAGACTTAAGAAGCATTAATTTGTTTTGGTAACTGTGCCAGGATGTATGTGACATTGCCAAATGATATGGGAAGTGGAGGCTGGGGAGAAGGTGAGCTTCTTGGCTCACGTTGGTAAAGGAGAGATTAAAACCAGATGGCCCTGATTTGTCTCTTTTAGCTAAGTTCCAAACAAAATATTTCTTGTGCTGAAGTTTAAATTAAAATGATACTGGACTGCCCCACCCTAATATTCTAAACTCATTTCTTTTTAGTAATGACTTCCTGTTTGCTGCTATTGTCTTTTAAGAACTTGAGACAATTAATATACAAACACCCACACACACATGCACAAAGATGAGCAAAAAGACTAGAAGAAAATAAGCCAAAATTTAAAGGGTAGCTCTCTCTGGATTTTGGATTTCAATTTTCTTTTCACATTTCTCTATAATTAGACATATAGTACTTTTACAGTCTGAACCCCAACTGAAATAGAACAATTATTTATGTCCTTCTTTCTATTCCATTCTCCAATTATAATCTAGTTTGACCTACTGCTATCATCTAAATATTAGTATGGCTATATATGCTTAAAAAAAAAAAGCCTAGGGCTGGAGAGATGGCTTAGCGGTTAAACGCTTGCCTGTGAAGCCTAAGGACCCCGGTTCGAGGCTCGGTTCCCCAGGTCCCACGTTAGCCAGATGCACAAGGGGGCGCACGCGTCTGGAGTTTGTTTACAGTGGCTGGAAGCCCTGGTGCACCCATTCTCTCCCCCCACCACCTCTTTCTCTCTCTGTGTCACTCTCAAATAAATAAATAAAAATTAACAAAAAAAATTTTTTAAAGCCTAAATAATTCATCATAGGTTAAAAAACTAATCAGATCAAAATTTCATACAGTAACATATTCTTGGCCATATAGCATGCTGCTAATGAATAACAGGTTAACTCATTATTTAAACACTAGTTTATCAAAGGGCTTCTCCAATACAGACAAGCACACATGCCCTTGTATTCTGGGCAGGTATACTTAAAGGCAAGGACAAAGGAGGAGACAGATATCAGGTCACAGCTTGCTTGGTTATAGGACATATGGAGGACATAAGACTCAAGTCATAAAATGATCTGAAATGCGGTTATGTTTAAGCTCAATGTCTAAAGTTACATACATTCAGTTATAACAGATGTTGACTTATGTAAAGTAGAAAGTTTTCCTTTAATGTGTGAAATAATATATATGCACAACACCTGAATCTCATGGAAAGTGTCTTGCCATGAAACTAAGGAAATTCAAGGGGCTGAAATTATGTATATCAGAGCAAAATCTGGTAACTCCACTGCAAAAAATAAAGCTTACAACCATCCAGCTTCAAAGATGACCTACGCCACACATTTATAGACAATTTCCACTAAAGAACATATTCACATAGAATGAGAGTCTTCATGGCAAAAGATAATCTCTCTCTCTAAAGAAAATCCCCATGCCCATCACTCAGACAGTAAAGCTGTGTTGACAAGTCAATAAATGAGAAATAAACTATGTCTGCAATGATCTGGGAAGTCAGTAAGTGGTTTTGATCACTAGCTATTTCTAGTTTCAAACTGTTAACCAATGAGGAATTCTCATTTGACACTTCGTGATGAGCATGGAGATATTAGGATGTTTCCAAAGCTCTTTAAAAATAATAATCCAGTAACTCTTTGGCTATAGCACCACTCGCAAAATAGCATCAGTGCGGATGCTATGAAGGCACAGGTGTGGAGAATAAGGGAGAGGCCCCAAATTACATTAACCCAAGGAAAACTCAGAAAAAGAGAATTCTTTGGACCAATACACATTTACTCACTCCAAGGTCTTATATTGGCCATTTGCTACTCAGTTCTGCCTCACAAAGCAAAACATGTGGGTCTAATTTCTCCTTCTTTCAAGCCTTGGCTTTCTTTAGATGGACTTGTATTGGACCTCTAGCTCACAGAACTATAAGATAATATACCTGTGTTGTTTTAATCTACAAAATCTGTGGCAGTTTATTTTGCAGCAATGACAGTAACAACTTCATCGTGGTACTGATTGTACTTCCTGAATAACCATGATCACAGAACACATTTTCTGCGTGTCTAGATACCTAGATAGTGTCTTTTGTGTGGTGCCTGTTCATATCTCTTGTCCATTTTTCTACTGAACTATCCATTTTTTTATCAGTTTTAAGAGTCTCTTTATATATTCCATAAGAGTTCTTTATATAAATAATTAGTTCAAGGAATATTTCATATGTGTATGCTATACCCAATAGTCTCTGAATGGTATTTTAACCAGCAAAACTTTTAACATCAATATAGTCTAATACACCTACTTTCTCCTTTTGAAAGTTATTATTTTATATGTTATGAAGGTGTTCTTTGTGTCCTTCTAAAAGCTTGGTGTTTGGTGAGTGTGTCATGTGCATGATGTATGCATGTGTGTATTCTTAGGTATGAGTGTGGGTGCACACGTGCTGGGGTGTGCACACGGAAATCAAAGGACAACTCCAAGTGTCAGTCCTCATCTTCTGTCTTGTTTGAGGCAGGGTCTCTATTTGTTCACCACTGTGCTTGCCAGGCCAACCCCTTGAGCTTCTGACAGGCTCTCCAGAACCCACCTCCATTCCTGCTTTAGGGGCACTAGGGTTACAGACACTTGTACCACAGCACTGGGCTTTTCATGGGTTCTGTTGGATCTGAACTCATACCCATGTTTGAGCAGCAAGCACTTTATCCCTGAGCCATGCCCCTAGTCCTCTGAAAGCTTCCTTGTTGCCCTCGCACATATACATCTGCAATCCATCTTCGACTGAGTTTAGTGTATGGTAAAAGAATACACATCACCTAGGACCCAAGTGAAACCACAGAGGAATTGGTGAGACGAACAAGTAGGCTGCTTCCACAGCCAGCCTGACAACCTGCACCAAGGTGATGGCGACAGACACTGAGGATACTCAAAACATACCAGAGCAGAAATCCAGAAGATGCTGAGAGCTCAACATTAGAGTAGACTTAAAACACATCCACCAACGCTCAGGGAATTTTGTGGAAGAGAGGCGTAAAGATCTTAAGAGCCACAGGGTCGAAGGGAATGTCCAGAATCCCCCCACCTGGTCCTGCAATGACTGACTGCTGCTCCCACAACTCATGGCCCACAACTCCAAGGTGAATACCAGCAATCCCACTGAGGAGAGCCCTCAGCACAATGGGGAGGGAGGCGGGAATGATGGTAACAACATATGATAGGTTCATACTAAGCTTTACTTAATAATAAAAATAAAAAGGAAGGTAATGTGAGGGGATTATGACCAAAATAAATAACGTGCATGTATGAAAAAAAGAGAATATTCATTTTACCCTAGCACTACTTTATCAAGACTATTTCTGCCCACTGAGCTGCTAGGTTATATTTACCACTAATCAGGACATGTGGTCACACGTGTGGGTTTATTCTTCGATTCCCTCTTCCATTCCTTCAACTGACTCATCTGTCTTTGCCTTAGCCCCATATTGTTTTCATTTCATAACTCTGTAACAGATCTCTGATATCTGGAAGGAAAGTCTCTTTTATTTTTTAAGATTGTCTTTCATATTCTTTGCTTTTTACATTTCCATTTAAAATTAAAGACCCTCCTTCAATTTGCACACACGTGGAAAGTCCTCCTGGGATTCTGATGAAGCTATCAATCAGCTTGAAGAGAGCTGCTAGTTTGCCAATACTGAATTTTTAAATCTAGGGATATAAAATGTTTTTGCATTTACTGAAACAGAGTTTAACTTTTTCCATAATGTATTACAGTTTATGGTAAAGACATTTATGCTTTTTATACTACTGAAAATTGCAATTTTAAAAACTGTTTTGTTTTCAAATTTGCACTATACATTTGATGTTACTGGAATATAAAACAACAATCGATTTAAAGACATTACCATTATATATGGTAAAGGTATTTATTGAGTATTCTTCAATTTTTCACAATAATCTTTTATAGTTTTATGGAAGGAACATTTGTGTATTTTAGATGCACTCTCTCTTAAATAAATAAATATAAAATATTTTTAAAAATATATACAGTAGGGAGTTGGAAAGCTGGCTCAACAGTTAAGGCACTTGCCTGCAAAGCCTAAGGACTCAAGTTCAGTTCCCCAGTACCCATGTAAAGTCAGATACATAAGGTGACACATGTGTGTGGAGTTTCTTTGCAGTGGCCGGAGGCCCTAGTGTGCCCATTCTCTTTGTCTTTCTCTTTCTGCCTCTTTCTTTCACTATCTCTCTCAAATAAATAGATAAATAAAATATTTTAAAATATATACAGTGGGAAAAGTATCCTGTTTCTGAAAAGTATTTTTCTGCCAGGAGTGGTGGCACATGCCTTTAATTTCAGCACTCAGAAGGCAGAGGTAGGAGGATTGCTATGAGTTCCAGGTCACTCTAAGACTGCATATCGAATTCCAGGTCAGCCTGGGCTAGAGTAAGACCCTACCTCAATAAAACAAACAAACAAAAACAAAGAAGAAAAGATTTTTATTGCTTACTTTTGTCTACCAACACAAATGTCTTTTTTGTGCCATTTTTAAATGTTAGATGACAATATAAATTGTCTACTGTAAGCATTAACTAACATTTTTATTGATTACACACCAGGCCAAAAAAAAAAAATACATAGTTTTAAAGAAAATTTCTACTGATTCAATTAAGGGTAATCTTGTTGAAACTCAAAAACAACTAGCTCACAACCATAAAGACTACTTCTTTGTAATGAATATTAAAAGAATCAACACAGAGCCAAGTAATTGGGTAAGAAAAGTGTTATTATTTTAAGCAAAATGAAAGCAGACGGGCAAGCCCTGACACACACGCACTCAGATATGTGCCTGCCTCACTCTGAATCTTTTATGAATGGCTGATCCCAGATGGTGATGGGATCAGCAGCACGATTTTAGATGCAGCCTCTATTTTTCTTTTGCTCCAATGTTCTGTGTCAATTACAACTTTTCTGTTTAGTGGGTAATGCAAATATTAACACAGTGAAGAAGAAATCATTATGAAAACAGGGTCCCTGAATATTTTTAAATGAAGTACTAGTCAATTTAACAAGCCAGACCCGAACTTCTCCCCGTATTCTCTGTCATTCAATTCACTTCCAGTTCCCTGCTACTATTCCACAGCCACACATAGGGTAGAGTGATGAAACAATGAGAAATCTACAGAGATTTCTTTAGCTCACATGCCACTGAGCCTGAGTGACCATCTCATTAACCCTGAGTTCTCACAGCCGATCGCCACCACCTCTTCCGGGAGGTCCAGCTTTATCTTGATTAATGAAAAGGATAACAGAAATATAGACCCCCAACAAAACAACAGCTTCCGTTATTATTTTTTTTTTTGAGGGAGGGTCTCATGCTAGCCCAGGTTGACCTGGAATCTATTATCTAGTCTAAGAGTGGCCTCGAACCCATGGTGATCCTCCTACCATGTGCCACCACACCCAGCTAGCTTCCTTTATTGTAGTTATTTATTCACATGCTGATTCCCATTACTGGATAATAAGATTATAGGGATAGTAATTTCTTCAGTGTTTTAGACTAGTTTAGATGTATCACAGTGTCCAGAAGATATATATGTACTGTGAAATGATTATCAAGTTATTCAACATCAGAATTGCCTTGTGTGTGCTAAGAACACTTACGGCCTACTCTCTTAGCAAATGTCAAGTATGTAACAGTATAATTAACTATAGTCATCATTCTATCCAAGAAATCTCAGAATGTATCATCCAGCATAACTGAAACTTTAAGATTTGATCAATATCTCCCATTTCCTCCCGTCCCCTAGCTCCTGGAAACCACCATTCTCCTCTGTTTCTATGAAGTCAATCTTAAGTCCACATATGATTGAGTTTACATAGTATTTTGTCTGTCTGTGTTTGGTTAATTTCACTTATCTCAATAATCTACATATTCATCCATAATGCTAAAAGTGTCAAGATTTTTTTTCCCTTTAAAAGCTGAACAGAGGCTGGGGAGATGGCTTGGTGGTTAAAGGTACTTGCTTGCAAAGCTTGCCAGCTCAGGTCCAACTTCCTACTACCCACATAAAGCCACATGCACAAAATGATGCATACATCTAGAGTTTATCTGTAGTAGGAAGTGGCCCTAGCATGCCCATACAAATAAATAAGAAATATATTTTTTACATTATGCATATTTTGTGTATTTTTTTAAAAATCTGAATACTCTGTCATATACAATGTTACATGTATGCATGTATGTATAATTTTATTCATATATTCACTCATCAAGAGATTCTTGAGTTGTTGTCATAGCTTTGCTATTTGTGAATAATGCCTCAATGAACATAACTCTCTTTGAAATACTGATTTTTAAAAAAAAAATTTATTTATTTATTTGAAAGCAACAGACAGAGAGAAAGAGGCAGATAGAGAGAGAGAGAGAGAGAGAACAAGAGAGAGAATGGGCATGCCAGGGCCTCCAGCCACTGCAAACGAACTCCAGACGCGTGCGCCCCCTTGTGCATCTGGCTAACGTGGGTCCGGAGGAATCAAGCCTCAAACCAGTGTCCTTAGGCTTCACAGGCTAGTGCTTAACCACTAAGCCATCTCTCCAGCCCTGAAATACTGATTTTAATTCCTCTGGATACATACCTAGAAGTGGGATTACTAGACTATATGAAAGTTTTGTTTTTAATATTTTAAAGATTAATACATTCTCCCACTTAATGTTTAGAATAACCTAACCTTTGACATATTAGGCAAGATTTGAAGGTTTGGGGGCTTTACTCCCTCCTGCCTTCTCATGGGCAGAAGCTCTCTCTACTTTCTCCTCTTTCCTTCCCTTAATCTAATAAAGTCTCCTAAACCTTAACAAAAAAGATACAGAGTCTCATGGAAGTAAAGTGAAATCCTTATAGACTTGTATCTGGACAGTGGCAGGGCTGGCCTTTCATTTCACACCTGTAGAATGCTGAACTCTCAACCCTACCACCCGGGCCACGCTTCTGGTCAAGCTCTCAGAGGCTAAGGTGGAGTTGTCAGGTGATATTAGGAAATGGTCAGTGGCCCCACAGGAGGTGATTAAGTGTCAACTCCATACAACCAGTGGCAGTCTGTACCCTGTCATGGGTGTGGGGGTGCTTTTGAAGTACAAACAGTGAAGGAAGATACCACCACAGAAGACATGAAAAGGAGAGGAAGAAAATAATAGCTGTACTGTGTTTGCCGTAAAGAAACAAAGTGCATAAAACATAGAGAGACATGCAAAGCTCTTTAGAGGTACCTGGAACAGAGGCAAGCCCCTGCACTGAAGAATGGGGAGAAGCAGGACCAGTCAAACAAGCTGGAGATGGCGACCACCCTACTGTTACCCTAGGCAAAACTCAGGAGATGTGCGCGATATGTTGAGCTTCTATTTATGTAGTACATGGCTCATCTCCTGAAGTAGGTTATAATTAACTTCAAGATAATATCCATGTCTAACTTATTTTTGTGTCAGTCTTAATTCTCAGAACATCTCCCTACAGTCTTCTTTACATCTATGAAAGTAACTAAAGGTGGCTAACGTAAGAGAAGTCATACTTTATGGCAGTTGTCTGTTTTGATGAGGTACAGGCACAAACAGCAGTGGTGGTAAGGGATCTTCTACCCTGTCTACAGGACAGGACTCCTGGTTTTTATGCAATTTCTTTGATTTTCACTCCATACCCAGGAAGAAAACTTCTGGTCTTAATTCAGTTTATAACGTTGGATCTACCAGGAAGGGAACATTGCTGCATAATGTAAATATGAATGACCACATCCTCTTGGCAGCTGGGCTTTCGCTGTAGTTCCTACTAGATGTGCTTGCTTATCAGGTTTAAATGGCTAATAACGATGACTAGTAAAGTTGAGAAACTTGTAAAAGCTGAAAGGTGGACTCTGATTTCCATCCTCACTAAGTCTTAGTACCAAGTACAACCTCAAATAGACCAGTACATGGGACATCTTGCCCAAATGTTATTGCAATCCCAATAGTTCCTTCATTAAAAAGAAATATTTGATGAGAGAATGTCACAAAACATACTGCTTGTCTGAAATTTTATATATACGTCAGAGAAAGAGAATGGGCATGCCAGGGCTTACAGGCACTGCAAACAAACTCATGTGCCACCATGGGCATCTGGCTTACATGGGTTCTGGGGAGTCAAACCTGGGTTCTTAAGCTTCGCAGGCAAGAGCTTTAAGTGCTAAGCCATCTATCCAGGTCTGAAATGATTTCTTGGAGTCACTTTGCATTGTTCCATCTCGATGTAAGGAATTTGGAACCAAAAAAAAAAAAAAAAGATAACATACAGCTAAAAAACTAACCTTATGTATGCATGTATGTATGTATTTACTGAAAAATATGTTACATGTTTTGAAAAAGTATACCTGTTTGCCCAGAATAAATACTGTGATACTGAGACTCTAAAATATACTAAAAATACCTTCCTAGTGACTAAGCTTTCTTTTTTCATATTAATAGAACCACATCTCCAAGTGCTGAATGCCCTGCTGAGTTAACCCAGTGATGGTGCCATGTGGGTTGTGGACACCCACTCATATAAGAAAACAATCTCAGCAACTGTTGAGGAATCTGCTTTTCCAAACAGCCCTTGATCCGTTGCCAATGGCCAGTACTCAAGCAAGCCTCTCTGGATTTTAGAGAAGCTTATAGGCCTTGGGGGCATTATCACCTGTCACCTAGTAGCACAGGTAAGGTGAAATCTTACTTTTACTAACAACAACAACAAAATGCTGGGGTTTCTGCAATTTCTGCAACTAAATGTCAAGGAAGTAATTACTGTAGGGCCATGTTCGAAATTTCCCAAGAGAAAGGTCCTTAGAACGTGCTATGGGTAAGGCATCTTTGGAGAAACCTTCTTGCTACAAAACCACTCTTACCTGGTAGCTCTAGCTGGAAAGGGCCATCCCTGACAGCTGCTATAAAAGGCAGTAACGTCAAGCTGACAGCTACTGTTGTAGAGATTCCAGATAGAAATTCCAGGAGGAGGGCTGGATCCAAGAAAGCTTTTATAGAAAACAAGCAGAAGTCCAGGGGTGAATCTCGTGGAGTTCCAACAGTAGATGAACTTGACAGCTATAGCTGGGGTTTGCCTATGCATCCCTGGATGGACAACACCATAATGGTGGTCTGGTCTATTATGAAAAGCTTTGTATGACTAGCAGCCTGAATTTTTCTTAAATTTTGTTTTAGAGAGAGACACAGAGAGAGAATTGGCATGCCAGGGCCTCAGCAACTGACATCAAACTCCAGACATTTGTATCACCTAGTGGACATGTGAGACCTTGTGTTTGCCTCACCTTTGTGCATCTGGCTTACATGGGATCTGGAGAGTTGAACATGCATTCTCAGGCTTCTCAGGCAAGAGTCTTAACCACTAAGCCATCTCTCCAGCCCACAGCCTGCATTTTCTACCAAAGAATGGATGACACAAAATTGTTGGTACAGCCCAAGGGTCTCCTTCCCTTCTTTGACAGAGCCTAGAGACCACCTGTCTCAGTCACATCTTGGGTGGGTCTCACTGTCTTGGCTGATGTGGAATTCAGAAGTTCTGTGACAGATTTGTTTCCCCAAAATTTGGGGTTTGTCAGCCCTCCAGGCCATGTAGCACAATGCTTAAGAGCCTTTAGACTTTAGGCAGAACAATATGAACCTTCCTTGCTTTATGTCACACCAGCTCCATGATCCAGGGAAGGCTACTTAATGTCTTTGTGCCCTATGTACAACTTTAAAGTGCTGTTGTTAGAATTAAATGAGATAATGGCATGGCTAAGTATGGTTTCAATAAATACAATGTGCATTGCTATGCCTTTATTAAAAAATAATAAGCATGATTGTTAAAATTCTCTCCATGAGGGCTGGAGAGATGGCTTAGCGGTTAAGCGCTTGCCTGTGAAGCCTAAGGACCCCAGTTCGAGGCTCGGTTCCCCAGGTCCCACGTTAGCCAGATGCACAAGGGGGCGCACGCGTTTTGAGTTCGTTTGCAGTGGCTGGAAGCCCTGGCTCGCCCATTCTCTCTCTCTCCCTCTATCTGTCTTTCTCTCTGTCTGTCACTCTCAAATAAATAAATAAAAATTGAACAAAAAAATATAAAAAAAAATTCTCTCCATGAGAAAAAGCTTCGAAAGAGAAGTAGGATTTGTTTTTGTGAAGGTTTAAGCCTTTTAAGGACTGAGAGCCTGAAGATCTTACTTTGTTGATCAGCATTCACAAGCTTTGGAGTGGTGACATTCAGAAACTACTCTGCTGGAGCAGGGAAGACCATGAGGAAGCATTAGAGACAAGACTTGACTGGCACAGACTTTGTGAGTAGAAAGATACAGATTTGGAAGCTTGGTCCCAGAAGAAAATTATTTTTTTAAAAAAACCTGCTAAAGCTGACTGAACTCATACATATAACCCCAAGACTCCAGAGGCTGAAGCAGGAGGACAAGGGCGCCTTGAGTGTGAGGCCAGCCTGGGCTACAGAGTGAGCTCCAGTCTAACACAGCAGGAGAAGGGAGGGAGGAGAGAAGAAGGTGGATGGAGGAGAAGGGAGAAAGGGAAGAGGAATAGCTGCCAGTCGTCATTCTGCAAGAGATGGGGGTGGGCCAGGCTGCACAGGAGCAGCCCCTGGGCCAATTTTGGAAGGGGAGCTAGTGCGGTTTAAATGGTGAACAACTTGGCCCTCAAGATAGCTCTGAGGCAGCCCATACAGGACTCCATGCCTAACCCAAAGCTAGCTCTGTCACCTCAGGTGCCTGATTCTTCTGTGATTTATGCTTATTCATTTTAGTAGTAAAGGCATCACATAAGCAAAAAGCTAACTTTTCTGTTAAAAAAAAAAAAAAAACATGATGCTTCAGAGTTTCATCTTATATTTCCCTGTGAGTAAATGTGCCCTGTGAGTAAGTGTGCAGCACTAGACACTGTTTAGATGTGAAAGAGGCAGAGGTGAAGTTAATGGCCTAGTGTGTGCTGCAGGCACCGTGCTAAGTGCTTTCAATGCACTGACTAATCGAGCGACTCCTCCTAAGAGGCCTGCGAGGCTGGCTCCGTAATCACTCACATCTTCCCAATGAGGGCATTTAGACAGGAGGAAGGCAAACGTGGCCCAGCGCTGGGGAAAAGTAAAGGGTTTTCTTGTGGATCCAGGTCCTACACACCATACTGCTCTGCTGGGCTGCCTTTCAGAAAAAGTGAGAGGCAGTGCCACTGTCCTCAAAGAGTGTGCCACAGTCTAGTGGCAGAGGTGAAACATTCTGGCTCACAATTCTCCTGTTTAACCACTTTTTCGTTGTAGGTCTTCATTAACGCCACATAGCTGAGAGCTAACTAACTTCATTCACAGAGGAATATACTTCCTCCTAAGGAAGATAAGTTTGCTACAGATTCGTGTACTTTTAAAGTTTTTATTAGCATATAAATAATTAGGTTTTATTAAAGCATTTTTCAAACAGATTTTGTTTTTCTTCCTCTCTTTCCCCATCCATCCCTTTCCCTTTGTTCTTACCCAAACTCCATTCTACTTTCATGTTACCAGAGGAATTTTTGCCCTCCCCTACTTCTCAACACCTCTTGTTCCCCATCTGTGGTCTCCTGTATCATAGCCAATACCCACATTCATATCCCCTTTTTTAAAATTGTTTTTTATTTTTATTTATTTACCCTAGAGTGACAGACAGAGAGAGAGGCAGAGAGGGAGAGAGAGAGAGAGAGAGAGAGAGAAAGGGAGAATGGGCGCGCCAGGGCCTCCAGCCACTGCAAAGGAACTCCAGACGCGTGTGCCCTCTTGTGCATCTGGCTAACGTGGGTCCTGGGGAATCGAGCCTTGAACCATGGTCCTTAGGCTTCACAGCCAAGTGCTTAACTGCTAAGTCATCTCTCCAGCCCTCATATCCCCTTTTTACATACATAGAAACATTAAAGGTTAGGATTCACAAATGAGAAAGAACATGGGGCTTTTGTACCATTGGACTTGGGTCACCTCACTCAGTATAATCTTTCCAGTTCCATCCATCATTGTGCAAAATATATAATTTCATTTTTTATAGCTAAATAAAATTCCACTGGGTAATATGTATCACATTTTTATTATATAGTAAGCAGTTTACGGGCATCTAGGTTGATTCCATTTTCTATCTATGATGAATATAGAGCAGCAATGAACATGGATGTGCATGTATGTGTTAGAACATAGAGTTTTTTGGATATATACCCAGGAGTGATATAGCTGGGTCATATGGTAGTTCTAAATTTCTGAGAAATCTCTGCACTAATTTTCATAGTGGCTGTATGCCTTTGCACTCCCACCAACAGTAAATAAGGATATCCTCACTAGCATTTGGTGTTTGTCATTGTTTTGGCGATAGTTGATTGGAGTGAGATGGAATCTCAAAGCGGTTTTAATTTGCATTTCCGTAACATTTTCCTAAGGAGTTGAGCATTTTTAAAAAATGTTTATTGGCAAGTTGTGCTTCTTCTTTTGAAAACTTCATTTCATTAGCCTATTTTTGACGGTTTTGATTTTTGGTGTTTGATTCTTGTAGTTCCTAATAAATTCTTGTTATTAGCCCATCTGAGGTAAAGCTGGCCAAGATTTTCTCCTTCTCTGTAGACTTCCTGGTAACCCCATCAGCTGGTCTTGGAACTGTGCCCTGTGCTATTGGAGTCCTGTTCAGACAGCTCTTGCCTACTCCTGTAACTTCAAGTGTATCGCTTGTGTTCTTCTCAAGCAGTTTCAGCATATCTGATTTTAAACTTAGATCTCTGATCCATTTGAATTGATCTTTGTGCAGGTGGGAGATATGTATCTGTTTTCATTCTTCTGTAGGTAGATATCCAGTTTTGCTAGAAGTACTTGTTGAATTGACTGTCTTTTTTCCATTGTATGTGTTGATGCCTTTGTCCAAAATTAGGTACCCATGGTTGTATGGGTTTGATATATATACTTTTATACTAGACTTAATTTTGAGAAAATTACAGATTTACATGCACTTTTAAGTAATAACAGATATATGTGTATATATATATATATATATATATATATATATATATATATATATATATATATATTTGTTGCAAACATACCCCTGATAACGTCTTATAGAACAGTGGTATAGTGTCAATCAAGACATTGATGACAAGTACAAGATACAGATATCTTGATAATATCAAGATACAGAATGTTTTCATCACCGTATGTGGATCTTCCATATTGTTCTTTGATGTCCATTCACCTCCCAACTCCTCTCCTCACTCGGTGAGCAGTAAATCTTAGTGAATCGGTTTCTCATTCTACAACTTTGTAACTTCATTAAAGTCGTATGCATAAAATCAGATGCTATGTTAACATTTGGATTAGTGCTTCTTTTTCACTCAACAGAGATTCATCCAGCTCATGGCATGTAGCCATCGTCTTGGTAAATTTTAATAATGCATACTTTCAGTGAACTAGTTCATCCAAGTTGTCAAATCTGACTATAGAGTTATTCATAATATTCTTTTCAGGGTCTGCATGACCCCGTTTTCTTGACATAGATATCTGTGTCCAGTGTCCTCCTCCTGTTAACTCCTCTCCAACTCCAGTCTTGTTAATTTCGTTGATGTCTTCAAAGAACCAGAGCTTCATTGAATTTCTCCATTATTTTTCCAATGACCAATTTCACTTATTTCTCTATCATTTGCATTTTCTGCTTATTTTGGATTCATTTTATTCTTACTGTTTTGATTCTTGAGATAGAAACTTGGGTTTTCCCCCTTCTTTTCTTTTTTAAAATTTTTAAAAATGATTTTAGGGCCAGAGGGATGGCTTAGCAGTTAACATGTTTGCCTGCAAAGCCAAAGGACCCAGGTTAGATGCCCCAGAGACCATGTTAGCCAGATGCAGAAGGGGGCGCACATGTCTAGAGTTCATTTGCAGTGGCTGGAGGCCCTGTTGTGCCCATTCTCTCTCTCTCTCTCCCTCTTTCTCTGTCAAATAAATAAAATAAAATAAAATAAAATAAAATAAAATAAAATAAAATAAAATGTTTTCAATATTTTGAGAGAGGAGAGGGAGAATGGGCATGCCAGGGCCTCTAGCCACTACAAGCAAACTCCAGATGCATGTGCCACCTGGTACATCTGGCTTACCTGGGTACTGGGGAATTCTGAGGCTTCACAGGCAAGCGCCTTAAAGGCTAAGCCATCTCTCCAACCCTCCCCCTTATTTTTTAATTTAAGTAATTATTATTATACATTTCTGTTTTAGCCTTAATATCACTGAGTATCCAATTTTTGGATTTATTGAACATTAAATCTCATTTAATTCACTTTAGTTTTTGGATTTCCCTTTGGACCTTCTCCAGAATTCAAGAATTAGTTACAAGTCTATTTTTAATTTCCAAGGGTTGAAGATTTTCCTGGCATCTTTCTATTAGATTTACTCTCTTGTGGTCAGAGAAGACTCTATATGATCTCAATTCTTTTACTTTTTATTTTTCTTTAGTTTTCTTTTATAGCTCAGGATATCTTTGGGAATATTCCATGGACACTTGAAAAACTGTATGTATTCTTCTGTTGATGAGTGTAGTTTTCTACAAATGTTGATTAGTTCTCCCCAGGTCAATGATGTTACTGAGTTGCACATGTACTTGATATCGCCTATCTAGTTGTACTCATTGTTGAGAGATAGTCTTCAACTATAACTGGATTTTCCTGTTTACTCTTTCAGTTTTTGCCTTCATATACATCACAGCTCTGTTGTTTGGTGTGCCTCACCAATACTGTGAACTACCCCCCAAAGGTTCATGTGTTTGAACACTTGGACTCCAGCTAGTAGCACTGGTTCGGAAAGTTGTAGAACTTTTAGGAAGGAAGTGAATACCCGCCAGAGGAATGGAGTCACTTGAGGGTGAACCTTGAGGTTTTATGGCCAGACTCCACTTCTGATCTGCCCTGCTTTCTGACTGAACACAATGTGACCAGCTACCTCAGCCTCCGGACACCATACCTTCCCCACCATAATGGGCTGCATCCCTTCTTAAATCATGAGCCTTTTCTTCCTTAAGTGCCTTTTGCCAGGTATTTTATCACTAGACCAAAAGAAGTAATACACTCATTTAGGACAGCCTCCTTGACTGGGTTCTAATCCTTCCTGGAATGCCTTCCTGTACCCTCCTGGGGACCCAGCCTCAGCTGGGCTACAGTCCCACTTAGTGCTGTCTAATTGTTTTTTGAGTAAGATGGAAGAAAGAAGGAAGGGAGGGAGGGAGGGATAAAAGAAGGGATGCTGGGCATGGTTGCACACGTCTTTAATCCCAGCACTCAGGAGGAAGAGGTGGGAAGATCGCTGAGAGTTCAAGGCCACCCTGAGACTACAGAGTAAATTCCAGGCCAGCCTGTGCTAGAGTGAGACCCTACCTTGAAAAGCCAAAAAAAAAGTGGGGGGGGGATAGACAGGAAAGAAGGAAGTGAAGAGAGAAGGGGAGAAAGAAGGAGGGAAGAAGGGAGCGAGGGAGGAAGAGAGGGATACTGAATAGATGGCAGCGCAAGTTAACTGTGTTTTTAGGTTCATAGTTGAACTTGGGAGAAATCTTCCCTTCTCCTCTATTACTGAATCTTTAGAACTTCCCTCTTGTTCTGTGTAGATTATTCTTTGCAGCCCTTAGTGTTCAGTACACATCTGGAAGCAATTGCAGAGACAGGTAGGGGTGTGTGTGTGTGTGTGTGTGTGTGTGTGTGTGTATGCGTGTGCGCACACGTTCACACATTAGCATAGGTTTTTAAATCTTCAAGAAGAAAAACAACCAAGGGAAATTGAAATGAGTTAATGTTGAGAAGTAAGCAAATCTAAAGGAAAAAAAAAAGGCCAGTCCATAGAAATGCAAATTTTTCACTTCCTCTGCAACCTGTCATCTCTTATGAAATACCTTCTAAACAAACAGGAGAGTAACCACAATGCGTTATGAGCTAGCATTTCAATTTATCACCCAGTCAAGCCTAATCATTCACCAGTGTATTTCATTTGTTCAGCACTTTATATCGCATAAAGTTGATATTTAAATTCATTAAATCGATTTCAAGAATAATTTATTTTTCCTTAGAACTGGATGTTAGTCTTTCCTTAAAATAATGACTGCCAGAATGAGACTTTGCACTGAGCCAGTGTCGGTATGGCCTGACAATAGCTCTGCTTTCTGTCCCCTGCACAAGGTCCAATCTCCTTTATGGGGCCATTCTTCTCCTGCCGCCTCAGGTAAAGTCTCCAACAAGTAGTAAAAAGCTGCTGGGGCATTTTAGTTATAAAAATAGGCTTATGTGAGTAATTAATAGGTCTATTCTAGTGTAACACCCACAAAATCTGAATCCAGCTTAACACTGGTGCTTCTCCCCACCTCCCACTGAAGGCTGCAGTGGTGAAGGGGACAAGGCTAGCTTCTCTGTCTCCAGCCTGGAGCCTTATATACCTCATATCCTCTCAATGGCTGCCTCCCCCAGGGCCAAAGTCTCACAGCTGTCACCCTTGGCAGTGAAGTGTCATATGTTCTCCCTCTCAGATGCTGGGGAAGTTGCCTGTAGTTCTGTCTATGTCGATGATGCTCCTCCTGCCTGCTAGGAGCTCACCCTCCTTGTTCTGTCCCAGGAACCCCAAGTCTCTCCACTCTTGTAGGCAGCCTTCTTGAGCAGGATCCAGGAGAACCCCAGGCCAGCTCTGTCCTCTGGCTCACATTTGGAAATTGGGGATCATACTTTGACCTATCATTTCTGAGGATGGGGTGATTATTCAATTACGGTCTTCTTTGATTTAACTGCCTGGCAAGTAAACTCTGGACAGAACCATTCCATGTTTAAATTGATCACATGCTGGTCTACTGTGCACTAAAGTGCATGGACACATACCCAAGCATCTTGTTGAAGCTCCTATGTTTGGGCCCAGGTCAATAGAAGGCACCCTTTTCCTCCCACTATGGGTGTGGGGTGATTTATAGCAAACTAACTTCAAAAAGATATCTTCTGTGGGGCTGAAGAGATGGCTTAGCGATTAAGCGCTTGCCTGTGAAGCCTAAGGACCCCGGTTCGAGGCTCGGTTCCCCAGGTCCCACGTTAGCCAGATGCACAAGGGGGTGCACGCGTCTGGAGTTCGTTTGCAGAGGCTGGAAGCCCTGGCGCGCTCATTCTCTCTCTCTCCCTCTATCTGTCTTTCTCTCTGTGTCTGTCGCTCTCAAATAAATAAATAAATAAATTTTTAAAAAAATAAAAAATAAATAAATTTTAAAAAAAGATATCTTCTGTAATCTTAAACTTCCCCTCTTTTCTAACTCTGACTTTAGAATTGGGTACAAGGAGGGCAGGGGATGCAGCTCAGTTGCAAGCATACACAAAGCCCTCGGTTCAATTTATCAAATTAACCGTGTGTGGTAGTGCACCCCTGTAATCCCAACACTCAAGACAGGCAGGAGGATCTAAAGTTCAAGGTCACCCTCCACTATATGGCAAGTTGAAGGCCAGCCCATAATATGACGGGGACAGGGATGAGGGAGAGGGTGAGGGCAGGAGAGGAAGAGAGGAGAGAAGATAGAAAAGGGAAGGGAAGAGAAGGGAATGAGAGAGGGGAAGAGAAGAGAGGAGAGGGGAGAGGAGGGGAGGAAAGGGAAGGGAAAGGAAAGGAAGGGGTAAACAGAACATAGACCGTAAACTGAAACATTAGTAGCTTTGAATTAGTAATTCTGAAATGTATAGATAAATGAATGATCTGACTGACTGTTCTGGGCTTAAAATTGAAGGTGAAACTAAACTTTATTTTAAAATATTTTAAGTGGTTCTTTCATCAATTGCCAAATGCATTCATAGTCAAACCAAAAGAATTTTCTGCCACATTATAATCAGTAGAACATTTGTCATATTGTCAATTCAATTATTCTGACTATAGCTTCACATTCAAATTCTGATTCAGTACTTCCAGTGGCATCAAAATGACCATGCTCACCTCCTTCCCCTCCCTTGGAGAGTTCCTTGGAAGAATTTATGTTTCTCTGCAACTGAATTCAGCAAAAGACTAACATTGCTGAGGTTCCTAGAATACATTGTACCTTCAAAGTCTGCCTACCAGAGGCCAGGTAAGCAGAAAAAGAGTCATCAGAGATTCATTTTGGGTTGGGGTTCAAGTTTGCTATGATTTTATCTTTGTGATGTCAGATGAACACTTCTTTTCTTTTTTTTTAAAAAAAGGGGGCGCTGGAGTTGTGAGCGGGTGTGTGTGTGTGTGTGTGTGTGTATGAGTGTGTATGAGAGAGAGAGAATGGAGACTAGAGATCAACACTGGTTGTCTTCCTCAGTCACTCTCACCATTTGGGAGTGGGTCTCTCACTGAACCTATTCACAAACCCCAGGGATCTTTCTGTCTTCACCTCCTCATGCGAGGAATACAGCCACACACTGACATCCCTGGCTTTTATATGGGTGCTGGGTATCCAAATTTAGGGACACATGCTTGCATGGCAAGCCATTTATTTCCCCAGCCTCAGTACCTTGTTATTTTTTTTAAGTTGTGTTCTCCACCCTGCCTTCTTAGTATTTGAAACTTTAATTAGACTTTGTCAATTTAAGTACATCCTCCATATACATGTACCATTGTTCTGCACATGCTACTGGTTTCCTAAAGCCCTGTGATAAACACAATAAAGAAAAAAAAAATGAGTAGTTTATTTGAAAGCAGCATAATGTTTGCACTTAGTTGCCCAAAATACAGTAGTTGTCAAAGAATCTGAGAAACTTCTAGAATATACATACAGAGATATTTGTTACCCCCACTTACTCTTACAGTTGAGGTTCAAGTTCTCCAGAGAGAGTCCAGGGGAAGAAGCCAAATTCCAAGTGATTTGGCTTGGCAAAATTCTGGACTGAATTAAATTTGAGGTCCTGAGTTTTCAAACGATCACTCCAAATTTCTGTAGGCAATTTATGTACTTACATTGGCACACACATTTTTTTCCACTTTGAAACTTACAAAGCCAAAAGATCTTTATGCTCACAGACCAATGTTTAATATTATAAAAGAAAAGAAAATATTGTCAAAGAAATAGTATGCCAATCAAAATTCAGAAAATCTGAATTAGGGGTAGGCTTCCCTGATTGTTCTCTTTGGAATCAGCTTGAACGTAGTCCAGATAGAGGCTCAAAGCCCTCCTTGGCCAGCTAGCTTCCTCACTCAAGCAGACATTTGATTCACACACAGGTACTTTACTTGCCAGGAGCCTTCTGCTTTGCTTTGATATTTTGAGCCCAATTGAATTTGATGGTTCACGGCTCTCTGCACACATTGGTGGGTCGATTTTTGGACACACTCAGACATCTTTGATCAAGAGCAGCTGAAAACACTGGCCTAAAAGTAGGCAGGCATGGAAGCATTCTGAATGTTGGCTGATCTATGAAGGCCAAGGAATCTGTACCACTTTCTGGGAGCTTTTTCCTCATGGAACTAAGTAAGAGTTTGTATAAGGGAAACAGAGTTACAACAGCTAAAATAATTTCTGCTTCATTTTGGTCACAGCAAAATATGCTGAACTCAAGGTGGTATGGTTTATAAATTCTAATCTTAGGATCATAGGCAGGAGCCACAAGCCATGAATGCCAAGCAAATGTGTATTAAGTTAAATGTCATACTCAAATATACATCAAATTTAATGATACATATTTAATGGTATGCATAATCACAGTCATCTCTCAACTAGCTAAGAGTTGGTGCTAGAAGCAAATTCCACCAACAATGTAAGACAGCCAGCTCTGAAAACCACCAGCCCTCTTTCATCTCACTCCAGCTCCCAAAGGGTAGCACCCAGTCTGGTAGGAAATACTCATTTACTCTGTCTTTTCCTTCTACACAGCAGAACCACAGGCTCAGTTTCAGAAGCTCAAATAGACAACCAAGAACCAATAGGAGCAGAGATTTTCATGGTAAAACTTAGCACCTAGCACTGAATCAATACCTATTTGTTAAAATGATGACCCCTGAGAATATGGAGAGTTTGTGATATGAGATGAGGGAGATTTGGCATGGCAATTGAGCTGTAGAAATGGATCCCTCATACATATCAGTTAATTGGCTTGTTTTCCTAGGAATTTTAAGGAGGATGAAGGAACTGGGTTTCCAGGAGGAAAGGAACATAAATTAGAAAGTCTCTCATCAAAAACAACCACCACCAAAAACCCCTCACCTCTTCATTTATGTAGCAGACAGCTTCAGGTTCACTGAGATGAACTTCCAGACCAGGCACAGTTATGGAGGAAGGGATATTTATTGAAGCTTACAGATCCAAGGGAAGTTCCATAATGGCAGAAGAAGCTGGCCTGCCTTCACAGGTTCAAGCAGAGAGAGAGAAGCCCAAGCCAAAAAGCCAAAGACCACACAGCACACTTCAGGAACTCCAGCTAGGCACACTTTGCATATCTTTAGATTGAAATTTGAAACCCACCACCACACCTTAAGATCCACACAGTGATACTTCCTCCAGCCAGGTGGCTGCAGATGCAAACTACAAACAACTGAATATATTTGGGGCCATCTATTCTATTCAAACCACTACAATTTACTTGTTCCAGAGAGACAGGCCTTAATCTGTCCCCTTCTTCTAGAATATTCATCCTATCCTATCTCCTCCCCACATTGGTTCAGAATTGGAGAAGCTAGCAGTGGGGACAAGTACTAGCGACGTCTGGCTTTGTGATTCCTACTCTCAAGTGGGGGATCTGTTCTCTAGGTTGGGTTTGTTTGGTTTGGTTTTGGTAGGGAGGAGGGATCAAAGAGTTTGTAGTCTATTTAGAACTCTACTTAGTGCAAACTTTAGAATGCATTCCAAAATAGGAATATAAAACTTTCTACCCAACATCAACCATTTAGGAAGCCATTCCGTTTTTTCTAAGTGATTTATGGAGGGTCTTTCCTCAAAGCAAAAGAGGGTGACATTTCTATCAATTTATATAGTCCTGTTCCAGTAACATTACAAATGAAGATCAGTTGATGCTTTTCTCACCTACCTTAGTATATTTCTCATTTCCACAAATAAGCAGGTCTTTGTAAATTACACAGGGAAGAGTTGATCTAATCATTAATTAATCAATTAATTAATTTAATTGATCTAATCTAAGTCAGATGGAGTCTGTGAAGCCTTCTTATGGACAGAAAATCTTGTCAGATAAAGAAGAAATAACAGCCACAAAACCCTTTCTTGAAAAAGGAAAATAACTCATGTCATCTATCCCTTACCCACATAAAAGGCACTCCCGAATAATTATTCCCAGGATGCTATGGTATTAAAGATAACTCATTATGGCTCCACAAAAGAACATACATTATTAAGAGTATAATAATAAACTTTATAATAAAAGTTCACATATCCAATTATGGCTCAGGGTTTTCACAGAGAAAACCAACTAAAGACAGCTGTGTCTTAAGTAGATTTTGGAAGACAAGTTCATAATTAAACAGTCAACCTTCACTCTCCCACTGATTACAATACACACAAATGCATGCACACTCACTTTGTGAGGAATCTTTCTTATATGCGGCCTAAACACAAAGTCCCATTTATAAATAGGTCTGCATTAACTTCTGCCACAAAACTGGTGTTAGAAGGCAGAAATGATAATTGCTCAGATCTTAACCAATTCTTACCAAGCCTGTGTTCTATATTTAAAAGGCTTGAGTAGTATGGAGGCTTTACCCTATGATGGAAGGAAGGATGATATGGTGAGCAAACACCCATACATCTTGAGTCCCTGTGGGTATTTGAGTTTCAGGTCTAAACATCAGATCCTAAACATCAAAGTGACTCTTGATCACTACACATTTGGTGTGTGTGTATGTGTGTGTGTACATGTGCACACACACGTGCACACGCATGCACATGGGGGAGTGTTGGGGTTTCAAGTAATTTTTGCTGCTGTATTCTTGCCAGTTTCTTTTTCTGCACTACAGATATAAGACTGACCATAACAAATCCATATGCCTATTGTTGTATAAGTCAAATACTAATTTATAATACTATTATTGAACATTAGAGTGCCAAGTTTTCCTCCACAAATATACACTAAATGTATTTAATACATCCTAATTCCTTTTAAAATGCAAATAGTGTTAAATACAGATCATCATCCCTACTCCAAATTAGTGTGGAAGAATTAATTGTCAATCAGCACTGAGATGAGGAAAAGTCAAAAATGGAAGTGAAGTCTACATGTTGGAGAGCCTACAATTTTTCACTTCAAAGAGAAAGTCCTCCAGGTGATTCTAGCGGTAACTAAACTAGGAAGTAAGGATATTTGTTGAAAGTTTAAGGTCAATGTTATGCTAAAAAAAAGAAACAGAAAATAACTTACCAATTCCAGACATTGTCTGTGGCCATAGGCAGCAGCATAATGTATGCTATTGTAGCCTTCCTTGTCTCTGATAGATGGATTTGCATCATTCTGAAGCAGAAACTCCAAACATCTGTAGGTATATAGATGAGATGTGATTTTAGAAAATATCTCCAAAGCAAAAGCAATAATGAGTATAAACCTGTAAACTCTCTAGGATGCACAGTTCACAAAGTACTTTAAAAAGAAATTCTTTAAAAGTTTAAATTCTTCTTTAAAGATCCTTCTTTAATGAAGCTTTATGTGCTGTAAGGCAGAGGTGTGTGTGTGTGTGTGTGTGTGTGTGTGTGTGTGTACTTTCTATCTTTATTTCATCTTAAAATAACCATTCTAGAATTCAGGGAAAGTTTAAAATAGATTAAAAAAAAAAAAAAAGAACATGAGAATACTATGAATAATAAAAGACAAAGGAATACACAAACATCTTTAACATGTAAAGAATTTATTCAGTAACTACATTTGAAGAAAGAAGCTTAAGTTGCACCACTAGGAATACAGACTACAAGAAAATAACGTCATTTTTCTGAAAAAGCCACAATCTTCAGAATAGGTTAGAGGAAGACCTGGGCTTTGCCTTTCCTGAAGAGCCCCAGTCTCCAGGCCAAAAGCACTCAAGTATAAGATCAACTCAGCGCCTACTGCAAATAGTCTGACCCTTCCAGTGTAAGACGTACCAGCCAGCCAGCCTCACCCCGAACGAGCTCCACAGCTGCAGGGTCATTTCTGTGACAGTGGGACAAACATGTACTTTATAAGACCACACTGACCTAATCTCACACTGTATTAGCGAAGACCTGTCTTCAGAAACTTTCTACACTCTACTCAAAAGCTTAAATGGGACTTACCTATCTTGTATGTAAGGCCAAAAGAATAAATAAATCATACACCGAGACAAGTAAACCAGTTCTTTAATTTCTAGAAAGCTGATAATAAAACAAATTTTTAAACCAAACACCTATTTGGACTTATCAATAAACATGGTCCAAAATAAGTTCTCATTCAAGTCCTTCTATGATGCTGCCTTTGGCCATTCTAACCTTATAAGGAAGTATTTTTATTTTGGTAATTAGATTTCCAAGGATAGGATCCCAGTTGTGACTCATTGTAAATTGCACATGACTCTTTAAATACATCATTCAGAAGGACCAGCAATCTAAGTGGACACACAACCCACAACTTCTGAATAGGCTGTAGTCTCAAAACCAGTTGATAAATTGTATTTTGAATTCGAAAAACATTTGGAATTGCTCCCAGAGAATTATTCAGCCCAGAATATAACTGAACTAGACGATCAACAATACTGTTACAATAACAATAATAGTGTAGAAGCTGGATATTCTCCACATATTTTCTAAGCAAAAAAAATGGGTTTGCTGTTTTAACTGGGAATGCTATGTCCTCTCCTCCCAGTGCCCTGACTGGCAATTCAGACACCTCAAGATGCAAATCGACAGAAGCAGTCAGGCTCCACTGCGTTCGGCCAGGGGCACGGCCTGGCCCGTGTGAAGGGGTTCCAGGCTGCCCAACCCGCCTTCCGGCCCCTGGCCCCCCACTTTCTTCTGCCATTGTGCGTTGTAAAGCCTGGGCCGGCGCAGAGAAAACCAGCAGCTCACTGGACAGCAAGATGTTCCATAACATTCGTCTAGCATTACTTTAAATTTGGAAGCATTAGGGCAAAACTTTGGCCATTATTCTTTACTCACGGCAGTGTTACCTGTCTCTACCCCCCAAATAGCCAGAGCTATGTGCTATAGCTTGCACCAGGGTCACTTTCTCTGGACACAGAGGTGGGGAAGGGGAGCCCAGTGGGAAGACTCTGGAATGAATGCAGATAACAGAAACAGAATCCCTCTGGCATCTGGAGAAGAGCATAACTACTTTCAGAACCATGAGTCTGCAGGTTCTCAAAGCACTGGGTCCCCTGGGTCCCATGGGGGTGCAGCGTAGTGTGGGAACTGATCCATTTGCTTGTTCATTTATTCAACAGTTGCTGTGCCCACTATGTGCCAGGCACAGAGCTGGGTGCTGTGATATTCTTACTGTGACCAGACTGTAAGAGGACGGAGTGTTGGCGCTCCCATGAGTCAATCCCCTGAGTGATGGCGGGCACTCCAGCCCCAGTCACAGCGATAGCTCAGTCTCTGTCAGAAACCAGCGTGAGGCGGGGGAGTCAAGTTGGTCAGCGGGAGGTAGTTCCAGGGAACGTGGTGCTGTTTGTGAATCAGTGCTCCAGAGAGACGGAAGCACAGAGGGGAAAGTACAACTAGTGTGTTTCACACCACAGTCTCAAGACCTTGATTTACAGAATCTGCTAAAATGTTATCCACGGGTCATAAAAGCAGAGCTTAAGGCTCTGAGTGGAACTTAATATGTCCCCTGAGGCGAATGATGCATGGTAGAGTCAGAAATGATATTTAAGACCTAAAACTGCTGGTCAATCAGTGATACTCAAAGCAAGCTTATAATTTCCGAAAGAGTTTCCTATGGAAAACGGAATAATTGAAGGACGTATTAAATGGCCACTTTCTTCTCCATGTCACTTCCCATATCACTTCCTGGAGATCCCATATGAAACCCCAAAATAGGAAGGCAGGAACATGAGGCAACCTGGAGAAACATCAGGCAGGACACCTTGTTCATACGCTCACAGTCCACTTACAGGGCAGCCTCCTTCTCCTTCCCCTCCCTGGATCTTTCAAGTTCTTCTGGACTTTCGTGGGCATTTCCCAAGATCGTCTTACTTCTCGGCAAAAGGGAAAGAGAAACGTTGAAATTAATTTTTCAAGTCACAAAATTGATAACAGCTTGAGTACAATTACATGTGATTCTTTATCCCAACCCAAAAGGGACATACATGGTTCTCTCCAAGGTGACCCAGGAAATTTGTCCTCCCAAGGAAATAGTTGAGAATATAACTTTCCTAAAATTGTCTCTGTAGGAATGATTAACACAATGCATCACCCTTCTTTTTGAGCATCTTAAAACTCCCCAAGTAAAAAAGGAGGCGACATAGCCCCAACATCTCAGACCCCTACCACATTCCTCCCTGCCTCCATGCCAGTTCAGCATCTCATTTATCCAGGAGGGAGCTTTCACCAGCATCTGCCAGAACAGTTCATCATCCACCATTCCTTCTCCAGCTCTTAACAGATGCAGTACGCCTGTTCCCCATCTCTAATTTTCCCAAGTGAACAGCAGAGAAGCCAGCATATTGTTCTTGAATTAATAACCTACATGGTCGTGGGACCCTGGGTGCTACATCTGACTTTACTATTGTAAAACAAAGAAAATATTTATATAAATGGAGAACCCTGGTGTAAAGATGAAGTGACTCTGACTCCTTTGGGTCTGAATGAGAGAACTGCTTCCTTTGCATTTCCAGGAGGCAATGGGGAGAGTGTAGAGAGGTCTCTCTCCCCAGCCCCACCCCAGAGGAAGTGTGAGCAAGGCTGTTTTTATTCTTTATCTGTGTCTGGAGATCCCCTTCCCAGCCCCATGTCTAGAGCTCCCCAGCCCCACATCTCCAGGGCCCCCCTTCAAGCCCACACCAGAGAAAGCATGAACAAGGCTGTTTTTACTCTTTGTCCATGTCTGACGCAGCAGCATAGTGAAGAGCTGTCCGTCCCCAGTCATCTGTTTCATTGACATTGGCTCCTGTGGACACTAATGTCTCAATACAGTGGAAATGACAATTCGCAGCCGCATAGTGCAAAGGCGCCCTGAAAAACAAACAGTGATGTGTGACATCATTCAGTCTAGAAAGCAGACCCACTATCAACAGCAGCCCTGGTGGCAGTGCCTCTAGTGATAGAAAAAGCTCACTGGCTCTCAGCATGTGGAGGCCAAGGCATGTGAAACAGGCTACAAAGACTGGTGGCTTCTGACGAGTTCAGACACAATGGGCCTGTCCTTTCTTTCTATTCTGTCTTCTCTATTCCTAGTGCCTATCCTGGGTCAGACTTACGTTACTGCTTTCTTGGACTAAGATAACCTCACAAAGACCCATCAGGACTATTGTCATTAAGAGCATGTTCAGAGATCATTAGGGTGGAGGAAGAGGATGAGAGGACAATACAAAACAATGGAGTGGGTAAATATAACCAAAGTACATCATTTAGTTTCTCTAGACTCAGATTTCTCATCTATTACGAAAGATAACAGCCTGGTGTGGTGGTGTATGCCTTTAATCCCAGCACTTGGGAGGCTGAGGCAGGAGGCCAGCCTGGGACTATAGAGTAAGTTCCAGGTCAGCCTAGGCTAGAATGAGACCCTACCCAGAGAGGGGTGGGGGGAGGGAGAGAGAAGGATGATAGGCACCTCCACATACTTTGTGGAATTGCTATAATAAAACAGGGTAAATTCAAAATAAATATAGGCCTTATACAGGGAAAGAGTGCATAACTGCAAAGTAAGATATGTTATGTTTACTTTCCAATAGTCTAATAGTTTTTCTTTTGTGACTGACCAGCATCTTGGGAATAATTAACAAAATGAAACAACTTTAGTTCAAGAATTATTTATCAACTTTCAAGTACAACTATTTTACATTTTGTAGAGAACATATGGGTTCTATTACTATTTGATTTTATCATTGTTACTCCAAAAGGAAGAAATTACTTAACATTTGGATGCTCATGCTTTAATTACTTGGACTGAAAATGATTTGGTGTCAGTCACATGACAGGACTCAAGGATATAGAGAAAGTTGAGTACAGTGGTGCATGCTCATAATTCCAGCACTAGAAAAGCTGAGGCAGGAGGATTGTGAGCTCAAGACTAAGCCTGGGCTACATATCAAAGTCCATTTTCAAAAGCAAAAAGGGGGGGGCTATGAATGTAGCTCGGTGGTTGGAGAGCTTATCGAGCATGTGCATGTCCTGGGTCTGAGTCCCAGCACTACAAGAAAGACAGAACAGCAGGAAGAAAAGGGGGAAGGACAAGGAAGGGAAGGAGGGAGGAAGGAGGGGAGGAGAGAAAAGAGAAAACGTGCTTAGATCGTGTCCTCAGGAGACTCACAATCAGACAGAGAGGGAGAAAAGGAAGCGGAGTCCCCTGTGGTGTAGTGTGCACCCCACTCATGGAGTACGCAGAGGGCTGGGGAAGAGAGGGTGCTCCCACCAGAGCAGCAAGAGGGTGTCACTTGACATAAACTTGGAAGGATAAGTAGGAGTTGTTTTAGGCAGGTGAACAACAGAACAACTTAAGGCAACCCCAAAGAGTCGGGGAGGGGCTGGCGGAGGAGGAGCAGCAAGCTGCTGCAAGGGATGATGTGTTAACAAACAGCATGGTTTTGGGAAATGTTCCTTTAGGTGGTTTCATCACTGTACAAATACAAAACTAGATGGTGCAGCCTACTCCACACTAGGCTATAAATACAATATACATACACTGCACATGCACATATGATCTGTTGTTGACTGAAATGCCATTACTTAATGCATGACTATATGTTTCATCCATGTACCAACTAGCATTGTGACACAGTTTAGCTACATGAAGGATTACACAGGGGAAAAAAAATGCTCTATAATCCATTGGTGTGCACACTTATTATTTCAAATGTGTATAAAAAATATATCCCCAGATGAAATGCCCACTACACATAAGAAACCCAGGAGGTCTTTTGAGTCTTGACCTCTGTGGGCTACAGTGTTCTACTCTGCCACAAACAAGAACTTCTAAATTATATCCAGGTAGCAGATGTTTTGTTTTTTAAGAAGCAGAAGCTAAGAGATGAGAAATGGGCTCAAGCTGGTTTGTTTTGTTGCTGTTTCCTTTTGAGGATGAGCCTCCACTACTGCCTGCTGACCACGTCGGGGACAAACATGCTCAATGTGCGATACTCCCACTCTTACTGAGGGGGGTCAACCGGATTACATACCTCCCACACTTGTCCTTTTTATGGAAGTCTGCTCCGCTGCTCTGCAAGAGTTTTATACATTCCACATTACTAGAAAAACAGGGAAAACATCATTAAGATGGCAGAGGTTAATTACTGAGGCATGTTCAGAAAGAACTATTTTCTGCACAGTGCAAGATACAATGAAATAATACCTTCAGGTTTAACATTCTGCTGACAAGAAATAAGCTGAACATATTCCAGGAATGCCTTAATGTAAAGATCTAAAGTTCTTTTTTCAAAACTAGTAAGTTGGGCTGCAGAGATGGCTTAGTGGTTAAAGCGCTTGCCTAAGAAGCCTAAGAACAAATGTTAAATCTCCAAGTGCCATGTAAGCCAGATGCACAGTGACACAAGTGCACAATGTCACACCTGCACATAAGGGGCCGCATGGGTCTGGAGTTCGTTTGCAGTGGCTAAAAGCCCTGGCATGCCCATTCTCTTCCTCTCTCTGCCCCTTTCTCCCTCTCTCTCTCAAATAAATAAAAAAAGACTAATAAGTCAATAAGTGAAAAGTGCTTCCTGGAACATTTTCAATCCCATGACAAAGTATTTAGTGACTATTACATAATTAAACTCTCCAGGGATAGCCTCATCATTTATTCTCAAATAATCTTTCAAAACTATCAAGAGTTTATAAAACAACTACTCCATCCTATAATAGGTTCATGTCACCTTGAAACATTGAGCCAAAGTGCATGAGCATTACCTTTTATCACAGCACAATAAATTCCCCATGATAACCACTTTCAACTAGATACTCCATAATGGGAAATGAGACAGCTGCATTTTCCTGTCTTTGTAGCCCAGGTAAACAAATGTGCCAAACGCTATCGATGATGTGACGGTGCACAGTGACCTTCCAAAGTTGCCTCACCATTCACAGAAGCAGTAAGTCATGCTTAGTATAGACTAAAGGACCCATGGATGTGAGTTTTCCTGTTAAAGGCCATATAGCTAATATTAATTTAACAGGAAGTTTAGACATAAGGGTTTTGTGGTGGTTTGAGTCAGGTGTCCACCATAAACTTAGGTGTTCTGAATGCTAGGTTCCCAGCTGATGGGGATTTAGGAATTAACGCTTCCTGGAGGGAGTGTATTGTTGGGGGTGGACTTATAGTTATTATAGTGAGTGTCCCCTTGCCAGTGTTTGGCACACTCTCCTATTGCTATTGTCCACCTTATGTTGGCCAGGGGGTGATGTCCACCCTCTGCTCATGCCATCATTTTCCCCTGCCATCATGGAGATTTGCCTAGAGTCTGTAAGCCAAAATAAATCCTTTTTTCCCAAAAGCTGCTCTTGATTAGGTGATTTCTGCCAGCAATGTGAACCTGACTGCAACAGTAATGTTGGTACTGAGAGTGGGTCATTTGCTACTGGACACCTGACTGTGTGGCTTTGGTCTTCTGGAGCTGATTTTCAACAGGAATGTGGAAGGATTTGAAACTTTGGCCTAAGAGACAATTTTCAGTGCTGTAAGTACAGCTTGATGGACTATTCTGGTCAGAGTTGAAAGACCTGGATGCAGTAAGAACTATGGACTGTGAGGTTTGGTTTATGATGGTGAGAAAGAGCTTTGCCTGGAATGGGCTATAAGTAGTTTGTGTGAGAGGCTTGCTGTTATAGCCATGTCCTGAGAAATTGTTCAGGGTTGCTTGTGTAGAAATGGACTGGTATGAGTAGAAAAATATGGTACAGAAATGAAATCTTTGGGCTGAAACTTCTGACTTCTCAGTGCAATTATATGAGATTATAATATTTGAGATTGGAACTACTGACCTGCACTGGGGCAACAGGAAGAATGTAGAATCTTTTGAAGGGGCCTGAGTGCTCAAGGAGTGTCCTGTTCTTCAAAGTCTGCTTTATTCCCCACTGGATTAACAAATTGGCACCCTACCTGATATTGTGGAGTATAAGAAATGCAGGAAGGAGAGGGTCATAGAGCTTGCAACAGGACTTGTGTTTTAGAAATAGCCATGGGTAGTGTGAAGCGGGTTTGCTGGATGCCTGAATGGAGATTAAATGGAGCCGTGTGGATGAACTGTGGGTTGCAGTGGAGACCCAGTGGAGATGTTGGGACCATGAGACAGCTGCTATGGAGAGCTGCTGGCCCCGGATGAAGTTTTCCATGACTGTGAGTAGCCTAGCTGGAGGGGCGGAATTGGAACTCCAGAGACTTGTTGCTGGTTAGAATTATCAGACTTACAGACTTGTCATTGACTAGAGTTGTTGGATGGACTTAGAGCTACAGAGTTTGATGTTATCCCTGGTTGTTTTAAATCTTGTGTTGGTTGACTATTTCTTTGCTACACTTAATGCCATCTTTTGCAGTGTGAATGTTTATTCTGTGCCATTATGGGTTTGGGGGGTATTTTTTTTTGATATTATGGCTCAATTAAAAGATCTTGGACTATGTGAATATTTGAACATCATTAGGATTGATAAAACTATAGGGACTTTTAAAGTTGGACTGAATGCACTGTATCTTATATCATGTATAGTTATCAGTTTATGGGGACCCAGGGCAGAATGTGGTGGTTTGATTCAGGTGCCCTCCATAAACTTAGGTGCTCTGAATGCTAGGTTCCCAGCTGATGAAGATTTGGGAATTAATGCCTACTGGAGGCAGTGTATTGTTGGCAGTGGGCTTGTAGGTATTATAGTAGGTATTATAGCCAGGTTCCCCTTGCCAGTGTTTGGCACACTCTCCTGTTGCTACTGTCCATCTTATGTTGGCCCGGGGATGATGTCCACCCTTGTTCATGCCATCATCTCCCCCTGCCATCATGGAGCTTCTCCTAGACTCTGTAAACCAAAATAAACCCATTTTTCCCTCAAAGCTGCCTCTTGGTCCGGCAAGTTCTACCAACAATAGAAGCCTGACTGTCACAGGTATGTTGCCACTTTCTAGACAGGTCTGATACTTTTTGTTTGGTTTTGTTTTATGTATTTTTTATTTATTTATTTGAGAGAGGGAAAGAGGCAGAGCGAGAGAGGAGAGAGAATGGGTGCAACAGGGCATCTAGCCACTGCAAACGAACTCCAGATGCATAGGCCACCTTGTGCATCTGGCTTACATGGGTACTGGGGAATCAAACAGAGGTCCTTTGGCTTTGCAGGCAAATCACTTAACTGCTAAGCCATCTCTCCAGGCCCCTGTTTTGCGTTTTGTTTTTGTTTTGTTTTGTTTAGGTCTGATATTTTGTAAGTATAGGCATAGAAAGAGATCTATTATTGTTCTAGACTTGGGATACTAAGAAGTAGCCTAGAATACATTTGTTTTATTGTAATTTAAATATGAAAAATGACCTCATTAATAATAAGCCTGGCTGGGCATGGTGGCGCACACCTTTAGTCCCAACACTTGGGAGATAGAGGTAGGAGGATCACTGTGACTTCAAAGTCACCCTGAGACCATATAGTTTATTCCAGGTCAGCCTGGGGCTAGAACAAGACCCTATCTCAAAAAAACAAATAATAATAATGATAAGCCTGACCAGGGCTTTCCCTACTTCACATCTACCTTTCTCAGAGAACTGGATATTACAGTTACAAAATACAAGAATCTTTAAGGACAAACATGTATTGGAAGGCCCTGCTTGCTGATATTAAGCACCCGTCTCTTACTGAATGATGGAAAAAGACCAAAGGCAGAGATGAATCCAACTGCATGGTTCATGAAGCTCATTCAATTTGAAGGTGGGTGGGGAGAAGGGGTCTCTTTTTAAAAAGTATAATATTATGAACACAAAACTCAGCATAAGAATTAGTTCAGAATGGATTTATGTAAGTGAGAAGCCCTATAATTTCATGGGTAACTCACTCTGATAAACAAGTGTCTCTGGGAATATACATGACAATGGAGAGGCACTGCTATCCCTTAAGGACTAGGAAACTGACTAAAACCCAAAACCTCACCTGGGCAAGGTCATCCAAGAGACACCATGTTTGGTCACTATGTGGTCATACAGCAATAACCAGAGTTTGGATGTAACTAACTATTGATAAGCAAAAGATAAGCTAATGAAAAAATACTCTTTGCTACTCAAGAAAAAAAAAGGCAAACATTAAGTCAACTTCTTGCCTATCCTTTATATTTCTTTGACTTTTGTTCACACTCAATCATCATAAAGATTTTAAATCAGTTTTAAATAAAAATAAAAATGTCTATAAACGAACATGAATCAATCCAGTCCTAAATCACCATTCACTAACTGGCAACAAAAAAAAAAAAAAAAAAAAAAGAGGGGGAAAGCTCAAGAATAAATTTCAAATTAATTTCTTTTAGTGGAGGGAATACCAAGTAGAAATATAACCAGTGGCCTGAATTTTGTGAGCGTGAGAGAGAGAAGAAAACAACAAAAGCCCTATTTGCTACAGGAGGTAGGTGAATTTTCTTTGGGAGAATAAAACACACGTAACATGAAAATGGAACTAGTGCTAGCTGGTATCTGGTCGAAATGATTCACCCCATTTACTAAGCAAATTGCCTTTGGTTCCCAGACAACGTATGTCAATTAAGACGCACTAAGTAATTAAGGCATGGCGTGAGTGCAGAGCCGGGTACTCACCCTCCCGCAGCAGCAGCGTGAAGGCATGTTCTTCCAAAGTTATCTGGGGTGTCTATTTCAAAGCCTGCAGACAGCACGTGCTCATTACTAAACAAGGATACTATGCTATACTTTTGTCCTAGTTAAAACCACAAGAAACATTGCAGAGACAGAAAAATCAGTTAGTAGGAAGACCAGAAGGCAAGCATATTGTAGTCAGAAAGAAGTTGTCATGGAAACAAAGGGCAACTGCTCAAGCTTGGCAATTTTATAGGAAGCACCATGAAGTCAAGGAGGATTTATTTTCACATTCAGCTATGGGTGAACCACAGCCCCATTTTTTAATCCCAGGACAGAAATTTATGAAACTAATTTGCAATAAGTAGGGTAATAGACAAGCAGACAGAACACATGAGAAAACCTGGAAGTCAAGAGGAGGAGTCTCACAGACAAGAATAGATAATTTTTTTAAAGTATATTTCAATCTTCCTGCTGCTCTAAGATTTGGGAATCATGCTTTGGTGCAGGGATTATTTTTATACATTCCCAAAGCAGTGAGAGCACAGTCAGCCATAGGTAAAGGACTTAGAGAAAGAAATATGCCTCTGGGGCAACCAAGGAATTAAGTCACACACAATCTCTGCCTCACAGGCCTCCACTACCTGGAAAAGCACAGAAACTTCTTAACACATGGAGGCTTGTAGAAGCAGTGATAAGAAAGATCAGTAAAGCTCCAAACAAGAAAGAATTTCTTGGGTGCAAACAACCAGACATTAAAAATACAAAAATTCAACCTGGTTGGAAGGGGGATCAGCCTTAGTAATTTTTTTTTTTTCGAGGTAGGGGATCACTCTAGCCCAGGCTGACCTGAATTAACTCAGGGTGGCCTCGAGTTCACAGCAATCCTCCTACCTCAGCCTCCCAAGTGCTGGGATTAAAGGCATGCACCACAACACCCGTCCTAGCCTTAGTGATTTTTCAATGCCCAGGGAATTGGATGGTAACATGGTATTTTCTACCACTAAAATGTAGGGGATTGGGCCTTTTTCCTTTACTGAAATGTATTAAATGTTAAGCCACCATGTAAAGCCTCAAAGATTTGTTTTGTCTTTTTGAGACTTAAAGTTCCTTTAAGCTCTGGCCATGCTTCTCTCTCTTTCTCTCTCTCTCTCTCTCTCTCTCTCTTTCTTTTCCGTCCTTGATCACAGAAGCAGTGCTGGCATTCAGACAGCTATGAGTCCAGGACTGCTGGGAGAACCAGCTCATTCTGCCAAGACAGGCAGTGACAGCCACGGGGACCAGACACCTGAAGCCATGGGACTCATGGACAGGACACACCCAGCTCATCTCTGGAGCACATCTACTTACCTGATGACAACAACTTTCTGCAGCAGTCAGAGTGAGCATTTAGGGCAGCTAAATGTAAGGGAAACATGCTATGGATTCCACACCTGAGAAGGAAAAAAAATAACAGCTCACGATAAACAGAACCCAAGATACACACAGAGAACTGCAAGTTCTCTGATGAAAACTCTCAAAGGGAACTTTCCTAGAAGTAAGTTTCTTACAGTGTTTTTGTGGACAATTTTCATAGGTGTATTGATTACCTTCATTGTAATCCCTTCCTATAACCTCCATTCATTGCCCCTCCCCCATCCCCTTCCACTGAACCCCTTGACTGAAGTAACTTTTGATTTTTCCTTTCAATAAATAATTATACAATCGTTTCCTACCTTTAAATATTATCCTAGATCTAGACCAGAATTAATTAAAAGCCCACAACCTTAGAATATTTTTAAGAAAACCTGTTTCATATAAACAGTGTCTTAAAATTTTATTTCCCTCGTTTCTTTCAGTTTTGTGGTAGTTCACTTCATTTATTCACTCACTCATCCATCTATTCGACTCTTTCTAAACGTAAGATCCTAGGCTAAGTGCCAGACAATGGTGATGAACAAAACAACACCCAAGCCTGCTTTATCCCTTGATTTCTAAACAAATACTTATTATTGACTTCCATGTGCCAGGCACATTATTAAGAGTTAGTAACGGCTGTATTATTAAAAATAAAATTTGGGCCGGGTGTGGTGGCACATGCCTTTAATTCCAGCACTCAGGAGGAAGAGCTAGGAGGATCACCATGAGTTTGAGGCCACCCTGAGACTACATAGTGAATTCCAGGTCAGCCTCAGCTAGAGTGAGACCCTACCTCAAAAAACAAAAAAATAAAATTTGGAAGGAGAACAATAACTATTTACCTTTTGCAGGTAAATGTTTATCTTTCTAATAGATTCTTCTGATATACATTAGCCCACATTACTATGCCAGTGACACAAACACAGAAGTAACAAATATTATTTTTCATGTATTTCATAAGTCTAGCATGTTTTCCCTAACAGTATGACATAAGGGATGTAGAAAGGACCCCCACCATAACCCAGTCCTCAGGATTATCCCATAAGGGCAGGCAGGCTCTGTTGGCAGCACGTTTTGCCTTCAGAATTAAACACTTTTCCTCTTCCCCACCACCTCTCCTGCATGAGGACTCAAAGTCATGTGTTGAAATGTATTTCACAGCAAACAGCACACTCCATTGCAGAGTGGGTCTTGGGTATTCATAAGAATTAATAATGTCGGGGCTGGAGAGATGGCTTAGCGGTTAAGCGCTTGCCTGTGAAGCCTAAGGACCCTGGTTCGAGGCTCGGTTCCCCAGGACCCACGTTAGCCAGATGCACAAGGGGGCGCATGCATCTGGAGTTTGTTTACAGTGGCTGGAAGCCCTGGCACGCCCATTCTCAATCTCTCTCTCTCTCTCTCTCTCTCTCTCGGTCACTCTCAAATAAATAAATAAATGTAAACAAAAAAATTAAAAAAAAAAGAATTAATAATGTCAAAAACCATTTCTCCTAACTTTTCATTTTAACCAAATAATACATTTCATATTTTAAAAGTCCTCTATACAAGCAAGCATGAAACCATATCTATTGATACCCTGCAGTATTAATTACCCAACTTTATTCTCTGGCACAAGGTGGATCATTTTCAGAATTCATGCTTCATAAGAAACCACATGTGATTTAAATGTGTTAAGCTTTGGGTATGAGAAATTTGCCACCTCAAAAGTTATTTATTACATGTATGAATGTGTGAAAGTATAAACAGATCCACAGATATTTCATAGTATTCTGTGTTTTGCAAAATCCAAGTGTCAGCAATAAACCACATTTCCTCTTTCTATAACTTCTTCCTATTTTCTGGGGGTTTTGTTCCATTTTCTGTGTTAGTTTTCCTTCCTATATATGGGCCTTTCCAGCCCCATGTCTATAATAGCTGGCATCCACCAGAAGATGCAATTTTCCATCCTTCCAGGCAGCGTCATGTGGAGGAGAACTGCTTCTAATTGCCTCTCTCATTATTGACCACCACCCCTCCCCCAGCCCCACCCAAAGGCTAAAAAGCAATTGCATCAACGATGATCTTGCAGCTCACAGAAGGAAAGGCTATCAGGGAATGGGAGGGAAGATTTTCTGTTCATGCCATTTTTTTATACTGTTCATCTTGATTTAATAGAAGCATAGTATTTTTTAAAATAAAAAACATACTATAAAACCTTCTTACTAAATGGAACTTCAAGCTAATGGAATTATTACCTAATAGTCTGATTTGTTTGGGGAGTTAGAGCAAAAATGTACAATTAAATAAATGCTTCTGGACTTTTGGAAGAAGAAAACATATGGAATACTTTTAATTATAGTTTTAAGCTCCTAAAGAAATGTGCCTGAAATCAAAACTAGATTTCTTCTAATTTCTTTCAGTCATTCTCATTCTTTAAATGTATACATGAATACATACATATATACACACACGTATATATACCCAATTTGATAAAGATAGATAACATGCACACAGTATATTTTGTAAATATATACACATGTACACATATGTGTATATACACATAAAAACACAATAGGTTTTATAATGATAGATGAAACAAATATCTTTAAGACTGTGCAAGTAAATGAATGAGAGAAAATAGCTTCAAAGTTTATAAGAAAACAGCTGGGTAAAAACAGAAAGTATAAGTGGCATTTTAACAATAGCATTTGCATAATACACTCCATAAGCTCATTACCAATGCTTTTAACCTTTAGATAATTTATCATATTCTTATAAAATAATTACTTCATTTTTCACTGTTACTTATAGAAACTAAGAGATTGCACTACTCTAAAATATCTAGCAAAAGTGGTTTGATATATTATTTTTTATTCCACAGTTAATAAAAACTCCCAATTTACATATACGTTTGAAAACATATTAGTGTATACTCAAAATTTATAGAAGCATTTCAATTTGAATATTACAGTATGATTCAAGTAGCCAAATGAATATCTGGAAATAAAAGAAAGGCAGAATTCAGAATTCTGAATCATGCATGAAAGGATTCAAATATTTCAAAATACACCTACCCTTTTATTGTGATAAGACAAGACTGCATATAGAAGAAAGATTTTGAAACCTTCAGAATGCAAATTAGGACTTGGGTTTGTTAGTCAAATAGGCATCACTCTTCCTTCCTCAGGGCATTGAGAATAAAGGTGTCAAATAAGCCCAAGTTAACAATGCATAAGTCATAAGAAAGAGGAGACCAATTCCAGTTAAACTGCTACATTTATTTGACAAGTCATAAAATTAATGGAAGCCATTTGTATTTAGCTATTTCTAATTTAGCAGTTAGCTGGCATCTCCTACCCAGCCATTTCAGAATAAATGAGGTCTGAAAGACTGTTCTTATGGCAAGTCAGGAGACAAAGCCACCCCTTTCTATTGCCAATGTTGCTAGAGCCTTCCCTTTAAGTCCTGTGGCAAAAAAAAGAAAGAAAGAAAGGAAGGAAGGAAGGGAGGGAGGGAGGGAGGGAGGGAGGGAGGGAGGGAGGGAGGGAGGGAGGGAGGGAGGAAGGAAGGAAGGAAGGAAGGAAGGAAGGAAGGAAGGAAGGAAGGAAGAAAGAAAGACAGACAAAAACAAAAAGCCTGTGATTAAGGTGACAGGATCAGAAACTTTCAGTCAGAGTCTTAGTTTTACTACTCGCTAGCTACTCAGTCCTTGGCAAGTACGTAACGGCGTCTGTATCAAGAACATAAAGATAGTCAGGGTGTCTGGATCACAGAGCAACTATGAGGGTTTGCTGGGATAATGCACAGTGTTACAGAGCATCTGGCACATGGGAAGCCTTTACATTAGCAGCATCATTGCCCTTGCGATTATTATTAACTTAATTGGTAGCTAGCAGTCTGAGTTTTGATGCTCTGATCAGATTGTGCTTTCTTAAGCAAAGAAGTTATGAAGTTTGCAGGAAAATGGATGGATCTGGAAAGGATTATACTAACTGAGGTAACCCAGGTAACCCAGAAACCCAAACGTCACATGTTCTCTCTCATATGTGGATCCTAGCTACAAAGGTTTGGACTTCTGTGTGAGCAAGAAGACAACTCAGTAGCTAGAAAGGAGATATAAAGGGAAGAGAAAGGGAGGTGGGGACTTAATAGGATGGTGTTGTATATATGTAAGTGGAAGAACAGATTAATGGGGGTGAAAAGGCCTAAATGAGGTCAGGGAAAGAGACTGAGTAAAGGAAAGGTGGAAGGAGGGCTAATCAAAATCTAAGAGGATACAAATAAGTCACATGGAAACCTACTTTTTGGATAATGAAACACACAGGATCCATAGACTGTTACTAGAAAATTTTCAGTGCCAGAGATAGGATACCTTCCAGTGAGTTATTGACCAGGGAGGTCCCTGATGCCCCAAAAACATTACAGGCCATTGCTGAGGTCCTTGGCTTCCCATGAGAAATAGATGGTAAGACCCCATTACTGAAGACCCCACATACTTGGGCTGCAAGGCCCACTGAAAAACCCTGCTAGAGCTGAGCTGAAAACCTCCTCCATGTAGACCAGCTAACAGAAAGCTGGAAAAAGCCATGCTGCATGCAGTTCAATCACCAGTGAAGATACTCAACAGTGGACACTGAAAGCCTTATATTTGACCTTGGGATGACTCAGAAGGCACCATGGTGCTGAGAAGAAGTGACAGAGGAGTGCTCAGCACTGAAATATCTCAATCACACCTTCTAAGGCTCAGGGTCCATTGCGGAAGAGGTGGCGGAAAGAATGTAAGAGCCAAAGGAAGAATAGAACTCCTTAAAACATGCTCCCCACCAACAAAACGGCTTGGCTATCCATGACCTCACAGTGCCTGACACTACACACACCAGAACATCATAATAGGAAGAGGAAAAGATCATGACATCAAAATAAAATGAGACTGATTGAGAGGGGGAGGGGATATGATGGAGAGTAGAGTTTCAAAGGGGTAAGTGAAGGGAGGGAGAGAGGGAATTACCATGGGAAATTGTTTATACTTATGGAAGTTGTCAATAAAAAGAAATAATAAAAAGTGGGTGTGCTATTTCTTAGGAGCTGAAGATGAGCTATAACTGGCTAGCATTCTTGTTCTCTTCTCATCCTTTGCACTCTGTATTTCACAACTCCTCAAGCAAGTGAGGTTGGTTGAGTTTTGCCCACTGAATGGGCAAGACAAAAACATTTCCTAAATTTAGAATAGAATAACTTTATATCTTACCTATATTGTGCCCAAATTTTTAAAAAAATCAAAAAAAAAAGCCAGGCATGGTAGTGCATACTTTTAATCCCAGAGGCAGAGGTAGGAGGATTGCTGTGAGTATATTCCAGGTCAGCCCGGGCTAGAGTGAAACCCGACCTCGAAAAACAAAACAAAACAAAACAAAAAATCAAATCTTATGAATTTTATCTATGTCAGTTTATTATTTAATCCCAAAATTAAAGACTTTTGAGTATAGTTGACAACAATGAAACCTGGTGTGGTGGTTTGAAGAGAATAGATGGCCCCCAATATATTCAGTTGTTTATTTGTTTGTAGTTTGCATCTGCTGCCACCTGGCTGGAGGCATGTCACTGGGTGGATCTTAAGGTGTGATGGTGGGTTTCAGATTTCAATCTAAAGATATGCAAAGTGTGCCTAGCTAGATTTCCTGAAGTGTGCTGTGGCTTTTGACCTTTAGGTTTGTGCTTCTCTCTGTCTGCTTGGGCCTGTGAAGGCAGGCCAGCTTCTTCTGCCATTTATGGAACTTCCCCTTGGTCTGTAAGCTTCAATAAATATCCCTTCCTCCATCACTATACCTGGTCTGGAAGTTTATCTCAGTGAACCTGAAGCTGTCTGCTATAGAATTTGGTACTGAGGAGTGGACTGAGATAAACATGACCATGTGGATATTGATCTTTTGGAACCTTTGTTTTGGAGGAATAGGCATGGACTTGGTGCTTGCAACTGAAGATGACTTCTGGAGTGGTAAGCCAACTTTTATGGACTATTCTGATGAGAGTTTGAAAATGCTAAGTGCAGGCAGTGTTGAACTTCGAGGCTTGGCTTATAAGCTTTCTGGGGAGAAGGAAAGACTATAGAGGACTTTGTTGGAACTGGGCTACTGGCATAAGGGCTGGCTCTGTTCTTCCTCTGAGGCCCAGAGAGTTTGATCAAGGTTAAATTTGTAATGGACTGATGTGCTTGGCTAAAGATATTAGACTGAGAGATTTAAGATTTTAAGCTGGAAAACCTCAAACAAGTTAAAATTACTGGCACAGAGACTGATTTTAGGTTACTGAATCTGCTATTGTCAAACACATTAGCAATCTTAAAGGAAGATGGTCCAATTGCTTTACCATGGAAAGGATGCCTGAGGAAAGACTATCATAGAAATGCAAACACTTTTGGAAAGAGTTGACTGGAGAAGGAACCTGCCTTTCAAGGTTATGATTTATTTTGTCTGTGAATTAAGAATATGGCTGTTTCCTGCACACCTGGTGTTGGTTTCAGAAGCATGAAAAATGCGAGGAGTGGTCGTGAATTGCACATGCTTCCAGGAGTTGCTGCTGACACATGGCATGAGGTAGGGCCTGATGCCCTGATAGGCTTGAAGAGCCTTTGGAAAATGTGAGGAGTGGTCATGAATTGTACATGGAGCTGCTGCTGAGATGTGGCATGAGGCAGGGCATGATGCCCTAATAGGCTGAAAGAGCCTTTGGAAGATGGACCGTGGTTTGCATGAAAACCTCAAGATGTTTTGGATATACCAGGACTATGCAAGCGCTACCATAGAGCACACTGTTGGCCTGAGATGGAAGTGTTCCCTGGCTACTCTGTCCAACTGAAGGGGTGGAACTAGAAAATCTGGAGACTGTCAGTCTTTGGTTGTATTGGATTTGAACTGCAGAAGTTTGATGTTTGTTTGATGGTAGTTGGGTTTGCATTGTTTTAGTCTCTCCTTGCTATGCATTATACCAGTTGAAAATGTTTACTCTGTACCCTTATATGTTGGAAGAATTTAACTTGTTTGATTTTACAGGGCTTACTATCTTAAATTGGTCAAGACTGTGGGGTCCTTTAAAATTGAACTGAGTACAATTTACAATGTGTGGTTATAAATCTTTTGGGGGCCAGGGGCAGAATGTGGTGGTTTGAATAGACGTCCCCCAATATATTCAGTTGTTTATTTGTTTGTAGTTTGCATCTGTTGCCACCTGGCTGGAGGAAGTGTCACTGGGTGGATCTTAAGGTGTGATGGTAGGTTTCAGATTTCAATCTAAAGATATGCAAAGCATGCCTAGCTGGAGTTCCTGAAGTGTGCAGTGGCTTTTGACCTTTAGGCTTGTGCTTCTCTCTGTCTGCTTGGGCCTGTGAAGGCAGGCCAGCTTCTTCTGCCATTTATGGAACTTCCCCTGGATCTGTAAGCTTCAATAAATATCCCTTCCTCCATCACTATACCTGGTCTGGAAGTTTATCTCAGTGAACCTGAAGCTGTCTGCTACACCTGGTCTTTGTCATTTGACATTTTCAGTGATTTCTTTTGAGCAAGACCAAACACTCTAATGTGGCTAGCAAGGTTAATTCAGGATGGCTATTGCCCAATCTGTGTAACCAGACATACGCTGTCTCAGCCTACGGTTGGTAATTTCCTTCTGTAAGAACAAACAGTGGCATAATTTGAATAGCCTCTGTGGATCCTCTTAGCACACTGCTCAGGCCACATTTGTGTGTGTGTGTGTGTGTGTGTGTGTGTGTGTGTGTGTGTGTGTGTGTCTGTGTGTGTGTGCATCCACTGCACAGATGTTCTCATAGGCCTATGGAGGCCAGAGGAGAACATCAGGTATCCCCCCTCTATCACTTATCTGCATATTTCCTTAAGATGGAATTGCTCTTTGCAATCAGAATTGTAGTTCTTGCAAGCTCCAGCAATTCTCTGGTCTCTACCCCCTACAGGACTGGGGTTACAGACATGTGTGGCCACACCCAGCTATTTACATGGGTCACTGGCCTTCTTAGGACCTCACCCACTGAGCCAGCTCCCCAGCCCAAGGCCTTCATTCTTACATTGTAAGCTGAACTCTCAAGAGTCAGTAGCTCAGTCACCACACCAGAATCACATGCAACTGGAACTCCACCACTACAAAACATGAGTCATGCAGTCATGAGTTAGGTAGATGTTCAGCAAGCCACGTACTGGGGCACTGGGCTCCAGATCCAGGCAGAGAGGCCCATTTCTACTCACTAGCTCTGTGACCTACGGAGAGAGGAGATAAAGTTCTCTGTGCCTCTTTTAGGGCACCTGTAAGATGGGGATCACCATAAACACCCACTGGGCTGCTGTGACAGTTAACTATAGTGGTGCAGTTTCGAACACATTAGTTGATGTGGTAATGTCAAAAGTCCAAGAAGTGGGCTGGAGAGATGGCTTAGCGGTTAAGCGCTTGCCTGTGAAGCCTAAGGATCCCGGTTCGAGGCTTGGTTCCCCAGGTCCCATGTTAGCCAGATGCACAAGGGGGCGCACGCGTCTGGAGTTCGTTTGCAGAGGCTGGAAGCCCTGGCACGCCCATTCTCTCTCTCTCACTCTATCTGTCTTTCTCCCTGTGTCTGTCACTCTCAAATAAATAAATAAATAAATGAACAAAAGTCCAAGAAGTTTATATTTAGTCTGATGTTTATTCATATGTAGGTAATATAATAAAAACAAGTCTATACTAAGGATCTGAAATATTCTTACACCACGGCTTAATTAATGGCTGCTCATCTTTCAGTCCTGGTAGACCGTGGCATTTTCCCAAAGGCCAGTCCTGGCCCTCCCAGTCAGAGGAGGACTAGATGTCCCAGATAGGTTTCTTGTGTCCCAATGGCACCCAGTTCCTCCAGGATCACATGTAGCATGCATGTTCATTATTGCTTGTCTAATCTTTTCCCCAGTGAATTATAAATTCCTTGAGGCCAAGGCCATAACAAATATGTAATAACTGAATATCAGAGTCAGTTGCCTGAGTAGCTATAATAACCTTAACTCTGTAGCAATGGAGGCGGAAAGGATTGAAACCATCATTGGCTAAGGTGGAAGGGAAATTAAAATCCTGGAGATAAGTGCTCCACAAGGCTGAAGAATAAGAACCAGAGGGCTATGGCACCACACAGTCGCGTTAGCATGAGTCAAGATGCAGAAAGACCTATGACATGGGCTGGAGAGATGGCTTAGCAGTTAAGCGCTTGCCTGTGAGGCCTAAGGACCCTGGTTCGAGGCTTAATTCCCCAGGACCCATGTTAGCCAGATACACAAGGGGGCGCACGTGTCTGGAGTTCGTTTGCAGTGGCTGGAGGCCCTGGCGTGCCCATTCTCTCTCTCTCTCTCTCTCTCTCTATCTGCCTCTTTGTCTCTCTGTCACCTTCAAATAAATGAAAATAAACAAAAAAAAATTAAAAAAAAGAACTGTGACATGATAATTTCACAGGAGCACAAAGAATAAGAAAAAAGGTTCCAATCAAGGGCTGAAAATAATACCCAGATAAATTCATAAGAAAATCATGACAAAGGAACATGTTATGCACACAGCATCTAAAATATATGTGGCCATACTGCCTAGAAATGGAATTTGGTGCCATCGTTTATTGAAATTCTGGATGTCCTCCCAAAAAGGGAAAGGTCTGGCTTCCAGGCTGTGACAGTACTGGGAGATGGGGAAACCCTTAGTAGATGGGACCTAGAAGAAGGAAGTTAGGTCATTCGGGATATGACCTTGACCCTGGGCTGGCCTATGTCTCCATTGTTGTTAGGCTTTGCGGGTAAGTGCCTTAACTGCTGAGCCATCTCTCCATCCTGTGCTGCCCACGCTTAACCTGCTGCGGTCCAACCTCAAAGGGCCTCGGTCAGCAGTGGGTTCCTTTGTCTTCTCAGAGGCGCTGCTACACTGTCACCGGTCCCTCCTCTGCTGGCCCCAGACCTCATCCTCATCCCCTAACCTTGTTTTCTCTTCCTGGGACATTTGCAAGAGGCTGCCAAGCGTTTGCAGTCTGGACGGCTTCCAGTATGTCTGCGTGGCTATCACAAAAACCGCTCCTACTCACACATGGGATCATTAGGCCAGCCCACCCTGCACCCACTTACAATCCTTTAATTGTTTCAGAACGCCTCTGAACAGAACACAGTTCCCTGCCAGGATGTGCAAGTTCCTTTGAGACGCGGCACTTCCTGCTCTTCTATCTTCTCCACACGCAACACGTCACCTGATTTATTTATTTAAAAATCATTTTAGGGCTGGAGAGATGGCTTAGCGCTTAAGCGCTTGCCTGTGAAGCCTAAGGACCCCAGTTCGAGGCTCGGTTCCCCAGGTCCCACGTTAGCCAGATGCACAAGGGGGCGCACGCGTCTGGAGTTCGTTTGCAGAGGCTGGAAGCTCTGGCGTGCCCATTCTCTCTCTCCCCCTCTATCTGTCTTTCTCTCTGTGTCTGTCGCTCTCAAATAAATAAATAAATAAATAAATAAATAAATAAAATCATTTTATTTATCTGTGATAGGGTGCTTGTGTCAGTTTCTATGTGCCAGGGTCTCTTGCTACTGTAAACGAACTCCAGAGGCACGAGCTACACTGTACGTCTGGCTTATGTGGGTACTGGGGAATGAAACCCAGGCAGGCAGGCTTACCGGCTGAGCAATCTCCCCAAGCCAAATTACTAGCTTTATAAACATGCTCCCAGCATGTCCACATGCTTGTTTGTACCTTGTAATGGTAATCTCTTCTTTGTGGAAGGCCTTTTCTTGCTTTCTTCCACCTCTCTTCCAACACCCAATTCCGTCCATCTGGCAAGTTCCTATTCATTTCTCCTTTTGCTCGCATGCCATCTCTCCTGAGAGATCCGCAAGGCAATGTTTCCCTAATTCTGTTCCCATAGCCAGGTCCAAAGCTTCACTGTAACAAATCTGACAAGGCTGCAGCCATTTGCTCTCATTCTTCTTCTACCACAAGGCTGGGAGCCAGGAAATCAGTGGAACGCAGCGAACTTAAAACACTTGGAGGAGTAGACTATTTGATGCTACAAAGGTACCAACGTTCCAATCCATGGGCTTCCAAGCACCAGGCCCTCCACAAATCTGATTTAAACATCAACCCACCATGGCTGCCCTCAGACACTTAAGTGATGGCTTGTTCTCAAGCAAGATTTTCAATTCTGTGAAACAACACAGAATTCCTAATATACAGTGTCCTTTCATATTTTTCCTCCTAAAAATTCAGTATGGCTACCCACAGTCTCTGTGATCAAGAATAAACTCTGCAGTAAGGCATTGAAGGCCTCTTTATTCTGGTTCTATCACATATTAAGTAATAAAATAATCGTTAACAGTTATTGATAGCTTACAGTGTGCTAGATGCTGCTCAGAGCCCTTTTCATAGGAGTATCTTTTCTATAATCTTTGATGATATATTTTTATGCCTCGTGCTCATCCAAATCTTACCATATACCAGAGAGCTTTCCTAGTAATTGAGTCATTTAATCTTCATAATGAACCTTAAGATAGGCGCTGTTATTACTCCCATTTTTCAAATGAAGAAATGAACAACAGGTTCAACTGGCCATAATCTACAGTAAAAGGGATGGCTGGGGCCCAGAGGAAGCCTGGCAAACTTGGGCACCCAAGTGTCATATGGTGCCTGGGATTCCACAAGCTCCTCCCCTGGAGGACTCTTCCATGTCACTGCTGCTCTCCTTGCCCTGGGATGCTGGCACCCTCTGTCCCACTTACTCCCTCCTCCCCTTCCCCTTGAAGCCTTTCCACTTTCACCACCTTTGACCTTTCTCCTTCCCACCTACTTTCGGCAGCAAACATTTTGCCACTGATGTTCTGTTTCCTTTAGGGATTTATGGCTTACTGTCTGGCCCAGTTCTATTTCTAGGTGGGACTGAAAAGTATGAGTTCCTAAACGAAGTTACGACCTCCTGAAGACACCCATTAGGTAACCTCTGAATGGCCATGGAACTCAGCCCGATCACAGGCCCAGGCAAATGTTTCATGTATTTTTGCAGAATTCAGTGCAAAATAGTCAGATTCCCACCTCGTATGTGGCAAGTTGACTCAGTTGTACCCTATAACCATATATTTTTTTAAAGATTGGATAAGAACTCTGAATAAATTTGGAAATGCCCAGTTATTTTCCCTCTTTAACCCTGAGCACTAGACAAAGCAGGAATAATAGAAAACGAAGTTAGAAATAAAGTTCAGTTCTCCTTAATTAAAACTGCCCAAGTAGGCCTCTTTCGGATGTGACTGAAAATAAAATCGGTTCTTCCTTGAATCTCTCATTAACATCAAAAGTCCCTAATTTAATTCCAAATTTAACCTGCGCTTAGTACAGTAGTACAGATCCACCTGCACCTGTATAAATGGACCCCACGCACCACACACCGGATAGGCAGGGCCCGTCCACCACATGGTCCCTTCGGCAGCATTCCTACCAGGCGGCAATCTCACCACCGTTTTTCCACAGTAACCTACTTGGCTGTGTCAGCTCCACTGGTGATTAAGGTGTTGATCAAAAGCTCATGACCATATCGTGCAGCCACGTGGAGAGGAGTGTTGCCGTCCTTATCCACACAGTCAATTTCACCACCTGAAAGAGATATTTGAACAGCATAACGTAACACAATGATTCAAGCTGATCACAGTACCACATTCTATGTGGGTCACCCAGATGAACCAAATGTTGATTTCTTTCTACTCCAGGGTGTATTTCTGCTCTGAAGTATAAGAATGATTTTCATAGGGGATAAATCATCTGAAAAAGTAGTAGTAGAACTTAATCTGCAGAGAGAGAAATCCAGTTATGTGCTTTGGAAAATCTCTCCGTATCGTCTTATTCAGGGGTCTAAAATCTGGCAGCCATGATCCTGCTCCAAATGAACAGCGCAGTCAACTTCCACACAGTGGGACTCTGAAGTCACGTAGGAATGTCACACTGTCACAAAGAATCAAAGACTGTTCAGGAAAAGAGTCAGAGGATAGATTGATAACCTAGCTTAAAATACAGTTGAATAAAAACTATAAACTGAAAATACTCAAACTTATTAAAAATATCACAGTAGCCGGGCGTGGTGGCGCACGCCTTTAATCCCAGCACTCGGGAGGCAGAGGTAGGAGGATTGCTGTGAGTTCGAGGCCACCCTGAGACTCCATAGTGAATTCCAGGTCAGCCTGGGCTAGAGTGAGACCCTACCTCAAAACAACCAAAAAAAAAAAAAAAAATCACAGTAGATATAATCCCTCTACTACAATAATCTTATGTCTTGCCTTGTTTTTCCTAATATACATTTATTTATTTATTTATTTATTTTCAGGCAGAGAGAGATAGAGAGACAGAGAGATAGAGAGAATGGGCACTCCAGGGCTTCCAGCTGCTGCAAATGAACTCCAGATGTGTACATCACTGTGCATCAGGCTTTATGTTGGTACTGGGGAATTGAACTCTGGTTATTAGGCTTTGCAGGCAAACGCCTTAGCTGCTGAGCCATGACTCCAGCCCAAACTTTTTATTTCACATTTCTTTCTTCACTCGCTTTTCTTGAGTAGATGTGTAAATATAACTGATCTATTTAATTATCTGAAGAATCACTTAAAAATAAATTGGAAATCATTACACTTAACGCCTTCACCATATTATGAGGATATCTAACAACATTTCCTACAGTAAAAAAAAAGTCTGTCCCCTTGTAATTAGCACATATTTTTTTTTGCTGATACTTTAAGACTGTGTGAATATCTAATTTCCAAGCAAACTTCCCCACAATAAATTCAGCATGTACAGGAAGCACTTTATTCAAAAGTGACCCAAATTCTTCAATTTGTAGGCTTATACTATCATTTTGATATACAGTTGATTCATATTAATCTGTGGGTTTAAATTTTTATTAGATTCAAGTTAATGTATTTTATTTTATTTTATTTTGGTTTTTCAAGGTAGGGTCTTGATCTAGCCCGGGCTGACCTATGCTACTATGTAATCTCAGGGTGGCCTTGAACTCACAGCAATCGTCCTCCTACCTCTGCCTCCTGAGTGCTGGGATTAAAGGCATGTGCCACCATGCCTGGAAAGTTAATGCTTTTTATTAATATGTAAAACATTTACATTTTACAAGCCAAAATTATACTTTTGTTTTTCATTTTTATTTATTTGAGATTAGAGAAGGAGAGAGAGAGCAAGGGCACACCAGGGCTTCTTGCCACTGCAAACAAACTCCAGGTGCATGCACCACTTTGTGCAACTGGCTTTATGCAGGTACTGGGTAATTGAACCCAAGCCAGCAGGCTCTGCAAGCAAGTATCTTTAACCATTGAGAAATCTTCCCAGCCCCTCAAAATTATATTTTCATTTTCATTTTTATTTTTTTTAATTTTTATTTATTTATTTATTTGAGAGTGACAGAGAAAGAGGCAGAGAGAAAGAGAGAGAAAGATAATGGGTGCGCCAGGGCTTCCAGCCACTGCAAATGAACTCCAGACGCGTGCACCCCCTTGTGCATCTGGCTAACATGGGTCCTGGAGAAATGAGCCTCAAACTGGGGTCCTTAGGCTTCACAGGCAAGTGCTTAACCGCTAAGCCATCTCTCCAGCCCTCAAAATTATATTTTTAAAAGACCTCTCTCATTCCTATTCTTCTATTTCAATCTTACTTACTTCCTATCACAACCATTTTATTCATTTTAGTTTATGCTTCTATGTTTCTGTAAGAAAAAAAAAAATGCTTTTTAGTTTTACTTACTGCCACCTGGAATCCTGGCTTACACCCCCTTTCTTGGAGACACCTCACGTCTATGCAGCGGTGTTGTTTTCTGCCTCGGGAGAGGATCAGTTTAGCCCAACCTCTCGCAGGGATGAGCTTGTACACAACGGTGCCATTATCAGGAGCACTGCAGTGAGTAACCTCCTGTGTGTATGCTGCTTGACATTTGCTTTTAGTTCAAGGTAAATTCCTAGCTGGGTGATTCCTAGCGTATAGGACAAAAGGATAGGTGGCTTTTGTTACATCTTGCCACATTTCTTTGCCTATGTAGGTGCTGTGTGATTTTGCATTCTAATCCACAGTGTGTGTGGAATACTTTGCCCCACAGCGTCCTCAGGCTTATCAGTAATCTGCTGTGTGATGGGTGAGAATGGGCATCTCAGTGGAGATTTTTTTCTTTCTTTCTTTCTTTTTCTTTTTTTACTTGAGAGAGAGAAAAAGAGGCAGAAATAGAGAGAGAGAGAACAGACATGCCAGGGCCTTCAGCCACTGCGAACACACGTTGGACGTGCGCGCCCCCTTGTGGGTAGGTGCAACATTGCATACTTTGTGTCATGCGTCTGGCTTACATAAGACCTGGAGATTCAAACATGAGATTTCTCAGGCTTCACAGGCAAGAGCCTTAACCACTAAGCCATCTGTTCAGTGGAGTTTTCATCAGACATGGACTCTCATATTGAGGGCTTTTATTTATCTATTCCTATTTTTCATGGCTTTTGCCCACTGTTCTAAACTGTGTGTGTTTATATCTGCATGTCTCTGCGTGGTCTTTTTTCTTTCTTTTTCTCTTGATCTTCAAAAACTCATCAACCAATTGGGAGATTACACATTAATCAGTAATACATGCTACAAATATTTTTCAACCATTTGGGAGATTATGCATTTATCAGTGTCATGTGCTACAAATATTTTCCTCTCAGGTTTCCTTTGTCATTAATTTTATGTACAGTATTTTCATCTAGTAAAATTAAAATTTTACATAATTTATCCATTCTCCTTAGGTTTTAAGTTAGAAAGGCTTTCTTCATATTCTGTTAATAAAGACATTTATACATGGTGTACTGTACTGGAAAGGTTTCACTTGTTAGTTGAGATGTGTGATCCATCTGGAGTTTATTTGGGTGATAGTGTCTTAGTTATCTGACTAAAATGTTCCCTAAAGGTCGGAAAAGAATGGAAACCCAAGGAAAGGTGTTAAACAATTTATAAAGATAGAAAGATTAGCAGTTGGCAGAGGCTGGGAGAGAGTGATGAAGAGTGACTGCTGATGAGATCAGGTTTCCTTTGAGGAGGGCAGGGATGTAATGGAGTTAGGTAGTGGTGATAGTTTTGCAGCCTTGAGAAGATACTGAAATCCACGGGTTGTGTTCTTTACATGGTGACTTTTACTGAAGATGCATTATATCTCAATGAAAAAGAATGGGCCTTCTTATTATAGTAGTTCATACCCGTAACATAGCTCTCAGGAGGCTGAGGCAGAAGGATGGTGAGTTCAAGTCCAGCCTGGGCTATATGATGAATGTGAGGCTGGTCTGGGGTAAATAATAAGACCCTGTTTCAAACAAAAGAAAAGATTAGAAAAAAAGAAAGGAAGGGCCTGAGCTAAAGCAGCACAAAAGCAAAGGGGGAGTAAAGTAAGGGGCGTGCAGCAAGGGCAGAGTGGGGGACACAATGGGTACTTGTGTTTAAGCAAACACATGTCTGTACTTTAATTAAAAAATTCCCTTTGGGGCTGGAGAGATGGCTTAGTGATTAAGCGCTTGCCTGTGAAGCCTAAGGACCCTGGTTCAAGGCTCAATTCCCCAGGACCCACGTTAGCCAGATGCACAAGGGGGCACATGCATCTGGAGTTCGTTTGCAGTGGCTGGAGGCCCTGGTGTGCCCATTCTCTCTGTGTCTCTCTCTCTGCCTCTTTCTTGCTCTGTTTGTTGCTCTCAAATAAATAAATAAAAATAAATAAGCAAAAAAAATTTTTAAAAAATTCCCTTTGCAGTGAGGCATAGATAAGTAATTCTGAGGTTGTAGTTTTTGGCTAAACTGTTCATGAACTAATCATTGCATCATTAATGAAAGCTGTAAGTTACTGGGTTATCAAACCATGTTCTATAATAGCAGGTAATTTAGAGTGAGTCTCATTATGTAATTATGTCTTACCAACTAGTCAGCCAAGTGCCATCACTTTTGACTTCAGATTCATTATTGAGTTAATATATGAATAATCTCATTTTATGCTAAGATATACTAATGCAATAGTATTCAGTATAAACATTTAAACTAAATGTATACATCTATATTTGCCAAAATAAGAAATATAAAATTCAAGCCAGGTGTGGTTGCGCACACCTTTAATCCCAGCACTCGGGAGGCAGAGGTAGGGGGATCGCCAAGAGTTCAAGGCCAGCCTCAGACCACATAGTGAATTCCAGGTCAGCCTGAGCTAGAGTGAGACCTTACCTCAAAAAACCAAAAGAGAGAGAGAGAGAGAGAGATAAAAGAAAAGAAAAAGAAATATAAAATCCCCCCAAACATGAATACCATGTGAGTGGCTTTGACCAATTTGGGAAGATATGAGATGGTTTAAAAACTGTGCACTTACTAGAGAAAGTAAATTCTCTTCCCATTGAGGAAAACTCAGCCGAGTCAGCATGATACAAAGAAGGAAAGAGTCACCCATAGAAGTACTGATAGCCTAAGACAGGATTCACATTCTGGCATAGTTATTTCCAGTTGTGTGTATAGCTAAAATCATAGTAGAAATAGTTTTATATTCCACTTTCGCCCTTAATTGGATATCATAAGTATTTTGGGGGGTCTAGTTAGACTTTAGGAAACAGTTTGGAGAAAGTCTGTGCCCTCTTGCATCCCCATGAAAAGTATCCTGAAGTACTACGATAAAGCTGCAGGACATCTTCCCCGACCTGGGGAAGGAGCATTAGCTTTCAGGCTGGGACATTAGAAAAGCGAAAGACCATTACAACGCCCTCGCAATAATTTCTGCACAGCCATCGATTCCTACTTTGGATCATGATGGCCAACAAACCCCCCAAACTCACTATATTATTGTTAAAACCTAGTTAGTCAACATGAATCTTTGTTATGAAATAAACTAATGGCCAAAACTGTGTGGGCCTTGTGGAAGATGGAAAATGCTTCAAAAACTGTAGTTATCACACAATGCTTTACTCTGTCAAAAATAAAAGACATGTGTGGGCTGGAGAAGATGGCTTAGTGGTTAAGCGCTTGCCTATAAAGCCTAAGGACCCCGGTTCGAGGCTCGGTTCCCCAGGTCCCACATTAGCCAGATGCACAAGGGGGCGCACGCGTCTGGAGTTCGTTTGCAGAGGCTGGAAGCCCTGGCGCGCCCATTCTCTCCCTCTCCCTCTATCTGTCTTTCTGTGTCTGTCACTCTCAAATAAATAAATTTTTTTAAAAATGGACAAAAAAATATTTAAAAAAATTTTTTTCAAAGACATGTGTGGGCTGGACAGGTGGTGTGGTGGTTTGATTCAGGTGTCCCCCATAAACTTAGGTGTTCTGAATGCTAGGTTCCCAGCTGATGGAGATTTGGGAATTAATGCCTCCTGGAGGGAGTGTATTGTTGGGGGCGGGCTTATGGGTATTAAAGCCAGTTTCCCCATGCCAGTGTTTGGCACACCTTCCTGTTGCTGTGGTCCATCTTACGTTGGCCAGGGGGTGATGTCCACCCTCTGCTCATGCCATCGTTTTCCCCTGCCATCGTGGAACTTCCCCTCGAGCCTGTAAGCCAAAATAAAACTCTTTTTCCCAGAAGCTGCTCTTGGTTGGGTGATTTCTACCAGCAATGCAAACCGGACTGCAACAGTAAAGTGGTACCGAGGAGTGGGGTTGCTGCTAGACACCTGACTGTGTGGCTTCGGCCTTTTGAAGCTGATTTTCAAGAGGACTGTGGAAGGAGTTGAAACCTTGGCCTAAGAGATGCCTTGCAGTGCTGTAAGTACAGCTTAATGGACTATTCTGGTCTGAAGGCAGTAAGAACTATGGACTGTGAGGTTTGGCTTATGAGGGTGTGAAAGAGCTGTGCCTGGACTGGGCTAGCAGTTTGTGTGAGAAGCTTGCTCTTGTGCCCGTGTCCTGAGAAGTTGTGCAGGGTTGCTTTGCGTAGAAATGAACTGGTGTGAGCAGAGGGATATGGCACAGAAAGGAACATCTTTGGGTGAACTGTTGCCCGTTCAGCTGCAACTGATAGATTATGACCTTTGAGACTGGGCTAGCTGACCTGCGCTGGGGCAACAAGAAGAATGTAGACTCTTTTGAAGGGCCTGAATGTTCAAGGAGTGTCCTGTTCTTCAACGTCTGCTTTATTCTCCCCTGGATTAACAAATTGGCACCCTACCTGGTATCATGGAGTATAAGAAATGCTGGAAAGAGGGTCATTGAGTTTGCAACATGGTCTTGTGTTTTGGAAATGGCCATGGGCAGTGTGAAGCAGGTTTTCTGGTTGCCTCCATAGAGACCCCATGGGGCCATGAGGATGAACCGTGGCTTGCAGTGGAGACTCAGTGGAGATGCCGGGACCATGAGATGGCTGCTGAGGAGCTGCCGGACCCAATGAAGTTTCCCAGGACTGTGAGTAGCCTAGCTGGAGGGGCGGAATTGGAATGCCAGAGACTTGTTGCTGGTTAGCATTATCGGACTTGAAGATTTGTCACTGGTTTGAGTTGCTGGACTTGAAGCTAGAGAGTTTGATGTTTGCCCTGGTTGTTTTAAATCTTGTATTGGTTGAATGTTTCTTTGCTATGCCCAATGCCATCTTTTGCAGTGTGAATATTTATTCTGTGCCATTCTGGGTTTTTTGAGGTTATATTTTGGTATTATGGCTCAGTTAAAAGATCTTGAACTATGGGGATGTATGAACATCATTGAGATTGATTAAAAACTATGGGGACTTTTAAAGTCAGACTGAATGCATTACATTTTACATCATGTATGATTATCAGTTTATGGGGGCCAGGGGCGGAATGTGGTGGTTTGATTCAGGTGTCCCCCATAAACTTAGGTGTTCTGAATGCTAGGTTCCCAGCTGATGGAGATTTGGGAATTAATGCCTCCTGGAGGGAGTGTATTGTTGGGGGCAGGCTTATGGGTATTAAAGCCAGTTTCCCCTTGCCAGTGTTTGGCACACCTTCCTGTTGCTGTGGTCCATCTTACGTTGGCCAGGGGGTGATGTCCACCCTCTGCTCATGCCATCGTTTTCCCCTGCCATCGTGGAGCTTCCCCTCAAGCCTGTAAGCCAAAATAAAACTCTTTTTCCCAGAAGCTGCTCTTGGTTGGGTGATTTCTACCAGCAATGCAAACCGGACTGCAACAGATGGCTTAGCGGGTAAGCCCTTGCCTGAGAAGCCTCAGGCCCCATGTTTGACTTTCCGCACCCCACGTCAGCCGGGCGCACAAGCACTCAAGGCCGCACATGCACACAAAGGGATGCTCGAGTTCGCCTCCAGTGGCTGGAGACCCTGGCACACCAAGTCTACCCCCCCCCCTTTGATCTCCCTCTCTCACATTAAAAAAATAGGCCAGGCTGTTGGGCTTGCCTCAAAATAAATAAGTAAATAAATAATAAATAGATAAATAAATGAATATGATGCTTGTGTCTAAAACCTCACATAAATTTGCAATTTACTTTCTGTTTAAAGAAAAGCAATCCCTTCATATCTTTGACTATGACAGAATATTATAACTGGCAACTTGGATCCAAATACTTATCATTTCTTGAATGCTTGTTCTCTAGTGAAGCTTTTATTTTTAGAATGAATTATTGCACTATGATCACTTCTGGAGAAGTGATAATTATGTATCTTTACATACGTGTCCTTAAATAAATAGAAAAGTCCAAAACCTTCACCAAACTGCCAAGAGAAATTCTGAATATGTGAATGAAAGATAAATCATGGTAGCCTCTTTAATGCTCTTACTTTAGTTTACAGTGAGTGTATGCACATTTTATAATCAGGAAAAATAATAAAATTGTTAACGTGATCATCTAGAGACTAAAGAGATTATAGTAATCATGATGATCTAATTTTAGAGACATCCATTTAGATCAATTCATGTTTATGGTAGCAAAATGGTCTTCACAGGCACCCCAAGCAATCCAGAATGCATCTATCTAAGGACCAGAAAAGTCATTTTCTACCTAAAAGGTTCCTCCAGAAACTGATCTGGGGACATGGGGAAGGGGATTCCCCTATGTCAGAGAAACCTTCAACACTACATCACTCACTCCACCATCTTCTCAGATGAGGGCCACCAAACATTTCTAAAGACATGCAGGGGCCTGTAGGTTTGCCAGCCTCAAATATGCCAGCTACTGGGCAAAGAATGAAAAGAGCAAAAATAATCAGAAAGGGTAAAAAACGGTCTGAGAGGACAAGGTTTCTCTTTGTTGCTACTGTCATTTTGTAATTCAATTTAAAGCCATAACCATACATATATGCTTGTCACTTAAAATGTATTTTACTAGAAAAATAAGAGAAGCTGTTTGTTATTTGAAAATATGTTTTCTATTAAAGTAAAACCCCTGAATGCGCGAATTTGTATTCTACCAACACTCCACCGACGTTCCCATTTCCACTTGAAAATCTCTAAGCCTTGCCTTTTTAAATGTCAAATTCAGTATCTTTACTACTTATCGGAAAGTTCCAAGTTAAATGCTAGTAATTGATCACTAATAATTGCGAGTAAAATAAGCATTTGCAAGTTCAAAAGTACCTAGAGCATATCAGAAGGGAGAATTAAGCATCATTATCTAACTATTCATCTGAAATTAGCTTTTCATTGCCCAGACACAGTCAACTTAGGAAACTGCCTCTGAAGCAATGTGAGCCAAAAGGTCAAAAATCTCACATGGAGTATGCCTCGGCTAGTACTTTAAGAACCTTTAAAAATAAACAGAGAGCTTGGACAGGAAGAGTCAAAGACAACATTACTTTGAACTTTTCTGGAACTTGCCGGGCAACATTTGAGGCAGCCACCTCATGTCAAAGACTGGGCCAAATGCCACTGTTTCCAGACTGTGTCATCTTCTAGCTCCTACCCCTCTCTTGCTGTGACACTGCTGCTGGTAACAGGATGATCTGTGTACAAGTTTTAGTTGCTTACCAAATAAAAAAGACCCTTTTTTCTTTTCCTTTTTTTTTTCAAGGCAGGGTCATGCTGTAGCGCAGGCTACCCTGGAATTCACTCTGTAGTCTCTGGGTGGCCTGGAACTCATAGCATCCTGCTCCCTCTGTCTCCCAGAACCTGCCTAGCAAGCCATGGGATTAAAGGTGCGCACTACTGCGCTTGGCTGAAAACGTTTTGTGTGTGATTGTCTTACCAGGTGATGACACAGAACTAAAAGCCCTGGCTGGAGAGCAGTGTGGGAATCCAAGAAATGCTGTCAGAAGCCAGACACCAAATCAACTGAACAGAGCAAGCAGATAAATATAAGGAACATTCCTGAGCGGCATGGTCAGCCACGCTCCCACGTGGCGGCAGCTCCCGGCTGGGAGGACAGAGCAGCTCAAGCGGGTCCTGACCCACGCGAGCACTCCGCCGCGCCCTGGCGTGTGAGCCTCTGGGGAGGGGGCTCTCATACAAGCAGTGCTCGTAAGGCACAAAATTATCCTCTCTCCAACTTTGTCTCTGTTCATGGAAACTGCTTTAACAAGGAACAAAATGGATTTAAAAATTTTTTTTAATTTATTTTATTTGAGAACAACAGACAGACAGAGAGACAAAGAGGCAGAGAGAAAAGGAGAGAATATGGATGTGCCAGGGCCTCCAGCCACTGCAAACGAATTCCAGATGCATGCCACCTTGTGCATCTGGCTTACTTGGGTACTGGGGAATCGAGCCTCGGACGGGGATCCTCAGGCTTCACAAGCAAGCAATCACTTAACCGCTAAGCCAACTCTCCAGCCCCAGCACTTTTTAAATAACCGAAAAGGGGCTAGAGAGATGGCTTGGCAGTTAAGGTGCTTGCCTACAAAGCCAAAGGACCCAGGTTCAATTCCCCAGTACCCACATAAAGTCAGATGTACAAGGTGACACATGCATCTGGAGTTGTTTTGTAGCAGCTAGAGGCCCTAATGGGCCTATTCTCTCTCTGTCTCTCTGTCTCTCTGTCTCTCTGTCTCTCTGTCTCTCTCTCTCTCTCTCTCTCTCTCTCTCTCCCTTTCTCCCTTTCTCTTTCTCTCTCTCCCTTTCTCCCTTTCTCTCTCTCTCTCTCTCTCTTTCTCTCTCTTTCTGTCAAGTAAACAAGTAAAAATAAATTTTAAATGTCCAAAAAGGTCCAACAGAACTCACAGTCCTCATGTGACATGTGAAATGAAAGCAAAGGAATGACAACACAAAAAGAGAATAACATGCTGTTCATTTACAGCAACAACTCTATTCCAGATATATATGTCTCAAGCAGAGTTCAAGTTTAAAAAAAAAAAAATTGTGGGGCTGGAGAGATGGCTTAGCGGTTAAGCGCTTGCCTGTGAAGCCTAAGGATCCCGGTTAGAGGCTCAATTCTCCAGGACCCATGTTAGCCAGATACATAAAGGGGCACACGTGTCTGGAGTTCGTTTGCAGTGGCTGGAAGCCCTGGCGTACCCATTCTCTCGCTCCCTCTATCTGCCTCTTTCTCTGTCACTCTCAAATAAATAAATAAAAATGGGCAAAAAAAACTTTTTTAAAAAAGCTGTGTGTGTGCGTGTGTGTGTGTCCACGCAAACAGCACATATGTAGAGGACATCCTTGGGGTGCCGATCCTTGCTTCTACCAAGCTTGAGCAGAATTCCTCTTGTGTGGTTGCTGCAAGTGCCAGACTAGCTGGCCAAGCCTCAGGACTCCCCACTGCCACAGGCAGGTTTGCAGTTACACACTTGGGCACCACGTGTGGGCTTTCCGTGGATTCTGAGGGTCCAAACTCCCATCCTCGGGCTTGCAGAAAACGTCTGAGCCATCTCTCCAGTTCCCTCCTCCCTCCAGTTTTTTTTTTTTTAAACATTGTTTGAAAATGTGTATGTAACTGCGGCAGCTGAAGGGTCTGTCTGATGCTAGACTGCCTGTGTTCCAATCCCCATTCTTCAACATGCCAGTCAGTCTCTGTGAGAACCTTTCTGCTTTATGTTCCCCATCTTTGAAACAGAGCTAAGAATAGCTCCCCTTTGGTCCTAGGGTGGCAGAAAGGACTAACATGGGCCGTTTGGTCAAGTGCTTGACGTAAGTGCGAACACTCAGCCTAATCGTTATGCATGGTAACCTATACGTTATAGCCATTATCTCCTCATCAGTTCAGCCCTATGGGTCCCACCCCGTCCACCAGCCAACGAGGAGACAAGCTCGGAGGCAAAGATCTCTTGGACACCAAGGAAAAGACTGTCAGGTCTCGCCTCCGACTTGAAAGCACAGCAAGGATGCTCAATGAGAGCATGGATGTCCCTGGGTTCTCGGCATGGCTCATAGCAAGCGGGCAGTGGCTAGCAGCCCTTAAGGCCCACTGTAAGCGTGACAGGGGGAAGGAAGCTGGATTAGGCTTTGCACCAGAGGAGACAGAAGTATGGTCTGGCACAGCAACAGACGCAAGGGAAAGCCGTGCAGAGCTTGCAAGGTGGAAAACTGTTCTCTCTCCAACCTTGTCTCTGTTGATGGAAACTGCTTTCACAAGGAAAACTTTTCATGCCTCATAGCTAAAGCCCGTTGATTAAATTCTCATTAAAAAATTTTAAGGAGATAGACACTGTTTCTGAAAAGAAGTTAAGAAATACAGTGAGATAAGAAAAGTGCTCAAAGAGACAGGCCAGGGTCACCTCTCCCTTATATTTATACCAACAAAGCAAAACAAAGTGCTCCTTTCAATAAGATGAATGCCCAAGGCACAGCACATATTTCAAATTAGAAATAATGGGTGTCATGCAGTGAATTTCCATTTTACCTTCCTGCACTCACTGGAAACTTGCTGGGACATCTTTTCTCCTACAGCCTCACTGAAATGATTATAAATTCCCCTTGTGTTGCTGCAGATATTTTGCTTCCTAAGCATAATTTTACTGACTGGTTTTCCATCTAGATGTCAAATGATTTTTTTGGTTTTATGGCTTGAGTGCCTAAGATATAACTCAGTGCCACTACCAATTCAAGCACATGTCACCCAAAGTTCTTACAGATAAAAAAGAAAAAAAAAATAGGTAGATAGATCCAAGAAAAGTGAATCACATTAGAAGTCAGAGAAGTGCAAGTATGGGTGGGTCAACTAGAAATAGTCTATGAATTACCAAACTGACCTCGAATGTCAGCTTAATTACACCAGAGTTGTTTTTTTTTTTTTTTTAATTGTCTCCAAGACTTGCTAAGGTCACAGAAGTTGTGTTGTCAAAGGTAAATGACTCGTGATGCTGACCACGGTCCACTAATGTGAGGTGAGCTGAAATATAAAGTGACACTCCCTGGGACTGTGGCCTTGTTGATGGTTACTGAAGGCTCAAGTGCGTCTTTGTCGGGAGCCTGGAAAAGTACTGTTACGTGGCTCTCCCAGATCTCTGTCAGGCCTGCGAGTTTACAATCACTATGCCTCACGCTTAGCTGCTCTTCCCCTGAGTCACCTTGTTTGTTCAAACTTTGCCTGACTAGTTTGATGAACTTTAACTTAGGGGAATTTATGGATTCTAAAATCCAAAAATAACTCCAATCAGCTGCCTGAAAACGTAGGCCGTTGATTTATGAGCTTCAGAGTGAAAAAGCACCTCAGTGTCCCGTACATCATTTCTCTTGCAACTTTATGTTCTCCCTACTACGTGCAATAAGGAGCTTTTTTAGCAAAAGACATCAAAGGACCGTGTAAACCCATGCTGACTAAAACACCAACACATGTCTACTTCATTCAGCTAGCTGAAGCCATGCACAGTCAGACCAAGAGGCTGTTCAAGTCAACACAGCCCCGAAACCGAAGTGTCTCTTACCATTCTGAATGAGGGTTTGTGACCGTGTGAACCTTCCATGCACAGCTGTCATGTGCAGAGGACTTTTGCCATCTTTACTCTAAAACGAGAGAGGGAAAAACAATGGAGTGTCACGAGCCAGCGCATCGATCTGAAGCACCTCTGGGGATAATGCTCACGGCGCCCTGAAAAGTTTAATTAATTTCATTTTTTTTTAAAAGGATGATCGACAGTTCAACAAAGATGGTTTTGAAATTAACAGACAAAACATAAATGACCTCCCAAGTTACCGCATCATATCACATCTTAAAGGAGCTAAGAGTAGTAACCATCTAAAATGCTTTTCCCTTCTGTGGTCTACTGACAAAGGAAGTCTCCTTTGGTATTCTTTTCAGCTTTTAAAGCAAACGATGTGCGCAGTCCTGTTGACCTGCAGCTGGCTAACACAACGAGGGCGACTCTCAACACTAGCAGGACCCCCGCCCCACTCCCTACACGCTGCTTCCGCAGAAAGCACGCTCTCTTCATTCACCCAACTTTCAGCATCATAAGATGAAGCCATGTCGCTGTTCTAAGGATCATCTGGAAATTACTAAGTTTATACACGACTCACTCACGACAAAAATCATGGAGCTTCCTAAAACAGATTAAGCCAAAATACAGACACCGTACAGAAACTGTACATTGAGTGTTACCATACCAAAGGCCAAAGTCCTACCCAGAAAATTAAGAAATAAAAATACCTTCTGAAAAAGAGCCCTGAAGAAAATATCACTTAGGAGTAAAAATACAGATTGTCTCCAGCTTCCAGTGGGTCCATTGGACAATTGTGATTTTTTTTTTGTCTTGTTTTTGTTTTGTTTGTTTGTTTTTGAGGTAAAGTCTCACTTTCTAGTCCAGACTGACCTAGAATTCACAATGCAGTCTCAGGGTGGCCTCAAACTCACAGCAATCCATGTACCTCTGCCTCCTGAGCGCTGGGATTAAAGGTGTGTGTCACTGCGCCTGGCTTCCATTTGACAGTTTTTGACTGTATGATGATGCACAAGTAACTCACACTGAGAAGAAACTATTCTTCAAAATTTGACTTTTTACACTTTTCCAGGTATGAAGCATGGCATGAAACTCTCCTGCACTGTGGGATGGCAGTGATAAGTAGCAGCTCCAGGCGGTCCTGCAAATATGACAGCACCCAATTGGCACCCTATAGTGAACTGTTGGCTAAACTGTGATGTTCCACAGGGTAGGTGTGCTAAAAGCATTATGAATTTATAATGGGTTTGCAGGGACAACATTTCATTGCAAGATGAGGAATGCCTATATATTCATTCAAGGATTTTTAAAATTCATGTCACTATTATTATTAATTGGGTGTTTTGTGTTTTTTCTTCGGTTTTTCAAGGTAGGGTCTTGCTCTAGCCCAGGCTGACCTGGAATCCACTATGTAGTCTCAGGCTGGTAGTGATCCTCCTACCTCTTCCTTTGAGGGCTAGGATTAAAGGCATGTGCCACCACACCCAGCACTATTATCTTCTTAAATTTCAGGAGAAATGTTTAAGTCTGAGATTTCACACATTCATATTCATTAGTCTGGTAAAATTTAAATGCTTAGGCTTTAAATAATTTTTTTTTTCCAGGTAAGGTCTCACTCTAACCCAGACTGAACTAGAATTTACTCTGTAGTTCCAGATTGGCCTCAAACTCATAGTGATCCTCCTACATCTGCCTTCCCAGTGCTGGGATTAAGGCATGCACCACCATGCTTAGCGCTAAATAACATATTTTTTAAAAAACCACAGTGGAAAGCAAATAATCATTGAAATAAGTATCTTTTAGGATGGACCCAGCCAGGCATGTCTCCTCCCAGGGCTCTTATTAGCACTATGATTCTGTGCTCTAACCTACACTTACTGAATTGAGCAGTTTTTTAAAAAATTTATTTGCATGTGAACACATCAGGGTCTCTTGTTGCTGCAAATGAATGCCAGAGGCTTGCACCATGTTTTGGGTCTGGGTTTATGTGGATGTTGGGGAATTGAACTCATGCCAATAGGCTTTGCAAACAATAGCCTCTAACTGCTGAGCCATCTCCCCAATCCCTGAATTGGAACTGGGACAAGGGCACCCCCATTTCTGACTTACATAGTACACTCATTTAAGATTCCTTCTTTTAGAATATGGGCTTTAGCAGGAGAACTGTTATTACATTCTGTAGGTCTACTCCTTAGAAAAGATGAAACTAGTTATACAAAGTCTGAGCCAAAAGAAGAGTTGATCAGAGTGGTAACAACATCCTAATTGGAAAAAAAAAAAAAAAAGTACTATTATAGTTAAAGCTCTTAAGCAGATGGGGGGATAACGGGATCCATTTAATGTGAATATAAATATAATATGAACCAGAAAATATTGAGGAGAATGAAAATAAGCATGATAGCATATTAAAAATAATAGTTTTGAGGAAAAGGAGAAGTGATCAAGAGAGTGAGGGCACAGCATGGCCCCTGACTTTGAGACACAGGGAAAGGGCCTCTAAATGCCATCCACATCTAGAGCATTGTCCACACTGGGGACAGTCTAAATGACCAACATACCTGGGAACCACTTTGGAAGGATTTACAACACACTCTTCCAATAAGAGGGTTAGTGTAGACAGTCCAAGACTCCAAGGAGACCAGAGTAAGAATTTCGGAATTGACATGCACTTGTCCCTAGGTGGTGCTGTTTCTTTAACTTTTGCTCTAGTATTTCCTCTTAAATTTAACATAAAAACATAAGTAATTATGATTTAATTAAATATATAAAAAGCTATAAATACTTCAGTGTTTAGGCAATATCCTCATAAATATTTAGGAAGCACTTTCCCACATGTAGAAAGAAAGCTTAAAGGATTTACCAAGAAGTACCCACTTGGTAGCTATCTAAAGTGCAGGCTGAAAGCCAAAGCAGAGTTCGCTGGTTTCTACAGCATGGAGTCTGCAAAGCCCGTCTTGTTTGGGAGACAGCAGGCACCCCACTCTTCTCTCTGACAGTGTTTGGGTCTCTGGTAAAGGTACAAATGAGCAGAGGTGACCAGGAGTGGAAGGCAAAGGCTGCCGATGTGATGGGGATGATGCTTACTGCAGATCTGCCTTACAGGCCTTTGTCTGCGTTCATCTCCTGATGAGGGTAACCATAACTAACTTCTCATAGGGTACCGGGGGCAGAGGGGGGGATGGTAGAGGAAGAACTAAGAGTACCTTGGTGGCCAGTGGGGGCAGGTTGCCTACATTGTGTGGATGTAGAGGGAACTAAATGCTTTTAAAAGCCATTGAAACCCAACAAGGCTTAGCCTTTAAAAATAGGGTCTTTAAAGAATGGGTTCAGAGGAGAGGGGATATATGAGGGCACATGAGGGGAATGGGACCAACATGTGATTTTTCCATACATAAAGCTCACAATTAGTTTTCTTTTAATTTTTAAAAAAATATTTTATTTATATTTATTTATTTGAGAGAGAGAGAGAAAGAGGCAGATAGAGAGAGAGAGGATGGGCATGGCAGGGCTTCTAGCCTCTGCAAATGAACTCCAGACACATGAGCCACCATGTACATAGTTACTGGGGAATTGAACCTGGGTCCTTAGGCTTTGCAGGCAAGCACCTTAACAGCTAAGCCATTTCTCTAGCCCTTTAAATAATTTATATTTTTAAAAAAGGAAGAGAAACTAGAAAGAAGGAATTCTGTGGAGGGGGATTTGGAATGGGGAAAGGGAAGGTGGTGAGAAGAGACTATTATCATGTTATTTTGTCTACATATATGGAAGATGTCAATAAAAAGTTAAAAAAATAAGCTTGTGATGCCACAGAACATACACTTTGGTCCATAGCAGAGAAGAAAAATCACATATTTTTCTAGCTTACAAATCACAAGTGACTCTTCAATGGATTATGAAATATAATGTCTCTACTTCTTTATCAAAATTAAACTAGAATCCAGGTGTTCTGGCGCACACCTTTGATCCCACACTCAAGAGGCAGAGGTAGTAGAATCACTGTGAGTTCGAGGCCAGCCTGGGACTACAAGGTGAGTTTCATGTTTCAAGTTAGCCTGGACTACAGTGACACCATACCTCAAGTAATAATAATGATAACAACAACCTAGTAGGGCTGAGGAGATGACTCAATCAGTTAGGTGTTTGCCATGATACATGAGGACCTGAGTTCAGATTTCCAACTCCATGTAAAAAGTTGAGCAGGGTGGCCCTTGCCTGCAACCCCATCACTGTCAAGGAGAGAGAGGCCAATCCCCAGTTGCTAATCTAGCTGAACAGTGAGCTCCGGGTTCAGCGAGAGACCCTGTCTCCAAAAGCAGGTGGAGAGCGACTAAAGAAGACACTCGACGTCAACCTCTATGCTCCACGTTCACGCCCACACAAATGCATGCACACTAGCGCACACATAAGCCCCCCACGCACATGTGCACACACTACACACAGACACAGAAACAAAGCTGTGGCTAGGGAGGTGGCTCAGTGGTTAAGGGCACTTGCTTCTGAAGGCTGCCAGCCAGGGTTCGAATCCCCAGTGTTCATGTAAAGCTGGACCCAAAGTGGCACGTGTGTCTGACATTCATTTGCAGCAACAGGACAGCCTGGAGTGACCGAACACACATATTAATTAACTAATTGAAAAATTAAACTTACAGCAAAAAACCAAAGAGGGGGCCATGAACAACCTAAGTAAATGAAGGACTCTAAGCAGCACAGAGAACACATCTCCCCCTCCTCTCCCATCTTGCTATTGTTCGTGAAGATGTCCAGTGAGAACAAAGGAAAGCCAAGTAAACAGTGGGTGGGCGCTGGCTGCATTTCAACATGCTGTTTCCCTCAAACTTTACAAAATCTAAACAGATATAACTTATCTAGTATCTATCTACAAACATTTTCAAAATCCAGGAGCAATATGGCACAGAGAGATAACAACTTTAATTAGAAAGCTTACTCCTCAGTCAGACAGGATGGCTCTACGGAAGTGCCGGGTGATGGATACACATGGGGTGGGATCGAGAAGGAGGGAGTTACGCAATCAGAGCAGATAGGGATGGAGGAAATGAAAGGAGTCCCAGGAAGAAGGCTAGATAGGCGCCGACACATCCTTTACACTGAATAGATACACATCCCTCTGATTTGAAAATGGTGTTTCTGGCATTCTAGATATTATGAGCAGTCCATAAAAATTTATATATCAAAATCAAGTAAATATGCTTGTTCTGGTCCATTTTGTAGGAAACAGGATAAGGCTGACATAAACCAATGTAACAAACAAAGCTGAAATCCCTCTCTGAACTGGCCACAGATCAGCTAATGGGAAGAAATAGGTAGGTGGGTCAGAAAGTGGTGTTTTATGGAGCTGAGGACTAGGGAGATGGCTCGGAGGTTAAAGGTGCTTGCTTCCAAAGTGCGCCAGCTCAGGTTCAATCCACCAGCCCCCACCAAAAAGCCAGATACAAAAAGTGGAGCACATGCCTGGTATTTGCAGGTAAGTGACCATGATGGGCCCATGTGCATGCACATACATTCACACACACATATGCAAATTGATAAACAAAAACACTTTAAAAGACAGTGGCCTTTTAGCTCTGGGCATAGGCCATACTGAGAAGCATCAGGGGTGTGTTTTGCAAAAGACTGAAGAGATCAAACTGTTAGCTAATTAAGTTGAGGATCAAAAAGACAGTGTCTTTAACTTTAATCATTTCCCTGTCTTTGAAGAATCCACAGATGGTCCTTGCTTATGAAGATGACAAGACCACAGTCCAAGAGACACTGATGGCTTGGTCACATGTGTGCTTCTTGCTCCCCCGGTCACTAGACTCTGGGACTTCAACCCCTCACAAAGACTCTTTTTCATGCTGGCTTACATCTCCTTGGTCTCTCTCAAGCCCCCAATGACCTTCCCCCTTACCCCTTCCTGGGACTCTGGAATGGGCTCAACTTACAGAATGTGGGCTTCTGAAATGCTCTTCGTTAACTCTACTTTTCTCTTCTGCCTGCCTTGCACCTTTACGAAGACACTACACTTGAGTCCTTTTCCTTCTCTGATGTTTCCCATGCCTTTCTCTAGCTCCTTCTCCTCCTCTTCCCTCCCCCCTCCTCCTCCTCTTCCTAACAGTGAAGGGCTCCTGAGATCCGCCCTCCCTTTCCGTAATCATACTATTAGGCATACTCTCCTTGGGCGACATTTTCTTTTTCCATTGCTCTTTTCCGATCCTCCACTGCTCTTCTGTACTCGAGTATCACGATTTCCACTGTGGGGTTCTCAGGCTGACTGTACCAAAGGTCCAAAGTCAGCTTCTGCACAGCTAAATTCAACTTACTGCCTAAGCCTGCTCTTCCGTTTGGCCTTCCTTTTTCAAAAAATAATGTATTTATTTATTTATTTACTTGTGTCTTCATGTATATATGATAAGTACATACCTATGTATGTAGAGGGGTGTGCATACCAGCTTCACATGGGCACTGGGGAAATGAACTCATGTTGGCAGGCTTGGCAGGCAAAGTCCTTTCACGGCTGAGCCAGCTCCCCAGCACCCGATAGCTCTTTGCGTGAATATGAACAGTGTCCACCAAGCACTTACCACGTGGTACACTTCGTTCTCTGCAATTTCAGAGCAACAACTGCGTGAAATCTTCACAACAGGCCCACGAACATCCTATTGTTACCCCAACTTTACAAATCAAAGAACTGAGACTGGCAGACAGGTCACTACTAGTTAGCTACTCAAAGTCAAGGCCAGGAGAGGCATGTAGGCAGCCCAGCCCCAGAACTTAACGCTTACACTCAGTCTGTGGCGTCGCCTCCCTTCCCCAGGTTTCAATCCTCACCCTCATCTTCAGCTCGTCGCTACGCTGATTTTCGTTCTGCAAAACCGTGTCCCCTCAGTGGGCTCCTCCTCACCTCCCATCCCTCTTACTTCTCAAGACCAGCACGCTAACGAGGATCTCATCTACTTTGCAAAGCTCCCTGCTGCTCCTCAGCACTCATCACCTTCTCCTGCCCCATAATTATCTGGGTGTGTGCATCTCCTTGCCATAGTGCAATTTCTGTGAGGACAGAGATCACTTCTCATCTCATTCACTGCCCAACAGGGCACCAGGCAGTTCTTGGTCAGCTCCCATGCTAAGGGCAGGTTCATTAGCACAGCCTGACGCCATGTCACTGGAGCCGCTGTGTGCAGCTTGCTCTAAGGAGAAGCACTTGAGGGCCACGCTGAGGTTAGAAGCCATCATTATTTAGCCTTCCTTCAAATGCTCAGCAGCTCTGCCTGGTCCACTAAACACAGGTCTCTGCATCCAAATCTGGGCTGCGTCAGTACCCTCATGATCCAGCATTGCCCCTTGAGCAGTTACTCAGCCACCAAGGGCACAGGTTGCAGCCCTGGTTCCTTCTCACTGGTACCTCCACACAGACAGAAGCATTCCAGTTAGTTCTGTGGCATCTCGCTCCGGGATAGGCCCATGTGAGACAAGGTGCTTCCAACTCACAAAACCACCGTGGGATTTTCAGCGGTTAGTTTTGCTTCAACGGAGTCTCCCGTGCAAAGGTGTTTAATGCAGAGAGACTGAGAGTGTCCGTCCTACCTGAATGTTCACATCAGCCCCGTTGTTTACCAGTAACTCCAGACACAAAGCCCCGTGCGTGGAGGCAGCCGCAAAGTGCAGCGGGGTGAAGCCGTTGTTGTTGGGCTGGTTCACGTTAGCGCCGTAGTCAACGAGCTCGTTCACGACCGCATCCTGCCCGTTGTAGCAGGCTATGTGCAGCGCCGTGTTCCCGTAGACATTGATCTCGTCAATCTGCAAAGAGTGCAGCACGGGGCCACTAAAATCACTGCAGACAATTTACCCCCCCCCCCAAAAAAAAGGCTAATGGCTTTGGCGAGAGAAAGGAAATAGCCCTCCATCAATGTGATTATCCAGCGCTGACTCCCACCCCAGCAGGTTATCCAGGGAATGCTAGCTTCCCCAGGGTAAAGGCAGCAACACTGAACATGCCAAAAAGTGACTGAGGGGCTGGAGAGATGGCATAGCGGTTAAGCGCTTGCCTGTGAAGCCTAAGGACCCCGGTTCGAGGCTCGGTTCCCCAGGTCCCACGTTAGCCAGATGCACAAGGGGGCGCTCGCGTCTGGAGTTCGTTTGCAGAGGCTGGAAGCCCTGGCGCGCCCATTCTCTCTCTCTCCCTCTATCTGCCTCTTTTTCTCTCTGTCACTCTCAAATAATCAAATAAATAAATAAATAAATCTTTAAAAGGTAAATTTATTAAAAAAAAAGTGACTGAGGAGGAGGAAGGTCGAGGTATCATCCTGTGTGCTGGGGTGGGGCTGGGGGAAGGTTCTGGCTGGAGAAAAGAGTGGAAGGTGAAAGTCTCGTGGGTTCAGTGACTGTAAAGACAAAGGACGGGGGATGGACAGAGAGGCCAGTGTGGATCCTGCCCACACAAGCCAGGCTCTGTCCCGCTCAGGTTTCACTCCGGAGCCCGACAGCTCACCAGCCTGAGCTGGAAGCAGAGCCGAGCTTCTGTCTGGAGGTGCGTTTTTCAGTCCATGGCTCCCTGTTGCTGTCTGAGCCCGCCTCTGGGGGCTAAATGCCAGCCTCAGGTCAGTACAGAGCTTGGTTTCCCTCACAGTTTCTGACTGCTGCTCCTAGCTAAAGGACAGAGGGACAGGCCAACAGTTCCAGCTCAGCATCAGATGCGTCCACTGTTCATTCCTGCCGTCCATTCATTTGTTCCTGCTGTCAGCCATCTGAGGGGTCCCTGGCCAGTCTTTTTAAATTACCTGATTTAGCCGGGCGTGGTGGCGCACACCTTTAATTCCAGCACTCAGGAGGTAGAGGTAGAAGGGCTGCTGTGAGTTCGAGGCCAGCCTGAGACTACATAATGAAGTCCAGGTCAGCCTGGGCTAGAGTGAGACCCTACCTCCAAAAACCAAAATAAATAAATAAATAAAATAAAACTGCCTGGCTAGCACATATTATGTACACTATGTTTACATATGTCTCTATTTTGGATATGCTTAGTTTATTTCTGCTACCAAGTCTATGTCCCCATGGCTCTTGTCAGTTCACATAAACTCAAAAAGATAATATGCCAGGAAATATGTTTGTTTGTTTGTTTGTTTTTCTCTCCTTGAATTAAAATATAGACAGGATTTAGTCTCAAAGGAGAGAAAACCCATGGCCACACCGGCCAGGAGAGTCACACTCACCACAGCTTACCTCTACTCCCAGATTCAGCAGATGCTTGACAACATTGATCTGCCCGTTGGAGGCCGCAGCATGCAGAGGGGTGTATCCCTTCTTATCCTTGCAGGTAACTTCCGCACCATGTTTAATGAGCAATGCCACAACGTCCAGGTGGCCTTGACAAACACAGCAGCAAAAACATAATTAACCTTTACAAGACAACCCGACAATTCATTGCACCTAAATTATCACTACTAGCTTTGATTCCTGCCAGTATTTTGCTGAGCTATTTTAAAAGCTGCCTCGTAGAAACTATTCAACAGAGATTTATTGAGTACCTCTATATGCTAGATGCTACGTAAATGTGATGGGGAAGAAAAGATGATTCATTTGAAAGATTTCAAGTAGCTATAGCAAAGATGAGACCTGTCACCATGACGGCAAAGGACCAGGTTCTGACACTATGTTAGTACCATAGACTTTGAAAAGTTGTGTTCAAGAAGCCAGGATTTAAGGTGCATGCCTTTAATTCCAGCACTCAGAAAGCTGAGGTATGAGGATTACTATGAGTTCAAGGCCAGCCTGAACTGCTAAGTAAGCCCCAAGTCAGCGTGGGCTAGAGTAAGACCCTACCTTAACAAACAAACAAACAAACAAAAGTTGTGTTCAAGTTGGGTGGGGTGGCACATGCCTGTAATTAATACCAGTGTTCAGGAGGCTAAAGCAGGTATGAAAGTTTAATACCAGCCTGGGAAACCAAGCAAACTTTCTCAAAATAAAACAAAACAAAGGAATAAATAAAAAGGTTGTGTCAAAACAAAAGTAAGGGACAAGGGAGATGGCTCAGCAGTCAAAGGTAGTTGCTTACAAGCCTGTCAACTGGAGTTCCATCCTCACTAGCACCCACGTAAAGCCAGGCCAAGTAGCACACATCTGCAATCTCACTGCACTTATGGAAATGGCACCCAGAGTCAGAAGAATCTGGAAGCCCCCCAACCTGAAACTACATAGTAAATTCCAGGTCAGCCTGGCCTAGAGCAAGACCCTACCTCGGAAACAAAAATAGGAGGAAGAAGACAGGGTTCAGCTGTAGTGCGAGGGGACTAAACAGGGTGATGGAGGTATACAACATATACATATATGTATGAAATTGTCAAAAACTAAAAAAAAAAATTAAAAGAGTTTAAGCCCCAAATTCTTTGAGTATCTCAGTGGATGCATTGCCTAAACCTATGTTTTATGGCAAAGATTCATTGGGACCTTGAAGACATCTAATTGGCTCAAATGTCCAAGATATTAAAAAAGAAGAAGAAGGAAGAGAAGGAGAAGGGGAAGGGGAAGGGGAAGAGGAAGAAGAAGAAGAAGAAGGAGGAGGAGGAGTAGGAGGAGGAGGAGGGACAGGCATGGCGGTGCATGCCTGTAATTCTAGCACTTGGGAGGCAGAGGTAGAAGGATCGCCATGATTTCAAGGCCGCCCTAAGACTACATAGTGAATTCCATGCTAGCTTAGGCTAGAGTAAGACCCTACCTCGAAAAACCAAAAAAAAAAAAAAAAAAAAGCGCCACATACCTATAATACCAGTACATCGGAGGTGGAGGCAAGAGAATCAAGAGTTTAAATAAGAATATCTTCAGCTACATAGTTTAAGGCCAGTATGGGCTACATAAAAACCTTGTCTCAAATAAACAAAAAAATGATGTTTCATACCTTCCCTAGCATTCTTTTTCTCCCTCACAACTAATGTTAATTTTCAAAATTAGATACAAGGCATGTTATATTTGTTAGATGGATTCAAAAAGGCAAAATGTGTTAAAAGAAAACCAAAATAATCCTAATCACTAATTCCTAATCAACTACTATTTCAGTATATATATTTTCCAATTTATTCTATAGATTTTTACAGAAATGAGGTCACATCATTCATATTTCTTCCTGATGTTCCTCCCCTTAGTATAACGCATAGTCTGATCTAATATAATAAATATGCACAGACATCACCACTGTCATATCTTGCAATGAAGACCTTCTGGAATTTATCCAAATGATATCCCGTGGGTGGGCATGCAGCTCGTGTGCAACGTGGGGCTGATAGAATGCTATCTTCTTCTGGAAGTGCACGATGCTCTCCAATTATAAATGCAACAGGAAAATCTTAGTTCTTTATTCCCCATGTCTACGCTGAGGATAAACCGTGAGGTCTATCATTTGTCTATGGTTTTTATGTCAACCAAAGGATAGAAGGGTGCAGCTCTGTCCTCGGTGCAGCAGGTTCCACAGTGATACCATTGCTTCCAGCTGCAAAACAGCCAAGGGGTTTCCTCCCTTCCTTCCCCTTTTTTTCCTTTCAAAATTGGTTATAAATAAAAAGACAAATGGCAGTCACACCCTTGCTTTGCTAGGCAGACCTCCTTCTGTTTTAAACACCCTATGTGCTGCCATGGCAAGTTAAAAGAGGCAGTGTGGGCTGGAGAGATGGCTTAGCAGTTAATCGCTTGCCTGTGAAGCCTAAGGACCCCGGTTCAAGGCTCGGTTCCCCAGGTCCTACGTTAGCCAGATGCACAAGGGGGCACACGCGTCTGGAGTTCATTTGCAGAGGCTGGAGGCCCTGGCGCACCCATTCTCTCTCTCTCCCTCTATCTGTCTTTCTCTCTGTGTCTGTCACTCTCAAATAAATAAATAAATAAAAATTCAAAAAAAAAGAGGCAGTGTGAGGCTTTCCGACCCAGAGTGAGGTATGCTCTGCTAGGTCCAGGCCATGATTCTTCATCCTCTTTCCAGCATAAATAAACCCCTGACAAGGCAACTGCCCAAGTAGAACACTCTATGTGTGCCAAGAAAATGGGCCAAATCTGCAACACCAAGCTAGAAGTCAGTCTTGCCCAAGAGGACACCAAGAAACCTGCAAGATCATCTGCTTGTTTTTGTTTCTTTGTTGGCTTGCCTGTGGTGGTGGGGATCAAACCCAGGACCTTACGCATGCTAAGCAAGTGCTCTACCACTCAGCTAAGGTCCCTTACACTTTGCTTACCACACACAGGATCCTTACCCATATATGCTGCCCAGTGGAGGGCCCGTCGGTCCTTCTTGTCAAATGCATTGATGTTTGCCCCTTTGGTCAAAAGTAAATGGACCATCTGAAAGAAAACCAACAATGAAATCAAGGGTTCCCTCTATAATGAGGCTCCTGACTGCCTGCAGGTGATCTGAACCAAATAAACATCAACCACAAAAATGAGTCAGGGATCTGCAGAAGTAGATGATGTTGCAGCAGGGCCCTGTGGCATGTGTCCAAGGAGAAGACTGAAATGACAGGCTACTTTTTAAAATTCACTATGGCTCTAAATTTAAGAATGGGCAGAATTACCCAAGCGATGTTCCAGTATTATCCTCACATTCTCTAAAACTCTAAGAAATCAAATGGATTCTGCTTGTGGCCAAGAGGGACTGAGCGGAGCGTTGGTTCCCGGCGATGAGAGCGCTCACCTCTACATGGCCGTTCAGGGCCGCGTGGTGCAGGGCTGTGCGCCCACCTCGGTCCGAGACGTTGACGCTGCTCAGTAGCGGGATGATCACTTCTGCGCACTTGACGGCCTTATTGGCCGCTGCCACGTGGAGGGGGGTCTGCCAGTTCTTGTCCCTCGCATTGACATCGGCCGAGTGCTTGATCAATACTTGCACCGCTTCCTACAACATAGCAGCGTGGGCAGAGGTCAGTGACAGGCGCTCACAGCCACAGGAGCGCAGGGAGAATGAAGGAGGGCCTCTCTCCTGGATCTGCCTCCCCACCCCCAGACAAGCCTGCCCGTGTGTGGTGGGTGTCAGAGAGTGGAACAGTTCACTTTCTCTTGCTTTGTCAAGCTAAGAGACCTGCCCAGCCCCCTGTAAAACTCAAATCAATCTTGTAAGGAGAGATTTCTTACAAGGTATTCTTGGGACAAATGAGAGCATATGTGCCATACTTGGGGAAAATATCCATGGAAAAAAAGTCCACAAAAGATCACCTAAAGGTAGAGGTATTTGTTGATAACTTTCTAAAGCCTATCATACACATGTGGATTAATTTATGAGTCTTGGCTCTAAATGACATGTAACACGCAACCTTCCATCTTATGTGAGTGAGATGCCGTCTTAGCTTGGAGCTATGAAACGTTTCCATCTTCTCCAACCTTTTCCATTACAATGGGTAACTGGTTAGTTGGTTGGATCGGTTGGGCTGTTTGAGATAGGGCAGCACTAAGTTATCCAGACTGGCCTGGATCTCACTATGTAACCTGCCAGCAAAGCCAAAGGACCCAGGTTCAATTTCCCAATACCCATGTAAAGCCAGATGCACAAGATGGCACATGCATTTGGAGTTTGCAGTGGCTAGAGGCCCTGGTGTACCCTTTCTGCCTCTTTCTCTCACTCTGTCTCTCAAATAAATAAAAAAAAATATTTTAAAAATATTATCTAAAGCCAGTCATGTTGGTGCATGCTTTTAATCCCAGCACTCAGGAGGCAGAAATAGGAGGATCGCTGTGAGTTCAAGGCCACCCTGAGACTACATAGTGAAGTACAGGTGAGCCTGGGCTAGACAGAGACCCTACAACAAAAAGTCAAAAAAAATTACTTAAAACCAAATTCCTGGACTGAACAGATAGCCCAGTGGTTGAAGCACTTGCCTGCAAAGCCTAATGACCCAGGTTCAATTTCCCAGACCCACATAGAGCTAGATGCCCAAAGTGGTATATGCATGTGGAGTTCATTTGCAGTGCCTGAAGGCCCTGGTGTGCCCATTCTCTGTTTGTTTCTCTTCTCTCTACCTCTCTCTGCTTGCAAATAAAGAAATAAAAGGTGGTTAAAACCAAATGCTCTTTTAAGTAAGACTGCTGCTACTGTGAGACTTGGTGGACTCCATGTTAAGCAAGGCCCTTGGCTCTGCAGTGAAAGGTCAACAGTGAACCTGAATGGTAATGTACAGGTCTGCAGAGTGCTTTTGTTTTTTAGGCATGTACCATCACACCTGGCTTTTTGTTTGTTTATATTTATTTATTTATTTATTTATTTATTTATTGAGAGTGACAGACGGAGACAGAAAGAGGCAGAGAGGGAGAGAGAATGGGCACACTAGGGTCTTCAGCCACTGCAAACGAACTCCAGATGCATGTGCCCCCTTGTGCATCTGGCTAAGGTGGTCCCTGGGGAATTGAGCCTCGAACCGGGGTCCTTAGGCTTCACAGGCAAGCGCTTAACCTCTAAGCCATCAGTCAAGCCACAGAGTTCTATATCGCGAGTAAACTGCACTCGGAGTACCCCAGGAAAGAGTGGGTGAGGACAGAAGAGATCACATGAGCCAGGGTGAGAGGCACATCAGCAGCCTGACAGAAAACTGAGAGGAAGGATGCATGAAGGCTTGGAGGCCAGGTGTCCAACCATTTAAATCTTCCCAATTCTTTGAAAGCACTTTGAATATTAGACTTTTCATAGGGCAGGGCATGTAGTTCCAACACAATTATGTCTGTTTAAAGCCAAGATGATTGAGACTGACATCTGAATTACTCTTCAACGCTAAGTAAAAGAAACAGTTCTCCTTCATTATCAGGAAGAAAGAAACAAGGACTGGATGGCGTCTCTAATCTCTTCTTTGGGAACTCTACACAGCTGTCGTCTGAAAATGTCATTACAGCAGCCTTTCATACCGATGCTCTCTGACAGCTCAAGGACACCTTAAAGAGGATTCATGTACTCTCCTGCTTTTGCACAATGTTTTAACTTTGCCATTTTCCATTCTCATTTCTTTATCTGTTTCCATAATGACTCTCATACTTTCACCTTCCTAAACAGAAGAACTCTATCAAGAAATGTAGAGTGTGCAAAGGAGGAGCTCTGACCTTCCAGATATCACTTTTTAAGTCTTAAGATACAGTAGTTTACAGTGATTATGGGGCTGGGAATACAGCTCTGTGGTCAAGCATCTGTCTACTCTGCACAGGGCCCCCAGGATCACTCCCAATACTTTACAGGTGGAGGGAAATACGGGATTAAATTCACAGGCAAATAAAATGGAGGAGGTCTAGTGGTCTTCTGGGCTGACCTGGTCCTTTGCTAATCAACTTCATATCTGGGCAATATGGCTAACGTTCATGGTTACAACCTGTCAGCCTGGCTCACTCAGGTTGAAGTATTTCTAGTAAGCCAAAACTTACTCAGCTCATAGTCTCAGCCATAAGGACATCCAGATGTTAATTCTCCTTGGTGATTTACATTTAAAAATTTTATAGTTTTGACCTGCCAAATTGGTTTAATATATTGAATGGGAATTTAATATCATATTTGGCTCACACCAAAGCTTTGGTTAAAAAAGACTTGAAGGAACTCTTTTCCACTGTTGGATGAAATGAAAACTGGTGCAGCCATTGTGGAGATCAGTGAGGAGGTTCCCAAGACAGCTAAAAAGTAGATTTACCACATGATCCAACTATGGCACTCCTTGGCATATACCCTAAGGACTACACATTATTATAGAGATATTTGCTCATCTATGTTTATTGTTGCTCTATTCACAATAGGTACAAGGTGGAACCAGCCTAGATGCCCATCATCTGATAATGAAGATGTGGTACATTTACACAGTGGAGTTTTATTCAGCTGTAAAGAAAAATGAAATTACTGAGTGGCAGGGTGGTGGACTGGGAAAGATTATATTAAGTCTTGTAACCCAGGCTCAGTAAGTCAAATGCTGCATGTTCTCTGTCGTACATGAATCCTAGCTTCAGAGATGTGAGTTGGAGTAGAAGTCCAACGCTTGGGCCAAGAAGCTAGACAGGGGCCCCGAGAGCAAGAAAAGAGGAGGACATAAGGGGACAATGTAGTAGACCTGTCAGTAGAAGGACAAAACACTGGGGGTGAGATAGTCTGTGGGGGGTCAGGGGAGGCAATGGAAGAGAGCAGGGTGTGGGAGTAGGACTGATCACAATTAAAGATGTCATTAAAAAGCCATATGGAAACCATCTTCACTAGATAAGTTTTACATATATATACATATGAAGTAAAAAGTTGTAGCAGAAGTACCCCGTGGGAATGGATAATGCTGGCCTAGAAACTATACATTGTTATAAGAAAATTTCAGTGCCAGGGGTGGGATACCTGCCAGCAAGTTGTTGGCCGGGGAGGTCCCTGTTGCCCCCAAAACATTACAGGCTATTATTGCCAACGCTCTTGGTTGCCCACCAGACCTAGAGGGTAAGACCTTGTTGCTGGCGACACCACATGCTGGGCTGCAGGTCACTGAGAAGTCAAGCTGGAGTTGAGCTGGAAGCCTTCTCCCTACTGTGAGGATGCTGGAAAGATATACACAGTCTCTTGTGGGAGAAAGTCATCAATGTAATGAACCAGCAGTGGACCCTGCAAGCTTGATGGCTGGGCAGCTAGGCCAAATATACCAACTGGTACAATGGTTTCATGTCTGTTATGAGGGAAACCAAATGCTCTCTGATTGAATTTGAGGCCTGCTCTATGGAAGGGAATGCAAACCTAATCAGAAACCTATGGTTTAGGAGGTCGTAAGCTGTAGCAGGGAAATTACTATTGTTGTCTGGCTAAATGGATATATTATGTCCACTGAACTGCCCCATAAACATTAATGTTTGTGCCCATATATTAAGGATACTCTCACTTCTGGTTAGAGAAGCTTTTCTTTTCAAATGGCAGTGACCACTAGGAGACTGAAAATTTACCAGAGTGCTGAGAAGCAGTAACAGCAATGTACTCAGCACTGAGACATCTCTATCGCTCCCTCTAAGGCTCAAGGACTATTGTGCAAGAGATGATGGAAAGAACTTAAGAACTAGGCTGGGAAGATGGCTCAGTGGTTAAGGCACTTGCCTGCAAAGCTGATGACCTGGGTTCAATTCCCTAGTACCCACGTAAAGCCAGATGCAAATAAATAAATAAATAAATGAAAATACAAACTATTTTTAAAAAGAATTTAAGCTCCAAAATAAGGGAAGGGGTGCTTTGCAATACTGTCCTCCAGACAACAAAGTGGCCTTGATACTCATGACCCCACAGTGGCTGATGCTACCTACACAAGACCTGCATGATAGGAGAGGGAAAAATGATGACATCAAAATGGAAGAGACTAGTTAGAAAGAAGAAGGGATTCAGTTGAGGGGGACTTGGGAGGAGGGAAAAAAGAAAAGTTGTGGGAACACATTATAATCATGTTATATTGCCTATATGTTAGAGGTTATCAATGAAAACTTTAATAAAAAAAGACTTTTGGGCTGAGAGATGGCTTAGCAGTTAAGGTGTTTACCTGCAAAGCCAAAGGACCCAAGTTTGATTCCCCAGGACCCACATAAGCCAGATGCATAAGGCAGTGCACGTGTCTGGAGTTCATTTGCAGTGGCTAGAAGCCCTGGCGCCCCCATTCTCTCTCTCTCTCTCACTCTGTCTCTCATCTACCTGACTCTCTGTCTAAAATACATAAATAAATATAAAAATATTTTTAAAAGAAGACTTGCACTTTAAAACCACATTTTTATTTCTAAAAATTTAACCCTGGAAGCTCTTTAACTTGGTTTTTGAAAGGAGTGTTTTATGACTATTTAGGGAAGTAATAATTTTTTAATCAAAAAGTCTCTTTTGTTATTATTTCACGCACTGGCTAAAAATTAGCAGATAGAAATTTGCTTCAAAAAATCTACAAGGTAAAGTAGAAACTAACACAGCAGGTGAGAAGTCAAATACTTTCAGGATCAAGAAAAGATACTGCAATAAAGGCTTTCCCAATGATCTGTGGTGAAGGACTAGTATTTTAAAATTATCATATCAACTAGGCATTGTGGGACAGGTCTGCAATGCCAGCTCTTGAGAAGCTGAGGCAGGAGGATCACAAGTCAAAGACCAACCGAAACTATACAGCAGACTCTGTCTTAAAGATTATAATTTTATGACTTTTGAAAACAAAATTGAAAATCGTTATAATAGTAAAGCACCAAAATACAAAGACTCAGAATTATTAACATCTGTTAGTGAAATTAGCATGTATGAAAATTTTCCTTTTGTTGGTTTTCTTTCGCTTGTTTGCTTTGTTTTTTGACATAGGCTTTCTATGTAGCATAGGCTGGCCTCCGCCTCTTGATTGCTAGGATTCAGACATACATCACAACATATAGCTATTAAATTATTTAAATTTTTCTCATGGTCTCTAATGTGTAGTTTTTTTGCTTCAATTTTTCAAGGTAGAGTCTCGCTCTAGCCCAGGCTGACCTGGAATTCACTATGGAGTCTCAGGGTGGCCTTTAACTCATGGTGATCCTCCTACCTCTGCCTCCCAAGTGCTGGCACTAAAGGTGTGCGCCACCACATCTGGCTGAATGTGTACTCTTATCATGACAGGTAAGACAGTAGCTCACAGGCTGGTGGCACTGATGTATACACACACTGCACAAGATGCACCTCCAAAACCTTTGTTTCTTTTTAAAATAAATAAACGCCAAGAAGGATCCTGCATTTCTCCTGAGTGCAGGCATCAGCCCCATTAACGTTCAGTCTTAGGACCGTGGGTAGGCTGTGTCGAATGGCATGCTGTGGCTAACGTACTACATGAGATGCAGACAGAAGGGAAGACTGTCCTGCATGTCTCGAATCAGAGATGACACCTGCAGTCACTTGATTTCCACTTTTTATGAGTTTCTTTTTAATTTTTTAAAATTACTTATTTATTTGGGAAAGAGAGAATGGACATGCCGGGGTCTCCAGCCACTACAAATGAACTCCAGACACATGTGTCAACTTGTACATCTGGCTTATGTGGGTCCTGGGGAATTGAACATGGGCCCTTTGGCTTTACAGGCAAGCACCTTAACAGCTAAGCCACTCCTCTAGCCCAAGTTGTTTTTCTTTAATAAAGGCCATTCTGACCTCATAGGAAGAAGTGTACACATACACTATAGCACATGAAAAAGTTGAGAAAACTAGAAAGCTGTGTCTTAAAAATTGTCACAATGACTATTAATTATGTTTTCACCCTCAAATGTGCACTGCACTTAAGTCAATCATAAATTATTCATGGAAAAGCAACGTTAACAACTATAAATAATTCTTGCTGACATTAGCAATTTCAAAGACTGTAAGTTATAAGTTGCTTTTACACCCAGATCTGGGTCTCACACAACTTTCCATATTCTCCACAAAGCATAGCAGGCGCCTTACACATAATGTATTTAATAAATATTGGTGGCATAAATATATTGGTATGATCATCATAAAAATCTGTAGCGCATGTTAATGGGACATGTACGGTAGTGTAGGCTGACATGCTGGACTCCGCTCTTAAGTCCTGAGGCTGTAAATGTTTTACTGTCATCATGTGGTGCTTTTATCCACATTGATTATAGCAACTTCATCTTCTGTAAGAATTGTACAAATTCATACTCAACCAATTTGTTCAATTAATGTTACTGTTCTTCCAGAGGTACCTATTACCAAACTCAACTTGCCTCCATTATTAAATTATCATTGATTTCTACTGAGAACTAGTAGTACAGCTGGAGTTGGGTGAAGACTGGGATTAGAGGGAATTCAAAGAGAACATTCACAAGATGCTATTTTTATTTTATTTATTTATTTTATTTTATTTTATTTTTATAGAGGTAGGGTCTCACTCTAGCCCAGGCTGACCTGGAATTCACTATGGAGTCTCAGGGTGGCCTCGAACTCACGGCGATCCTCCTACCTCTGCCTCCCGAGTGCTGGGATTAAAGGCGTGCGCCATCACACCTGGCTACAAGATGCTATTTTTAAATGTTAGGAAAGACAGACACAAAGATATTCCCTATCTTAAATCTCAGGACTCACAGAGTGACAGGCAGACCACATGCATCTGAATCCTCTTGTTAAGAAGCAGATTTCTAGGCCCAACAATCTCCTCCATCAGACTAGAACAATATGTCTACTAAGCACCCAGCTAACCATGGACACCAAGCCTGAGCATAACTGATCTACAGTCTAAGCTTGCTTTCTTCCCACTGCAGGTGACCCACATTCTCAACATAAACCTCTTCTTCTAGTTACAAAGATGATGACTTCAAGGAGGCAGTAACATTTTAGTCTTCCATGTAATTTTTGCCAATTCTCCTATCTAGTAGGATTTAACCCATAGTAATAGCAATGTTTTTAGAGAAAAGAGGAAAATATAAAAACCTAAGCTATAAAGAAAAGTATTTGTCCTGCTCAACTCTCTGGGGAAGCTCTTTGTTCTCATTTTTTTTAGGACTCGTGTCTACACAGAAGGCAAAGCCAGGTGTGTCATTGTGGTTGGAACAGTATCCAGAGGTTCATATGTCATCTGAGGGAAGCAGTGGAGCGTGGTGTGGAAGCAAGCGAGCAAGTGAGCAAGCTCCCTGGGCCTACTCCTCTCCACTCACTGGCTGTAACACCTTCTATTCCACACCTAACTTCTCTGAGGTCTTGGTTCCTCAGTCTTACCAATAATGCCAGTATCAGAGGGTGGCTCAGGCATAAACATGGAATGTTGCAGAGGTCCTTAGCATACTACCTAGAACACAATGTGTGCTTAATAAATGCTCAGAATGGCAACACTGAGGTAGACATAACATCCTCAATCCAGCACACTGACAACACAAGCACCCATTGTTTAACTTTTCTCACCCAAAGACAATCTCTAGAAGAAAGCAAAAAGTTCAGCAAATTCCTTTCGGAGCTACTCTTAGCTCATCTCAGCAGAAAGAACACAAACGAGACGTCACCATACTCATATGCAGGCCATGTTGGACCTGCTACCTGTCCCCAAGCACCTGGACCTCTGAGGCCACACTGTGTGCTCCCCTCTAAGCCCACAATACATAAACAAAGCCTTCCACCCAATGGGCAGAAGCATGTACTAAGCTTCCATAAGTATGTGTTATACTCTCTGGGCTTATATACATTTAATTAATAACACATTATGTACATTTAGCTCCTTTTCTCACAAGTAATCTTTTCCAAGAAAAAAAAATCCAAAGAAGCAACAAGAATAAGCCAAGCAGGGGAGACAATAGGAAGGGTTCACAACATCTCAGAATACTCTCTCTGGCAGCCTATGCCGTGCTCATCTCTAGAAAACAGCATTGCAAAATATATTTGATAAGTGTTTCATTAACAGCCTCCTATTTCCTCACAGCCTTGGGAAAAGTGACCAAGGAAGGAGGATGGAATGACTGGGGGCTTGTGCAGCAGACAAAGACACAGTGTTACTTGGTTCCAAATTGATTACAACCTGGGAAATCCAGATGTGCTAGATTTGGGGAGCCAAAGCGCTGCTGAAGGTAGGACAGGCTTAGAAGTTTTTCAATCAAGAAACCGTTTTTACTACCTGCATGGAGTCAATCTCAGGCCTTGCCAATCTGAGCAACAGACAGATATGCTGGCTTTCAAGCTAAAACCAGACCTCTTCCTTGGCACGAGCTAACAGCCAAATGCAAGATGCCAGTCCAGACTCTCCCTAAAATTTCCCCTCAAGCCTACTTCCATTTGCCCCACCTGTTAGTTAGGGAACACACGCACACACACACACACACACACACACACACACACACACACACAAAAGGCAAGTGGACTAATTTCAAAAGAAGAAGGAGCCTGATTTAGAACTTCCGCAGCGTAGCACAGAGCCTGGCTTCTGATGTCCACCAAATGGTCCACTGTAATGACAAATCCAGAGACTCCAATTTTTATCAGAAACTGACACTATTATGAAGATTTTATCTTTTCTGAGTTAACATTTAATTCCTTCCTCGCAAGTATCATCTACGAAGAATTTTTTCCCCTGAGAAAATTGTCAGAGGTTGCTGGTTACTTGGGGAAGCAACAAATGCCATTCTTAGACATAGAAATCAGCCCAGTGGTTCAAACATACTACAGATATGTAAAGACTGTGGGCTGGCGGTTGATGAGAAATGGATGTGTTAAGGATGGAAGGTTTTGACAAGGTCACTAAGTACTGAAAACATCTGGGGTGTGTTCTCTCCCTCAAGGCTGGGAACCAGAGACCTTTTCTTTGAAGCTCCCTCAAGAGCGTGCACCTGGGCCCTCATGCACTCACTGCCACACCTCCTGCCTCTGCCTTCCTTCTCTCTCCAGGCCTACTGGATCCCTGCTTGATCCTTTCAGGACCAGCTAAGCTGACATCCCCTCTGAGGAGACTTCTCTTCCTCAAACAAGCAGTTACTTGCTTCCTCCTCCAATTCCACTCTGATACTGCACCGATCTGCTTCCTGTTTCTCTGGCCCTTGAGACTGCAAGCTTACTGAAGTCAAGATTCTTGCTGTCCAGCGAGCAGTACCCAGAGACCTCCTCCTGCTCCACGTCTGACATTCAGGAGACACTCAGATTGGGTTTTGGTACCCCTATAAGCATGAGAGGTAAAAGCCTTTGTCCATCTATGAGGATCTCCAACTCTCAAAAAGAATGATTCTTTTTCTCGGGATGGTAAGTATTAGATTAAATAAAGTAGTCACTCACTTCACTTCTGGAAGCAACAGCCCGGTGCAGTGGGGTCAGCCACATGTTGTCCTTGGCATTTACACGAGCTCCTGCAACCAAAGGGCACAAGTTAGAGGCGTGGTGGAGGCACGGGACCTCCCGCGATGCTCAGTCAGACGCTGTGTCTGCTGGGGTAATCAGCACGTCTTTCCCTTGCATCAGTTGTGATTTGAAGAAGTTTGTAACCTGGGCTGGGGGACCAGCAGAAATCTGTCTTATCTAAAAATCCCAATTATTCTACTAGGACTAATCAGATGTTGTGGAAACAGCTTTTGGACAAGTAGTCTGTGCAGATGGATAACTCATGGCTCCCTCGTGCTGTGGATGGGCAGCGGGGCTCGAGCACACGCTGGAACCGGCTCTCACTGGGAACAGTCAGCGCCTGTGCTCAGCACTCTGAGGCCACGTCACCAGCACGGAGCGGGGGCTGCACGTGAATGGATTCATGCAAGGAGAACTGCCCCCCGCTTCCTGGACATCTTCACTACTCCCCCATGAGAGCCAAGCCCATGGCTATGTGTGAACAGCTGGCACACCCAATACAAGCTTCTTGTCTTGTGAGCCGGGGTTCTGAGCAACCCTCTAGTCAGACATGGAATGTTCCTTTTTTTTTATATATTATTGACAACTCCCATAATTATACACAATAAACCATGATAACTCCCTCCCCTCTCCACTTTCCCCTTTGCAACTCCACTCCATCATATCCCTCCCCCACTCAATCAGCTGCTCTTTTATTCTGATGTCACCATCTTTTCCTCCTATTATACTGGTCTTGTGTAGGTAGTGTCGGGCACTGTGACGTCATCCAGGTCATTTGTGTGTGGAAGATTGCACTATGAGCCATCCGACCCTTCCTTTGGCTCTTTCTTTCTTTCAACCATCTATTCCGCAACAGACCCTGAGCCTTGGAAGGTGAGATAGAGATGTCTCGGTGCTGAACACTCCCCTGTCACTTCTTCTCAGCGCCATGGTGCCTTCTGAGTTTTCTAACAGGGCTACAAAGAGGAAGAGAAACAAAGAGGCCTTTGTGGATGCCATGAGGGAAGCCTACTTTACCCTCAGGACTGTGAGGACAGCAGCTTGGGAAGATGGCAAACAGAGGCACAAAGCAAAGATACTACAAAGTAAGGTGGGGGATCAGAAGAAAAGAGGAGGCACCTTGTGGGTCAAGAACCCAGAGAGTGAGTCAAGTGGAAGTGGAGGCCAGCTCGTCTCCACAAGGCCACAGCCGGCTGAGGGCCGAAAACAGAAATCCTCTACACAGGCAGCAGGAGCTTCCATGGGGACAAGTGAGCTGCAAGTGTACTGTAAGGCACTGACTAGCAGCATTAAAGCGAATCTCTCTGAAGGAAGAACAAATACCATCCACAGCACTGATCCCGCCAGCCCCCATTCTGACTTCATTGATTTGAGATGTCATCAAGCACAAGGGTCTCTGTTTTTTGTTTTTGTTTTTCTTAGCTCCCTAGAGCCCAAAGTTATTGTAACACACTGTAAAGGCTGAGAGTCACTGAGGAATTGTTGCTTAGTTTAATCAAAGTTACAATTACCTAAAGCCAGTTTCACCAATTCCAACTTGCATAAAAGGTCTCAGAGCCCTTCCCTTAATGCAGGCCACACAGATACTGCCGTTTGGATGTTCGAAGGCCACAGGTAACTCTGGCCCCAGTAGCAGGAAGCTGTGAGCTAAATGCTCTGAGGTAAAATGATTGGGAGGACCATGGAACGTAAGCGCAAAAGTCCATATTTGAGTTCTTATTTAAGAACCTGCTGGTCCAGTGACCGCAAGCCACAAATGAGTACAGGAAACTAACAATACTACCATGTCTCCACCCACTCTACTGGGTGACTAGGACAATCAGAGGAATGTTGGGGGGGGGGTGCTTTGTAAATTGCAAAGTCCTAGACAAATATTAGCAATTTTTTATTTCAAAAGCCCCTCTCCTATCTCCTTCACTTCTGAAATCATGATTTGGATTTTCAGAGGAAATGAAAAGCTTGGTGCAGGAGGAACTCAAATCCAGCGATTTAACAACACAAAGAAACATTATCTAGAAGGAGCATAAATAAGTATCTTTATATGAAAGAGGTACAAAATAGAAAAATTAGTAAGTTTTAAAACAAAATTCCCACTGCCTGAGCAAGATTTTAGATTTTCTCCTCTGAGTCTGGGTTGCAACACAGTGCCTGGTAGTTTTTGCAAAGCTGACCTTCCTGGTCTAGAAGCACAAAGCATTTACCCCGAAAGGTCAGAGTTCTTCTTCCAACATCGCAACAGCTACTCAACCCCTTGAAAAATTTTCCCCAGGTCTTTTCTTGAGCTATGAATAGAGTTGGCCACATCATGTTTAAATCACATCTCTCTAGCTAGCAAAATGCATGCTGTCATTATTTTTAGGTGGTTTCTCTTGCACATATCCCATATGTAGTTCAGCCTCCTCATAGTCCTAAGGGCTAGAGTCATGTCTTTTGTAGTTTCGGTAAAGTACATATTGTGTTTTGAATTTTTTGTGAATGTAAGACAATGTAAGAAGGAGCACAGGTAACACGGCGCTTGTGGAAAGAAGATACTTCTCAAAATTCATCAGGAAGCAACAAATGGAAGCCGTGTTAACTTATCATTCCATGCCGATCAAACCAGGGAAAACGGTGAGGGGTGATGATGCCCAGAGTTGGCGAGGGTATGGAGCAACAGGAGGACTTCACATGCAGCTGCTGCTGGGTGTGTGTGTTGGTACAACCATCTTGGGGAAATAGCATGCCATTACCTAGTAGACCTGAGAACGTGCATGTCCACTACCAGCTGTTCCACCCTAATCAGGTCATCTGGGGAAACTCACACAAGTGTAAAGATACTCACTGCACCGTTTATGTCAATGAGATATTGGAATGCTACGGGAAGGTCATAACCGCTAGTGGGGAGACCACTACTCTTGTCTGGCTAACTGGATATATTATGCCACCCAACTGCCCTCTAAATACGTATGCTTATGCCCACATATTAGTGCTGCTCTCGCTTTTGGTTAGAGAAGTCTCTCTTTTCGGGAGGCAGTGACCACTGGGGAGACTCAAAAGTCAGCAAAGTGCTGAGAAGAGGGGACAGTGGAGTGTTCAGCACTGAGACATGTCTATCACACCTTCTAAGCTAAGGGAAGAGGTGGCGAAAAGAATGTAAGAGTCAAAGGAAGGGAGAAGGGGCTGGAGAAATAGTTTAGTGGCTAAAGGCGCTTGCTTGCAAAGCCTAATGGCCCTGGTTCAATTCCCTAGTACTCACATAAATCCAGATGCACAAAATGGCACATGTGCTTGGATTGCACTTGCAATGGCAAGAGGTTCTAGCATGGCCATCTCCCTCCCCCTTTCTGTCTCATAAATAAAAATATTTTTACAAGATTAGAAAAGGGAGGAATGCACTGCAACGCTGTCTTCCAGACACAAAGGAGCCTGATATTCATGGCCCTACAGTGGCTGACATTACCTACACAAGGCCTGCGTGATAGGAGTGAGAATAATAACATCAAAATGGAAGAGAGACTAGTTGGAAAGAAGGTATGAAGTATAAGGGGGACTCGGGAGTGAGGAAAGGGGGTGTGTTTGAGGGGGGTTAAGATCATATATTGTCTATCTGTAGAAGGTTGTCAATGCCAAGGTTTTTTAAAAAGAAATTGGCATGTTACATGTTGATGGGGAGGAAAGTGTATACACTGCAGCATATTTATACAATGGAATGCTCAGAGTCATGGAAATAAGCAGTCTGACACTCTGCATACAAACAAACATACTTCAGAATCATTACAATGAATGAAAATAGGAAGTCTCAGAGTCATAGCTATGGCATAGTAGCAATTAGATGAAGTTTTCCAATTTACAAAACCCATTCTGTATGTTGCTTATGGATGCGTAGATACGAAGCCGCCCAGCTGACAGAGACGGATCTGACGTGTGACAGCTCTGTGCTGGCGTCTCTACACAGGAGTGATGAGGACAGGATGAGGTACGAACATCTAGGAGGCAGCAGCTATGCCTCCAATAGCACGATTGAACGCAAACATAGCCAAGTGTTGAGATTTGCTAAAGCTTGGAGGAATATAGGAATTTATTACATTAGTCTCCATATTTCCTGGCATGTCTGAAATATTTTTAAGAAAGCTAGTGCATTGGAACATTTATAGTGAATAAAAATGGGGGGCTAGTAGGGGTGCTTATTCTTTTAGCTGTTATTGGTCTGGGTAAGCTTCACTTGATAGCAAAACATTCCTCATCCTTTGCAACAGCCTCTTTCCATTCAGTGTCTCCCAACATTCTCCTAAGGCTCCCCTGGGTGAGGAAGAGATTGAGGCAAGCACTGCGGCTGGATCTGGAGATGGCCTGGGCTGTACAGTCTGGATTGAAATAAAAACTTCGAGTCAGTGATGTGTTGCTTGAAGGTCTACTATTACTTCTGCCACGTGCTGCTTCTCTCCCAGCCTCTATTGCATGGGGGCAAGGTAAGAAGCTCAGCAGAGGGGGAACACTGTGCTCCCTATCTCCCCAGAGGTGGGAGAACTCCAGAATCCTGGGGAACCTTTTGCTGTCACGCTGCTATCTTATCATCACATTTCAATTAGAAACACTTCACCTCAAGGGCTGCTCCACCAGCCGGGCCGCCAAGACGCTTTAGCCAGTGCAGTGCATGCGCAGGGCACTTTACACACCCAGGCCTGCGGCCCCCTGCTGGGACCACCGGAAAGTCCAGCTCTCACCTTCTGTCCCACCCTCGTTCTTCTCCCTTCCCACTGTCTATTCTCTTCTCTCCTCCTCCTCCTCTTCCTCTTCTTCATGCTCTCTTCCTTTCTCACACATATAACTCATTTCTGACTTTCATGGCACTGCCCCAAAACATCTTTCTAAATAAAATAACAATAGGTGAATGTCAAAAATAATCTCCAAGCATGTCTTCTTTTTATTTAAAGGTTGGTCACAATAGTAAAATACGAAAAACACAGTCTGGTGTTAGACAAAGAATTGATTAAATAATACACTGTCTATCGGTAGGGTGAAGGCATAGTGTTTTATAAGAATGTTCAATAATGTGGGATGCTTGTGATGACTGTTAATGTGAGTGCAGATAGAATGAGTCTATCTGAAAACCAATTTATATGGATTCAACACAAAAGCCTTAATTGAGTGTCTGACATGTGGTAAGCAGAATGGAATACTGAGGGAAAAGCAAGAGATGGAAACTGGGGAGCATTGCTATTGACTGAGTTCGACACAAATTGTCCTCAGACTCACAGTCTTCCAAGTCTAGGAATACAGGCATGTGCAGACATGGGCCACCATGCCTGGCTCAATATTTTAAGACATATGTTTTCATGTAAATTATAGTACAATGTACTAACACTCTAAATTTCCTTGTTCCACTTAACTGATCTATCCAGGCTGACACAGGATGAGCCAATTCCTTTTCATTGCTACATGTGTTCCAATATAAATATAACATATTTTAGACATCCCCTCTACTAATGGCATTTTAATTTTTTCCCATGTTTCACTACCCAAAAACTTTAAATAATGAACATCCATAAAATAACTTCTAGAGGGCTGGAGAAATGGCTTAGCGGTTAAGCGCTTGCCTGTGAAGCCTAAGGACCCCGGTTCGAGGCTCGGTTCCCCAGGTCCCACGTTAGCCAGATGCACAAGGGGGCGCACGCGTCTGGAGTTTGTTTGCAGAGGCTGGAAGCCCTGGCGCGCCTATTCTCTCTCTCTCCCTCTATCTGTCTTTCTCTCAATGTCTGTCGCTCTCAAATAAAAAAAAAAAAAAAAAAATTAAAAAAAAATGCCGTACTAAAAAAATAAATAAATAAAATAACTTCTAGACTAGAAAAGTAAAAATGAACTTCATTCATCATAAGTAATACAGACCCTTTTGTTTGTAATAGGTACTCATGACTTTGCAAAGTATGCCAATTCACATACTCACATGGTATAAGATTGCTTAGTTTCCCAATATCTTCATCAATACTTAATATTACAAGTTATTTTAAATCTGAATCAATAATACTGTGTTATGCACTTAAAATTCATTTGGAAAGTAAACAGAAGACATGTTGTATACCAAAAAAAAAGTAGAGGGAGGGGTCCACAAGTAAACTTTTGGATGTGGAAAGTATGTTTATTATTTCTATTGTAGTGCTGATTTCACGAATATATGCGTATGTACATATTAAATATGTGAAGTTTGTGGTGTGTCAATGATGCTTTAGTAACTATATTTTAAAAATAAATAAATACAGGGCTAGAGAGATGGCTTGGTTGTTAACAGCACTGACTGCGTAAATACGAGGGCCAGAAAGGGCCTGAATTACGTCCCCCAGTACCCACGTAAACCGTTTGGCATGACCACGCTTGTCTGTAAGCCCAGTCCTGAGGAGAGTGGCAACCAGGGAATCTCTGGGGCTTGCTGTTCAAAAAAAAACCAAAAAGAAAGAAAGAAACAGAAACTCTGGGGTGATAGAAGAGACTCTGTTTCAAGAAAACAGGCAGATGAGCAAAACGAGGACATTCAGCGTTCTCCTCTGGCTTCCACACACATGCACACACACACACACATGCATGTACCACACCCAACTCACATCACATGCCACAGCACCTATACTCTACACACACATGCATGCACACACACACATGCCAAAAAGCAGTGAATAAGTACTGCAGATCTGACTGGCAGAAAATGGAATCTCATTTCTGTGTTTGGTTCCTGATGGCTAATAATTCATTTTATGAGAAATATTTATTAATATTGGCCTATTTCCTTCATTCTATTATTTTTAAAATTTTTTATTTATTTATTTGAGACAGGGAGAGGGAGAGAGAGAGGAGGGAGAGAGAGAAAACGGGCATGCCAGGGCCTCTAGCCACTGCAAACAAACTCCAGATCCACGTGCCACCATGTACATCTGGCTAACGTCGGACCTGGAGAATTGAACCTGGGTCCTTAGGTTTCACAGGCGTGTGCCTTAACCGTTAAGCCATCTCTCCAGCCTTATTTTTATTTTTTGAGACAGGGTCTTCTGTAGTCCAAGCTGGTCCCGTACCAAGGATGACCTTGAACTTCTGACTGCTGCTTCTACCTTCCAAATGTTGAGGTTCCGGGCATAGGACACCACACTCAGTTATGCAGTGCTGGGGATCAAACCCAGGGCTTTGTACATGCTAGACAGACACTCTACCAACTGAGCTACAAGTCCCAGCCCCATTTCTCTTATCTTTAAACTTATATTGATGTACCTGCATTGTTATTACTATCACTATTATCTATATATTCTGAAAATGTTTGGTTGTATGTAGATCCAAATGTGGCTTTCGATATGAAACTCATTCAAGGAGAAAGGGGACCTCATGCACGCTGGGGCACTTGGGGCAACAGACACAGCCCAGAGCGCAGGGCACCGCGTTGTTTACGTGCAGCCCTGGTGTCACAGGAACCACTGAGAGACAGACGTGGGATTAGAAATGGAGGAAATTGCTTCTTCCAGTCACTAAGCCTTCCATTCCGCCACTCGTGCTCCTCAGGAAGGTTGACTCGGCAGCTGCCAAGAAAAGCTCTCTCTCCCTTCGACGGAAACTATGACAAAAGAGTGTTATCAGAATTCATGTCATCTGTCTCCGTGGCTAGCTTCCCCATCGTCTTCCGCTGGACACATTGGCAAGTCTTGTTTACCTCGCAAGGGGAGGGCGTCAGATGGTTTGGGCTCTGCATTGAATATTTATAACTGAATTTTCCGAAGGAAGCTCTGTGTTATTTACCTGCCTGTCAGGCGTCATTACGCATCGAAGGACACAGGCTGCATGGCTAATGATTTAAAGGCAAATGCTTTTAAACCAGAGGACAATACAAAGCTTCCACAGGAAAACACGTACTAAGCTAAACTGACATTTCAGAAACAAAGACGAGCTCAAAATTCTAATTCCACAAATTCTGATGCCAACCAAGTACGCCTGTCATTTTATCCCTATTACCTCTAAATTCTATTCCCAAGGGATCAGGAGTAAAGGGGCCTCTGGCATCTTTTCCAGAAGCAGTGTTCCTGTTCTCTCAGCTGTGACATCTAGGGAGACGGGAAGGAAGAAGAAGGAAGTAATGCGATGGAGGTGGGATGACTGGAAATTCTCACTGGCCAGGAACAATAATCTACTATGAAGGCAGGTTTGTCCGAAGACTGGCTTCCAACTAGCGAGATAAACAGACATTAAAGAGAGAGCGTATGAATTATGAATACAATAAAATCAGGCTGCTACTGGTTTCTCTTTTTGACAAACCAAATCTAGCAATCGCACAGGAGCAAATGTCTTTCCAAGCAATTACCTCAGAAAAGGGTGTGAGAATGTCACTTAGGTGGCAATTGCTCAAAACCGGTTCAAATGCCCCTCCGAGTGCTATTGGCTTCAGCTTATATACCTGTCAGAAGATGGCTTAGCATTTTATAATTCAACCACATTTGTGGCCACAATCATCCCTGCCTTATTTAACCATTCCTCTCTCACCAAGTAAACAAATATCAAATCTAGTCTCAAAGAACAAGAATTTGTCAGGCGAGAGGGAATCAAAGCTCTGCAGGCAGTTGCATGAGGACTGAGAAGCACAGTTGGAAAAACCGCAATATATCATTTTGCAACACTGCCACTTGCATGGTGGCAGAGACCCTGGTAAGCTTATTATTAATTTAGGTGTGCTTAGTTGTTACACCTGCCCATCTCTCATGTGAGAGCATGCACACGTTCAGTTTCTTCCTTTCACCCTGGGCTCTGTCCCTCTGTTCATCCTCAGAATCCTCTCCACAGGATACTTCCACCGTGCTCCTTTTTCCTGTGGGTTCTGCTTCCTGTATTCCAGCCCCGAACTCAATCCTCACCCACTATTGGCTCTCACTGAACTTCACTGATCCAGCCAGTTCCCAAACAGAAGCTAGAGTCAGGGAGAAAAATCAAAGGCAGAATTTTGACAGGCAGTGATAAGGAGGTGAAAAGATGTGCAAGGCCTGAATTCATCCTCAAGATGTTTCCCTCCCCTCTCCCCTGCCCCCACAGCACATCTGCTCAGAGACATTTAGGGTGCCACTGGCCTGGCTAACAGGAGACAAAGTTGGTAGTCATTTAGTGAACTTGGGTTTCACCATGCTCTGAGATTTAACAACAGAAAGCACAGCTGGAACAGGCTACTCTGGCAAAGCAAAATTATTTGTCCAATGTGGTGATCATTAACACCTCATTCATTATTAAATCAGAAAATGGCATGGCTGGATCCCCAATGGATCAGCTGCCAGATGCAGGATCAGACTTGAAATCACTATATTCTTATGATACTTCTTTAGGGATATAAAACATAAATTGAACAAAGGCCCTGTCAGGGAAAATGAAACTATGTGAATTCCAAAAGTTAGTCTCCATTGAATAAAGTTGCTAAAGAACTTTCCTCAATGCTCTCCTATGACTTAAGTCTTCGCACTTTGATGGGGAGGAGAAAGGGCAGGGGAGCAAGATTCCATTGCAAGGTGAACAAAACTTATACTAAAGAGATGAACAACTGTGTAATTCTAGCAGCTGTAGAGTGTAATATAAATACAGCAACTTCTCCTGACTCCTCTGAGTCAGCCATAGTAGACTGGTAAATTCTCTGCCCACGTGAAGGCGACGTAAAACCTAGTTTATCAAGCAATCAGTGCCCTCCTATGGGTGAACTTCATGGAGTGGAATTAAAACTCTCCTTTTCTTTCTTTTTTTTTTAAATTATTTATTTATTTATTTGAGAGCAACAGACACAGAGAGAAAGACAGATAGAGGGAGAGAGAGAGAATGGGCGCGCCAGGGCTTCCAGCCTCTGCAAACGAACTCCAGACGCGTGCGCCCCCTTGTGCATCTGGCTAACGTGGGACCTGGGGAACCGAGCCTCGAACCGGGGTCCTTAGGCTTCACAGGCAAGCGCTTAACCGCTAAGCCATCTCTCCAGCCCAAAACTCTCCTTTTCAAAGCTAAAAAAGGAGGAGCATGAGTTTTAGGCCAGCCTGTACTATATAACAAGACCCTGTCTCAAAAAAAAAAGGACAATCTAGAATCTAACAAACATTTCAATTTGCACATCCACAAGACAAACAGTCTTCCAATACTATCACTGATGTCTTTTTTTAATTTTTTGTTTATTGTTTTATTAATGTTTTAGGTTTCATCATGGCATCTTCACACATACGTGCCATTATACTTTGTCCCATTAGTTCTCTCCCCAGTACCCTCTCTTATGGCCCTCCCCCTCTGTGAGACCTCCTTTCTTTATGGACTGACTACCCCTTATCTTACAAAGCTGAGGTCAGAAGGGTTCTGGTTTTGGAATGGGGATGGGGAACTTTCAGCTACTTGGATATGCATAGTGGGATGGGAGCCAAGCCTACACGTGAGTTAAATTCATTCACGCTTCATATGTACCTTACATGCATAGCCAGAAGGTAATTTCATGCATTTTTACTGTACCTGCATTTTTTTTTTTATTTTAGAGAGAGTATTGGCACACCAGGGCCTCAGCCATTGCAATTGAACTCCAGACACTTGCACCACCTAGTGGGTATGGGTGACCTTGAGCTTGCCTCACCTTTGTGCATCTGACTTACAAGGGATCTGGAGAGTCAAACATGAGTTCTTAGGCTTTGCAGGCAAGGTCCTTGACCGCTAAGCCACCTCTCCAGCTCTGTACCTGCATTTTGACTGTGACTCGTCGCATGAGGTCAGGTGTGGAATCTTCCATTTGTGGCAACATTACAGCATTTTGGACTTTAGACTTACAAACCTGGAATGCAAACTCTGTACACTGTTTGGATGAAGATACAATAACTTGGAGCCATCAGGTACCATATCACAAAGTCCCCTATTTTACAGGGCCACTGACTCTGTCTAAAATTTTCCATGGGCCAAATTTCATCTGCAAGAACAACTGGCTAGGTATGTAGTACTGGCTCTTAGCCAAGGTCTGTACCAACACCAAAAAAATACTCACTTTCTGGAACACATCCCCAGAACATCCTCTGACTTGCTAAAAGAAAAATCTGTATTTGGGTGTATGCTATATTGTGTTATCTGTAGCAAGTGTGTGTCATGTATATACATGTGTGTGCAAAGGCCAGAGGAGGATATGAGGTGTCCACCTCTGTCACCCTTATTTCCCAAAGACAGAATCTCTCACTGAACCTGGAGCTCCCCATTTTTTAGTTAGACTGGCCGACCACTGAGAACCAGAGATCCTCCTGTCTCTGCTCCCCTCACTGCTGAGTTTACAGGAATATGTTCCCATGTGAATGCTGGAATGGAAGTAAGGTCCTCACAAATTGCACATCAAGCATATTTACCTGCTAAGCCCTCTCCTGAAAGATCTACTCTTGACAGCACATGAAATGCCCATAAAATCTAACCCCAGTGCCACACAAGTGTTAGCTGCTCAGGACTTACAGTTCGCATAGAGTATCTGAGTCCTAAAGACAAAACTGAGAGCAAGAAGAACTCTCCTGGGTGTAACAGCAATTTCTGCAATGTCTCCACCTCAGCTTGGACACATGAATGGGCTCTTATCTTGGCATTGCTTAGTCTGGAACTCTGCTGCTTGCCTTTACTACCACAAACAATGACCAAGTCTTATTATAGGTCCCCTGTCTAGTCTACCGGCAAAGGCATTTCCTCCAGATTTTAATCTCCAAACAAGAACCTGGAGGAAGAGAGACAGCCTCGCTGAGTACAATCTACAGCGAGGCACGTGCATGGGGCTCAGGTTTCTTCCAGCAATCTGTCTAGAAAACGCTCAAGGGGAAAACCACATAATGGTTTTGGAAACCTGTTTGGTGAGATGTACTGAACATGTAGGTTTCCAGAAATGAAAGCATTAGCATCTTTAATCTGACAACAGGTTTAAAATATGTAGGATAAAAAAGAATATCATAAAGACCAGTGTGCCCAGAAACTAGATTTAACATGTTCCCCATATTTGCACCCAATTTCGTAAAAAATAAAAGATTTCATAGACACTTGTAATAGTCCCTTTTATACCCTTCCATGAAGACATTTTTTACTCAACATGATTATTCAGAGGTAACCTCTACTTAATATTATTAATATGGTCCTTTACTATGTTTTCATAGCTGTGTTCCATAGTCATAGTTGTATGTCATAAGAAAACATAGTATTATTTTGCAATACAATTTAAATATAGGTAATTATACATAATTAGTAAGTATATACAGTATTATGTACATTCAGTATAAAAATTCATATGGGGCTAGGGACATGGCTCAGTGGTTAAAGATGCTTCTTGCAAAGCCTGCCAGCCTGGGTTCAATATTTCCCAGTACCCACGTAAAGCCAGATAGATGCACAAAGTGGCACAGATGTGTGGAGTTCATTAGCAGGAGTCCCAGGCATACCCATACCCATATTCTCTCTCTCTTTCTCTCTCTTACAAATAAATAAAAATATTTTTAAAAATTTGCATGTTCAAAGATGGCTCAGCAATTAAGGTTCTTGCAGAGCCTAAGGATCCAGGTTTGATTGCCCAGTATCCATGAAAGGCCAGATACACAAGGTGGAAGATGCATCTGGATTTCATTTGCAGTCGATACAGACCCTGGCATGCCCATATTCTCTCTCTCCCTCCCTCTTTCTCACTCTCTCAAATAAATAATAAATAAAATGAAAAATAAATAAGCTGGGTGTGGTGGCACATGCTTTTAATCTCAGCACTAGGGAGGCAGAGATGGGAAGATCCTCATGAGTTGGAAGCCACCCTGAGATTACATAGCCCAGGTCAGTCTGGGCTAGAATGAGACCCTATGTCAAAAAAAATTTTTTTTAATTCATATGTTCATGTAGACTTTAAACCAATTTTATTTTCTTACAACTCAAAAATCAGAATAGCCCAATGTACTGATCTTTTCTATAATGCTGAGCCTGACTAGATAAATGGGAATCTAGAAAAGTCCTTGTACACAAACAACAATTTCTCATGTTTCATGTACAGATAAAACTGTTGATCAAATCAACATCTATGGGCATAATACAGAACTTGGGTATGGGCTCACTGTAGTCACCAGTCTAGTGAATTGGCATTTCAACTTGGATTCCAGTGCCAGTGCCTGGGGGATGGGGAAGACACTTGCAATAGTGGTAAATAAACACCATGAGAGATCATTTCAAATGGTGATAAAGGCTAGGGCAGCGGCCTTTGAATGCAGCACAGTTATTTACCTGAAAGAATCAGGAGTTCAATGATCTCTGCATCTCCCAGAAATGCAGCCACATGAAGAGGGGTTCGTTTCTCAGAATCCTGCAATAAACAACGTCAAAATATACAACAGGTCAGTGGCAGCTGAAAGTGCCTTTTGTTGGCATAGTAAAGACAGACATGTTGTTCACTCTACAACAAATACTTGTAAGGTACACTTGAAGGCCCAACACCTACTCAAGTGAGTTCTGGTAAGAATTGTCTCTTCATTTACCATGGCTCGAGCTGTTAGGGTCAAAGCTGGGTCCTGGCAGCTCTAGTGAGTGATGTTTGACCACCCACCTGAATATGTCAATCCAAGGGACAAGAAAGAAAGAAAGAAAGGAAGAAAGAAAGAAAGAAAGAAAGAAAGAAAGAAAGAAAGGAAGAAAGAAAGAAAGAGGGAAGGAGGGAGGGAGGGAAGGAGGGAGGGAGGGAGGGAGGGAGGGAGGGAGGGAGGAAGGAAGGAAGGAAGGAAGGAAGGGAGAAAGAAAGAAAGAAAGAAAGAAAGAAAGAAAGAAAGAAAGAAAGAAAGAAAGAAAGAAAGAAAGAAAGAAAGAAAGCAAGCAAGCAAGCAAGCAAGCAAGCAAGCAATGAAAGCGTTATTCAATGTGACCACAGTGGGAAAAGAAACAAAGAGGTTTAGTGACTCCCCCAAGTCCATCTTTGAGGTCCTGATATAAGGTTTAGGTTTAAGCAGAAGGCAAGATGTACACACAATTAAGTAGTCCTGGTCAAGGTATGATCCCAAACATCACCGTTCAGGCTCCAGTATCTCCTGTCAGAGCTCTGTGAAGTCACTTTCCTGGAGACATGTCCCTTCTCTGGCTAGCACTAGGTTTCAGCTTTTTCCCTTTCCCAGCAGACAGTCATGGGGAAATTCCAATTTCTTGGGGCGCACTGTTTCAATAGTCTGACAACCAATGGCAGAAGCCCAGCTATCTCTTTAGCGTCTCCTCACTTCTGACAGAGTAACCACACAAGCAACTCATTTTCTGCATCTATATGTGGCATTTCCCTGACTGATAATTTTACTGAAGCCCAGCCCAAGTCAAGGATGGATCATCATGTACTAATTTATCATTAATTTATTTTTTTAACCCTTTAATACAGTTGAAAAAATAGTCTTCTGAAGTTTTCCAACCTATCTTGGCAACACAGTTTAAACCTCTCCAAGACTTACCTCATTTACAAGGGAGCCCTGAAGAATGGTTCACAAGGACCTTAAACCTCAGTACAGTTGTTGAAGTTTGCCTTTCTATAGTCACTGACTGTTGCCTAGACCACAGCCAGTGCGTGCGGAGCTTACCGAATCCTAGACCGTATCACACCAAATTCTGGGGACATTGGGGACTGCAATAGACCCAGTCCTTGTTCGCACGCAACTTGGATTCCAGTGCCAGAGACGGGGGCCACTTGCAGAAGTGGTAAATAAATACCATGTGAGATCATTCCAAGCGGAGATAAAGGCTAGGGCAAAATCAAAACAGATGGGATGAAGCGCTTGTGGAGATGGGAGTAAGCTTTCCGCTATAGACTTTAATGGGTTGTACCTTCATTAGCGGAAAGGCCTTTCTGAGTAGGTCGGTGCTGAGGCTAAGAACCAAGGCAGACTTGATAACTCCATTTTAGAGAAACACAGTGGGAAAACTGTGGCTCAGACATGCTAAGAAGTTACCTCAAGACCCTACAGAAATGTCACAGAGTCAAGGTCAGATTCCACCTGTCAGGCTCCAGTCAACGTCCTTGCCAGGCATTTCACACACGCAGAGAAGCAGCCTGTTGATGCAGGGGTGGCGTATTACCCCCAGCAGATAAGTTGGGTAAAACATAACTATGTAAAGGAATGCTAACAGCCAATTGCCCAGCCCTCAGCTGTAGATAAGTCCCCAAGCAAGCAGGAGGCGGGTGCACAGAAGAGCTCTGTGCAGGGGCATTACTGTCAGCACCAATAGTATGTGGCACCTCTCCTCCAAGATCGAGACTTCCTTGATGTAAAGAACAGACTTTTCTCCCCTTTATTGCCATAGTGACAGCATATTAGACACTCTGCATCGGCTGAATGACTGAAGCTGTCCCCATGCCTGGCCTCTTCCACAGTTCACCAATTACTCCACACCAATGGTAACCAAACCTGCATTATAGTTTTTCCCAAAGCTTCATGCTTTCAAGATTCTTGCTTCACTGTTGATTTTAATCACAATTCCTTTTATCGTTTGACTATATAATTGACCTACTAACCCTTTCTTAGCCCAAGGATATTATTCCATTTTTCTCACAGTTGAAACTCTCCCTCTTCTTGTCTGTTTTAGACTACTGCTTTGGGGCATTTTGTGACTCAGTAATATCTAAAACAGATGGCAGACAGGGGACATGACAAGAATTGGTCTTCAAACCAGTTTATTTGTTGGATGACCTGGTGAGTGGTTTTATGAAGGTATGGACTAATATTAAGTGGGTAAAAAGAGGAATTTGACTTAGCTGGAAACTTATGTCATCTATGGATGACTACAGGCAATGTATAGATAAGTGAAAATACAGTAGCCACACAACTGTAAAATAATGATACAGGTAGGAGAATCCAATCAGTTATGTGACCAAAATGAACCATATGATAGCTACATCACTGTGTGTATGTGTGTCTATGGGTGTGTGTGTGTGCGTGTGTGTGTGTGCTATGAATGCATGCTCATTTGTATATGGGTGCACTATGTGTGCAGCTGCATGTGGAGGGCACACAACCTTAGGTGTTGTCCTGAGAAATGCTGTCCACTTCTGTTTTAGATAAGGACCTGAAGTTCATTAAGTAGGCTAGACTGGGCTAGTCAGCAAATTCCTAAGACCCTCCTGTCTCTGCCTCTCCAGAGCTGGGATTACAGGAACATGTCACCACACCTGACATTTATGTGGGTACTGGGGATTGGACTCAGGTCCTCATGATTACAAGGCAGACACTATCCACTGAGCTATCTCCACAGCCTCACCATTCTATTTGTGAAAATAAAGTTTCAATGTTTGAAAATGTGGGTGCTAATGTGATCATCAAGCATGCTAACTTATACACTTAAACTATGCAAACCACAAAGGCCAGACATGCAAAGCTTTCAGTTCCTACTTCTTCTGCTGATACCCCTACAAACATTTGCTATTTTAGTTGCCTATTTTCTTCAAATCTTCATTACAGGTAATTAAAATTTTCTCTTGGGTCTTGATATAAAAGTTATGTAATTGTATATTCTTCCATTAATTGAATTAGATCTAGAGTTTGGTTCAAAAAATTATACTTTGCCCAAGTAGTTTAAGAAAGGATGACCCCAACTCAAATTATGACTTCATTTGACCTGAAGCAAAGTTAATGCTGTATTTGAAAACTTGGCCTCAAATAAAAAGTGAAGAAAATTTCAACATCTCTCCTTGCCTTGAAAATTTGATTAGTCTATCATTAGATGACTGACTTTGCTGATCCAATGGTCCCTTATATAACATAGTTTGTTCAAACCCAAGTTTCTATAATAGTGAGAGGGTGTATACTGACAGAACATACTGTAAAATTTCTTGATATGAATCCCAGTATTGCTATTAATATGCATTCAAAGCTTTCATGTAGCTTATAGGACTATGTCAATTGTTCCTTCAATGACATGGCAAAAAAGTAACTTATAAGCTATATTCAAACAGAAGTCCTTAGTTTACCCAAACAGCAGAATATAAGCAATCATATGTACTATTAACCAACCAGGAGAGGAAGACATATATGCTGTGAATAACGATGTTACAAATAAAACAACAGTGCATTTCCATTGTTGACCAAGGATCAACACCTGCCACCTGGTTCTGAAGCAAGGAATGAAAGAGCCACAGGATGCTCAATACTCTAAAGTTAGCAGAGGTTTCAGTACATCTGTTTATGAATAAGGCCACACAGCTTTGCCACAGGCCACACCAATGGCGTTACAGGTAAGAGGAGAAGAGGAAGGGGTGGCGCTGAAGGAAGAGAACACTAGCAAAAATACTAGCAAAATCTCCTATGGATCAAAAACTAAACACATCTTGCCCCGGACTCCCTGCTCCTACTGGCTCCAGCTTATCTAAGGACCTTGGTCAACCAAAGAACCTAGGATATACCTTACAGGCTGACTTCAGGATACTTTCAATTAGAATCCAGGACCCAGCCAAGCACAGATCTGATCCAGACACAGAGGCTGAGCCAAGCATCCTCGCCATATGCGTCTCTTGTTCAAGTGGCCTCATTGGGATGACCAACAGATGACAACCATCACTCAGGTCTTTACATCACTCATGAATATAAGGGGGAAAGCAACTGACAAACAGCCTGGAGTCAGCTCACGAGCCCATGTCTAAAAGATCGTCCAGTACCACGCAAGGAAGAACTTGTTCCACCACCATTAGGCAAGTTCCGAACATTCCTGTGCGCACCAATGCGGATGCCTGAGAAGAGAGAGGATCCAGTTCCTCCAGAGGGGAAGTAGATAGATCTTCCCTCTCTATGAATAGCCAAAGACACCCGGGGCCAGCTGGGGTCTGGGCTAACTTTGCAGAGTGTGTAGAGAGCGCAGGCAGAGGAAGTTCCAGAGCCGTCTGTTGACCACAGAAGTAGATGCAAGAAAGGGAGAAGTTGAGGTGCACAGAGAGGGAGTCTGACCCAGCATGGAGGCCACTCTGGCAGCTAAAAATACCGTGTCATTAGGCGGGTGGGAGGAACACTGCAAGCCTGGGTTTTGAGGATGAAGAATGACAGACACGTTTTGGACGTTCTCAGCTAAAAGTGCACAATCTACTTAGCATTCTACAGATCTGTCATATGGTGAACAAACATTCCTCCCTGCATGTGACGAGCTTCCATGCCAACAGGCAAGTGGAGTGATGTTAGGAAAACAAGCCCAAGAGACAGAGAAGTTAAGTTGCAACCTTCAATCCGAGCTCCCACTCGGAGCAGAGACACTAGAAAGTAACTGTTCACTTCAGCCCAACAAGCCCAATAGGATACTGAACAGAGATTACTAGAGACAAGCAGGTGTCTGAAGAAACTCTGAACTCAGCAAGTATCTTGGAGATATCTCAAATCACATGTGGAAATCAAAAAATTGGGATTTAAATCAAAGAAGGTACAGAACAGAAAGGATTCTGGATCTTAAGGTGCAGAATTGGAAGTCAATAAAAAAGAAAGCAGAGAAAACAAATGCCATGCTTCTTTTCAAAATTCATGTGTTTACTCTTGATTTTAAACACCTCATAAATTCCGAGAGTATTTACATAACAGACCTACATGTGCCACCAACTAAATCAAACATGTTAACATTTTGCCACGTTGTCTGCTTCAGAACTTTGTTTTAAAAAATGCCTTTAGGGGTAAAGTATCATGGCTCAGCAATACAAATGTTCCAGAAAAAAAAAAAAAGCTTAAAATGAAAGAGAGATTGTTTACAGTTCTTTGCCAGCATAATGGTGCTACAGACTACATCTGCACACACAGCTCTCTGTGCATATTTGTGACACTTTCTCTAGAACAGATACCAAGAAAATGGGATGCTGAATCCAAAGGTATACACTATACACATTCAATTTTATCAGTTATTACCAAATGCATTTCAGAAGTGGTTTTACCAGCACCATAGATCCAATAAGTTGAACAGACAGATTATCCCACTCAATAGCTGCGGAATACACATTCTTCTCAGAAGCCCATGGAACCTTCTCTAAAATAAGCATTCTAGGAGACAAAGTAAGTCTTCTTAATAAATCCAAAAAGAAATCAAAATAATTTTTTACATCTTATCAACTCATAGTACAATGAAATCAACAGGAAGAGAAGTGACAGAAATTATATAAAAGTATGGAGATTGAATAATATGCACTGATGAATAACCAGTGGGTCATTGAAGAAATTAAGGAGGAAATTTTAAAATTTCTAGAATCAAATGAAGATTTATCAGAACCTTTGGGATATAGCTAAGGCAGTTCTATAAGCAAAGTTTATAGTTGTGTTTATATTAAAAGGTCAGAGCTAGGCTGGATAGATAGCTTACTAAGTAAGATGCTGGCCTGAAAAACTTAAGAACCCAAGTTCTTAACCCAAATTCCCTAGTACCCACATAAGCCAGATGCACAAGGTGGCACATGCATCTGGAGTTCATTTGCAGTGGCTAGAGGCTCCGGTATACTCAATCTCTCTTCTCTCTCTCTCTCTCTCTCTCTCTCTCTCTCTCTCCCTCCCTCCCTCCCTCCCTCCCTCCTTCTCCCTCACTCTCTCTCAAATAAATAATTTTTTTAAAAAGTCAGAGCTCACCCTGAGACTACAGAGTTAATTCCAGGTCAGCCTGGACCAGAGTGAGACCCTACCTCAAAAAAACAAAAAAACAAAACAAAACAAAAAAAAGTCAGAGCTGCCAGGTGTGGTAACAAATGCCTCTAACCCTAGCACTTGGTAGGTAGAGGTAAGAGGATCACTGTGAGCTGGAGATCAGACTGGAACTACAGAGTGAGGCTCTGCCTTGAAAATACAAAAAAAAAAGAAAAAAAAAGTCAGAACTCTCAAACAAATAATTTATTGATTTATCTCAAGGTCTTAGCCAAGCAAGAATAATAAGTGAAGCCTGAATTCAGTAGATGGAAGAACTAATATGAATCCAAGCAGAAATTAATTAAATAGAAATTAAAAGAACAATACAAAGACTCAATGAAATGAAGAACTGGTGCCTTGAAAAGATAAACAGAATCAAAATCTTCACTAAACACTAACCAAAAGAGAGAAGAAAGATCCAAATTAATATAATTAGAATTGAAAAAGGACAGCTTATGTTTATGAAACCCAATACCATGTAGAATGAATGTACCAATTAAAAATATTTTTCAGAGCCAGGTTTGGTGGCACACACCTTTAATCCCAGCACCTGGGAAGCAGAGGTACGAGGATCATCATGAGTTTGAGGCCACCCTGAGATTACATAGTGAATTCCAGGTCAGCCTGGGCTAGAGTGATACCTTACTGTGAAAAAACAAAACAATATATTTTTCAAAATACTTTCAGAAGGGGAGTCATTACAACAGATACCAATGAAACTCTAAAGCATCATTAAAGAATGCTTGGAAACCTATTGTCCTAACATCTGAAAAATCTAGAAGAAATGCATCCATTCCTAGACAGAGACAACCTACCAAAGTGAAATCAGGAGGATCTAAACAGACCTACAACAACCAGTGAGACGGAAGCAGCAGTAAAGTATCTCTCAACAGAGCAAAGTCCAGGGCCGGAGTCACTGCTAACTTCTACCAGACTTCCACAGCAGATCTTATACCAAATGCTACTGGGCAAGACACATGAACAGATATCGCCAAAGACATAGAGTATATAAGCACATGAATCAGTGCTCAACATCACTGGGTTTTGCAGGAAGATGTATTAAGACCATACTACATGTTCATTAAAATTGCCTAAATAGGGCTGGAGAGATGGCGTAGCGGTTAAGTGCTTGCCTGTGAAGCCTAAGGACCCCGGTTCGAGGCTCGGTTCCCCAGGTCCCACGTTAGCCAGATGCACAAGGGGGCGCATGCGTCTGGAGTTCGTTTGCAGAGGCTGGAAGCCCTGGTGCGCCCATTCTCTCTCTCTCCCTCTATCTGTCTTTCTCTCTGTGTCTGTCGCTTTCAAATAAATAAATAAAATTTAAAAAAAAAATTGCCTAAATAAAAAAGACAAATGAAGCCAGGTGTCAGTGGAGACTGAGGAGCTGCATCACTGCTATACTGCTGGTGGCAATGGAAAATGATGCCAACACTTGGGGAAAGAGCTCAGCAATTTTTTTTAACAAGTTAAGCACATACCTGCCATATGAGTCAGCTATTCTCCTTTAAGCACTTCCCCAAGAGAAATGAAAGCAGATTCATGGACACACTTATACGTGCTTGTTCAACAGCTTCATTTGTAAAAGATAAGAAAACCTAATTCAAAGTCTATCAGCTACAGATGAAGTGACAAATGAGTAGCTACACAGAATGGGCTATCCCTGGAAAACTGAGAGACATGAACTATTACTACATGTCACAATAGAGATGAATCAAAACAACTGTGCTGAACATGGGAAGTCATGGCAGCAGGGAAGGAAGGAGGGAGGGGCCAATACAATTCCATTCACATGAAAGTCTAGGAAATATAATCTCATGTTCCAAGACACAAAGCAGATCAGGGTTGCCAGGGCAGGCTGAGAGGGCAATGGGAACACCAGAAGGAGAGGACTCTCCAAGGGCACAAGGGGGCTTTGCAGGTGACAGAGGCATCCATTATCTGGGTTTCATAATCATTTCATGGGTGTGTCAGAACATCACAAACTATCTATTAAAAATATGTGTACTTTGGAGCTGGGGAAATGGCTTAGTGGTTAAGGCATTTGCTTGTGAAGCCTAAGGACCCTGTTTCAATTGCCCAAGGACCCACATGAGCCAGATGCACAAGAGGGCGAATGCATTTGGAGTTCGTTTGCAGTGGTTGGAGGCCCTGGCGTGCCCATTCTCTCTATTTCTCCCTGCCTCTTCCTTCCTTCCTTCCTTCCCCCCAACCTTTCTCTCTCTCTCAAATAAATAAATAAATAAATTTTTTTTACAAAAAAAGGTATGTGCTACCACACCTGTTTTTATTTAAATATGTGTACTTTAGGGTACATCATTTATATTTCATTAAAGCTATTTTTAAAATATATAAGCTGAAAAATTAAGCTTATTCTACCTTATGCAATATAAGGGGACATATTTAAAGCTAACACATATACCTAGACAACAGGATAACTTTAGTTCATAGGAGAAAAAAGTGACAAAATCTAATCAACCAATAAAGGGCTCATTTAGAAGTCACTCATACTCTCTCCCGCCTGTGCGTGGATATAAAAGTACAAAAATGGACTGTGAAGTCTACATGCTTTAAATATAGTCACGGCAAGAGTTTTCTTCAAACTCTTTTAGAAGGTTTTTGTTTTCTAAGTGAACTCTTGATAATACATATCAAGTAAGAATTTAAGCTCAAATGGGTGGTGTATGGCTGGGGGTACACCGTGACTTGTCAGCTCTGAATTACCATTGAACCCTTAGGATTCCCCCGCAGTGCCTGGAATTTCCCCAGCAGCAGAAGCCCTTCCAGAGCAGCGTCTGCCTACAAAAGCCATGGGAGTTATCAGCTAGTCGTGAGGCCCTGGTATCATCTGTCCAGGATCACTTCTTGAGAAACACAGAAAACAGCACTCGTGACCACTGCCAGTGTTACACTAACTCAAGTTTATCCACCCACTGCCAAAACCACCCACAGCAGACCCTGATGGAAGCCAAAGCAGGTTACTTTTCTGCAGCCTAAAAGCTCGTCAAGTTCACGACTGCTCCCTGCAGCACCCCAAGCATAGTGAAATGTAACCTGTTTGGCTCAGCAGTTTCTCATAGAGAAACCATAATTCTTGCACACATAATGGGAATGTCTTATGCTAAGGGTACTGAGGAACCAGAACTGAGGCAAAGTACCTAATAACCACCTGGAAAGTCATCTGCTGCTGACAGGATACTCATTCTTCATACGTAGAGGCAAGCAATGGTGAAAACTGGGTTGTCAGGTAGGTGGCCACATAGTACCAGCATCAACATCTCAAGAGACTAAGGATAAGAAATATAAAATATTTGAAGTGGAGAGGCATGGGTCACAGAGTTTGCTATTCGGTCAAGGCCACACAGCCGGAGATGGCACTGATGAAGCCTGGGAGACATCCAGAGAGTTTTCTTTTCTTTTCTTTTCTTTTCTTTTCTTTTCTTTTCTTTTCTTTTTTTTTTTTTTTTTTTTTTGGTTTTTTGAGGTAGGGTCTCACTCTGGCCCAGGCTGACCTGGAACTTACTATGTATTCTCAGGGTGGCCTCAAACTCATGATGACCCTCCTAACTCTGCCTCCCGAATGGTGGGATTAAAGGCATGCACCACCATGCCCGGCTTTTTGTTTTTGTTTTTATCCATCCAGAGTTTTCTATTCGGTCAAGGCCACACAGCTGGAGATGGCACTGATGAAGCCCTCCATGCACACCATTGACACATTCCTTTGGGCAGGCACATGACAGCCTCTGGTGCAGTCCTGCTGACACAGAGGAGTCCCGGCCTGCACAGGACCTGAAACAAACCTGCACTCTCATTGCAGGCAGCAGGCTTCCCACTGAAGAAAACAAGCATTAAATTAACACACCTGTCAGCCAGAGAGACACTCACACGGCATGCCAGAGACGGAAATGTGCCGTGAATGGAAGGGACAATGCTCAAAGGCATGAACTCTGGCTACGGCAATAACTTTTAATTGCTGGAGGCCTCTTTGCTCCCAACTCTCCTCTTTATACATTAAAAACTAACCCATTTGTAAATGGCCTTGCCTCATAGAACAATTTTAACAGAATTGACTAAAGGGTTGTTTCCCCCATACCCTCTAGGTGGGTATTTTACAAACAGAGTTGATGTACAATGCTGATAATAAAAGGCTGGGAGATGGCTCAGCATTTCTTAAAGGTGCTTGCTTGCAAGATTCCTGCCTATGTTCAATTCCCCAGACACCCATGTAAAGCCAGATAGACATTCATTTGCAGTGGCAAGGTATGTGTGTACATACACACAAATAAATAGAAAATTTTAAATACCAATAATAAAAATCAGAAATGCAGTTATCCAGACTGAAATAATCAGATGGGTGCAGTACACTGACATGTTGACATGATTACCTCTCAGTAAACAATTTTTATGGGAGTCCTTTGCTTTCTTCTGACAGCATTTCAACACTTGCAGTTTAGAAACAGGAAAATAATATTCATTTTGTAAACAAGAAAAGATTTTGTTATCAAAAAACAAAAGAGGCCAGGTGTGGTGCCGCATGCCTTTAATCCCAGCACTCAGGAGGCAGAGGTAGGAGGATCGCCAAGAGTTCAAGGCCACCCTGAGACTACAAAGTGAATTCCAGGTCAGCCTAGACCAGAATGCTAATTGTAGCCTTTTTCTAACACTTTTGTTGACACTTTTCATACATGTATGTAATGTATGTTAGTCATATTTCCCTCCTGTTACCTTCTTTAGTTGAGCAAGACCCTATCTCAAAAAAAAAAAAAAAAGAATCATGGAAAATGTTAAAAAAAATTCTGAAAAGATTTAAAGAAAGAAAGAAAGAAGGAAGGAAGGAAGGAAAAGAAAGGGGGGAAAAAAAGCCAAAGGACTCAGGTTTGATTCCCCAGCACCCACTTAAAGCTGGGGATATACAAGGTGGCACATGTTTGCAGTGGCTGGAGACCTGGGTGTGTTCATTCTCTCTCTGCCTGTCTCTCTCAAATAAATAATTTTTTTCTTTCCCTCCTCTCTTTCTCTCATCCCTCTCTCTGTTTCTCTCTCTCCCTCTTCTCCCTGCCCACTCTCTTCGACTCTGAAATTGAATGTCCTGACTTTGAGTCCCTCCTCAACCACTTATGAACGATGTGACTTTGGACCAATCAACTCCTCTCAGTTTCATGTTTCATTTCTACAAAGTAAGAATAGGATTGTTCTCTTGCAGACACAAACTAGATGCTTGATAAATATTAGCCATCTTATTAATATTCTTTCTTTCAGGTTTATCTTTTCTTTTTCCTAGTGCCTTTGATAATTATAGAGGAAAATAAGAAAATCCAGAATAGCTGCTGGGGAGACAGTTTTCTGGTAAGGAATTATGCTTACTAGTCAACAAGGCAGAAGCCAGCCAAAAATTGTACTTTCCCTGCCACTCCCTACCCCCATCAAGTACTCAACCATTGTACCCTGTATCCTGGCCACTATACATTGCCCTGCCTCAACCACAGGCAACTGGGGCCTCTCACAGACTGTGGACCTGAACCCTCAATCTTCATCCTACCTCCTGGATCCACAGCAGACTCTCTCACCAAACAACCTCAAAATGTACAGATCACAGCCTCTACATCCTGCTCAAAATATGCCCTTCCTACCCCAGGTTCCCTTTCTCATTTCACCTCAACACAGTGGGATCTAGAGTTTGAATGTGGCCTCCCTTTCCTCCTTCCCTGAGCTGAGTCATGTGAACGGGCTTCCCTAACCTGAAAAATCCTCACCAAACCTTTCTGAGACTAGATGAGAATTGTGCTGCCCAAGAACACTTGCTGCATCACCAAACAAGCAAGCCTCCCTGTATGCCCAATGGGACAGAAAGCCAAAACTGCTATAATGATTCCTATACAGAGCCTCCCACAGGGAGGCTGCCTGCAAAACCTTGGCCTTCCATGTCCTGAAGTACAGACAACTATGAGTGGTCCTGCGACTGGAGACGGTCACATGACACCACTACTCAGAGGCCAGGGACGTGGGAGCTGTACCCTGCCACTTCCGGGCACTCTCCAATAAGCCTACATCCACTTGAGAATGACCATCAGAAGCATGGGCACAATATGAACGCGCCCTTCACAAAACTGGACTTGAAGAACTGTTTCCCTAATCTAATTTTAAAATGTCTCATATTTCAAGACTAGTATTTTTTTTTCTCATGGACTAAGATCCCCTTAGGATCCTCACATGACAATCTGGCTTCTGTGAGCAATGAGAAGGCAAGGATGGGGTCTTTCCCTACAAAAGTCCCAAGTACCCTTGTTCCCAGCAGCAGAGATGATAGAGGGATGTGGGATTCCACTCACGGATTAAACATTGTTATATATTTGGATGGCTTGCTTGCAAGTATTATGGTTTTTCTATTCAACTTATGTATTTGTGGAGTGAATGATTTTCTATTTTAATCTCTCTTGCTTTACATACCATATGCAGTTCTGAAGCTAGTCTATACATTAAGTTGCATTGATTACTGTCCCATTAAGTTGTAAAATAATGACCAGAAAACAATCCTCTGTCAGATGAGGGCCTGAGCATCACATCTTGGTTGCTCGAGATGGAAGTCTCCATGTCCCTGTCTGCCCATCCGTCCACAGGCTGGGCAGGTGCAGGCAATGTATCAACCTCTATGTCCTCCCATTGGGAAGCTCTTCAGCTCACACTCTGACAAAGCCTCATGGTTTGGAGGGCTACTGCTCCCTGACTTACCTACCCATCAGTCCCATGGACACTGGCATGCTTCATACTGGATCTTAAAATCCTATCACCAGAGACCTCGTTACCAGTGTAATCCATTTGGCTAAATGCCTTAGCTCACACTGTGGTCTGGTATATGCTTATTTTTCCTTGTACTGGTATTGAACATAGGGCTTCATGTATTAGATAAGCATTCTACCACCGAGCTTCATCCCTAGCTCTCCTTTTACTTTGTAAATCTTTTTTTTAAGTTATTTATTTATTTATTTATTTGAGAGCGACAGACACAGAGAGAAAGACAGATAGAGGGAGAGAGAGAATGGGCGTGCCAGGGCCTCCAGCCTCTGCAAATGAACTCCAGACGCGTGCGCCCCCTTGTGCATCTGGCTAACGTGGGACCTGGGGAACCGAGCCTCGGACCCGGGTCCTTAGGCTTCACAGGCAAGCACTTAACCGCTAAGCCATTTCTCCAGCCCATCCTTTTACTTTTTATTTTGAGACGGGGTGTGAGAAGCTGGGATTAAAGGCCTGACTTATATACCTAGTTTCTGTAACCTTTAATTAATGTTAACCCTAGATCACTCCCCAGCCTCCCTCACCCCAAGAAGATATACATATGTTTGAAGCAAAACTGTTCTAAAATGATTTCTCAGTACATTAAAATGACAAGATGTCTAGACTTCAGTCCCTGCACTCTAATGGACAAAACCAGCATTACCATCTTTGGCCTACTTCCTTCCGTGCATGCGTGTGTATGCGTGTGCCCATAAACATAGCGACCACAGGATGACTTCAAGTGTTAGCCTCGGGCACACTGCCCGTCTCTGTTTGAGTCAGGGTTTCCCACTGACCTCACTCCCCAGGAGGTTAGCCTGGCTAACTAGCGAGTCCCAGGGAGCCTCCTTTCTCTACCCACTAGTGCTGGAATCACAAGCACACGCTGCCACACCCGGCACTTTACATAGAGAGTTGAGATTAAACCCAGGCCTGCTGAGCCATCCTCCCCAGCTCGGGCTTACTTCCCACGCACCATTTTGTCTCTAAGGATCCTTTTACCTTTTTTTTCCCTGACAAAGACAAGACCTATGACCTTGATGCCTACTGGTGAAAGGCAAGCTCCAGGTAGATGGAAATGGGGAGGTGGGCTGCCCTGGGGAACTTGACACAAAACAACTCACTGGAGAAGAAGCAAAAGCCCCTGGCACAATGCAAGGACAGGGTTCGACCCTAAAGGCACAAGACATGAATGAAGCCCTTGACAGGCCATGGGAGAGTCTTTCATACTTAGGTCAAGTGTCGTTTCCTCAGAAAACTCTTTGAGTCTCCACTGTGCCGCCCCTCCACGCTGCAGGCTTGTGGATGGTGTCATCACAATGCCTGCCTGCCAGCTAATTAGAGAAGACTTTCTCTGCATCAGTGTAACACTGCGTCTGGCCTACAGTCCCTGACTATGTGCCTTGGAGAAACAAAGAGGTGTAATGACTTATCTTGGACTTTTAATGAAATCTGATTCCCCCCCACACACAAAGTAAATGATCTGCCTTTATTATGAGACTGGTCCGCAGATTCCTGTAGTGAGACAGAACTGACTGTCTTCAGAGGTCTAGACACGGTGGCTGCCATGTTTCCATAAGGCTCTTGCCCAACTCGGAAGAGACATCACAGGTGGAGGTGGGGCCCACTGCAAAGCTCAGCTCCCCGGCCTCCTATCAATGCTGTTGATTTCAACTCCGAAGCCCCATCCACAACAGGACCCACAACACTGCCCGCTAGAGTGTCTCCAAACTCCAGTTCCTGGGAGCTCTGTGACTTGTTAAATCCGGGTACTAATTGAATGTGTTTCAAACTGTGAAACATGTATATGTTTGCTTCTGCTAGTCCCAACATATGCATGGAATGCTTATAGCCTCCCATTAAAATGAAAGTACTGGTGTGCAGCCCTTCCGGGCATAGGAAGTCTGGATGTGGAATAGTCATGGAGGATGGAAAGGCCGTGGGTGATGCTTAATAACAGGCCAGGGCAGACCCTGAGCTGGGGCGGAGCTGCGCATCCCAGGCCTTCTTCAAAGGAGAGGGCTGAGGGAGTGGAGTGGGGGAGGGGTTCCCTTCAAGCCCTTCGTGAGGAAAGAAGGGGAGGAAGCAGAGTCACAGGGTGCCCTCAGGAACTCCCCAGCACAGACGCTGCCTGCGGTGGGCTGGGGGAGCCCCACCCCAGCCATGTCAGAGGACAAGAGCCTGGTGTGGAGGAAAGTCAGTGCAGAGGGTGGGAACCAGGCTGTGGGGGTCACCAGGAGGCTGACCTCAGGCACCACCAGCTGCATCTGGGGAGCAGGACCCTGGAGGACGGCTGTTCCTGACCAGCACGGGGCCAGGGGTGGGGGGAGGGCAGGCTGAAGAGGCTGGGAGCTGCGGGGGCTGGGATTTCTCAGGCAGCGCTGAAGGCGGGGTGCTGGAAGCCTTTCCCCCTCTGAGGCGCCTGGGCCTCTTTTCTGTGGGGGGGGGGCAATACACTGTGGGGTCGATCAGGTCATGCCCTTCTCCCGCTGAAGAGAAGAGCCCTTCCCCACAGCAGAGGCTGTGGCTGGTGGGGAGAGGGGGAAGAAAGGGGACTGGGGACCACAGTCCATTTACCCACTTCAGGATCCTGACACCCCGCCACAGGGCCCACCCCAGCAGCCCCAGGACCTTTGCTTCTCTACCACTACGCTTTCCTTCAATCAAGCCTGCTCGTGTGTGTGTGTGTGTGTGTGTGTGTGTGTGTGTGGCTGGCCTATGTATGTCTGTGCACATGTGTGTGCAGAAGCACACGCCTCATGCACACGCATGCAGAAGGATGTGGGGTTTCTTCCTGTCACTCTTCCACCTTGCTGCCTTGACACAAGGCCTCTCACTGACCCAGAAGCAGTGAGCCCAGCAAGCCCCTTGTCTCCGGCTCTGCACCCCTCAGTGCTGGGGTTAAGGAATGCACAGCCACTCCTAGCTTCTACATGGATGTAAGGAGTAAAGTCAAGCCCTATGCTTGCACAGCAAGCACTCTCAGGCACGGAGACATCTCCCCCACCTCAGGCCTGTTCTTAACCAGAACTTCCTTCCGCATTCTCTCCACCCCGGAGATGTCTTTCTGACTCGGGAGGCACAGCCCTCAGCCTCCTCCAGTTGCCCAGACTTTGTCCACACTGTTCATTGCTGCCTTGGGTTTTAGCCACCTTTGCAGGCAGCAAAAGAGCATCGAGGTGGGTTCTGGAGGTCAAATCCTGGCACTGAAAATCAAAGGATCTTGGACAAGTTACCAGCTCCTCTCGAAGGCTCACTTCTCTAGAAAGAGAGAATAACCTCCCTTCCCTTCTGAATTTGCGAGACAAAATGGCGCCAGCACAGCATCTGGCACAGTTCCCACTGTGTGCCCAGCACCCATCCCACCGCTAACCCATGTTTTGACTCTTTCCCTAACATTCCCCTTCTGGCTGGCTGATGGAAAGAGGAAGTAGAGAGAAGATGGGGTGGCAACTTGGGTGGAGAAGGATAAGCAGGCACCCACCCAGCCTGGCCTAAATTCCAGAGTAATCAAGATGGCATCATCCAAACAGGTGGGGGGCAAACACGGCCAGGAGCCAGGCGGACATGTTGTGTCGTAGACTCCAGGACCACGGATGTTTGGCATCAGAAAACAAAACGGAAACTCTAACCAACCACTGTGGGAGGTGCCACCTGACAAGGGAGCCGACCAGACAAGCCTCTCATCTTTACAGAACAAAAGCTAAATGCTGCCACTTCCACTATGTAATTACTGGGATGACAGACAGGTAATGAACACTAACCACAGTGGGTAGGTCACGCGAGGCGACTCGGGTTTCCTGCCAGTGAGCACTTGTGAGCTAGAAGGAGGGGTGGGTAGCCAGGAGGCTTGTGCAAGAGGCATTCTAAAACTAGTGATGCTCAGAAAAGGCAATGTTTAGAAGACAATGACCAAATGGGCCAACCGCCAGACTTTCCCAGGAAACAAACACTGTAAAATACAGTTTGTGGACGCATTTTTACTGAGACATATCACCGACAGACCAGGTCTCAAAAATTGTCTGCCCTAAGACCCAGGCAACCAAAGAAATTTTATTTCTATGTGGTAGCTTTTAAATTTAAACTCCTTTTAGACACTGATTTGTAAAGTGAACAGAAGGAATTTTTAATGTTTTGTGAAACAAAGGGACATGATGCTTTTCTTGTCCTTAAATCCATATGTTAGTAAAGGCAAGTGTGGATTTATGAGTTCAGAGATGCTGATATAAGGCTGGGACACAGGTGGGTTTTGTTGTTGTTGTTGTTGTTGTTTTTTTGGTTGGTTGGTTGGTTTTGTTTTGTTTGTTTTCTTTTGGTTTTATCGAGGTAGGGCTTTGCTCTAGCCCAGGCTGACCTGGAATTCACTCTGTAGTCTCAGGGTGGCCTTGAATTGGGTAATCCTCCAACCTCTGCCTCCTAAGTGCTGGTTTTAAAGACAGGCAACACCACACCCAGCTGACACACAGGTTTTGGAAATCTAAATTGAAATGTCTTTTTCTTTGACTGCAGGGATAGGATTGGGAGACAGGGTCTCAGGTAGCTTAGGCCGGCCTCAAACTTGCTATGTAGGCAAAGCTGTGCTTGAACTCCTGATTCTCCTACTTCCAGCTCCCAAGTGCTGGGATTACAGGGATGTGCCACCAGGCCCTGGCTTGAAGTGCCATTCTGGGGCCTGGATGCCCCATTTGCGCACAGTCCCCAGCACTCCCTGACTTCTTTACATACCAGCCCTGCCTCCGGGATGCCACAGACTTTTGAGTTACATAAGATCTCCACTTTTCTCTCTAAGTATGCTTATGCCCCTGGCCAAAAGCAATGCAATGGAGATCCAAAAAACTTCCATCCAAAGATAGGCTCTGAGGTCATACACTGAAATGAGTACTTTCTGACACCAGACACGGCGATGGTCCCACAGATAAAAGATGCGATTGGCTGGGGAGATGGCTCAGTGAACAAAGCACTTAATGTTTAAACATGATCAAGATCAGATCCCCAGAACCCACGTCAATGCCAGGCATGGTGGTACGCTCCTGTAATCCAAGCCCTGGGAGGCAGAGGCAGAGAATCCCTGAAGTTCACTGGCTAGCTGGTCTACCCAAGTCTGTGAGCTCTAGAATCATTCAGCCAGAGACCTTGCCTTAAAGAAGGTGGAGGAAAATCAAGTAAGATGTCCAACATTGAACTCTGGCCTTCACACACACACACACACACACACACAGAGAGAGAGAGAGAGAGAGAGAGAGAGAGAGAGAGAGAGGAGAGATGAACAAGGATCCTGTCCTATAGGGCTTAAATATTGTTTTATGTTTCAATACCAAAATCCTCCAGGTTGAATATTCTCTGAAGAAGGTGTTTATTTGGCTCTGATTCTGGTGGCATGGCGTCCCGTGTGGTTGTGTCACAACACAGTGGAGAAGTAGAAAAGGAACTGGCCTGTGCAGACACAGCCATGCGTGTAGATGGCCTTGCTTCATAATAATCCAGTCACATGAGACCTGGTCCATTCTCATTGCACAGCGCTAATCCATTCCTGAGGGTGGTGTCCCCATGACCTCATCACCCCTCAGCAGGCCCCACCTCTCACAGGTTCTGCTACCTCAGTGTCACATGCTGGGGACTACCGAGCTTCCAGCACATTAGCCTCTGGAGAACAAACTGCATCCACACCACAGCAGATGCCAAAATCATAAAGGAACCAAAGGAAAGTGAGGAGTATCAAAAAGCAGACGAAGAACCAAGGTTCTAGAAAGAACGAACCATCCCTCAAAGGGAAAAGAGCCGCTAACATTTCCTGAGCTCTTAATATGAGCCAGAGTCCACTCTGAGCATTTTTCATGAATTATGCTCAGTTGGTATGAACTATGGGGGTGCAGGGGAACACAGAAAAGGTACTGCCTACCCCACAGCCATTCTGCAGCTGGGGCCTAGCAGAGCCAGCGCTGGGATCCATGCAGTCTGATCACACAAATGACATACTATTTACTAAGCCATGTGAACTTCTTGCAAATGTCCTGTAGGAACTCAAAATTTTTCTTTCTTGTTCCAAGCTTAGCAATCCAATTCTTGTGTAATAATTTTTTACTGAGGGAACTTTTAACCAAGAATAAAAGCATAACATATTAAACAGCAGGCCTATTTTTCAAACTAGTGAAAATTAATAAATCTGATGCTTTGACTTATAAATTGGCCCCTTGTGACCTAAAATAATAAGAATCAAGTCTTCAGACTGTGCTGGGAAGAATAAAGTATCTCTTGACAATATATTTATATTAAAGTTTGAAAAGCATTAACTACAAGGAATAAATGTGATACTATGACACATGTCTTTAAGCAGTGCCTACTCCGTTACCAAAAACACTCCTGAGTATATATAAATTTATTTAGTCATTCATACATTTAATATATATACACTAATATATCATATTTCATATTCATTAAGAATGCATAGAAAATATACATTTGAAAATAGTTTAAGAGGGCTTCCGGAATTAGTAAAAGGAGACTCAGGCTCAAAACAAGAGCACGCGGGAGGGCAGCAGAGCAGTTCGCCTGATCTTCCACTCTGGCCACCACAGAGTATGCCACAGGTAAGTGGATGGGGCACTACAAGGATGCACATGCACATGGATCACCACACACAAGCCAAAACTAGATTCTTTAAGAGACTGGGGCAGGCATTTCATTGTCCCAGTGGGTCATCTTATATACTTCCTAGGATGTCTATATCCTCCCTGGTTTTTTGGCATGTGTGTGATTTATGTGCATGTATGTATGTATGCCTGCTCATGTGTGTGTGTGGTGTGTGCATGTGGACGCCAGAGCTCAACACTGGGATCTTCCTCAGTTGCTCTCCACTGTCTTATTTGAGACAGTGTCTGCCGCTGAACCCAGAGCTCACTGATTAAGTTAGTCTAGCTATCCAACAAGCCCCACATACCCCTCCTGTCTCCACCACCCAAGTACTGGGATTGCAGGCGCACACCACCACACCAAGCTTTGCTGTGGGTGCTGGCTGAGGAATTGAACTCTGCTCCTCATACTTGCTCAGTAGCTAAGCCATCTATCGCCTTGTTCTACCCCTTTAAAATCTACCCACTGAGACCAAGGATCTTATCTTAAGACTGGACCACCTAACTCGGAGCAGTATCTTCCACTACATAAAACCTACACAAAGAAAAATTTATGCTTTTAAAGCAAACACTGTCCTTGTGGATGAAGCCTTCCAGAATGCACTAAAGTATGCATCTTGGGAAATTTCTGACCAGATCAAGCCTGTCATTATATGTCCCAGTTTGTGAATACCCTCTAATTATCTGATAAGCATGAACTAGATTTAGCTGTCTCACCTCTCAAGGCGAGGCAAGTGGAAGAGATTGGAAAAGCACCTGTCAACCACGTGACTGGCTCCTGGTCATTAACGCCTGGTGTAACAAAAAAGGTCCAGCTCCTCTCCCTCACCCGGGTCTTCCTCCCAAAGAGATGTGTCTTCCCAGAGGCAGTGTGCTAAACTCAACCATCTCTTCTCACCCAGTACTTGACGAAGCAGAACTTGAATCTGGCTACCTACCAGACATAATTCGGAGATTTGACATCTTTGCAAAGATGCTCATTTGAATCGCTGAGCTGCTATACCAGAAATTCAACTGCAGTGTGGCTGCCCTGCAGAAAGGAAGCTCTGGACCCATGGAGAAGCCACATGTAAGCCCTTGGGCCAGCAGATTTGTGAGTTCAGACACCTCCAGACCATTCTAGCGCCCATCCGCCAACTCACAGCTGACACCTCTTTCTAACTGAGCCCAGACTCCCTGAAATAGACAAACCTCTCCCACTGTGCCCTGTCTGAATTCCTCACCCAGACGCACAGTGAGCATAATGGAGTAGCTGTTTTATGCACTAAATCTTGAGGTGGTGTTTTTTTTTTTACACAGCAACAGTAACAGTTTCTGAGATTCTGAAGAGCATTCTGAGGTATCACAGAAAGATAACTTTTTGTTTCGTGTTCAGTGGCCTTATTTATTCTCTAACTCAAGGCAATTAGGCAGTCGTTGAAATGTATCATCAATGGGAACTCTGTCAACAAGAACATTTATGAAATCTCGGCACCCTTTCTAGCAAACAGCCAATTACTGTATTTGCAAAATAATGATGGCAATGGTCACTTCACTGCTGCCTGAAAAGCAAGTCTTTGGTTCTGCATCCTCTCATGAACACGCTGGCTCTGGGTGTCACTGGATTATTCCTCCTGCAGCTCTTTCCTCCTCTTCCCCACTGCTCAGGACAGGAGCCATACTGAGAAACTCTCTTTCCTTGCCCTTCAATTCAACCCATCACCAAGTCCTGAGTGACCTATCCCCCGATATGCCGGGAAGCAGTCTGTGAGTCACCCACTTGCCCTAGCAGATAGGAGAGCCCTGTGGGTGGGCCCCAGAGCACGGCAATCCAACCACTGCTACAGCCTGCCCTAGGCCTATGTTTTATTTTTGAATTACTATTTTGGCTCATATTTGACAATTTCACATATGTGTCTAATGCATTTTGAACCATATTTAGCCCTCATTACCTTCTCTTATCTCCCCTCCCACTCACTAATCCCCTTTCTACTTTCATGTCTGGGTTTTTTTCTGCTTTCTCTTCTGTGACTCATTGACTTGATTTAGAGTTGCTTGCATGAGCACGGGCGGGGATTTATTTACTGCCTCCCCCCATTCCCCCCCCCCCCGCCATAACCATTAACTGTCAATAGCTACTCTAGCAGGAATGGAACCTCGTAAGCCCCTTCCCCACCCGTGATGGAGCGGCGACTGGCGGCTGGCTCAATCCTGGGCAGGAAACCCACACAGCTGCTGTGAGTTCATGAGTATAAGAGCATTGTTGTGCCCTGACGTCAGCCTTCCACAGCACGCCTCCCCATCCTCCTGCTCTCAGCATTCCTTCCATCACCTCTTCAACACGGCTGTCCGAGTGGGTGATATGGTGACAGAGGTCTCCTGCTTAGGGATAAGCACATAACAGTCACTTATGCTCAGCACCTTCGCCAGTTACACATCTCTGCATTAACCTCTGCCCGCTGCAAAAAGAAACTTCTGTGACAGAGGCCGACAGCAGCACTCATCCGTAAATAGTTAGAGGACAGTTTGGCACCCTGTCCACTTAGCTTATTAACGGTAGTACGTCCCCCTCCAGGTAGGTTGGTACTTTCTGCCCCGATCCAGTGATGACATCCCCACTGGCCTCCCGGCTTCTGCTCCTCCACTCATGGTCTTTTCTTTACACAACATCCAAAGTGACTTTCAAAATATATACCAGAACCTTCTGCACTTAGAAGAAACCCAACTCCTCAGTTCCAACCTTTCCATCTTCCTTTTCTTTGTTTTTAATCTTTAAGATAGTTAAAATTATATTGAAAATCCTCTTACATGTGTAAAATTAATCAAATATTAAAGTAGTGACAAAATGAAATTCCTTCAGCTTTTAAGCCATACATACCATAACTGCTTCTGTGCATTAAAAGCTAGGCGATACAACTTTTACCTTCATGGCTCACCATCTGAAAGAATCTTCAATCCTTAGAATTATCATGTAATACACCTTTTTTTTTTAACATTTTTTTTATTGGATTCTATACTTACAGACAACAAACCATCCCCTATCTTCCCCTTCATAACTCTGCTCACCATCATATCCCCTCCCTCTCTCCATTAGTCTATTTTAATTTGATGTCATCATCTTTTTCTCTTATTATGAGGGTCTTGTGTGGGTATTGCTAGGCACTGCAAGGTCTTAGATATCGAGGCCAAATTCTGTCCGGACAGCTGTATGTAAGCCAACTTCCTTTTCTTTCCCATTTTCTCTCTCATCAGTCCCCAGCCACACTAGTCTTCCTTCAAACCCCAGAATTTCCAACTCCCCATCCTCCCATGTCCCTTGTTCCTGTCTTGTTTTGTTTGTGTGCTGCTGGGCAGGCCAGTCTAGACTCTTCCGGAGTCTCCTGGTTCTGCTTCCCACTGCTACAGGCGGGTTCGGATCACAGATGTGTGCGTCACTTTGCGTCCAGTTTCACATGGGTGCTGAGGCTCACACTCAGGTCAGCAGGCTTGCAGAGCAAGCAGCTCTAACTGTTGGGCCATCTCCCCAACTCTTGTTCATGTCTTTAGCTAGCCTGAAGTATTCCCCAAATCTTCTCAAGGCCCCCCCCCCATTTCTCATGGCCAGGCTCAGTGTAAACATCACTGCTCTGCTAGCTCAGAAAGGCCTTTCCTGAACCTCTACTCCAATGTTACAGCTAGTGTTGGCTCCTCCACAGCAATCTTCCCGTTTATAAGCACCACAGGATGCATGTGCTTAAACAGTTCACTGCCCAGCTCTCCACTATGCTACAGGCTCCTGAGGGCAGGACCCAAACCTGTGCTCAACACCAACACATCCACCCGGCACCTAGCGTGATGCCTGACAATAACAAGATCAATGTGTATACTTTGAATGAGTAAACTAACTTGTACACCATACGGCAATGAGCCTATATATATATCTTCCACCTAACCACAAGAATATCTGTCCTACTTCCTATTGGACCATAAGCCAGTAGTTCTCAACGTGTGGTCCCCAACCAGCAACTCCTGGACACTGAGAAGTGTACCCTTACGCACCATCTTGGACCTAACAGGTCAAGAGTTCTGAGGTGAAGGGCCAACAGTCTACACTTTAATAATCCCCCAGGATTCTGACACACACTCATGTTCAAGAACAATTGAGACTCATTTATAGCAGAATGTCTGTGGTTTAGGGAATAACCTTAGGTGTTGGGTAGAAGTTTATAAAGAAAACAAGAAGATCTTGGAAGTCAGATGCCTTTGAGTGAGGAACACTATGCTCAAGGATTAAACGGATGTCCTACGGACAGCAGTTTTCAGTCTTCCATATAGCAATGTATTTTGTAAATCACCAAAATATGAACAAATTTGCAGTGCAAGAGCTGTCCCAATTCCATCTGGCTGCAGAATGCCTTCTTCTCTCCCAAACGCTTGTCACACTTGTTCTGGACTCTGAGAAACACCCTTGGAAAATGCTGTCGTCATGTAGTTTTCCCTAGAGCAAACTTCAACACCATTCCAGTTCATTGTGCCTATAGCAAAGTTGAAGCTAATGTCTGAGTCACTGTGGCAACTGCTTTAAGCTTTCAGCATCTGCACCTCTTCTGATCTTTCTTAGACTTGAAAATAAATGCAAACTAAGGCACATCTTCATGCAAAGAGAATGCATGCGTGAGAAAATGAATCTGATCTTTGTGAAAGCCTGAGATATAAAGCAGTCTCCTGCGCTGCGTAGTTCCACTAACACAACACCAAAGAACCAGCTGTCCAGGCTCTGGAGAGCTTCTGTTTTCTTCCCCAGTGTTATTGGATGGGTGGAGATTTTCTGATGATGGGGTGGTAAACGGTGTAGGTGACCAAAAAATTATTGGTCCCAGCCGACAATCAGTAACCTTGAGAAGGCTGAGCCAGCTTTGAGATAGGAAGTTAAAATATTCATGCCAAACATCCCATGTTTACTTAATCAGGGCTAATGATTAGCTTCTTAATGAAATTTTACAAGCTCAGTTGAACAGAGAAAACATTTGCTTCTGTAAAAGCAAATAGGTCTGTTTGTATTGTAAGCAGACATCTGGGGCACAGAGGATGCCCCGCCTGCAGGAGAGCAGAGGCCAACTGTGCCAACTGTGCAGGGTTTCTGACCTTGCCACAAAGATGAGATGTCAGAGGGCAGGTGGCCAGGGCGGGGGGGGGGGGGGGGGGAGGAGGGCTGAGACCTACCAGCTTGGAAACTGGAGGATTTACACACATGGCGGCACAGTGACCTGGTGTGGAGCTGATGTGGCCCATGGTGATTCCAGAATATATATTTTGAAAGGCTTTGGTGCAGAGCTCACTGCCCTTGCTCTGAATTCAGGCAGGCTCTTCTCCCTCAGGTTGTCTGCTAAAATTCAGTGAGGATTATTTTTGCTTGTTTGTTTTGTTGTGTTTTGAGGCAGGGTCTCACTTGAGCCTAGGTAGGCCTACCTCAGCCTCCACAGAGTTGGAATTATAGGCATAAGTCACTATACCCAGCTTTAAAATTCAATAAAAATAAAACAAGAAATTCAGTAAGACAGGGGAGGAAGGATGAAAACAAAATATGGGGTGGTGAGGGAACCATTCTAGATAACACGAGCGTGGTAGATACATGTCACTATACATTTATGGACACCATAGACTGTAGAAGAGCAAGACTTTGGGTGGTAATGATGTGGCAGTTAGGGGCTCATTGATGCTAACAAATGTACCCCAAGGTGGGGGGTGTTGGTAGCAGGGGGTATGTGCATTTGTGGGAAGAAACACTGTATGGGAACATATATTAATTATATGTTAATTTCCACTTAATTTTTCTGCAAAACTAAAATGATCCTAACAAAAATAAAGTCTTCTTTTAGGACTTCAATAAAATAAATATATGAATAAAAATGAAGGTATTTAATCCTAATTAATGTAAGATTTAAAAGACATCAATTGTCCAAATGAGAAATTACTGTTATTACCATTGCTGACACTGTCATTCTGTGGCTTGAGGAAGGTGGATGGCGAGCTCTGTAGCCTTCTCCTCATCCTCACCACGCATTCCCCAACATTGTCCCCAAGGCAGCGATGGATACTCCAGGTATCCTGACCACACAGGGCAGCTGCCATGACATAACATTTCCCTTCTGCTGCAGCTCTGACATGTTACAGATCTGTGGGGCCATGGGGTTGGGAACCCTGCAGTTCACCTCACAGCCGTCCCTGACATGAGCCGGGAATGTTTCGCCACTACTGAAGCTCGGGTGCGTTACCTAGCTGGGGGGCTGGGGGGCGGGGAACCCTGCCTATTCACTTTGCAGCAGCCCGGGACGTGGGCCGGGAACATGGCAGAGGCTCCATTCGTTTCTGTTGGTTGAACAGAAATGAAATAGATCATTTAACTGCCAATATGTTTTAAATACTGTTCTTTCATACTTAAATTTAGTAAGGCACACAGAGAGCTGCTCATCAAGCTTATTAATTTGTAGGAAAAGGGTTTATTTTTAAATAGCTATATGGTGCTATCTGTAGAAACAAAATGTATTTCCACAGGCAAAATGTAATACAGGGTCAATGATGTGAATTTTCTAGACCAGAAAACTTTACATCTAGCCAAAGTCCTCTAAGTTTCTAAAAGTATGAGTGGTAAGATTTTCCTAAAAATATCCAATTGTACCTATATTTATATCAACAAAATATACAAAACCCTTCCTAAATAAAACTTTGTCCTCTAGCAAGTATGTTTTTAACAGGAAGCTCAGGAAGAAGGTATTTAAGGGCGTCCTAAAGATAACCCAGACACTGAGGATAGTCTGCACCTGTACTTGAAGTCATGTGGTTATGTCACAGAACAGCCAGACTTCTCTGACGTGCAGACTCCTTCCAAACGCCAGTTGTTCTTTACTGCCCAGGACTGAGAAAAGACCCATCAGGCTTTTCAGTACAAGAGAATGATGTGGCAAAATATATTATTTATTTCTAAGGAAATTCTACCTAAGGTTTCAAGAACAAAAATCATAATTCCTTGAAAATAAGTTAATTAAATGCATTCAATGGTGTTCAGTAAAATATACTCTATGAAAATACAATTCACAATGATTTTACTTTACAAAAGAGCACAGTCCTTACAAACATGCTTACATGGGCCCATTTGGACTTGTGTTTAAAGTTTTCAATTTTTTTTGTTGTTTGTTTTTTTCAAGATAGGGTCTCACTCTAGCCCAGGCTGACCTGGAATTCACTATGTAGCCTCAGGCTGGCTTCAAACTCACAGCAATCCTCCTACCTCTGCCTCCCTCCCAAGTGCTGGGATTAAAGATGTACGTCACCATGCCAAGCTAGTTTTCAAATTTTTAATTATGATAAAATACATTTTCTGTCTAAATCAGTCCCCCCACCCTCACTTTTAGGACTGGTATAATTGTTACCACATGTCAGATTCAGAAAGCCCAAGACAAAAGTTGATGTAGCTATGATTAAAAAGTTCTACCAAGAATGGGCTCACAGTGGGCTGGGAAGATATCTCAGCAGTTAAGGCCTGCCGGCCTGGGTTCAATTCTCCAGTACCCACGTGCACAAAGTATTGCATGCATCTGGAGTTCATTTGCAACAGCAAGAGGCCCTGGTCAGATATTTTGTTCCAGCAATGAGGAGGTAACTGATATACCACTCTTCTACCGTCCTCCTTCCTGATCGCTAGAATTTAGATGTTATGGCTAGAACTCTCCATGGCCATTCTGGACAGTGAGATGGATGCCATGTATCAAAGATGGCAGCATGCAGTGGTATCAAGACTGGGTCATGACAGCAGGAAAAACATGTCACTCTAGCCCAGGACAATTTCTCTCTGGACTTGTACTTAAACAAAGTTCTAGTTTATCAGAAATTACTAAATTCTAATAAAATAAATGTCCATTTTGCTGAAATCTACTATTTTAGTGTTTCATGATCCTAGCTCCTACCTTATCTATGTTCACTGTCTCCTATCCCTAAGTTTAATTTACAACAAGCTTATTAGCATACCCTGTATGTAGAACCAAGGCCAGAAGAGAACTGGTTAGCTTGGGAACATTCAGGAGCCAAGACATCTATCTCTGAGCCAAGCCCTTTTGCTCTACACTCAAGATTTCCATTTTAGTATGACTGCAGTAAGCACCAAGTGGAAATGGACAGGCTTGATTATGAAGGAGTTAAACCCAAACCTTCTGGGTATGCATGTCATGTTTGAACATGCAGTGCTGTTCCCCAGGAAGGCTTATGTACTGAAGGCTAGGTTCTCAGCTGTTGGTGCTATATATTGAGAGGTGGTAGGATCACGAGGGGCTGAACCTTCTCAATGGATTTGTCCATGGATGAGTTCAGAGCTGAATGTGGTGTTGGGAGCCGGACTCTCCCTCTCACCTTTTCTCTGAGTTAGCCAGACACACAAAAGTGAGGCAAGCAAAAGGTCACACATACGCTCAAGGTGGTGCAGGTGTCTGGGGTTCAAGTGCAGTGCTGAGGCCCTGACATGCTAGTTCTCTATCTCTCTTTCATTTAAAATAACACTGTAGCTTTAATGGTTTTCTTACTTTTGCTTACTTGTAAGTTCTTTGCTGACATATGCTTAGATTTCATCTCAAGATAAATTATATTACATTCACATATAGTCCTTGGAACTGGAGTATAAAACTAAAGTACATCAATATATTTAGGTCAAAACCTATTAGAGCAAATAATAAACATTAACTACATCACAAGATTATTTTTTATAAGTAGATGAATTAAAATAATCAACTTTGGGACAATTCAGCTGTAAAAAGACATGTAAAAAAAAAAACTAAGACAAAATTGAGCATGCAGTGTGTATTAGATGAGATTAAAGAATCCTGGCGGGCTGGAGAGATGGCTTAGCGGTTAAGCACTTGCCTGTGAAGCCTAAGGACCCTGGCTCAAGGCTTGATTCCCCAGGACCCAGGTTAGCCACCTGCACAAGGGGGTGCATGCATCTGGAGTTCGTTTACAGTGGCTGGAAGCCCTGGCATGCCGATTCTCTATCTCTCTCTGCCTCTTTCTCTGTCTGTTGCTCTTAAATAAATAAATAAAAATAAACCCCCCCAAAAAAATTTTTTAAAGAATCCTGGCTAATTTTATCTGATATAATAATGAGTGTATGAGGGGGTGAGGAGATGGCTCAGAGGATAGAATACTGTCTTTGCAACTCTGAATACCTTAGTTCAGACCCTACATAAAAGCTGGAAGTGGTGGCAGACTTCTATAGTCCCAGTACACCTATTGCAAGGAGGAAGAAAATGACAGAACTTTTCAGAAGGGAGTGGTGAATCGTGAGACCCTGCCTTAAATGAGGTGGAAGGCCGGGATAAAGCAAAAATGGTTCTCTGACCTCCACATACACCATGGCACACACATGCCATACTCACTCACATCAAATAAATAATGAGTTTTTAAAAACATTTTTATTTATTTATTTGACAGGAAGAAAGTGAAGGAGGGAGAGAGAGAATGGGCACACCAGGGCTCCAGCCACTGCAAATGAATTCCAGATGCATGCGCCCTCTTGTGCATCTGGCTAACGTGGGTCCTGGGGAATTGAACCTGGGTGCTTTGGCTTTGCATACACCTTAAATGCTAAGCCATCCCTCCAGCCTAAATAATGAATTTTTAAATGAGTGTGTATGTTCCTTCTAGTGGCACATTTTAAGGAGAAATAAGGATCATGGGTGTGGTGGTTTAAATATAAATGTCCCCCGTAACCCCAAGTGTTTAAGCCTGCTCAGTCTGCCGCAGGCGGAGCCCTGCTGGAGAAGGTGTGTCACTGGGGGCAGATGATGAATCTAGCCTACCGTGTGTTCAGAGCCTGCTCACACCTACTGTTCTCTCTGCTGAGGATGTGTGGTGCTGTGAGTCAGCTGCTTTTTCCACCCTGATGAGGCTTTCCCTGGAAATTGCAAGCCTGAAGTAAACACTTTCCTCCCATAAGCGGTGTCTGGTCTGGCGTTCTCTCCCAGCCAGGAGAAGCTAATGGGCTTGCCATGTGGGACTCACAAGTGTCATAATTGTAGTCCTTTACAGTTGGAAAATGGAGGACTCTTTAAACACCACCTACTCCAGACTGGGAAGTGGTGGTGGTGGGGGGGGTTCATTTTACATGCCAACTCCAACTTCACAATGCTGAAACAAACACTCGACCAGAAGCAGCTTGTGGGGGGAGAGGATTTATCTCAGGCTTATAGATTCCAGGGCAACCTTCATCATGATGGAAGAAGCTGGATTATTCCATCATACATCCATAGAAGAGAGAAAACAGGTAGTACTAGCAATCACAGGCTAACCCTCCACACACACCTTAGGCTGTACTCAAGGGACACATCTTTTCCAGCAGGGTTCTGCCTGCTGAAGACTAAGTAGGAAGTTTAATCTTAATCAGATATACCTGAGGTTCTAGGGGTATTTGCATTCGAACCACCACAGAGGCCGTCTATGCTACCATTAATTACCTTCAGAATCTCAGTTTGGGGGTCTTTCAGAGAGCTAACCTGGGGAGTCAACTCATTATTGCATTAGACATCTATGTCTTGCTTGCAGCCACCTGACACAATGACTAGTTCCAATTTAATGTGGCGGTGTTAATTTGAACTATTTGGAGCACTTCTGTCCTAAAGCTGAAAGCATCACCATTTCCTTGAACCACTCCTCCCATAGTTCCCCCCCACACACATCTTCACTACTCACCATGGAGAGGTGCCCATTTGTCTCTCCATCCTTTCTAGTGTGTGGTGCAGAAAGATCTCCATGATGTTGTGTTTCCACAACACAATCCTAAACTATATCTTCATTAAGTTCCAAATTTCATTTTCAGAGTCTCCATATGCTGAAATGTTAAATTCAGTAGCTATGCTCTATTTTGAGGTCAACTTGGTTAGCTGGATGGTGTTTTCTAAAACCCTCCTAGTGATCAGCTACCTCTGGGTCATTTAAATGGGTATCTCAGAGAGCACACAACTGCCTCACTCTTCCAGGCCCTGGCCCATCACTCGTAATAGAAACCACAACACAGTGCTTGTCCTGACTCTTCATAGACTCCCAAGTCAGTCTACACACTTTTTTTTTTTGGGGGGGGGGGGTTTCAAGGTAGGGTCTCGCTCTAGCCCAGGATGACCTGGAATTCACTATGGAGTTTCAGGGTGTCCTCAAACTCATGGCAATCCTCCTACCTCTGCTTCCTGAGTGCTGGGATTAAAGGTGTGTGCCACCATGCCCGGCTAGTCTACATACTTTTAACCTTACAAAGAGAACTCCCCATCTTACAACTGTAACCTGAAGGCCCCTAGTTAAGCCTGACCTTCCTCTGCTCAACAATTTGTCCTCACTGGGAGAAATTAAACATAGGCCACCATAAGGTTGACTCAACATAAGCAAGAACGTGGGATTAACTCTTTGACTCGTGGTGCGGCAAGCGCTGACCCAAGGGATTGGGCACAGGAGATGGGATGAGGTCATGACCAGGTCATCCAGCATATAGTTTCTCAGAAGAGATACACAGGTACAAAGAACTCAAAGAAAAGCCAAAAGTCATCAGAAGAGGTGTGGAAATTGAGAGAAGTTGGGCTCTTTCTGATCAGGGGAGTAGTAAGGGGGTCAGCAGAAAGGAAGTAAGAATTAGGGTAAATTAATAGAGGAAGGAAAGTAGTAGGTACAAAAAAGCAGAGGAGGCCAGGTGTGGTGGCGCTCGCCTTTAGTCCCAGCACTTGGGAGGCAGAGGTAGGAGAAGCACCATGAGTTCAAGGCCACCCTGAGACTCCATAGTGAATTCCAGGTCAGCCTGGGCTAGAGAGAGACTCTACCTCGAAAAATGAACTCCTCCCCCTAAAAATAACTAAAATAAAATAAAAGAGCAGAGGAGATTGGAATGTAAAGGGGATGAGAAAATAAAAAAGAGCCATTTCATTTAGATGAACAATCAGATTCATGAAAACTATGAATGAGGGGCTGGAAAGATTGCTCCATGGTTAAATGCACTTGCTTTCAAAGCCTGATAGCCTATGTTCGATACCTAAGTACCCACATAAAGCCAGAGCACATGGGTCTGGAGTGCATTGGCAGGAAGCCCTGGCTTCCCATACTTATACTGACCCTCTATCTGCCTCTTCCTCTGTCTCAAATAAATAAACAAAAAAATATGAATGAGAAATAAAGTTTGGTAAACTACAGAGAGGCTAATCTGTTTTGAGATTGTTTTCTGTGTCAGGGTCAGCCTAACCAAAGAGAATTTAACACCCAAAGGATTCATGGTTCATCAAAAGACATGGAGAGGTAGGAAACAAAGAAGAAAGGTGGGGGGAAGAAAACATACTCTAGGATAGAAAATCATAATTACGGAGCTGGGAATATAGCTCAGTAATAAAGCACATCCCCTGAATTCAAGCCCCAGCCCAAATTAAAGTAAGATAAAATAAAAGAATAAATGATGGTAAAAGAGAAAACAAGGGTCAAGAATGAAGGAAGACAAATTTGTCTTCCAAGTACCAGGTAGCCCACTATTCATTTCCCTTCTTTAACATATGTATTTGCTGTTAGCCTTTCTCTCTTTTGAAACACACTTCCAGGCTGAGAGCTCCAATTTTTAGGTGTCTTCTCTCTCTTTAATGCCTTTTATAAACATCCACTTTCCCTAAACCTCCTAAACATCCTAAGGGGAGAGGAAACATGAAACTTCAGTAATGTAGTAAGAGGTTTCAGGATCTGTGATTACCAAAGATTAGTTCAAAACCAAATGCGTAACGAATCCAAGGTGACTGTGGTCATGCTCGCTGTGTTGCATCGTGAGACTTCACTTGAGCCTTGGTTCTGAGTACTCTCTGCATCGCGTGTGCCACCATAGCATGCACCACCAACAACCGCTGCTGCGATGCCCCAGCTCAGATGCAAAGCCGTGGTGTGCTATGAAGCGCCGTGTTTTTACTGTACATACAAAGTTTTATGCTCTCAGAGAAACATAATTGTTCCATTGTTACAAAGACTTTAATATTTTCCTGCCAGCATTCCTCAACATGTAATTATGAACGTGTCTCTGGATGGTGTTAGAATCTTTGATTTTAGAATTTTGATTTGAAAGCTACATAAAGGCTGGAGAGATGACTCAGCAGTTACGAGCACTTCCTGGGCAAGCAGAGAACGTGAGGTGGCCTGAGAAACCCCTTAAATCCCCAGGACCCATATAAATAGCTGGGCATGACAACACCCATCTACAACCTCAGTCCTGTGGGGAGCAGAGACCCAAGAATCACCAGAGCTATGAAAGATGGCAAGCTTCAGGATCAGTAAGAGACTCTGGCTCAAATTACTATGGTGGAAGAGAGATGGAGCGGTACACCAGACGCTCTGATGCAGCCACCTCAGGCAAGCACGCCCTGCCACAGGCGAGTGCACGGAGCACGTGAACGGGCATATATATACACCAAACACACACATATGCACCCCGTCACACTGCATACGTACAAACAAAGAGACCTATAGAAAACGCACATGGCTGTTCATGTGACATTTCTCCCTTTGATGATTTGCTGAGCTGTATATTTGGGTACCTTTCTGTAAGTGTTGCAATAAACCTATATGGGAAAAAATAAATAAAAATCATGGAATTGCTGACTTGAGCTTCATAAAAATTGTTAAAGGAATTTAGGCCTGGGTTGGGATAGAATTTCCAATAATTTCTGAAAGGACCCTAACCATGCATCTTCCACTGCTGTATGTTTACGTGAAGGGGCATTTTCAGCATTAAGAATCATAAAACAAGGACACCAAATAACATTGAATAATGCGGAAGATGCTCTAAGATGTCATGCAGCATCAAAAATCAGCCGAAATTACATAAAAATAAACAGGTAAATTAATCTCATTAGCACACAAATTTCCTTTCAACTTTAATAAAGAGTAAAATTATATACATATATGTATGTATTCCAAAGAATTGTTTTAAACTAAGTTTTTTATTTTTACACCTATTTTACATACCTATATATACTTAGGGTTGAGTAAAAACTTCTCAAGAAAAAAAAAATCAAGGGAGTCCCAAGTGAAGGATTTAAGAAGCCCTGACCTGAACGACCTAATCTACCCAGCAGAAGAGTAGACCTGCCTGACCCCAAGGGGACAGCTCAGCTAAGCCAACACACCTAGAAAGAGTTGGATCCAATGATCTCCTGCAACACCGAGAGAAGGGGAGGAGAGAAGAAAAGGGAGCCTCAAGAAGTGTGAGCAAAACAACATGGAATATGGGCCCCCAAAGCCAGAAGATCAACCTAAGGAATCCAGGCTCTCCTTGTATTTGTTCACTGGGTCAGCCACCCCTGAACTTTCTGCCTTCTCTTCCTTCCCTGCAGTTACACGTCAGCTGAATACAAATACAAAGTGAATTCCTCCTCATCCCACAAGCCTCACAGTACTCATCACTGTACCAACCTCTCCCAACTAGCCTCCAAAGGGCCCTGGATCTTCCCTTTCAAAGATGCATCTCACAGCACTTGGGAGGCAAAGGTAGGAGGATCGCCATGAGATCGAGGCCACCCTGAGACTAAATAGTGCATTCCAGGTCAGCCTGGACCAGAGGGGGAAAAAAAGCATCTCAGTGTGATTTCTCACTTCTTGACTTTTCTTTCAGGCTCAGTGAGGAAAAGAGCTGTCTTCCCACAGCTGAATCCTGGGCACTTAGCAGAGGCACAATTAAGCAAGTAACTAACATGAACAAAACATCCCTCAGATAAGTAAGTGGGATCATTTAAATTCCCTGGAAACCTGCAAGATCAAAAACTGGTGTGGCCAAGATTGCTATGACTCAGAAAAGTCTGTGTCTTCTGACCTTGGGGCCACACAGCTGCACTGATATCCCCTGGAGTTGGGTATGACCATATGAAGAGGTCCCATGAATGGAAGGTGAACATGTGTGATATCCACCATTCAGAAAATGGCCATAAAAGCCCTCCATGCTTTTCCTCTGGGATCTATGTTCCCTTCTGTACAGGTTGACTGCAGAAAACCCCTTCAAGGACCTCAGAAGCCACTGTTCTCACCAGGTCCCCTGTGGAACAGAACTACTCTTCATATCTGTTCCTAGGAGAACTGAACTCTATAACATTCATCCATCAAATATCTACATGTTACACAGCATTTAGCCTACCTAATTCAGTGTTGTTGCTGGTTATAATTAAAGTTAAACTCTTTAACCTATACTAGCCAACAAACTGTTCATTGCCTTTCCAAGAAGAAATAAAGGCTATTCAGAGGCCAGTATACTCTCTTGGGGTGTGTATGAATTAAAGCTCTGTTTGCTTGTGACCATTAGGAAAAGGTAGTAACCTTGCCTTGGGCTTGCCTGGGCTTGGCGCACAGCCACCGAAGTACACTGGGGGAATTCTCATGATGTCAGAACGAGACGGTGAGCTTGCCTGGGTGCATGGCCTCCTCTCAGAAGTATAGGTCACACCCCACAGGTCCTGGACAAATGCCCATTGCAAGTAGTCTGTCCCTGGCATCTTCTGTGCTTACCTTGCAAGAAATGTCAAAAGGCATTGTCCTGTTACTTTCAGTGCCAGCTGGGAAGAGGCTGCCACGCCAATCCGCACTGGCGCGGAACGATGGTGGTGCGAAAGGCCTGCCTTCTCCACCGAATGCCCAACCAACCAGAGCCACCAACAGGTTATGGCTCCAGGACAGAGATCTGCTTATGCCAAACATGCACTTGACTCTCCTGTTGTTTCTGCTGAACACTAAAGACTTGAAAGAGGACTCTTCCCCCTGAAGGACTTCCATATGGTGACAATCAACTCACATTAAAAGAATTAGTGCATGGGGCTGGAGAGATGGCTTAGTGGTTAAGCACTTGCTCATGAAGCCTAAGGACCCCAGTTGGAGGCTCAATTCTCCAGGACCCACATAAGCCAGATGCACAAGGGGGCACATGTGTCTGGAGTTTGTTTGCATGGCTTGGAGGCTCTGGTGCACCCATTCTCTCTCTACCTATCTACCTCTTTCTCTGTCTGTCGTTCTCAAATAAATAGGCCCCCCAAAAATTTTTTTTAAGAGAATTAGTACAATGTACTACACATAATTGCTTGTTCCACTTCACTCTAGGAAACCATTGAAAGGATAAATCATTGACTAATGCTTTTGACCTTTCTTTATTACAGCTTAGCTTGTTTGTTTGGAAACTTTCCAGATACAGTGATTATTAACCTTTTGGGGGAGGGGCACAGAGGAGGGAAAGGATGTTACCAATATGTGATGTTTCCATAAAAATATGTCCATATCTAATAATAAAAATAAATTTAAAAAGAAGCCAAACTAAGTTAGAATAGGTCAAACTTTGTTTGCACAGTGATGGGATCTAGCCCAGGCTGTGCATATGCTGAGCAAACATTCTTCCACACTTTTGGTTTTGATATTTTGGCAGTTGTACTTCAATATAATAAGTTTCCTTTATAACTATAGCATTTTATTGCACAAACTTAAAAGCAGCATTCAAGAAGCAGTCCAGGGCTAGAGAGATGGCTTAGCAGTTAAGGCTCTTGCCTGTAAAGCCGAAGGACTCATGTTCAACTCTCCAGTTCCCAGGTAAGGTCCCACATAAGCCAGATGCACAATGTGATGCAAGCAAGCAGGGTTGCACATGTGCACAAGATGCGCGGAGGCCCTGGCAAGCCAATTCTCTCTTTTGCTCTCTCTGAGATTTAAAAAAAAAAAGGAAAAAGGGGCAGTCCAAAGCTCTCACTATTTATTTAATAGATCCACAGACCAGAAAATTCCAGGAGTCCTTGCCTGCACCTTGTGAGTAGATCCTAAACAACAAAACCCCATCATCTCTTACCAGTGCGTTCACATCTTCCGTCTTGTGGATGAGCATGCGTATCTCCTCTGGATCTCCACTGAAGATTGCTTGGACCAGTGGTGGCTGCAAACACAAGAGGATGAGAATTAGGTACACAGTTAATACATTTGATTGCATTCACATGCAGACGGTGAGAATGGAGTTTTTCCCTGGAAGTTTATTCAAAACTTAACAACAGTCAGGCAAAATCAATAAATAAATAAGACTCAGATCTACATTTACTAGAGGTCTAGTAGGGGAGATATTTATATACAGAAGTAATACAACCTGGACATCATAGACAGACATGGTCACCTAGGGCTATGAACTAAAGTGAATGTAACATGAGAATTCTCATAGTCGAAGTTGTTCTTGATAGGCCTTTAGACTCCCTGCCAAGGAAACTACCACATATGGGGGCTCTGTAGTCAGTTCCTGTGTTGGACCAACTGTTTTATTTTCCCCAGCACCAAAATTCATATGTTAAAGCTAAATTCCCAATGTAACTATTTAGAGATGAGGCCTTTAAGGAGGTACTCAAGGTAAAAAAATGTCTAAGGGTAGAATCCTAATCTAATGAGACTAATGTCCTTATAGAAAAAGAGGAGACTCCAGAACCCTCAAGCTCCTTCTCAGCACAGAGATAGAAGAGGGATGTCCCCATCTATATGTTAAGATTCAGCCTCCACAACCATGAGAAAATAAATGTCTCCAGTTTAAGACCCAGCCTGTGGTCTTTTGTTATGGAGGCCCAATGAGGTAAAGACCCTGCAATTTCTCCACTTCTTATTGACAATGTTCTTTAATATCCTCAAACAATTCCATTCCTAAAGGACATTAATGGCTAGGTTTCTGACCACCCAAACACTTCTCTGCCAATGTCTGAAAATCTCTTGCAACCCCTCCTAAACACTTTCCATAGCTTCAGCCAAATGGCACTGACTGCTTTAACATAAATACATCCAGTGTTGGCTTAAGGTACGAGATAGAATGGCCACTTAGGGACTGTTTCTGAGCTCTTACTGAACCCACCAACATGAAGAAGATCACATAGCAGAAGGGTCCATAAAGTATGATGGAAACACAGCTCAAAGAACAATGAGCTGGGGCAAGAGGAGGGTGAAGAGGACGGATCCCAAGAGCTTGGTGGAAGGTGCCTTATGAATGAGCATGTGTTTGCAGATAGGAAGGAAAGGCATCTCTGGCAGAGGAGCAAGATATGCAATGGTATGAACATGTATAGAACCCAGTATCAATCTAGCAAGTAACACGTAGGCTAATTGTGGGAAAGGGGGCGCTCAGGGGCTGGTGAGGGGACTGCCCTCTGTGGTCAAGGTTCCTATTCTCAGCTAGCTCACCCACTTTCAGGCACATGCTGGGACCATTTCCCATGTGGAATCTGGAGGCAAGCATGATCATTGCCTCTTGTGGGTTTAGGATTAGAAGCAAATGGCACAATAGATGAGAAAATTTTCTGTGACTATTCAGCCCTACACAAGTTTAAGTGATGTTTTCATTAAGAAATTTCTAATGATACTAATATGGAATACTCAACCTTTTCCCCCAACCTTCAATATCCTTGGCAACTGCATATTATGCATTTACTCATAATGTGCGGAAATATTTTAGTCCTAATAAGCAATTACATGTTGGCAGTTACCCAAATTTGTCTCACCCTAAGAATCACGCAAGATGCTTATTAAAACAATATTCCTAAATCTCTTTCCTGAGGTGGCTGTTAATCTTGATCTTTAATGAGTCCTCCTCTAATTCTTAGGCACTAGCAGAAAATATTATTCTCCAGTGAAACCTCTGGTTTCATTTCTTTCCACCCTTCAGTTTTCTCTACTGGGAAATCTGAGTCCTTATTTTTCCCCTCAAACCTTTTGTCTTTTTTCTTAACCTTCCTATTGTCTTTCTTAAAGGCTTGCTTTTTGTTTTTTGTGGTTTTTTTTTTTTTTTTTTTTTTTTTTTGAGACAGGGTCTCAACTTTGTAGTCCAGGTTAACCTGGAACTCACTATGTAACCCAGGCTGACCTCAAAATTGGTAGCAATTTGTCTACCTCAGCCTCCCTCATGCTGGGATTACATATGTGACATAGCAGACCCAGCTTTCTAACGGCTTTTGATGATGTGTATTGTTAAGTTTGGAGTTTGAATTGAAATATTATTTTTATTGATTTACAAGCAGAGAGGGAGATAGTACAGAGACAAACAGAGAGAATAGGCACACCAGGGCCTCTAGCCACACCGCAAATGAACTCCAGATGCATGTGCCACTTTGTGCATCTGGCTTTACATGGGCACTGGGGAATCAAACCAGGGTCCTTAGACTTTGCAGGCAAGTGCCCTAATTGATGAGCTACCTGTCTTACCAGCCCAAATGTATTATCAGTATAGCAAGAGTCCTTGGGAAAGCACTGCATCAAGTATGTCAGATTGGGACTGTAGGGATGGCTTAGCAGTTAGGTACACTTCCTGTGGAAACATGAGAGCCTGAGGGGACCTGAGACTGCCCAAGTTCAAACCTCCAGGTCCAGCAGGAGGGAGGCAGAGGGTAGGAGAACGGCCATGAGTTCGAGGTCACCCTGAGACTCCATAGTGAATTTCAGGTCAGCCTGGGCCAGAGTGAGAACCTACCTCAGAAAAAAAAAAATCTGGGTGTGGCCACATGCATCTGTAACCTCAGTGCCACAGAAGAGCATAGACTGAAGAATCTGGAGCCTCACAAGCTCCAGAATTAGTAAAAAGGAGACCCTGGGAACTGAAGACATGGCTTAGTGGATAAGGCACCTTACCTGCAAAGCCAAAGAAAGGACCCAGGTTCAATTCCTCAGGATCCATGTAAGCCAGATACACAAGGTGGCACATGCGTCCAGAGTTCCTTTGCAGTGGCTGAAGTCCCTGGCATACCCATTCTCTCTCTCTCTCCATATATACATATATATACATATATATACATATATATATATGTATGTGTATATATATATATATGTGTGTGTATGTATGTATGTATGTATGTATGTATCAAATAAAAAATTTTAAATAGGAGACCCTAGCTTAAAACAAGATCAGGCAAAAGAACAATGGAGAGGTTCACTGGATGCTCCACAGTGGAGTGGATGGGGTACCACAAGTGCATACATCACAAACACAAGCAAAATGTGCGTGTGTGTGTGTGTGTGTGTGTGTGTGTGTGTGTTCAGTTGCCAAGAACCTGTCGATGGCTCTTCCTTCTGTTCATGAAAGCTTCCAGAAAATGGCCAGACATATTTCATTTTTTACCAAAAAAAAATTTTTTTCCCTTCAATTTTACTATGTGCCAAACGCTTGCGGTGTGCCAAAGTATTCAGATAAAACCTTAAAAGATGCCTTGGAAAGAAGACAAGCTTTCCCTTGCTTCAGTCGTAGCTGGTGAGTCTGCCTCAGGACCAGGCACCCGCTCCTCCCACAAGCTTGCTGACCACCTTAGCCAAGCCTGTGCTGGAGTCGCATTAACTTTCTCCGTTGAGCTCTCTGCTGTGCTCTTAGCAAAGCATGCCCGGGTGCATTTCTGCCTTTTTGAACCTTAAGGGAGAAAAAAAAAAATCACAGCATTTCTGTAGAGGCTGAGTCTGACGGGATTTTCGGGTTAAATCGATAGCAGTCAGTCAACAGTTGAGAAGTTCACATTCTGAGGTGCACGCCTGCTAATGCACCCTGGCTCATCCCTGTGAAGGATCTCTGTGAAGTACACGCAGCCTGTCGTCACTCTTGAGCACAAGGAATGTGGACAGGTCCTCTGTGGTACTCACTAAGCCATCTTGCTCCTCAAGAAAGGCGAGCATTCCAAGCAATGGCTGGAATGTCCCAAGGAGAAGCACCCTGGAACCACTGCCAGGGAAGGACACCAGCACAGTCCCTAGGCGCAGAGGTGCGTGGAGCTTCCCGAAGCCCTGCGGCTTTGTAACACTGTCAGACACAGACTTCCCAATACCCACTGAGCCCCTGCACCTCCTCCAAGGCTGCAGCCGCCTACACACACTCACATACTCACAACCGGCTATACATGCACCTACACGTAAATGTGTAAGCATCCAGACGCCTCCCGCTGTCTTTGAAAGTATCTCTTCTCGAGCTGGAGATATGGCTTAGCGGTTAAGCACTTGCCTGTGAAGCCTAAAGACCCCGGTTCAAGGCTCGATTCCCCAGGACCCATGTTAGCCAGATGCACAAGAGGGCGCACGCGTCTGGAGTTCGTTTGCAGTGGCTGGAAGCCCTGGTGCGCCCATTCTCTCTGTCTACCTGCCTATTTCTCTCTCTCTCTCTTTCTCATAAATAAAAAATATAAAAAATAAAAGTATCTCTTCTCCACAACCTGGAGCCTTGTGAGACCCACATCTCCAGCTCAGTGATGCCCTAAAGCTGCCCCAACACCACTGTCCCTACAAGTGTGAATCTAAACTCCCAAGACTCCAACCCATCACTTCACAGACACCCGGTGTGCGTGAATGAAAGCTGAGTGTGTGTGGTGCGACTCTTGAGCAGGCAACACTCTTTCTAATATTATGGGTCTTCCCTCTTCCCTCACCTCCCCTCCCAGCCTCTTTCCCTTCTCCCGAACGAACAATTGAGCATTTCCTTTTGTTGAGATTTTAATCTGATTCCACTGTATGCTTTTTTCCTCCTGGTAAACACAAACCTAAGAATAAACATCTGGGAAAAGGTATTTCTAAATACTGTCTATGTTGCATGGCTTTAAGAAAGGAGGTTAGGAGCTGGAGAGGTGGCTTAGTAGTTAAGTGCTTGCCTGTGAAGCCTAAGGACCCTGGTTCGAGGCTCATTTCCCCAGGACCCACATTAGCCAGATGCACAAGGGGGTGCACGCATCTGGAGTTCGCTTGCGGTGGCTGGAGGCCCTGGCGCACCCATTCTCTCCCTCTCCCTCTCTCTCTCTCTCTCCCTCTCCCCCTTTCTCTCTGTCTGTCACTCTCAAATAAATAAATAAAAATAAACGGAAATAATTTTAAAAAGGAACAGAGGTTATTCTAATGACAAGATTGTTCTTTGGGAGTATCCGGGAATGACAGTCCATGCCCCATTCATTTGGCAGCCAGTATAACTGTTGCAGCTTTTGCCTTACCCGTGTCAACACTGAAAAGCCCAGGCTCACCTGCACAAGGGTTGTCCCAAGCCCGGCCACGTGCCTGATCACAGTTTTGCTTTCCAGGGGTTACAGTCAAGCGCACTTCAGAAACATCAAACAGGAAACTCCAAAAACTAAACAACTCATAAGTTTTAAATTATGCACCATTCTAAAAAAAAACACCAAGAACCCTGTGCCATTTGCTGCATCCTACCTAGAATGTGACTCACAGCTGCCCAGTGTATCCACAATGAATAGGATACGCTACCTGCCCAGAAGTCCTTAATACCATCCCAGCATACAAATAAGCTGTCACCGTTCTCCAGTCCTTGTGTTCAAGTGTCCCTTAATTAATGACCCCAAAGCACCAGAATACTGGGGGTGGCAAATTTATTATTTTATAGTTGCTTGATTTCATCATTACTTATTATGTTAATCCTTGCCATGTCTAATCTATAAACTAAATGTTATAACAGGCATGTACATATGTATGATTAGAGAAATATAAATAGTGTATATAAATACACACACACACGGGGGGGAGGGTGGTATCTATTTGGGTGTCAAGCACTCATTGGGCTTCTTGAAATGTGTCCCCTACAGAAAAGAAGGAAATTCTGTATTTCTATTTGAAGTTTCATACATTCCAGCACTCGTCTAGACACATAAGAGTTTTGTGTATAACAGAACACAAAGGTCAGTAACACAAAATTCTAACAGTGGTGAGGGCAGAATAGCAGGAGGATCTTGAGAGAGGCAGCAGTGATGTCAGAACACTGTGCTTGGGTGGAAGCTGGCGTGCTGGGAAGACCCGCGGGCTCGGGTTAGATGCAGAAAGCAGGTGATGGTTCCCGGGCTCCGGGTAACAACAGCATGGCTGGGCAGGGCGGGGCGGGGGGGGGGGGTATATTTGGATGAGACTTGTCCTTGTCATTCAATCGCACCAACTTCATCCCTTCTATCTTTCCTGAGCATGGGAACAGCCACTTCTAGAGGTGACTCTCTGCCAGGTTAATGACATTTGGCCTTTAAAGACAGAAAAGAGCAGAAAGGCTCTTAATGTTTGGCAGCCATTATGAATTCTTAGACAACCTGGCTGGATGAGAAAGTGAAATCACCTCAGCAGAAATTCACTTTCTCTACACACAGCCTTTCAGCCCATCGATGTAATATTTCTCATTTTTATTCTCAATCTTTGAAAGTAAGCTTTGAAAAAAATGCTGGGTTCCCAGAAACAAGACACTAAATCAAATGTGAGCTAGTGATGCATTATTCTCCAACTCCAAAGTCGAGTCACAAATCCACTAGGGGGAGCAAGCTGGTAATTTGTCATCTTGGATAGATGTTCAGGGTGTGTAATTAAGGGAAATAAGGTAGTTAAAGGATACATTAAAGCTTGCAAGAAAGTTCTGTGTAATAAGGACACATAAACACCATGTACACACACACACGCACACACACACACAAAGAAAAGAAATAAATCAAACAAAAAACTTTTCTATTGAGTCTTAATAACAAAGCCATCTAAATAAATTCCAGATATTAAAATATCCTTTTCATCATTTGAAAAACACAATTTAGTTATTCCCTCAATTCCATTAAAAATACACTAGTAGTGACATCAGACATTTAAGGATAAAGTCCAAGGGCTAGAGGTATAACGGTTTTCCTGGCATTCATAAGGCCCTGTGTTCAATCACAGCAACTGAACAAAAAAGCTGGCAATACCAAACTCGAAGCTGAGGATATCGCTCTTTGGTAGAGTGCTCACCTATTATGCACGAGGCTCTGGGGTCAATCCCCAGTGCCAGGGCTGGGCAGAGGGGGCACATTATACGTTCTACAGTACCCAGCAATTTGATTTTTACTGAAACCCTTGCACAGCACACTCTGTCTTCCCCTTTGCCAGCCCTACGTTCTTTATTATGAATCAGGTTTTGGATGACGAGCAGAGAGACAGGGCTGCCCCTGAGCCCAAGAGCTACAGTCGGGGTAATAAATCCGGAAGCATCCAGAAGGTGTCCCAGTGTGGCGTCCCACATTCCCAGTACGCTGCTTGTCTCTTCCTGTTCAGATTGGGTATTTAAGACTCCAAATCCAAAAGAAAACATCTTGCACTTAGAGTGGATGCTGGAATTAATCAATAGTCAAAAGAGGGGAAATGATATTGCTAAACATCTGTCCATTCTTGAGCATTCTGAGTACAGAGCATCGTTAAGGCAGAGTGCGAACATGTTATTAGTAGCTAATGGCTGAGGCAGCAGTAATCTGGCTATATGAAACCATCAGCTTATGTGACCAAGCTGAAACACTTCATTAGGTAACAACTGGTTTTTGTATGAGGCAGAGCTTGCATTTTTTTTGCAAAGGGATAATAAAATCTTGTTCGAGTCACCAAATTTAATGAACAAAACTTGCTGGCTCTGTTCACTGGGCCCTGCCCTGTGATCTGCTGCAAGGGTGCCATTAAGTGCTTCCTAACCATAGATCACTCTTTACTTGGGGAGAAGTCCCCCCATCACAGAAAGATAATGATGATCATAAAACCAAAACAGTTTCCCTTAAGTACCATAAGAACTACACAAAATGCACTGAGTCCTCATAAACATTTTTTCTAAATTATGGAGTGAGACAGGATGGCATGTTTGAAAATGTCTCTTAGCCAGGCATAATGCTCACACCTATAATCCCAGCTCTTGGGAGGCTAAAGCAGTAGGAACATGACTTTGAAGCCAGAGCAAAAAAATAATAACAAGATCCTGTCTCAAAACAAAATAAATAAATAGAGGAGAAAATGTCTCTTACAGGCTATGCTGCAGAGTAAATGTTTATGTTTCTATTTAGTAACAAAAACAAGACAAAAAATATAAAATTACAAGTAACAGTTATACTTTCTCTCCAAATAGCTGCTTGTTGATTACATACTTAAATAGGATGAAAATGGAATTTATTTAATCAGAAAATGGATAAAATTAATGGATTACCTAAGCTTTTCCAAAATGAGAATAACACATAGGCAGTGACTCCGGAGCAGTTCTTTACGGACCCCAGTTTGGGGATCATTCACACCCTCGCCTGCTCCCCCCTTTTCTGAACTCCTCCACGGCTATTTCTCTGCCCTCACCTAAGGACAGCTAGCCCTACCATAAAACGAAGCCCGGCTCTGTTGATTTTGCTACTAGCTACTCACAAACATAAAAGGAGGCGGCTAGGCAAGAGGAAACCATGAAGCAACAGTGCAAGTTAATTTGAAATCTGTGGGGCAATACTGATTTCTGCTGACCTGTGCTCGCTTTCTCGCTCTCGCTCTCTCACTCGCTCGCTCACTCGCTCTCTCGCTCTCTCTCTCTCTTTGCTGCTGCACTATCTAGACCTGTGTTCTGGGGTTACAGGTATGAGCCATCATGCTCAGCTCAACATATTCCCTATGAAGTAATATTAAATACCTTATGGCCTACCACTGCGGATGTAATCTCTCTCATGTGTGTATATTTACATTATATGGTAGCTATAAATAGTATATATTTCTGACAGAGTCTAATTTTAGAAACCTAACAATAAAACAATTTTGCTGAAAGTCAGAAAACCAAGGGCCACAAGCTCTCACAGTATGAGGTCTCTGTGTGCATTTGTACCACCAGAAAGATGGAGACGATGGGAACTGAGCTAACTTGTGACTACATCTCTCATGTAGGAGAATGACAGGTGATAGGGTTAGAATAAGAAGTAGCTAGCCTGGAGGAACAACATGCCAGCCTAAGGAGCTCGAAGCTAATCTGTGAACAAACAGGAGCTGGGGTCTTGAGCAAGAGAAAGGAGTGGCGCTTCTGCAATCTGGCCAGTGTTCACTGTGCACAGAAGGAAGAGACAATGGAGTTAAGGACCCACTGGGAAGCCAAGCCATCCAGGTAGGAACTTTCTGATCTTCCTTTGTCTTGGGATCCCCATGTGGTACTTACAGGGATGCAGTACAAACAGCAGATACTGTTTTCAGTGCTTTGATGCCCGCCCTACTCCTGGATGCAAGTTTGGCTTAGCATCTTGGCCATTTTCTTTCACTGCTTATACACATCTCACGCAGAGCTCCAGCCCTGAGACAGTAAAGTTTCCAGGTGAAATTTCGTTTAACTTCCTTTACTTCTGGAACGTCTCCACTTTCTCCCACAGAGCCTCTGCACATGGAAGCTCTGTTTTGTCAGATTTGTCACTTGATCACTGAATTGAAATCATAACATTACAAAAATAGGCCACATCCATAAAAAAAAGAAGCAAAGCAAAACAAGACAGATGTACTTTGCCAAGTGTCATATTTTTATGGGAATCTGATGCCAACTACTCACATTTTTTTTTTGCACTCCACCTAGTTTCAAATGGCTGGAAATCAAATCTAAACTTTAGCTAAGTTCATTAAATAGTGTTGGGGAGTGAACTTTTATAGAAAGCTAATTTATGCAAGAACACAATGAGCCCAAGAGGCTAGTCTATTCAGAATATTTACATCGGCATAATCTTAGTGAAGCAAAAAGGAGCAATGATATATGTATACTCTTTTAAGTTTCCTGTTTGGAAAATTTGTTATAGAGGCTTTATTTCCTTTCTTTGTCTCGCTTCCATCCTTATATCCTTAAGGCAATTGCATCTGATAGCATATCCAACTCATGCTATTTTAAATATGAACATGATTTAATAATGTTAATCAATGCAAGCATTTAAGGGATCTTTGTGGGGGGGGGGAGGCATATGCAGGTTGTCAAACTGCCTTTTAAATATTTATACCCATAGACCTGTTCCTCTCAGCCTCGGTCACAAAAGTTTCTTGGGGCAGTAGACTGCAGTTAGTACAGAGATGCACCCCTGACCAAAGTGTTGAGAAAAGCGCTGATTGTGTGCTCTGCCTCTTGTGTGTACATTTAATTCACCCCCTTCAGACAGAGGGGAAAGAAGAGTGGAAGATGGGGAAAGTAGGGAATGAAATAATTTTGTCTTCTGGACACAACATGGTTATTACATACATGAACTCACAGCAGCTGTGGTTTCCTGCGTGAGACAGCCTGTCAACATTCCACTGTGGATTCAGAGACTTAAGAAAGACCCCACTCCTCCCAGAAGAGCTATTGTCTGTTAATGGTTGCTGGGGGAGATGGAGGCATGCTCTTCCCTTGGTGTAATCACTAGTCAGTTGCCTATGGCCACCTATCCATGCTCACACAAGAAGGTCTAATTTAACTCAGGGGGTCAAAAAAGAAAAGAAAGTAAGAAGTGGATTAGATGAAGCTGGGCATAGTGGCACACGCCTTTAATCCCAGTACTTGGGAGGCAGAGGCAGGGGTGTTGCCATGAGTTTGAGGCTACCCTGAGACTACATAGTGAATTCTAGGTCAGCCTGAGCTAGAGTAAGACCCTAAAAAATAAAGTGGATTAGTTGAGAAGAAGAGTTTTAGGAGGGGGTGGAATAAGATGTCAAATAGAGGGTAAATATAGTCAAATATATACATGTATGAAATTGTTAAAAATAAAAATTTTTTTAAATCATCCAAGGGCTGGAGAGATGGCTTAGCGGTTAAGAGCTTGCCTGTGAAGCCTAAGGACCCTGGTTGGAGGCTCCAGGCTCCATTCCCCAGGACCCACGTAAGCCAGATGCATGAGGGGGCACATGCATCTGGAGTTCATTTGCAGTGGCTGGAGACCCTGGCATGTCCATTCTCTCTCTCTCCCCATCCCCCCCCTCTCTGCCTGTCACTCTCAAATAAACAAATAAAAATAAACAAAATTTTTTTAAAATCATCCAACTAGCCATGGTGGCACACACCTTTAATCCCAGCACTTGGGAGGCAGAGGTAGGAGGACTACTGTGAGTTCAAGGCCACCCTGAGAATACATAGTGAATTCCAGGTCAGAGCTAGATTGAAACTGCCTCAGAAAAACAAAAAACAAAAACAAACAAAAAAAAATCATCCAGCACAAAGAAGATTTAGGGTTACAGGCATACATAGCATAATTTGTTTGCTCAGATACAGAAAGTACTTTTCAGTTGTTGGATACAAAATGTGCTTTTTTATTCAAAATATTCCTTTTGAGCCCTGGTGGCACAAACCTTTAATCCCAGTACTCAGGAGACAGAGGTAGGATGACTGCTGTGAGTTCAAGGCCACCCTGAGACTACATAGTGAATTCCAGGTCAGCCTGGGATACGGTGAGACTCTATCTCAAAATTTTGCCTTTTTATTAATACCTAATAGGTACATTCCTTACCACAAAATTGGCAATAAAAAGGGTATTCCTTTAACAAGTAGTCTTATGGATGGACAGATGGATTAGTGGTTAAGGTGCTTGCTTACAAAGCATAAGGAGTCAGTTCCCATGTAAATCAGCTGCACAAGGTGGCACATTCATCTGCAGTTCTTTTGCAGCGGCTGGAGGCTCTGGCATGCCTATTCTCTCTCTCTCTCCCTCTATTTTCCTCTTCCTCTCTCTATTTCTCAAATAAATTAATAAAAATACAATATTAAAAACATAAAAATAGCTGGGTGTGGTGGCTCATGCCTTTAATCCCAGCACTTGGGAGGCAGAGGTAGGAGGATCACTGAGGATCACTGAGAGTTCGAGGCCACCCTGAGATGACATAGTGAGTTCCAGGTCAGCCTGGACTAGCGTGAGACCCTACCTTGAAAAAAAACAACATAAAAATAAAATATTAAAAAACAAATATAAAGTATGGCATAAAATGACCAATTGTTATGGCAAAATTTTGTCATGGTATTAAATAATTACAATTTTGGCAATCTCAGATGTTAGAAGATAAATAAAGCAACTCAAGTTTGCTTTATAAGCAAGTAGATCACCATGTAGACATGAGAGATATTCATTAAGATGGTGGCAATCTCTTGCTGCATTTGAGGTACGTACAGTTCCACAGAAGAGGTTCATGTACTAATGTCATATGAAGTCACTCATGACTCACGCAAACTCCAAGATGAGTTTGTCTCAAATTTATTACAGTATGGATTCATTCAAAACATTAGCAAATTAATTTTTACACAACCAACTGTCCAAAGCTTATGACAATTTTCTCTCAAGCCCTCCTCTCCTCCTTTTCTATAGATTTTCTTCTTTGAATTCCACATGCATTTATGGGAGGGAGATAGCAGTTCACCTCACACTGCATCTCCAGAGGTCAGAGACGAGGGATGTGTCGTCCAAACTGGTGTCACCTTCCTTGGTATTCCAACCACTCTCAAATCTATATCCATGAGTTGCCCAGAGCATGGACCTATCCTTGCCTGCATTGAGTACAGGGTCTCCTAGTGCCACAAAAACCAGGAAACTCTCAAAGAATGTGAATCTATTAGACTCTCCTCCACAGTCTTCTAGGAAACATCTTTGGCGTCCCCTGGGGAAAATTACAGCAAGAACATTCAGCGACCTATGTCAAAGGGAAATGATAAGACAGCAGGAAGAGAAAGGAGCCTGGGAGACTGGAAACAGTTGATACGGTACTCTTACAAAAATGAGCAAACATGTCATATTTCCTTCCAGAGACACCAAATCAGTTAACTTTTATTTTATTTCTCTTCATACTACCCACCCAACAAGATATGAAAGATATGTTTTCTAAAACTTACTCAAGTCCATTTCAGATAACCATATTCAGTTCAATTCAAAAAGATGTATGAAGCCCAAGAAATTGCTACATGTAGGAAACACAGACCCTGAGATATTATTGTCAGTCTTTCCCTTGAGAGCCCTACCAGGATGTAACAGGAAGGACACAAGTACACATAGCTTGAATGCAAGGTTTATACCACCCAGTGAGAAGTACCCAAAGCAGGGAACTTCCAAAAGACGGTCTTCCAAAAGATGCAGCTTTGAAACAAATGCTGTATGTTGGAGAAGGTTTAGACAGGCAATGATGAGCAAAGGGAAAGAGGGAACGTCTGTACCTTTACATCCTGGTGCGAGCAAGCCCAGGGTATGTGTTTGCTCCACTGGAACATGAAGGACAAAAGAGCAGCTGAGAAGTCATCAGGGATCATACCACAGAAAGCCCCAGGTGCCAGGCTAACACATTGAATTATTCCAAACTGAGGTGATATGGTTGGTTTTGAGCAGGAGAGTGACTTAAGACGTCCATGTTTATTGCCTCTCTGTTCACAATAGCTAAGAAATGGAACCAGCTGAGATACTCCTCTACTGATGAGTGGATAATGAAGATGTGGCACATTTATACAATGCAGTTCTATTCAGTGGTAAAGAAAAATAAAATATGCAGGGAAATGGATGGACCTCGAAAGGATTATACTTAGTGAGGTAACCTAGGCCCAGAAAGCTAAGTGCCCTATGTTCTCTCTCATACAAACAACAAACAAAGGTTTGGACTTGTATGTGAGTTGGAATAAAACACAGTAGCAGAGGCCAGTAAGCTAGAAAGGGGATATAAGGTGGGACTTAAGGGGATGGTACTGTAAGTAGAAGAACAGATTTTTGGGGGTGGAAAGGCCTAAGTGAAGTCAGGGGAAGAGATTGATTAAATGAAAGGTGGGGCGAGATTTAATCAAAATCTAAGAGGGTAAGAATAAGACATATAGAAACCTACTTTTTTGGATAATGGAACACCCAGAAGCCATAGATTGTTACTAGAAATTTTCAGTGTCAGGGATGAGATACCGTCCGGTGAGTTGTTGGCCAAGGAGGTCCCTGATGCCCCCCAAAACATTATAGGTCTTTGCTGAAGCTCTTGGTTTCCCACCAGGAATAGATGGTAAGACCCTATTGCTGAAGACTCCACATGCTTGGCTGACAGACCACCTGACAGAAAGCTAATAAAAACTATGCTGCATGCAGCTCCAGGGGAGAGAATGAGTTCACCAGTAGAGATAAACAATGGTGGACAATGCAAGCCTTAAATTCAGCCAACCAGGCCAAATGAGCCAATGGGTACAATAGTGGCATGTTTGGTATGGGGAAAACCAACTGCTCTAATGGGACTGGAGGCCCACTCCACAGGAGGCAATACATACCTAATACTGAAAACCTATGACAGGAGAGGTCATGAGCCCTCATGGTATAATGCTTGCTGGTGTCTGGCTAAATGCATATATTATGTTCACCAAACTGCCCGGTAAGCACTTCTTGTAATGTTCATACCCACATAATAATGCCACTCTCGCTTTTAGTTAGAGAAGCTTCTCTTTTCAGATGGTGGCACCTCTGGGGTGACTCAGAAGGCATCCTAGTGCTGAGAAGTGACGGAGGAGTGCTCAGCACTGACGCATTGCTATCACACCTTCCAAGGCTCAGGGGTCATTTTGGAAGAGGTGGGGGAAGAATCTAAGAGCCAAAGGAAGGGTAGGACTCCTTACAATGAACTCTTCCAGACACAAAATGGCCTGGATATCCATGACCTCACAGTGCCTGACGCTACCTACACATGACCATCATAAGAGGAGGAAAAGATGATATCAAAAAGAAAAAGACTGTTTGAGAGGGGTAAGGGATATGATGGACAGTGAAGTTGCAAAAGGGAATGTGGGGGGGGGGGTATTATCATGGTTTATTATCTATAATTGTAAAAGTTGCCAATAAAAGAAAAGAGTTGTGCCTTAGAACCAAGCTTAGTGGCACATGCTTATAATCCAGCACTTGAAAGGTGGAGGCAGGAGGTTCAGTAGTTAAGGCCACCCTCAGCTACACAGACAGTTTGAGGCCACCCCATCTCAAAAAGAAATAGGGCTTGAGGACAATCCCTCTGGTGAAGGACTGTATGATGAGCCAGCAGGAAGATGGAACAAGTGAGGAGATGGCAGCATTAGTCTAGGGGAGAGCTCCTCAAGGATGGGATTTCCCTCCATCGTGCAATGAAGCACGCCTACGGTGGCCAGCCTGCGCACTCACGCCTTAAAGCAGCAGGAGGAGCCCTCTCAGGTGCCGCCGGCTGGACTCCGCAAGCCTCAAGCCTCCGGCTGACTTCCTCCGCGGAACGCAGGGTTCTCGGAACGGAAGCTCCCGGCCGAGGTCAGCACATCCCACTTCAGGGCAACCTGCTCCCTGTCTCCACAGAGCCCGGGCTGTCGGCTTGGGTGCTCTCTGCTGGACTTTGCATAAAAAAGGCTTTTGTCCATCTTCATGTTATGAGCTGAAGAAACAAGCAAGTATATTGAACCCAAGTTCTTTATCTTTCGTCCCTAGTCAGAAGGTAAATCTCTTTCTTTTTGCAATCATGCAGTTTCGAAAACAGGAAGTATGCCGAGAAAGGGGGTTTTCAAATTATATAATTATCTCCTCTTTGTCCTAGTTGGCTAGGATTAAATCTTGTTTTGTTTTGTTTGGTTTTTTTTTTTTTTTTTTTTCTTGTTTGTTTTGCTTTGTTTTGCTTTTTTTGTGCTAGGGTCTCACTCTAGCCCAGGCTGACCTGGAATTCACTATGGAGTCTCAGGGTGGCCTCGAACTCACAGCAATCCTCCTACCTCTGCCTCCCGAGTGCTGGGATTAAAGGCGTGTGCCCATGACCGGCTTTAGGTTTAAATCTTAAGTAGGAGGCTGGGGATGTAGCTCAGTTGGTAGATTATTTGCCAAGCTCACATGAAGCCTTGGGTTCGATTCCTAGCATGACATAAACCAGGCACTGTGATACATGCTTGTATCCTAGCTCTGAGGAGGTAGAGACAAAAGGATCAGAAGTTCAAGGTCACCCCAGCTACATAACAAGTTCAAGACCAACCTAGAACACATGAGATCCTCTCAAAAAAAAAAAAAAAACAACTTAAGTGGTTTTCCTGTGGCAACAATACAAAGATGAGGTGGGGGGGGCACCTCAATCTATCCCATCACCAATGTTAAATGCATATTCTTCCATATATTTCTCCCAGGTTTGGGTTGTACATAAAAATACAAACACACTATATGATGTTATGAGGTTAATATTGGTCATCAGTAAAATGGAACTTTACTCTTATAATTTTTAAGAGTAACAATATACTAAGAACATCTATCAGCTCATTTCTTAGCAGCTATATATTATAACATATAATATTCTCTAACCTTGACATATCACATATTCAATTATCTCCCTACCATTGGGCCCGCAGCTGATTGCTAGTTGTAGCACAACACACAGGCTTCTCCAAGTACACGTTCCACAGAGAAGTACCACAGAGTGCAGGCATGTTCTGAGCACATACTATTTTTATAAAATATACAAAAGAAATGTGTGACACAGTCCCTTCCTCAGAGAGAGCCAAATATAACTGGGGAAATAAGCCTACCTCACACAAACAACGGGAGTGTGCAAGACAGTGCTCAACTGAGTTCTCCAGGCCTGAGGCAAGTGGATGCCAAGTTTTCCTTCTGCACAAAGGCAGACTAGACAGAGAGCTCAGGGAGGACGCCTCAGCCCAGATATCCTACAGGCTGTCTCTGATTCAGAAAAGGGGACCAGGAACCCAAGCCAGAGTGGTATTTGTGGTGGAGGCAGGATTTTAATGAGGCCTAAGAATGGCTTAGGCCAATGAGGAAGAAAATTGTACTGGGGATGCCAATGGAGTCAAGGCACAGTGAGGCCGCTCAGCATGTGAGAGAATGACAAACAGCAGTCAGCGTCTCCCCCGGACTCTGCATTTCCAAACGCCATCCTCCGACACTGCTCTATGGAAGACATAAAGCCCAAGCTTTGCTGCCCGGAGCAGTACACTGGGGGAGACGGGGCATGCACTTCCAGCCAGCCAAAGCTTAGGAACGTTCCCCACTTCTCTTCCTCCCTAGCCTTCCCATGCGCCACCCTGCCCACCGCCAAAGCACATCTAGGCACACACTCACCTACCCTTTCATGCCCTCAGAGTAACAATCACTTAAAGTGTTCGTGTCTATCTAGAAAATAACATGAATAACATGGGAGAATGTAATACTGAAGCTAAAATGATTATAAATTAACAACAACCAAAAAAAAAAACTGAGTACTTTTTTTCATTCTGTTCTGTTCTGTTCTGTTTTGAGACAGGGTCTTGCTCAGCCAAACCTGAACTGGCCTTGGACTCTATAGCCAAGGCTGACCCTTGAACTCCTGATCCTTCTGCCTCCACCTCCCAAGAGCTGGGATTAAAGGTATGCACTGCCACGCCCACCTACTTGTTTCCATAACAACTTCTTTGTAAAAATGTTGATGATGACAGTCACTACGGTGTTGGTCTTTTAGTCTATGTTGATATAGTATGTGTGCAACAGGTTCAAATTCATTTAAATACAAGACATACTTAATAATGCATTTATAATTTTATCGCATTTTTGGTAAATATAATTTGAAAACTCAGTATATGCACCAGCTCAGTTTACATGCCAAACAGAAATATCTCTGAGAGCAATCCCACTGAGGAGGGCCCTCAGCTGGATGGGAGCAGGAAGGATGGAAATAATGGTACTAACATATGATGTATCCATACAACTTTCCACTTAATAAAAAAAAAAAAAATAAAGAAGTATCTCTGAGAAAGTTCCATTAGTGAAATAAGCTTGAGCAGATTAATGCACGGAGATGAAAAGCACCACAGGAAAGTCTATGATTGTCTTTTTCTCACTACCCCTCCCAATCTAAAAATAGCTTTTAGCAAATTTTTTAAGCAGTAGGAAAACAAAGTTCACTCCTGAAATGTTAACTTGAACACCAAGTTGGAAGAATCTTTAATAAGAAGGGTGAGCTAATTTCAAGTAACACCTAATTGATATGTGCTTATACTTAGCAATAAATTTTTCTTCAAAACATCCTTGAACTCTGTTGCAGGACACCACTCACAAAGTGACTGAGCTCTAAAACACAGTATCCAGGTAGTGGCATCTTAAGGCCTCCCATGACCCCACCAAATATAACCTCTTTCCTGGTGGTGACTCCACACCCTTTTCTTCACTAACACTACCCTTGGCATTGGCGCCAGCCGTTAGTGTCTTGGCACATCAAATCTAGATTTTTAGAGTATGCACTATATACCTAACATCAAAACTCAGCACCTGCTACACGGTCATTGTGCAATATTTCAGCTCTTTAAAATGTGCAGTATGTGGGGCTGAAGAGATGGCTCCGAGGTTACAGGTGCTTGCTCACAAGGTCTACCAATCCAGGTTCGATCACCCAGTGCCCATGTAAAGCTAGATGCACAGAGTGGTACATGCATCTGGAGTTTGGCTGCAGTGGCAAGAGGGCCCGGTGTGTCCATTCCTCCCACCCCCCACTTTCTCTGCTTTCAAATCAATAAAATATTCTTTAATGTGTAATGCATGGCCTGGTATGATGGCTTCCATCTAAAATTTCAGCACTACAAAAGCTGAGGCAAGAGGATCACAGTAAGTTCAAGGCTTCAAGGCCAGCCTGGACCACAGAGCAAGTTCCAGTTCAGCCTGGGCTGAAGTGAGGTCCTGCCTCAAAACAACAACAAACAAACAAAAACAAACTTAAAATATGCATTATGATCGTGGTTATTTTGAGAACATAGTCCCATTCTTCTCTGGGGGATTTCTGGTTGCCATTCTTGTACCAGGAACAAAACTAGGCTTGGCCAAAGATAGTAAAGCCAAGGTCTGATGTGATGGAAACTGCCTGCCTAGACATGTAGAGGCCTGTTCTCACTTAGAGCTTTCTAAATACATTTGGCATTGTAGGGCTTCATTCAGCCTCTTAAATCAAGTACATGAAAACCAATCCAAAATGTGGAAACAAGAGGCTGGAGAGATGGCTTAGCGGTTACAGCATTTGCCTGCAAAGCCAAAGGACCTCAATTCGATTTCCCAGAACTCAGGTAAGCCAGATGCACAAGGGGGCATATGCGCCTGGAGTTCGTTTGCAGTGGCTGGAGGCCCTGGCACGCCTATTCTCTCTTTCTTTCTCTCTCTCTCTCCTTCTCCCCCCCTCAAATAAATAAATAAAATAAAATGTGGAAATGAGGCCATAGGAAAAAAGTGGAAAAAATTATTTAAAGAAACTGGAGACACAATTTTGATCTAATCTTGTTCACTAGCTATTACATAGCCGAGGGTAAATCACGTGGCTAACAGAAATGCGTTACCTCACCAAAAATGCAGGTTCACAATGACTACTTTGGGCTGGAGAGATGGTTTGCACTTGTCTACAAAGCCAAAGGACCCAGATTCGGTTCCTCAGGACCCACATAAGCCAGATACACAAAGTGGTGCATGCATCTGGAGTTTATTTGCAGCAGCTGAAGGCCCTGATGGCCCATTTTCTCTTTCTCTGTCTTTCTCTCTCTCCCTATCTACCTTTCTCTCTTAAATAAATAAATAAATTTATAAAATGACTATCTTCCCAAGAACAAAAAAGAGAAAATCAGATCTTATGAGGAAAAAAAACATGAAAAGGTCTTGGTGAGAGTAAGCTTGCTGTAACAGGACAGCAGGTCCGTGAGGCTGGTCACCCACAGCAGGGAAAGAGGAGAACCAATGTGCTCAGAGCTGGTCACAGCAGTGGGTCAGTTGTGTACAGCTCTAAAGGAACTCTTCTTTCTTGTTTTTAAGACCTAAACAAGCACAGAGAAAATCTGGCTAGCATTCTTGGGTTTGATTACCTATCAGAATCACCTAGGGAACTGGATCTACCCCGGTGAGCCTGATGTAGTAAGTCAGGAATGAAAATCTTATACCTGCACTGAAAAAGTCCAGGTGACACATTTGCACTCTGTACACATATATCAAATCCGATCACTTGTACGAATACCTCAGAAACATTACACCTGTGATCCCAAGTCTCAAGTCAAAGAAATGTTCAGACAATATTTGTTTAAAATTGTTCATAGCAACATTATTTATGGTAGCAGAGATTCAAAAGGGATCAGTGTCAAAGCTGGGGAACTTTTTTAAAGAAATTAAAACATATAACCCCCCCCAAAAAAATACACCAGTGGCCAACAGCACACAAAAAGATACTTTCACCCCATCTACTGCAAAGAATGCAAATCAAAACCATAATAGGATTCACTTCCACACACAGTACATGGTTAGAATAAAGTGAAAACATGACAGAAAATACAAGCAGTGAAAATGTGAAGGAATTCTTGTTTGTGACTAACATGTGACGCAGCTTCTGTGGGAGACAGCGGTGGTTCTCCACTTACACACAGAGTTATCATACAATGCAGGAGTTTCACTCCTACGTGTACAGCCCAGAGAACTGAAAATGACAGCTCAAACTGAAGCTGGTACACGTCTGTCCACAGCAGCACTGCTCACAGTGGCTAAGAGGTGGGAACAACCCAATGTCCACCAACCGATGGGCGATGACAAAGCACACCATAGCCGTACAACACAGTATTCCTCATCCATAGAGAGCCCAGAGTGAATACTGCTGGAGGCCACAGCATGGATGAGCCTTGAACACTTTATGCTAAGTGAAAGAAGCGAGATTCCATTTAGGTGAAATTCCAAAACTAGGCAAATCCATAGCAACAGAAAGCAGATTGTCAGGGGTTGGGAGGAGAAGAGAATGGTATGACTGCTTAATGAACACAGGGTTTTCTTGCGGAGTGAGGAAATATTCTAGAACCCGAGAATAGCGACAGCTACGCAGCATCACAAGTGTCCTGACGCTGCTACGTGTGTTCAAAATGGCCAGCACAGTTAAGTGTATTTGTGTCATACTCTAAGCTCAGAAAAGTTTCACTCCAGAAGTCAGAATATCTTTTTAGTGAAGTTGATCTTCTGAGGGCGTTTAATGAGTTATAAAATATCCTAGAAAAAAGCAACCCATGAAACTACTTATTGCACAACCCCGGTTTCTTAATGTGTAAGTATTTACAGGATAACACGGTGGCTAGAGGGAAATTACGGACAGGCTGAACAGGGCATCGACAGGTACGTTTTCTGGCTCTTGTTCTGTAATTCTCCCCGTTTTCTGTCGTATCACTTGGTATGACACTGTGAACATATATTTTATGATGCAAACTTAACAACTGTTTTAAAATAGTTCCTCCTGACATTCTGAAGCCCAGACAGGAAAAGGGTAATAATAAGAAATCTAAAAACCATGTGGCAAGAGGATTCTAACAGCAAGGCCAACACAGCCATGAAGGGGCTGAGGCTACAGCAGCTGGAGGTGCATCCTGTCCAAAGCTAGGCCTATGGTACTTTCAAGTTTGCAAGAGCTCTAGACTTCTCAATAAAATGCCCTGACTTTTAAATGTTGGTAATTCATTCAATATGCTTGAAATACCACAGGCCATACAAAACATACCTGGACACTGCTATGCAGCCCACAGATGCCAGTTAGTAAAGTCTCCAGTTTGTAGGAGCAGGAGTGTTGGCCATGGACAAGGAAAACCTTTGAAAGAACATGGAAGTAATTTCAAATATCAGAAAAATAACTAAGTGAAAGGTTAGTGGGCGGGGTGTAGTCTCTCCCTAGAAGGAGGATACAAGCCAAAGGCTAGAAAGAACAGACGACCTGGTCCTCAGGGGTGTCGTTTCTACCAGAGCAGCTATCCAACGACAAAACGAGGACTTCCAGGTGCAATGGCTCTTGCTTCTGGGGTGTCCCAGCAATGTCTAATCAACAGGAGTTCTGATTTGGGTCAGAAGGCAAAGGACAAAGGTTCCTTATTGTGCTTAAGCTAAAAGTATTAAGTGAGATCCAAAAAGCATGTTGGTTGATAAATGTTAATTATAATAAAGCAGGAAATGGATGCTATAGGGCTGGTTCCTTCATCCTAAGGCAGCCAGTACTCTCAACAATTACGTTCCTAATAGTCAAACATGAGAATCTAACTGTATTATATGCTCTTGGTATGTTTTACTCCCAGAAAGTATGAAAGATTTACCTATATTTTAGCTCATCATTCCTCAAGTAGAAATGATTCACCTTAAAAAATGGAGATAAGGGCTGGAGAGGTGGCTTAGTGGTTAAGGCATTTGCCTGTGAAGCCAAAGGACCCAGGTTTGATTCTCTAGCATCCACGTAAGCCAGATGCACAAGGGGCACATGCAGCTGGAGTTCACTTGCAATGGCTACAGGCCCTGGTAAGTCCATTTCTCTCTGCCTGCCTCTCTCCTCTCTCTCTCTCTCTGCTTGCAAATAAAAAAAGTTAATTCCTATCCCCCTAAAACAGCTTAAAAATGGAGATAAGAAATTAAACTAATAAACTGGAAAAGATTGCTAAAAGAAAAACTTAGTAAGTATAGCTTTATGCTGAATTAAGTGAAAATGCTTGCTCTACTGAGGACAGGTGTCATAGGAACAAGTTTACCCAAAAGCTGACCATAAAACAAAGCAACCGGTGGAACGCACCTTTAATCCCAGCACTCAGGAGGCAGAGGTAGGAGGTTTGCTGTGAGTTCAAGGCCACCCTGAGACTACATAGTTAATTCCAGGTCAGCCTGGACCAGAGTGAAACACTACCTCAAAAAAAATAAATAAATAAAAGCAACCGGGAAGTCAATGGCTCAGGGGCAAGGCAGCAGCATGCTCCTTCTCTTCAATAATTCCACCCCAGTTCACCAGTGAGGCCAAGATGTCCTTACCAGTTCTTGTTGCTTAAGACGCAGCCAAACATTCTTTTCATGCCTTTATTCCAACCTAGTGCAATAATCACCCCCAGGGTTAAACAGCTGAGCCTATGACGGTATGGTAAGCTGCTTTTCCCTTAGAAGTGATGGCTATTTTTTGTGACCTCTCAGATGACTCCAGATCTTTCATCATTCCAGCATCAAAGGGGCAGCAAGAGGACAAACATGCATTTGGAAATGAAACCGCTCCTGCCCTGTCCACTTCTCTCTTGGCACACTGCTCTTACTACACCGGCTCTAGAATCCCCAAGAACAACCCTCTTCTACTTTCTTCCTTTGTCGTGGTCTCTGGGCATGTTCATTGCCTCCCTCTGGATTTCTAATATGTATATTCTGCTCTAGATGTCCAAAGACATGCTTGAGATTTGTTGAGCATTTTCAATATCTTCTCCAATTCCACAGAAGACCCTGAAAGTCAAAATGGGACCTCAGTCTGTCCAGAGGTAGGCAAATATTAGGTACTAGGTGACAGCCATATGCTCACGAGGCCAGCACCAAGTGGAGGCTATAATTTTTCCTTAACCGGTCCTAGGAAAGACTTACCTCGTTATCCACTATTTCTTGCCCACCACCCCAGCAGAAAAATGGGGAGAAATAAGCTTCCAGGAAGAGCTGTTATCCAATGACAAGCTCTAGTTCCCCATGGGAGAGGTAAGGGAGTGAAGCAGGTCACATCACACACCAGGCACCTTATTTTCAGCATTAGCTTTCATTCAACTCTTTCAATTAGGCTCTTATGGTAACCTTGGAGAATAATAAGCCAACCCCCCATGTAAGTGACCTATTTTCTCCAGGCTGTTTGTCTGCCTCCATCAGAACATAGTGTGATTCATCCACTAGGCTAGCTTAAAAAAAAAAAAAAAAGGCATTGGAATAAAGGCAAAGTGGATATGACAGCCAATACAATTAGATGCAGTCTTTGTGCCACTCAAGTGAGTCATGAATGCAACTCATTTCCTTGCCTATAGCTCACATGCTTACAGCTTGTCAAAGATGAAAAGGCAGGGGCTGGAGGGATGGCTTAGTAGTTAAGGTGTTTGCCTGCAAAGCCAAAGGACCCAGGTTCAATTCCCCAGGACCCACATTAGCCAGATGCACAAGGGGCACACGCATCTGGAGTTTGTTTGCAGTGACTGGAGGCCCTGGCGTGCCCATACATTCCCACCCCCCTCACTCCCTCTCCCTCTCCCTCTTTCTCTATCAAATAAATAAATAAAATAAAATAAAAAATTTTAAAAAATAAAAAAATGAAGATGAAAAGGCAAGATGTTCCAGGCAGTTTTTTCAAAGGGATCCAATCTTGATGTTCTTTTTAGACCTCAAGACCCCAAGTTCAGACCACACAAGAACTCTAATTATTCATGTGACTAGACAGGAAGAATAGGATAAATATGAAACTAACAGATAACCAAAGAAAACAAGTTTTATTTGGTGTCATGCTTCAGCCCGGCTAAATCATTCACCAGAATGAACCTGTCTTGAAAACACCCTGACTGCTCTCAAGTGGGAAAAGCAAATGAACAGAGAAGTAACCAGTGGCTGGAGAGCTGGAGAAAGGCATGACAAATATGTACTAGAGGCTGACACTCCCCTCCTGTGCCTCTAGCAGACATTCCTAATCAAACACAACAGTCCCCATTTCCAAGTAGAAACAACTTCAGAGTCTTTCTTGACACTCAGGCAACCATCACTGTCTAATAAGTTGGCTATTGGCCATTCTGATTGAGGAGCAACCTGGAAGATCTATCAGCTGGCTGACTAGCCTTTTATTTGAGTATTTTACTTTTCTCTAAGAACTAGAATCATCTCTGGAAGTTTCTATGAACAGCTAGGAAGGGTTTGAGTTCTACCTGTTTTTTCTAATTTCCATAAGATATCGTCCTAAGTGAGCACACAGCACAGGGTTGTCCTGTGAACTAGGAGAACCAAGGATCAAGAGTTACTCTAGAAGGGAGAGAGGAGTTGACTGTGCTAGATGATGAAGCCTACTGGGTGGGTACAGAGGGCAACAGAAGGCATTCTGGGGCCTCATTTGGGGGAATTTGGGCAAAGCAGGAAGCTGCTTACAGACTATGGGGACCCACTTCTGCCACCAGCTAAAGTTTCTCTTGCTCTAATTCATTTATGTTCATTCAAAATACAATATTTAATCACTCTGCCTATTCTACCCTACTTGTGTAGAGTGTGAACAGTCAGGTCACTGGGGTCTCACAAAAGAACTTACACATGGGCAAGTATATTCCAGCAACTACAGTGGTGTTGTGTCATGGATGGTCTTTCTCAAAAGAAATGAGATGAGAGAGAAACATGGATGTATGCATACACACACACACACCTCAGTCATCACTCAGTGACATGTCCCAGGGTGATAGAAAAGAGATACTTGATTCCACAGCTCCCTCTATCATCCTCAGTCCAGCAAGCTCCTCACAAGAGGAATACCTTACAGATCTAAGTGGACTCCTAGTATTCAAAGAAACTTATTTTTCACACAAATTGACCCCTAAATCAAAGCCAACTACTTATATGGTAGTCAAAGAAATAGCAATCTGTTTTAGCTCTCCACAGGCAAAACTGTTGCCCTCAAGGAGGGAGAGAGTAGATCTTTCCATGAGGATTTTCAAGGGTAACTTTGAAGCTACAAGATTTCTGTTTCATATAGGAACTTAGAGGTCTTGCCAGTCAGTAAGCTGTAATCCCTCTAACACAGTCTTTCCCATGACTTAAAACAAGGTTTGAATGGCTAAAGACATAGGACAGCCTTATACATCTGGCTACACAAATGGTCCATAGGAGAAGTCTGTAATACAGATAATATTATTTTTGGCAAGGATCAGGTTTTGGTATATCTCCTTCCAATAAGTTTTCTGGCTTTCATGAGATAAACCAAAATAATATCTGTGAGGTTATTACTCCAGACAGCACACTTGGAATTTTTCTGCTTTCTTTTTCCTAATTGGTTTCAACACATGTTATTTCAAGATCTCTATTAAATATATTAAGTACAGTTAACCTCAGCTAAAATAAATCCAACTAATGAGACGATAGAAAGAACAGCTCATTAGCAGAGCAGGGGTAAATATTTTCTCTATTCCAGCTATGCCTCGCTTACAGAATGCTGGAACATTGTGCAGTCTTACCATAGCACCATTATCAGCCCAATGCACTAAGCCTGAGCATAAAAATGTTACTGAGCAAATAGTGCAATTGGACCTATACATAGCTAAGCTCTCAGAGACAGGCTCACACAATCAGGCCAATTTAAATGCCCAATTTTGTGATCATCTCTCCCCTGCCAGGTAAATATCAAATGCCCAATTTCAACCAACTGCATGCTTTCATAAACAATGCAATTCTAACACTAGTGGTAGAATCTGGTTTGTTAGATGGTTTAAGTAAACAAGATTAGCACTCTTCCCCTTTTTAGGGTGGTATACAACATCTCAACCACAGCCACCACAAGAGGTTATATGTATCTGAGGATTAAGAGTATGGAGTACTTTCTCCTACTTTAGGCTTCTTTAAACAAGCTTTGGGAATTTTAAGGTCATCTTAAGGCAATCAAGTCACTTCAGAGGCAGGGTCAAAAAGTAAAATAAGCCAGGCATGGTGGCACATGCCTTTAAGCCCAGCACTTGGGAGACAGAGGTAGGAAGGTTGCCATGAGTTTGAGGCCACCCTGCGGCCACATAGTTAATTCCAGGTCAGCCTGGGCTAGAGTGAGACCCTACCTTGAAAAAACAAAACAAAAAATAAAATAAAACAAAGGGAACTTCTAGAGGTACTATGAAATGAGCTATGCCTATCTTCTTTTTCTTCCCATTAACTCTCATGGAAAATTACCATAAGATAATCTGATATGAGCCCAAAGATTTATGTCCAAGAGGTTTATAACAGGATGTTATTATTATAGAAAAAAATACATTTTTCTCAACTATTCAATCTAAGAGGTATAATGAAATAAAATATTGTCATTCAAATGATGGACTTTTATACACCTGTTAAGAATGTCATTTCAAGCTTGGCATGGTGGCCCACATCTGTAACCCTAGTACTCATGAGACTGAGGCAGGAAAACAGCTGTGAGTTCAAGGCCAGCTTGAACTACAGAGTGAGACCCTATCTCACACACAAACAAAAAAAAAAAATAGGGGCTCAGGAGATGGCTTAAGGGTTAAAGGCACTTGCTTGCAAAGTTTATCTAGCCTGGGTTGAGTCCCCCAACCACCCATGTAAAACCAGGCACAAAAAGTAAGGCATGTGTCTGGCAGTGGATTGCAGGGGCAAGAGATCCTGCAGCATACGCATGCGCGCGCGCGCACACACACACACACACACACACACACAACAAGTAAGTAAATAAAAGTTCAGAAAAACAGCTTTTAAATATAGCATCTTAAATTTTTAAGACTTGGAGAACTAATATTAATAAGAAATCAGGGCTGGAGAGATAGCTTGGCGGTTAAGGTGTTTGCCTGCAAAGCCTAAGGACCCATGTTTGACTCTCCAGATCCCATGTAAGCCAGGTGCACAAAGGTGAGGTAAGTGCAAAGTTACACATGCCCACTAGGTGATTCAAGCATCTGGTGTTCTAGTACAGTGGCTGAAGCCCTGACACACAAATTTATTTCTCTCTCTCTCTCTCTCTCTGTGTGTGTGTGTGTGTGTGTGAGAGAGAGAGAGAGAGAGAGATCCATGCTTTCTCTAAAAAATTTTTTTAATAAAAAATAATAAAGCCGAGTGAAAAACATATCTAGGCCTGGCATAGTGTCTGGAAAATATGTGAAATAAAATTCATGTGTTAAGTAATGCATCACTGACAGAGAAAAACTATACTTTAAGCAAATACCCATATACCTACATAAGTGTAAAGAAACTTGAGTAGAAAAATACCAAATCAATAATTATCTCTTCATGGTTAAAATTACAGTTAAATTATTGTCTGCCTTTTTAGTCTTTCTGATCTGTATTTTCCACATTTCACAGTTAAGATATCCATTTCTGGTACAGTTAGGGATAAAAGATACATTATAAAAACTAAAACCAAAAGCTAATGTTTAAATGAAATTGTATTTTAACTAGTATTTTCTTAAATTGTTTTTTTTATTTTTTATGTATTTGTGAGCAACAAACAGAGAGAGAAAGAGGCAAATAGAGAGAGAGAGAGAAAGAATGAGCGCTCCAGGGCCTCCAGCCACTGCAAACAAACTCCAGATGCATGTGCCCCCTTGTGCATCTGGCTAGCGTGGGTCCTGGAGAATTGAGCCTCAAACTGGGGTCCTTAGGCTTCATAGGCAAGCACTTAACTGCTAAGCCATCTCTCCAGCCATTAACTAGTATTTTAGAGTAATTAGACCACAGCTGCTTGACACCAACACCAAAAACACCACCGCCTCCTTATGGTCACAAACTCTTCTCCCCTTGTGGATGCTTCAAACTGAGCCAAACTGGAGTTCAGGGACTGGAAGAACTAGCTGCTATAATGGAAAAGGAAGTGGATGCATCACATTTAATGTCGCATCATAACTGTGTACGTTGGGATGATGTATCAAGCAAGCACCTTTAACCTCTGGGCCATCTCCCCAGGCCAAGATGGCATGCCAAGTCTAAGCCTCTTCCCTGCAAAATAGATGGTTTTATTTCATTCTGTTTGCTAAACAACATTAAGAAAGAAATAGCCAGTGCCAGTTTTTCACTGGAGTTTTTTCTTCCTTTTGACAGAAAAGTCTATTTTGGGTGGCACTGTCTGGTCTCTTTCAGTGACTGAAGGTTTTGATGGCACAAGTTCCTCCCAGGGCAGGGTTAGATGGCACCAATACCTCAGCTTAACACTCAAAATGAAAGAGTATAAGGTAGTAAGTCTAACATGTCCAACTCACCCTGCCTGAAACCAAAGATTAGAGAAAATTCCTCCAAATAATTGTGGATGGTCTTTAATGGCTTCAATTAGCTGATACAAGCATTTCTGGTTCAATGCTATGCACTATTAAAAAGGAAGAAATGGCTGTGTGTGATGGTGCATGCCTTTAATCCCAGCACTTAGGAGGCAGAGGTAGGAGGATTGCTGTGAGTTCAAGGCCACCCTGCAACTACATAGTGAATTCCAGGTAGCCTGGGCTAGAGCAAAACCCTACCTCAAAAACCTAAAACAAACACAAAAAGTGAGGTGGGGCGGGGGGAATGCATTCCTGGTTGAACCAGCATCTGAAAGAAATATCTGGTGCTTCAATATACATATACACGTATACATACAAGGCACTTGCTTGCAAAGCTTATCTAGCCTGGGTTCAGTCCCCCAACCATCCATGTAAAACCAGGCACAAAAAGTAAGGCATGTGTCTGGCAATGGATTGCAGTGGCAAGAGATCCTGCAGCATACGCATGCACACATACACACACACACAAGTAAGTAAATAAAAGTTTAGAAAAACAGCTTTTAAATATAGCATCTTAAATTTTTAAGACTTAGAGAACTAATATTAATAATAAATCAGGGCTGGAGAGATAGCTTGGTGGTTAAGGTGTTTGCCTGCGAAGCCTAAGGACCCATGTTTGACTCTCCAGATCCCACGTAAGCCAGGTGCACAAAGGTGAGGTAAGTGCAAAGTTACACATGCCCACTAGGTGGTACAAGCATCTGGTGTTCTAGTACAGTATACATATAAGGGCTAGAGAGATGGCTTAGCCATTAAGCGCTTGCCTGTGAAGCCTAAGGACCCTGGTTGGAGGCTCAATTCCCCAGGACCCACGTTAGCCAGATGCACAGGGGGGCACACGCGTCTGGAGTTCATTTGCAGTGGCTGAAGGCCCTAGCGTGCCCATTCTCTCTCTCTCTCTCTCTCTCTCTCTCTCTCTCTTTTCTCTCTCTGTCACTCTCAAATAAATGAATAAATAAATAAATAAAACTTTTTTAAAAAAAGACACATATAAATGATGTCACTAAGTATCCGTTTAGTTAAAGCTAATATCTCAGCATGAATCTTTCAGGCACAGGGACAAGCAGTTTTAGCAATCAACTGCAGTTATGACTTTGAGCCTATGTGGCAATAATCAGAAAGGGTTAGGAGCTATGATATATTGAAAATCTGGCAAAATTGATTGTGCTGTTTTCTGCTCGTTCCCTTCTCATCTGTACCAACAGCAATGTCTGCAGTTCTCCTCCAAGCAGCTGAGGTGCAAAGGAAAGAACAGAAAAGTTACCATCTAAAGGACCTGGGTTCAAGGACGTACTCTGTCCCTTGTGGGTGCCTAACTTGGTTAAACCAAGAGAAAGTACAACCAAGCCCTTTTGCAAGCCATGATGGTAAGAGAGCAACTCTGGTGAGGACACTGGCAAAGTTAGCAATCAAGGTTCCATGTGTCTGGGACAGTTTCCGAAAAATCCCATCCTAATCTGAAAGTAGCACATGAGAATTGTACTTAAACTCAGCAGAGGAAATGAACTGCTATTTCACCCTAAAGGTCTCTCACTTGAGGAAGTAACTCTGTTTCCTCCATCGTTCTGGAGTCTCTATGTGAACTAGTTCATATGCACCAATGAAACAGCGTCACCGCAGGGAAAATCTGTGGGCTTCTCATCTGTCCTGTCTCCCTCCTGAACACTCACAACTCCAATAAAACTGTCTGTGAAAACCTGGCCCTCAGCTGTCCTCACCAGCAGCCCTGGCACAGGCACCAGGCTGGCCACGTAGAATTCTTTTACAGGAACTGAGTGGATCTGAGAGGGAAGCAGTGGTAATCTCTCCCCAAGTTACTTTATGAAAGTACGTGTCACCATCTCCCTCTTCCCCTTCTGTATCTGGAAGGCAATAAATTTTCTACTATGCACTAACATCACCCCACACCAAACTGTCTTTACTGGCCTGTCTCCAACAGAAAACATTTCCACTCTCACAAGCATCAACTCTAGGATGCACTGTATTACTATCCTGAAATGACATGAAATCCACGGCAGCCAGAGGCTGGCTTTGGAAGCAAGCACACTGATAGGAAAGCAACCCAAATCACTCCCTCTTGGCTGAGTGCGTGGTTCAATGGTAGGGCACTTGCCTACCACGTATCAGACCATGGGTTCAATCCCCAGCATCCCCAAATCATTTCTCCAGAAATTAAAAAAAAAAAACATAAAAAACTAGAAGTCAGGGTCTGGAGAGATGGCTTAGCAGTTAAGTGCTTGCTTGTGAAGCCTGAGGAACCCAGTTCGGTTCGAGGTGATTCCCCAAGACTCATGTTAGCCAGATGCACAAGGGGGCGCACCCGTCTGGAGTTCGTTTGCAATGGCTGGAGGCCCTGGCGCACCCATTCTCCCTCCTCCACTCTCTATTTATCTATCTCTATCTGCCTTTCCTTATGTCGCTCTCAAATAAATAAGTAAAAATAAATTTTAAAAATCTAGAAGTCAGGGGCTGAGGAGATGGCTCAGGGGATGAAGCACTTGGTACACCAGCATAAGGACCTGAGTCTGGACTCCCCGAACCCACATAAAGCCAAACGCAGTAGCACACATCTGTGATCCTGGTGCGCCCACTGCAAGGCAGGAGGTGGAGACAGGAACATCCCCAGAAGCCCTCAGGCCAGCTAGCCAGGTATAGAGCTGTGAACAGGAGACTCTGCCTCAAACAAGGCGGAAGGCAAGGACCTAGGTTACCCTCTTGTGTGGATGCCAGAGTAGGCAGCTAGTTTAACTAGGCAGGGCCAGGACGGATGATCCTATGTCAGACCCTCACCACACCTATGCCCACTGGCCTCCCCTACCTCAGCTTGCCCAGTCTGTTTCAGGGGCAGGATTTAGTCTTTTTCCATCTCATCCAGTTAGAGCTCTCTCTTTCTCTTGAGTGCACACCCTGCCCAGGTATGGGTGGATTTCTCCTCTAAGCCCAGGCCAATGGGCTGGGACACCTGGTATAGGTGTATCCAGGTCTGGTGACACAAATTCTAAAGTATATCCACCTAGACCCTTAGAGAGAGGGCCCCATTTTCTCTATCTCCAGAACAGAACTGTGGCAGCAATATTCTTGGCCTCAAACTGATGAGATCTCTCTCCCACACCAGCAGCCATCCTGGGGTGGGAATAGACACTTTTTAATCTTTTATTACTATCTATACTTTTGATCCTGTTGGAAGCACACTTTTATTTCACATGGGTTTTCTGTTGTTGTTGTTACCTAAGATCCACATGGCATACATGGGCTCCTGGCCTCCATGATCTTCCTTCTCTCCATTTTATCTTCTCCTCGTTACCCTCAAGTTTTCTCCCTTCCTCACATCTTTGTAAGATCTAAATAAAATGTGGTTTAACAACCATTTTCTTTAATCTAAAATTGCCAATTTTTTGGTTAGTTTACAGACATAAACTCAGGGCTTGGGGTTCCAGGAAGCACCCCAGAGCCCCAAATACTCCTGTTACACTCTGACCTCCACATGCACACCATGGCACAGACACACATACACACACACACCACACATGCAATATACTGATATGCAAAAGGTCCAAGCAGAATTACCAGTACACTAAGAGGAGCATGAAGTTTGCAAAGAAAGCTATTTCTCATCACTGTTTACTTAATGAGCTGGTTTTGCTGAAGAATACAGATCATTTCATTTACTTTCCACTTTTTTCATGATCTAATGATCTTCCAAATTATTAGAGTATCTAAGCAGCCACAATTACCTCCAATTTACTGTCTGGCTCTTGTGTGTTTGGGTCATTAAAGCCCCAGAAGGATGAAAACTCCAGGGTTCCGAGTATGACACGGTGGTATAAATATCAACAGGATGTTCTCCAAACTAGAGTCACCTCTTAGGTACAAATGCCATCCACTCATGTATATTTTTCACTAAAGCCAGAGAGATACTTAAGTGAATTTTGATGGGCAATATATCAATGTTCTTTAAAAATGTTGGTGTCATCATAACACACTAAAATTGAAGCGACTGAAAGACTATTCACACGTGTGGCATAACAAACTTGCCTGTAAGAAGTTAGCATAAAGAGCTCACTCCATCTAGAACCTGAAAGACACTTGAAATTGCTGGGTAAAACCATTGAAAAATTAAACGACAGGAAAATGACTGGGTAACAAGTCCAGAAGAGATTGTTTTCCACTTCTGTGCAAAGCAGTAATGGTTTCAAACCACTCATCCCTTTTCCTCATGGTACACCCTTTAGATTTTTGTCCTCTGAGGCAATAAAAGTATGCTGAGATAATTATTTAACAAGTGTGTTAATCCACTTTTTTTTTCCTCATCTCCTAAATAAATGTGTTGGGTAGCATGTATTTCTTTTATTTTAGTTCTTTTCAGGCCCAAGAAGTCCATGGCTCAGTTCAAAATACACAACTCCCACACAGTTTCCAAAAACACTTGAGCAATCAGTCCCAGGGGAAAGGACTTTTAACAACAAAGCCCTCCAATCCGGGTCCCAAACGCCCTCTGCTTCCATTGCTGCTAGAACAAGCTGAGCAGTGATCTGAGGGCAGCTCTACATATACAAGGTTCCTTTAAAATACCAGAATGAGAAAAGGAAAAAATAATTCTCCACAGCAGATACCAAGACAGGATGGCTTCTTGGCAGCCTTGGGGGCTGCCGGAGCGGTCTTATAAAACAGCCAAGACCACACGCCTGCTACTCTGGTAACTAAAGAAACAAAAATGACATTCACACCAAGGAAAACAAACTAGATACTAGAAGATCCTTCAAGCCTCCTTACCCTCAGGATCTCCAAGCATGAGAAGCAACTTAATATATATATATATATATATTTAATACTGCCTAATAATTGGAAGATCATTTGGCACCCATCCAGGGATATCTAAAGTACCATGGAACTTGCTGCTATTCTAGTTACCTTTTCAAGTTTGTCTATGCAGTCAGCCCTCAGAGTGTGACAGCTGCATAGCTATGCATTCAAGTCAAGTCATCTGAATGCCAAAAAATATTTTAATATTGTGTCTTCAATGAACATATATCGATTGTTTTTCTAGTCGTTATCCCCTAAGCAAGTCAGTATAACTGTGTATGGAGCATTACATTGTATTCGGCACTATAAATCCCACGGAGATGATTTAAAGTGGCTAGGAGGCCGTGCATGGGTTATATGGAAATGGTGCACCATTTGAGTCAAGGGACTTGAGTAGTCCTGAGTTTCTGCACATCACACAGCAGCTTGGGCCTTGGCTGCACTCTGAGAACTCTTCTTCACTTGTTCCCAAGCCAACAGCCACAGTTAAAGGGCCAGCTTTCTGTGAGCAGCTCGCAGTCCACTCCCCTCCTCCCACATACCTTTACCCTGGACTGGAGGAACAGAATACTGGGAAGCAGAATGCTGGATTCATGCAGGGGAAAACCAGAGCTGACTGAGGTGTCTGCAAGCTTCGCAGCTTCGGGGGCAGTGGTAAGGGAATAGAAACCACTTCTTAAAAGCCATTGTAAGTGGACCATCTGTGGCATGAAGTACACTCAACTCCCAGTATTGCGTACACATCTCTACTATCCATCATCAGAAAGAGTCACTTTTGCTTAAACTGGTTTGTATTTCTGTCATTTGCAACCCCCAAAAAAACCTGGCTCATAAATATGTAATGTAAGTTAATAAATATAAGATATTCATGAAGGATAGAAGTATCATTTCAACAACAATAAACAGAGCTGGAGAGATTGCTCAGTGGTTAAGATGCTTGCCTGCAAAGCCTAAAGACCTGAGTTCGATTCCCCAGTCCCCACGTAAAGCCAGATGCACTGAGTGGCACATGCCTCTGGAGTTTGTTTGCAGTGGCTCGAGGTCCTAACACACCCATTCATTCTCTCTCTCTCTCAACCCTTGCAAATAAATAAATAAGTAAAATATTTTTTTGGAAAAGAACATAAATAAAGCTAAAACTTTTTAACACTATGAAAGCAGATGTGACTCTGATTTAAGGTTCTGAAGATTAATCAGGTTCGGGAAGAGGAGGAAAGTAATTAGCGAAATGGATCATAGTGTAAATTGCTGAAAAAAGAATTTTCTGCTTTTATGTTTGTAACAGAAGAAAGAGCCCATACATAAAGGAAGCTCAAATCTTATCACCCAAGGGAAAAAGGCATTCTTCAGAGAAAATTAGAATTGCACAAACAGACTGACCTCCTGAGGAAGGGAGAACCCTCTGGAGAATATTAAAGGGAGTAACAAGAAAGTACACTCAATCTTCCCAGAAAAGATACTCTTTATTTTCAAGCTTAAGGAAGTAGCCCTCTGCATTAACCTTACAGAGAATAATAACACACTGAAATTTTAAATAAGGAATACGTTAGGATCACTTTTTTTCATGTCAGCAGGAGTCTGTTCAGCATAAATTATTCTGAAATCAATTTGGAAAACTTATGAAAGAATTTCATGGGGCCAGGGATATAGCTTAGTTGGCAGAGTGTTTGCCTAGCATATGAGAAGCCCTAGGTTCAATCTCCAACACAGCATCAACCAGGTGTAGCGGTATACACCAGTAATCCCAGCACTGGGGAGCTGGAGGCATAGTGAATTCCAGGCCAGCCTGAACTACATGGAAACCTGTCTCAAAAGTCAAAAAAGTAGCCAGGCGTAGTGGCACACACCTTTAATCCCAGCACTCAGGAAGCAGAAGTAGGAGGATCGCCATGAGTTTGAGGCCACCCTGAGACTACATAGTGAATTCCAGGTCAGCCAGGGCCAGAACGAGGCCCTACCTCGAAAAACCAAATAAATAAATCATTTAAAATATTTGATTTATTTGCTTATTTATTTGAGAGAGAAAGGCACAACAGAAAGGGAGAAGGGGCATGCTAGGACCTCTAGTCACTGCAAACAAACTCCAGACACATGTGCCAATGTTGTGCATCTGGCTTACATGATTGCTGAGGAATCAAATCTAGGTCCTTAATCTTCACAGGCAAGAACCTTCACTGCTGAGCTATCTCTCCAGCCCTAAATAAATCATTTTTATAATGAATGAAAATACAGGGCTAAAATGCTCCCCAGTACCCAAGTAAAGCCAGATGCACAAAGTAGCACAGGCAACTGCAATTTTCAGCAGCAAGAGGCCCTGGTGTGCGTGTGCTCTCCCCCTCTCCCCCCTCCCCTTTTCCCCTTGAAATAAATAATAAAAATATTTTTTAAAAAAATTGTTTGAGAGAGGGTGGAGGGAGAATGGATGCACCAGGGTTTCCAGCCACCACTAATGAACTCCAGACACATGTGCCACCTTGTGCATCTGGCTTTACATCAGTACTACAGAAATGAACCTGGGTCCTTTGGCTTTACAGAAGTGCCTAAACCAGTAAGCCATCTCTCCAGACTAATATTTTTTTTAAAAATGAAAATACATACTATTTTGAAATGTGGAAGCAAAGATGATAGTCATAATGTCACTCTTTTTGGCAGCAGACCTTAGCTCCCTCATTTCTTCTTCTTGGCCATATGCTTATATTCAAATGATAGTATATTTCCATTTCTCCAAAAGTAAAATGTCTTGTCATCAACATGCCTAAACAATTTATTATACATCTACAGTGTTAGGATCCAATAGGTACTGCATTAGCCACTATGATATTCTTGGTATTAGGTGCTTTCGTGAAATAATAGAATTTTTTTCTCATTTTTGCCTTTTACTCCACTCTCAAAATACTGTCAGTGTTATGTCAAGACAACAAACATTACCTAGAGAATGAAATATGATAGTTGTCCTAGGTGGACACTGGTGATGTGCTTGGTGGCCAGAACCAGTCACACGTACTCTGGCCCTTGGCAGGAAGGCTCCACAGCTGGCAGTGCTTCAATTCATTCCTGTGTCAAAGTGATCATATTTCTCAAAAACAGCATAACCACTCCCAGATAAAGCATTCAGTTTGCCCATGCAATGAGTCTCTGGAGGACCTTGCATTATAATTTGTGATAGTACACACTTGGGCTGCAAGGCCACTGAGAAATCCTGCTGGAACTGAGCTGATAACCTCCTCCATGTAGACCAGCTGACAGAAAGCTGGAAGAAGCCATTCTACATGTAGTTCAATGGGAGAAAGAGATACCACCAGTGAAGATACTCAACAATGGACACTGTAAGCCTTATAATTGGCCAGCCAGCCCAAATGAGCCAACAGGTGCAATAGCGGCACATCTGTCATGGTGGAAACCAAATGCCCTCCAATTGGACTGGAGGCCTGCTCCATGGGAGGAAACACATCCCTGATACTGAAAACTTAAATCAGAGGTAGTCATGAGCCCTAGGGGTTTAACATCTGCTGATGTCTGGAAAAATGTATATACTATGTTTATCAAACTGCCCAGTAAGCACTTCTCTTAATATTCATACCCTTATATTAACGCTACTCTCACTTTGGGTAAAGAATCTTCTCTTTTCAGATGGCAGTGACTTTGGGATGACTCAGAAGGTATCATAGTGCTGGAAAGAAGTGACTGGAGTACTGAGTAACATCTCGATTACACCTTCCAAGGCTCAGGGTCTAATGCGGAAGAGGTGGCGGAAAGAATGTAAGAGCCAAAGGAAGGGTAGGACTCCTTACAACATGCTCCTTCCAGACATATAATGGCCTGGATATCCATGACCTCACAGTGCCTGACACTACCTACACAAGACCATCATAAGAGGAGGAAAAGATCATGACATCAAAATAAGAGACTGATTGAGATGGGAAGGGGATATGATGGAGAATGGAATTTCAAAAGGGAAAGGGGGGTGGGAGGGTATTACCATGGGATACTTTTTATAATCATGGAAAATGTTAATAAAAATTGAGAAAAATAAATAAATAAATAAATATAAATTAAAAAAATAAAAAAGAGAAATTGTAGTTTGAATGTATGTCCCCCATAGACTCAGGCGTTTTATTAAAGCTTATAACTTGGGTCTCCAGCCACCAGGCAGGAGAAGGTGTCACCAGGGGCCCATCCTGGGGTCCAGTCCAAAATCGTGTTTAGGTGCAGATCTGAATTGCTGTCCAAATGTATGCAGAGAGGCCTGAGCTCTGGGACAGCATATTTTATGTCTCCTCTCACTGGAGATAATCTTTAGAAGTCTCCAAGTGAGGGATGGGGAGATGACTCTTTGGTTAAAGCACTTATTTGCAAGCCTGCTGGCCCAGGTTCAAGTCATCAGCCCTGTGTAAAGCTGGATGCAAAGTAATATGTGGTCTGTGATCCCAATGTCCCTGCAACAGTGGAAGGCAGAGCCAGGAGAATTCAAAGCTTGTGGACCACTCTGGAAATTCACTGGCAGTAGCAAGAGACCTTGTCTCAAAGAAGATAGAGCACAGACACTTAAAAGTCATCCTCTGACTGACACACATGTATGTACACACACGCGTGCACTCACACACACACACACACACATATATACACATAAAGAAATAAATATTTTTTGTTTTGTTTTGAAGCCAGGTCTCACTCTATCCCTGGCTGGCCTTGAACTCAATGATCCTCTTATCTCAGTATCCTGAGCACTGGGACTGAAGATGGCATGTGCTACCAACCAGGTTTTTAAAGAAATAATGCTTTTTAAAAAAAAAAAAAAGAAAGAAAGAATGTTTTAAAGTTCCCGAATACCAGGTAGAAGACAGAGAAATTCTATTAGATCAATCAAAGGGAGAAACAGAGGCAAATGGGTCAGAGAGGGGAAAAAAAAAAAAACCTTCCTCCGTAGCATGGAGCACTGAGCACTGAGCACCGCAGCACGGTATCTGAGGTCTCTTCCTACCCTGGAATCATCAGGTGGTGGTCAGAGTAAGATGCTCCCATGACGAGAGTCCCATCTTGTGATCAGCTGTAGCAAGCAATAGCAGGAAGAGGAGGCCAGACTGATCTCCTAAGGTGGCCAATGTTGAGCTGTCAGCTACCCTGTGTCTTGTACCTTCCTCAAAGGATCCAGGCCACACCCTATCACTCGGTGCCCCACCCACCCACCACCCACCACCCACGGTACCTAGTGCTGCCATAACAGCAGACACAAGAAGAAGAGATGGTTGCCGGGCATGGTGGCGCTCGCCTTTAATCCCAGCACTCAGGAAGCAGAGGTGGAGGATCGCCATGAGTTGGAGGCCACCCTGAGAATACATAGTGAATTGCAGGTCAGCCAGGGCTAGAGTGAGACCCTACCTCAAAAAAGGAAAAAAGGGCTGGAGAGATGGCTTAGCGGTTAAGCGCTTGCCTGTGAAGCCTAAGGACCCCGGTTCGAGGCTCGGTTCCCCAGGTCCCACGTTAGCCAGATGCACAAGGGGGCGCACGCGTCTGGAGTTCGTTTGCAGAGGCTGGAAGCCCTGGCGCGCCCATTCTCTCTCTCTCCCTCTATCTGTCCTTCTCTCTGTGTCTGTCGCTCTCAAGTAAATAAATAAAAATTAAAAAAAAAAAGAGGAGGATGGTGGGGAAAGAAGGCTGCTAAACTCCCAACAACATTAACATAAAAGAAAAAAACTTTAATATTTATTTATTCATTCATTTGAGAGACAAAGAGAGAAATAGAGAGAGGGAGTCTGGGCCAGGGCCTCCTGCCACTGTAAACAAACACCAGATGCATGTGCCACTCCGTGCATTTGGCTTTACATGGGTGCTTGGGACTTGAACCTAGGCCGTCAGACTTTGTAAGCAAGTGCTTCTAACTGCTGAGCCATCTCTGCAAGCCAAGGGGAAAAAAAATTACAATTAATTTAAGAAAAACACTATGAAGAACAGTGACTAAGGGGAGCTAGTAACAAGGAAACCAATAATCAAAGCAGCTTTAATAATAACGAAAGTTTTATTTAAGCTTTCAGGTATATATCAGTTGTGGGTCATGTAGCTTTAAAGAACACTCCGTGCTCGCTTGCTCATGGAAAACCTAGACTCGTCCTCTGACCCCTCAGCTTTTCCCTCCTTGGCCTTTACCAGGTTATGACGGTCATAAATGAGTGCAGAGAACTGGGGGAGAGAGGGCACTACTGCCGCCCCCCAGCGCTGCGGCTCCTTGGCTTGCTTTGGCTGCCCTCTGACCACACGCAAACGCATCTCTTCTCATCCCTCATCAGCTTGTCTTCCCTGGGTCCTGACTTGCTGCTGATGTTCAGAGTTTCAAAGTGGTCTTCGTTTCCACTGAACTATAAGACCCTGAGGTGTACGAGACAACGTAGGTAACACATAGATACCCATTGTACCCACTTGTGTCTACTGCTATACTCTTAACTGTTCCCCAAAGGTCAAAGTGACCAGGCTTCCACCATCAGGAGGTAGCGCAGCCTTCCAGGGGTGGATGCTAACAGGAGGTCTTTAGCTCATTGCACGTGTGCCCTCAAAGGGGACTCTGGGACCCGAGCCCATGCCATCTTCTCTTTTGCTTCCTGGCCACGAGATGAGAACTTTTGCCCCACCGTGTGATCCCACCATGAGGTGCTCTCCCTCCACAGCCCAAAACAACCCATCACAGACTGGTCTTTCCAAAACTGAATCAAAATAAACCTTGGCTTAAAGTTTATTTTTATTTATTTATTTGAGAGACAGAGAGAGAGAAGCAAGAAGAACAAATAGAGGCACACCAGGACCTCAAGCCACTGCAAGTGAGCTCCAGACACATGTTCCACTTTGTGTTTCTCACTTGAGTGGGCACTGGAGAATCAAATCTGGGTCCTCAGGCTTTGCAGGCAAGCATTTTAACCACTAAGCCATCACTCCAGCTCTAAAATAAACCTTTTATCTTTATCAGTTGAGTATCTTATGTATTATTATCACAGAAATCTGACCAACACACTTACATATGGAAAATAAACTAAATGCCGAAAACAAATTCTGAAGAAGAGAGGTGGACGAATAAATATGATTCCATAGGTTCGTAAGCCACCCCACCCCCAAAAGTGATGGCTACATCTCCATATGTGTGAGAGAATATATTCAGGAAAATAAATTTAAAAAGTGGCTCCTGGGTGTTGGTTACAACTAAAGAAAGGCTCTCGGTCCTTCTAAGTCTTTCCTGAGGATATTCTGTGCTCTGGAAGACAAGTCAAGTCTAAGGTTCCTCAGGAAGGGTCCTGGAAACATCACCACCACCACTGTCATCTGCGTGGCTCAGATCCTGATCATTCTTCAAAGACACTCAGGAATTAAAAACAAAACAAACTAATGAAAAAGAAAAGAAAGAGGGAAATAAAGATAGGACTGAGTCAATAAAATTTCCATAATTGGCTTTTTTTCTCCTTGGGTACATAAATTTAATCTGATACAGCCTATAATTATTATCAGAATCAAATACTGTATTTCTAAGTTGTTGCCAAAGGGTCAGGCAGCAAGAGATGGGCCTGAGAATTTGAAATGGTAGTTCTATATTTTGATAGGAATCTAGTGACTTAGCAAGGTTGCTTTTAGCTTTTCTTCAGTCTAAATTTCAGATATTTTATGATAAACTGTCTTGAGAAGTTTCTTATGAGCAGAACCCTAGAAACAGGGCTGCCTGCCTCAAACCCACCTCTGTTCCATATTAACCAAGACCCTGGGCAAGCCACTAGGTAGCTCTCCTCACCTGTAAAGTGGGGGTGACAGCAATATCTATGCTAACATTTTAAAAATAACATAGGGCTGGGGAGAGGACTCGGTGGGTAAAGTGCTTGCCATGCAAGCATGAGGACCCCAGTCACATGCCCAGCACCCACACAAAACTACCGGACATATGGTGCACACCTGCAATTCCAGAGCTGGGCGGCAGACACAGGGAATCCTTGAGGCTCACTGGCTAGCTAGCCTAGTTGAATCTGTTTCAGGGAGAGTCCCTGTCTCAAAAATAAGATGGAGGGCTACAGAGATGGCTTAGCGGTTAAGCGCTTGCCTGTGATGCCTAAGGACCCCAGTTCAAGGCTCAATTCCCCAGGATCCACATAAGCCAGATGCACAAGGGGGCGCATGCATCTGGGGTTCATTTGCAGTGGCTGGAAGCCCTGGGGCGCCTATTCTGTGTGTGTGTGTGTGTGTGTGTGTGTGTGTGTGTGTGTCCCTCTCTCTGCCTCTTTATCTCTATCTGTTACTCACAAATAAATAAATAAAAAAGAACCAAAAGAATAAGATGGCGAGTAAATGACGAAGACTCGACTGCTGACCTCTGTTCTCTGCATGCACAGCTATACGTGCGCACAGTGACTCACGCTCCCACACACATATGAACATGTACACACATTACACACACATATACAAAATAGTAAGTACCTTATGATCATTGTTTGAGAATTAGAATAGGAGCTGGCACATAGTAAGTGGCTAAAATATGATTATAGTCTAGCATCAAATTTCTATTAAACACAGACACATGAGGAGTAGCCCTCTGTGCCTTCTTCGGACATTTAAATTTGTAGTACTTACATAATTGTGTAGGGGTGAATTTTGTCATTTTTGTTTGCATTCTCCTTTTCTGTACTTAAGAAACAGCAAATTTTCTTAAAGCTTCATATAATTTTAAATGAAATTTGATTTTTCTTCCTATCCCAGGAAGGTAAAATGGCCAAGAGTTAGTAATGATCATAAACACTGATCATTTCTAGAAGTTTGCAAGTATCTGTGTATTCCTGCTGCAGAATGAGTCATTTACTATCCACTTCTCTGACTTAGAATTGTTATAACATCCTAGGCTATACAATGCAAAGCAAATTTGAAGATTAAACTGGATAAAGAGGTTGGCTTCCTGTCTGGAAAAACACAACAGTTCAGAATCTTGTCTAGATTCTTCAGACCCAAAGAGGATTATGCAGTAGCCCAAGCTTCCGGCGGGCGGGAGAGAAGAGGTCACCTTGGGTTTTGGATTTGCAATGACTCATTCTGTGTTAGATGAATTGCTTTTGTAGACCTGAGGGACCAAAGATTTGAGTAGGAAGTATTTGTGTGGAAACCTTTAATGCCATGCATATTAAATGTTTCTTTTGATATTCAAATATAAGTATAAAGTAATTTATACTAGTAGCCTATGGTGGATAATTTGAAACTAAATAAATAAAAAGAACATTAAATTAAGCTTGTGTTTCCCTTGCATTACACTTCAAAATTACTCTGGTTTGAGGAAATGAAATTCTCAAGGAAGAATAACTTGCTTTTGCAAGGAAGATTTTGACCTAGAAACAGAGCTGGTAATTTTGCATTCATCAGAATATGGTTTTCTCCCTTTAAAGAAGAACTTAAAATGATATGCACTAAAAACCACTGTGCTTATGTTAAAACCAGTTTGCAACCCAAACATTCTCTTCTAAGCCTACAAACAAGTTCTCCTTATTAAACTTCTGTAGGAACACAGTTTCAATGACCTTTCCAGCAATATTAAACTCTCTGTATACATTTCTCCTAATTTTAATGCCTCAGAAGAGAAATGTTTTTATGGTTTTCCCTGCAGAATTACCCTACAAATCAATGACACATCTTCCATATCTCCAATAACTTTTCTGCATTTTCCAGGACAAAAATGATCAGTGTTCTTCATTACAATAAACCCATTTACAAGCTGTGTCTATAAACCCCTTGGTAAGGGACTAGCTATATACACTCTGAAACAGAATGCTAGAGATAAGAGGTGTTTTAGACTTGATCAAACACAGGCTGTGCATTTGGATCCCGAGGAGAGCTCTGGAAATACTGATGCCAGGAAGAATCCCACACCAATTAAATCAGCACCAGTTAATCCAGAAGGGATTATTAATTTAGCCAGAAGGGGTCCGGTACCGCTGATGTGGCCCAGTCACCTCCTTCTGCAAGTGAGGGAGCCTGAGCTCATGGCTGTTGGGTGGCACTGCTAAAGTAACAGGGGTAACTAGTCACCTCGCTGAGACTAGGCAGGACCCTCAGAATCTTTTTCTCTATTACATTAAACTCCTTCGTAGCACTATTTCTCCTAACAAGATTAGATCTCCAAGTTTGATTCCAAAAATGGACCACAGTTTGGACCTGATTTCTTGGGAGCTCACGAAGGCCATCTACGTAGCAGCCAACGGATAGCTACCCGCATGTTATACCCGGGACTTGCCATGGGTATAACAAGTAGCTCACCCCAGAGATGGGGTGCACCCACTCCCTTGCCTGTCATGCTCACCTGAAAACAGCAGCCAAATTTCCCACCAATATTAATGGTTTCTTTGTTACTTCCATCAACTCCTGTTCTCTGACAGTGCTCTTTAGAAGAAATAACAACCTCTTCTAAAAACAACTTCATTTGTTGGTAAATTGAACTTCTAGTGTAGGGATGAACTAAGAGCCTTCAGATAAAGAAACAGTTTAGGGGCAACTTCTTAAGGGAAAAAATCATTTGCCAATGGTAGTCTGAAGCGTTGTGCTCAGGGAGAGCAGAACAGGGGTGCAAACACAGTGCCAGGCCTGGCTATGTGCCAAGCCCCCAAGCACCAGTATCATGCTGCATCACCAACCCTTACCAGGTTTCTTTTTTAATAATTTAACTATTGGCATGTGCGTGTGGGTGTGCATGGGCATGACACGACCTCTTGCTGCCACAAACAAACTCCAGCTGCCTGCACCACATTTTGCATCCAGCTTATGTGGGTGGCTTGGGAATTGAACCCAGACTGTCAGGCTTTGCAAGCAAGTGCCTTTAACTGCTGACCCATCTTCCCATCCTCCTTGCCAGGTTGCTAAATACAATTAACCCACGTAGGTAGTAAACACCTCTTTTTTTTTTTTTTTTTTTTTTTTTTTTTTTTTTTTGGTTGTTGGTGGTAGGGTCTCACTCTAGCCCAGGCTGACCTGGAATTCACTATGGAATCTCAGGGTGGCCTCGAACTCACGGCAATCCTCCTACCTCTGCCTCCCGAGAGCTGGGATTAAAGGCGTGCGCCACCACACCCGGTATAAATACCTCTTGATAAACACAGCTTAAAGTGTGACATCCCTGAGAGGCCATCTCCTCTAGGTGTCCTGCCTGATCCCCTGTACAGGTCCGAACTCTACTAGATTATTATACATGATCAGGAAAATGTCCACTTCAGTGAAAATAATCCATTGAGAAAGAAAAAAGATGACATGTGTGAGAAAATGGTATCAGAACATGGCAGAATTGAAGGAGACCTGGAGCAGGAAAGTGAACCAGGGCCACTTCCATCCCTACCCCTACCATTGCTAGTCACATATGTCTGGGCAAGGGTATTTCTAGAAGCTTCATTTCTCTCTTAAGTAAAAGTACCTATCCCAATCACTCCGTGCGTGGGTTAAGATGGTCAACTACAGAGATAATCAAATACATAGACAATTCAAATAAAAACATATCTACAGAGTTGTGCATAAACAACAAAGGAGATGGGAAGACACCTAGCCCCAGATGGAAAGTTTAAACATTCCGTTCCAAATTCTTCAACACTCCACTACAGAACGAGTCATCAGTGGGAGGATGTGAGGGCAACCTCACCTACAGGGCCACAGAGACTTGGGGTCCTCTCCTAGCTGCGGCCGTCCTCCCCGAGCCTCGGGCCTTCTCATGTGGAACGTAGTGCTTTGTTTCTCCCAGGAATTTGACAAGGTGGACACAAGAGAATTGTATCGGTCGCTTAGCTCAGTGGGCAGCCAAGGCTAAGTGCTTAACAGATGCCAGCTGCTGCCGTAGTGATGACTGTTACTGCAAAGCGTCCCCACAGCTTGCAGTGACTACCCGGGGCCATATCGTACACTGGCTGCATAAGAAGCACTCGCTAGGTGGACATTGCTACTTCTCTCACCAAGTCTCCATTTTGACAGAACCGGAAATATCAAAGGTCTACTTTCTAAATTTTTCCCTTTCTCACTAAGAGATTCCTGTTCTCTTTAACTTGATCCAGTTCTTTACAAGAGTAGAGTATTATCAGAGAGACCAGGAGAACTCAGATTAACTCACTTCACAGTCACAGGCATACCATTCACCTCTTGGGGCTCCTCGGATGCTCAATATATTTCCCAAAGCAAAGTAGGAACCAGTCTCCCTCGTGTTAGCTACATGCCCCGCAGGCTGCTGGATCCAACAGTCACATCAGGATGGCTGGCAAGGGTCCAGCTAACTATAATTACCAAAATTTTCAGTTACAAGGAACAAAGAAAAAAAATTCAAATGCCATTTGAAGAAAAGTTGCATGAAACGGGTAGCTATGTTCCAGAAGTCTCTGTGTGTAGCAATTTGTCACTATACCTACTGATATGTTCATCTCAATGAAGAAAATGTAAGGGGGAATCCCCCCCCAGAAAAGCATGAAACATTCATTTTATAAGCAATCATGAAAATCACATGGACATATAATATTAATAATGTCCTCCTCAGAAATATCAAAAATATTAGCTGAGTTTCTTATCAAAATCTCTACCAATTATATAGCTTCACACATAGGAATTTTAAATGCAAATGAGACAAATTAAAATGCATTAAGATCATCCATAATCAAATCTCCCAGAGATGATGCCATCAATCTTCTGTTATACATTCTTTCCATGCTTTTTCTTATATGTTTTTATATAAAAATAGACATTTTTCCCAGAATAAATACTTACTGTCACTAATTACATCCTTTAAAAAGTAGAAAAGGTAGTTTAAAGACCTAATGAATTAAATAATAGTAGCCCAGTTCCTCCTTTTCATTAACATGTGATTAAAATCGATCAAGGGCTGGAGAGATGGCTTAGCAGTTAAGGTGCTTGCCTACAAAGCCAAAGGACCCAGGTTCGATTCCCCAGGACCCATGTAAGCCTGATGGCACAAGGTGGCACATGTGTCTGGAGTTCATTTGCAACAGCTAGAGGTCCTGGCATGCCAATTCTCTCTCGCTCGCTCTCTCAAAATAAATAAACTAAATTTAAAAATCAGATCAAGACATGGTGCTTATTACTTAGTAATATCAACAAATAACATTTATGAAGCACTTATATTGTACAAGACACTCCTCTAAAGTCCAGATACAAATTAACTCACTTAGTTCTTACAATTGCTCTAGGAAATGGGTACTTATTGTTTTTCACAAAACCAAGGCACAGTGAGGTCAAACGCCTTACCCCGAAGTCACATAGTAGGTAAGTAGCTAGAGATTAGTGCCCAGGCAAGCAAGAGGGTTCCACGGTGCAGGTTCTTAACCACCTCACCATAATGCTTATCAGAGACCCAACATCATCACTGAATCTGATGCTCGTCCATCCTATACCACTGACTGATAAACAGAAAAGTGATTGCTGAGGTAATCATAAAACTATCCAACATGCTGAAAAATCACAGCACATCCAAACAAGCTAAGAAACAAATATTGATTAAAATCAATTTTAGGGCTGGAGAGATAGCTTATGGTTAGGGTGCTTGTCTGTAAAGCCTAAGGACCTAGGTTTGATTTCCCAGTACCCACATAAGCCACATGTACAAGGTGGTGCATGTGACTGGAGTTTGGGTACAATGGCTGGAGGCCCTGGTGCACCCATTCTCTCTATATATCTGGTTCTTCTCTCTCTCTCTCCCTCTCCCTCTCTCTTTCCCCTTCCCTCCTCCCTCCCTCCCCTTCTCTCTTAAATAAATAAATAAATATTTAAAGAAAATCAACTTTAAACTAGAGCCATGCATTTCACAATCCAAGATGGAACGATGATCCTGGAAGGTGGGAAAGCAGCGCTCAATATAACCAACGCAAGCCTTCTTCAAGGATGCACTGTCTGTGTTTACATTTTACTAAAATGTTAGGCTGCCAAGAATTTTTTAAAAGGTTGATACATCTGTGGCTGTATTTCCCCAGAGTACTATAAGCTGTAGTCTTGCCAAAATAAAATAAAAGGACTGACTGTTCTTCTTCTTCATCTGCCTTAAGAATGTCACTATTTGAACTGGTGGAGAATAAAGAAGCTATGAACTCAACATTCAGGAATCATTTTCTGCCTGGATTATACCCAAGCATCCTAGCATCATGACCACAGCCATACTAGGCCAAAGGCACACTGCAGCCCAAGCCCAATGCTTACACTTTACTAGAAAATTTTGAAAAGGAAGACCATGTGGAGCTAGGTAGAGACACAGATCTACCCTAAGTACTACCTGTGATGGGGGATGGAGGCTCTCTCTAAGGTTATTCCAGGAGGTGACCAAAAAGAAGCATTACAAATCTTTATGGCATGCGACTGGTACCCAGTGGAGAGTTTATTAATCATTACAAAGTGGTGCAGTATCTTCTTGTTGCTACCCCTGACCAGAAGCAGGTTTTATTTTGGCTTACAGTTTGGAGGGGAAGTTTCATTACAGTGGGGAAATCACGACATCAGCACAAAGCTGACTCACATCTTCATATCAGAAGAACGTGGTCTGAGCACTGGGCTTAGAGCTAGGCAAAATTACCCCAAAGTCTGCCCCCAGCAACACACTCTCTCCCGGAAGGCTCCATCTCTCAAAGACCCCACAACTTTCCCAAATTGCCACCAGCTAGGAACCAAGTATTCAAAACACATGAGCCTATGGGGGACATGTCATGGAAACCACCACACAGAGTTAACGACTATTACCAGACGTCTCCTACGCCTCAGTGGTAGAGCACAGGCAGAGTCTATTTCTTCCTGCGCTGCGGTTCAAAGCTGGCAGACTTCTGCAGAAACTGGCCTCCACGCATCACTCGGGGCCTCAGGTCCATTCCTCCAGTGGCCACACCATACCCAGAATGTCAACCCTGCCACATACTGTGTTACCCAAAGCTCGGTCATCAGTCCTATCCATCTGAAGAGGGGGCTGGACAACTGGTCTAAAAGGAAGGGGGCTTGATGAGATATAGCATTGCTGTGACAGTTTATATTGATTGTCAACTTGACCAGACCTAGAGTCACCTAGAATCACCTAGATTAGGTCAGCCTCTATGCTTGCTTGTGAGGGATTATTTTGACTAGGTTAGTTGAGATGGGAATACCTGCCTTAACTGTGGGTGACACCAGTCTATAGGCCAGGGTCCTGGACTAGATAAAAAGGAGAAAGCAAGTTGAGCAGCAGCATTCATTATTTCCTGCTTCCTCGCTGTGGATGGACTACGACCAGCTGCCTCGAGCTCCTGCCACCGTGCCTTCCCTGCCAAGAGGACCTGGAACCCGAACTCACAGCTGAAATGAACCCTTCCTCCCTTAGTCTGATCCTTGCCAGGCCAGGTACTTTGTTTCAGCAATCAAAAAAAAAAAACAAAAAAGACAATTACTACTGCTACAAGAAAAGGGAAGGAAATATTCAAAAACAGGCAGATGGGCCATTACCTAAGTCACTATCAAAGGTCATGCTTTTCAGAGATAAACTGAACTAAGGCTAAATTACAGCCAATTAAGGTTGTCCTACCCACATGACTTTCCCGGGGCCTGGCAACACAGGACAGCAGTCTCATGTTCCTCCAGGCCAAAAGCTCTCAAGTGAGGACAACCGTGTCTTGCCCAGCGACGTTGAGTGAGATCTGAAGACATTGTTCTATGGTCATAGCCATCCAGAAGGCAGAGGCCAGGACTGTTTCCAAGCATCCTTATAGGCACAGGAGAGGGTCATGCAACAGAGTTTCATCTGGCCCCAAATGTCAACAATGTCAGCACTCAGTAACTCCCCTAGGCCTTGAGGCTTATAGAGCTGCAGTCACAGACCCACTGTGACATTTCCACTCGTAGAACACTTTTCAGAACTTGCTACATGCCAGAAACTTCACATTATAGTGGATAGTTATATCCATATTTCTCCTTTCCCTTGCCTACCTGACTGTGAGTTATAGAACAAGAACTGGATGGCTTTTAGTATAGTCCATGTTGAATGATCACATGCGTCCCATGTTCTGAGCCTTTGAATCAAGACTGTCCGTGCTGAAAACTTAACACAGCGGCAGAGAGGTGAGAATCCAACATGTCCTTTAAGAGCCCAAAGCTCAAGAGCGCACACGGCACCTCGTGAGGAAACACATGTTAGCTGACAGCAAAGGCCCTCGCACTCCCAAGCCCTGGGCAGCCACATCAATGTGGTGGTTGCATGGTGGACTCCGTTTGACCTGAGCTACACAAAGGCACCTACTCTTCCAGATCCAATAACATGGTGCCCAGGGCAGGGACAGGCACAACTCCAAAACCTGTCCACACAGGAGAAGAACCCCTTAGGCGTCTAGAACAGGAGCCCCATGCCTACTTGGGAACTTGGCATAACTTCAGCTTCACCTCAGCAGTGCTGGGTAGAAAAGTGCACAGGCTGCTCAGAAAAATCAGACTGTCTCTGTGAAAGCATCTGCACCAGGGATGCATGCCCATCATGGGGGTTTTTTAAAGTCTGCTTTCGGACTGGAGAGATGGCTTCCCAGTTAAGCGCCTGCCTGTGAAGCCTAAGGACCCTGGTTCAAGGCTCAATTCCCCAGGACCCACGTTAGCCAGATATACAAGGGGGCGCACACGTCTGGAGTTTGTTTGCAGTGGCTGGAGGCCCTGGTGCACCCATTCTTTCTTTCTCCCTCTCTCTCTCTTTCTCTTTCTCTCTCTCTCTCCTTCCCTCCCTCTTTCTCTCTCTGTCTGTCGATCGCAAATAAATAAAAATAAAAATAAATAAAGTCTGCTTTCACATCACCTGCATACGTGCTGGCTTTGTTTGACAGCTTGTCACAGGCTGGGCTGGGTCTGCTTCTCAGCACACTCCTTCCTAGAACAACACCTCCACTGATGGAAAGGAGTTCCTGATCCCAGGGGGGGGTCACTTCAAGGTCCTGCCGCGCTCCCTCCTCCCCTCTCTTCCTTCTCGGTATCAGTTTCCCCAGGTGAAGGACAGCAGAACTCCTGCACTTGTCACAGGTATGTCACAGAGAGCAGGAATGCACTGTCACACCCGTGATAACCAAAACAATACCTCCCACCTATAAGATACCTTTCAGGAAAATGCTCCCATGCTTGCTGCTTCATCGGCTCCTCCCGAGCTACCTTCAGGCCTGAAGCTCTCTCCCAGTACTTTTCCACGATCTCAGGCGTTGTTGTCATTGAACAACATAGGCTCAAAGCAGTCACAACCCATCCCACCAGGGCAGCCCTACTGTGGTCCGTAGCCTCTCACTGGATAGAAGAATGAAACATGGAACTAACGAGGCTGGCTCCATCCCATTCTGGCCCGATCGCTGACCAGCTCTGCGGCTCGGTGTCTGTCGCCAGTACTCTCTAGGACGGCTTCTTCCTGGACTGAGCTGCAGGAATGCTGCCTACCCTCAACATGGTTCTTCAAAGACCCAAGAGGGTGAAATAAGCAAAAGCATTTTAGAATATGAGTCTACAACTTCCTCCCAGAAGTGGTGAGATACTATCTCCCGCCAACATAGAACGGCTAGAAAACACAAATAAGGATGATTATAGAAATTATACTATTAAACCAATTAAAGGCTCCATGTCTTTGTTCAATCAACAGCTGATGGCTTCTCAAACTGGCTTAACACAGGGGAAGGAGCAGAAACCACCATCTTCAACCACACAGCACAGCTTCTTGTGGTTCAGCAGTAACTCGGTCACCTTTTGCCAAGAAGAAATAATGAGTAAACCTTCTGAAACCACACACTGCTCAGTTGTCCAGGTAGTCTTCCGTGTCAAAACACCACAAAGGAGAGACGGGAGAGAAATGTCTATGGACCACTAGCCACATTTTTTCTGTCTATAGCCAAATACATAAACATATCCTAAATAGTTTGGATGTAAGTCTTTAGTTATGCAAGATGAATGCTTTACAAATTTATTGCACAACATTGTGCCTACAGTTAATAATACAGTTTACAATGTCCATTTAGAAAAGGAAGAGGGGGCTGGAGTAATGGCTCAGCTGTTAAGCACTTGTCTGCAAAGCATAAGGACTAGAGTTCAATTCCCCAGTTCCCACATAAAGCCAAGTGCACAAGGTGGTGCATGCATTTGAAGTTCATTTGCAGTGCCTGGAGGCCCTGGAGTGTCCATTCTCTGTCTCCCTACCACGCATGATGGCACACACCTTTAATCCCAGCACTCAGAAGGCAGAGGTAGGAGGATCTCTATGAGTTTGAGGCCAGCCTGAGACTACATAGTGATTTCCAGGTCAGCTTGGGCTAGAGTAAGATCCTACCTGGAAAAAAAAACAACAAAAAAAAAAACCAGAAGTAGGTAGTTCTTAGCTGTTGTTATGTTGTTACGGTCAGTTCAGATTCTGAAATAGAGGATTTTTACTTAATGCCAGGAGAGAGTGACAGGATCCAAAGTTAAAGGGAAGGAACTCTGAGTAAGGGAAGGAAGCAGATTTTAGGGGCTCGTGGGGAGAAGAGAGGGAGTATTGCACCGTGAGGGCGAGGCCTGGCATGGGACATGTCACGAGACATGAATTGGTGGCTGGGAGGAAGAGGCATTCCCTTCCACAGCCCTGGAGCATAGGGCTTATCAGTTTCCATTACTGTGGGGATTCAGAAATCGCAAATATAGTTTCTTTGCAGATGCCTCAGGTCATGTGTGGAGAAGGGAAGAAAGGGGAACAGCTCTTTGGAAATCACAAGTATAAGTAAAATATACATTTTTTTAAGTTTTAAACAACATAAAATCCAGAGTAAACCAAAAGTCCCTTCCCGAAGGTCAGCCACAGACGATACCCTGCCAAATGTTTTTCTGCAACCTGACTCTGTTCATCTAGAAAGGTTTTGATATTTTGTTATATACTTGGGCTTCCACTTTACAAGTTGTCCCATACCCTGCTATTTTGCTTTTTCTCTAGATTTTTCCATGCTGAACCTGCCCATCCACTTCATTCTTGTTAGCGTCTGCTGCTGTTTTTGCTAAATGGACATGTTGAACCCATCAAATTGCCTTCTAAATATTCATGTTTCTGCTCACAGATGACTGCTGCTCTCAGCTTTGCTCAGAGAGTCTCTTTCTGCAGTGGGCGGTGGTCACTGGACACGGTCATCGCTCGTCAAAGTGCTGGGAATCAGCGACTGTTGGACGGTCAGCCCTGACTGGGATGTGTCGATCATCCCTTGCAAGGCTCAGGGAACACTGTGGAAGAGGGGAAGGAAAGAATGTAAGAGCTGTGAGGGGAGGAGGGCCGCTAGGGAGCACTGTTTTCTGGACATGCCATGGCCAGGATGCTCTTGAACCCTCCGCAGCTCTGCTGACTTGCACAAGAGCCACACAAGACTGGGCGCCATCAGCACTCCATGGGGGGGGGGGGGGTCAGGGCCCCAACCCACCCTGAGGACCTATAAGGCAGTCAGTTAAAGGTTGCTTGGGGACAGGGACCTTGTCTTCAGTGGTGTAGCAGCTGGTAAGCTGCCCACACTCCTATAACGACGACGTTCTTCCAAGTCACCTGATTAGATTTCCTGGGACCACAAGAAACAAACAGAAGTAAGGAAAATGGCTGGAAGGAGGAAGGAGGTCAGCAGGAAAGGGATAAAAGAGGATAACATGGGGAGAGTGTGATCAAAAATCATCTTATATCTGTATGAAAATGCCAGTGAGCTGGGTGTGGTGGCACACGCCTTTAATCCCAGCACTCAGGGGGCAGAGGTAGGAGGATCGCCATGAGTTCAAAGCCACCCCCTGACTATCTAGTGAAAATGTCAATAAAATTATAAGCTAATAAAATTATTAAAGAAGGATAATACATAATATATTCGATGACTATGATAAATAATAGAAAGAAAGGAAGAAGGAAAGAAAGAAAGAATTTTAACATTTCTTTTAACATTCCTACAAGGCTGAGACTTGGGTTTGGCATATTCCGCACACTACTGCTTCTATCTCTATGACTGGTGTGGCCTTTTTATGGAGCTTGTAAATAAGTTTATATCATATTTTTTTCTCCATTTAGTACCAAGAAGTTCTTGACCTAAACCCGAAACTAGTTTTCCTATGAGAGGAAGAGAGAGGGGGAGAGAAATGTTACGGACCTGCAGTCGCTGTGGACAGGAGAATCCCTAACAGACCGTCCCAGGCATGTGCTGCGAGGATGCACAGAGAGGAAGAAAGTGGGAATATCACCCCGCTTTAAACTCGGAAGCAGCAAAGACAGATTTGCATTTAGAAATGTTCGAGGCCAGATGGGGAGCAGCAACATCAGAATTTGACTCTAGGGAAGATGAAAGAAACAAAGCACCCTTTCAGGGTCAAGCAGCAGCAGAGGCCACAGTGGCTGGAGCAGCAAAGCCCAGCCAAGGAGGGGTGGCAGAGACTCATTTTTAGAGGGACCGCAACCCCTCTAAGCCATTTGCCATCAACTGTGGGGCTTGTATAATAGCTGACTGTATTACTTTTTTTCTCCCTAAGAATAGGCCTTTGTTCTCATATATACTACATCACCCTTGGAGAGTCCAGTACTAGTTACTATGCCTAGAAGAAAGGCACAAAATACTATGTTTGTTCAAAACAGAGAGGAAGCCATTATTAAATCATGTTTTCCATGAACTTGCCAATCTACCAGTAGAACATGCTTGGAAAACAAATAGGTTTCTGCTCTGTTGTTTTACTTTCTTTGGCATTCATTAACTTAAAAGGTAACACTTCAGCAATAGTTTGCTCCAAAAATGAAACTCACTGATTTTCATTCAAGGTACTCTACTAACTCCAAACTCCTTTCTGTAGGAATGAGCTACATGCAGAGGAACATGAGCTGATTAAACTTATTTCCTAGAGGGCTGGAGAGAGGTCCAGTGGTTAAAGGTACTTGCTTGCAAAGCTTCATGGCCTGAGTTCAATTCCCCAGTACCTATGTAAAGCTAGATGCACAAACTGACACACACATCTAGAGTTCATTTGCAGTGGCCTCTCTCCCTCCCCTCTCTCCTCCCATGTCTCTCTATGCATGGCTTAGTGGTTAAGGCGGTTGCCTACGAAGCCTAAGTACCCATGCTCAATCTCTCTCCAGATCTCACACAAGCCAGATGCACAAAGGTGAGGCATGCGCAAGGTTGCACATGCCCACTAGGTGGCGAAAACATCAGGAGTGCAATTGCACTGGCTGAGGCCCTGGCTCACCAAATCAATTCTCTCTCTCTCTCTCTTTCTCTTTCTCTCTCTCTCTCTCTCTCTCTCTCTCTCTCTCTCTCAAAAAAAAAAAAAAAATTAAAAAATATTTTTAGGGCTGGAGAGATGGCATAGTGGTTAAGGCACTTGCCTGTGATGCCTAAGGACCCAGGTTCAATTCTCCAGGTCCCAGGTAAGCCAGATGCACACAGTGGCACATGCATCTGGAGTTCGTTTGCAGTGGCTAGAGGCCCTGGTGCAACCATTCTCTCTCTCTCCCCCTCCCTCTCTGTCTCTAATAAATAAATAAATATATTTTTTAAATTTCCCTGTTCACAATAGCTAGGAAACGGAGTCCGCCCAGGTGTCCTTTGACAAATGGTTTACACAATTCAGCAGTAAAGAAAAATGAAATTTGCAGAGAAATGGGTGGATCTGGAAAGGATTATGTTAAGTGAGGTAACCCAGGCCCAGAAAGCCAAATATTGCATGTTTTCTCTCATATGTGGATCCTAGTTACAAATGTTCAGACTTGTGTGTAACTTGGAGTAAAAATTGGTAGCAGAGGCCAGTGAGCTAGAAAAGGGTTATGAGGGAGGGAGGAGAGGAGTTGACTTAAGGGGATGGTACTGTACATGTATAAGTAGATGACTGGATTGCTGCAGGTGGAATGGCCTAAGTTAGGTCAGGGGAAGAGACTAAGTAAGAGGAATGTGGAGGGAGAGGTAATCAAAATCCAGGATATTGTGAATAGCCACAAGATAACCTACTTTTTTGGATAAAGGCACATCCAGAAGCCATACATTGTTATGAGAAAAATTTTGATGCCAAGGATGGGATATCTACCATTGTGTTATTGGCCAGGGAGGTCCTTGATACCCCCAAAATATTACAGGCTATTGCCAAGGCCCTTGGTTTCCCACCAGGAATAGATGGTAAGACCGTATTGATGAAGACTCCACATGCCTGGGTTGCAAGGTCACCAAGAAGTCAAACTGGGGCTGAGCTGAAAACCTTCTCCCAGTAGACCAGCTGAGAGAAAGCTGGGAAAAGCTGCACTGCATGCAGCCTTATGGGAGACAGAAGCCATCAGTGGTGAAAGTAGTGGACACTGCCTCAAGTTTTCCCAGCCAGGCCAAATGAGCCAACGGGTGCAACAGTGGCATGTCTGTTATGGGAGAAACCAACTGTTCTCTAATTGGACTGCAGGCCTGCTCTAAGGGAGGGAATACATGCCTGGCACTGAAAACCTAATCAAAAGCCTATGGCAGGGGAGGTCATGAGAATTAGGAGAGTAGTACCTGCTCTTATCTGGCTAAATGCATATATTTTGCTCACCAAACTGCCCTGTAAACACTTTACTTAATATTCATACTCATATATTAATGCTACTCTCACTTTTGGTTAGAGAAGTTTCTCTTTTCAGATTGCAGTGACTACTGGGATGACCCAAAAGGATGTGATAGAGGAATGTTCAGCACTAAAACATCTCTATCACACCTTCCAAGGCTCAGAGTCCATTGCGGAAGAGGTGGCAGAAAGAATGCAAGAGCCAAAGAAAGGGTAGGACTGTTTACAATGCACTTGACCAGACAGACATTGGCCTTGATATCCATGACCTCACAGTGCCTGGCACTATCTTCCAAGACCCTCATAACAGGAAGAAAAGATGATGACATCAAAATAAAAGAGAGACTAACGGAGATAGGGAGGGGATATGACGGAGTATAGATCTGTGAAGGGGAAAGTGAGGAAGGAGAGGGAATTGTCATGGTTTATGTTCTATATGGAAGCTGTCAATAAAAAGGAAAAAAAAATTCCAAGGGCCAAGTATGGTGGCACTCTGGTGGCACTCGCCTTTAATCCCATCGCTCAGGGGGATAAGGTAGGAGGATCACCATGGGTTTGAGGCCAGGCTGTGCTACAGAGTGAGTTCCAGGTCAGCCTGGGCTAAAGTGAGACTTTACCTTGAAAAACCAAAATATATATTGTTTCCTGGCATTCATGCCCTCACTAGAAGCCTTGGTTTATGCAATATCTGCGATCCCAGCTCCATTTGCGCCCATCTCCCAATGCAAATGGCAAAGTGATGGCAAGCTGACATGCCACACTGCACAGAGTACCACAGAAGAGAACCACAGGCCAAAGTGCCACTCCTGGTCACACAAGAGGGCAGATTATTTTACCTGCCGATGACAAATTTGGAATGAAATGACTAACCTCTCTAAAACCATTTCAGGGCTGGAGAGGTGGCTCATCAGCTAAGGCATCCGCCTGCAAAAGCCTAACAACTCAAGTGACTCCCCAGCACCCACCCAAAGCCGGGGGCACAGTGGTACCATGCTCCTGAAGTCCATTCTCAGTGGCTGGAGTTCCCTGGTGTACCCGCTCTCTCTATAGCTCTCTCTTCTCTCTCTCTCACTGCTTGAAAATAAATGAATAATACTTAAAAACAAAATAAAGTATTTTCATAATCAAAGAAATGCTTGCTTGCTTGCTTGCTTAGAAACGTGACATCTTGCAGATAAGCATGTCTGTTTCCATTGCTTAGTTTACCCTGCACCACCCACACGGCAGCCTCCCCCTCTGCAGGTGCCACAGCCCCCCCGCCTCAGTTCTCCTTCACAGAGGACCCTCCCTGCACAGCCTTTCTTGCTGAGTGATAGCCAATGAACTTTTAGATCCCAACTCAAAAGCCCTTGTCCTTCCCTGACTAGCCCTCTCACCTTGAGTCTAGCTAAGGCCCCAGGCCCTGCATCATAGACAGTCCGGCAGCTTCCTGTGCACTGTTTGTCTCCCGGAACATTACAAAACGGTTTGGATCTTGAACTAATGCTCAGTGGCCTTCGTCAGACCAGAAGCCCTATCAGCTCAAAGCCTGTCATTGTTTTGCTCAGCCTGGATTCACAGAGCCTTACAAACGCCCAGCATATAGTAGGCACTTATGGCAGTTTGAGTGAAATGTCTCCCATCGGCTCCGTGTTTTGTGGACTTAGTTTCCAGATGGCGGCCATCTGGGGAAGTGGTGGAGCTTAGGGGAGGTGGAGACTGGCTGGAGGAGGTGTGTTTCTGGGGGTGAGCTTCCCAGCGTCAGAGCCCAACTGCCCATTGCCACAGGTAACTCAGAGGGACTTCTTCCTGCCTGCCCCTGATATGTGACAACGTGAGCCAGCTTCCTGCTCACATCATGTTTTCTCCACCATGATGGAACTGCCCCTTGAGACTGTAAGCCAAAATAAACATGTTCCTCCCATATGCTGCCTTCAGTCGGGAGTTTTGTTCCAGCAACAAGAGGTCGCTGCTACAGTACTCAATGCGTTTGCTAAAAGAACACATGTCCTGATACTACATACATAACACATGGTCAGAGCAAATACGAACGAGTAGTTTCAGCCCTGGTAGCTGATTCTTCTCAGTTAATTTGGTTTTATCTGGGAATGTGCTACAGTGGTGATGCTGACAAGGAATCAGTTTACTTCCAAGAATCAGATAGTATGACAGAAGGAAGACCCAACATAACTCCAACTAGACACATGCATATTCCTTCCTCATGGTAAAAGGAGGTCTCCAGGAAGCTACCCAGGATGGCTCTTCAGCAACGACTCGGATCCGTGTATCTTGCTGTTCCAGGGCCCTCAGCATCCATTTCTACACAAGAGCAAATGGTTGCTTAAGTCCAGCCATCCCACCCAGTTCCAAGCATCAGAAAGAAAGAAGATAAAGATAAGTAGGTTTCTACCCTTTCTGACAAGTTCACACCTACTCCTTCAACCAGAGTACAGTCATATAGCCAGAACTCGTGGGAAGCTCAAAAAAGGCTTGTCTAATCTAGGCACGTCTACAGTTACTTCTCAGCAAAGGAAGTGTGGATATTGAGGGTACCCAGCAGCCTGCCGTGGGTTGCTCAGTGCAAATAAAGACTGTCACGTGAAAAGGCATGCACAAACACTTCACTGTGGGGACCTGTTCTAGATGACTCACAACAGTGAGTAAATGCCCCTGAGAGTGTCACTTGTGACTTGAGTAGCACACAGACCTCCCTGCTCTTGATAAATGAATGCACTTGGTGTGGTGGCTTTGGTTTCAACATATGGATGTCTCTAGTTTTCTCTTTTGAGTACGGTTGTAATTTGTGCTGTTGATTGGGGTGGCGATTTTTGGATTGCAAAGGTCATTTGTCAATGTGTGAGTCATGATTTTGTTTCCTAGATCATCAAATGTGATATACCAATCTTTATAAGTGATTACTTAGATAATCCTAATCAAATGTATATTTGAAAACCTATTAAAATATTTTGTAAAAAAGAAAAATGTATATATATTGTATTAGACTTTTTTCTGTTAATTGTAACATGCTCATGCCATTTAAAAGTCATTCAATAAATGTCTGCATTGTGTTAGGTCCTTGAAACAGAAAAAAAAAGGAGAGATGTTATTGTTCTATGAGTTCTGTAAATGTGTTTTTAGTTTTGCTTCCATTTTCTGTCTTGCTTAAAATTTTGCCACATTTACACTGCCTCAGAAGGCACACTTCATTTTTCACATCTTATAGAGCTGATATTGCTTTTATTGCTTGATAACCAGACCTAGGCAGTTCCACTCTCTCAGTAGATTTCAGACCCTGACAAACACAAAGATGAAGACGTGGCCAGGTATGATAAGGAAAAGCAGCCAGACTGGTTCTTCCAAAAGGATGAGGCAAAGATCTTCAGTCAGATAAGGGCTTTTCAATTTTCCACAAATCATTTAAACTCACTTCACAATGTACATACTTAAGGCCATATGAATCCTACTTTCTAGAATACCAACAGTTGGACTTAGAGTTGTAAAACAATACTTTTATAAAAATATATTATATGTAAAATATTAAAATTAAATATATATAATATATATATACACATAGGCTGGAGTAATGGCTCAGTCATTAAAGGCATTTGCTTGCAAAACCTGATGGCCTGGGTTCAATTACCTAGTACCCATATAAAAACTGATGCACAGGACTGGAGGAATAGCTTAGAGGTTAAGGCATTTGCCTGCAAAGCCGAAGGACCCAGGTTTGATTCCCCAGGACCCATGTTAGCCAGATGGACAAGGGGATGCATGTGTCTGGAGTTTGTTTGCAGTGGCTGGAGGCCCTGAAGCACCCATTCTCTTAATCTCTCTCCCTCTTTCTCTGTCCAATAAATAAATAAATAAAAATAAAATATTTTTTAAAAAGATTCACAAAGTGGTATTGCATCTGGCGTTTGTTTATAGTGGTAAGAGACCCTGGCAAGATCATTCTCTCCCTCCTCCCTCCCTTGCCTCTTTCTTTCAAATAAATAAATAAATATAAAATATTATTTTAAAAAGAACTAAGAGAAAAGCTCAGAAGAAGGCGGGAACCTTTAAATCTGGTCTGCACACAGCATTCTAGTGGCCCTGATAACAGCTGCTAGCCTGAAAGCTGCCAGGAACTGCTGGGTACACTTGCTAACTTGCATCCAGCCAGTCTCCCCAGGGGTACATGCTTTGTGCTCAGTTTGGGGCATCTATAGCTCTTGAACCAAGCTGGTTTGCTTACCCTCCACATCATGTAGTAATGTTTTCTTTTATATGTATAATTTTTATTTGTTAATTTATTTGAGAGAGAGAAAGAAACAGATAGAGAGAGAAGATGAGTGAGCCAGAGCTTCCAGCGACTGCAAATGAACTCCAGACACATGGGCCACCTTGTGCATCTGGCTTATGTGGGTCCTGGGGAATCAAATCTGGGTCCTTTGGTTTTGCAGGCAAGTGTCTTAATTGCTAAGCCATCTCTCCAGCCTGCAGTAATGTTTTGTATGGGTTAAAGTTACCCCAGAGCAGGACATACTGTGAAATAAGAATGAAATTTCCCAATTTTCTGCTAGTTCCTCCCTGCCCCAGCCTCTCTCAAAAAATATTGGATTGCCTTTTGCAGCCAGGACATTCTCCAAGCAGCCGCCAGGATCAAAGGCTCTCCCTCAACTTCCTCAAGTGCTACCCACAGCTGGCAGACTCAGCAACATTGGGCTGGCAGGGAACAAATCGGATTTTTGGACTGGAGGTGTGCAGCCCGCACGATAGCACCCGAAGCAGATGCTGTCTTTCTAGATCTTAGCCTTCTCTCAAAGCCTACCAAGAGCACAATCCTGAAAAGGGAAGTCCTGCACATAACTTCCCATAGCCAGAGTGGACTCCTAAATGGCGGGACGTGTGGTTCAATGGTAGAACACATGGCTAGCATGGGCAAGGCTCTGGGTTTGATCCACATTGGTGGAAGAAAATAGGAACACATAGTAAAGCTAGTCATTTGAAAGGCAAAAAGGAAAACAACTGAATTTTTCCCAGTATGAGCATTATGGTAATAAGCATGACACAAATACACCTGGGAAACACTAATTAAACAATGAAAAAGGGTTTCTTTCCTACAGACCTTCTTAGAGCCTTCAATATTGCACTATGCATGAAACCTTCAAGAAGCACACAATAAAAGGACTTTTCTACTTGGACTCTTGCTCACCACATCTTACATAGCAAATGCTCTCTGCAAAAAATGTGCAAATATAAAAATATGTGCAAAAAATGCTACACTGAAAAGAAATACATCAGAATTGAAGAAGAGCTATGTCTGGGTAACTATCTCTACTTCTAAATTCTCTCTAATGAACTTGTTTTTATAAGCTGAAGCGTAAAAATAAAAAGAATCATGTCTCAATCTATAGTAACCTTTTTAAAATCAGAAGTATTTGGGGCTGGAGAGATGGCTCTGTGATTAAGGCACTTGCCTGCAAAGCCTAACAACCTGGGTTTCATTCCCCAGTACCCATGTAAAGCCAGATGCACAAAGTGGCTCATGCATCTGGAGTCAGTTTGCAGTGGCTGGAGGCCCTGGCATACCCATTCTGTCTAGCTGTCTCTCTTCTCTCTATGCTTGCAAATAAACAAATACAATAAAAATATTTTTTGAAAAATCAGAAGTATTTGAAAGGGAATTTTTTTCTTTCTTATAAATAGAAGTACTTTATCATTGTTATTGTTATTATTTTTCAGTTCCAGGGACTTGCACATGCTAGGCAAGCACTCTCCCACTGAGCCAAACCCCAGCCCCAAAGCTGTTCATTATTCTTCAAGGGTTACTATGAGCTTCCATTATACCAGTTGATATTAATATTAATGATTAAAATAAAGAATCTATTTCAATGATTTACTACAAAGCACCACTGCTAAACTAAAAGTTTCCTACATAAAAACAAATTGTACAATATCTTTAAAATATTATTCACACCATTATGCTTTTCTTCCCTAATCATTCCAAAGATCTATTTTTATTTCCTGTGTGGTAAGGAAACCCAAGACCCTGTGCTAGATCTACCAAGCATCACCTTTTAGAGGTAACATTTTGATTTGTTAGTATACTATATATAAAAACATGATGGAAGCCGGGCGTGGTGGTGCACGCCTTTAATCCCAGCACTCGGGAGGCAGAGGTAGGAGGATCACCTTGAGTTCAAGGCCACCCTGAGACTACAGAGTTAATTCCAGGTCAGCCTGGACCAGAGGGAGACCCTACCTCGAAAAACCAAAAAGAAAAAAAAAAAAAAAAACATGATGGAGGCTGGAGAGATTGCTCAGTGGTCAAGGTGCTTGCTTGCAAAGCCTAATGACCCACACCCATGTAAAGCCAGCTACACAGTCCATGCATCTGGAGCTTGTAGTGACTGGAGGCCCTGGCACACTCACTCTTTCTCTCTCCCCCTTGCAAATAAATGAATAAAAATATTTTTAAAACACATGATGGGTTGCATCGCAAACAAAACTTTATCAGTAAATCCTTATTCAAACTCTATACTTTATTCTTTCATTTATTTATTGAATCCATATGGCCAGAAAATGTACTTAGTACTGAAGACAGGCACCTCTTTGTAACAAGTTCTTTTAATAGATAGTTGTGTAACTGAATTAACTATTAATTATGAAGTGATGAAAACAGTATAGAGGGCTGGAGAGATGGCTTAGCAGTTAAGGTGCTCACCTGAGAAGCCTAAAGACCCAGGTTCAATTCCCCAGTGCCCATGTAAGCCAGATGCACAAGGTGGCACATGTGTCTGGAGTTGATGTGCAGCGATTAGAGGTCCTAGTGTGCTCCTTCCCCCACCCCGCCTCTTTCTCTCTCTCAAAATAAAATAAATAACATATTTTTTTTTAAAAAAATAGTATAGAAGCCACACGTGGTGGTACATGCCTTTAATCCCAGCATTCAGGAGGCAGAGGTAGGAGGATTGCTATGAGTTCAAGGCCACCCTGAGACTACATAGTGAATTCCAGGTCAGCCAAAGCTAGAGTGAGACCCTACCTGAAAAAACAAAAAGTATAAAAAAAACTAAGGTCATAATAGGTCTATGCAGCAAATATATATGACATAATGGTATTGCTTTATTTTGCTCACTTTCAGTTTAATACTCCTAAAATCTTTTGGACAATCTAGAAAAGTAAAATCAAATTCTAACCATGGCCAAGGAAAAATCTTTTCCTTATGCTTAGTCCTCAGGATTCCTACATTTACAGTGATACCAGGCTTTTCAAAAGAGACAGGAGGGGGCTGGAGAAATGGCTTAGCAGTTAAGCCCTCGGTTCGAGGTTCGATTCCTCAGGACCCATGTTAGCCAGATACACCAGGGCCATATGCGTCTGTAGTTTGTTTGCAGTGGCTGGAGGCCCTGGAACGAACATTTTCTCTCTCTCTCTCTGTTGCTCTCAAATAAATAAATAAAATTAACTAAAAGGGCTGGAGAGATGGCTTAGTGGTTAAGCGCTTGCCTGTGAAGCCTAAGGACCCCGGTTCGAGGCTTGATTCCCCAGGTCCCACGTTAGCCAGATGCACAAGGGGGCGCACGCGTCTGGAGTTCGTTTGCAGTGGCTGGAGGCCCTGGAGCACCCATTCTCTCTCTCTCTCTATCTGCCTCTTTCTCTCTCTGTCATTCTCAAATAAATAAATAAACAAACAAACAAAAAAATGTTAAAATGAAAAAAGAGACAGGAGGGAGCAGACATCAAAGTCCCCCTTTAGCAAGTCCACAAATCACCTTCTTAAGGTGTGTTTGCCCGCCATTAAACCCACAGTTTAACTGGCAAGCCCACCTCTTTGGATCTACCATGAACAAAAGGACTCTTTCCCAGCCCCCCAGGCAGTCCTACTTCCTGGAACAATCCTGGACAGTGCTGGGAGTGCCCACAAGGACAAGGTTAAGAATTGTCAGCATGACCCTCCAGTCTTGGCAGAGTTAATGTACCTGTCACGAGAGGCAAAGGATACATTTAGTGTTCCCCTGGGCCTCAACACCCAAGATGTGACTAGAAAGTGTGAGGGTAATCTGTGCATAGCTCTACAGGGGCTGTGGAAATCGTGTCAGCTTCCAGCCCCCGTGGCAAACTTGTCCACTGTGCACATCAGCTTTGTGTCATACCTGTAAGGGCCACAGACAGGTGCAAACCCTCTGTTTCCTCTGCTCCTTACTTTGACATCCATAATCCGGGACATGCGCACGTTAAGGACAGGCCATCTCTCCAGTCCAGTATATTTCTTTTGTTGAACAAGTTACCCAGTCTCAAGTATTTTGTTATAGCAGCTCAAACAGACTATAGCAACTCTCTTTGTAGGTTCTCTTGGCTGTCACCCATGTTTTAATGTTAGTTTTGGTAAATTCAACTAACTTAAGCACATTAATGCCAAATGAACACTTACAAAAGCTAGAGTTTATGTTCCAGTTTCTTTTACTTATAAAAACATTTTTTGGCCTTAAAATAAAGCTGTATTTCTGAGGTACTGGATTCCCTGTCTCTCAGGTTATTTTAGAATTCTTCTTAAAATTACTTGTACTACCTGATGTTGGCTGGAATAGTGACTTTTTTTTTTTTTTTTTTTTTTCCAGATAGGGTCTCACTGTAGCCTAGGCTGACTTGGAATTCACTATGTAGTCTCAGGGTGGCCTCAAACTCATGGTGATCAACCTATCTCTGCCTTCCAAGTGCTGGGATTAAAGGCATGCGCCATCATTCCTGGCTTGGAATAGTGACTTTTAAAGGAAAATTTAGCAGTGTAAAGTAGAAATGTGGGCTGGAGAGATAGCTTAGCAGTTAAGGCGCTTGCCTGCAAAGCCTAGGACCCAGGTTTGATTACCCCAAAGCAAAACAGAAACAGTTTTTAGTATTTACTGCTCATACATGTAATATGCTTCTACTTTATTTCATTATTTTTTAAATTAGTTAATTATTTACTTATATGAGAGAGAGGAAGAGGCAGATAGGTAGACAGAGAAAGAGAGATAGAAAGAGAGAGAGACTGGGTGGGCCAGGGCCTCCAGCCGTGCAAACAAACTCCAGACACTTGCAGCACCTTGTGCATCTGGTATACACGGGTCCTGGGCAAGCATGAGGGCCTGAGGGGGCCTGAGACCCCTGGAGTTTGAATTTCTAGAGCCCACTCTAAAGAGCTGGGTGTAGTCACACATGCTCATAACCCCAGTCTCGTAGGGGATCAGAGACCAGGAACTGTGGGATTTGGGGCTTGGCGGGCAGTGTCAAGGTCTGGGATCAGGAAGAGACTCTGGTTCAAACAAGATGGACAAAAGAGCAATGGAGCAGGCAGCGAACATTCTGCTCTAGCCACGACAGATGAGCATGTGAGAGGCTACTGGGACACATACACCACACACACACACCATATTGCTCACACACAAGCAAAAAAGAAAGAAAATAAAAAGAGATGGCTTGCTCATAGTTCGGAAGCCTGAGAATCCCAAGGTGAAGGTGACAATAGACTGGGAGCTTATTCCTCAGATAGCAAGAGGCACCTGTTTTTCCAAATTGTTTTTATTTTATTTTATTTCAGAGAGGAAGAGAGAGAGAATTGGTGCACCAGGGCCTCAGCCATTGCAATTGAACTCCAGATGCTTGTGCCACCTAGTGGGCATGTGTGACCTTGTGCTTGCCTCATCTGTGTATCTGGCTTATGTGGGATCTGGGGAGTTGAACACGGATCCTTAGGCTTCACAGGCAAGTGTCTTAACCACTAAGCCATCTCTCCAACCCTGCACCTGCTTTTTGTCTCCCATGGCAGGAGAGGGACGCAGTTCCCTCAAGCCTCTTTCATCTTGGCGCTGATCCCCTTCATGAGGGCAGAGCTTCTGTTCTCCACTCCTCTTCCATTTTAATACTCACGGTATGAGCTGAGGAGCTGATTCAGTGGGTGAGAGCACTTGCTATTCAACTATGGAGACCTGAGTTTGATCCCCAGCACCCACATAAAAAGCTGAGCGTGGCCACACACGCCTGTAACCCTAGAGCTGAGGGAATGGAGTCAGGAGGGTCACTGGGGCCACCGGTCAGCCAGACTGACTGAAAAATAGCAACTCCAGATTCAGGAAGAGACTCTGTCTCATGGAAATGAAGCAACAGAGCAATAAAAGACGACCTCAGCATCTTCCTTTGTTGTGCTTGTGTGCACATGAGGCATGTGCATCTGCGCGCACACACATATACCACACAAGTAAAAATGTCTTTAATGCTACCACACTGTGGATTGTTTCATCTTGGGAATTTTGGATACACACACATTCAAACCACATAAACATATGGGAAAGAACTGTGGCCCCAAAACAAAGATGTTAAGAAATCAAATCATATTACCCATAAGCATAGGGTTATTTATTGCTTGTCACCGATGCACACAAACACAAGATGACACGTATAAAGGACAGCAAGCAAACCTTACCAGCAGAGTCTAAGACAAAAATATCAAGATAATCTAATACTCCTCACAAGTGGGAACCACACCTCAAAAGCACAAAGAAATTCAAGTCATCCTGATAGCTGTAAGTGACAGAGGCAGCTGTTATTACAGTTTCAAGTTTCATAATAGCTCATGTCCGCAGGGGAAAAATAAAGTAATTTTTAAATGCTTGAACAAGACTCTTAAATAACTCCCCATGGCATAATGGGAAAATAAAGAAAAATTTGTACATCGTGGAATACAATTAGCGTTAGATGAAAAGCACTTCCCAGCCTCTGAATGACTAACTGCAAAAAAGAGTGTTGTCGTCAGTCGGGAGACTAGTGGGGACAGAAACCACAGACAGTGACTGCTGTTCATCTTGCTGTAGGATCGCCTGCCTGTACAGTTCCTAATATTATTTGTTAATAATCATTTCTTGTCATTGTCACCAAGCACAGGCTGAGACAGAGTTACAACAAAATACCACGCATGTCTCAAAGAGCATAACTCACATGTGAGTTAAGACCACCAGCTGGCGATGTCACCTTGACGGTAAACCCACATGTATGTGTGGGCAGCTGTGGGGAGCCAATCTGGAAGGCATACAGCTGACGCTTCTTTTCAGAAGAATGTATGGAAATTTTTACATGCAAAGCAGATAAACTTAAGAGTGCTCTGCTACCTTATAAATGGAGCATTTACTACTATATTTCTAGGCAAAGGGGCACGGAGAGACAGGAGCAAAGCTATTTGGGGGTCTTTCACCTAATAGTAGTAAAGTGCACCTCCTCTTCACAAGAAAATGCCACAAAGCCACACTCCACGGCCATCTGTGCTGCCGGAGGTGAGTAGGCTGCAGGGACCCTCAGTGTTGAGGGCACCAAATTATGTTTACATTTGTAGAAAATGTCAAAAAAAAAAAAAAGGAACAAAACATGATAAGAGAAAGGTGAATCAAGAGTAATCAAGTCAAAGTTGTACCTGAATCTTCCAGAAATATGTACACTCTAAGAAGGCAGGGGAAGTAAAATAGAGCACCCCAAGATAGTTCTAAGATACCCTCCTTCACTTGACTGAAGTGAGGACAGGAAACGTGGGGGAGGTGCAAAAAGGAAGGGTGCGTACGCATGCCAGATTCTGCTCCAAAGCGCCATGCCTAAGACCTAATGCTCCACCTTGTCCCCAACCCAGATGTCAGGGACATGAGCAGAACACATCACACAAGCCCCGACGTGGTCAGCCTTTGAAGGAGAACATGAAAGAATGGGCAATTAAGATCCAGCTATGCTCCCATGAATAACTGCTCTGCTCTGCATGACCCTGGGATTCTTAGATCACTCTGCCTAGCCATCCCTCCAATGAGGGCTTAAATTCAGAGGCCCTCTTGTTGCCAAGCATCCTATGTAACAGATAAGAGTGCCCATGATTACCCAGCTGAGAAGTAACCACGCCAGAAACAGGTGAGCCAGCTCCATGCTCGGTGCCCATCACCTCCGTGTCTAACACCAGCAGAATGAAACCCAGGCTCTCCAACCTGCCACACGCGACTTATGCATCCCTCCCCGCTCCTTCCTTGCTACCTGGTGCAGGTCCACTCACGATACACTCCTCAAAATAAATACGAGCTGATTGAGTGAACACGTGTACTAATGAATGGTCAGTTTTTATTCCATTCAAGCATGCTCCTTACTTCCAATGCCATAGGAGGGAATTGTTTCATCTTCTGCCCAGGAAGTCTAATCTCTGAACATGACGCCTGGCAACAAAGGAAATCGCACAAGAACTTGTTAGGTTAAGTATTCATCTCCTCAGCATCCGGAAGGGCTTGCAAGCAAGTCAGCACTACCAGATCTACGTCCCAGACATGTGACAAGTCCCACTGGATGAAGGTAGCCAGGCACACGTTGGTGAAATATGGCTCCTCAACTCACAATACAGATTCTTTACTTTTGTTCCATGAAAGAAATTTCAGCAAATCCATCCTAGGGAAATCCATCATCCAACGTCCTGGAAACCAAGAGATAAACTGAGCAGTTGCATAAGGCAGGCTCTGCTTAGCGGCAGTAATTGGGATAAGTCAGCTTCACTCATCTCATACTTCACAGGATACCACTCACTCACATACATCCTCGTGCATAATCCCCAGAACAATGTATTAGGGCCTCATTCTCCCCATTTAGCTGATGAGAAAACTGGGGTGCAAATGTGGTATGTAACAGCCCAAACCATATAAGGCAAGAACCTGTCTCCTTTCTCCAAGTCAAGCCCAAGGGTTCCAGCTGTGAAGAGTGGCTGTTTTCGTAGAGTCATCTCCACTCTTTGTTTGTTTGTTTTTATTTATTTATTTGAGAGTGACAGACAGAGAAAGAGGCAGAGAGAGAGAGAGAGAATAGGCCTCCAGCCACTGCAATTGAACCCAAAATGCATGCACCACCTTGTGCATCTGGCTTACGTGGGTCCTGGGGAATCGAGCCTCGAACCAAGGTCCTTAGGCTTCACAGGCAAGCATTTACCTGCTAAGCCATCTTTCCAGCCCCTCATCTCCACTCTTGAAGACACTAGCAGTGTGCACAAGCACTGGTTCTTGCCAGGGCTTCTCTCTTTTTATCTCCCTTTCTGCCTTCCCACTCCCCCTGAAAATGCCTGAGCAACCCAAAAGATGAAAAGAACCTAGCCGTGTCTCTACATGTCCCTCCTAGCTTCCTGCCCCTCATGCTGCAGACACAGAAAGCAGTACATAATTATGTGTGTGTGTGAGAGAGAGAGAGACAGAGAGACTCTAAGGCAGGTCTTGAATTCAATATGCAGTTGAGAATAACCTTCAACTCCTGATCTCCCTGCTAGGGAGCTCTAGGAGTTCCAGAGGGCTAGGATTATAACTGTGCACCACATGCCTGGTTTAGGAGGTACTGGAATTCAAAACCAGGGTTTTTTACATACTAGGTAAGCACTCTAACAAATTAGCTATATCCTCAGCCCCCCTAAACATGATCTTTACTAGAAGACATTATGATGATTCATTTTTATGTCAACTTAAAAAAGGGTTTTTTTTTAAGCATTTTATTTTTATTTATTTATTTGACAGAGAAAGAGGGGGAGAGGGAGAGAGAGAATGGGCACACCAGGGCCTCCAGCCACTGCAAATGAACTCCAGATACATGTGCCCCCTTGTGCATCTGGCTAACGTGGGGACTGGGGAATTGAAACTGGGTCCTTTGGCTTTGCAGGGAAACACCTTAACCACTAAGCCATCCCTCTAGCCCAAAAGAGGTTTTGAAGTGCTAGAGAGATGGCTCAGAGGTTAAAGGAACTTGCTTGAAAAGCCTGCCAGCCTGTGTTTGATTCCCCAAGTACCTATATAAAGTCAGATGCACAAAGTGGTGCATGCATCTGGAATTTATTTGCAGTGGCCAGAAGCCCTGGCATGCCCATACTTCTCTCTCTCTCTCTCTCTCTCTCTCTCTTTCTTCCTCCCTCCTTCTCTCCCTCCCTCCATCCCTCCATCCATCTCTCTCTCTCTCTCTTCCTCTCTCTCCTAATCTCAATTAATTAAACAAAAGTGTTTTTGAACATTTTCTTTATTTGAGATAAGAAGAGAGAATATAGGCACACCAGGGTCACTAGCCACTGCAAATGAACTCCAGATGCACACGCCACCTTTTGCATCTGGCTTTACATGAATAATGGGGAATCAAACCTGGTTTCTTTGGCTTTGCAGGCAAGTTCTTTAACCACTAAGCCATCTCTCTAGCCCCATAAAAATATTTTTAAGGCCTTCAATCCCAACACTAGGGAGTCAGAGGTAGGAGGATCTCTGTGAGTTCAAGGCCAGCTTGAAACTACATTATGAATTCAAGGTCAGCCTGGGCTGCAGTGCAAGACCCTACCTCGAAAAAAAAATATACACACACACACACACACACACACACACACACACACACACGGTTTTTTAACCTTTAATTATTTACTTGAGAGGGAAAGGCAGATAGAGAGAGACTGGGCACACCAGGGCCTCTAGCCTCTGCATACAAATTTCAGACACATGCACCATCTTGTGGATCCTGGGGAATCAAACATAGGTCCTTTGGCTTTGCAGGCTAGCGTCTTAACTCCAGTCCAAGAGCTTTTATTTATTTTTTTGAATAAGATTACACTTAAATGAATGGACTCTGGGTAAAGCAGATTGCTCTCCTTAATGTGAGTGGGCTCCCTATTCAGTGAAGGACTAGATAGAACAAAAAGGATTGTCTCCCCAAGCAAGGAAAAGTTCCCTAGGAGAATACCCTGGGACCAGAAAGACACTATTGATTCACTTGAGCCTGCTGACCCACACTACAGGTTTTGGAAGCTTCCATAATCATGTGAGCTGGTTCCTTGCATCTCTTGATAAACACAGGTACACATGCGTGCACACACACAGATTCATATGAACACACAGAGAGATGTAGACATAGATCCTATTGGTTCTGCTTCTTTGAAGGACTTCACCTAGCACAAGTGTGGTGGCAAAGGAAGATTGCCGTGGGAACAAATCCTTGTTGCATCTGGAGAGATGAAAGGGAAGGACTCAACGCCCAGGTGACCTGTGGTGTCCATGTGGAGGGAGGCACTGAAGAGTAGGCCTTCCTGAGAGGGTCCACTGGAGGCACTGGGGTTTAGTAAAAGTTTTGCTTAGGGAAAACCAATATTTTTATCTCTGCAAGGAAGGTTAACTCTCCTTTAAAAACTAAATATAGGGAGAGATGGCTCAGCAGCTAAGGCACTTGCTTGCAAAGCTTGACAGCCTAGGTTCAATTCCCCAGGACCCACGTAAGGCCAGTTGCACAAAATGGTACATGCACCTGGAGTTTCTTTGCAGTAGCAAAAGGCCCTGGTGTGCCCATCCTTTCTGTCTTTCTCTCTCTCTCTCTTTCTTTCTCTCCCCTTGCAAATAAAAATCTAAATCTATAAAAAGTATAATATACAGTTGACTTTAAATTAAGTTGACAAATAATTTTTATCAAGTTACTTAGACTTTTTTCCTTTTCCATTAGCTTTTAATAAAGAGTCACAATTAGGTTATAAACAGGCAATTATTAATCACATGATTTGAGACTTAGGATGAAGACTTGTAAAACTCAGTTTGGTATATGGCAAAATTATAGACACACTAAAACCAACTATTTCATGTTTTCACCTGTGTGAATGGCCCATGGTCAAAAAGAAAAAAAAAAAACTCTTTAGTGATGCAAGATAGATACAATAAACAAGACTTTGGGGAAGAGATTGAGTAAAGGAGAGGTGGAGGGAGGCTAATCAAAATCCAAGAGGACACAAATAAATCATATGGAATACTACTTTTTTGGACAATGGAATACTCAGGAGCCATAGATTATTGCTAGAAAATTTTCAGTGCCAGGGATGGGATACCTTCCAGTGAGTGGTTGGCCAGGGAGGCCCCTGATGCCCCCCAAACATTATAGGCCATTGCCAAGGCCCTTGGTTTCCCACCAGAAATAGATGGTAAGACCCTATTGCTGAAGACTTCCCATACTTGGGCTGCAAGGCCACTGAGAAGTCCTGCTGGAACTGAGCTGATAACCTCCTCCATGTAGACCAGCTGACAGAAAGCTGGAAGAAGCCATTCTGCATGCAGTTCAATGGGAGAAAGAGATACCACCAGTGAAGATACTCAACAGTGGACACTATAAGCCTTACAATTGGCCAGCCAGGCCAAATGAGCCAACAGGTGTAATAGTGGTACATCTGTCATTGGTGGAAACCAACTGCCCTCTAATTGGACTGGAGGCTCACTCCATGGGAGGGAATACATCCCTAATACTGAAAACTTAAAACAGGGGTAGTCATGAGTCCTAGGTGGGTAATGTCTGCTGCTGTCTGGCTAAATGTTTACACTCTGCTTATCAAACTGCCCAGTAAGCACTTCTCTTAATGTACATACATACCCTTATATTAATGCTACTCTCACTTTTGGTAGAGAATCTCCTCTTTTCAGATGGCAGTGACCTTGGGACGACTCAGAAAGCACCATGGTGCTGGAAAGAAGTGACTGGAGTGCTCAGCTCAGCACTCTAATATCTCTATCACACCTTCCAAGGCTCAGGGTCTAATGCAGAGGAGGTAGTGGAAAGAATATAAGAGCCAAAGGAAGGGTAGGACTCCCTACAACATGCTCCCCCCAGACACAAAATGGCCTGGATATCCATGACCTCATAGTGCCTGGCACTACCTACACAAGACCATCATAAGAGGAGGAAAAGATCATGACATCAAAATAAAAGGGCGACTGATTGAGATGGGGAGGGGATATGATGGAAAATGGAGTTTCAAAGAGGAAAGTGGGGGAGGGAGGGTATAACCATGGGATATTTTTTATAATCATGGAAAATGATTTCAACAAAATTAAGGGCTAAAACAGATCACTGAAGCTTCTTAAAATAAGGCAAGATTCTCATAGCAACAGATCTTTCCAGTTTTGCTCTGTGTAGCAGAATCTGGTAGCGACCGACATTCAAACAGTTCACTAGGACTCCAACATTTTTATCACAGAGAAAAAGAAAAAATACAGCTTCCTATTTATTTTAGATATGTAACTTTAGCAAACACAGTCATTAAAACACACAATCTCTTCATCAGCTGCACTGAAGTTTATTTTTAAATAGATATTCAAAATATTTAAGCTATAATCCTACCACAGCTGCAGCTGGATCATGCATTACAATTACAGGTTTGCACTCATTCTCTCCAAAGGGTCTTACAACATTACAGCACTGGTTTTGAGAATATTTTCCCTGTTGATAATTAAAGCACACAAGCCCATCCACATTTCACTTTTATTATGACACAGTACTCAAAGATATTCTAGGTTCGAAATAATTTGATAAGTATTCATTAAAGTTAAATTTTCAAAGTATTTTGAGATAACAATCTTCTATCTAAAGTGAAAGACATATTCCAGAAATATGAACCTATTTGTGAAAAAATATATTTTTATGGTGGCATAATTTTAAAAGTATTTCATTCAACAATGACAATTTAACTTAGCTTAGGTAGAGTGTTTTCACTGCAATAACAGATCGTCAACTTGCTTAAGCAATCTGGACATTTAACTTATCTATCTATAGTTAGGTGGAACCAAGGCTCAGTAGTTCAGTGACAGTTAAGCCAGATGTCACTGGTGCTATCACAGATCCAGGCTCTGTTCTTTTGCTCCATGAGCCTTGGGTGGTGACAGCCGTCCTCTCATGATTCAAAGATGGTGCAGGGCTTCCTGCTCACACATGAGGGCCCGAGGGCGGGCCTGATATTACCTTCATATGAATCTCCAGAAGCCCTGTAAACAGCTGAGCATGTCCACGCATGTAACCCAGTTCTGTGGGAAGTGGAGCTCTGGAATCAGTACGAGACTCCACCACAAGGAGAAATAGGAAGGGGGCACTGAACATTCTGTCCGGGCTGCACCAGGCTTGTGAGTACTACATCAACACACACCCATGCATAGGCCACACAGACCCAACACCCCCAACACACACTACATACACCACACAGCACATACTACACACGTGCAAAAAAATAAGTGGTTGCCGGGTGTGATGGCATACACCTTTAATCCCAGCACTCGGGAGGCAGAGGTAGGAGGATCGCCATGAGTTTGAGGCCAACCTGAGACTACAGAGTGAATTCCAGGTCAGCCTGAGCTAGAGCGAGACCCTACCTCGGGAAGAGGGGAAGTGGTAAAAGCAGAGGTACATAGCTGACAAAACTGCCAAATAATGGCTGTGTGCTCAGCTTCAAACAAGACACCTACACCATTCCCTCTAAGGCTCAGGGAACCTCTCAAAAGAAAGGGTGGGTACAAAAGGCTGCCATCAGGATACAACATGGTTGTCACACTCAAGAAACTCACAGCAGCTACGGTTTCCAGCATAAGACCAAGCCTGTCAATACATCACCATGGATGGGATAAGGATACATGAGACTTCAGACCTCCCAGAGTAGCCAACTTACCTTACTGAAATTTTTTTAAAAGTCATGCCGGGCATGGTGGTGCACGCCTTTAATCCCAGCACTCGGGAGGCAGAGGTAGGAGGATAGCCATGAGTTCAAGGCCACCCTGAGACTACATAGTGAATTCCAGGTCAGCCTGGACTAGAGTGAAACCCTACCTCAAAAAAAAAAAAAAAAATGTCGTGACAGTAAGATGAGGAGTAAGGGGGGAGAAGAAAGGTACTAATGAGGGGGGAAGAGGAGGTAACTGAGAAGAATAAGATAAAAATGCATTACATATATGTAGGAAAATGTCAAAAATGAAGTAACATTTTTAAAATATGTCTATAGTAACAACACATCATTATAGAAGAAGGTCTCAAGCAGGCAACTGGGCCAGAAAGGCATGAGGGTGACCTATTTCCCTGTACACCTCTCTTGATTATAAGGGACAAAGATCTTTTCTAGAAGATCCCAACTGACTTTCCATTAAGTCTCATGGACCGCAAGGAAGCAGTGCTATGGGCAGCCAAGGGTGTCCCCAGCACAGGAAGGATTAATAGCTTGCCCTGTGGAGCACTTAGAAGATGAGGCATATTATTAATTATCTTATGTGCACTACCCACTTATTCTTCACTAGCTAGAGGCCATTATCATCTGCATTTCCCAGATGAGGAAATGGAGGCACGGAATGATCACAGAGCTTCTCCAAGGTCTGGACCTCATTAAGTGATAGAAATAAGATTTAAATCTTGACAGTCTAGGCAAAGAGTCAGCAAAGATTCAACTTAGGCAGCTGCTATTCCAGGTACAGAAAACTTTCTAACAAGTTGTGTTTTTTTGTTGTTTTTTTTTTTTAATTTTGAAAGAGAGAGAGAAAGAGGCAGAGAGAGAATGGGTGCACCAGGATCTTCAGCTGCTGTGAACCAACTCCAGACACGTGCTTCTATTTATTGTTAGAATATTTTAAATTGTTTTAGAACCCATATATATTCCTCAAGATCTAAGTTTGTTTATTTTGTAGAACTACAGACCAAACCCAGAACCACATGCATGCATAGCAAGAAATCTACTGAGCTACGTCTCCAGCACCTCCATATATACTACTAAAACCATAATGAAGTTGTCTACTTCTTATTTATTTCTGGGAACTGAGTGTGTATATTACCACTGAGCTATGTACTCCCAGCCTTATATTTTACTAGAAGATATTTATGAATACATTTTCACTGTGCTTTCTCCCAAATCTTTTGTCTCCATAGTGCTCTTGAGTATCATGCTGAATACCTGAAAACTATTCAATATTTTATCTACCCACTGTTGGCCAGTGAAAGTCTTTTAAATTTTTCACCATCAGAAATGAAAATAGAACAAATATTTTTGTTCTTATAGCTTTTTTCTTCATTATTTTCTTTAAACTAAGTACCAAGGAGTGGGATTACTAGGTCAAAGTGTCTGAATATTTGTATGACAATTTATAGACACAGCCAATTTGCTTTCCAAGAAAAAATGAACCAATTATCCTTACTAAGAGAAATGTAAGTATCTGCCCAATTTCTGAAGTCACACAGGTTTATGTCTTTGTTAATTTAATAACATGACCTATTGTTTGTTATTTTAACTTCTTTGGTCTGCAGCAGAGCATTTTCCTGCTGGCATGTTTGCAACCATTTCCTCCTGTGAAAATCTGCAGCTATTCTTTGCATTTTCATTAATCTTTCTGGGTCTTGGTCCTGTTGTGATTCACATATTTCAAAACAAAGTTGGCTTAATTTCATTCCTGCCAACTGCATGCACACAGAATAACTGGTTTGTCTAGACTTACATTTGAGTGGACCCAAACTCCAGCTGCTCTCCCCAACCTCCTAAATTTCAACAGCTGAGGCATCACTGTCAATCTCAGGTGTAAAAATGTGAGCAAGAATGTTTTCATGGCTTCATTTGTTTTTCCCAAAAGTCATACTAGGATTGCTATCTCAAAAATTCCAAGGGAGGTATTTGTAGTTTTCATGGTCAACTTACACTCTAGAGAAAAAATTATCCTTCTACTATGGGATGACAGTCATTATGAGACTTACCATGTGTGTTTATCATAAAAATTACTATGTGTAAAATCAGAGGGAGAAAACAATGTTTTCGGATTTCCTTTTAAAGTTAATTGAATTTTATATATTTCAGGTTTTTCTTTTAAAAATCTCCTTTAAAATGCACATACAATAAAGCTATTCAATCTTTTAGCAAAAAAGAAAAGGCACACATCATAGTTCACATACTTTTTAGACTCCACCATTCTGCCCTCATATCTGTTTCTATCACCTAAATATTTATTCTCAAATAAGAACTCCTGAGAACATTTTAAAAGTATAGTTTCCTGCCCCATGGCCCCAGATACAACAAATCAAAATCCTTACAATTACATCCCACTAACCTATACTTTTAAAATATAAGCTTTCTGAGCTGGGTGTAGAAGTGGACACCTTTAGTCCCAACACTTGGAAGACTGAGGTAGGAGGATTGCCACAAGTTTGAGGTCAGCCTGGGCTTGAGTGAGACCCTGCCTCAAAAAATAAAAAGTCCTTTAATGCCAGCACTTGGGAGGCCAATATAGGAGGATCACTGTGAGTTTGAGGGCAGCGTGAGAGTGAGACCCTACCTCTAAAAAGAAAAAAATTAAAATATAATAAAATATAAATAAAGCATTGAATCTGAGCATCAGTCTCATAAAATAGAACATTGACACCTGCATTCTCATATATCATATCTAATACTACATACTATCTATACATATCCACGTCAATAAAATGATAGTTCAATGTTTCCAACAATGTAAATTTCTACATTGTTCAGGTTAATAAGAATTATTATAAATAGAAACCCAGAGAATTTTAAAACTGGAAGGATCTTAATGTAAACACTTTCATAAGTCAACTCTATTGACTCCTCAGGTTTGCCCATTGGGGCAGGTTGAATGTGAAGGATCCCCATAGCTTCATGTGTTTGTGATTAAGCCTCCTACTTGATCCCCAGTTGGTAGAGCCTTCCTGGAAGACGTGTGCCACTGGGGTGGGCCTGGAGGTCTATTCATCCAGCCCTACCGTGTGTCTATAGCATAGCTCACTCTTGCTGCTTCCTCCCTGCCAACATGAGACGATGTGAGTCAGCTTCCTGCTCTTGCCATGTTTTCCTCACCACAATGAAACTTTCCCTTGGTGCTGTAAGCTGAAATAAACCCTTCTCTTCCGTTAATTGCTTCTTATTATTCAGCGTCACTAGAGAAATAACATTTATAATCTGTCCAGGGTTCTTGAGAGATTACATTAAATTTCTTAGCTCAGCTACACCAGGGGAAGTATTCTGTACTAATTCCATCAGCAAATCTTGGGGCCTCATGAGCTAAAACAAGTAGAGGTATTATATATCTAATTACATGGTTTCATGTCAGACCTCTATCTGTATACTGCTAGAAATGTCAGGACTTCCTGAGCTGTCCTGCCAAAGGCTCCAAACAGCAAAAGAGCCTATCATAGGGAGGGCTGGAGCATTGACATTACCTGTACCCCTGTAGTCAAGGCATGCAGGGTGGGACACTGTACTTAATGTGAAGACTTTTCACCCACTGAAAAAATGTACCATCATCCATTTGTGTTCACACTGAAGGAGACCGTTTAAAAGGAGATCAGCATGAAGTTTTAAAATAATAAGAAATCTTGACCTGATCAAGTCTACAAAAATATTTGGAAAGGATTCTTGAGATGCTCTGAACCTATCCTTTTGAATGGGGGCCATCTTTTCTGTATTTGTTTTCAGAGACTATATGGATATGATTTGACACATTTTCAAAGCTAAGGTATAATACTATGGAATTCATGCCCTTGTCATTTAATTATTTAGATGGCAGAAGAGTAAAACCAGCAGGGAAAGAAATAAGGGCAGGATGTCAGATGAAGAGCAAGTTCCTAGTGAGTGTGTAACAATGGCCCGGGCTGGTTGCTAAGTCTCTAGGAATCTGACAGCAGGTGGGACTAGACCTGAAGTCATCAGGAGCCTCAGCAGAAAGACTCTTGCTTTCTAATATGTGTCTTTGAAAGACCTTTCTACCTTAAGGCTCCAAATGTAGATATTGCTCATATACCAACCGCTTCATGTCAGCACAACAGAGACAGGCTCCTGGGCCCAAGCTAGCTACAGCAAAGGAAAATTCCAGAACACAGTGTAGTATCACATCAGAAAATAAGTCAACCAGGCAAAATGAACAGGAAAAACACACGTCATCAACCTAAAATTAAACAACTTCAGGATCAAGGTATTTTTCAAATTTATTGTATTTATTTATTTATTTAATTGCAGAGAGAGAAGAGACAGCCAGTGAGAGAGAGAATGGGTGTGCCAGAGCATCTAGCTACTGCAAATGAATTCCAGATACATGCATCACTTTGTGCATCTGGCTTTATATGGGTACTAGGGAATTGAACCTCAGTCATTAGTCTTTACAGGCAAGCACCTTAACCACTGGCCCATCTCTCCAGCCCAGGATCAAGCTATTTTTTTATATAGTTATTTATTTGCAAGGGGAGAGAGTATGGGTGTGTCAGGGCCTCCTGCCACTGCATACAAACTTCAGATGCATGCCACTTAGTGCATCTGGTTTTACATAGGTACTAGGAAATCGAACCCAGACCTTCAGGCTTTGCAGGCAAACGCTTTAACCACTGAGCCATCTCTCCAGCCCCAAGGTTATCTTTATTTTATTTATTATTATTTGGCAGGGGGGGTGAGGTAAGGTCTTGCTGTACCCCAGGCTGACCTGGAATTCTCTATGTAGTCTCCAGGTGGCCTCAAATTCATGGTGATCCTCCTACCCCTGCCTCCCAAAAGAGCTGGGATTAAAGGCATACACCACCATATCCGGCTATTTTTTTAATGTACATATGTTAAAGCCATTCTGAAAAGATATTATGTACATCCAAACACTAACAGAACCCCTTATAGAATAGATTCCAAACAAAGGCTTGTTCCAGAGAATGGCACAGGAAAGGAACAACAATTAGAGCCTGGTGTATAAACAGAAGTGAAGCAGCTCAGGGTCTTGGCCAATTAACTCCTGACCTTTGAGCCAGCAGCATGACCCTGATCCAAGATTTTTTGATATTGCCAATAAACAGCACGCTGCCCTGTGATGGTGGGCTTTGGCCTTCTCTCAGAACGAAGACTGAAGGCAAAGTCAACAGAAAGGGAGGAAGGAGCAGGAACTGTCTGCAAGCTTCAGGTCCCTCAGAGAGACAGCAAACAGCCAGCAGACACTTCTAAACCTGTGCACACCGCTCATTTTCATAAAATGAAGGATTAGGGGAAGATGGAAGTCCACTTCTAAGACAGCCCTGTTCACACAGGTTTCAGGTTTCAAAAGCAGGTGCCTCGGCTCCATCAGGTCCCGGGACTTGCTGGGTGGCTCCAGCCACCACTACATGGAATTTTCACCTGATTAAGGGATGAGATCATTTCTTGGTCATTTTGCCAAGGAAGTCATATGAAAAAGTGTGGGTACCATGTAGAGCCATCTGGGAAAGCTGGATATTTGTGAGTTCAGTATGACTTGTGGAAGTTTGTCTTGTTGTTTATCTTCGCTTGCTTGGACGCAGGGTCTTGCTGCATGGCCCAAGCTGGCCTCATGCCTGGCTGCACCGCAAGTAGTGAGATGACGGGTATATGCCAGCATGCCCAACTGTTTTGAAGAGATATTATTGTTTATTGGGTGTGTGTGTGTGTGTGTGTGTGTGTGTGTGTGTGTGCATGTTCATATATGTGTGTTCCACATGTGTGTGCACATGCTCTTACACGTGTGTCTGCGCATACCTATAGAGACCAGAGGTTGCTGTCAAGTGTCCTTCTCAATCACTCTACACCTTACTTTTTTTTTTCTTTATTAGTTATGTGCATACTCAGTGTGGATACAGCCAGGTTAGTACCATCGTTAGTCTCCTCCCTGTCCTCCCCCCTCCTCACTGGGGATTATGGGTTATGCATTGTGGGAGTACAATCCACCTTACATTTTAAAATAATTTTTTTATGTTTTATTTATTTATTAGGGAGAGAGAAAGAGAGAGGGAGAGAATGGGCATGCCAGGACCTCCAGCCACTGCAAACAAACTCCAGATGCATGTGCCACCATGTGTATCTGGTGTACTTGGGTTCTGGGGAATCAAGCCTGAGTCCTTGGGCTTCACAGGCAAGCACCTTAACTACTAAATCATCTCTCAGCCCTCCACCTTACTTTTTGAGACAGGGTCTCTAACTAAACCTAGAGCTCACCAGTCAAGATATGTTAGCTAACCAGTGAGCTAGGGATCTACCTCTCTCCACTTCTCTAACACAAGGATTACAAGAACATGTCACCAGGCCTAGTATATGATATGGATTCTGGGGATCTGAACTCAGATCCTCATGTTTGCAGAGCAAGCACTTTACCCACTGAGCAATCTCCTCAGCCAAAGAGGCATTCTTTAAAAAAAAAATAATAAAGCACAAAGGGAAAAGGTTTGTACTTAATGAAACAAAATAATCAAAACAATGATTGATTATTTGCTGAATATTATGTCTTTAAAGAAAAAAAAAAGCACAACTTTCTTTGGTTCCACTTTTCCCTTCATATCTTAAAACAGCTCATTACTTTTTACACAAATCTTTTATGTTGCAGTGACACACACATGATGTATGTATCCCTAACTGCCAGTCCAGAGACACAGGTACATTCCCAACGTCAGGCAGTCACCTCCTAGAACCATCTCCAGAACCTGTTCATCTTCCCACTTGAAATAGCTTCCACTGAGCATAACTGCCCATGCCTCCTCTCCAAGACCCTGATGACCATTCTTCCACTTTATCTCCAAGACGTGGACTACACTAGGTACCACAAGTGAGTGGAGTCATACAGTTGTCTTCCTGTGTCAGCCTATTTCGTTGAGCATAATGTTCCTGGCATGAAGCCGTCAAGCCTCATTCAGGTTCTAGCATGTGTCAAATTCCTTTGTTTTTTACTGTTTTGTTTTGTTGTTGTTTTGCTTGTAGTACTGTGAATTGAACCCAGGGACTCCTGCTAGCTAGTACAAGTTCTCTACCACAAAGCTACTTCCCCAACTCTCATTCCTTTTCATTTGTTTATCTTTCTCGAAGTAGGGTCTCACTCTAGACCAGGCTGACCTGGAATTCACTATGTAGTCTCAGGATGGCCTCGAACTCATGGTGATCCTCCTACCTCTGCCTCCCGAGTGCTGGGATTAAAGACATGCACCACCACGCTCAGCTCTCTGTTTGAATTTTTGAGGAAGGACAATACTAGTTTCCTAAAAACTGCACCATTTTATATCTACCCAGTAATACACAAGGGCTGTAATTTTTCCATGTCCTTGCTGGTACAGTTTTCGTTTAGATGGAATATGATGGGTGTGAAGTGATATCTCATTTTGTAATTTGGTTGGCATTTACTTCCCTAATGATTAGGGATTGCTGCATTTTATTTTATTTATTTATTTTTTTTTTTATTTTATTTTATTTTTTTTTTTGGTCTTTCCAGGTAGGGTCTCACTCTAGCTCTGGAATTCACTATGGAGTCTCAGGGTGACCTCAAACTCATGGCAATCCTCCTACCTTGGCCTCCCGAGTGCTGGGATTAAAGGCGTGCACCACCACGCCCAGTTGCATTTTCTTTTAAATGGTTCTTCTGGCTTCTTGATTGGTTTCAGTGTCTCTCTGCGTAGGGTGGATATAAGCACTGCTGTATGTAGATACTCCTGAAATCCTGCAGGAGTCAGAGGAAGGACTTCCAACACAGTAAAACTAATAAGCCAAAGTTCCCATGACTGGGGTCACAACCACGGACTAAACCTTAGAGCCTGGACATAAAAATATTTCCAAAAGTTTCCTACCAGGCTCTTAACGATTAGGTAAAGCAGGTAGAACCTACTCTTCCTACAAAGCCAACAACTGGCTGAGGGAGGGAAAGACAGGATGGTTCTGGGGCTCAAGGCGTCTGGGGCTCGTGCAGTGTCCAGTGGCACCTCAGTTCCTACAGGAAGCTTGGGAGGAGCTGCTCTTGCTCAAAGGTAGATCTGCTGTCCCTGGCACCCCTCCCCACATCTGCCCCCTCCTGCATGCCTCCTAGCATTGCACTCTCTGTGCCCAGGATATACCTTAATTTTCCAAACTCCTGAAAACAATGTCATTCCCATCGTTAGCTAAGTTGATCCAACCCTACTGAAATAATATGAGGTATTTCACTTGCAAATCTTTTCTTTTTTTAGTTATTAATTCGGTACATAAAACACAGCCTGTATTGCCAAGGCTCTTGGTTGCCCACCAGAACTAGATGGTCAGACCCTATTCCTGAAGGCTCCACATGCTTTGGTTGCAGGACACTGAAAAATCAAGCTGGAACTGAGCTGGAAGCTTCCTCCTTGTTGACTAGCTGTAAGGATATTGGAAAGACCTATGCAGCCTGTTGGAGGAGAAAAGTCATCAATGGTGTTAACCAGTAGTGGACCCTGCAAGCTTTATAGCTGGAGACCCAGGCCAAATATTACAACTGGTACAATAGTGGCATATCTGTTATGGGGAAAACAGGTGCTCCCTGATTGGACTAGAGGCCAGCTCCATGGGAAAAAATTCATGCTCATTACCAAAAACCTATGGCTGGGGAGATCATAAGCCCTATGGTGAAAACTACTACTGTTGTTTAAATGGATATATTATGCCCACCAAACTGCCCTCTAAATACTTATGTTTGTACCCGTATATTAATTCTACTCTCACTTTTGTTTAAAGAAGCTTCTCTTTTCAGATGGTGATAACCACTGGGGTGACTCAAACATCATCAAAGTGCTGAGAAGAAATGACAGTGGAGTATTCATCACTGAGACATCTCTATCACACCCTCCAAGGCTCAGGGACCATGCAGAAAACATAACAAAAAGAATGATAGAGGGCTGGAGAGATGGTCTAGCAGTTAAGGTGTTTGCCTGCTAAGCCAAAGGATCCTGGCTTGACCCTCCAGAATGATAGAGCCAAACACAGGGGAAGAGTACTATACAATACTGTCTTCGAGACACAAAGGGATCCTGGCATCCATGATCTCACAGTGGCTGGTACTACCTAAGACTTGCATAACAGAAGGGGGAAAGTGATGACATTAAAACAAGAGACTTGTTGGAAAGAAGGTGTGGTGGTTTGATTCAGGTGTCCCCCATAAACTTAGGTGTTCTGAATGCTAGGTTCCCAGCTGATGGAGATTTGGGAATTAACACCTCCTGGAGGAAGTATATTGTTGGGGGTGGGCTTATGGGTATTATAGCCAGCATCCCCTTGCTAGTGTTTGGCACACTCTCCTGTTCCTGTTGTCCACCTTATGTGGGCCAGGGGGTGATGTCCACCCTCTGCTCTTGCCATCGTTTTCCTCTGCCATCGTGGAGCTTCTCCTCGAGCCTGTAAGCCAAGATAAACCTCTTTTTCCCACAAGCTGCTCTTGGTTGGGTGATTTCTCCCAGCAATGCGAACCTGACTGCAACAGAAGGGGTTCAATGCACATGAGGAAAGGGAAAAAGGAGGGTAGTGGAAGGAGATTGTGATTATGATAATATATATATATATATACACATACATAGAGAGAGAGAGAGAATGAATCAATGAAAAGATTTTTTTTTTTTAAATCACAGCCTGCAGGACCTGGGGAGATGCTCAGTCAATAAGCATATGAATCTGAGTATAATCCCCAGTCCCTATTTAAAAAAAAGACTGGTATGGGGCTGGGCAGATGGCTCAGCAGTCAAAAGGCACTTGCTTACAAAGCCTGCCAGTCCAGGTTCAGTTCCTTAGTGCTCACGTAAAGCCAGTTGCTCAGAGTGGTACATGCATCTAGAGTTCCTCTGCAGTGGCAAGAGGCCCTGATGTGCCCATATATTTTCATTCTCTCTCTCTCTCTCTCTCTCTCTCTCTCTCTCCTTCCTTCCCTTTCTTCTTCCCTCTCCTTCTTTCTCCCCTTACAAATAAAATAGTATTTTCTAAATGCCTGGTGTAGTGGTATGCCTGTAACCCGAGCTCAGGGGAGACAGAGAAAGGAGGATTCTGGCCAAATCAGTGAGCTCTGGACCAATGAGAGACCCTGCCTCAGAGGAGGTGGCAAGTGTTCCTAAGAACTACACCTGAGATTATCTTCTGCCCTTCACATGGACATGAACACACATGTCCACACATATATGAACATACACACACACAAATTACATACATGCACACATATGAATGCACGGGCTGAGGGTGCTGTGACAAACAACACGGCAGGGCCCAGCAGCACGGGCTCTCTCCAAGGGAAAGTGCCTTCTCTAGGTTCTTTTTTTCTTTTAATTATTTATTTATTTATTTGAGAGCGACAGACACAGAGAGAAAGACAGATAGAGGGAGAGAGAGAGAATGGGCGCGCCAGGGCTTCCAGCCTCTGCAAACGAACTCCAGACGCGTGCGCCCCCTTGTGCATCTGGCTAACGTGGGACCTGGGGAACTGAGCCTCGAACCGGGGTCCTTAGGCTTCACAGGCAAGTGCTTAATGGCTAAGCCATCTCTCCAGCCCTCTAGGTTCTTATTATGCCTAAATTCCAAAGTATTTCGTGGACAGATAACCTCCCCTTGCACATCTACTAATGGGGGGCAATTCATGGAAAATGATGTGGTCCAATAAAGAAAACAGGCCATTCTGCCCCAGATGACCTGAGCAAGATCACACAGTTCAGTGCCTCACTCAAAAAACAATAACATTCTTAGAAACAGATACCTGAGCCAAAAAAAAATCTTTTTTTAAATTTCTGATTGAGTTTTATTTGAAAGTTAAACAAAATGATGTGTCTGATTCTGCTGCAATACAGCTCATAGCTATTACTCTACTAATGTTTACCAAATGGTTTACAAACAAAAATTTTGTGTTAAATGAGTTACTTAGAACATAATTAAGTTATGCTTAGCTTATATGTTTTCCATCAGATAAAGCCTTTATTTTGTTCGATAAAACATCTGTTTACAATAATGGACTTCTTAAATAATCAGGAGGCAAGAACAAAGGATAACCAAGAAAAGATGGCGGACTCACTGGCAGGAGACCAGCCACCCCGCCTACCCCGGCACATCAGCCAGAACCCAGGTGGAACCACGGAGGAATTGGTGAGATGAACAAGAGTTCTGCTGCCACAGCCAGCCTGACCACCTGCAGCAGGTTTGTGGTGGAGACAGACACTGAGGATTCTCAAAATGCACCAAAGCAGCAATCTAGAAGCTACTTACAGTTCAACACTAAAGTAGACTTAAAACACACCCACCAAGGCTCAGGGAATTTTGTGGAAGAGGAGGTGGAAAGATTATAAGAACCACAGGTGGGAGGAAATATCCAGAGGCATTGCCCCCCCCCCCGGCCACACCCAATGACTGCTGCCCTCACATCTCATAACCCACAACCCCATGGGCAATACCAGCAATCCCACTGATGAGGACACTCAATGGAATGGGGGCAGGGAGGAGGGAGATGATGGTATGTTAATAACACATGATGTGTCCTTATAAAGCTTCTACTAAATAAATAAATATATGTATATACATATATATATTAAAGGGAAATTCACCCAAGCTTTCTTGCAAAACAGAAGATCAAAAGCATTCACCTTAAGTCTCTCTGTCAATGATAAAGGTCTGGGCACTTGTCCCTTCTGTAGTGGCTGTGGTTCCTGCCAAGTTTCCTGTCTAAGGTAGAGGGACAACAAGAGAGCCTAGAGAATGTGAGATAATTTGTTGCTAAAAGAAAGCAAACATTGAAGCCACCACATATACTATGAACCCAATAAGAACATCTGCCTCATGTTTAATAGGAGATTGCTAACTCATTCAGAGACAAACTGGGAGTGTGTGAGGAAACCAGGACCTGCAAAATGCAAATATCAAAATCACTTTTTCCATGTGTGGTGGGATAAGAAACCGGAGGGCAAAATGCAAGCATGCAAAATGCACACGCAACCAAAATTCCCAACTAAATACCTGTAAGATGTGCGCCAGCGCGGCTTTACAACAATACAGTGAGTGCCGGGCACAAAGCACATCCTGCCAACTAGAACAAAATACTCACACACTTCTATGCAAATGGTCCCTCCGGATCATACGGTAGTTCACTCTGATAGAGCACTCGGGGCAGAGAGCAGTAAACAAAAGCCAGACAGGAAGTAGCCAGAAAGAATAAACGGCAGAGCTCTCTGGCACTATCTCCGTGTAGAAAACAAGAGACTATTTTAACAAAATTATTTTTGAGCCCAGTGCCTAAATTATGTATTAAGAGAGTTACTCACAGGAGGCAGGGGCAGATACAAATGAGTTTTTAATGTTTTGGCTCCATTCCTAGAATGAGCATCATAAACTGAGGTCTAGTAACTGACCACTGACAATTCCAGAATCAATTCCCATCTGGAATGAAGGATTTCCACCTACTCCCTCGAGGTCACCCTTTGTAAAGCCTTGATTCTCTTTGACACACATGGATTTGTGCTCATGGAAATGCTTTGTGAAAATTTCAACTGGCCAAAGTAAGTCTAATCTTTTCACAAAAGAAATATTTAAAGAAAGTCTGCTCAGTTTTAACTTAAGAATGCCAGTACATTATTCCAAATTCCTGTCCTGACATAGATGTTTGAACAATACATTAAACAAGATAAGAAACTCTGGTATCGTCAGTGAATAATAAGTACATCTTTTTAAAAGAGAAGCTTCGATTTTGAATGTGTCTGGAAGCCACAGGGGCAGAGCAACCCTGAAAAACATATGTCATTACATTTCCATGGCAGAGGCTCCTAGTTGTGTCTCAAATATACATTCTCCCTTCCCTCTACATTAATAGAAATCTGGACACATTACTTACCCAGGTAAAGATTATATTTCCCAGAATCCCTTGCAGATAAGAAATCACCTGACTGACTCTAACCAATGAAATAAGTACCACAAAACGCTTTCAACATGCTCTTAAAAGGAAAAGAGGCTGCTCTCCCCTTCCTTACGCCCTTCTCTAAAATATACAGAAACTGAAGCAAGCATTGCTGCTGAAAGATGGAAGCTGTGTGATGGAGAAGGTACAGGAATCAGAGAAACCTTGTGGAATCATCGTCTCCTTGAGCAGCTACCCTCAGACCACTCCAGACAGGGATGAAGTGAACATCAGTGTTGTTAGTTTCCCCAAATCAGTGTCCTAACACAGCTCGTTCAAATTGACCACTATCTTTTGTTTTGCGAGCCCGCCGTCCCTTTCTTTTGGAGAAGGAGGGGTGGTGACGGGGTTGAGACGCCGACTCATGTGGCCCAGGCTGGCCTCAAAACTCTCACCACGCAGATCTGAATGACTGGGTTCCAGCCTCCACCTCCCAAATGCTGGGATTACAGCGTGCGCCACCATGCCCGGCTGACAGGACTTTCTGTTTAAAGAGTGGCTATGAATTTCTTGAGGAGAACTTCGCATTGTGTTTTCAGCAACCACTGTTGGGGTTAATTGTGAGTTTGTTGTTAACAGCAATCTTTTTACAATTTTAGGATCTATTCTCAGGACCCCTATGATCAGTTCTGCAATACTCCCTACCCTTCACTCAGGGCATCCTTCCAGAAGAAGTCTTCTGCCCCTGCGCCCACCTCAGCCATGGTGTGCTCAGCATGTTTTGGCACCAGGACCCTTCGCAACATTAAAAATGAGAAGCTCGTTATTTATGGTGGTGCATGTGTGTAAATCAAGTACTCAAGATCACAAGCCCCAGACCAACCTGGGCTACATAGTGAGCCCTTTCTCAAATAAATCAAAATAAAAGAATAAGATAAGCATTCATCTTAACCTCTCCCAGATCCCTGGGTGTGGTGAGAAAACATTACCCTGGATTAAGAAATCTAAACCCAGAACTCCAGATAACTGGACAATAAAGTTAGGTCAAAGTACCAAAGTCAGATTTCATAGATTCTCTAAAATAAAATTCACAAATTGTTTTAAAACTCTAAACCATCCCAGGTAACAATAGTCATGACTACTTACAGAATGAGAAGGATCCTTGGCTCCATGACAAGAATGGTGAAAGCATCAGCGGCCAAAATATCTAAGCCCAGTGAACCTCCCACAGCATTCACCCCACGGAAACACTGTACACACACAAAACCCAAACCCGAATAAGAGCAAAAGCTTAGTTAACCCATTGCATATTCTGGTAGTTTCTTCTCATTTCACGCACAGATACGCTAATGCACTTCTGTAGTAAAAGCTTTTTAAACAAGAAAGCTCGGCCTGCCCCTTGTTTTTAACCGCCCCTGCCTTGTCTAATAAAAATGACTGAGTGTTTATTTTTGTGGTTCTTTAACTCCTAAGTATAGGATTTCTCATATGCACAGAATATTATAATAGAGGCCATTTATGAATGGAGCATATTAAAACGTTGCTATGAAAATACTCCAGCCCCATGGGCGTCACTGTCTCTTAACACTTGAAAGAGGACGTTGTTCCATAAAATTAAAAACAGAAACAAAAGGCAAGGATTTTTGACAATATTTCAACCCTTTGGCTTTATTAACAGTATAACATAAGAGTTCCAATTTGTATTACTTCTGTTTTCACAAATTGAATCCAGTAGTAACACATCCTATCACACCCTCCAAGGACGAAAATTTAAAGCATATGACATATCCCTATATCAAAATGACCTTCAGTAAAAGGTGACAAATCAAATGCTCACTCGCCAAGTACAAGCCGCACCAGACAGCAAGCAAGAGGAAAGCAGTACACACAGGCTTTGCTCTGAAGAGAGGCAGCACCCAGCCAGAAAGAACCCAGTCTTTCTGGGCACCAACCAGAGGTGACTGTCTAACATTCTCCACCAGACACCATCATTTTCAAGCCCTTTCTGATTAGGGACCAAAATAAAAACTACAGTACCCACTTCATTTTGATAATATTTTAGAAAGTCTCAAATAACAGCTAAGCTAAGAGCTTTCAACAAGCACACCAGATGGAAGGGGAGAAACTATCATTGAAATTACATCCTTAAGAAAGCGAGTTACGCCACTACTACCCAAGCAGGGCTCCAGTGTACTGTCTGGCTCAGGAAGCCACAATATGGAATTGATCCCAGGGCTGATTAAACAAACTTCAAATCCCTGCAGTTTTCACCTCTTGTACTGAAATCTTGGGACAAAATAACAGTCCCACACGGAGGTACTTGAACTTGGCAATGAAAAATTCTTCAGCTTGGACATTCAAGTGTATCACCTGAGGCTGAGTAAGTACATTAGGGAGTGGTAAAGAGCTTGTTTGGCATAGACAAGGCCCTGGGTTCAACGTGCCATAGGTTCCAGTAATTCACAAATGTCACTAACTATCAAATAATAAATAAATCACTACTTCTTATATAATCAAGGTTAGTCATCATACCTTTCATTCTGCCATTCGCCACCTGCAAAAAAAAAAAAAAAAAACACTTCCTACTTCCTGTTTATAGAAAAAATAATAGCCGAGGTAAATCAAGCTCCTTTGAGACTTTCCACAGTGTATGTGTTCACACAGCAAGTTCTTGAAAGTCTTAGAAATAGTCTTTTCCAGTCGGGAGTGGTGGCGCATGCCTTTAATCCCAGCACTCAGGAGGCAGAGGTAGGAGGATCGCCACGAGTTCGAGGCCACCCTGAGACTCCATAGTGAATTCCAGGTCAGCCTGAGCTAGAGTGAAACCCTATCTCGAAAAAACAAAAAAGAAAAGAAAGAAAGAAAGAATCCTTTCCATTTACTCTGTTCATAACACAGAAAACTTCCTTTACAGCCCACTGAATACTACAGAGGAGCAAAACTTGACCTCAGGTAATGGAGAATCATTTGCTCTGAAAAGCTTGGTCTTCTGGGCTAATGTGTCCTTAAATATTAGACCAATGAAGAAAAAACGATTTTTCCAGGCTAAAGAGATTGCTCAGTGGCTAAGACACTTGTCAGCAAAGCCTAATGGCCTGGGTTCAATTCTCTAGTACCCATGTAAAGTCAGATGCACAAAGTGGTGCATGCGGCTGGAGCTCATTTGCAGTGGCTAGGGGCCCTGGCACACCTATTTTCTCTCTCTTTCTCTCCCCCCCCTCCCTCTCTCTCTCTCTCTCTCTCTCCTTGCAAATAAATAAATATAAAAAAATGGTTTGGGCTGGAGAAATGGCTTACCAGTTAAGGTGCTTGCCTGCAAAGCCAAAGGACTCAGGTTCAATTCCCCAGGATCCATATAAGCCACATGTACAAGGAGGCATGTGCGTCTGGAGTTCATTTGCAAGGTTAGAGACCCTGGTGCACCCATTATTTCTCTATCCGCTTTTCTCTCTCTCTCTCTCTCTCTCTCTCTCTCAAATAAATAAATTAATTTTTTTTCTTTTTTAAATTTGTTTTTTATGGACAACCACCATAATTACAGACAATAACCCATGGTAATTCTCTCCCTCCTCCCACTTTCCCCTATGCAAATGCCACACTCCATCATACCCCTAGCCCCTCAATCAGTCTCTCTTTTATTTTGATGTCTTCATCTTTTCCTCCTATTACAATGGTCTTGTGTAGGCAGTGTCAGGCACTGAGAGGTCATGGATATCCAGGATACTTTGTGTCTGGAGGAGCACGTTATAAGGAGTCCTATCCTTCCTTTGGCTCTTACATTCTTTCTGCCACCTCTTCTGCAATAGACCCTGAGCCTTGGAAGGTGTGATAGAAATATTTCAGTGCTGAGCACTCCTCTGTCACTTCTTCTCAGCACCATGGTGCCTTCTGAGTCATCCTAAGGTCACTGCCATCTGAAAAGAAAAGCTTCACTAACCAAAAATGAGAGTGGCATTAGTATATGGGTATGAACATTAAGAGCAGTGCTTATCTAGCAGTTTGGTGAGAAAAATATATACATTTAGCCAGATAACAGCAGACGTTAAACCTTTAGGGTTCATGACTACCCCTGTCATAGGTTTTCAGTAACAGGCATGTATTCCCTCCCAAGGAGTGGTCCCTAATGCCAATTAGAGAGCAGTTGGTTTCCCCCATAATAGACATGCCACTACTGCACCCGTTGGCTCATTTGGCCTGGCAGCCCAAATAAAGGCTTGTAGTGTCCACTGTTGAGTATCTCCACTGGTGATTTCTCTCTCTCCCATTGAACTACATGCAGTGTAGCTTTTTCCAGCTTTCTGTCAGCTGCTCTACATGGAGGATTTTTTCACCTCAGCTCCAGCAGGATTTCTCAGTGGCCTTGCAGCCCAAGCATGTGGAGCCTTCAGTAATAGGGTCTTGCCACCTATTCCCAGTGGGAAAACAAGAGCCTGAGCAATGGCCTGTAATGTTTGGGGGTCAGCAGGGACCTTCCTGACCAACAACTCACTGGAATGTATCCCATCCCTGGCAACAAAAATTTTCAAGTAACAATCTATGGTTTCTGGGTGTTCCACTGTCCAAAAAAGTAGGTTTCCATATGACTTATTTATATCCTCTTAGATTTTGATTAGGCCTCCCCCCACCTTTCCTTTATTCAAGCACTTCCCCTCTCCTCACTTAGCCCTTTCTACACCCATTGATCTGTTCTTCTACTTAGATACATACAATACCATGTGTGGTGGTTGGATTCAGGTGTCCCTCATAAACTTAGGTGTTCAGAATGCCAGATTCCCAGCTAATGAACCTTTGGGAATTAAAGCCGCCTGTAGGCAGTGTGTTTTGGGGGGCGAGCTTATGGGTGTTATAGCCAGTTTCCCCATGCCAGTGTTTGGCACACTCTCCTGTCCCTATTGCCCACCTGATGTTGGCCAGGGGATGATGTCCACCCTCTGCTCATGCCATCATTTCCCTCTGCCATCGTGGAGCTTACCCTCAAGCCTGCAAGCCAAACGAAACCTTTTTCCCACAAGCTGCTCTTAGTTGGTTGATTTCTACCAGCCATGTAAACCTGACGGCAACAATAAAGCAGTACCGAGGAGTGGGATTGCTGCTAGACACCTGACTATGTGGCTTTGGCCTTTTGGACCTGATTTTTTAAGAGGAATGTGGAAGGATTTGAAACTTTGGCCTAAGAGATGCCTTTCAGTGCTGTAAGTACAGCTTGATGGACTATTCTGGCCAGAGTTGAAAGACCTGAATGCAGGAAGAACTATGGACTGTGAGGTTTGGCTTATGAGAGTGAGAAAGAGCTGTGCCTGGACTGGGCTAGTAGTCTGTGTGGGAAGCTTGCTGTTATCCTGGGTCCTGAGAAATTGTGCAGGGTTGCTTTGTTTAGAAATGACCTGGTGTGAGTAGAGGGATATGGCACAGAAAAAATGACATCTTTGGGCCTAAATTACTGCCCATTCACCTGAAAATTGTTTGAGAGACTCCAACATTTCAGACTGGGCTAGGTGACCTGCACTGGGCAACATGAAAAATATAGACTCTTCTAAAGGGGTCTGGGTGCTCAAGAAGTATCCTGTTTTTCAAAGTATGCTTTATTCCCCTCTGTATTAACAAATTGGCACCATACCTGGTATTATGAAGTATAAAAAATGTAAGAAAGATGGGCTGGAGAGATGGCTTTGCTGTTAAGCGCTTGCCTGTGAAGCCTAAGGACCCCTATTCAAGGCTCGATTCCCCAGGACCCACGTTAGCCAGATGCACAAAGGGGCACATGTGTCTGGAGTTCTTTTGCAGTGGCTGGAGGCTCTGGCGCACCCATTCTCTCTCTATCTGCCTCTTTCTCTCTCTGTCACTCTCAAATAAATAAATAAGAATAAACAAAAAAAATTTAAAAAAAAAAAAGAAATGTAAGAAAGAGAGGGTCATTGAGTTTTCCACAGGGTCTTGTGTTTTGGAAATGGCCATGGGCAGTGTGAAGCAGGTTTGCTGGTTGCCTACATGGAGATCCCATGGGGCCATGAGGATGAACCATGGCTTGCAGTGGAGACCCAGTGGAGATGCCAGGACCACAAGATGGCTGCGAAAGAAAGCTGCCAGCCCACATGAAGTTTTCCAGGACTGTGAATAGCCTAGCTGGAGGTGTGGATTTGGAATGCCAGAGACTTGCTGCTGGTTAGAAGTATGGTACTTGGAAATTTGTCACTGGCTAGAGTTCTTGGACTTGAAGAGTTTGAAGTTTGCCCTGGTTATTTGAAATTTTATTTTTCTTTGCTATGTCCAATGCAATCTTTTGCAGTGTGAATGTTTATTCTGTGCTATTATGGGTTTGGAGGAGGATTTTCTTTTCTTTTTTTTTTTTTTTTTGGTATTTTGGCTCAGTTAAAATACCTTGAACTATCGGGATGTATGCACACCACTGGAATTGATAAAAACCATGGGGAATTTTAAAGTTGGACTGAATGCATTGTATTTTATAGCATGTATGGATATCAATTTATGGGCATCAGGGGCGGAATGTGGTGGTTGGATTCAGGTGTCCCCCATAAACTTAGGTGTTCTGAATGCTAGATTCCCAGCTGATGGAGATTTGGGAATTAATGCCTCCTGGAGGGAGTGTATTGTTGGGGTAAGTTTATGGGTATTATAGTCAATTTCCCCTTGCCAATATTTGGCACACTCTGCTGTCCCTGTTGTCTACCTGATGTTGGAGGGGGTGATGTCCACCTCTGCTCATGCCATCGTTTTCCCCTGCCATCATGGAGCTTCCCCTCGAGCCTGTAAGCCAAAACAAACCTCTTTTTCCCACAAACTGCTGTTAGTTGGGTGATTTCTACCAGCAATGTGAACCGGACTATAATACCATCCTATTAGATCCCCCTCCATCCTTTTCTATTCCCTTTATAGCTTCTTTTCTAGCTTATTGGCTACTATGACTGAGTTTAATTCCAACTCACTCAGAAATCCAATCATTTGTTTCAAGGATTCACATATGAGAGAGAACATGTGATGTTTGGCTTTCTGGGCCTGGGTTACCTCACTAAGTATAATCCTTTCCAGATCCATCCATTTCCCTGCAAATTTCATAATTTCATTTTTCTTTACTATTGAGTAGAACTCCATTGTATAAATGCCACATCTTCATTATGCACTCATCAGTTGAGGGACATCTAGGCTAGGCTGGTTCCATTTCCTAGATATTGTGAATAGAGCAGAAATAAAAATGGTCAAGTATCTCTAAGGTAGTAAGATAAGTCCTTAGGATATATGCCTAGGAGTGGTATTGCTGGGTCATATGGTAAATTTATTTTTAGCTGTCTCAGGAACCTCCACATTGATTTCCACGATGGCATTTCCAGATTGCATTCCCACCTCACAAGCATTTATTGTCATTTGTTTTCATGATGGTAGCAATTTTGACCAGAGTGAAATGGAATCTCAAAGTAGTTTTAATTTGCTTTTCTTTGATAACTAGAGATGCAGAACATTTTTTTAGATGTTTATATGGCATCTGTATTTCTTCTTTTGAGAACTCTCTATTTAGCTCGATAGCCCATTTTTTTAAGTGATTTCTTATTATTTTGTTTTTGGAGTTCTTTGTATATCCTAGCTATTAATCCTCTGTCAGATGTATAGCTGACAAAGATTTTCTCCCATTCTGTAGGTAGCCTGTTTGCTCTATTCACAGTGTCCTTTGCTGTACAAAAGCTTTGTAATTTCATGAGGTCTCAGTGGTTGATCAGTAGTTTATTTCCTGAGCAATTGTAGTTATATTCAGAAAGTCTTTGCCAAGACCAATATGTTGTAGGGTTTTCCCTACTTTTTCCTCTATCAGTTTCAGAGTTTCAGGTCTGATATTAAGGTCTTTGATCCATTTGGGCTTAATTCTTGTGCATGGGGAGAGAGAAGGATCTTTTTTCATCCTTCTACATATAGATATTCAGTTTTCCCAACAACATTTGCTGAAGAGGCTGTCTTTTCTCCAATGAATATTTTTGGCATTATTGTCAAAGATCAGTCCTCTATTCTGTTCCATTGATCTACATGTCTGTTTTATACCAGTACCATGCTGTTTTTTGTTATTATGGCTCTGTAATATAGGTTAAAATCAGGTATAGTGATACCACCAGCCTTATTTTTGCTGCTCAAAATTGTTTTAGATATTCGAGTTTTTTTTTTTGTGCTTCCAAATGAATTTTAGAATTGTTTTTCTATTTCTGTGAAGAATGCCCTCATAATTTTATGGGTATTGCATTAAATGTGTAGTTTGCTTTTGGTAAGATTGCCTTTTTCTCAATACTGATCCTTCCAATACAAGAACAAGGGATGTCTTCCCATTTCCTATCTTGAGTGTTTTAAAGTTTTCATTATAGAGATCTTTCACTTCCTCAGTTAGGTTTATTCCAAGTTACTTTACTATTTTGATGCAATTGTGAATGGGAGTGATTCTCTGATTTCATCCTCTGTGTGTCTGTTGTTAGCATATTGGAAGGCTACTGATTTCTGTGTGTATATTTTGGATCCTGCTACATTGGTAAAATTGTTCATCAGCTCTAACAGTTTGCTGGTATTTGGTGTCCTTTATGTATAGAACATATCATCTGCAAATAATGATAACTTGATCTCTTCCTTTCCAATTTATATCCCTTCTATGTGTGTCTCTTGCCTTATTGCTATGGCTAAGACTTCCAGTACTATAGTAAATAAAAGTGGGGACAATGGACACCCTTGTCTTGTTCCTGATTTTAGTGGAAAAGCTTCAAATTTTTGTCCATTTGGTCTTACGTTGGCTGTAGGTTTGTCACAAATAGCCTTTAAGTTGATATGTTCCTTCTATTCCCAGTCTCTGTAGGTCTTTTATCGTGAAGGGATGTTAGATTTTGTCAAATACTTTTTATGTATCTAATGAGATGATCATGTAATTTTTGTCCTTCAGTTCATTTATATAATGTATTTATCAATTTGCATATGTTGAACTATCCCTGCATCTCTGAGATAAAGCCTACTTGGCCAGGGTGAATGATCTTTCTGATATATTCTTGTATTTAGTTTGCCAATATTTTGTAGAGAATTTTTGCATCTATGTTCATGAGGGAGATTGGTCTATAATTTTCTTCTTTTGTTCTATCTTTGTCTGGTTTTGGTATCAAAGAGATGCTGGCTTCGTAGAAGGAGTTTGGTAGGATTCCTTCCTTTTCAATTTTATGGAAAAGTTTGAGAAGCATTGGTGTTAGTTCTTCCATGAAGGTCTGTTATAATTCACCAGTGAAACTATCTGAAATTTTTTTAGTAGGGAAACTTACTACTGCTTGACTCTCCATACTTGTTATAGATCTATTTAAGTGATTAATCTCATCTTGATTTAATTTAGGTAGGTCACATAAATCAAGAAAAGCATTCATTTATTTCATATTTTCAAAATTAGTGGAGTATATATTCATATAGAATGTCCCTATGAATTTTTTTAATATCTCTGGTATCTGTTGTGATGCTGCCTTTTTCATCTCTGATTTTATTAATTAGTGTCTCTTCTCTGTTTCTTTTAGTCAGATTTGCTAAGGGTCTATCAATCTTCCTTACCTTTTCAAAGAGCCAACTCTTTGCTTCATTGATTCTTTGGATTACTTTTTTTTATTTCTATTTCATTAATTTCTCCCTAATCTTTATTATTTCTTCCATCTACTGATTTTTGGTTTGCCTTGTTCTTCTTTCTCCAAGGTCTTACGGTGAAGCATTAAGTTGTTTATTTGTGACCTTTCTAATTTCTTAATATAGGTTCTTAAAGCTACAAGTTTCCCTCTCAGGACTGCCTTCATTGTGTCCCAAAGGTTTTGGTATGTTGTGTTCCCATTATCATTTGATTCTATGAATTTTTTAATTTCCTTCTTGGTTTCTTCATTGACACATTCATCATTTAGTGGTGTTTTGTTTAGTTTCATGATTTTGTGTATGCTCTATAGCTTTTCTTGCTATTTATTTATAGTTTGATCCCATTGTGATCAGATATAGTGCAAAGGATTATTTCAGTTTTCCTGTATTTGTTATTAAGATTTATTATTGAAAGGTATGTGTTTATTTTTGCCATTTTTCTTGTCTTATAGCTCTTCTGGTTTTACCTTTGCTTTCTTGTATTAACTTGTATTTGAGTATGGTTTGTTTTTTCCAGGTTCCTGTGAGCTTTTCTTTCTCTTCAGTGTGAAGGATCCTTGCAAGTGTTTTCTGCAGAGTTGGTTTTGTCTTCAAATATTCCTTTAGCCTGCTTTTGTTGTGGAATAATGTCCTTATTTCTCCATCTATTTGAATGGATAGTTTTGCAGAATAAAGTAACCTTGGTTGACAGCTGTTATCTTTCAGAACTTGGAATACATCATTCCATGCCCTTCCGGCTTTTAAAGTTTGTGTTGAGTAATCTGCTGTGATCCTGATAGACTTGTATGTGACTTGATTTTTCTAACTGCTTTCAATATATTTTCTTTGATTTGTATGTTTTGTAATTTAATTATAATATGACAGTAAGAGGTTCTTTCCTGTTTTTGTCTGTCTGGCATTCTATAGGTTTCCTATATCTATACTGACATCATTTTCCCCACCTGGCAGAAGTTTTCTTCTATGATTTTGTTGAAAATACCTGTTATGACTTTGGAGTGAATTTCTTCTCCTTCTACTATGCCCTAAATTCTTATGTTTGATCTCTTCATATTTTCCTGAATGTCTTGAAATTTCCATTCATGCCTTTTCTTAAAAATTTTTTTGTTCATTTTTATTTATTTATTTGAGAGTGACATACAGAGAAAGAGGCAGAGAGAGAGAGAGAGAGAGAGAGAGAGAGAGAGAATGGGCATGCCAGGGCCTCCAGCCACTGCAAACAAACTCCAGACACATGCACCTCCTTGTGCATCTGGATAATGTGGGTCCTGGGGAGTTGAGCCTTGAACAGGCAAGCGCTTAACTGCTAAGCCATCTCTCCAGCCCACCATTCATGCCTTTTAATTAGTTTGTCTTTCTCTTTGTTGGACTGTATTACATCTGCCACCATCTTGTAGTTTAGATATTCTGTCATCTCCTTGATCCATTCTACTGATGAGACTTTTTACAGAATTTTCTATTTGACTTACTCTGTTTTTCATTTCTAATTTTTCTGATTGGTATTTTTTTCATTATTTCTACTTCCTTACTCATGGTTTGTATTGACCTACTTATTTCATTAAGTTGGTTTCCTGTGTTCTCTTTGGATTCCTTCAGGGGTTGGTCTTCTTCTCTGATTCTTTTGATTTCTTTGAACATAGATATAATCATTTTTTTTGAAATCTTTGTCAGGTATTTCATCTAAAGCAGTCTTAATGAAGGTCATTTCTGATGGATTCATAATATTTTGGTAGGATTTTATTGTCTTGATTTTTTTGTGTGTTTCTTGTATTATAATGCAGAGATTTTTGCATCTTGAGTTAATTTGATGTTTGGGTTTTCTAATTCTTTGCAGTGCTCTTAGACATGTAAATTCAGTTTTATATATCTTCAGTGTAGGAGTTTAGGGTGACAGGTATAGGTCTTATACTCCAAGAGAAAATGCAGAAGTGACCCTAGGTGTTGATTTAGCTTGCTATTTAAGTATTGTAGTAGACTGGGTAAAGCAAATTGCTGGCAAATTCTAAAATTCAACTGAGCGATATAGGCATTCAATCAAATCTAGCACAGAGTATTTGTATAAGCATGGGAACTAAACTAAACAGATAATCTAGTAAAGCCAAAGTCTCTAAGGATATGTGTTGCCCCACACCCTTGATCCTGTCAACTAGGAGGTTGAGATTTCTAGTCTGAAATGGGTTCCAAGTCAGCCTGAGTCCAGTCAGTCCCTGCTCCCAATAGAGACTTAAGAAAAAGACAAAGGCTCTAAAAATCAGGAAATGTCAAAGACAACAATAATCAACACCAAAATTCCACATATTTGAGAAGGGTAAAGCCAACCAAGAATATATCATTTAAATGTAATATATAACCTTTCCTGACTTCATATGAGTAGGCCCTGTTACCTTTGGGATGGCTTCCAGTCTCACCAATACTGAGTGCCCCCCCACACACACACACCTGGATCTCTCTCAGTGCTGGGTGAAGGGGGATGAGTGAGTTTTCTGGATGTACACGGTCCTCACAGTTGGGAGATGGGAGACTTTGCAGGGTGCCTGGAGTTGTATCAGAGCTGCTTGCCTGGTCTCATTTGTATTCTCCTTCAGCAGCTGCTCAGCTGGTCTCTGCTGTTTCCCCTTCAGGCTTCTTGACTTTGCAAGGAGGCTGATGTGAGTGGAAAATCCCCTCACTTTGTTTCTGCTCCTGCCGCTATGTACCACCAGGCAGGTGGGCTCACAGATTGGGGCTACTGGCACCTTGGTAGGATTCTGGCCAGTTTCCTCCTTTCTAGAAGATCTTGGTCTCTTGTGCTCCTCTGATGTGGTTGATAATAACTTATATACCTTCACTTTTCACTGGAAGAGTGAATTTTGCTGTGTTTCTATTTATTTCCCTCCCTAGGCTGCTTTGGTGGCTAGTATGCTGCCATCTTACCCCTATATTAAATATTAAAAAAAAAGATTTACCCCAATAAATGTAGAAGCATCTTTTATTTTAACACTTTTAAGAGAAACTCTTAAATAAAAATTAGCACACTTCCTTACTTTTTGAGATTATAAGAGCTTTAACATTTTGCAACAGCTAAGGGTCACCATTTGAATATCCTATATTGCAACAATTTTCTTAGTGTCTTTTAAAATACTAAATAACTCTGTGAAGTTTATGTAATTTTCAATTATATATACATATATAATTTCCCCACCTTCTTTTTTCTGATATATTGACATTTCTCTTACATGCTGCCTATAACTGGTTGTTTCTATGTAGTCTCAGGGTGTCCTTGAACTCACAGTGATCCTCCTACCTCTGCATCCCAAGTGCTATATAACTGGTTATTTCTAACTGTGCATTTTTCAAGGAAGGACAACTTACCAGCCATTTGTCTAAAGTGAGAATGCATAGCTCAAAGTAATGGCCTCAAGCCTTTTTCTAAGAGTAAAGGATACAATCCCCAATGGAGGATAGATTTGGGAGGGAGAAAATGAGGTTTGTGGGAGGGAATTATCACCGTTTGTTGTCTATACTTATGGAAGTTGTTAATAAAACTTTTTTGAAAAAGAATAAGATAATCTCTAGACTGATAATTTCGGTTTGACAGATTCTAATCTTCACTTTTCTAAGACTCTCTAATTCTCCATGTTCTAGATAGATAAGAGGTCAGACAGCCAAGTTCTAAGTAAATGTACAAAGTAAATTCATGCTGGAAAGTTTCCTGGAGCTAAGAGAGAACTTTAGATGGAGTAACTGGAAATTATGGGCACTGATAATGAGTGGTTATCTAAGAAGCAGCTGTCCCAGGGCAAGAGTAGGGTATACAAAACAAAATACCAGGAATACAAGGAGGTCTGTCTCTAGCAGATGGAAGCTGCTCTCTCAGCAATGAATTTCCCAGGGAAAAACCCCATTTCACAGAAGCTGGGGACAAGGTAAGATACCAAGGCAGGAATGGAGAGTCATCAGAATCAGGGAACAGCAGAAACTATGACATGAAGAAGAAACTAAATAGACCCCATTTGTCTGAGAGGGAACACAGAGACAGAGCAGGCTCAACAGAGGTCAGATCACAGATCCTTAAACCCTCAGAGCTAGAACCAGTCTCCAGGCAGGGGCCAAGGGTCTCGGATTGTAGCCAGCTGTGGAAGTCTACAATACCTTACAGCAAGAAGAGGGGCTAACTCGTTCTCATGGTCCAAGGACATCACCAATAGTGGAGGCAGAATGACCTCTGTGTTTAAAACACCAGAATGGCTGGCCACTGGAACAATTGCAACTTATGGGTGAGGAGCACTGGAGCAAGCTGGGAAGCCCTTCTGTGCCAGGGTTTACCAACCATGCCATGGACGTCAGCTGATCCTCTGGAGAAGGGAATAGCAAAGGCAGAGGTAGTAGGTTAAGAAGATGGTTCCGGTTCGAGGCTCGGAAACCTAAGGACCGCGGTTCGAGGCTCGGTTCCCCAGGTCCCACGTTAGCCAGATGCACAAGGGGGCGCACGCGTCTGGAGTTCGTTTGCAGAGGCTGGAAGCCCTGGCACGCCCATTCTCTCTCTCTCCCTCTATCTGTCTTTCTCTCTGTGTCTGTCGCTCTCAAATAAATAAATAAAAAAAAAAGAAGATGGTCTAGAGGGACAAACACTCAAGATGAACTGGGGTAAGGGGCAAGAAGGTGGCAAACAAATCTCACAGGTACCATGACAAGAGTCCTCTAAGATGCTATGGTAAAGGCTCTGACAATTTTTAATTTGGGGTTAAGAGGAAGAAAGAGAGAAAACTACCACCGACTGCAAGTTTCCATGACCCAGTTACAATGCTAGTGTTTTTATCATTATCTCATTTACTCCTCATCCTAATTCTCCTATGAAGCATATTGTTTCCATTTTATAGACAAGGAAACTGAGACCCAGAAAGGTACAAGTAATGGTTAATAGCTACAAGGCATGGGTGACAGAGAAAGGATTCACTTAAAATGACCAGAAAGCCCTCTTACAAAGTGATAGGAAATAACAACGTTTTAAAATGGTGAAAGAGGTGAGGAGAGGGGTTGGTTTGAATGCATCTGTTTCACAAGAATTTAGGAACCTGACTGGGCTAAGGCCTTATCAGTATGCCCTGCTTTCAAACTGAACAGACCCCAGTAGGCTGGGGATCTAATCTGCAGGAGGCTTCCTTAGCCTCGAGGAAAGGAAAGCTTTTAAATACTACTTTAAACCGCAGTGATCCAAAACTACCCATCTAATCTGTGTAAGTATTGCCTAGTGGTGTTAAGTCAGGACTGATCTCACAGAATCTTAGACGAAGGCTGTCTTGGAAAAGAAACGTGATTCTTAGATATAATAAGAAATATACATTGGAAAAGGTCCAATACGTCCATTAAAAACCATTAAGCTCTAGGCTGCTAGTAATATGCTCTTTCTTGAGCTAGGTGCTACTAAACAAGTTTAAAGATGGCCGTACATACAGACTATATGTCCTCGTCTTCTGTGTGCTTAACGTGCTCAATAAAGTTTTTAAGCTGCCAGTGCAGAGATGTTTTGTCCCTGCCCAATGTAAACTGGCCTTTATAAGCAATAACGCAGGGAAAGTTTGAATATAGAGATGTAAGCCATAAGGCTCCTCTCTCCGAATGGAGACTGGCTAAGGCAAGTGTGCTACTCTTCACTGGAAGGCTGTTGCCTTGGCAACAGGAGCTGTAACTACTGTAATCACACCTCACAGCAAAGATGGCCAAGATCTATTTCAATGCTTAGACGCCTCGAGGAACTACAGATGACTGTAGCTATGGAAGATAGCCAATCTGTAGTAATGAAGAGGCACACGCCAAAATTAGAAGGGCTGCGATTGAGAAAGGCAAAAAAGAAACAGAGGAAACAGGAAGGCAAGGGAACAAAGGGGAAGACAGAATCCAAGACCCATTACTGAAAGCCTAACCCTTCCCCTGCTTCAGGTCCTTCCACCCTGCTGGCTAACACTGCCCGCCACTCCATGCCAGGTGTAGAGAGTGCAAAGCTGACGGGGCCAGCTCTTCTGCAGGGAAGACATCCTCCTCGGATGTCCACTGCAAGCTCAAGTGCCCAAGCAGACAGAGTGGAAGAACGAATTAATCTCATAAGAAAGAGCAAGTCTTCTCCAGAGATAAGGAAGTGTTTTATATAAGACGTCCCCTGGCAAAGAAGGTCAGGATGGGACATGCCAGGCAAAGGGAATGATGACAGGTAGGGAGGACAGAGGCAATGGCGTAGCAGGGTCCTGTTTCTCAATAGGGCGGCTACCTTTAACTCTATGTGGGACAGTTCCTCATCCACAAGATCTCCCACATACTGTAGGGTATCTGCCATCTTTATCCCCACCCAGTAATTGCTGGCAGCCACTGAAATCACTGTGATGACCAGAAGGATGCCTCCCTGATCCCAAATGTCTCAGGAGTGTCACCATGGTGCTTCTGTGCCAGCGAGGAAGCCCAAGGAGAGAAGCAGACTTGTGGCAGGAGCAGGAGTCAGGCAGGGTGGGCTGAGAGGCAAGGACGAGAACACAGGCAAAGACCTCACAGCCCCAGCAAGGTCCAAGCTCTACCCACACCTGGAGAAGACAGAACAGCCCCTAAAGCAATGACAAGCCTTGGCACTCACGGGATGGGAAGAGGTGGAGAAGGAAGCACAGAAGAACAATGGATGAATGAGGGCTGGAGAGATGGCCTAGTGGTTAAGGTGCTTGCCTATGAAGCCAAAGGACCCAGATTCAATTCCCCAGTACCCACGTTAGCCAGATGCACAAGGTGGTGCATGTACCTGGAGTTCGTTTGGGTGGAGGCCCTGGTGCGCCCATTCTCTGTCTGTCTCCTCTCTCTCTCTCTCTCTCTCTCTCTGCTTGCAAATAAAATAAATTTTTAAAAATGTTTTAAAATTGTATGAATGAGTGAACATTATTGGCACTAACTGAGTGATGTGTGTGGAAGAGCAGGTTGGAATGGGATAGAAGGGAGGTAGAAACTGAGACCAAAGCACTTTAGGGACATCCAGACAGAATTTCTAAGAAGTAATAAATGTCAGACTAAGTGTTGAGGAAAGACTTACTTGGAAGCAACAGCATTAACACTGAATATCAGGCAGTGTCCAACCCTGAAGAGTACTCTCATACTTGCTAAACATGCCAGAGAGAGAAGGTGCTGGGGGCGAGGAAGCTGAGAATCTTAAGCCAAGCTTAACCAACTTGGACCAACATGGCTAAAACTGGGCATGGGCATTCAGAAAGGGAGGAAGTGTCATAGCTGGCTGGATATGTGTGAGTGTACCAAAAAGCACCCAAAGTGTGGCAAATAAATTCCCATTATTTATAATGCCAAAGAGCTTATAGCCACTTCCCATACTAAATATAAATTATATTTCAGTTATAATTACGTCATGAGTTATAAAAGACTAGTTGACATTATGTCTTATAGGAATTTGATTAAATCTATATTATCTTGGATTTTTTACATCATATTCAAGAAGCCAATAAAAACTTTTTCTTGATTTTTACTATGGCTTTAGACCTCTGCAAAGCTGTCAGGACCCATGCATTCACCAGGCCTGTGCCTCTCTGGGGCTAACAAAATAAGTCTCCTCATTAAAAAGACTGATGAGGGCTGGAGAGATGGCTTAGCGGTTAAGCGCTTGCCTGTGAAGCCTAAGGACCCCGGTTCGAGGCTCGGTTCCCCAGGTCCCATGTTAGCCAGATGCACAAGGGGGCACACGCATTTGGAATTCGTTTGCAGAGGCTGGAAGCCCTGGCGCGCCCATTCTCTCTCTCTCCCTCTATCTGTCTTTCTCTCTGTGTCTGTCGCTCTCAAATAAATAAATAAATAAATTTTAAAAAATATTTTAAAAAAATAAAAAATGAAAAGACTGATGAAATTGAAGAGAAAATAAGCCAACACACAGAAGAAACAAAGACTGGTAGACAAAGAACCCCTACAGGAGCCAGGCATGGTGACACACACCTTTAATCCCAACACTCAGAAGGCAGAGAGATAGGAGGATCACCGTGAGTTCAAGGCCAGCCTGAGACTGCACAATAAGTTCCAGGTCAGCCTGGACTAGAGCAAGACACTACCTGAGAAAAAAAAAAAAACCTACAAGACAGAAATAACAGATAATCATCAAAGGCGGCAAAGTAAATGAATATGTAATTCTAGGAAGAGAAATATGCAAAAGGTCAAAGGATATATAAAAGGACATCTAGTCTCATTCACACTCCAGGAAATGTCCATTTTTCACATATCAGGTTGTCAAAATGTTTAGAGACCAATAATACCTCAGGCTGGCTAAATTGTGGGAAAATGAGCCGCCTGCTGGAGAATGAAGTGCAGAAGGTAATTTCCCACGCCTGAATCTATCCCCATTCAACTGGAATGTTAATTTAAAAGAATTCTGGGAAGCCGGGAGTCGTGGCGCACACCTTTAATCCCAGCACTCAGGAGGCAGAAGTAGGAGGATTGCCATGAGTTCAAGGCCACCCTGAGACTACACAGTGAATTCCAGGTCAGCCTGGGCTAGATTGAGACCCTACCTCGAAAAACCAAAAAAAAAAAAAGAATTCTGGGGCTGAAGAGATGGCTTGGTGGTTAAGACACTTGCAGGCAGAGCCAAAGGAGGCATATATGCCTGGAGTTTGTTTGCAGTGGCTACAGGCCCTGACATGCCCATTCACTCTCTCTTTCTCTATATGCCTCTTTCTCTTTCTCTCTCTCTCCCAAATAAATAAGATTTTTTAAATTGCCAAAAACTAAAATAAAAATAACTCTGGTCCCCAAAATGTTAAAACATTTTACTGAGAAACATGTTACATTGTATTTCTTGAAGCTGGTAAGACTCATGGTTCTGAGAGTTCTCCCTGGACAGGCCTGTGGCCCATGGCACAGCCCAAGTTATTTCCCACTAGGTTTGCTAAAAAGCCAAAAATATTGGAACCAATAATAACAGAAATACTTTGGCTTAGCTTAAAAACAGTGGTTCCCTCTGGGGGACTGGCAATGGCTTGAAAGACCAGACTGAAGCTGCCCATACAGAAAGAGCTCAAGGGCCCAAGGCCGAAGTCAGCCAGCACCTGGCACACGTGCTTCCTGCATGCACGTAAGGTTCCTGAGGCAGCTACCAGCAGCTGGCGCACCCTCCAGCACCAGTTGGTCTGGGAAGTGATATCTTGAAGGCCCAAGGGGCTCTTTTCCAGGGGCCCTAAACCAAGTGTCCTTTTGTTCATGCCAGAAATAACTTCTGAGGAAAATCTTACCACAAAACAAGCAGCTCTCTGGTATGTCAAGGATTCTTAAAATTAATTCCTTAAGCTGATCAAGTGATAAAAGCACGAATAAAAGAACTCAGATATTTCCACCTCAGTGTGCTAATCTACCTATAAGCTATTCCACCAGCCACAAAAGAAACAGTATGGATGAGGCAGGATTTAGAAGTTCAGTGGTCCCACTGCAGTCAGAGCCCAGAATACCTCATACCAGCTAAATGACAAGCAAGAAAGGGAGAGAGGACGGGAGGGAGGCAACCATCATCATCAACACTAGTTAAGAACCTACAGCCGGTAAATAGATGAAAACTCCCTAAGCCCCAGTGTCCTCATCTATAATGAAATCCATGCCTATTATAAGGCTGTAGTGAGGCATACATGAGGACAGATAGGAAGGCCTGCATAGACCCAGGGGAGCCGCCCAGGAGCCTGCCCACTTGCAAGGAGAGACTTGCCACCCAGCTGAGGCATGTGGTCAGCACACAGCCTCCAGTAACGAGCTCACTCCGGGGCTACCCAGCTGTTACAGCAATTCCTTCTCATTGCTGGGACAAAACACCCGACCAGGGGTAGTTATGAAGGTAAGGGTTTGTTTTGTCTTACAGACTCAAGGGGGAGTTTCACTGTGATGGAGAGCACGCCAGAGCACACAACGGAGCACCATATCTTGTCACATCCATCAGCTGGGAGGGAGCAGCAAGAAGGAGCTGGCTGGCACTGGCAAGTAGGCTGGGCTAAAAATCCCCCAGTGACACACCTCCTCCAGCAAGGCTCCACTTCTCAAAGTCTCCACCACATGAGGCTGGGAGGACGGGACACTTCACTCCCAAACTCCCAAAGCTGCGCACAGCCACTTCACCTGAGATCTCGTCCTTCCTGCTCTGCTGTGAGGCATCCTCCATCTGCTGGCTGATAGAAATATAAAGGCCCAGCAAACCTGGCTCGAACTAGGACACTATGGCTGCAAATGGTCACCATAGGGCTTCCTGTCCAGAGACCTTTACCTCTTCTCCCTACACCCAATCTTCTTCCCTCCATTGCAGGTGTCCATTCCTAACTGAGCATCTTGCAGCTCCTCTGTCTCCAGAGAACTCAACCTGCAACACTACTCCTCCTCGGTTTTAAAGACATAAGGTGCAGGGCGGCGGGGGGACACCCATGCCATTTGTTCAAGTACTCAAGCCTGGCAGTTCATGCCCTCATTCACCAAATATATACAAATACCATGAGCCTGGGCCATCCATTGGGTTGACAAGTAGGGGGACAAATAATATCTTGGGGTCTTCTCCCTAGAGGCTTGAGACCTCATGAGGGAACCTGGGTTGTTACAATGTCTATAGGCTCTACTGGCATGGGGTACCAGGCTACTAGAGTCTCACAGGACTCCCAAAGATCTATTTTGATGATGAAGTGTCCCATGTCTCACATGGCTTCATAAGTTTTTAATTATCTGGATGTAACTCTCATCTCTGCATTTCCTATTTTGCTCAACTCTAAAAACACTGAATTTTGTATGATGTTGATTACCCTATCAATTAAGGGATTTTTTTTTTTTTTTACCATCTACAAAATCATGACTCTCATAGCATTATTGCTCATGATTCAAGAGTCATCTCTGTCACACTGGTCTACATGCAGAGTTGCTATAGTGTTGGTGATATGCAGAAGGCTCAGTGCCTGCCCCACCCCTGGGTGGTGCTGGGGGTCAAACTTAGCGCCTCACTCACACATGCGAAAATAAGCTCTACCAACTGAGCTGCACCTCAGACCTCACTTCTTATTTCTACAGTTATACAGAAATATTGTTGAGACTATTCAGTTGACTATTTTTCAAGTCTACACTAATCTACTGCAAAACTAAAATATGACTAGCTCATGTCTTGAATGTAGCTATGCACATATTGAAAACATACTATTTTGGAAAAAATTTTGTTGTGTGTGTAGTATGTTGGGGGGAGTGGCATATGCACGTGTGTGCAGCTGTGTGTGCCACCCATTCATCCATGGGCAAGAACCGTTTTCCTATGACAAAGTCTCTGTGAGCCTGGAGCTTACTGTTCCTGGGGCAGCCCCAGGGGTCTTCCTGTCTCCACTGCACTCCACACGGGTGCACATCCGAACTTGGCGTTTTATGTGGGTGCTGAAGATTGAATTCTGGTCTTCAGTGAGATCATGCAAAGGGAAAGGGGCTCGACGCTGGAGCGCTCTCTGCTTCTGCCAACACAGGGCAGCACAGAGCTCCTCTCCCACGTAATCCAAGAGCTGTCTTTGTGTGGTGTCTCTCAGGGCAGTAAATTAGCCTAATAATGAGTGACTGCTGCAATCAAACAGGATTGGTGGGAAGGGTAGGGACAGAAACAAGGTGGGAGGAAAAGCAATTGGCAAGTGCTAAGGGGTTAAGTGCTGTTTAACTAGCTGTTAAATTGCAAAATGCCAAGATTTCGTGGTTTAAATGAGAAATACTGTAGAACTGCATCTGATTCTGCATTGTATTCTACATCCTGACTATGCACCCACATATGTACCAAACTTATTTTTATCCACCACAAAAGCAAAGATACATCCGAGCCACAGGTCATGTGGCAGTTTGAATGTATGTACTCCATAGACTCAGGTCCTTTATTAAAGCTTATAACTTGTGTCTCCAGCAGCCTGGCTGGAGGAGATGTCACTGAGGTAGATCCTGGGGTCCAACCCAAAGGTGAGTTCCAGCCCGAAGGTATGCAGACAGGTTTGATCTCTGGGGGTCTGCTTGCTGCTAGTTTGTGCCTGTTGCTTTGGGGTTTTGTTGTTTGTTTGTTTGTTTGTTTCTGGCTGGTCGTTTCTCTTTGCTTGGATGTGTGGAAGCAGCTTCTTGAGCCATTGATGGAACGTCCCCTTGGATCTCTGTAAGCTTATAATGAACCCCTTCCAATATAAACCCCTTCCTCCTATAAACTGTGTCTAGTTTGGACGTTCATCCCAGCAACATGAAGCTGTCTGCAACAGGCCATGTGATCCCAACTTTTACTATCTCAAAGACCAAAAGACCCTCTTGCCCACCTTCGCTTCCCCCTCCCCCTCCTTTTCCCTTCCCTTGGTTTGACATGGAGAACAGCAGCAAGCAAGTGCTCCAAACCTCTGAGGCAGAGACCTTTGGCTCTGGAAACATTTGGAGCAGAAACAGGTGGTGTGGTCTGGATCAAATATTCCAGAAGAAAATACCACAAACTCTGAGAGAAGAGTCCCCTCCACAAGGAATTCTCACTCGAATTTTGTGCAGTCAGCAGTTCTCAGGTTTTCCACGTCCCTTCAAAGCTAGCTTCTCATGTCAAGTACTGTGAGTAGGTCAGACTACTGGGGCGCTTTCTTCTGACTTCAGACTGGATAATGTTTCAGAACCACATGATTATAGGGATGAGCTCAGTGGGGCCAATACTGAAGAGTAGATTGCACATTCCTCATTCTCATTTCAAAGATGGATAAAATATCACCCTTGAAGACTAAAGAAACCAGTGACAGCACATTCCCTTCTCTTAACAAACAACACTGTGAGAGTCAGCCTCTACCAAATACCAGGGAACCCACCTGAGCACAACAAAATGTCATTTTCTACTTGAGAGAAGGCCTAAAAGAGTATCTCATAGCCCAGGCAGTAAGCAAGCTGTTCATTCTCCACATCAGGGTGAGAATTTTCATCTTAGAATATCACTATGACTATCTCGCAATCCCTGAACAAAAGTCCTCATGGTTCTACATAAGCCTCAAATTCCTTCAGGGGCTCCAGGGTCCTCCAACTGACCTCTAAACCGGTTACTGCTAGTTAGAAAATCACCTTGGGTTCCACAGAGCCAGTGCCCTTTACAGACAAGAGACAGGCAAAGGGAAAATGAGACTAGCATGGAGAAAAGAGAGCTGGCTCCTCTAGGCCTACTAGCAATCCCTACCAGAAAGCAGATGATAAAACAAGGGAGAAAGCAACTACTACAGGGATGGGAAGCTGCGCATTTAACAACAGCCCAAAGGGTTTGTAAGAGGTGGATTCACTCCCCACCCCCAGCCTCCAAAGGCTCCACAAGAAAGTCAGCAGAGTCTTACTCAGCACATCTGTTTTCAGTTACCTGTGCCTGGGCCACAGCTTATAGAGAAACAGAGATCTCAAGCTGACTCCATGGTTTAAGTTCTGTCAGAACAAATTATGTGGAGATGGAGGGGCAGAGTGCGGAAGCCTTGGGCAATTGCTGTACAACATATTCTTGGTCTCCATAAGCCTCACAGATGACATTTTGGTAGATGAGGAATTGCACTGTTGAATCTGATTGCTGCAAACAAAAAATCCATCAAGGGCTATCACAGCCACTTGATATCCACAGCTACCCATATTGATCAAGAACTAATCAACACATTCATTTTACCAGATACAGTCACATGTTACCAATCAAGTCCTAACAAACATAGTTCTTTTTCTCCCCTCATTATTACTTGCTATTATCGCGTGATACCTGTTCAGCTAAGGTACTGTTTTTGTTATTAAACATGAGTCATTCACTACTACAGTGACCTTTACATGGCACTCTTATCTCTACTTCTGATCACACGTTGTCTAAGCTTAAAACATAGGATGGGGGCTAGAGAGATGGATGAGTGGTTAAGGCACTGAAGGACTCATGTTCAACTCTCCAGGTCCCACATAAGCCAGACAAACAAGATAACGCAAGCACGCAAGGTCACACATGTGCACAAGTTGGTGCACATGTCTGGAATTCAATTGTAGTGGCTGGAGGCCCTAGCACACCAATTTTCTCTCTCTCTCTCTCTCTCTCTCTCTCTCTCTCACACACACACACACACACACACACACACACATATTTTTACAAAGTCCAATCTATTGGGCTTGCCTCAGAAAAAAATACAGGGTGGGCTGGAGAAAAAGCTCACCAGTTAAAAGTGCTTGCTTGCAAAGCCTGATGACCTGGGTTTGATTCCCCAGTACCTACAAAAAGCCAGATGCACCAAGGGGTGCATGTGCCTAAAGTTTGTTTGAGGCAGGAGACCCTGCATACCCATACTCATTCTCACACTCTATATCTCTCTCAAATAAACAAAATATTTAATATATGATATATATGTGTGTGTGTGTGTATATGTATATGTATATGTATATGTATATGTATATGTATATGTATATGTATATGTATATATATACACATACACACAAGATTTTAAAATCATGGAGAGGGCTGGAGAGATTGCTTAGTGGCTAAGCACTTGCCTATGAAGCCTAGTGACCCTGGTTCAAGGCTCGATTCCCCAGGACCCATGTTAGCCAGATGCACAAGGGGGCACACATGTCTGGAGTTCGTTTGCATCAGCGGGAGGCCCTGGGGTGCCCATTCTCTCCCTCTCTGTCTGTCTGTCTATCTATCTATCTATCTATCTATCTATCTCTATCTGCCTTTCTCTCTCTGTCTGTCGCTCTGAAACAAATAAATATAAATAAACCAAAAAAATCTTAAAAAAAGAAAATTATCAGAAAAATAAAATCATGGAGAAAATGCAGCATGCCTCTTGGAAACAGTCCCAAGAATAATGCTCCTCTTGTTTCAGTGAATTAGGCATTGCCAATAGATGCTACAGACAGGAAGAGAAGAGAGGATCCCCCATTTACTCCTGTATGTAACCGCTCCATCTTTGGTAAGTGTTGCAGTCAGATTCACATTGCTGGCAGAAATCACCTGACTAAGAGCAACTTCGGGGGGAAAAAATGGCTTATTTTGGCTTACAGACTCAAGGGGATGCTTCACAATGGCAGGGAAAACAATGGCATAAGCAGAGGGTGGACATCACCCCCTGGCCAACATAAGGAGGACAATAGCAACAGAAGAGTGTGCCAACCACGGGCAAGGCTATAATACCCATAAGCCCACCCCCAACAATACACTGCCTCCAGAAGGCGTTAATTCCCAAATCTCCATCAGCTGGGAACCTAGCATTCAGAACACCTAAGTTTATGGGGGACATTTGAAGCCACCTCAAGCCACCACAGTAAGTAACAGAATATGAACATCACTGAGCTACTCTTTAAAACAGTGCAGAATGGTTATCTTCACTGTCAACTTGACTGGATTTGAAATTACTTAAGAGACATAGCTCTGAGCATGTCTTGGTGTTTCTAGAAAGGTTTAACTGACAGAACACCTAGCCTGAATGTGGGTGGCACCATTCTATGGTCAGGGGTCCCAGAGTAAATAAAAAGAGGTAAAGGAATGAGCCAATTTAGCACACATGTTTTTCTCCCCAATTCCTGACTCCTGGCTCAATTTGACCAGCCACTTTAGACTCTTACCACCCCACCTTGATGGACTATGCCCCCTCAAATGGTGAGCCAAAATAACCCTTCCATATGGTTTTTTTTTATGTGTTTTGTCACAGCAATGAGGTGAGTGATACATTGCAATATCAGAAATTCTCCCATACCCAAATGCAAATAACTCCCTGAACAGATATGCGCTGAAGTTCTCGGGCCTGACACAGTCCCCAGTGTCACTCCCCTCCTCACTTGCTGTGATCATGGCTGTAGGAGGGAAATGTCTTTTATGCATCTACTTCAGAGCCAGGCATGACAGTGCCTACCTGTAACGCCAGCACTCAAGAGGCAGAAGCAGAAGGATTCAAGGAAATCCTGAGCTATATAGCATGTCCCAAGTCATTCTAAGCCAACAAGACTGACTCAAAACATACAAAATAAATAAAAATACTCTTTGGTAATCCCAATGACCCCAATAACTTTATTATCACATTAAATTTTATAAAAACTATCCCCTTGAATTATTAAAATATGTATTTACATGGTAATTATTATCACCCAGGTATTTTTTTGGTTTCACTTTCAACAGTTGGGTTTTTATTATGAATATAATTATTTTTTAAGGAAATATTAAATATTTGCTATAATTAAAGAATCATCTACTGCTAACAATTGTTTAACGATTATTTTTTACTTAAATTGCTTTATAAAAGAATGTGAAGATTCATTTTGAACATTCAGTGGAATTGGTATTAAAAGATATATCCAGAGGCTCTACCCAATGATGGGCAGTTTTAGAGAACTCAATAAATATTTATTGGTCAAAAAAAGATTTGTATTTTATTTGGTTTGTCCCTAGGGAATTTCATCACAATGGGCTTCTTAATTCAATAAGACCCACTATAATAAAATTTAACCAGAACAGTGTGGTGTCACTTGTCCTGTTGGACAAAGTAACCCAGCTCTGTTACAGCAGTGGTCAACCTCTCCTGCAGCCTCCACGCCCTGGCATGAGAATGTAACTTATCATGTGGGTTGGGGAACTCACCAGCCTCAAAATGAAATACAAATTGTGATTACCTTCTAGAAGCATTGACAATGTTTTCCAGATTCAGTTGAGTAAACTGACTCCCATTTGCTAAGAAGAAAATAAAGTTAGACACCTACCTACTTAAAAGACCCAAAGGATTGTCTGTCATATTAAGAAATATGGAGGGGGCTGGAGAGATGGCTTAGCAGTTAAAGCATTTGCCTGTGAAGCCAAGGACCCAGGTTCAATTCCCAGGACTCACATAAGCCAGATGCACAAGAGGCACATGCATCTGGAGTTCGTTTGCAGTGGCTAGAGGCCCTGGCGTGCCCATTCCCTCTCTGTCTGCCTCTCTTCTCTCTCTCTCTCTCTCTCTCTCTCTCTCTCTCTCTCTCTCTCTCTCTCTCTTCCTCCTTGCAAATAAAATTAAAAAAAAAAGAAATATGGAGGAATGAAGTCTGTTATGGGGCAGGGGAGAAATGTCTTAATAGAATTTATAGTACTGAGATATGCATATTTTAATCTTGATAAAATTAAGCATTAGGTCTCATATGACCAGGCATTTAGTACATTCACTTGGTATGATCCCATCTTCCAAAACACCTGCCAGGAAGGCAGACATCTCTACCCTGTAGCAGTGGTAGATGGAATACACCTTAATGAAATCCATTTGCAAAGAACATTGAAGACCTGCAGAAGTAGAATGAATGAGTAACAGCCACTCACGTGCTGGCATGCCAACAGGATTTCCTTAGGGCTCCCTGCATTTTGACTCCAGAAATGCCCAGCTATCATCCCTTGGGACACTCTTGCTCTAACAGCCAGGTCTAAATCAATTCACTGTGAAAAATCAAGTGACAGTGGCCTTTCTCCGTTTTTAAAAGGAAAATATGGATACATTTATGTAGCATATACTCTTTAAAGTTTTCCCATTAGTTTCTCCAAACCTTAGCACCTATTAGCAAATCATTACCACAATTAATAATTTAAGGCAAGGCTGAAGAAATGGCCTAGCTGTTGAGGCACTTGCTGGCAAAGCCCAGACCTGGTTCAATTCCTCAGTAACCACGTAAAGCCAGATGCACAAGAAGACACATGTAGGAGGAAAAGGTCATGACATCAAAATAAAAGAGAGACTTATTGAGATGGGGAGGGGATAGGATGGAGAATGGAATTTATAAGGGGAAAGTGGGGGGTATTACCATTGGATATTTTTTTAATCATGGAAAATGATAATAAAAATGAGAAAAAATCAAATTTAAATGCTAAAAAAAAAAGATACATGTGTCAGAAGTTCATTTGCAGTAGCTTGAGGCCCTGGCACACCTGTTCTATTTGCCTCTGTGTGTGTGTGTGTGCCTCCCTCTCTCTCTCTCTCTCTCTCTCTCTCTCTCTCATAAAATAAGTAAATAAGCCAGCCATGATGGTGCATGCCTTTAATCCCAGCACCTGCGAGGTTGAGGTAGGAGAACTGTCATGAATTCAAGGCCACCCTGAGACTACATAGTGAATTCCAGGTCAGCCTGGGCTACAGCAAGACCCTACCTTGAAAAATACTAATAACAAATTATTTTTTAATTTAAATAATAATTTGAGTTGGAGAGATGGCTTAGTGGTTAAGATGCTTGCCTGCGAAGCATAAGGACCCAGATTTGATTTTACCAGTACCCACGTACGCCAGGTGCACATGGCGGGAGGTCCGGGTGTACCCATTCTCTCCTTCTCCCTCTCTCTGTTTCTCTTTTCTCAGTCTCCAAAGAAAGAAAGAGAGAGAGAGGGAGAGGGAAGAGAGAGAGAGAGAGAAGAGGGAGGGAGGGAAGGAGGCAGGGAGGGAGGGAGGGAGAAAGGAAAGAAGGGAGGAAGAAAGAAAGAAAGGCACTTGCCAGTGAAGTGAAACCTAAGGATCCAGCAATTTTTCAGGCCCCATGTAAGCCAGATGCAGAAGGTGGTGCATGCATCTGCAGTTTGTTTGCAGTGGCTAGAGGCCCTGGCATGCCCATTCTCTCTTTCTCTCTCTCTCTCTCTCTCTCTCTCTCTAATAAATAAGTAAATCAAAATAAAAGAGAGACTGATTGAGAGGGGGAGGGGATATGATGGAGAGTAGAGTTTCAAAGGGGAAAATGAGGAGGGCACTACCATGGGATATTGTTTATAATTATGGAAGTTGTCAATAAAAAATAAATAAATAAATAAATAATCTTTTAAAAATATATGAAAAAAAAACACATTTTGTGTGTGTGTGTTTGCACACACATGTGTATGTGCTCAAAAAAATTCTAAAAATATTCCCTTAAGGCTGGACAGATGGCTTAGCAGTTAAGGTGCTTGCCTGTGAAGCCTTAAGACCCAGATTCGATTCTCCAAGTCCCACATAAGCCAGCTGCACATGGTGATGCATGCATCTGGAGTTCACTTGCTGTGGCTAGAGGCCCTGGCATGCCCATTCTCTCTCTCCCCATCTCTGTCTCTAATAAATAAGTAAATAAAAATAAATCAAAAAATATTCCCTTAACACTGTTAAATGCTAAATATTAAGACACAAAGACTTCCTCAGGGCTAGAGAGATGGTTCTGCCAGGAAAGTGCTTGCCGTGCAAACATGAGGACCTGAGTTTGGATCCTCAGTTCCCACAGAGAATGCTGGGCATGATGGCATGTGCCTAGAATCCCACAGCTGGGGACCCAGAAATGTGGAATCCTTGGGACTCCAATTAAATCAGGGAGCACCAGGTTCAGCAATAGACCCTGTCTCAAAGAACACATTGGGCTGTGACTGAGGAAGATATTCAACATACACCTCCGGCCTCTTCACAGTGCACATGCACCTGCACGCACATATGTTCAAATCACACATACATATTCAAAACCCTTCACTGTCACAAGAGAAAATTGAAGTTCCGCTAATTAAGCAGGGCCTTCTTCATGAGACACAAATGATGTTAACACAGTTTCCTGGCAAGCCAAGCGAGGAACTCTTGGAAGACTACCCAGAACCTCAGCTCTCTGCACAAATCTGCATGCCACACCACTACTACCTTCTAGCTCAATGTCTTGGCCCATCTCCAGCATAGTCCACAAAAAGTAATAGAAAGTCAGGAAATGTAGGTAATATAAAGCTTATGACCCCAAGCAAGCAAGTGTAAAGTGTCAGACAGGCTCTGTGGCACCTGCAGTCCCAGCTACTCCGGAGGCAGGGGCAGCAAGATCACCTGAGCCCAGAAACTCAAACTGTCCATCAATGAGTTTCGCTAATCCTCTTCCTGCAGGAATGTGGCTGGCCCTGTAGCAGCCAAGAGTGGGTCAATGGAACATATCTGATGCCATAAAATGCTCCCTGTGGCATCTAGACCCCTCCTGCTCTGCTTCTGATCCACGCAGTGTAGCCTGTTCTGGGGGGGGGTACTGCAGCAAGCAGTTTCAAAGTGGGGGAAGCCACAGGTTAGAGAAACCTGCTACGCTGTGGGAAGTACTCAAGGCGGGCGTCAGAGTGTCAATGCACAGCTCTAAGGGGGTAATGACTATTGCTCTTTTCCTAGAAGCACACTAAGTAGAATTTTATTTTTCAAGAAATTAACTCCTTCCGTGGTTTAAGGGCTTACTTCTCTTACCACTCTTAAGCTAGTTAACAGGCAGCCGTAAACCCAGCTGCCCTTTATGTTAATCTCAAGCATGCCCCTGGTCACAAATTCCTGAGAAATAAGCCCTAACTCAACAGATTACAGAACCAAAAAGAAAGAGCACATGAAATCCCTTTGTAGTTGACACAGAACCTGTACAGAGCTTAAAGAGATCAATAAAATGATAGAGGATCAGTTTAAAAAAAAAAAAATCAGTGTGGTCCTTCTGGGAACTTCCAAAGAAAATCAAGTCTTCCAGTTTCATCTCTGAATGTCAGTAGACGTAATTCAACTATTCCATCACCTACACAAAATACCTGAATCTGGAGCTAATACCAGGTAAGTCTAGGAGTGTTATCGCTCCCATTTGTTAAGTCAAGGGACAAGCTGGGCAGTCAGGCGCAAGGAAAAAAACACTCCTGTTTGACCACTCCATGAAGTCACTGCTGCTCGGCAAGGGTTCTCTATGCTGTCACAGCACGTGACCCAAACCTCTTGTTCCTCAACAGACCTCAGTCCTACCTTGCAATAAAATCAGGCGTATTTGTACCTAGTATTAGTGGTCTCAATTTTAAAGCAATCTCATTTTATCTAACCCAAGGACCTAAAATTTTTTGAAGGAGGAGATCCTAAGGACTGGAAGAATTCCTACTTCCTCCACCTGGATTTTTTTTTTTTAATGTTTCTCTCTACTTCCAGAAATACTTAACTTGATTTTAAAGTGCTAAACACATTTTTGGCTTATGAAATCGAACAAGGTTGGTTTCTATTCAAACTGTTGAAACACATGCAGGTTTGATAAGCCTGAAGAAGCCATGGAATAAAAATTCTCCAAGATCCCTTTACGTTCCAGCATTTGTTTTATCCTATTTTATACCTTTTAAACAAACAGTATATAGCTATGTGACACTCTGGAAAAATTAAACCTATGGAAACCATAAGCATATTTGATGTTTTCAGGGTTGGGGGAGAGAAGGATAATACGTAGAGCACAGAGGATTTTCAGGGTAGTGAAACTGCTCTGCGCAATGCTAGAAAGGTGGACATATGCCCTTACACATGTGTTAAAATTTCCAGAGCATACAGCCCCAAGAGTGAGCCTCCTTATAAACTATGAACTCTGAGTGATAATGAGGTGCTGGTGTCAGGTCATTCATGTAGCAAATGTACCCCTGTACAGGGGGATGAGGCTGGGGAAGGGGACTGAGGCTGTATGGAAACTACCTTCTGCTCAATTTCACTGTAAACCAAAAATTGCTTTCAACAATTAAATCTTCTTTTATTTTATCTGTGTGCTTGTGCATGCCATGGTGCACATATGGAGGTCAGAGGACAACCTCGGAGTGTCAGTCCTCTCCTTCCTTCTTCTTCGAGACAGGATCTCTCTTGTTGTACAGCTGGGTCATGAGGCCCTACCCCTCCCTGAGGATCTGTCCAGTTAAGGGTGGATAAAAGAGGAAGAGACATTCTCTTCAGTGGTATAGCCACTAGCAAAGAGTCCACGCCCTGGTAAACAAACCCTCACCAGTGTTCCTGCAAGAAACCCTAATGAAACTCATTGGGTCATCAGAAAAGGGAGGGGGCTGGAGAAATGGCTTAGCTGTTAAGGCACTTGCCTGCTAAGCCTCAGGACTCAGGTTCAAGTCCCCAGAGCCCACATAAGCCATATGCACATGGCGGTGCATGCATCTGGAGTTTGTTTCCAGTGGCTGCAGGCTCTGGCATGCCCATTCTCTCTCTGTGTCTCTGCCTCTTTCTATCTCAAACAAGTTTTTTTAAAAAGGCATGAAAACTAAAAGAGGAGCTGGTTGAGAAGAAGAAGGGGACCAGCAGAAGTGGTAGGGAACAAAGGAAGGTAACCAGGCTGAATACAACCTAAATGCACCATAAGCATATATGAAAATGTCACAGTGAGAGTCACTCCTCCCAAAGTAGCTATCGGCAGTACGTAGTTTCACATAGGTGGGGGCCCACTCTTCAGTGGTACTCACTGGCAAGTTGTCCATGCGCTGGTGACAACCCTCTGCCCATGCTCACTGGAGAAGCTCTAGTTGCAAAAACAAACCACAAAAAGCATGAAAGTAGCTAAAGGGATGAGTTGAGAAGAAGGGTTTTTGAGGGAAAGGGGTAAGAGAGGGGAATTGAAGGAAATGGATCAAAATACATGATTTACATGTATGAAAGTGTCAAAATGAAAATTAGAATCAAAAAGGAACTGTCATAATGAAACCCATTATATATAAATATATACTAATAAAAAAATCACGCAATGGGTTTGTGGCACAGTGGGCAGAGTACCACGCATAAAGGCCCAAATTTGGTTCCCCCATAAAACCAGTCATGAGCTGGGGAGATGGCTCAGCAGTTAAAGACACTTGCTTACAAAGCCTGACAACCCAGTTTGGGTTCCCTGGTACCTACGTAAAGCCAGATGCATATAGTGGCACTTGCATCTGGAGTTCATTTGTAGTGACAGGAGCCCCTGGCACACACATTCTCTCTCTGTATCTGCCTCTGTCTCTCTCTCAATCACTCTAAAATAAATAAATAAATTGTGTGTGTGTGTGTTTTTTTAAAGCTGAGCATGGTGGCACATGCCTTTAATCCCAGCACTTGGAAGGCAGAGGTAGGAGGATCACCATGAGTTAGAGGCCACCCTGAGACTACATAGTTAATTCCAGGTCAGCCTGAGCCACAGTGAGACCCTACTTTGGAAAAAAAAAAAAAAAAAAAGCCCGGCATGGTGACACATGCCTGTAATCCTAGCATTCAGGAAGCAGAGGTAGGAGAATCACTGTGAGTTCGAGGCCACCCTGAAACTACATAGTGAATTCCAGGTCAGCCTGGGCTACAGTGAAACCCTACCTTGAAACCTGCCCCCCCTCAAAAAAACAAGCCAGTTTGTGGTATCATATGCCTTTAATCCCAGCTCTCAGGAGGCAGAGGTAGGAGGATCACTGTGAGCTTGAGGCCATCCTGAGACTACATAGTAAATTCCAGGTCAGCCTGAGCTACAGTGAGACCTTTCCACCAAAAAAAAAAAAAAATCATGGTTGTGCATGACTGTAATCCTAGCACTTGGGAGAAAAAGACAGGAGGATCAGTAGTTCAAAATCATCCTCACCAACATAGAGAGTTGCAGGCCAACCTTAGAGGACATAAGACCCACGTGCAAAAAAAAAAAAGTCATGAAAAAAATCATTATAAAGATAAACTAAATCCAAAAATTTGTCATTTTATTTGTGTGTGTGTGTGTGTGTGTGTGTGTGTGTGTGTGTGTGTTCATGTATGTGCAGGTGTGGGTGACCATTTGTGCGTGTGCACGTGGAGGCCATAGGAAAATCTCAGGTGTCACTCTGCAGTTGCTCTTGACCTTTTTGGAGACTGGGTCTCACTGGACTGGAGCTTGTCAGGTAGGCTGCCCTGGCCTGTGAACTCCCGGGATCTGCCTGCCTTTACCTCCCAAGGTGGGAACTACCAGTGCACACCACCATGCCCAGCCTTTTCATGTTGGTTCTGGGGATTAAAGTCGGGTCTGTATGCTTGCTATGGCAAGTACTGTACCAACTGGTTAACTCCTCAGTCCAAAATAATCCTTTAAGATACATGAGAGCCGGCAGAGTGGTGGACACAATCCCAGCTTTCAGGAGGCTACAGCAGAAGAATGGCAGGTTTCAGGCCAACCTCAGCTATTTCACAGAGAAATCTTCTGGGGAAGGGGGGGGGAGAGAAAGAGGGAGAAAGGAATGGAAGGAGGAAGGGAAAGAAAAGGGGAAAGGAAAAAACAAAGAGAGAGGAAGTGAAGTAAGGAAAGGAGGGAGAAAGGAAAAAAGAAAACAGGAGAATGAAAGGAGAGAAAAAAAGAAAGAGGGCTGGAGAGATGGCTTACCTGTAAAGGCATTTGCCAGCAAAGCCAAAGGACTGAGACTCGATTCCTCAGTACCCACATAAAGCCAGATGCACAAGGTGTCAACATGTGTCTAGAGTTACTTTGCAGTGGCTAGAGGCCTTGACATGCTCCCCCTCTCTCTCATAAGTAAATAAATAAATAAATGTAATATAAAGGGCTAGAGAGATGGCTAAGCAGTTAAGGAGCTTATCTGTGAAACCTAAGGATTCCAGACTCCCCAGAACCCACATAAGCCAGGTGCACATGGTGGCATATGCATCAGCAGTTTGAATGCAATGGCTAGAGGCCCTGACACACCTATTCTGTCTTTCTCTCTCCCTCTTTCTCATTTAAAAAAAAAAAAATTAATTAAATATAAGGGGCTGGGGAGATTGCTTAGTGGTTAAGGCACTTGCTTCCAAAGCCAAAGGACCTAGTACCCATATAAGCCAGATGTAAAAGGTGGCGCGTGTGTCTGGAGTTCATTTGCAATGGCTGGAAGCCCTGGTGCACCCATTCTCACTCTCTCTCTCTCAGCCTCTTTCCATCTCTCAAGTAAATAAATAAAAATAAAAATAAATTAAATATTAAAAAGATGGGGCTGGAGAAATGGCTTAGCAGATAAGACACTTGCCTGCAAAGCCTAAGAAACCTGACTTGATTCCCCAGTACCCACATAAGCCAGATGCACAAAGTGGTGCATGTGTCTGGAGTTTGTTTGCAGTAGCTAGAGGCCCTGGCACACCTATTCTCTCTTCCTCTCTCTCAAATAAATAAATAAAATATTTTTTTAAAAAAGCAAACTGCATTTGAGTAAAATTTTACGTAAGAAACTAGAATAGAAGTATAATTTCAAAGGGCATAAGAATTTTACCAAAGAGGTGTTTGCTCATTTTTTTCTAAATAATGACTAGACATAGTGTTTAAATTCACTCAATACAATTTAAACAGTGATACAATATTTTCATTTTAAAAATCAATATTTGTATTATGTGTCAAGAATTGTATCTTTTGTATTTTTCTAACTTAATGATGAAAAACTTTACATATCAACCTCAAATTGCTCAGGGGACAGACAGTTTATAAAATCTTTAGAGGTTAGGTTTGGAGGTAGAAATGTTTCTGTGAGAAATTCTTGGCCTGGGCTGTTTCTCAGTCAGTGATGGGAATCATACTTTTGACTCCTTTGGGCCCAACTAAGCTAAAAGCGGTGAACTAAGAACCTCGCATGAATGGTAACTTCCTGTGTCGGTCTTTACAGAGCTGTCTATGTGAAAGCTTGTTTAAAATCCTCAGAACACAAAAAAGTGAAGAGCTAAAATTCTTCCTACGTGATTACCAGAACTAGTGAACGCTGGGGCCAGGGGAGTTTCAGATCTGTTCATGTCATGACACACCAGTGATCAGCTACAAATTCTGGACTAGAAACACTTAACAAGCATCAAGAAAAAATTCCTGGGGCTGGAGAGAGGGCTCAGCCATTCAAAGGCGTTTGCTTGTTTGCAAAAAATTCCACCCTCCCTAAAAAACAGCAATATTTTCTATCAGCAATCCTCTTGGTAAGGCTATTTACATAAGAAAAAATTAATAATTTCCTGTCCTTTTTGTCTTCCTGGTAACGACCCCATAAGGAGAAAAAGAAGGTAAATTCAAAACACTGGGAAGGATAGTGGGGAAGGAAAAAGCCCAGCACTCGTTCACCAACTACTGTTTATCTGCTTCCAGGTTAATCAATGTCTAGTATATCAACCAGTGAGATGTCAACATCTTCCCCTAGCACTGAAGAGCAAATGAATGGCTCAGCAACACTCTTCCTACGTCCACACTAATCAAGGGGCTAAAAATGGACTAAAACCAGAAGTGAGAGACTCAATGAAGAAACTCACCCCTTCCATGTAAGAAGGAAAATGAAAGTGCTCATTAAAACATCTGCAACTTAGCCAGGCGTGGTGGCGCATGCCTTTAATTCTAGCACTTGGGAAGCAGAGGTAGGAGGATCCGCTGTGAGTTCAAGGCCACCCTGAGACACCATAGTGAATTCCAGGTCAGCCTGGACTAAAGTGAGACCCTACCTCGAAAAACCGGGGGGGGAAAAAATCTGCACTTAGAGACTGACTGTGGCCTCTTGGTCCCCCACAATGAGTGCCAATAGCCCAACTAAAGAAGACCCTTAGCAGACCTGGGGCAGGGGAGAGGAAGTTTAAAGGGCACAACCATTTTACAAAAAAGAAATAAATAATAATTTTTAAAATCTGCATTTAGGGCTGGGGAAATGGCTTAGCAGTTAAGACACTTGCCTACAAAGCCTAAGGGCCCATGTTCAACTCTCCAGGTCCCATCCCACATAAGCCAGATGCACAAGGTGGTGTATGTGTCTGGGGTTTGATTACAGTGGCTGGAGACCCTGGTGTACCAATTCATTCCCTCTCTCTCTCTCTCTCTCTCTCTCTCTCTCTCTCTCTCTCTTTCCCACTCTCACTCTGTCACATTAAAAAAAAAGAGGGTGCTGGAGAGATGACTTAGCGGTTAAGCGCTTGTCTGTGAAGCTTAAGGACCCCGGTTCGAGGCTCGATTCCCCAGGACCCACGTTAGCCAGATGCACAAGGAGGCACTTTCATCTGGAGTTCATTTGCAGTGGCTGGAGGCCCTTGTGCTTCCATTCTCAGTCTCTATCTGCCTCTTTCTCTCTCTCTGTCAGTCACTCTCAAGTAAATAAAAATAATAATAATAATAAAATAAAATAAAAGGCCAGTCTATCAGGCCTGCCTCAAAAAAAAAAAAAAAAATCTGCATTTAGATACATCCTCCTCAGCAGTTCTCTAACAAACCTGCCTTCAGAGAGCCAATTTCTGATTCTCTTCATGAAATTCTAAAGAAGCCAACAAAGCGTCCTGTGGAGGTAGTTGGGGGTGAGGGTGTGGGAAAGCCTTAGAGGTTCAGGACGAGAACTAGTTACAAGTGTTTTCAAACACAAATGAAGTTCCAAGGCCTTCTGAGTATCAGACTAATCTTTACCCAAAGGGGAACAATGAGACAAGGTCCTTTGGGTCCTGTACACAATGGGTTCCCTCTTCCAGACCAACTTAGAAGTGAGTTACACATTTGAATCTGGGTAATGTAGGTGATAGGATACTACAAACACATAGTAATTACCCAGGTGACAGCCTTGAGGATTCTAGCACCGGTGTTTATACAGTGTTTTAGGCTGCGTCCTAAATATAACTGTAGAAATGACAGGTGATTTTTTTTAAGTGCTGCTTAAGAACAGGACAAATAAAATGTACCTCATACCAAGCCAGAACAATCAGAGTTCTACCTCCACTAAGAATCTGCAAGCTAAGTGACATCCCTATGAAGAATGGGGGCTCAAATGTTCACCTCCAATCTCCCTCAAACCATTGGTGATGTTCAGAAAATGTCAGAAATCCCCAAAGGGTTTAGATTCCAAGTCTTGGTCAAGTTTTACCACAACTAAACATTACATTAATTTCCTGTCAAATCTTTTTTTTTTTAATTTTATTTATTTATTTTGAGCACAAGAGAGAGGCAGATAGAAAGAGAATGGTCACACCAGGGCCTCCAGCCACTACAAATGAACTCCAGATGCATGCGCCTCCTTGTGCATCTGGCTTGCGTGGGTCCTGGGGGATCGAACCAGAGTCCTTAAGCTTTGAGGGTAAACGCCTTAATGGCTTAGACATTTCCCCAGCCCTCCTTTCAAATCTTATAAGCAAGTATCTTTGGCCTTAATATACATATTCTCTCTCTCTCTCTCATCAGAAGAGAAACATGAACCTGACTTTTAGATGAATGGTGACATTTGCTAACTGACCTCCTTTTTGTGTCTAACCAACTCCAAATGCCCAGCTCCTCCCAAGATCAAGTACAGCACCAGGCCTGGAAGTTTCATAAATACCTCAAATGTCTAAACGCACAGGAGTGGAACACAGATCCTCCTTATAATTATGAGGAAACAAAAACACGCTGGAAACCACACACGTATGTGCTCATACATGTGCACATGCCCCCCACTTGCATAACTCACACAGACACTTCCAGGCTTAACTTCTGAAAGAATCTTCTAGAATAATGAGAAATGTAAGCAAATTGGATATACTAATATTTATTTTTTAACTTTAATAATAGCTATCTGTACATGCAAGAGGTGTATTAAAAGTTAGCGTTCAAAGCCGGGTGTGGGGGCGCTCGCATTTAATCCCAGCACTCAGGAGGCAGAGGTAGGAGGATCATTGTAAATTCGAGGCCACCCTGAGACTACGTAGTGAGTTCCAGGTCAGCCTGAGCTAAAGTGAGATGCTACATCAGAAAACCAAAAAAAAAAAAAAAAAAAGTTTAGCTTGCTATAAAACTAAAACTTCTCCAGCTCTAGCCTCTACTCAAAGTACAAATAGTATTTTTAGAAAACAATGAAAAGTAGTAAATGTTAAGATTTCTGTTTTGCTCTAAAACATAAGAGGTAGAGAGCCCTTCTCCATCTGGGCCCTTCGCGCATGTTGAAAGTACATATTAACTGTCTCTGGGTCCACATCTGGAGCCTACAAATCCAGTTTAAAAGGCAAGCAATTTGAAGTGTAAACATATGGCTCCTTCTCTGTGGTGCTTCCTAGAAGGACAAAATGGCTAAGTACAAACCAACTATTGTTTTAAAGAGGCTACTTTTTTTTTTTTTTTTTAAATGAAAAGCATGCCAAGAAAGCTAATGAAGCCTCTCCCTTCTCCTGGAAAAAAAAAGAGCCGCAAGAATTCCCATCTTAATCCACTTAAGTGTAGATCAAAGCGCAGCCCAGGTAATAGTACAGGCATAGCACTGAGCGTGGCCGGAGGCCGCCCTGGGGCGCAGGGGCTCCGAAGCTCCGGGAAGGGTGGGATGGTGGATGTTTTCAGCTCCGCAGGCCACACCGGCTTGGTTGCAGACCTTCAGCTCCTCTGTCCTCACCCGAGCGCGGCACCGAGCGCACAGCCAGTGAGGACATGTTGCAGCGCAGCTTTATCTATGGACACTGAAAGACGAATTTCATTACATTTTTGCGTTGTAAAATATGATCCTTGCGATCCTTTCTAAACATTTCATAATGTAAAAATTCTGCTCAGTTCATGGGCCATTTAAAAGCAGGCGGCAGGCCGGATTCAGCCTGAGGACAGAAGTCTGCCAGCCCCAGGATTAGAGCTACAAGTGGCTGCCACAAAATAATCTAAGCCAGCATCCTGGTTTCTAAAGGGAAACTGAGACCCAGGGAGGTGAAATAGCTGGCCTCATGGGGTCTCATGGCCAATTCACAGCAGAAATGAAGTTAAGAAAAACACTATTTAGTCTCTGGAAAGGCTGGGCTGAAAAGGTAAAGTGATAAAAAAAAAAAAAAAAGTTGAGCTGAGCTCCCAGGACAGGTGGGTGGCAGCGCAAAACCAGAGATGTCAGGGACCCTGCTCCTCATCGCAGGAGCCCCAGGACTTCCTTCCTGCTGTGTGAAGTGATTTTTTCTTTGGCCAGTCACCACACTCATCCTGAAGGACCTCTGCCAGCCATCAGGACACTGATGGGCCACATAACCCACCCTCCAGATTCCTTTCCGCCTCCTCAGCTGCAAGCGCGGGTCATGTTCTTCTGCAGCCTAAGTAACAGTCTCCACTTGCCAGTCCCAGAGTCCAAGAACCAAGTGTCCGTGGAGCTGAAGAACACTGGCCCATGGGAGTTATTTCAGGGAACGGCTTATGACCAATTTAGCATGAATTTCAAGAGAATCTCTAATGCTCCCTCCCCAACAGAAATTAACAATCTTCTGCCTGTCTCTGCCTAATCCTTTCCTCCATTTTTAAAAATTCTTTTGAAAATATACTTAATTTATTTACTTATTGGTATGTGTATGTATGTACACGTTCCTGTGTGCAAGTATGAGTATGTGCATGCTGTAGCACACGTGTGGAGGTCAACTTTTGAGTAGGTCCTTGGCTTCTCCCTAGTTTGAGGCAGGATCTCTCATTGTTGGTCACCATTCCATTTGCAAACTCCCAGAAAATTCTCCTGTGTCAGCCCTTGCCGTGCACTGGAATTACAGAAGCCCACCACAGCTTCCAGCTTCTACATGGGCTCTCAAGTACTCACAGATGTGTGACAAGCACGTTATCCACTGAGCCATCTCTCCAGACCTCTCCTCCATTTATTCTCTTCTACTTTTTTAATTGTGGAGACAGGGTCTTTATGAGCTCAGGTTAGCCTTAAATTCACTATATAACTAAAGCTGGCCTTGAATTCCTAATGCTCCTGCCTCTTGAGCCCAAGTGTTGGGATTAAAGAGGTATACCCAAGCCGGGCGTGGTGGCATACGCCTTTAATCCAAGCACTTGGGAGGCAGAGGTAGGAGGATCGCCGTGAGTTTAAGGCTACCCTGAGACTACAGAGTTAATTCCAGGTCAGCCTGGACCAGGGTGAGACCCAACCTCGAAAAACAAAAATAAATAAATAAATAAAATAAAGAAGTATACCAATGTCCAGCCTCATCTTCCACTTTTAAAAAAAGCTGTTTTTCTTTTCCTTTTTCTTTTACCACTATTTTTCTTTCTTTAGTCTTTTTTTTACCCCTGGGGTTGCATTTTCATTTTCTAGGACCTTTTTATATTTTGCACTCTCTCTTCCGATGAAATAAATACATTTTTTAAAACTAAAACATGCACATATTTCCAGTGTTTAATTTATATGTTCTTTATGTAGCACTATAGTTCTAAAAGAAAAAAAAAAAAAGACTGAATTAAACGATGCTTTACAATGTGCTTTTTACATCTTTCATCTGGTGCTTTAATCACTTTTTTTCAGGGATGTTTATGATTCATTTAGGACTTGAAATCTGTATGTCACCCATCTTGTTGCTGTGACAAATTACCTGTCAAAAACTCAGTTTAAGGGAGGGTTGATGTCAGTTTCAGGTTCAAAGTCACGGCCCATCGCGGCAGGGAGGGCGTGGAGGCAGAGCTTGGGGCAGAGCTGGTCACGTTCACAGTGAGGAAGCAGAGTGATGAGCGTGAGCGCCGCTCAGCCAACGCCCTCCTTTACACCGGCCAGGACCCCAGCCCATGGAGTGGAGCTGCCCACAGTTAAGATTTGTCTTCCCACCCTAAGTAATCTATCCAACGTAATCCCTCACAGATCTGCATCATTCCTCACAGGTGATTCGAGGTCCTGTCAAGCTGACAATCAGTACAGACTGTCACAGAATTCTGCACCAATGTTTTTCCCACATCCTGCCACAGAAGGATTTCTCATGACTTCTTCATGACCACTGTTCTATCAAACGAATTTGCTTTTACACAATTCCTCTATAAGACAGCCGTATACCCTGTGAAGAGGAAATGGCACTCTCGCAATTTTCAAGGTCCTTTACAACTCAAAAAGTCCAGAATAGAGCCAGGCGTGGTGGCACACGCCTTTAATCCCAGCACTCAGGAGGCAGAGGTAGGAGGATTACCATGAGTTCGAGGCCACCCTGAGATGACATAGTGAGTTCCAGGTCAGCCTTGGCTCTAGGGAGACCCTACCTCAAAAAAAAAAAAAAATCAAGAATAGTCATGGAGACAGACAACACTGAGGGGGCTCAAAACACACCCAGGCAGAAATCCAGAAGCTGCTGAGAGCTCAACACTAAAGTAGAAGTAGAGCACACCCACCAAGGCTCAGGGGACTTTGCGGAAGAGGAGGGGGAAAGATTATAAGAGCCACAGAGTAGAAGGGAATGTCCAGAGGCATTGCCCACCCCCCTTACAATGACTGACCACTGCTCTCACATTTCATAACCCACAACCCCAAGAGGAATACCAGCAATCCCATTGAGGAGGGCCCTCAGCGGAATAGGGGCAGGAAGAAGGGGAATGATGATACTAACACATGATGTATCCATACAAAGTTTCTACTTACCAAAAAAAAAAAAAATATATATATATATATATATATATATATATATATATATATATATATGTTACATATATACCTATATGTTTCTTGGTGAGGTGCTTTATAAAGTGGCATATATTAAACCAAATGACATTTGTATTACAAACAAAAAACTTGGAACTTGAGAGATGTCTCAGTGGTTAGGGCATTTGCCTGCAAAGCCAAAGGACCCAGGTTTGAGACCCTGTATCCATGTAAAGCCAGATGCACAAGGTGGCACGTGCATCTGGAGTTCATTTGCAATGGCTGGGAGACCCTGGTGTATCCAGTCTCTATTTACCGATCTGCCTCTGCCTCTCTACCTTCCTCTCTCTCAAACAGATAAATAAATAATTTTTTTAAAAAGGCAATAACAACTACAAATTCAAACTCATCCTACTCTTGTCAACACTCATTTTTCCGACTGGTCCATCTAAACAGAACATCTGGCCATCGGGTTTTGAAGTAATTGATGAGATAAAACCAAGACGAAAAAAAAAAAAGTACTTTCTAAAATTGTATACTTCTAACTAAGTACAGAGATTTAACATAAAAATAAAACAGAATCTTTTTACCAATGTTGTTGAAGTTAAAGAGAAATAAGACCAAATAAAAGTCACAAAGTTAAAAGCAAAAGCAAATAAAATATTTGCATAGACCAGACGTCAAGCCTAACATACTAGTCTCTGACAAATGACAAGCCAAAATTCTGGGACATTACTGAGTCTCAACGATGACCACTTGCTATTCCTGGACATTTCCCACCTGACTGTCACAACTTCCCCATAAAGCAATTATTATTATACCCATTCTACAACCAAAGAGAGTTGTGTCATAGGAAGACTGAGATAGCTGGTTAAGAACACTGTGTGCCTATAGCCCCAATTTTCAAACATAAACTTCAGCCCTCTCTGAGCTAACCACTCCCACATAATACTTCTGAACACTGTCTAGACAAGATGCCATACTTTATGCCTGGAGATGTCATAAGCTCATAAGCCCTAGGGGGAATCTCCTACTGTTGTTTGGCTAAATAGATAAATTATGCCTACAAAATTGGCCTCAAAATATTTGTGTTTATGTTCATCTGTTGATACTGCTCTCACTTTTGGTTAGAGAACCTTCTCTTTTCAGCTGGCAGTGATTACAGAGAGACTCAAAACTAATCAATGTGCTAAGAAGAGTAAATGATATATCTCTATCACACCCTTCAAGGCGCAGGGACCACTGAAGAAGAGCTGGTAGAAGGAACGTAAGACTCGAAGGAGGAGGAGGAGGGGGAACGCTGCCTTCCAGACCAAAGAGGCTGGTGCATTCATGGTACTTCAAGCATTCATGATGATGGAGAGGGGCAAAAGAAGAATAAAACCAATGACAGCAAATTAGAAGAGGATCTACTTGGAAAGAGAGGGCTCAGTGGAGGGTGGACAGGGAGTCAGGCTGAAGGAAGGTAGTGGGAAGTGATTGTGTCAGGGCACACTGTATACACATATGGAGGTTGTTAATGAATTTACTTAACAAAAAGAATGCTGTGGAAAAAATTTCATAGGAGAGAGGAGTGCAGAAATGAATGACAGTATTTTAGCATGCCTAAAGCCACATGAAAACCACTGAAATTTCAATACCCACTTCCTGCTACAAGTATCAGTTTAGGGCCGGGCGTGGTGGCCCACACCTTTAACCCCAGCACTCGGGAGGCAGAGGTAGGAGGATTGCTATGAGTTTGCGCCACCCTGAGACTCCATAGTGAATTCCAGGTCAGCCTGGGCTAAAGTGAGACCCTACCTCAAAAAAACAAAAAAATAAAATAATAATAATCAGTTTAGGGCTGGAGAGATGGCTTAGCAGTTAAGGGGCTTGCCTGCAAAGCCTAAGGACCAGGTTTGACTCCCCAGAACCCACATAAGCCAGATGTACATAGTGGTGCATGTGTCTGGAGTTCATTTACAGTGGCTGGAGGCCCTGGCTGCCCGTTCTATCTGTCTCTCTTCTATCTCTCTCTAATTGCAAATAAATAAATACATTTAAAAATAAATAAATAAAAAGGATAGGGTTCTAAATTGGAGGCTGAAATACCTGACATGTGTTATAAGGGCTTTAAACAAGTCAACAGCTGTGCCTCTCACAACCAGCTCAGAAGTGCATTTTGTTGGATAGCAAAACCAGCAGAACTAAGTGCTTTTTGGCAGTCAAAGGGATGGTGACTTCCCATCAAGTGTGTGTGTTTGTGTGTGTGTGTGTGTGTGTGTGTGTGTGTGTCGTGGGGCGGGGGAGGGGGGTCTGTAGACACAAAAAGTACAGGAGGAAATGGAAAGATCGCTTCTAGGCATAGCCATGGCTTAAAGAGTAAAATGTTGTGGTTTTGTTTCTCGGGTTTTTTTTAAAAGGATTCTCTTTCCTCAAACATAATAACAATATCATATTCACACTAATCATCAAATATCTAGTCACTATTTGAATTTCACCCAGTATTTCATAGAAGTATATTTTTCTAAGTTTGAATCAGGATCCAAATCTACTTACTACCATTAGTGTTTTGCTTGTTTGTTTTTCAAGGCAGGGTCTCGCTCTAGTCCAGACTGACCTGGAATTCACTATGTAGTCTCAGGGTGGCCTTGAACTCATGACAATCCTCCTACCTCTGCCTCCTGAGTGCTGGGATTAAAGGCGTGCGCCTCCACACACAGCCCATTAGTCTTAACAAATATCAAGTCTCCTTATTTCCAGTTCTCCATGTCAGTTTCTAGCTGTTATTGCACCTGTTCATCCCATTCTTATCCTTTGCAGAAAGGGGAGGAGCAGGGAGCTCCAGCAGAGCCTTAGCTGTGTAGACAGAGCTCATGAAACACGTGGTAAGTGGCTAAGTTCACAGGAGATCCGTGCGCCCTGACCATCCCTGCCCATAATATTTAGGGTCAACATTTCCCTTGCTATAATGTCGCCTTGACTCTTCCTATGATTTCCTTATTTTTTATTTTTATTCATTTATTTGAAAAAGAAAGAGGCGGACAGAGAGAGAGAAGGAGGGAGGCAAAAAATATTTCTTAGCTGAAGAGACGGCTCAGTGGGAAAAGCTTCTATAATCCCAGGATGCTGATGGTGAGATAGGCGGTTGAGAGAGAAGAATTTCCAGGAAGCTCATGGCAAGCACAGCACAGAATAATAGCAGCAGAAAGAGCTCCAGAGAGAGAATCCTGCCTTAAATGAGACGGAAAAACAGCCTAAGTAGTTGTCCTCCAGCCTCCATACAAACACTGTAGCACAGGTGCACCCAGTCTCACAAGTGTGTGTGTGTGTGTGTGTGTGTGTGTGTGTGTGTGTAAATGCATGTGCGTCTGCACACACATAGATAAGTAAAATTTGAGAATTAAATAAATATTTATCTTCACGTTGTTTGAATTGAAATCCAACTACCTCAGTGTAGAGGTGTACACAGGAGTATTTCAGAATTTTATTGAGTACCTCATGAGTTAAAAAAAAAAATTAACACTTGAAAACACATATCTATTCCATTCACTCAAATAGTGATTGAGCATTTGCCATGTGTCTTCCACTTCTAAGCACTGAAGATACCAAAGTGGATGGAATAAGTCATAAGCCAATGACCAAAAAAAAGAAATCTTCGTCCAAAAGTCTGTCTCTTTCTCCTGAACATAAGTTTTCATTTTACATACTTATTTATTTATTTAAAATAGAGAAAGAGGCAGAGAGAGAGAGAGAATGGGCACACCAGGGCCTCCAGCCACTGCAAACAAACTCCAGATGCACGAGTCCCCTTGTGCATCTGGCTCACATGGGTCCTGGAGAGTCAAACCGGATCCTTTGGTTTTGTAGGCAAATGCCTTAACCACTGAGCCATCTCTCCAGCCTACATTCTCATTTAAAAAAAAAAAAGGAAAGGTGAAGTAAAGGTGTGATATAGCGTATGTGTAATATAGAGAAAAAGTAAAGAAAGGCAGACCGGAAGTGTGTGTGATCACCTTAAAGAGAGCTGTCTGAATAGTATACACTAAAAGCAAGTCATGGGTGTATGAGGAAGGGCTCCTGGGACAGCAAGAAGAGAGGTCTGAGGCAGGAGGGGACCTAGTGTATTCACTAAACAGTGAAGGGACCAGTGTAACTGGAGTCAAAAACCAGAAAGAGAACCAGAAGACACAGGCTGGACAGGTGAGTGGAGGGGACAGACCATAAAGGGCCAGTAGGCTACATAATGACGTTAGCTTGAGCATGGGGAGAGTGTCATGACCTTAGTTCCATGACTGACTGCTCTATTATACCAGAGTGCAGGGGAAAAGGTCACATGGGGTGAGTCTAGGCAGTAGGCTGCTGCCATGGTCCAGGTGGTGACTTGGCCAGTATGGAAGTGAGAAGTAGAGGCAAAGGTATGTATGTGGTACTGTTATAGAACACGTACCACAATGCATTGAGATTTGAAAGTTTAAAGTAATAATTTCTTTAAAGAAATGTGAATTCTAATATTTTATTTCCCAAATTAAAGATCAATAGGCTGCTTTGGGACATTGTCTCATAGTTATCAGTTGTCTGGCCCCTGCTGACCTGCAGGACTTCCTGTCTTTACACATATCTTCTGTCACTTTCCAACCTTTCTCTTCATCCTGTCTTTATCAGATACCAAAACTAAGTCTCCTCTCCAAACACTGACCCACCTCTGCATTAAGAGCCTGGAGACTACGTGGAAGGATTTTCAGTTCTCCCTGAGGAAGCCTATCGACACCCTGTCAGCTGTACCCAATCTCCTAGCCCACAGTTGAGAAATAGACTTGTCAGACACGACTGCATCTGTGAAGTCCAAGGAAAGAGGACTGAACCTGGTAGAACCTAGGGAGTCTGCCAAAGTGGCACCTGTGAGGATAGCCAATGTGGCCCAGCACATCTAGCTCAGGAGACATGCCCAGAGTGGGTGGGGTTTGTTCTCTTGTCCTGCAAGAAATTCAAGAGAATTTGCGAAGGACTACACTGAAAAGAGCCTTGGGGGTTCTGTAGCCACCAGGCTCCTGGAGATTCTGAACTTCCTTCTTGGGTAAAGGACCCTTGGCCCTTCTGCTAATGCAGGACATGTTCATCAGACCTGAAAAACGAATGCTGCCTCCACCACAACGGTAAAGGGACATAAGAAGGGCCGGGCAGGCAGTTATTTTGGCAATGTGGTTCCATCAGTTGTGAAAAGACTGACCCTGAGCTATATGGCAGGGGTGGGAGTTTCCGATTCTTCCAACCAGCCCCTTTGCATAGGCAGAGAAACTAAGTCCAGGGACTGCTCAAAGCCACATACCCACTGTGAGAACCACAGCAGACTCCAACTGTTCTGATTCTCAAATTGGTGTTATTTTTAAAAAAATAAATCGGGGGGGGGGGAGCAACTTAATATTGATTCCTTTTTTGTTTGTTTGTTTATTTGTTTTTGTTTTTCAAGGTATGGTCTTGCTGTAGCATGGGCTGGCCTGGAATTCCCAATGTAGTCTCAGGTTGACCTTGAACTCACCACAGTCCACCTACCTCTGCCTCTGGGTTAAAGGCATACTCCACCACGCCTGGCCATGTTGACTCTTTGAGACAAATTAGAAGCGTTTTGAAATTTCCATACCAAGGTTCCATAGATGATTCTACAAATCTAATTTGACTAATAGCTCTGAAGCTTCCTTGGAGCAAAATGTCTTCTGATATCAAAGATACCTTACAATGAAAGTGACCCTGGGATGGCCAAGACCCACAGGGCGGCATCAGAGGTGGAGGATGGGGCGGGAAGGACATGGCCTGGTAGGAAAAGTGCTTGCTGCACAAGAATAAGGACCTGGGTTTGGATCCCTCACACACACATACCAGGCCAATGTGGTGGTGTGTTCCTGTAATCCCACAAGCAGGGAGGGGGCAGAGACAGGAGGACCCCTGGGTTCTGCTGATCAGCTAACCTAGTCAAATCTGGGAGCTCCAGGGTCAGGGAGAGATCTAACTCAAAAACTAAGGTAGACAGTGATTCAGTAAGACATCAGATTTCAACCTCTGCCTTCTACATGCTTGCACACACAAATACACATGTACCCACACGCACAGGTGTACACATGTACACCACACAAACATACACATTAAAAAAAACAGGCTCACTGGGTGAGGCAACTCCAAGCACTTGAAAACCAAGAAGTGCAAAGCCACAAATTCCCCAAAGGTGGACCACCTATATCATATTTGCTTAGCTCAAAGCACTAGACCATTTTTCAAGTGAAAGGATCCTTAAAATGATTATCACAATTTGAACCTAGATTTGTGAATCATTCATTTCAACCTCTTAGGTCACTTTATACAAACACAAACAAAGGCAATAAAAATGACCTGTGGGGCAGGGACTGGAGAGATAGCTCAGTAGCTAAGGCATTTGTCTGCCAACCCTAAGGAGCCAGGTTTGATTCCCCAATGCCCATGCAAGCCAAATGCACAAGATGGCACATGCGTCTGGAGTTCATTTGCAGTGGCTAGAGGCCCTGGCATGCCCATTCTCCTCTCTCTCCTTAAATACAGAGAAAAGAAAAAACTGATCTGTGGGGCTGGAGAGATGGCTTAGCAGTTAAGGTGCTTACCGGCAAAGCCAAAGGACCCAGCTTCAAGTCCATAGGACCTGTGTAAGCCAGATGCATAAGTTGGCACATGCATCTGGAGTTTGCTTACAATGGCTGGAGGCTCTAGCATGCCCATTCCCCATATCTCCCCCTCTCTCTCTCCCTCTCTCTCTCTCTCTCTCATAAATAAATATTTTAAATGACCTGCTCTCAGTTCCTTGGAAGGTTAGGGGAGGAACAGAATATCAGGGGTGGGAGAGGCTTGGAGGGGTAAGGGGTAGGGAAGATGAGAAGGGAATTACAAAAAATAAGAAAAGATGAATCAGTTCCATAGAAATCCTCACTCTGATTTGCATTATACAAAACATAATCTCCAATAAAGTGGGAGAGGGTACAGGGTACAGTCCGAACAGAAGGTAGAAAAAGCTTAACCTTAAAACCATGGACTCTAACAGGTAAATCTCAGGTCCAGAATTGGGGTGCCCCTCCCCCACAGTGAGCTGTTGGCCAAGGAAATCCATGAAGTCCCCAAAACAATGTAGGCCATTGCCAAAACACTTGATTACCTGCCAGAACTAAGAGATAGGACCCCATTGCTGAAGACAAAATAGGCTGCAGTCATAAGACATCAGAATACCATGCTGGAACAGAAAAGGGAAGTAGCTCACTACTGGTTAGCCCTCATGGTGCTGGAAGGCCCTATGGGAGCCTCCAGGAGGACAGCAGTTACCAACAGCATGAATAAGCAGACTGAAATCGACCAGCTGAACAAGAAGGACACACCTGTGCAATAGTGGCATGCAATCTCTATGGATAACCACTGTTCTCTGATTGGACATGAGGCCCACTCAGCAGGACAGAACTCATATCTGGTACTGGAAATCAAGTCCCATGGTCAGCCGAGGAGATAAATTAAACCTCTCACTTCAGCCAAGCCACAGCTGAAACCACAGAGGAACTGAGGAGATGAGCAAGAGTGCTATTTCCATGGTGAACCTGACAATCAGCATCAGGGTAGAGGAGACAGACCCTGAGGATACTCAACACTTCCCAAAGCAGAGATCCAGAGGCTCCTTAGAGCTAATCACCAAAGTAGACTTAAAACACACCCACCACCACACAGGGAATTTTGCAGAAGAATGGGCAAAAAGACTGTAACAGCCACAGATTGAGACATCAGGCCCAGAGACATTGCCTCCCTGCAAAGACTGACTGCTGCTCCCACAGTGCATAACCCACAATCCAATAGGCAATACCTGCAACTCCATTGAGGAGTGTCCCCAGTAGAATGGAGGCAGGGGTGAGGGAAAAGAGGATACCAACATATGATATATCCACACAAAATATGTTGTTAATAACAATAAATAAAAATTAAAGAAAGAATACCAGTCAGGCATGGTGGTACATGCCTTTAATCCCAGCACTCAGAAGGCAGAGGTAGGAGGATCACCATGAGTTCAAGGCCACCTTGAAACTACATAGTGAATTCCAGGTCAGCCTGGGTTAGAGTGAAAACCTACATCAAAAAAACAAAAAAGAAGAAGAAGAAGAAGAATACCATTGTCAGGAAACTCAGACTTCAGAAAAAAAGAAGCCTCCACTGCTATCTGGAGAAGAAGAGTTGTTTTGCACGCACAAAAAAAGTCTCTCAAATAACTTTGTATACCCCCTTTAGCCCAAGCTGCTTTCACTCTAGATTGGAGATTGTTTTATATTAGAGATGGCAGAGGAAAACAGAAGAGTAGATGCAGAAGTGGTGACATGAATAATGCTCTTATTACTAGCCTGACAACCAGCTTCAGGATGATGGTGACAGACACAGTGATCAATCAAAACCCATCAAAGTTGAAATCCAGAGGCTACACAGAGCTCAACACTAAATCACAAGGCCAACAGGCCTGCCATGGCTCAGGGAACATTGCAGACGAGGAGCAGAAAGACTGTAAGAGCCACAGAGGAACACCCTGAATGCACAGTCCCCACCCCACTACCCCACAGGGACTGACTGAGGCCTTTATGACCCCACAGTGAATATGATAACCCCACTAAGCAGGACCCGCAAAGGAACAGGAGCAATGGTAAGGGAATAAAGGAGTATTAACATGTTATAATATATTAAAAAAAAAAATGAAAAAAGCTGACCTGCTCTCAACCACTGAAAGTAGCCACAGGCAAACAAGATACTGATAAAAGGAGTAATCTACGACTGGCAAAATGGCTTAGTGGGTAAGACGTTTGCCTGCAAAGCCTAAGGACCCTGGTTCAATTCCCCAGAACCCATGTAAGCCAGAGGCACAATGGGGTGCATGCATATGGAGTTCGTTTGCAGTGGCTAAAAGCCCTGGTGCACCCGTTCTCTCTCTCTATCTGCCTCTCTCAAATCAATAAATAAATAATATTTTTTAATAAGGAACAATCTATAATACTTAGTTTATCTATAAGGTGAAGAATGGGAAAATGAGAATCTGTTGCTAGTCATTGACATGGGATAAACCCTTCTTTGGGAACCTGGAGTTGCGAGACCTTATTACCGGGAGAGCCAAAGTAAAGCTCCTCGGCAAAGACATGTCCTAGCCACGCGTGTAAGAGACTGCCGCCCAAATCTACGTAAGGGCGAGTCACAGGAGGGACAGGGCAGGGCATCCAATCCAACGCCCTCAGAGCCCACAGAGCGGAGCTTGACTTGCCAAGTGCTAGCTAACGTGCAACATATGCTGTCTCCCTCACTTGTGCTCACAGCAAACACTGATTTCAGTTAACACACTTCCCCCATCTTTGACGGCTAGGGTCAAAATGCCTCCACCACCACGTTCCTGCAACCCACTGCCACCTGCTCGGAGCTGATGTGTGAGCCAGGTTCTAACCCTGGGCTTGGTTGTGGTTGTAAAACAGGCTTTGCAGTACCTGCAAGGGCCAAACTCATCCCATGTCATTGTCAAGCCTGAGGTGAGTAAACAGTGTGACTCTCTGTGCGACCATATGTCTAGACCCAGACAGTCCTAATTCACATGGTCGCAGTTCAGTATTTAATAGCACCATAGCTATCTCAAAACATCCTGGGTTAGATAAAAATGATATGGTCATGGGCTTAGCAGTCAAGGTGCTTGCCTGAGAACCCTAAGGACCCAGATTCGATTCCCTAGTACCCACATAAGCCAGATGAACAAGGTGGCACACCTGTCTGGAGTTTGTTTGCAGTGGCTAGAGGCTCTATCTAGTGTGCCCATTCTCTCCATCTCTTTTTCTCCCTCTCATAGATAAAAAATGATATGTTCACGTGCTAGGGGGATGCTCAGTGGTAAAAAGGTGTTTGCTTACAAGAGCCTGACAGCACCATGTTGGATTTCTCAGTGCTCACATAAAACCAGGCGCACAAAGGGGCGTGCATGTGTTTGGAGTTCCTTCGCAGTGGCGAGAGTCCATGGTGTACCCATTCTCTCCCTCCCTCTCTCTCTCTCTTTCTCTCTCTCTCCCTCCCTCTCAAATAAGTAAATAAAAATTTTAAAGAAAATTATATGCTCATATGGAGTCTATGTAACTCTTAATCATTAATAAATATTTCTAAGTGTCGGAGTACATGATGTATTAGGGAAAATTTATTTTAAAAACTGATCCAATCCCCAGTTATTCTCATGTACAAAGAGACTTTTCAAATAATGTTAAACCTTACCAAGCCTCAAAAACCTTATTCTAAGGCCCATTTTCTCTTTTTTCTTTTCTTTTTTTTTTTTGTTTTTGTTTTTGTTTTTGTTTTTTTCGAGATAAGGTCTCACTCTAGCCCAGGCTGACCTGGAATTCACTATGTAGTCTCAGGGAGGACTTGAACTCACGGTGATCCTCCTACCTCTGCCTCCTGAGTGCTGGGATTAAAGGCATGTGCCAACACGCCCAACTAAGGCCCATTTTTTCATACACTGAGGCTTATTATGAAATTTTCGGGGTGAGGGAAAAAAAAGTGTCACAGCTTAGACAACTTTGAAAGCCACAGGATTATTAGATATGTGTAGCTCTTGCTTATTTTTAGGGCTGGAGAGATGGCTCAGCAGTTAAGGCACTTGCCTGCAAAGCCCAAAAAACAGAGTTTAATTCCCCAGTACCCACATAAAGCCAGATGCACAAGGTAGCACATGCATCTAGAGTTTGCTTGCAGTGGCTAGAGGCCCTGATGTGCCCATTCTCTATCTGCCTCTCTCCCTCTCAAAATTATTTTTTAAATATTTATTTTATTTATTTGAGATAGAAAGAGAGAGAGAGAATGGGCATGCCAGGGCCTTCAGCCACTATAAATGAACTCCAGATGCATGTACCCCCTTGTGTATCTGGCTTACGTAGGTCCTGGGAAATCAAACCTGGGTCCTTTAGCTTCACAGGCAAATGCCTTAGCCGCTAAGCCATCCCTCCAGCCCTCAAAATGTTTTTTAAAACATTTCCTTTTATATTCTGTCCTGTAAGCATTCATATTTTCTATTAATATATGGAAATATCACAGTTAATCTCATTAATTTGTATAATTAATGCATTATAATTATAATTTTTATAAAATAATTCAACATCACACAGTATTACATATATTCAATATTATATTGTCAAAATATAAGCTTTTTTTCTTTAAGTTTTTCAAGGTCGGGTCTCACTCTAGTCCAAGCTGACCTAGAATTCACTATCTAGTCTCAGGCTGGCCTTGAACTCATGGTGATCCCCCTACCTCTGCCTCCCGAGTGCTGGGATTAAAGGCATGGTTCAGTCTTATGTCTGCCATGAATTGTGTCTTTTTGGTTTGGTTTGGTTTGGTTTTGGTTTTCAAGGTAGGGTCTCACTCTGGCTCAGGCTAGAATTGTGCCTTTTTGAGTTTACATTGTGTCTCTACTTAGGAAAACAGTGAAAGTAAAGCTTTCTTTTTAGAAGGCGGGCGTTGCGACGGGACCACCCTACAGCGGCCAGGAACATATATAAGACAAACAAGTTGACTTAGAAAATCCATCAGTTTAGAGAACAAACACATCAGTTAAGTACACAAGTAAAAATATTCATATTATCACACAGAAAGTTTAAAAGTTTTATCTGTCCATCTAAACAGAAGCCTAAAAGGAAACCTTATCCGGCTATCAAGAATTGTAACCTCTGAGTACAGAGTCTTGGGGGGAAAAAAAGCAAACTACTTTTCTTTTTGCTCATCTGGCTTTTTGATTTCCTGAGATTATATCTTATCTGTTATAATTAAAAAAAAAAGAAAGAAAGAAAGACCAGCCACAAAGCTATCAAAACATCATTCACCAGGGTGGGGAGGTGGCAAGGTAAATGAGAAAAGCCAGGTACAAGGCAAGCAGGAGGGGACACTTCAGAGCAGCTCCTGGCTCTGGCAGAAATGGGTGTAACCCCAAGCAAAACAGGAGCATGGGAAGTGCTGTTTCTCCAAAGCTTTCAGGGAATACAGTAGGTCCCCGTGAACTCTGCGACCATACTGCCCTTCCAACTACGCAAAGGCTAGCCCTGTGTTCCGAGCCCCACCTGTGCAATTGGACTGACAGGGGAGGACACTGCTCACTCACTCACTGCGTGTGTGACCTCATCCTGCTTCTCCATAAAGTAGGTCTCACACCACCACCTACCTCCTCGTGTGACCATGAAGATTAAGAGAGATGATTCACAGCATACAATAAGAGCACAATAAATACAAGCCACTTTTAGGCATGCCACAAAATACCAGCCCTCAAGTGCATTCCCACAGCCAATATCCCTAGCTCCCAGATCAACAGAGAAGGGTCCAAAACGTAGAGCTCTTCTTCCCCTTCTTCTCTCCTGTAGGGGGGCATTTGTTGCAACCACTGCAAGCCCAAGGGCAGCCCAAGAAAATACACCCCCGAAAGCCCCATACTATGGGCTGGAAATCCTACTTTCAAAGCTGCAGGATTTCTAGTCTCCAGCCACTGCCACAGCTGCCAGACATTGCCTTTGGCAAGGAGATGGGTGACTCAAGTGTGAGCTAGGACTTGGCAAGGGGACCCTAAACCAGAAGGTTTCCAGGCAGGGAGCTCCAAAAGGGCCACCTGCTGAAGCAGTTTGTCTACCGGCAGTCTTCATGGGGTGGAGCAGGTGTTCCGCTGTCACTAGCGAAGTCACAGCAGAAAAGTGGACAGTTCAAATGTGTGGTTCACAACCGAGCTTTGTAACTTAAAAAAAAAAAAAAATCAAGAGAAAGAACCAGGCTGATGACATGAGCACACACTGAATTGATGATAGTGCTTTAAATGTATATAACATAAGGAACACACCTCAAAAGTTCAATGCAGAATCAAACTGCAAAAGAAAATCAAATTGCAAAGAGTTTCATGCTATCATAAGCCAAAATGCATAAGCAATGGCCTTCTTTTTCAACCTCTGTTCTCCAAGGATATAAGCAAATGTTTTAATATCTATCTATGAGGGAAGTAATTATGTTATCGTATTGATTATATAGTTGAACCAACTCCTCCTAGTTGCTTGGAATTTTCGTGGCTTTCATACTTTACGGTGCTGGGAAACCCCTCCTTGCTGGGAAAACTAGGATGGTTGGTCCTTGCCACACTGTAAGAAAAATGGCGCGTGTTTTGTACAATTGCAGAAGTATCAAATGCCAAGTTCCTTTGTAGCAGTGGCTCCTAGTTCCTTTTCACAGTAGAAGACTGAAAACCACAATGGCCTCTCCCTTCCCCCTTACATTTTACCTTCCCAAAACAGTTAGAGAAAAGGTATGTTCCTTCTCTTGCATGACTCAGAAGTCACTGTAGGAGTGACATCCAAAGCAGTGACCACTACCCCACAGAAAACCTTAGGGTTCAGTATAGCCAGACAGAGAATGTCATCGACAGTCGCTTCTTACTCCAGCTATATCTGAAAGCAAACCCAGACAACTTGAGATTCAGGTTAGCAATAGCAATAATGTGTCCTCCACACCAGAAATCCGAGAGCTTTGGCAAAAATCAGGGTCCACATTACAAAATGGGCATTCATCAGATGAGGGAAGAAGGCTCATGGCTGGACAGTCGCTGAGGGGACAGCGAGGCGCTCCATGGCAAACTGAAGCAGGGATTCCCCACCCACAAGGATGGAGCAAAACTCTTCCAGAAGGGGGCTGAATAAAATGATTATAAAGGGGGTAGGTGAGGTAAAGAACCAACTTCTAAGAACTGAGTTTCAAACAAAAAGTAGGACTATATAAGGTAAGAGAAAACACACTTCCTGGGCCAACGGAAACCCTCTTTGCTCACCACTGCTCCCCGCCCTGCTTTGCCACCTCCCCTCCCAGTCTTCCTCTGGCTTTGCCCCTAGATAGGCAGGTGGTTTTAAGGTGTTGGTGAATCTGAAAACGCCATGAGTTCTTTCTATGTATCAGGAGACGGAGCCAAACGAAGGCTACGGGTCTCTTTCTCCCCATGGGAAGGCAGTTTACTGTGGGGGAACAAGAGAGAGTATTTAGAAACATTTTAAAAGACAAGCATCTTTGAAAGCCCTACTCTGATAAGCCCTGAAAGACTAACTTCCTGTCTTTCTAAGACAGTAATAGTATTTTCCCTGGGGTTGATCCTATCTATGAAAATGTGCCTCCTTCTGCCCCTTTCAACACATCTGGCGAAAGGATGGCATATCCAAACAGCTTTCTGCTGGAGGAACCTGGAAGGTGGAGACAAGAGCAAGTCCCAACTCCACAGCCTGGCTGTTGCCCCTGAGAAAGACACTTCACTTCTCCCTTTTAAAAGAAGGGATTCTGGCTAGCTCCACGCTAGCATCTTTATAACTACAATTCTACCTGAAATTTCTTCACAGATGTGATGGAATGCCTGACAGAATCTTTCTTGTGCACCGCAGTTAGGACTTACAGACAAGTGCAGCGGTGTGAACCATCAAAGTTGGCAGGGCCAAGATGCTAAGACTTCAAACCAGTCCTACAAATGTCTGACAGTTGGTGAAGCTTATGAAGAAAGGGTGGGGGAAAAAAGGATTCCAATATCAATTTACAAACACTTTTAAAGGCTCTGGGATCAGTGAAAACAAATATGCTTGTCACAATTACAGCTGCTCTTCCTACTAAATTTAACAATAACATGAATTTTAACTCACTGATTTCTGCACTCTTCAAAAGGGGGGAGGACTTGTAAATGACCAGGGAAAACAAGCAAAAAAAAAAAAAAATCTAATCTAAATGGCAGAACAGATCATTGCAAATCATTGTGGAAAGCAGTTGCATTTAAATTGCAGGATTCTCTGGCTGGATACTAACGAACAAGCCATCAGACGCACCCACTTGAGAAGTCTTAGGTATTTAAAAAAGAAGGGTAGGCCTGTGACCCCGAGTGTCAAAATCAGGACTGCTTCTCCGCACTTCAGGACCCCAAAACAATCAACGTTCCTGTCACTCTCCATGAATAAAGTGGGGGCGGGGAGAAGCAAATCCCTTCCCTTTTTCCCGTGGAGAGAGCTGCAACTTGAAACTTGGTTGGGCTCCTGTTCGTGCCAATGTCCTGACTTGCATCAAAGACTCCATCTGATTCAACAAATAAAATCCCCCACTGCTCCAAGCCAGGATTCCAGGGCTGCCCGGTGTGTGTCTCAGCGCCTAAAGCCACCAAGCAGACGGGCACAGAGGAGGACGGCCCTGCGCCCCTGAGTGCAGCCTGGGACCCGACACCCCCCCCCAATCCTGCTTCGAGATCCCGAGCTGACAGCATGTGTTCATGCGCACCCCCTCCTCCCCAGCCCCACACCCCCACATCCAGCCTGAGCAGCTGAAGAGGAAGTCAGGATGTCATCACATCCAATAGATCAAGACAACCCAAGCCCAGAAGAGCCGGGGGTCTGGGCCGGTCCCAGAGGTTTGCGATCCTTTCTTCCCCGCGTCCACCGCACCACCCCCCCAACACCACACACACCCCGGGAGGGGGGGAACACTGGCACGGGCTGGCGGCGCCCGAGCTACGCAGCACGGCCGGCCGGAGCCTCCCCTCCCGGGGCCCAGCACCGGAGCGGCTCGGGGGAGCTTCTCGAGCGCGGGGCACGCACTTGCCACGGCCCCGGGCGGGCGCGGGCGGGCGGGCGCGAGCGGAGCGCCGAGCCGCGGGCTCCAGGGGGCCGACTCGGGGCGGCCGCGCACCCCGCGAGCCCCCGGGGCTCCGCGCCGCCGCCGCCCGCTCCCGCGCTGCCGGCGGCGCCTACCTGGTCGGTGAGTTTGAGCACGGCCATTCTTCCGCTGCTCCGCGCGCGCACTCATGCAGACGGACGGCTCCCCGCTCCTCCGCCGATGTCACGCCGGGAGCCCGCCGGGAAAAGCAAGCGGAAGGGATCGTCCGGGGCCAGGGAAGCGAATCTGGTCCCCGAAATTTGACAGCCCTGCCTCCCGCCTCCCTCCCCCCCCCCAACCCCCGCCCTCTCCCGGGCTCCTCCTCCTCCTCCTCCTCCTCCGAGCTCCGAGAGGCTGACACCGGCTAGTGGGCTTTGCAACCCGGCCCGCCTTCGTACAGGAAGTGCGGGCTGCTGCCAGCCCGGCCGCCACTGACATCACGGCGCGCTGGCTCGCCGCCGCCGCCGCCCGGGCCGACGCTGCCTCCTGCCGCCCGCAGCGGCGCCTCGCAGCCCGCGTGGGCTCCGGGCCTCGCCGCACCTGCACACCCCGCCGAGCTGGACAGAAGCACCCCCCCCGCCCCCCGCCGGGCCCCTACCTCCACCCCGCCACACACCGGATCCCGCGGACCACCGGCCTTCCCGGTTGCAGCCAACCAACCGTGCACACGAGACTGATGGGCAAGCCCGCGCAGACACACCCCAGGAGCCGAAAATAAAAATTTAAAAGGTTGCCAACTTGCAAGCCACCAACTTCCACCCGGAGACTTCGAGACACACACACACACACACACACACACACACACACACACTTCTCTAAACCTCTTCTCACCTACTAACAAATTCTGCCACCTGGATGGGGAGTCACAGTGGTGACACCCTCATTGTTTGATGCAGGTAGGCCCTACACTCGCTGTGATCCATGAGTTTCTTTACACTTGGGGGTACGCGGACTAGGGGTTCAGACCCTTCCTTTCGCCACCTTCCAGCCAAGCCACACAGCATCCTTACATGTGGGTTTGGCGGTGGAGGTGGAGCAGAGAAGGGAAACGGTCCTATGTTACCACACTGATGGGACTCCAGTGGGTTTTAAGCAGTCAGTCCCCAGCGGGCTCGTTTCCAAGAACACTGGAGCTAGCATGCTCTTGACAGGTAAGAGAGAGGTGTCAAGCCGCATTGGGACACGATAAGATGGTAATAAATCATAGAAAGGGTTGGTACTTATGGAATTTGGAGCAAACACTCATTCAACAAGTATGTATCAATGACCTGCCTTATACCAGGGACTGGCTAGGCATGAAGAGAAATGGAGCGTACACCGGGAAGGCCCATTCTCGGAGGACACTGGCAAAAACCAGAAGGTCACTGCTGGAGAGCGTAGTTCCAAACCGAGACGCGGGATCAAGCACTGGGCTGCTTACAGGAAACTCTTGGCAAGATAAGACCCGATGTGGAGGGAGGGGGCACAGGGATAGGAGTTGAGACCTGGACGACAAGGAAGACTTAGTTAAGTGAGAAGTGGAAGACTGAGCGCTTCCGGGCAGCTCCAGGGCCCCTGGCAGGCCACAGAGCGAGCTTCTTGACAGTGCTGAAGAGCAAAGCAGAGCTGCAGAGTTCCTGGGTCAAGTTCAAACCTGTAGCTCCGCTGTTCACTCAGAAACCAAATGTGGACTCGTCCTCCCCATTGTCAGTGCCTCCCCAGGGATGTGATGAAGAAAGGAGAGGAGTGACAGCATTTGCTTAACCTCGCTGCCTTTATCAGCCGGGCTAAATCCCTCAATTACTCATGTCTACCCTAGAGATCAAGGTTCATATCATGCAGACAAAGGAAACTGAGGCAGCATAGATCTGGCTTCCCCTCCTCTACCACCAGAGATACATAGATAGCCCCTCAGAATAACTGTCCTCAGGCTGGGTGTGGTGGCGCACGCCTTTAATCCCAGCACTTGGGAGGCAGAGGTAGGAGGATTGCGGTGAGTCTGAGACCACCCTGAGACTACACAGTGAAGTCCAGGTCAGCCTGGGCTAGATCAAGACCCTCCCCACTACCTTGAAAAACCAAAAACAAGAAGAGGCAGCAGCAGCAGAACTACCCTCAAGACCCGTCTCAACCACACAGATTGTGTTTTTTGCACCTGCTAGGCTGTTCTCACTGTGAATATCATCTGGCACAGTTTTGTAAATAAACTGAATAATACAGGGAATTCCCCAACTGTAAATAACCACAGCTGCCAGGCATAGTGGCACACACCTTTAATCCTTGTACTGAGGAGGTAGAGATAGGAGGATCACTGTGAGTTCAAGGCCAGCCTGAGACATAGTGAATTCCATGTCAGTCTGGATTAGAGCAAGACCCTACCTCAAAAAAAAAAAAAAAAAGGATAAGATAAGATAACTACAGCTACCAAGAGTGTACTTGGGGCTAAAGAGCTGGCTTAGAGGTTAAGGCACTTGCCTGCGAAGCCTAAGGACGGACTCAGATTTGGTTCCCCAGAACCCATGTAAGCCAGATGGCTGAACGAGGTGCCACATATGTCTGGAGTTCATTTGCAGTGGCTAGAGGCCCTAGTGCATGTGCTGTCTCCCTCTCTCTCTTAAACATAGAAATAAAAATACATAAATTTTTTTACAAAAAGAATGTACTTTGAATCATCATTGATATGCATGAAGTTCTTGAGGCTCTCTCTCCCTTTCCCTCTCCCTCTCCCTCTCCCTCTCCCTCTCCCTCTCCCTCTCCCTCTCCCTCTCCCTCTCCCTCTCCCTCTCCCTCTCCCTCTCCCTCTCCCTCTCTCCCTCTCTCTCTCTCTCTTTCTCTCTCTCGCTCTCTCTCTCTCGCTCTCTCTCTCTCTCGCTCGCTAGATAGCACAACCTGGTCTTGAACTCTTGATTACTCTACCTCTGCTTTTAAAGTGCTGAAATGACAGATGTGGCCTAAACCAAGCTCTTAAGATCATCTTTTGAAGGGGGAGAAGGAAGCTATTCTCAATCCTATGAGATACATTATCTGCTTTGTTTATATATTTTTTTATTTTATTAAGTTGCCCATAAGTATGTGTGTATGTGTTTATGAAGGGGGGTGCCAGGGTCTCTTGTCACTGCAAAACAACACTGGATGCCTGTGCCACTTTTGCATCTGGCTTGACAAGGTTGATGGGGCACAGAGCCCAGGCCAGCAGGCTTTGCAAGTACCTTTAACTGCTAAACTAGCTTCCCAACCCCCCACTTTCTCCTTTCAGCAAGTAGTGCTTTTAACATCCCTTTGACCATCCTGAAGTGAAATTCATAGATAATAACTATTTATGCAGTTCTTTAAGTCAATAAATATAATGTCCTAATTATATGATAAATAGAAAAGAATATACCAGTTGTCATGTCTCTCTTTTTGTACATGTTCATGCGTGTGTGGTACGTGTGCACATGTGCATGCAGATTAACACAAGTGGGGGATGCACATGCATGTGAATGTATACGGAGGACAGAGGTTGATTCGAGTGGCTTCTTCAGTTGGGCTCCACTTTATTTACCAAGTCAGGATCTCTAACTTGAACCCAGAACTCAGTGACTTGACTAGTCTAGCTAGTCAGCTTGCCACCTAAACCCGATTTACTCCATCACGATGAAGCCATCCTTCCCATCCAGTTTCCATGTCTAAGCCAGTTCACAAACACAGAACCCCCTGAATGAAGAGCAAGCTAGCTCCATCTGGAGGACCCTGCATAGTTGTCACAAATTGCATACTAAAAATCCTCAGCTGAATTTTCCCAAAGGAACTCAATGTCGTTCTGTAGGGTGACATAGCACTAGGAAAAAGAGAAACCCAGACATTTCAAGGACCACTAGACACTTTCTGAACTTACAGTAGCTCCTGTGAAACCACAAACCACTGAATCCACCAATCAAATGACTCAGGGCAGTCAGGTGATGAATGGACATCTATCTCTCTGAGTATAAATCACTGTAAACACATGCTACATTATATGTCTGCTCAGTTCGTTTTATGTTTGTTTGTTTTGTTTTAGTATTTCAAAGACAGGGTCCCGCTCTAGCTCAGGCTGACCTGGAATTCACTATGTGGTCGGGGTGGCCTTGAACTCATGGCTATCCTCCTACCTTTGCCTCCCAAGTGCTGGGATTAAAGGTGTGCACCACCACGCCTGGCTGTCTGCTTAGTTCTTGAGTATGTAACTGAAAAAGACCTACTCAACAACCAGTAGAATGGCCACATTACTTTTCTGACCCAGAGTGAAGGCTATGATGTCAGGATGGACAACGGTGGACCTTAAGAGCTCCCTGGTGTTACAGAAGAGTGAGAACAGTTCTGCATCCTAGAGGATGTAAACATCAGCACCAGCATAGAAGATGTGAGGCAGTTGGGGTGACTGCCCCCCACGCCCAAAGTAAAGGCAGGAATGTCCTTAAGTCTGCCCTTGCATTCTCCACTTTGCTAGAGATCAAAAAATGGTCTGACTTCTTATCTCATTCCTAAAAGAGTTTCCTAGACCTGCTTACCAAGAACAGCCTAAGCCCCTCCCTGGGAGGGAGGTCTCCTTCCCTAGAATTTGAATGGGATCCTGACACTGCGGTTGATAAGCCCAGACCCTGGCAGCATGGTAGCCTTTCTTTGAGCCGGCTCCTAGCCTAGACCAATCAGCCCTCACTCTGGCTCACCTGAGCCTGAAGGTGAAGTCCACCACTGTAAGGTTCTAAACAGATGCCCACCAGAGGGACAAGCTCTCTTGGCTGCCTGTTCACCACTCTTGGACCTCCAGGGTATACTGAGATGAGGGGAGAACCTCCTCTCTACCCCTTCCTGCCCTCCACATGGCAGGAGCTCTCTGGACTTTCTCTTCCCTTCTCTTAACTTAATAACGTCTATGGATTTTAATTCTTTAAATTCATAAGATAATCCGGGGTACTCTAAATTTATTGGTGTGTTGGCATATTGGTGTATTGGCAAGGAACCCCAGAATTCGTGTTACAGACGGGGCACAATCTCAGCCCCATATGACTCCTCTGTTTGGCCTCAGGACTTTGGAGGCTAACTAGGCATTGTTATGAACCTGATAAGATCAATGCCAGTTGCAACTGCTGTCTATCCTATCTTTACCAGAACAAATCAATACAGAACTAGGTGTGTGATACGCATCTATTAAGATGGCAAATGCTTCTTTATCTATTCAAATTTGTATAACTAAGACCAAGAGTTCACCTTTACAGTCATGTCTATAGAACATAAAATCTCCTTGAGCACTATGTTAAAGACATTGAGCTGATTGGACCGGATGAACAGGAAGTGAGTACTTAGGTGTCTTAATAAAACACATGTGTGCCAGAGCATGGGATGTAAACCCCAAGGAAATCAACGGTTTCTGTGAAGTTTCTGGAGATCTAGAGATCTGGCTGTCAGGATATCCCCTGGGAGGTCAAAGACAAATGCTAGACCTTGCACTACTGCTCTGGTTTGGAGACAGTTTAAGTGATCCCCCCCCAACACACACACACCCGCCCCCCAGACTTCAAGTGTTAAAATGTGATCCCCACTGTGAAGTACTGAGAGGGTAGAAACTTGATCTGTCTGTGGTGTTTCAAGGCAAGGCCCTCGGGAAGTGATTAGGACTAGATAAGGCCAGCAGGGTGGAACCACACGATTGAATTCCTGGGGGCTGCGGAAGAATGGGGAGCGGAGCGAGAGCCCAGGAGACACTTGTATCAGTGACTCTCTCGCTACTGTGAACAAATACCCAGGCAGAAGCACCTTGTGGAAAGAAATGGCTTTACTTTGGTTTGCAGTGTCGAGAAGTTTTAATGGCATAGTGGCAGGAGGGTTCACCGGCGCCTTGGCAAGCAGGAAACAGAGGACTCGCGGCAGCGCATGGGGCCAGACGAGGCCACCTCAGGGCCCGCTCCCATGACCTGCTTCCTCCAGCCAGGCTCCACCGGCTTCCCAAAGAGCGCCACCAGCTGGGAACCAAGTGTTCAAACACATGGGCCCCTGGAGTACTTTTTTTTTTTTTTTTAAGCTAATTTTTTGGTGGTTGTTCTTTCATGGTAGGGTCTCACTCTAGTCCAGGCTGACCTGGAATTCACTCTGTAGTCTCAGGGTGGCCTCGAACTCACGGTGATCCTCCTGCCTCTGCCTCTGCCTCCGAGTGCTGGGATTAAAGGCATGCGCCACCACACCCAGCTCCTGGAGGACATTTTTACATTCAAATCACAGCACCTTCCCTGTACACCTTCAGGTCTCTGCTAGCAAGAAAGCCATCACTGGATGAGGCCCCTAAACCTTGTACTTCTAGAACCATAAGCCAACACCACCTTTGCACCTAGATACAGCTTTTGAGTGTTGTACACTGACCTGCTTGCCAAGTAACCCATAAAACTGGCAATTTCTTAAACTTTTTTAAAGAAAAAGAATGTGCAAAGGACTTCCTACACAGAGGATTCAGATATTTGAGGAGTCAGTGGCAATAGGAATATTACATGCATGGCAAGCCTGGTTAGAAAGCTATTGTGCAGAATTTAGTTTTGAAGCAAGTTGTTTCATTTCTGCATGTAAGAGCTCCATTTGAAGAAGGAGACCTTGCTGCTAATGGGATTTGAACGATTGACCATGAGCCATCAGGTAAGCATGCAACCTCAGCTGTCCATTATGAAGTGGGTGTTATCTGAGCCACCAGCCTGTGAGATTTGAGCATGCACTACACACCTCCTGACAGACGGGCATGAAAGAGACCACTGGAGAAGGCCCAGAACGTGCATGTTGTGACTTGGATTCTGTGGTAATCGCTTCTGCTGTTTTGTGTCCTTGAGGAAGTTAAGACCCGGTAAGTAGTTTGTAGACCATTCTCCTCAGCATAGAGTACAAATGAAGCGCTTGGTTCCTCCGCTACCATCCCAGTGAGGAACTCACTGGATGGACTTTGAATGGAAGTGTTCTCAGAGCAGCACACTGGGTTTCCACGTCGTCTGGTCTGAGAGAAGACCAGAGATACATATCTACATTCACAGGCAGTTGCTGGTGGTTTTACTGATTAGTCAGCAGCCAGCAAAGAAAAGGCTGGAGAGACTGGGGACGAGGGGATTTGGAGAAGACCTAGGCGAATGCGTCCTTCAGAATGGGCACAAACTGTGGGGATTTTTGTGTCCTTCATGAATGCTCACTGCTCAGACAAGGCTTTTATTAGGCAGGAGATGACACATTTGTTTGCCTCCTCCCCTACTACAGAGCCAGAGCTACTCAGGATGCTGAGGCAGGAGGTCCAAGAGTTTGAGGACAGGCTGGGAAACTTAGGAAGGAATTATGGAGTCAAGACTAAAGTCCATGCATAGGCTCAATATCATAGGCTTCCCTGAAGTAAGGCTGGTACCTGAAGACATCAGAGATCACCTGGTGAGCTATAACAGGACATCATACCATTTTCAAGAGAATAAGCTACCTGGTAGCACTTGATTATACTGAACCCCATACTCAGCATTATGGAAGTACAGTTATTTGTCTTCAGTGGAGTAGACACAGAGTGTAGATGCGGATTCCCTTCCTATACCCAAACTGCTTCTAACAGTACTGCCCTCCATGAACACATGCTGGACCTTGAGCTAGCCCACATAATATTTATAACTTCTTTTCAAGGAACCCTTTTCATGACAAAAGAAATACAGCAATGGAATCATGCCAGTGGAATTTACCAGTCTTTTCCTGTACCTCGCCGCTCCCCCGCCAGGTAGAGCTGACCTGGAAGCATGATAGGGTGACCTACTGAAGACCGAGTTGTGCCACCAGCTAGGAAGTAACACACTGAAATATTAAAGTTCCCTCTTAAAGGGGACTGCACGTATTTATGAGTCAACAGCCAACATATAGCAATATTTCCCCCTAAATACACAGGTCTAAGAACAAAGGGGAAGAGCTTGGGGGGGCGGGTAACAGAAGTTGTTTATCTCATGATTACCCCCAACAGCGCACTCACAGTTTTTGTCTTCAGTGTGTGTATCTTTGAGTTCTAATGGTTTAGAGGTCTTTGCAACAGAGGAGTGTTTCCACTGGGGAACACAGCTCTGGTTTCATTGAGCTGTAAGCTGAGACTGGTACTTGGCCTCTTTAGGCTCCTCAGACCATGGGATCGACAGGCAAAGAGGCTACTGTCTGGCGGGGTGACTGATTCTGATCTCCAAGAGGAACTGCTTTGCTTCCATGCAGGATGGACAGGGAGGGATGTGGAGACCACGGGGACCGTATGTCCCAGATTTCCTCTTAGCTGTAAAACCTTGTGGAAAGCTTCTTTTGATGTTTCTCCAAGAAAGGATATTAGTCTGGCTTGCCTCAAACTCACCACAATCCTGCTGCCTCAGCCTCCTATGTGCTAGGATTACTGGTATGAGCCACCATGCCCAGCTTTTAGGAAGCTATTAAAAAAAAGAAAGCTGAGCTAGAGATATGGCTTAGTTGTTAAGGTCCTTGCCTGCAAAGCCAAAACACCTCGGTTTGATTCCCCAGGATCCACGTTAGCCCAACAGACTGGCCTTTTTTAATGCAAGACAGTGTGAGAGAGAATTGACATGCCACGGCCCCCAGCCACTGAAATCAAACTCCAGATGCATGCACTCCCATGCACATTTGCCACATTGCACACTTGTGTCACTGTGCATCTGGCTTACATGGGACCTGGAGAGTCAAACATGGGTCCTTGGGCTTTGCAACCAAGCAGCTTAACCGTTCAACCATCTTTCCAGCCCTGGGACCATTTTTCAGTAATACAAAGGTGAAAGTGACCTAGAAAAGGGTCTCTTCCCCATATAGTTCTGAAAACTCAATGCTGTATCCTTTGCTCTTCAACCCTGTTGGGAAAGATGCTTTTTTAAATGTTTTTTCATTTATTTAAGAGAGAGAAAGAATGAGCACACCAGGGCTTCCAGCCACAGCAAACAAACTCCAGGCATATGTGCCACCTTGTGCATCTGGCTTTTGGTGGGTACTTAAGAATCAAACCTGGGTCCTTAGGCTTCACAGTCATATGCCTTAACCGTTAAGCCATCTCTCCAGCCCACTTCTTGAAGTTTCTTTTTCTCCTTGCTCTTTGCATTTTTTTACTACTAGAACACTTACTAAGCAATTCCCCATATTAAGTTTTTCCTCTTAGAATAATGTAGCTTGTCTTCCATTTTCCTCAGTGGATCCTGGCTGAAACAATAACATGGTTTCTTTCTTAGAATAAGAAAATTTACTATATATTAAAACTGCTAAACAAAATTAAAACATGATGTTTATATCTAAAATAGGTTAAATTCTAGGCTAAGATAATTACAAACAGAATTTTATTCATAAAGCACCTTAATATTGCTAATTACTTTTCTTTTTTTTTTTTTTCCTTTTTTCTAATGGGAGAAAGAGCAAGAGAGAGAGAGAAAGAGGCAGAATGGGCACAGCAGGGCCTCCTGCCATTGCAGTCAAACTCCAGACAGGTGCACATGTGCAACCTTGTGTACTGGCATCACCTTGTGTGTCTGGCTTACGTGGAATCTGGAGAGTTGAACGTGGGTCCTTAGGCTTCATAGGCAAGTGCCTTAACTACTAAGCCATCTCTCCCAGCCCTTAATATCTCTAATTTCTAACCGCCAAGTGCTTAAACCATCTGCATTCATTGTGACGGCCAAATATGTCCATTTAAATTTCAAACTATCCCCTCAGAAACCCCTGAGAACCACTGCACTGGTACTAGGGTGACTGCAGCCTGTGATTTTAATAATTCCATCCAAGTCTTATATCACATTTCACATGGTTATTTTAATTACCTTATTTCTGTATTTTCAGCTATGTTAACATTACACATATGATGTATGTCCATATAGCAATATATTTAAATGTATGCATATATATATATATATATATATATATATATATATATATATATATTCACACACACACACACACACACATATATCTGCATAACATATACGAACAGGGGCTGAGGAGATGGCTCAGTCAGTAAAGTTCTTGCCATGGAAGCTTGAGGACTTCAGTTCAGCCCCCAGCACTCATATAAGTTCTGGGAAGACATGGAGCCTGCCCATAATCCCAGCACTCAGAAGGCAGAGACAAAGGACACCAAGGACGAACTGACTAGTTATTCTAGCCAAAATGGACAAGTCTGGGTTCAAGTGAAAGATTCTTTCTCAATAAAATAAAGAGGGTAGTGACCAAAGAAAAGACTCAACATCAACCTCTAGCCTACACACACACACGAATGTGCAACCATACACATGCAGACATGCAGACACACAGGTATACACAACATATACGTGTGTAAAAAAAAAAACGCAAACAAACCATGACTATATATCACCACAGTGTGGCTGGAGAGATGGCTTAGTGGTTAAGGAGCTTGACTGCCAAGCCAAAGAACCCAGGGTCAATTCCCCAGGACCCACATAAGCCAGATGCACAAGGTGCTGCATGCATCTGGAGTTTTTTTGCAGTGGCTGTAGGCCCTGGCATGCCCATTCTTTCTCTCTCTTGCTCTCAAATAAATAAAATAAATAAGCCAGACATGGTGGCGCACACCTTTAATTCCAGCACTAGGAAGACAGAGGTAGGAGGGCAACCATGAGTTCGAGGCCACCCTGAGACTACATAGTGAATTCCAGGTCAGCCTAGACTAGAGTGAGACCCTACCTCAAAAAAATCAATAATAATAACAATAATAATAAAATAAATAAAATATATATCACCACAATGGAGGCTGTGGTGTGCTCCCCAGTTCCCATCTTTGAGATACATACATATATAAAATAACAAAAGGTAATCTAGTAAATTGCCCATGTAGCAGGATACAAAATAAATACACAGAAATAAGTACCCTTCATATATGCTAACAACAAACACACAGAGGATGAAATCAGAGAATCACTCCCATTCACAATTGCATCACAAAAAAAATAATAATAATAAAGTACCTTGGAATAAACCTAACCAAGGAAGTAAAGAATCTCTACAATGAGAACTTTAAAACACTCAAGCGAGAAATTGCAGAAGACACTAGAAAGTGGAAAAACATCCCTTGTTCCTGGATTGGAAGAATCAATATTGTGAAAATGGCAATCTTACCAAAAGCAGTCTATACATTTAATGCAATCCCTTTCAAAGTTCCAAAGACATTCTTCATGGAAATAGAAAAAAAAAATCCAAAATTTCATTTGGAATCACAAAAAACCTCAAATATCTAAAATAATACTGAGCAACAAAAACAAGGCTGGTGGTATCACCATACCTGATTTTAACCTATACTACAGAGAACATAGTAACAAAAACAGCATGGTACTGGCACAAAAACAGACATGTAGATCAGTGGAACAGAATAGAGGACCCAGATGTAAGTCCAGGTAGCTATAGCCCCCTGATATTCAATAAAAATGTCAAAAATACTCATTGGAGAAAAGACAGCCTCTTCAGCAAATGGTGCTGGGAAAACTGGATATATATCTGTAGAAGGATGAAAATAGATCCTTCTCTCTCTCCATGCACAAGAATTAAGTCCAAATGGATTAAAGACCTTAACATCAGACCTGAAACTCTGAAACTGCTAGAGGAAAAAGTAGGGGAAACCCTTCAACATATTGGTCTTGGCAAAGACTTTCTGAATACAACCCCAATTGCTCAGGCAATAAAACCACAGATTAACCACTGGGACCTCATGAAATTACAAAGATTTTGCACTGCAAAGGACACAGTGAAAAAAGCAAAGAGGCAACCTACAGAATGGGAAAAAATCTTTGCCAGCTATATATCTGATGCAGGATTAATATCTAGGATATACAAAGAACTCAAAAGTTAAATAATAAGGAATCAAAGAAGCCAATCAAAAAATGGGCTATGGAGCTAAATAGAGCATTCTCAAAGGAAGAAATACTAATGGCATATAAGCATCTAAAAAAATGTTCTACATCACTAGTCATCAGAGAAATGCAGATTAAAACTATATTGAGATTCCATCTCACTCCTGTCAGATTGGCTACCATCATGAAAACAAATGATCATAACTATTGGCAGGGATGTGGAAAAAGAGGAACCCTTCTACACTGCTGGTGGGAATGCAATCTGGTCCAGCCATTGTGGAAATCAGTGTGGAGGTACCTAAGACAGCTAAAGATTGATCTACCATATGACCCAGCTATAGCACTCCTAGGCATATATCCTAAGAACTCATCTCATTTCCTTAGAAGTATGTGCTCAACCATGTTTATTGCTGCTCAATTTATAATAGCTGGGAAATGGAACCAGCCTAGATGTCCCTCAACTGATGAGTGGATAATGAAGATATGGCACATTTATACAATGGAGTTCTACTCACCAGTAAAGAAAAATGAAGTTATGAAATTTGCAGAAAAATGGATGGATCTGGAAAGGATTATACTAGGTGAGGTAACCCAGGCCCAGAAAGCCAAGCGCCCCTCACATGTGGATCCTAGCTATAGATGATTGGGCTTTTGGGTGAGAAGGAAAATACTTAGCAGCAGAGGCCAGTAAGTTAAAAAGGAGACATAAAGGGAAGAGAAAGGAAGGGAGGAGTGTGCTTAATAGGTTGGTATTGTATATATGTAAGTAGAATGATTGAGATAGGGAGGTAATCTGATGGAGAATGGAATTTCAAAGGGGAAAGTGTGGGGTGGGGGAGGGAGGGTATTAACATGGGATATTTTTTATAATCATGGAAAATGTTAATAAAAATTGTGAAAAGATTAAAAAAAAAAGAACTGTCACGCAAGACCATTTAATGGCATACAGCAGTGTTTACAATACTGCTAGGGAAGCAAGTCAGAATATAGGACAGGTTGTAGCAGTCACCTTCTCGTTCCTGGGGCAAAACAACTAGCTGGAAGCAGCTCTTTGGAGGAAAGGGTTTACTCCAGTTTACAGTTTTGAGGGGAAGCTTCATCATGGTGGAGAAAGCATGGCAGAATGGAATAGGAAGTCTGGGTCACATCTTGTCACATCACCTAGGAGGAAGCAGCAAGAGCAAGCTAGCTTTGAACAAGCAGCAGGCTGGACCAGTAAACTGCAAGCCCCCATCCCCCCCATCCTCCCCCCCCCTCGTAATGCACCTCTTCCAGCAAGGCTCCACCTCCCTAAGGCTCCACCAGCTGAGGATTGAGAATGAGGCTTATAAACACACGAGTAGAGGAAGGGTATTTCACATTCAAACCACGGCACTGGTGGACTGGCACCATGGCTTAGAGGGAAAGAGCCCACCTCAGGAGCATCCTTCCCACATCTCCTGTCCACAGAACTCTCTGTACCTGGAAGAGCCATAGTAGATCTTAGAATACTGCCCACAGTTCCTAGAGGAAATGTCCAGAAGTTTCTATACACAAGCAAGTGGGTCTGTATCTCGTCATGGGAGTCAAGGCAACGCAAAGTACGCAGGACACTGGAGCCAGGGTGACAAACCATGACCTGTGTGAACTGGGTAAAGGCTTTTCTGCAGGGTAGGTCACTGTGGTACTGGCCACCCCATCCCAGGCCATTGCTCCCCAGGCCAGGTATAATGGTCCAGTTGAGTTGAGGAAATGAACCATGATGGGACAAAAGCACTTTTTCCAGTGCCACAGTCTGGTTTGCAAAAGAAAAATCAACTTCAAATGTATGGCTGAAAAAAAATTAAAACCATTTAAGCTATGATTAGATACACATGTGTGGTAGTTTCAGTGTGATAATGTAAATATATGGCCTCATAGACTCAGGTGTTTTATTAAAAGTCAGTTTGCAATTTCAGCTCCTAGTGGGCAGATGTCAGTGGGGGCTGGATCTGATTCTATCCCAAGGGTGTGGAGAGCAGTTTAAGCTCTGGCTTGCTGCTTGTTGGTGTCTGCTTGCTATGGTTGATTTTCTGGGCTTGGCTGTATGGAAGGAAGCAGCTTCTTTCACCACTGATGGAACTGCCCCTGGATTTTGTAAGCCTGAAATAAATCCCTTCTTCCTATAAGTGGTGTCTGGCTGGATGTTAGTCCTAGCAACATAGAGCTGACTACAACATGACAAAAATTACCATTTAATTCCCACCTTTTGTTTTGTTTTGTTTTGGTCCTTTTGAGGCAGTGTGGTGGTTTGATTCAGGTGTCCCCTATTAACTTAGATGTTCTGAATGCTAGGTTCCCAGCTGATAGCAATTAGAAATTAAAGCCTCCTGGAGGCAGTGTGTTGTTGGGGGTGGGCTTATGGATATTATAGCCAGTTTCCCCCTTGGCAGTGTTGGGCACACTCTCCTGTTGCTGTTGTCCACCTGATTTTGGTCAGGAGGTGATGTCCACTCTCTGCTCATGCTGTCATTTTTTCCTGCTATTGTGGAGATTTCCCCCCAAAAAAACCAAGTTGTTGATAATATATTAATATATATACATATCAATTTTTTATTTATTAAAGAGAGACAGAATGAGGCAGATAGAGTGAGATAGGCATGCTAGAGCCTCTAGCCACTGCAAATGAACTCCAAACACATGTGCCACCTTGTGCATCTGGCTTACATGGGTACTGGGGAATCAAACCTAGGTCCTTATGCTTTTAGGCAAGCATGTTAACCACTAAGCTATCTCTCCAGTCCTATAGATCAATTTTTTTAATTATGTTTTTAAAAACACTAAGGGAACCAGGTGCGGTGGGGCATGCCTTTAATCCCAGAACTTGGTTCAGGGGTAGGAGGTCACTATGAGTTGGAGGCTAGCCTGAGACTACATAGCAAATTCCAGGTCAGCCTGAGTTAGAGTAGGAACCTACCTCAAAAAAAAATGTTTTTTAAGACTAAAGGGCTAGAGAAATGGCTTAGATGTTAAGCCACTTGGCTGTGAAGCCTAAGGACCCAGGTTCGACTCCCCAGAACCCACGTAAGCCAGACACACAAGGCGACACATGCGCATAAGCTAACACACACATATGGAGATCAATTGCAGTGGCTACTGGCCCTGGCACACCAATTCTCTCTCTCTCTCTCTCTCTCTCTCTCACTCATTCTTTCTTGCTCATAAAAAAAAGACTATGTTAGGGGGTAGATCATGGATGAGCCTAAACAATGGTACCAAACTGCCTGTATTTACTGAAAAGAAAACTAATAAATTAAATTTAAAAAAAAAAAAAGACTATGTTTCTGAATATGGTAGCAAGGCATGACGTTCAAGGTCCTCCAACCTCCCTATCCACCATCCTTGTTACAAGAAAGCCCCTTGTTCCACTGTAGTGGGGTGCTATGAACATCAAGATTAGGTGGATGACTGCTGAAGTCATGTGCTGTACAGCCTGAGACACTAAGCACTGTAGCCGGGTTAGTTACTTGTCATGTTGCTGTGACCAAGTACCTGACAAGAGGCAACTTAAGGGAGGAAGGATGTGTTTGGTTCATAGTTGGAGATGTAGCCCATCACAGAGAGGAAGACACGTTGACAGGTGGCATGGAGTGTGGCAGTTAGAACTCCTCATCACCTCACATCTTGGTGGACCAGGATGCAGAGAGCAGCCAGGAAGTGGACTATAAAACCTCAAGCTGATCCACTTCTTCCTAAAGGTTCCACAAACCTTCCAAAACAGCAACAGCAGCTGGGAACCAAGTGTTCAAACATGTGAGCCTATGGCGATGCTTCCCATTCGAGTCCCAGCAGTGGCCTGGCCCCCTTGTCCTTCAGTATGTGATGCTGTCAGCTCCCTGACAGATCACGCTCTCTTCACGCTGGGCCTTGGCACGCTGCTGTTTCCAGTCTGTGATCTCAGATTCCAGAGTCGTCTGGCTACTCCTACTTCTCCTGCGGGACTACCTCTACATATCACCCCTGAAGCTTTTTCCCTCAGTCTACCTCCCTAGTGTGGATTAGGAGTTTCCCTGAGGCTTAAGGTTAGTTCCCACTGCTTAACCTCTATTATTGTCTTGAACCCTTGAGCCTATAATTGTCTGTTTGCTTTCTTGTCTCCTCATTTAGAGCAGGGACTGTGTTTGACTCACCTTTGTGTCTCTACTTCCCCACATAGCATCTGGCACTTAGTAGATACAGAATTAATTTTTTTTTTCCAGAGTACAAAATGTTTAATGAGTGTACTTTAACACCAGTCGAGTAAGGTTAAGGATGCTTGTCTTCTCTTACACACACAATCATGTAGCAAAAATGCATATGAAAATATCCAAGAGCAAGAGAAAATAATCATATAGAGGAAAAAACTGATAGGACATTATCATAATGAGAAAATGACAGGAATGGTTAGATTCTAAGGAAAGACGTGAGAGATACCTTCCTTGTACTGCTGAAGTGAACGTGAATCTGTCTATTCCTGAACTAAAATGAGCAGCCAGATGCTTCAAAACATAGGCCAGGTGGGAAAAGAACATAATAATAAAGCCTTTTATGCAAACATATGTACCTTCTCACATATCCTAAGATATACATTTATATTGTGTTTCTTTCTTTAAGACCAAGCTGCTGAATAAAAGATGATGTTTCTGAATATGGTAGCAAGAGCCTTGGAAGTCACAGGGTAAAACATGCTCTTCTGCCTTTCTTTTCTTTTCTTTTCTTCTGCCTTTCTTTTCTTTTCTTTTCTCTTCTCTTCTCTTCTCTTCTCTTCTCTTCTCTTCTTTTCTTTTATTTTTAGGCAAGCCCAAGAGACACTTTTTTTTTTTTTATGTGAGAGAACTAGAACAAGAGAGAGAGAATTTCCAGCCACTATAATCAAGTAATCCACTGTAATCCAGACACATGAGCCACCCTGTGCACATGTGCAACCTTGCACACTTGGATCACCTTGTGCATCTGGTTTGTGTGATATCTAAAGAGTCAAACATGCATCTTTAGGCTTCACAGGCAAGCGCCTTAACCACTAAGCCGTCTCTCCAGCCCTCTACCTTTCTTTTTTTTAAAAAAAAAAAAAATAGTTTTACTTATTTGACAGAGAAAAAGGTAGACAGAGCAAGAGAATGAGTGTTCTGGGGCTTCCTGTCATGGCAAACAAATTCCAAAGGTATGTGCCACTTTGTGCATTTGGCTTTTTGTGATTACTGGGGAATTGAACCTGGGTTGTCAGGCTTTGCAAGCAAACACCTTTAACCACTGAGATATCTCTCCAGCTTTCTTCTACCTTTCTTCATAATTCTACTTAGGTAATTTAACTTTGTAAATGCTTGAAGCAGTTTTCACAGTGGCATAACTTACTGGTCATAGCATAATATGGACAGTAAATTTCACATACATCTTTTAAATAAACTTCTAACTAGACTTAAAAGATTTTTGTTTGCAGTGAGCTACTCCACACTCTCTCCCTCCACTATACCCATCCAGCAAACCTTCAGAGTCTCAAGCTTTAGAAATATGTCTTTGCCACCCTTGTTCTTGAGAGGCTTAGGAAAAGCTTGATAAGTACCAAGTTTAATCTTGGTAGGCTTCCATGTTGCTGGATAAAATAAAGATAGAACCATGGCCAAAGAACCTTCAGTAAATGCGACACTATACTCATAGTGAGTGTTAGGTTCATAGCTTAACATTGATTTGTGGATCTCTTCTCCTTTTCTTCTTTTTTAATTTTTTTTTTATTTTTACTTATTTGAGAGAGAGAGAAGCAAATATATATAGAGAGAATGGTCATGCCAGGGCCTCCAGCCACTGAAAACAGACTCCAGACACATGTGCCTCCTTGTGCATGTGGCTTACATGGGTCCTGGGGAATCAAACCTAGGTCCTTTGGCTTTGCAGGCAAGTATCTTAACTGCTAAGCCATTTCCCCAGCCCCCCTTTTCTCTACTTTTGTGTGGTATACATGCATATGTGTATGTGTGTGAGAGTGCTCATGTGTAGTGGAGGTCAGAAGCCAATGTCAGGCGTCTTCCTTAGTCACTCCCCACCTAATTAGGTTCTACCTCCAAAAGGCCCACAGCCAGGTATCAAGTATGAGGCTTAATCACATACAGGTGAAGCTTTGGAGGGAATTTTTACATTCAAAACACACATCATCTTATTTTTAAATAATAGGAATCAGGCCATAGTTTACATTTCCTGTCATACACTATAGATAAAAATTAGAAACAAATAAAGAAAAGATACTTTTTCCTACAGAAATACATACTAAGAAGATGCTTATAAATACATCTAAAAACTCTGTACAAGGGAATGGACAGATGGCTCAGCAGTTAAAGGGACTTGCAAGGTCTGCTGGCCTGGGTTCAATTCCCTATCCACCCACATAAAGCCATATGGGCATTTGTTTGCAGCAATAAAAAACCTTGGCATGCCCATTCAGACAAACACACACACACACACACACACACACACACACACACACACGTACGCACCACGCACTCAAATGAATTTTTAAAAAATCTGTAAGTCCACTTTCAGAGAATTACAAAACTTTATAGAAAGACACCAAAAATCTCAATAAACAAGTGAGAAAAGTTGGTGTTTTCAACATTTCAATATTCCTAAATCAATCTGATAATATAATTCCAATAAAATTATCATGAGTTTTCCATTAATCTTAACAGCCTGATTCCAAAACTGATGTCGAAACTAAGGCTAACCAAGATATTTATGAAGCAGAATAAGACATAGAAATATCCTGAGATGGTTTGAGTGTAAAATGTCACCATAGCCTCATGTGTTTATGATTAAGCTTTCTCCATATTCCCTCACTGGTGGAGCATTTGGAAGGTGGACATCTGTTTTGGGGGTGGACCTTGAGGTTGATGACTCTCGCCCACTGGATGTTGAGAGCTAGCTGGCTCTTGTTGCTCTCCCTTCTGCTGATGAAGATGTGAGCCATTGGCCATGCTTTCTCCAATGTGAAATGTCCCTTCAAAACTGTCAACCTGAAATAACCCCTTTCCTCCAACAAGCTGCTTCTGGATGGGTGTTGTGTCCAAACAACATGAAGGTAACTGCTACACATTCTGTAACAGATTTATTATAAAATCATAACCATGTCATAAATATACATTTATATATTATAAGATAATAATTAAGACAATGCACTAGTGGTAAAGAGATAACACATGGGGAGAAAAATATAATAGGGATCCCAAGAATATGGCATATGGCAGAGATAATAGTGGATCAGCAGTGTAAAGATTCAGTAAATGGGGCTGGAGGGATAGCTCAGCAATTAAGACATTTGCCTGAAAAGCCTAATGGTCTGGATTCAATTCTCCACTGCCAACATAAAGCGCTCTCTCTCTCTCTCTCTCTCTCTCTCTCTCTCTCTCTCTCTCTCTCTCTTTCTCTCTCTAATAAACAAATAATAAAATTTTAAGAAAATATTTTGAAGCAGATAACCAGCAAGGGCTTAGCATCAAAAATAAAATATAAAAGTGGGCTAGAGGAGAAAACAATCCAAAAATTCATTTGGAATCACAAAAAACCTCAAATATCTAAAATAATACTGAGCAACAAAAATAAGGCTGGTGGTATCACCATACCTGATTTTAACCTATACTACAGAGAACATAGTAACAAAAAACAGCATGGTACTGGCACAAAAACAGAATGTAGACCAATGGAACAGAATAGAGGGCCCAGATGTAAGTCCAGGTAGCTATAGCCACCTGATATTCAATAAAAATGCCAAAAATACTCATTGGAGAAAAGACAGCCTCTTCAGCAAATGGTGCTGGGAAAACTGGATATATATCTGTAGAAGGATGAAAATAGATCCTTCTCTCTCTCCATGCACAAGAATTAAGTCCAAATGGATTAAAGACCTTAACATCAGACCTGAAACTCTGAAACTGCTGGAGGAAAAAGTAGGGGAAACCCTTCAACATATTGGTCTTGGCAAAGACTTTCTGAATACAACCCCAATTGCTCAGGCAATAAAACCACAGATTAACCACTGGGACCTCATGAAATTACAAAGATTTTGTACTGCAAAGGACACTAAAGCAAAGAGGCAACCTACAGAATGGGAAAAAAATCTTTGCCAGTTATATATCTGATACAGGATTAATACCTAGGATATACAAAGAACTCAAAAAGTTAAATAATAAGAAATCAAACAAGCCAATTAAAAAATGGGCTATGGAACTAAATAGAGAGTTCTCAAAAAAAGGAATACAGATGCCATATAAACATCTAAAAAACTGTTCTACATCCCTAGCCATCAAACCTTTGCCAGCTATATATCTGATAGAGAATTAATATCTAGGATATATAAAGAATTCAAAAAGTTAAATAATAAGAAATCAAACAAGCCAATTAAAAAATGGGCTATGGAGATAAATAGAGAGTTCTCAAAAGAAGAAATACGAATGGCATATAAGCAACTAAAAAAATGTTCTACTAGCCAGGCGTGGTGGCACACGCCTTTAATCCCAGCACTCAGGAGGCAGAGGTAGGAGGATTGCCATGAGTTCGAGGCCACCCTGACACTCCCTATTGAATTCCAGGTCAGCCTAGGCTAGAGTGAGACCCTACCTCGAAAAATCAAAAAACAAAAAAAAAAAAAAAAAAAAAAGTTCTACAACCCTAGTCATCAGGGAAATGCAGATTAAAACTACATTGAGATTCCATCTCACTCCTGTCAGATTGGCTACCATCATGAAAACAAATGATCATAAATGTTAGCGGGGATGTGGAAAAAGAGGAACCCTTCTACACTGCTGGTGGGAATGCAATCTGGTCCAGCCATTGTGGAAATCAGTGTGGAGGTGCCTAAAACAGCTAAAGATTGATCTACCATATGACCCAGCTATAGCATTCCTAGGCATATATCCTAAGGACTCATCTCATTTCCTTAGAAGTATGTGCTCAACAATGTTTATTGCTGCTCAATTCATAATAGCTGGGAAATGGAGCCAGCCTAGATGTCCCTCAACTGATGAGTGGATAATGAAGATATGGCACATTTATACAATTGGATTTCTACTCAGCAGTAAAGAAAAATGAAGTTATGAAATTTTCAGGAAAAGGATGGGTCTGGAAAGGATTATACTAAGTGAGGTAACCCAGGCCCAGAAAGCCAAGCGCCGCATGTTCTCTCTCATATGTGGATTCTAGCTACAGATGATTGGGCTTCTGTGTGAGAAGGAAAAAACTCAGTAGCAGAGGCCAGTAAACTAAAAAAAGAGATATAAAGGGAATAGAAAGGAAGGGAGGAGGGTACTTAATAGGTTGGTATTGTATATATGTAAGTAGAAGAATAGATTAATGGGGGTGAAAAGGCCCAAAGTGAGGTCAAGAGAAGAGGTTGAGTAAAAGAAAGGTGGAGGGAGGGCTAATCAAAATCTAAGAGGATATAAATAAATCATATGGAACCCTCGGTTTTGGACAATGGAACACTCAGGAGCTGTAGATCATTGCTAGAAAATTTTCAGTGCCAGGGATGGGATACCTTCCAGTGAGTTGTTGGCCAGGGAGGTCCCTGATGCCCTCAAAACATTATAGGACATTGGTTTCCCACTAGGAATAGATGGCAAGACCCTATTGCTGAAGACTCCACGCACTTGGGCTACAAGACCACTGAGAAATCCTGCTGGAACTGAGCTGACCTCCTCCATGTAGACCAGCTGACAGAAAGCTGGAAGAAGCCATTCTACATGTAGTTCAATGGGAGAAAGAGATACCACCAGTGAAGATACTCAACAGTGGGCACTGCAAGCCTTATAATAGGCCAACCAGGCCAAATGAGCCAACGGGTATAATAGTGTCACATCTACCATGGTGGAAACCAACTGCCCTCCAATTGGACTGGAGGCCCGCTCCATGGGAGGGAATACATCCCTGATACTGAAAACATTAACAGGGGTAGTCATGAGCCCTAGGGGTGTAACATCTGCTGATGTCTGGATAAATGTATATACTGTGCTTATCAAACTGCCCAGTAAGCACTTCTCTTAATATTCATACCCTTATATTAATGCTACTCTCACTTTGGGTAGAGAATCTTCTCTTTTCAGATGACAGTGACCTTGGGACGATTCAGAAGGTACCATAGTGCTGGAAAGAAGTAACTGGAGTACTGAGTAACATCTCGATCACACCTTCCAAGGCTCAGGGTCTAATGCGGAAGAGGTGGTGGAAAGAATGTAAGAGCCAAAGGAAGGGTAGGATTCCTTACAATGTGTTCCCTCCAGACATAAAATGACCTGGGTATCCATGACCTCATAGTGCCTGACACTACCTACACAAGGCCATCATAAGAGGAGGAAAAGATCATGACATCAAAATAAAAGAGAGCCTGATTGAGATGGGGAGGGAATATGATGGAGAATGGAATCTGAAAGGGAAAAGTGGGGGGAAGAGTGGGTATTACCATGGGATATTTTTTATAATCATGGAAAATGTTAATAAAAATTGAGGAAAAAATAGTGGTCTGGGAAGATGGCTTAGCAGTTAAGGTGTTTGCCTGCAAAGCCTAAGAATTCATGTTTAAATCTCCAGGTCCCACATAGCCAGATACAGTGATGTAAGCACACAGTGTCACACATACGCTACAAGGGGGCGCATGTGCCTTGAGTTTGTTCACATTAGCTGAAGGCCCTGGCACGCCCATTCTCTCTCCCTCTCTCCTTCTCTCTCTCTCTCTCCAAATAAAATATATATATGCATGTAAAAATCTAATAAAAATATTTTAAAACTAAAATTAGCCTACTACTGAGTCCTAAAATCAGTATCATAGATTATAGGCTAATATCTAACAATATAAAATAGGCTAGAAAAATAAGTATCTGAATTTCAGGGACCACTGTGAAAGAGGTGGCAGAAAGAATGTAAAAGCCAAAGGAAGGGGAGGAGTGCTTACAATCCTGTCTTCCAGACACAAAGTGGCTGGATATTCATGACTTCACAGTGCCTGACACTACCTACACAAGACATGTATAATAGGATAAAGAATGATGACATTAAAATAGAAGAGAGGGGCTGGAGAGATGGCTTAGCGGTTAAGCGCTTGCCTATGAAGCCTAAGGACCCCGGTTCGAGGCTCGGTTCCCCAGGTCCCACGTTAGCCAGATGCACAAGGGGGTGCACGCGTCTGGAGTTCGTTTGCAGTGGCTGGAAGCCCTGGCACACCCATCCTCTCTCTCCCTCTATCTGTCTTTCTCTCTGTGTCTGTCACTCTCAAATAAATAAATAAATAATGAACAAAAAAAATATTTTAAAATAGAAGAGAGGGCTTGGGAGATGGCTCAGTAGTTAAGGTGCTTGACTGCAATGCCTAACAACCTGGGTTTGATTCCCGGTATATACATAAAGCCAGATGCACAAAGTGACATTTGTATCTGGAGTTCATTTGCAGTGGCTAGAGGTCCTGGGCTGGTGTGCCTATACTTCCTCTCTCTCTCTCTCTCTCTCTCTCTCTCTCTCTCTCTCTCTCTCTCTCTCTGTCCTTGCAAATAAATAAATAAAATATTTTTTTAAAAAAAAAAAAGAGAAGAGAAAGCCAGGCATGGTAATCCCAGCACTTGGAAGGCAGAGGTAGGAGGTTCACCATGAGTTTGAGGCCACCCTGAGACTACATAATGAATTCCAGATCAGCCTGGGCTAGAGCAAGACCCTACCTTAAAAAGAGAGAGAGAGAGAGAGAAGAGAGACTACAAACATTTCAAAGGCTTCATTAAAGGCAATAACTTCTAAATACAACCACAGTGCCGTGATTGTACCTTTACAAAAAACACAGTCATTCTTTAAAATCATCAAATTGTCAGCAGTTGTTAAATCTTCCAACTATTTCATAAATTTATTTTACAATGTATTTGCTTAAGTACAATGTTTTTCAAAGCTCTCTTCTTTTTCTTCTTCTTCTTTCTCTTCTTCTTTCTCTCACTCGCTTGCTCGCAGTTTTGAAGTACAATTGTAAAGTCTAATGGAAATTTAGAACAGGTCAATAATGAGTCAAGTCACCAAAGTATCCTGTGGAGAGCTACTAGGTGCATGATGGTTGGGGATCCAAACTTATTTTTTTTAGTTGAAATTAGAGTTCAGCTTTGTTCAAATCGTGGTTTCTTAGAGCCCCTTCTTGCATTCAATCAAAAGTTTTAATTTTGTAAACTGTCATGAAATAACCTTGTTATAGGATTACTTCCACCACTGTATTTCCTTCCAAAACAAATTAGGGATCGATCATCAAGCATGACTTTAAAAAAACAGAAGAAGAAATTAGTTTTTGGTTGGCTTTTTACTGACAGATTTTCCATATGTGCCCTAAATAAGCAACCCTGACTTGACTTAACACAATGTAGACAGTTTTCCTCAGTAAGAACAATAAACTCAGAGGAATTTTGAGTTATTTATTAAATGTGGACAGAAATCCAGATGCATGTAGTAAAGCCTTAACCCACGCTTGATATTCTTGGCTTTTTAGGGCAATAAATTTTGCTATTAGCATTGCATACAGTGTCTTTTTAAGATGCTTAAGCATATGTTCATGCTAGCAAGTTTCCATGAGTCATTTAAAGTGTTTACCACACAACTATCATGGATTTCCTCACTGGCTCCCGATGCTCGTTATTCATTTCTGGAGTCAATACCTTTAAACATTTTAGGATTTAAAATTGAATTTATACAAAAAGGTACCTTTTTGAAAAAGAAAAGTAACCATTGGTAATAAACTATGAGCTTTTTCTTCTTGTAGCTGAGGGACTTTGCCTTCCCTGTGGCTGAACACACTTTACCTTTCCCTGCACAACAGGTTGCGTGTGGTAGAATGGAAGCTGTGGTTGGAGTAGGGCAGTGTGCTCATGCCAAGCCCAGGCAGCCGGGACAGGGCTGAGCCCACCTTCAAGTGACTTACGTGTGGGAGACAGCTCAGACGGGTGGAGGGTGTGAGAGTCCTGGTAGAAGTTATTATGAGAGGGCTGGGGATGTGGCTCAGGGTTAGAGTGCTTGCCTAGTGCACACAGCGCCCTGAGTTTAATCCCCAACACCAAAGACGGAGGAGAAAGAGGAAGAAGAAGAAAGAGAAAAAGAAAGAAGAAGTAGTCATTGTTATGTATGAAAAACACCTAGAGAAATAACTGAGAAGTCTTGAAGCAGAGGTTGGAATGGTGCCAAGTTTCTACGATTATAAAATGGGGCAATGAACCATCAAAACCAAAAGGCAGGGCTGCAGAGCCAGCACAGTGGACAAAGTGCTTGCTGTACCAGCACAAAGACCTGAGCTCAGCTCCCCAGGATCCATACAAGATACCAGGCGTGGGGCTGGAGAGATGGCTTAGCCATTAAGCGCTTGCCTGTGAAGCCTAAGGACCCTGGTTGGAGGCTCGATTCCCCAGGACCCACTTAAGTCAGATGCACAAGGGGGCGTATGCATCTGGAGTTCCTATGCAGTGATTGGAGGCCCTGGCGCATCCATTCTCCCTCTTTGTCTCTGTCTCTGCCTCCTTCTCTTTCTCTGTCTGTCGCTCTCAAATACATAAATAAAAATAAACAAACTAAAAAATTAAAAGATACCAGGCATGGTGGCATGCGCCTGTAATTCTGATGCCAGGGAGGTGGAGAGGAGGGGCCCCAGGGCTCGCTAGCTAGTTTGTCCAGCCCAGTCAGTGAGCTTTGGGCTCAGTGATAAACCTTGTCTGCTGAAGACACCATGTGCTCCAGGTTTGGGGACACCAAGAAATCAAGCGGAAACTGAGCTGGAAGCCTCCTCCGTGCTGACTAGCTGTCACAGGGCTGAAAAGTGCTATGCAGCTCACTGAAGGAGAAAAGTTACCAATGGTTTTGCCCAGCAGTGGACCCTGCAAGCTAAGTAACTGGCCAGACAGGTAAGCTGGGCCCATTGGTGCAATAGTGACATGTCTTTTATGGGATTTTGTTTTGTTTTGTTTTTGTTTTTGTTTTGAGGTAGAGTCTCACTCTAGCTCAGGCTGACCTGGAATTCACTATGTAGTCTCAGGGTGGCCTCGAACTCATGGCGATCCTCCTACCTCTGCCTCCCAAGTGCTAAGATTGAAGGTGTGTGCCACCACACTGGGTCTTTTATGGGATTTGATTTGAGGCTTGATTGGATTTGAGGCCTGATCCACAGGAGGGAATTCATGCCTGGTACTGAAAACCTATTCAAAAGCCTATAGCTGGAGAAGCCACAGACCCTAGGGAACAAGCTATTCTTGTTTAGCTAAATTAATGTGCTATGCCCATCAAGTAGCCCTCTAAATATTTATGTATGTGCCCATAGATTAATGCTGCTCTTACTTTTGGTCAGCGAAGCTTCTTTTTGCAGACAATGGTTACTACTGGGGGAAATTCAAAACTCATCAAAGTGCTGAAAAAAAAAAGTGATAGTTGAGTGACGAGCACTAAATGAGACATCTCTATCACACCCTCCACGGCTCAGGTAACACCGTGGAAGAGGTGGCTGAGACAAATGTAGGAGCTAAAGGAGGGAGAGGAGAGCTTTGGAACGCTGTCTTCTGGACACAGGTGGCTAATGCGTCCACGCCCGCGCAGCAGCCGTTGTCACCTGCACAAGCCTTGCCCAGTATTGGACCCATCAACATGTCGTCATGGATGATGGAGGAGGGCAAAAGCATAACAAAACAATGGGGTCAAAATAGAAGAGGACAAATGTACCAACTGGTGCAATGGTGGCATGCTTGTTAATGCGGGAAGCCAACTGCTCTCTGATTGAACTTAAGGCCTACTCCCACGAGAGGGAACTCCTGCCTAGTACTGAAAACTAATGAAGAGCCTATGGCTTGGGAGGTCATAAGCACTAAGGGGGAAATTACTGCTGTTGTCTGGCTAAAGTGATATATTATGCCCTCCAAGCTGCCCTCTAAACACTGATGTTTATGCCTGCATATTAATGCTTCTGTCACTTTTGGTTAGAGAAGCTTCTCTTTTCAGATGGTGATGACCACTGGGGTGACTCAAAACTCACCGGAGAAGTGACAGTGGAGTGTTCAACAATAAATAAGACATGTCTATTATATCCTCAAAGACGCAGGGACCATTGTCTTGGAAAAGGTGACAGAAAAAAAATACCATAGCCAAAGGAAGAGGAGGACTGCTTACATGCTGTCTTCCAGATACAAAGTGGCCTTGATATTCATGGCCTCACAGTGGCTGACACTACCTACACAAGACCTGCATAATAGGAGGGGGGAAATGATGACATCAAAATAGAAGAGAGACTAGTTAGAAAAAAGAAGAAATTCAGTGGAGAGGGGATTTGGGAGGGGGAAAGGGAAGGTGGAGAAGGGATTATGATCATGGTATATTGTTTATATTTATGGAATTTGCCAAAAAAAAAAGTTTTTAGCTGATTGTGGAGGCACACACCTTTAATCCCAGCACTTGGAAGGCAGAGGTAGGAGGATCACCATGAGTTTGAGGCCAGCCTGGGACTACAGAGTGAGTTCCAGGTCAGCCTGGGCTAGAGTGAGTAAGACTCTACCTCAGGAGGAAAAAAAAGTTTTTAAAATTATAAACATGGAGCTGGAGAGATGGCTCAGCAGTTAGGTCATTTGCCCATGATACCTAATGACACAAGTTCAGTTCCCCAGTACCCATGTAAAACCTGATGCACAACGTGGTGCATGCATCTGGACCTCAATTACAGTGTCTAGAGGCCCTGGAACACCCATTTATTCTCTCCTCTTCTCCTTGCAAATAAATAAAATTTGGGGGGAAAAAATAGCAAAGAGATTGGTTGGGAATAAGAGGTGTACTTTAATAGAAGGAAGAATAATTTCTGATGTTCTATACCATAGTAGGAAAACTATAGCTCACAAAAATCAATTAAATGTTTCAAACTACCTAGGAGACAGGATTTGGAACATCTGTGGAACAAAGAAATGGTAAAATCCAGAAATGACAGCTACGTCACTTGTCCTGATCATTATGTACAGGTATTGAAATGTTACACTGTGATGAGTGAAAATAACAACACATAGAAACAAAGTAAAAGCTCATTGACCCAAGCATATTAAATTCCCATGCCTGAAGCAATGGTCGCTAAAAGGGTGGAAAAGCAGCTTGGCTTGGAGCACCCAGAGTGGAGATTTACATGTCACAGATTGAGGTTAAAGGAGAGGCAGTTCCAGCTAAGGAACACAGCCAGACCTCTACCGGGAAAATGTGGGTGCTCTGGGGGTATGGCTTAGTGTGAAAGCTCTTTTTAAAAACTTAGTAATTGGTACTTTTTGTACATGCACATAATGTATTTCCATCATAATCCCTTCCTATTATTTTACTTTGAACCTCTGAAGGTGACTAGATCCCTGAAGGTAAAAAGGGCCGGAAAGTTTGCACTTGGCCAGAAATCCAAGATGATCTGACTTCTTATCTTTTGCCTAACTCCATGGAACTGTTTTTCTGCACATCCAAGGAGGAAGGTCTTTCACAGGATTTAAACATTTTGCTCGGTCAACTCAGCCCCCCCTGGTGCCAGAGCTAATCGCTTCCTGAGACAGCCCAACCAACTGACCCTCTGGTTCACCTGGGCCAAAAGACAGTCCACCACCCTAAGGTTATAAATACCTTTGCAAGGAGGGGCAGGCTCTCGCTCTCCGATCACTTGGGAACTTCCAGCTGTGGGTGAGTGTCACCCTCCCCCTTCCAACCCCCCATCTGGGCCTGGGCTGAGCCCTTACTCACCACATGGGTTATTTTTCTCCTCCAGCTCCTTGAACTTTCTTTTCTCTTTTATTTCCACATTTTTCCCCAGATCCCTATCTAGTCACCTGGACTCCTGAGCTACATGTGGCCCAGATGGGCTTTTGGGCCCCACATGTGTACTTCTCCCCGCTTTATCTCCCCTTACCTCCCAGAGTTGCCCTTTCCACACTCCTTTGTAAAAATCTGAATGAAATGTGGCATTTTAAAAATCATTCTCTTGAGGGCTAGAGAGATGGCTTAGCGGTTAAGAGCTTGCCTATGAAGCCTAAGGACCCCGGTTGGAGGCTCGACTCCCCAGGACCCACGTTAGCCAGATGCACAAGGGTGCACACGTGTCTGGAGTTCGTTTGCAGTGGCTGGAGGCCCTGGCGTGCCCATTCTCTCTCCCTCTCTCTATCTGCCTCTTCCTGTCCCTCTCTGTCTCTCTCAAATAAATAAACAAAAATAACAACAACAAAAAAATCATTCTCTTGAATCTGGAATTGCCAATTCTTTAGTTAGTTAACAGATATGAACTTAGGCCTTGGGGTTCTAGGAAGCACCCCAGACCCCAATTTCCCTCCACATCCCTCCTTCTCTTTCTTTAAAATATTTTATTTATTTATTTATTTGAGAGAGAGAAAGAGAGGAAGGGAGAGAATGGGCACACTCCCACCACTGCAAACGAACTCCAGATGTATGCACCACCTTGTACATCTGGTTTACGTGGATCCTGGAGAGTCCAACCGGGATCTTTTGGCTTTGCAGGTAAATGCCTTAACTGCTAAGCCATCTCTCCAGCCCTCCCTCCTCCTCTTATCCCCTTCTTTCCAACTGGTCTCTTCTACGTTGATGTCATTTTTTTTCTGCCGTCACCCATGACGACATGTTGATGGGCCAGATGTTGTGCAGCTGCTGTAAAAGTAATGAATGCCCTGGCCACCTTGTGTCCAGAAGACAGCGCTCCAAAGCACTCCTCCCCATCCGTTGCCTCCTTCATTCTGTCAGACAGCTTTTGTGTAATGTTCCCTTGACCTTAGAGGGAATCTTTATAAACTGCTGGGGCAGGGGAGTAAAAACTGGTGCAATCAGAATGAAAGGTCTCTCAAAAAGCTAAAATAGCTGGGCATGGTGGTGCATGCCTTTAAAGATCCCAGCACTTTGGAGGCAGAGGTAGGAGGATTGCCATGAGTTCAAGGCCATCCTGAGACTCCATAGTGAATTCCAGGTCAGCCTGGGCTAGACTGAGACCCTACCTCAAAAAAGAAAAAAAAAGCTAAAATAGAACCTCATGGGACCTAGCTCCTGAACATATACTCAAAAGGATTTCATGTTGTGAAACAATCCATACATTCATGTTCATTGCAGCTCTATTTACAATAACCAGGATACTGAATCAGCCTAGATGTCCATCAGCAGATGAATGGATAATGAAGATGTGCAAACACACACCAGATGAATGAAATTTGCAAGAAAATGGGTGGGTCTGGAAATTATTATATTCCTAGGTAATCCAGACTCAAAAGGCACATACGGCATGTTTATCTCATATGCAGATCCCAGCTTTTAATATCTATGTGTGCGGGTGTGGGTATGTGTGGGAGTGAGGGCATAGGCCATGAGATGAGAAAGAGAACCATTGAGGGGAGGGAAAAGAGGTTCTGAGGACTAGGGAGGGAAATGAAATGCATGTAACATGAAAGCAGATGGGGGAGCTACTGGAGATGGAAAAGTAGGGAATGGGCAAGGGAATGGGCGAGGGAATGGGGGAAGGATCAACAAAAATAAGTTATGTATGAAAATATAATAAAGCCTACTAATTACACATCAATTTAAAACAAAAAATAAATCAACTTTAAAACAAGTATCCTAAGAGTGTCAGTTTATCACTGCTATGGTTAGAATATTTGTGACTTCCAAAATTCCTGTTGTGCAAGAGTATTTATGGAGGCTTTTAGGTGATGAGCTCACTAGGTCAGCATGAATAAAATAAATGCCCTTTTAGGGGGTGGAGATGTAGCTCAGTTCATAGAGTGCTGGCCTAGGGTGCTCAAAACCCTGGGTTCATTACCCAACACCACATAAAACCAGGCATGCGTGGTGCGTGCCTACGGTCCCAGCACTGGTTAGGTAGACGCAAGAAGATTCGAAGTTGAAGGTTATCTTCAACTGTATAGCAAGTTAGAGGAAAGCCTGCCCCCACCCCAGCCACCACAAAAGCACTTTTTGTTGTTGTTTTTCGAGGTAAGGTCTCACTCTAGATCAGGCTGACCTGGAATTCACTATGTAGTCTCAGGGTGGCCTTGAACTCATGGTGATCCTTCTACCTCTGCCTTCTGAGTGCTGGGATTAAAGGCGTGCGCCACCACACTGGGCCCAAAAAGGGCTTTTATAAAAGGCCCCAAGGAACAAGTTCCTCCCTCTGCCCCCTGCCTTCTGCCATTCCTCCTCAGAGGACACAGCCTTCACAAGACAGGAAACCTATCAACACTTTGATCTTGGGCTTCTCAGCCTCCAGAATTATGAGAAATAAAACTCTATTGTATTTTGTTGTTGCAGCACAAATGGACTAAGACAGCCACAAATAAATGTACAGATTTGGTTATCAATCAAAGCAGACATCCAGAGGCTACAGAGAACACTAAATCAGACATGCCAGCAGGTCTGCCATGGCTCAGGGAACATTGCAGAAGAGGGGGCGGAAAGGTGGTAGAGTAGGAATACCCCGAGGCACGGTTTCCTCCCCACTCCCCCACAGCGGCTAAGGCCTTCATGACCCCACAGTGAATACCATAACCCTACTGAGGACAGCCTCCAGGATAATGGGAGCAAGAGTAAGGTAATAAAAGAGTATGACCTAGCCAGGCATGGTGGCACATGCCTTTAATCCCAGCACTCAGAGGAGGCAGAGGATCACCATGAGTTCAAGGCCACACCAAGAATACAGAGTGAATTGCAAGACAGGCTGGACTAGAGTGAGACCTTACCTCAAAGAGCCAAATATATATATATCCTGTTACATGTAATTAAATTCCACGTTGGGTATGTAGTGTGTGGTGTAAGCACTTGTAGGTGCACAGATGTACACACCCCTGTGTACATTCATGCAGAGGCCAAAGGAGGACATCAGATATTCTCTTCTATTGCTCTTGCACGTTCTTTCCTTGAGACAGGGTCTCTCACTGGACCTGAAGCTCTCTGATTTTCATGTAGACTGGCTGACCAGCAAGTCTCAGCAATCAACCTTCTTGTCCCCACCACCCTCAACCCTGGGGTTACAAGTGTGCACAGCCTCATGTGGCTTTTTATTTTGTATTGATTTACTTATTTACTGGTTTATTGGTTTTTCAAGGTAGGGTCTTGCTCTAGCCCAGGCTGACCTGGAATTCACTATATAGTCTCATGGTGGCCTCGAACTCATAGCTATCCTCCTTCCCCTGCCTCCTGAGTGCTGGGATTAAAGGCATAAGCCACCACGCCCAGGACTTTTTTTTTTAATTTTTTATAAAATATTTATTTATTTATTTATTTATTTATTTATTTATTTATTTGAGAGCAACAGACACAGAGAGAAAGACAGAAAGAGGGAGAGAAAGAGAATGGGCATGCCAGGGCTTCCAGCCTCTGCAAACGAACTTAAGACGCTTGCACCCCCTTGTGCATCTGGCTAACGTGGGACCTGGGGAACCAAGCCTCGAACTGGGGTCCTTAGGCTTCACAGGCAAGTGCTTAACTGCTAAGCCATCTCTCCAGCCCAAGGGACTTTTTATTTTTAACATGGGTGTTTGGGATCTAACTCATAGTATCACAATTGTACAGCAAAGTCTCTGTGGTGGTTTGATTCAGGTGTCCCCCATAAACTTAGGTATTCTGAATGCTAGGTTTCCAGCTGATAGAGATTAGGAAATTAAAGCCTCCTGGAGGCAGTGCATTGTTGGGGGCAGGTTTATGGGTGCTATAGCCAGTTTCCCCATGCCAGTTGCTATTGTCCTGTTGCTATTGTCCACCTGATGTTGGCTAGGGGCTGATGTCCACCCTTGGCTTATGCCATCATTTTCCTTCATGATTTGCCATCATGGAACTTCCCCCTAGAGCCTGTAAACCAAAACAAACCTCTTTTTTCCCAAAAGCTTCTCTTGGTCGGGTGATTTCTGCCAGCAATGCAAACCTGACGGCAACAGTAATGTTGGTACGGAGGAGTGGGATTGCTGCAAGACACTTGACTGTGTGGCTTTGGCCTTTTGGAGCTGATTTTCAAGAGGAATGTGGAAGGATTTAAAACCTTGGCCTAAGAGATGCCTTGCAGTGCTGTCAGTACAGTTTGATGGACGATTCTGGTCAGAGTTAAAAGACCTGAATGCAGTAAGAACTATGGACTGTGAGGTTTGGCTGGTGAGGATGAGAAAGAGCTTTGCTTGGACTGGGGTAGAAACAGTTAGTGTGAGAGGCTTGCTATTATGCCTGTGTCCTGAGAACTTGTGCAGAGTTGCTTTGCATAGAAACAGACTGATGTGTGCAGAAGGATATGGCACAGAAAAAATGAAATCTTTGGGCCAAAACTTCTGCCTGTTCGGATGCAATTATATGAGAGATTACAACCACTGAGATTGGGCCAGTTGACACACATTGGATGACAGAAAAAAATACGGTCTTTTGAAAGAGCCTGAATGCTGAAGAAATGTCCTGTTCTTCAAAATATGCTTTATTCCCCAGTGGATTAACAAATTGGCACCCCATCTGGTATTATGGAGTATGAGAAATGCAAGAAAGAGAGGGTCATTGAGTTTTCAACATGGTCTTGTGTTTCAGAAAAGGCCATGAGCAGTGTGAAGCAGGTTTGCTGAAGGCCTGCATCGAGACCCAATGGAGCCATGAGGATGGACCATGGATTGTAGTGGAGACCCATCGGAGATGCTTGGACCACGAGATGGCTGCCAAAGAGAACTGCTGGCCCAATGAAGGTTCCCAGGACTGTGAGTAGTCTAGCTGGAGGAGTGGAATTGGAACTCCAGAGACTTGCTGCTGGTTAGAATTATCAGATTTGGAGATTTGTCTCTGACTAGAGTTGTTGGACTTGGAGCTACAGAGTTTGATGTTTGTCCTATTTAGATCTTGCATTGGTTGACTGTTTCTTTGCTATACCCAATGTCATCCTTTGCAGTGTGAATGTGTATGTTTTTTAGGTGTATTTTGTTTGTTTGTTTTTTGGGGGGTTGGTATTATGGCTCAGTTAAAAGACCTCGAATTATGGGGATGTATGAACATCATTGGAATTGATTTAAAAAAACTATGGAGACTTTTAAAGTTAGATGAATGCATTGCATTTTACATCATGTATGGCTATTAGTTTATGGGACCAGGGGCAGCATGTGGTGGTTTGGTTTCAGGTATCCCTCATAAACTTTGGTGTTCTGAATGCTAGAGGTTCCCAGCTGATGGAGATTTGGGAATTAATGCCTCCTGGATGGAGTGTTTTGTTGGTGGTGGGCTTATGGGTGTTATAGCCAGTTTCCCCATGCCAGTGTTTGGCACACTCTCCTGTTGCTATTGTCCACCTTATGTTGGCCCGGGGTGATGTCCACACTCTGCTCATGCCATCGTTTTCCCTGCCATCATGGAGCTTCCCCTCAAGCCTATAAACCAAAATAAACCTCTTTTTTCCCCACAAGCTGCTGTTAGTTGATTTCTGCCAGCAATGCAAACCTGACTGCAACAGTCTCTTACTCACTAAGCCATCTCCCCAGCATGCTATTTTTTTAAATTTAATGAAATTTTTTGAGCGATAGTGACAGAATTAAGAAACTTTATGGGCTGGAGAGATGGCTTAGCGGTTAAGCGCTTGCCTGTGAAGCCTAAGGTCTTTCAAGGTAGGGTCTCATTCTAGCCCAGGCTGACCTGGAATTCACTATGTAATCTCAGGGTGGCCTCAAACTCACAGTGATCCTCCTACCTCTGCCTCCAGAGTGCTGGGAATAAAGGCGTGCACCACCATGCCTGGATAAAATATTCCTTAAGTTCATTAAGTAATTTATTTACCTTTGATTTTTGGTTGTTTTGTTGGTTTTCATCCTACTGTGCACTCTACCACCAAGTTGTACCCTCAGTCTTAAAATGCTGCTAAGCCTACTATAAACCACCACCTTTTCAGAAGTTTAGACATTCCTTACTCTTCATAAAACTTCTCCTACTGACAAATTCAAGTAAAATAAAACTCTACAGTTGTCACTTAGTGGAAAAATATGTGTCATCCCATTTTCACAAAGGCATTAGATGTCGCCACTCATTGAACAAGCATGTCAGTGCCCACATGTGCCAGCCTGTTCTAAATTTGGGTTAAGCAGAGAGCAGGGGGAATATGAGTGCCCACCCCATTTCTCTCCAGCCACATACACAGCTGTGTCACATCTGCTGGTGTGCACAAAGGATGTGCTCATATGCAGGACTGTTTGATTTGTCCCCACCTCAGTTATTTCTCTGAACTGCATCCTAGCTTAATGATAGACACCAGCTATGTCCTCCAGGAAGCAGAAATCAAGATGAAGATGGGGTGGGAGGGACGCTAGGGAAATGTTGGTCAAAGCATTTGCAGTGAAGAGGAAGGTCAAGAGATCCATTTCACACGGCTCTAGCTAGTATCTATAGTACATTATGAGTAGGTGACTATAGTTGATGAGATCACATACTGGAAAACAAGTGCTCTAGCCACACACACAGGAATGGTAGTGCACGTGCATTACTTACCTTCCTTGTTGCTGTGATGATACTTGACAAGAAGCAGCTTAAGAGAGGAAAGGTTTGTTCTGGTTTTCAGTTGGAGGAGAAATAGTCCACCGTGGCAGGGAAGGTTGGCAGCAAGAGCATGAGGAAGCTGTCACATTCGAGGTGCAGGTGCAAACAAGCAAGTGGTGAATGCTCGTGCTCCACGTGCTGTCTCCTTCCTCTCCATTCTGTGACTTCACCCCATGGTGCCACCCCCAGTTAGGGTGGGTCTTCCCACCTTAGTTAACCTATGTCAGAGACGTGCCCAGAAATTTGTCTTCTAAATGATTCTCTACCCATTCATTTCCATAATTAATATTAGCCATCACAGCATGTTAATAAACTTTATTTGGCTGTTCCACTATGTAGATATATTTTAAAATATTTTGTTGTATGCAATGACTATACATAATTTTGTCAACTAGAAAAATTCAAGAGAGCTGGAGAAATGGTTCAGTGGTTAAGTCACTTATCTGCAAAGCCTAATGACCCAGGTTCAACTCCCCAGTGGCCACATAAAGCCAGATGTACAAAGTGGCCCATGAGTCTGGAGTTTGCAGCAAATGAAGGCCCTGGCACACCCATTCTCTCTGGCTCTTCCTTTCTCTTTTCTTCTCTCTCTCTCCTTGCAAATACATTACTTAAACTCTTTTTTTAAAAACTTTAAAAGATAGACGTGCCAGATATTGATTGAGTAATGTGTATGAAAAATTAAGAGCTGAGTGGACAGAAAGAAGTTTGAGAAAGTATTCAGATTACAGCATCTAAGATGGTTACTCTTGTCAGTTTGTTGGAATTTAGAATCATCATGGAAGCAAACCTCTGGACACGTTTGTAAGAGACTTTCTAGACTGGGTTAACTGAGGTGGAAAGACCTACCCTAAAGGTAGGTGGCACCATTTCATGGGATAGGATCCTAGACTGAATAGAAAAGAACAAGTGAGCCGAGTGCTAATTCATCTCACTGTGCTTCTTGACTACAGATGCAACGTGACCAGGCACGTCAAACCCCTGCTGCCAGGTCGTCCTGATCATGATGGAACTGTGAACCACATTAAAAAAAAAAAAAAAAAAAAACCTTCCTGTACCTTCCAGTGAATTGCTAGCCAGGGAGGTCCCTGATGTCCCCAAACATTACAGGCCATTGCCGAGGCTCTTGGTTTCCCACCAGGAATAGATGTGGTAAGACCCTATTATTGAAGGCTCCACATGGTTGGATTACAAGGTCATTGAGAAATCCTGCTAGAGATGAGCTAAAAACATCCTCCATGTAGGCCAGCTGACAGAAAGCTGGAAAAGGCTATGCTGAATGCAGTTCCATGGGAGAGAGGGAAATCACCAGTGGAGATAAACGGTGGGCAATGTAAGACTTAAATTCAACCAGCCAGGCCAAATGAGCCAAACAGGTGCAACAATGGCATGTCTGTTATGGGGGAAACCAACCACTCTAACTGGACTAGATGCCTGCTCCATCGGAGGGAATACATGCCTGATACTGAAAACTTAATACAGGGGAAGTCAAGAGCCCAAGAGGTTTGCTGGAGTCTGGCTAAATGCATATACTATGCTCACCAAACTGCCTAGTAAGCACTTCTCGTAATGGTCATACCCATATGATAATGGTACTCTCACTTTTAGTTAGAGAAGTTGGCCTTGAGCTCACAGCCATTCTCCTACCTCAGCCCCCAGAATGCTAGGATTAAAGACATGCACCACCATGCCCAGGGTTTTTTTTTTTGGGGGGGGGTTGTTTTTTTAACTATTATTATTTACAAGCAGAGAGAGAGAAGAGAGAGAGTGGAAGCACATCAGGACCTCTAGCTACTTAAAATGAACTTCAGATGCATATGCCACTTTGTGCATTTGGCTTTGGGTCGTTAAGCTTTTCACGCAAGTGCCTTAACCACTGAACCATCTCTCCAGCCCCCTCCCCACCCCCCATATTCTATTTTGGTGTCATTTTCACCTCATGTTATGTAGGGTAGTAGAAAATGTTTTGTGCAGGCTGGAGAGATGGCTTAGGGGTTAAAGCACTTGCCTATGAAGCCAAAGGACCTCAGTTCGATTCCCCAGGACCCATGTAAGCCAGATACATAAGGTGGCACATACATCTGGAGTTCATTTGTAGTGGCTGGAGGCCATTCTCTCTCTCTCTCTCTCTCTCACTCTCACTCTGTGTGTGAGTGTGTGTATCTTTCTCTCAAATAAATAAATACAAATGAAATATTCTTTAAAAGAAAATGTTTCTTGCAATCAACATATAGAGGCAAAAAAGGGCTGGAGAGATGGCTTAGCGGTTAAGCACTTGCCTGTGAAGCCTATGGACCCCGGTTCGAGGCTCTATTCCCCAGGACCCACGTTAGCCAGATGCACAAGGGGGCACATGTGTCTGGAGTTCGTTTGCAGAAGCTGGAGGCCCCGGTGCGCCCATTCTTTCTCTCTCTCTCCCTCTCTCTCTCTCTCTAACGGCCTCTTTCTCTGTCTGTCTCTCTCAAGTAAATAAATAAAAATAACTTTAAAAAAAAAGCAAAAAACTAGTCTGCTTTTTTAATCTAAATTTAAGAACTATGAAAGAAAATCCAAAATTTTTGCTTTGTTTTTTTTTAATTTTTATTTATTTATTTGAGAGTGACAGACACAGAGAGAAAGACAGATAGAGGGAGAGAGAGAGAATGGGCGCGCCAGGGCTTCCAGCCTCTGCAAACGAACTCCAGACGCGTGCGCCCCCTTGTGCATCTGGCTAACGTGGGACCTGGGGAACCGAGCCTCGAACCGGGGTCCTTAGGCTTCACAGGCAAGCGCTTAACCGCTAAGCCATCTCTCCAGCCCTGCTTTGTTTTTTGAGTTAGGGTCTCACTCTAGCCCAGGCTGACCTGCAATTCATTATGTAGTCTCAGGGTGGCCTCAAATTCACAGTGATCCCCCTACCTTTGCCTCCCAAGTGCTGGGATTAAAGTTATGTGCCATCATGCCCAGCTCCAAATTTATTTTTGACAACCCCCATACATATAGACAATATGCCATGATCTTAATCCCCTCCTACAACCTCCCTCCTTCATCTCCTCCCCATTGAATCTCTTCTTTTTTGTAATATTTTTGTTTATTTTCAATCAGTGAGAGAAGAGAAAGAGAGAATGGGTGCACCAGGGCTTCTAGCCACTGCATAGAACTCCAGATGCATGTGTAACTTTGTGCATCTGGCTTTTAGGTGGGCACTGGGGAATAGAACTCGGGTTGTTAGGCTTTGCAGGCAAGTGCCTTAACTGCTGAGTCACCTCTTCAGCCCTGAGTCCCTTTTTCTTTCTTTTCCTTTTTCTCTTCTGTTTTGATGTCATCATTTTCCCCCTCCTATTAAGCAGGTCTTATGTAGGTAGTGTCAACCACTGTGAGATCATGAATGCCATGACCACGTTGTGTCTGAAAGACAGTATTATTATAAGAACTCCTGGGCTGGAAAAACAGCTTAGCAGTTAAGACACTTGCAAAGTCAAAGGACCCAGGTTTGATTCCCCAAGACCCACATAAGCCACATAAGATGCACAAGGTGGCACTGTATCTGGTGTTTGTTTGCAGTGGCTAAAGACCCTGGCATGCCCATTCTCTCTCTCTCTCCACATTTATATATATATATATATATATGTATGTATGTATGTATGTATGTATGTATGTATATGTATATCCCTCTCTCTCTCTCTCTCTCTCTCTCTCATAAGTAAATAAATAAATAATAGAACTCCTCCTGCAAGGGAGATAGGCAGCGCTAGGGAGAGGCAGTTAGACAGAAGGCCCATAGGAGAAACATAGATGTTAATTCCTGTCTGCCGAGTGGAGATGAAGCAAAAACGGCAGCTGCTAAACATCTCACATTCACCCTGCTCTCTGCAGCAGCTGCCACAGAGCTGGAATGACTCAGGTGCTCAGAGTTCGGGCTCAGCCCTTTCCTGACACAGCACCAAAGTGCAATGACTTCTGGATTCAGCCTTGGGCCCAGGATGACAGGTCTGGGTGCTCCCAAGGTTTTTGGTGCGCTTTGTCCCTCTTTGCCAGGGCCTAGGCTGTTCCTCTCGCCGCACTCATGGTTTTCACCTCCAGGAAGGCTTCGTTCTCCCATCCTAGCAGCAGTGGGAAAGGAGGATGTGCTGTGGCCTTATTCTTAAAGCCTCTCTTTCATCTTCTTTTCACCATTGTTTCTAGCCCATGGACATTTACACGGGCCCTTAGACCATGTGGATGTACCCACTCCTCACCCTTTCGTTCCTGGACCGGAGGGAATACAATGTAAGGATTCACACAAACAATCCTTTTCAGTCTTGTTTTTCATTTGTTTATTTATGACAGAAAAAGAGAGAGAATGGGCATGCCAGGGTCTCTAGCCACTGGAAAGAAACTCCAGATGCATGCACCACCATGTGCATCCAGCTTACATGGGTTCTGGGGAATCAAATCTGGGTCCTTAAGCTTCATAGGCAAGTGGCTTAACTGCTGAGCCATCTCTTTAGCCCCCATCAGTCTTGTTTTGTTTCAATTCTTTAGTAAAGCAGACATGAGCTCAGGTTTGGGGTTTGTGTTTAAACCCCCCAAAGTAAGTCCCACCTAACTCCCTTCCTTTGGCTGTCTACCCCAATGGTTCTGAGCCTTGGAGGGTGTGATAGACATGTGTCAGAGCTGAACACTCCACTGTCCCCTCTTCTCAGCACTTTGGTAAGTTTTGAGCCTCCCTAGTGGTCACTGCCATCTGAAAAGAGAAGCTTCTCTAACCAAAAGTGAGAGCAGAATTAATATATGGACATAAACATAAGTATTTAGAGGGCAGTTTGGTGGGCACAATATATCCATTCAGCCAGGCAATGGTGGTAGTTTCTCCCTTAAGACTTATGACCTCCCAAGCCATAGTATTTTTTTAAAAAAATATTATATTTATTTAAGAGACAGAGGAAAAGAAGCAGATAGAGAAAAAAAGAGAATGGGTGTGCCAGGGCCTCTAGCCACTGCAAATGAATTCCAGATGCATGCACACCCTTGCGCATCTGGCTTACGTGGGTCCTGGGAAATAGAACCAGGGTCCTTAGGCTTCGCAAGCAAACACCTTAACCACTAAGCCACTTTCCCAGCCCCCTTAGCTTTTTTATTAGGTTTTTAGTACCAGACTTTAAATCCAATCAGAGAGTATTCAGTTTCCCCCATGACAGACATGCCACCATTAGACCAGTTGCCACTTGTGACCTGGTTAGCCAACTGTAAAGCTTTCAGGGTCCACTGCTAGTTAAGACCATTGATATCATTTCTCCCCCCCAAAGGCTGCACAGCTCTTTCCAGTCACATGACAGTTAATCAACAGGGGGAAGGTTTCCAGCTCAGCTCCACATTGACTTCTCAGTAACCTGCAGACCAAGCATGTGGAGTCTTCAGCACTAGGGTCTTAACATCTACTTCTGATGAGCAACCAGGAGCCTTGGTAATAGCTTTGTTTGTTGCTTTGGGAACATGAGGAATCTTCCTAAGTAACATCCTTTTTAGGGCTGGAGAGATAGTTCAGCAGTAAGTTTGCACTTACCTGCAAAACCTAAGAACCAGAGTGTGTTTCCCCAGTACCCACACAAAGCCAGATGCATGAGGTAGAGTTCGTTTGCAATGGCAAGATGCCCTGGTACACCCATTATCTCTCTCTTTCTATCTCTCTTAAATAGATAAATAAATAATTTTTTAAATCATCTTTTAACCTAAGAAATAACTTTAAATAAATTGCTGGGAGAACTGGATGTCTATATGTAGAAAGATGAAAATAGATCCTTGTCTTTCTCCATGCACAAGAGTCAAATTCAAATGGATCAGGGACCTTAATATCAGACCTGAAACTCTGAAATTGCTAGATGAAAAAGTAGGGGAAACCCTTCAATATATTGGCATAAGTAATGACTATCTGAATATAACCCCAATTGCTCAGAAAATAAAACCACTAATCAAGCTTTTATACAGCAAAGGACACTGAATACAGCAAAGAGACAACCTACAGAATGGCAGAAAATCTCTGCCAGTTACACATCTGACAGAGGATTAATATCCAGAATATACAAAGAACTCAAAAAACAGAACAATAAGAAATCAATAAACCCAATCAAAAAATGGGCTATGAGCCAGGCATGATGGTGCATGCCTTTAGTTCCAGCACTCAGGAGGCAGAGGTAGGAGGATCGCTGTAAATTTGAGGCCACCCTGAGATTACATAGTGAATTCCAGGTCAGCCTCAGCTAGAGTGAGACCTTACCTGAAAAAAAATTTTAAAAAAAAAAGGGGGGGCTATGGAACTAAATAGAGAGTTCTCACCAAAAGAAATACAGATGACATATAAACATCTAAAAAAGTGTTCTGCATCCTTAGCCATCAGGGAAATACAAATTAAAACTACCTTGAGCTGGGCATGGTGGCGCATGCCTTTAATCCCAGCACTTCAGAGGCAGAGGTAGGAGGATTGCTGTGAGTTCGAGGCCACCCTGAGACTACATAGTAAATTCTGTGTCAGCCTGAGCTAGAGGTAAACCCTACCTCAAAAGAGAAAGAGAGAGAGAAACTACCTTGAGATTCCATCTCTGTCCCATCAGAATGGCTACCATCAAGAAAACAAATGACAATAAATGTTGGCAAGGATATGGTAAAAGGGGAACCCTTCTACACTGTTGGTGGGAATGTAATTTAGTACAGCCATTGTGGAAATCAGTGTGGAGGTTCTTGAGACAGCTAAAAATAGATTTGCCATATGATCCATCTATAGCACTCCTAGGCATATATCCTAAGGACTCTTCTCACTACTTTAGAGATACTTGTACAACTATGTTTATTGATGCTCTATTCACAATAGCTAGGAAATGGATCCAGCCTAGCTGTCCATGCACAGATGAATGGATAATAAAGATGTGGTACATCTACACAATGGAATTCTATTCATCATTAAAGAAAAATGAAATTATGAAATTTGCAGGGAAATGGATGGATCTGGAAGCGATTATACTAAGTGAGATAACCCAGGCCCAGAAAGCCAAATGTCACATGTTCTCTCTTATATGTGGATCCTAGCTACAAATGTATAGACTTGTGTGTGATCTGGGACCAAAAATCAGTAGAGAGGCCCATAAGCTAGAAAAAGGCCATAAGGGAGGGAGGAGAGGGAAGGTCTTAAGAGGATGGTATTGTATATATGTAAGTAGAAGAACAGATTTCAGAGATGGGAAAGGCCTAAGCAAGGTCAGGGGAAAAGATTGTATAAAAGAAGGGCAGGGGGAGGGTCAATCAAAATTCAAGATATTCTGAATAAAACATATGAAAATCTACTTTCTTAAATAATGGCACATCCAGAAGCCATGGATTGTTACTAGAAAATATTTCCTACCACTGATGGGATACCTTCCAGTGAGTTGTTGGCCAGGCAGGTCCTTGTTGCCTCCAAAACATTACAGGCTATTGCCAAGGCCCTTGGTCTCCCATGAGAAAGAGATGGTAAGACCCTATTGCTACAGACTTCACATGCCTGAGAGGCAAAGTCACTGAGAAATCAAGTTGGTGCTGAGCAGAAAACCTTCTCCCTAGAGCCCAGCCAACTGAAAGCTGGAAAAAGCTGCACTGTATGCAGCCTTATGGGAGACAGAAGTCATCAATGGTGAAAACAGTGGACACTGGAATTCTCAAGTTCGGCCAGACAGGCCAAATAAATAACTGAATGAGTGCATTAGTGGCATGTCTTCTCTAGGGGAAACCAACTGCTCTCTAATTGGACTGAAGGCCTACTCTGTGGGAGGGAATACATGCCTGGGACTGAAAACATTATCAAAAGCCTCTGGCAGGGGAGGTCATGAGCCTTATGGGTATAAAGCCTGCTCTTGTCTGGATAAATGTATATATTACTCTCACCAAATTGCCCTGGAAGCACTACACTTACTGTTCATACTCGCATATTAATGCTACTCTCACTTCTGGTTAGAGAAGCTTCTCTTTTCAGATGGCGATGACGACTGGGATGACACAAAAGGCACCACAGTGCTGAGAAGAAGGGACAGAGGAGTGTCCAGCACTGAAACATCTCACACCCTCCAAGGCTCAGGGTCCATTGTGGAAGAGGTGGCAGAAAGACTGTAAGAGCCAAAGGAAGAGTACCACTCCTTACATACAACTGTCCAGACAGAATTTGGCCTCGATATCCAAGAACTCGTAGTGTCTAACAATACCCACACAAGACCCTCATAATAGGAGAAAAAGATGATGACATCAAATTAAAAAGACTAATGGAGAGAGGGAGAGGATATGACAGAGAGCAGAGTTATGAAGGAAAGTGAGACAGGGGAGGGGAGGGAAATACCATGGTTTGTTATCTGTAAGTATAGAAGTTGTCAATAATATGTATATGTATATATATTAAAAATTATCTTTTAACCTAAGAAATAACTTTGAATAAATTGTAATACTCAATATTTGTAATAATATGGAATAAGCTATCTTACACATATGTAGAGGTAGTATAAGTTGGTGATAATTTTGGACTTACTATTTTTCTCTTAAAAAATATATCCTAAAGACATAATTTAATTTTATAAAAAAAGTTTGAGGCACCAAGATGACATTTTATTTCAAGACTCTTGATTATGAGAAGCTTGAGTGGCTTGAGCCAAAAGAGGAAATTATATGTTCATTTACAGAAAAAAAAAAAAAAAAGACATCAAAGCAGCCTGGGGAGAAAAAGTCAAAGAATACCCAGCAAAATACACACTTTTACTAAAAAGTGAGGTGTATAAGAAATTAAAATGGCAGCAGAGAATTAGGAGAGATCCAGGGCATCCAGAGCCCATGCAGGCAGGCTGAAGCAGCTCCAGCACCGGCAGCTTTGGCTCCAGCAGCAGCAGCAGAAGCAGAAGCAGTGGCTCCAGCTCTGGCAGCAGCAGCAGCAGCAGATCCAGCAGCAGCAGATCCAGCAGCAGCAGGGGCTCCAGCAGCGGCGGTGCCAGGTCTGTGGGGCCACAGCTGCCAGGCTCGGCTTGCCCCACAGGAAAAGCCAGGGCCCAGCTCCAGAAAACAGAACAGCAATCCAGCGATCCAGCCAGCCTACTTGAACCCACAGGGCGCCAAAGAGTGACTCATAACTGAGACCAAAATTATCCAAAAAGGTAACTGGGATTGCACCAGGGAAGGGTCTCACTTGGTCACAAGCTGACTTGGAAACATCAGCAGACCAGAAATCTTAACCTCTCTGTTGATAGAGGATCTGGTTGTTATAATACGTACTCTTGCATAAATACGAGGTGCTGTTTTTCATTGAATGTGTACATTGTTTAGTTATATTTGAGAATCTATCTGTGTTTTGTTCCACTCAGCCTACTTGAATATACCCATAGCACGCAAACCCAACCCCTAGGAACACCTTTGTAGATACTCTGAGAGTCTTAAGAGCCACACCTAACACCTTAAGCTCCTACCCTGAAGATATATAACATCAGATCAATTGATAAAGCTAAGAACACTCAGCTAGCTATAAAATCCAAGCATTAACTTAATCCAAGATGCAAAAATATATACATTATAACACAAGAAACACCAAAAATCAAGACAATATAAATCCACCAAAAAGTATTAATGTATCAGAAATGACCTCCAGTGAGAATGAGTTAGAGGAAATGCCTGAGAAAGATTTCAAAAGAATGATTGTAAATATGTTCAAAGAAGTCAAAGAACAAATCAAAGGAATCAAAGAGGAAATAAAAGAGGAAACCAAAGGAATCAAAGAAGATGCAGGACACCAATTTCATGAAATAAAGAAGGCAATACAAGACATAAATAAGGAAATAGAAATAATAAAGAAAAACCAGTCAGAGTTACTAGCAATGAAGAACACAGTTAATGAAATAAAAAACTCTGTAGAAAATCTCACCAGTAGAATGGATGAAGGAGAGGACAGAATATCTAAGCTAGAAGACCAGGTGGCAGTTCTAATACAGTCCAACAAAGAGAAAGACAAACTAATAGAAAAGTATGAATGGGAATTTCAAGATATTCGGGACACTATGAAAAGATCAAACATAAGAATTCAGGGCATAGTAGAAGGAGAAGAATTTCACTCCAAAGGCATAGTAGGTGTCTTCGACAAAATCACAGAAGAAAACTTCCCCCAAATGGGGAAAGAGGTGCCAATGCAGATACAGGAAGCCTTTAGAACCCCAGCCAGACAAAACCTGGAAAGAACCTCTCCTCACCATATTATAATCAAACTACCCAACACACAATCCAAAGAAAAAATATTGAAAACAGTTAGAGAGAAAAATCAAGTTACCTACAAAGGCAAGCCCATCAGGATTACAGCAGATTATTCAACACAAACTTTAAAAGCTGGAAGGGCTTGAAGTGATGTATTCCAAGTTCTGAAAGATAACAACTGTCAACCAAGGTTACTTTATCCTGTAAAATTATCCATTCAAATAGATGGAGAAATAAGAACAATCCAAGACAAAAGCAGGCTAAAGGAGTATTTGAAGACAAAACTAGTTCTACAGAAAATACTTGGGGGAAAAAAAAAGCATGAACAGGGCTGAAAAGATGACTTAGCAGTTAAGGTGCTTGCCTGCAAAGCCCAAGGACCCAGGTTTGATTCTCTTGTACTCTCATAAGCCAGATGCACAAAGTGGTGCATGCATCTGGCATTTGCTTGCAGCAGCTGGAGGCCCTGGTGTGCCCATTCTTTCCTCTGTCTGCCTGTTTCTCCCTCTCTCTCTTTCTCTCTCAAACAATTTTTTTTAAACTGTGAAGGTTTCATTGACAAAAAAAAAAAAAAAAAAAAAGCAGGAGCTGGGCAGATGGAGGAGGATCGTTGTGAGTTCAAAATCATCTTGAGACTGCATAGTAAATTCCAGGTCAGCCTGAACTAAAGTGAGACCCTACCTTGAAAGAAAGAAACAAACAAACAAAAGACAAAAAGAAATAACAGGTCAGGTTTACAGCAGGCCTGGGCGGGGGGAGTAGGGGAATATGTGTAGAAACAACACAGCACTGACTCACTCTCTTTCTCTGCCTCTCAATCTATCCCTGTTTCATTCTCCCTCTCTTTCCGTGTGTGTGTGTGTGTGTGTGTGTGTGTGTGTGTGTGTGTGTGTGTGTCTATATTTCTAAGGCTTCCTCTCTTCTCTCTCCTCCCCATCATGGGCTCACAGATATAAACATGCATGTGCTTGCACACACAATACATCTCACTACTTGAGACGTGTAGGCCTGTTTTTCTGAACTTCAGGAGAAAACAAAAAGTTTGTAAGTTAACTATCAGGAGCTGAGCAGAAGGAAAAGGATCAAAGATGAGAAAAATGAACAGCCTTTATTCTATTTTACAAGAATGATCTTGAACTCCTGCTCCTCCTGCCTCGACCTGATGACTGGGATGCACCACCATGCTTGGTTTGTGGGGTGCTAAGGATGAAACAGAGGCTCTTTGAGTGTCTGCCTCAGGCTCTCTACCCACTGAGCTACATCCCCAAGCCAGTGACTAGCTGTTGCAGTCAGGTTGACATCGCTGTCAGAAAACACCAAAGAGCAGCTTGTAGGGAAAAGAAAAAGGTGTATTTTGGCTAACAGACTCAAGGGTAAGTTCCATGATGGCAGGGGGAAATGATGGCATGAGCAGAGGGTGGACTGATCACCTCCTGGCCAACATCAGATGGACAATAGCAACAAGAGAGTGTGCCAAACACTGTCAGGAGGAAGCTGGCTATAATACCCATAAGCCTGCCCCCAACAATACACCGCCTCTAGGAGGCTTTAATTCCCAAATTGCCATCAGCTGGGGACCTAGCATTCAGAACATATAAGTTTATGGGGGACACCTGAATCACACCACACTGGCCTTTATGAATAAAGTTAGCATAGGAATTTTGACAGTCCAAATGTTGCACTTATACCTTAGAGTATGTATTATACAATGTTTTCATAGGTTTGTTAAATCCCTCAGCATAATCTTGTGACTGAGAAATTGGCTGCTCAGGTGTCCCCAACAAAGCTGGGAGTGGGACTCTCTTAGAGAGCAATATCCCACGACACTAAATGCCAGGGGCTTAAGAGTGGATCACAGTGCTGCTAACAGTGGGAATCAAAGTAAAACCACATGGAGGCAAATTGGGAAAGTTGATGTTCTCATTCATACAGTCACATATTATTTGGCAATCTGAAGCCAGGGTCATGGGACCAGATGACCACCAGACACTTCCAGCTCATCAGTAGGACTTCACCTCTCACTTGGGTGGGGTAGGGTGCTCACAGGCCAAGAAGTATGCTGGGCAGGAGAGAACTTCCAGGGTCCTTTTTCCTATTTCTACAAGCAAATCTTCTGTCTTTCGGTAGGGTAATGAATCCTTGGTCAACATAGGCCCTACTGTGGGGGGCAAGACAAGAGAGATGTGGCCTGGGCTAAATGTTGTACCCTCCCCCACTCACATGTTAAAATCCTAACCCCCAATGTGATGACATTTGGAGATAGAACCTCTGAGAAGTGATCAGGCCATAAGTAGGGAGGCCCTCTACCCTTATGCAAAAGACCCAGACTCTCTCTCTAATAACTAATTAAATAAATAAATATTTTCTTTTTTTAAAATTTTTTTGTTTATTTATTTATTTATTTGAGAGGGACAGACAGAGAGAAAGAGGCAGATAGAGAGAGAGAATGGGTGCACCAGGGCCTCCAGCCGCTGCAGACAAACTCCAGACACGTGCGCCCCCTTGTGCATTTGGCTAACGTGGGTCCTGGGGAATGGAGCCTCGAACCAGGGTCCTGAGGCTTCACAGGCAGGCACTTAACCACTAAGCCATCTCTTCAGCCCAAATATTTTCTTTTAAAAAGGGCTGGGGAGATGGCTTAGAGATTAAGGCATTTGCCTCAAAGTCTGATGACCCAGGTTAAATTCTCCAGGACCCACATAAACCAGATGCATAAGGGAGGTCATACATCTGGAGTTTGTTTGCAGTAGCTGAAGGTCCTGACATGCCCATGCTCTCTCTCTCTCTTTCTCTCTCTCTCCGCCCCCTTTCTCTTTCTCCTTTCTCTCTCTCTCTCAAATAAATCAATAAATAAAATATTTTTTTTAAGACTCCAGAGGGCTGGAGAGATGGCTTAGCAGTTAAGCACTTGCCTATGAAGCCTGAGGACCCCGGTTCAAGGTTAGATTCCCCAGGACCGATGTTAGCCAGATGAACAAGGGGGAACATGCATCTGGAGTTCATTTGCAGTGGCTGGAGGCCCTGGAATGCCCCTTCTCTCTCTCTCTCTCTCTCTCTCTCTCTCTCTCTCTCTCTCTCTCTCTCTGTCGCTCTCAAATAAAGAAACATAAACAAAAAAAATTAAAAGACCCCAGAGATTAATTTGATGTTTTTCCACTAGGTGAGGCTCCAACTATAAGACTATAGGCTACAAACCTGGCAGGGTGGCACACGCCCTTAATCCCGGCATTTGGGAGACAGAGTTAGGATTGCTGTGAGTTGAAGGCCACCCTAAAACTACATAGTGAGCTCCAGGTCAGCCTTGGCTACAGCAAGACCCTACCTCGAAAAATAAAAATATTTAAAAATTTTAAAAGACTATAGTCTACAGACCAGAAGTGAGCATTCAACCATGCTGGCACCCTGATCTCACTTCCAGCCTCCAAAATAGAATAAATATAATATATAGAATAAACATATAATGAATATAGAAGCAAGTTTCTATTGTTTATTGTCATCCAGTCTTGGGTAATAGGTTATTGCTTCCCAAACTGCCTAAGAAAGCAGCAGTACCACAAAGGCCTACCGCCCAGAGGTGAGGCGCGATGCTGCAGATAAAGAAGCATAGCCCTGGGGAGGGAGAAATGGCTGAGTGGTCAAGAGCACTTGCCATTTATGCAGGAGGGCCTTGTCTCTGGAAGCATTTCCCCTGGGGAGACACAAGCACGCGCTGTGGTGGTTTGAGTCAGGTGTCTCCCATGAGCTTAGGTGTTCTGAATGCTAGGACCTCAGCTGATGGCAATTTGGGAACGAAAGCTCCTGGAGGCCTTGTATTGTTGGGGGCAGGCATATAGGTGTTATAGCTAGCTTCCTCCTGCCAGTGTTTGGCACACTCTCCTGTTGCTATTGACCACCTGATGTTGCACAAGAGGTGATGTCCGCCCTCTGCTCTTGCCATCATTTTCCCTGCCATCACGGAATTTCCCCTCAAGTCTGAAAGCCAAAATAAACCCTTTTTTTTCCACAAGCTGCTCTTGGTCAGGTGTTTTCTGCCAGCAATGCAAACCCGACTGCAACACACATCTTCATCCCAAATAGGGCAAAGAGATGGCTGATCAAAGAACAATTGCACCAATACCAGTTTAGTGAACCAATGAACTTATCGGGGGTCATTTATAGAGCATAAGGAGGGGTTACTTTCAGGAACATGGGGCAGCCAAAGCAGCCATTGTGATGGGGCTTCCTTCCTCAGCCTCAGGATAAGTGTTTTCTTGCATAACGTGGGGACCCCAAAGCAGTCGCACCATCAAGAAGTCTCATCTCACTCTAAATGATGAGTTCCCTGTGGCCGCTTCTAGAAGCCCTTGTGCCTGTCCAGGAATATGAGACCACAGCGCAGCTCGTGAGCGGGGCTCACTATACCGGGATTACCCCTGCGATGCTCCTCCCTCAGCCTCTGGGTGAGGGCTTCCTTCCAAAGCGTGAGACCCCAAAACAGCACTTCAGCAGGGCTCACTGTACTGGGAGGCTCCTCCCTCAGCCTGGTGGGGAGGGCTTCCTTACAGAGTGTGGAGACTCCAGAGACACCACCTCAGTGGAGCGCATCGCTCCTAGATCTTCTACTATCTATATACTCTGTCTCCCCCTGAGGTCATGAGACCTTGTGCATTATTGTACTAAGGTAGTGCGGGGGCACCTCAATCTCAGGTGAGGGTCTGATGTCCCTCCCCATGTCGTCGCTGGAGAGTTGACCCAGCTGCTTTCAATAAAGCTGGCAATAGCTGTTCATACCTTTCAATGCAGAGAAAATTTTCCATACAACAGGCCTTTTGGCCAGAGACAGACAAGTTAGACCCCCAATATTCTCATAGAAAGCTGAGATTGAGCCAGACACGATGGTGGACGTCTTTAATCCCAGCACTTGAGAGGCCATGATAGGAGGATTGCCATGAGATTGAGGCCACCCTGAGATGACATAGTGAATTCCAGGTCAGCCTGGGCTAGAACTAGACGCTACCTCAAAAAGTAAATAAATAAATAAAGCTGGGCCTGGCCATGCATGTCTGTAACCTCAGTAGGCCCACCAGAGAATCCTTGGAGCTTGGTGACAAACAGCAGCTCCGAGCTGAGGACAGACACCGTCTCAAGCAGTACCTGGAAGAGCAATATGCCGACAACGGAGCGTGCCTCTGGCCTCCTCACACATGCGGGGGGGGGGATGCAACCACACACACACGTGTACACATACAGAAAAAATAAACAGTTTACTTTCAGCTTGATAACATGGAACTTTAGTGTAAGTAGCTCCATTTTCACTTTTAGGCTGGTCTATTGGGTCTGATATAAGAGCTTAGTCCAAAACAATGGTCTCCCAGAATGTTTAGCTAACAGAGAACGTAGAATCAGCCTCAAATAATTCAGTGTCAATTACAGACAAATAGCAGGGAAGGCACGTCCCTATATCAGCAAGCCAAGTGAAGGAAAACGGGCCTGACGACATGCTTCCGCCGCTCATCCACCCAGAACACGTGAAGCAGAGCTTTACTGTGATTATTAATGACTGAGGCAGATTTTTTTTTTTTCCTCACATTGATCTCTTCTTGGCCTGCAAGTTTTCTTGAAGCTTCCACCAAAAATAGGACACAATGGGCCTCAACTTTCAAGAATCTTGTGCATTGTTAGCTGGGTATGATGGCTCACCCCTGTAATCACAGCACCCAAGAAGCTGAGGCAGAACCGTCATGGATTTGAAGCCAGACTGGGAAACAGAGTGAGACCTTGTCTCAAGAAGAAAAAACAATGTGATAGTGTAAGCCAGTTAAAAATGAAAGAAAGGGCTGGAGAAATGGCTCAGTGGTGAAGGCACTTGCCTATGAAGCCAAAGGACCTAGGGTTGATTCCCCAGGACATAAGCCAGATGCAGAAGGTGGCCCATGCATCTGGAGTTCGTTTGCAGTGATTGGTGGCCTTGGCATGCCCATTCTCTCTCTCTCTCTCTCTCTCTCTCTCTCTCTCTCCCGCTTTCTCACACTCCCTCTGTCTGTCTCTCCCTCTGAAAAAATAAGTAAAAATATTTTTAAAAAATGAAAGAAAGCCTGTTGGGCTTTATGGTAGGCACTTTTAATCCCAGCACTCAAGAGGCAGAAGGAAGAGGATCACTTTGAATTTGAGGACCGCCTGGGCTCTGGAGTGAGTTCAATTCAGCCTGGGATAGAAACCCTGCCTCAAAAAAGGTAATAATAATAAAAACAACAGCAAAAAAAAGGAAAATTTTGTGCATAAGTGGTCAAAACTTAGCCTACAGTTCCATTTCGGAATACTGGTAGTACACCTGAAGAAAAGTCCTCAGATCATACTAAACAAGCGAGCAGTAATTCCCGTCTACTCCTACTACTCTGTGGACGTTGACACCACGTTACTGTTGGAGCAGACCACATCACTCCTAACCATGCTCTAATACCGATTTTTAAGGTATTCACCTAGCATCTCACATCCAACCAACAAAAGGCCTTTCTTGGAGCCAGGTCAGACTTGTTTCACCTCTTATGTCTCACTCACAGCAAATTCAGTGCCTCTAGACATTGTGTCTCACAAACAAACCCTTAGGTCTATTTCAGTTAATAACATCATAGAAATATATATGTGCTGAATCACAGGAAGAATTAACATCACACATGAGTCAAAATAGACGACACCCCCTCAGCCTCCTTGCAAGGAGTTCACCTTACGCCTTGTAACAGGGGCTGAACATTGCCTATCTTAAATTTAGTCCAAGACTAATTAGCTGTTATGTTCACAGGTTATGTTGTGTTAGTAGTCCAAGGCCAGGCCTCTGACGAAGGATGTAGGTCTAAGCTATCAGGAAGGAAGACCACAAAGGTCATGGAGGGCACATTGACTCAGAACTGGGACATGCTGTCAAAGGACAGAGTAAAACACCCTTTGTGTCCTCCATATTCCTACATGCCTGACCCTCCACTCCGTATGATGGGGAAAGCATGGGCTTTGGAGAGTCAGAAGACCTGGACTTGAATTCCAGACTCTCTGTGAAGTTCTTGGCTGCTGTGAGTCTCAGTTTTTGAATCAATTAACCTGCTTCTAGTAAATATAGTGCATGCTGAAAGTGACCCAGAATAGACCCTCTAGTTCACCTGCTTCAGTTACTGGCTTCTATCAGCACCCTCAGAGGTCAGGTAGCTAAGTACTACACTCCCATGAACTTTGCTATAGGTCTGACGTACTGGTCATGATAATCATTGTTGTCTACATTGTTTTTAGGAACTTGGAGGCAACTCGGACTGGAAACCAGCAACCTTTCATTGGGCCTATCCAAGTATCCAATGAGGGGCCTTTTTCTTTCATTTATTTGAGAGAGAGAGAGAGAGAGAGAGAGAGTGTGTGTGTGTGTGTGTGTGTGTGTGTGTGAATTGGTGCATCAGGGTCTTCAGCCACTGCAAACAAACTTCAGAAGCATGAGCCACCTTTGTCTTCTGGTTTACATGGGTCCTGGGGAATTGAACCTGGGTCCTTTGGCTTTGTAGGCAAATGCCTTAACCACGAAGCCATCCCTTCAGCCCTCATGAGGGGCCTTTTACAGCAGGCCAAAACTGCACCTTGCAAGCATATTAAAGCCATCCTTTTCCGAGCATGCATTCTATGGACAGCCGTTAAGTTTGACTACCCATGTGTACACCACCAGGACCTCCCCTTGCCTCCACTCACGTTCTCCATTCCTCAGGCCATCCGGTTTCTTTGTTCCATAAATCACCTTAAACACTCTCTGCAGGGAAGCAAACTAGAGGCTAACTCTTTTCCCTCACATGATCAACTGTCTCATGAATAAATTTTCTCTTCAGCAAAATTATTGGCTCAAAGACTTGCATAGTGTACACACTACCTGCAGACAACATGACCCTGGTTTGGTAGCATTGTTAATCAATTCTAGATGTATGTTTTTTTTCAGATTTAAAATCTTCCAAATAAAGATATATCTTATGGTCACTGTTGGCAATCACATGTGGTCCTGCCTGTGCTCATGTGAGCTTGGTTGTAGCAAGTGACATTGTCACCTCATGAAGTGTTGGTATGGCATAGGTTTTAACCACTGTTTTAAATGTCTCCAAACTGATTACACTATCATTCAACATTGATGTGAAAAGCTTCAATAGGGTCCAGGTATGGTGGCCCCATGCTTATAATCCAAGCACTTAATTAGAGGCCGGAAGATTAGAAATTTAAGACCAGCCTGGACTGCATGAGACCCTGTCTCAAAAAAAAAAAAAAAAAAAAAGAAAGAAGGAAATGGCAGGGAGGCAGGGAGGGAGGGAAAAGAGGATTATTTTGACATTAGAGATATAAAAGTTCTTTTTAGGGGCTGGAGAGATGGCTTAGCGGTTAAGCGCTCGCCTGTGAAGCCTAAGGACCCCGGTTCAAGGCTCGGTTCCCCAGGTCCCACGTTAGCCAGATGCACAAGAGGCGCACGCGTCTGGAGTTCGTTTGCAGAGGCTGGAAACCCTGGCGCACCCATTCTCTCTCTCTCCCTCTCTCTGTCTTTCTCTCTGTGTCTGTCGCTCTCAAATAAATAAATAAATAAATTTTAAAAAAAAAATTTAAAAAAAAAGTTCTTTTTAGGAGGAATGACCACATTTACATATATTCAGCAAAGCAATAAACCAAACACAGGCATCCTGGACCTAAGAAAGGAAGATACTCAGAAGTAGATGAATCTGTGTAACAATTTGTTACTGAGAAACTCGTACAAGCATAGGCAAGGCCTGTCAGGGCAACTGAGGGCAAGAGAGAGTGACGAATTTGTCACAGTGGATGAAGGAAACTTCACAGCACCAAGAGGCTGATGTGACTGATTCAAATCGCACGCATCCATGTGGGTTTAGTTGGCAGGGCTTTTTTTGTTGCTGTTTTTCCCTGTCTTCTCCCACAAATAAAACGGTGCACCCAGCAGTCAGCGGTGAAATCCCTGCAAAGTGCCACAGTCGGGTTTGGCGATGATGCCCCGGAGCTGACAGTGTTGGGCAGGGTGTGAGGAGGCAGTGTCACCTGAGGAGCGGCCACTTGAAAAGGCCAGAGCTGGTGCCTGCAGCCCTGGGTGCAGAGGGAATCCGCTCATCTCCAGTACCAAGACTTGGGAAGTGACTCACGGGGTCTTTTCTCCCCACGCCAGCGATAACAACGACTTTCTAAGCCTAAAACAAAAGGCGGGAGGAGCCAGGTGTTGTTGATGCAGAGGCATTCAGAACAGGCCTGAGGAAGAGCACTGGGGCTAGGAGAGACTAAGGACAGCAGCTAGGTCCCAATTCCCGAGGAAATGCTCTGTTGAGACATCCAGCGCGGTGACATTCCGCTCCGCTTCCCTGTGCAACACAGAGCGTGACGCCATGGACGTTAACCTCCAGGCTGCACAGCCTGACACAAACCCACTCATTAATGGACTTCATTCTTTCTGTACACAAAGCAGCCAGGTAATTTGTCCACTCACTAGGGCGCTGGCGAAGATACAGGTTTTAGGGTTTGACTGCTGATGGTCATTAAAAAGATAGTCACAAAAGGGACATCTGGTTTCAACTGAGTTTCCAGTCCCTGTGTTGTTTTCTAATCTGTTTAAGACTTTCCCCCTGAAAAATAATCCAAAGCTTTATACTAAATTTACCATTTTTTTATAATGTAAGGACTTTCATGTGTTTTTTTAGTTGAATTTTTTAAACTTTTTGTCGACAACATCCATACATATATACAATATACCATGATTATAGTCCTTTCCCACCACCCCCTTTTTCCTCTCTCATCTGACCCCCTCCACTGAGTCCCTTGGAAGGGGGCCGAGAAAGGTATAGTGGGTATGGAAAAGACAGAGAGAGATGAAGCAACTATGACCTACATACATTTTGTACATAGATAAATAAAAATTGTCAAAAATTACAGGAGGGACTAAATTTACCATTTCTAAAAGAATTGAAAATAACCTTTATTTTGAAGCAAAACAACTGGGCCCTAGCACAGTGTGGGAGACAGTTATCTAGTCTGGCAAGTTACCTTTCCATTAAGTACATATTACACAGTCAGCTCACCATTGTAAAGTAGTTGAGACATTTCTCAGTGACCTTTCTGGCCCCAATAATTTAATGTACAGTAAAGCCTTCTGGCAGCTAATGGAACTAAGCCCTGTCTGCGTCTCCAAAGTATGCCTCTGGCTCTGCATCCTATACTCATGCTCATTAGTACTATTTATTAACTGTAACGCTACGCCTAATATGCTTGTAATCACATCTTTGTGCTTTTGTCTAATTACTTCTTTGAGAAAATGGCTAAGATGTTGCTTTAAAGAAATATTTTTAGGGCTAGAGAAATGGCTTAGGAGTTAAAGTGCTTGCCTGCGAAGCCTAAGAACTCATGTTCGAATCTCCAGGTCCCATGTAAGCCAGACACACAGTGACACAAGCATGCAATGTCTCTCATGCACACAAGGGGCACAACCATCTGGAGTTCATTTGCAGCAGCTGAAGGCCCTGGCATGCACATTCTCTTTCTCTCTCTCTCTCTCTCTCTCTCTCTCTCTTCTTGCTTGCTCTCAAACAAATAAAAAAAGAAAGATGCTTTTACCAACTTACAATTATAACAGTAGTGTAAAAAAAAAATCTTTCCTCATACTATTTACCATTCAAGAAATTGCATTCTTTTTTTTTTAAACTTTTTTTTTAATTATTTATTTATTTGAGAGCGACAGACACAGAGAGAAAGACAGATAGAGGGAGAGAGAGAGAATGGGCGTGCCAGGGCTTCCAGCCTCTGCAAACGAACTCCAGACGCGTGCGCTCCCTTGTGCATCTGGCTAACGTGGGACCTGGGGAACCGAGCCTCGAACAGGGGTCCTTAGGCTTCACAGGCAAGCGCTTAACCGCTAAGCCATCTCTCCAGCCCAAGAAATTGCATTCTTATTATTTCAATTTGAATTTTTTGTTGTTTTATTTTATTTTATTTATTTGAGAGAGAGAGAGAAGAAGAGGCAGATAGAAAGAGAGAATGGTCATGCCAGGCCTCCAACCACTGCAGAGAAACTCCAGATGCATGCACCCCTTGTGCATCTGGCTTACATGGGTCCTGAGGAATCAAATCAGGGTCCTTTAGGCTTCACAGGCAAATGCCGTAACCACTAAGCCATTTCCCCAGCCCTTGTTTTTGAATTTTTTTGTTTTGTATTTATTTATTTATTTATTTATCTTTAATTTTTCACTTAGGCTATCTCCTCATATCTCACAACCCTGACTCTCCAAGACATACCATCACCATTTCACACATGACCAGAGGGAGGTTCTCAGAAACTCCATGCTCTTGCTCCTGTTGCTCATGGAGATCTTATGAAGATTCAAGATGGCCCAAACCTCATGGAACCATCTGTAGTTCACCTCTATTTCTCCCTTCTTACCTTTAAATTCTTCACTAACCCTAGCATTCATAATGATCCCCAGTCTCGCTCAATGGGTCCCAGTTCAAATGTATTTTGGAATTCTCTGGAAAGCTACCATACCAATATTTCATCTCATCACCATAGATTCTAATTTAATATCTGAGTATAAAAAGAACCCGGGCTGGGAAGACGGCTTAGCAGTTAATGTGCTTGTCTGCTAAGCCAAAGGACCCAAGTTTGATTCCCAGGACCCAACTAAGTCAGATGTACAAGGCAGCACATGTATCCAGAGTTCATTTGCAGTGGCTGAAGGCGCTGGTGTGCCCATTCTCTCTATCTGCTTCTCCTCTCTCTCTCTCTCTCTCTCTCTCTCTCTCTCTCTCTCTCTCTCTCTCCCTCTCTTTCTCTGTCAAATAAATACATAAAAAATTTTAATTTTTTTTTAAAAAAACCAACCCATGAAGGGCTGGAGAGATTGCTTAGCAGTTAAGGCACATACATGCCTGCAAAGCCTAAGGACCCAGGTTCAATTCTCCAGGTCCGTTGTAAGCCAGATGCACATGGTGATGCATGCATCTGGAGTTTGTGTGCAGTGACTAGAGGCCCTGGCATGTCCATTCTCTCTCTCTTTCTCTAGTAAATAAATAAAAATTAATCTTTAAAAAAAGAAGAAGAAGAACCCACGAAGCTGGATGTGACGGTACATACCTACAATACCAGTACTTGGAGATGGAGTAAGGAAGAGCAGGAATTCAAGGCCAGCATGAACTGCATGAGTACCTATCTCAGAAAAAGAAAACAAGAAATCATGGGGTTCCCTAAGTTTCACTCTTTTGCCTTCTCCTCAGTCCTTCCACAATTTCGTTCCCTTGAAGACTGAGTCACTCTCTTAAAGGCTGATAATTCAAGGTCACACAGCCCATGTGCTTTACTTAGCTCTGGTGAGGTTCTAGGGCAAGTGGCATCATAGCAGGAATGCCTGCAAGAGGACAAAACCACATGTCCAGGCAGGAAGCCAGGGGCAAGATTGGGGTTCCACAGTCCTTCTGAAGCAAGGGTTCTCAATGACTTAAAAACCGCTCACTGGGCTCTGCCTCTTAAAGGACCAGGTCTTACATCACTACACTGAGGACCAAGCCTCTGGCACATGAACTATTGAGGGACAAATCCTATCCAAACCAAAGCACCCAGCAACAGCACCTGCTGTATTCATTCTAAATCAGTGGGGACCAAAATGGTGGAGGTTTGCTTTATTTCACAGAGTCTTCTAGTAGGAGTAGAACTTCAAAGCTAATCTAAAAACATGGATTCAAAACTTGGATACCTTCCACTACAAAGCTTTGCAGTACATGACAGGAACTGCTCTACTTTCTGAAGGCTGCTCAGTTCTCAAATATTTTCTTATGCTGATACAAGTTCCATTTACACACAGCAGCACTTCTCGTGTTTAGAGACAGTTACACAGGATCCCCATCACGTGACAGCTCCACTCTCTTGCTGCTTTCCTTCCCTAGCCTAACATCTACAATTCCTCAAAGTGGAGGCTGCTGTTCCCAGCCTTTGACATCTGGGTTGCTTTTCCTGAATAGGATCCAGTTTGTCCACATTTCTCAAGGGGTCCACCTGCAGGACTCTCGGTTAGGCGTTATAAATTCAAATACTTCCACTACCAGACCCTAAGCAACAGACTAGTACACAGACACAGGAAACTGTGAGAACAAGATCTAGCCCTGATATTTTCTATAATCATGGAAGATGTTAATAAAAATTGAGAGAAAAAAAGATCTAGCCCTGACATAAGATGTTTGGGGGTTTTGTTTGTTCATTTTTGATTTTGGGGTTTTTTGGGGGTTGAAGTAGGGTCTCACTGTAGTCCAGGCTGATCTGGAACTCACTGTGTAGTCTCAGGGTGGCCTTAAACTCATGGCGATCCTCAAACCTCTGCCTCCCAAGTGCTGAGAATATAGGTGTGTGCCACCATGCCTGGCTTCCTCTCATCATTTGAACTTCAGAATTAAGAAGGGAAATTCTTGGCTGGAGGGATGGCTTAGCAGTTAAGGTGTTTGCCTGCAAAGCCAAAGAACCCAGGTTCAATTCCCCAGGACCCACATTAGCCAGACGCACAAGGGGGCGCATGTATCTGGAGTTCATTTGCAGTGGCTGGAGGCCCTGGCATGTGCTCTCTTGCTCTCTCACTCTCTCTCTCTCTCTCTCTCCCTCCCTTTCTCTGTCAAATAAATAAATACATTTTTTTAAAAGAAGGGAAATTCCCTGGGCTGTATCATCAAAAGCTTTTAAGGCATTTTTTATTCTCTGGTTATACTATTCTGTTGGGTATTTAAGGCCAAGTATATAGCCAAAATCATATATATATTATACATAGTCAGTTGCATATATATTACGTACGCATAGTCACATAGTCAGTTGCAACTGTTTACAAATTTAAGACCTGGAAGGAGCCCCACATTCATGCCACCTGCTGAGATGAGTCAGGGTCTTGCTGACCATGTGGCTTCCCTTAGAAGCATTAAGGATGTTTCACTCTGTTTTGAACCTCCTCGTGCATACTGTACTTTGGTTGTAATTCAACCTGTGTCTCCGTGACCTCTCTGATCAAGAGGACAGATGACTTACCAGAGCTATAGGACACTTAGAGGTTTCCCATTGTCTCCTAGGGACTGCTTGGCCTGAGGACAGGAACCAAAATGTTGGCTGTTCTTTTAGCTCTGATAACCTTATTGGCTTTGGCTTTTACATATGGTTATTGAACACTCAGAAGGATAGTTACACAAGTCTTTAAAGTATATCTTTTTTGTTTTTTTGTTTGTTTGTTTTGTTTTTCAAGGTAGGGTCTCCCTCTGGTCCAGGTTAACCTAGAATTAACTATGGAGTCTCAGGGTGGCCTTGAACTTGTGGCGATCCTCCAACCTCTGCTGGGATTAAAGACACATGCCACCATGCCCAGCTTTAAAGTATATCTTTAATCTCAGCACTTGGGACGCAGAGGTAGAAGGATCACCACAAGTTCAAGGCCACCCTGAGAGTATGTATGAGTAGGTCTGCCTGGGATAAAGCAGGACCCTACCTCAAAAAGCAAGAAATTTTTTAAAAAGTATATCTGGGTTGGAGAGATGGCTCAACAGTTAGGATGCTTGCTTACAAAGCTTAACAATCCCAGTTTAATTCCCTGGTATTCATATAAAGCCAGATGCACAAAGTGACGCATACATCTGGAGTCCATGTGCAATGGCTGGAGGCCCTGGTGTACCCATCCTCTCTCTGTCTCTCTTTTTCTCTGTCTCTTCTTGCAAATAAATAAATAAAAAGTATATCTGGAACTGAAGGGATGGCTTAGCAGTTAAGGCATTTGCTTGCACAACCAAAGGACCCATGTTCGATTCTCTAGAACCCATGTAAGCCAGTTGCACAATGGGGCACACACATCTGGAGTTCATTTGCAGTAGCTGAAGGCCCTTGCATGTCCACTCTCTCTCTCTCTGTCTCTTTCTCTCTCTCTCTCTCTCTCTCTCTCTCTCCCCTTGCCTATTTCTGTATCTCTCTCTCTAAATAAATAAGTAAAAATAAAATACTTTTTAAAAAGTATATCTGGACACAGAGCATATCTGACCACTTTCACCTTTAGCAAAATAAATATAGTTAAAAGATGGCATAAAAGCTCAAAGTCATTTTATACAGCATCTAATTTAAATTGCCTAGTGACATTGTAAACTATATCTAAAAAGTAGAAGGCATGTTTATGTTGTTTTTAAATACTTAATAGGGCTGGAGAGATGGCTTAGCGATTAAGCGCTTGCCTGTGAAGCCTAAGGACCCCCATTCAAGGCTCGATTCCCCAGGACCCACATAAGCCAGATGCACAAGGTGGGGCATGTATCTGGAGTTCATTTGCAGTGGCTGGAGGGCCTGACACCCCATTCTCTCTCTCTCTCTCCCTCTCTCTCTCTCTCTCTCTCTCTCTCTCTCTCTCTCTCTCTTTCTCTCTGCCTCTTTTTCTCTGTGTGTTACTCTCAAATAAATAAATAAAAATAAACAAACAAAAAAATTAAGTATATCTGGGGCTGGAGAGATGGCTTAGTGGTTAAGGTACTTGCCTGCAAAGCCAAAGGACCCAGGTTTGACTCCCCAGCACCCATGTAGCCAGATGCACAATGGGGCACATGCACCTGGAGTTCACTTGCAGTGGTGGGAGTCCCTAGCATGCCCATTCTCTCTCTCTCTCTCTCTCTCTCTCTCTCTCTCTGTGTGTGTGTGTGTGTGTGTGTGTGTGTGTGTGTGTGTGTGTATGTCTCTCTCTCTCTCTACTTGCCTATTTCTGTATCTCTCTCTCTCAAATAAATAAGTAAAAATAAAATATTTTTTAAAAGTATATCTGGACACAGAGCATATCTGATCATTTTCACCTTTAGCAAAATAAATATAGTTAAAAGATGGCATAAGGCTAAAAGTTATTTTATACAGCATCTAATTTAAGAAGCCTAGTGACATTGTAAACTATATCTAAAAAATAGAAAGCATGTTTATGTTGTCTTTAAATACTTAATAAGGCTGGAGAGATGGCTTAGCAGTTAAGCGCTTGCCTGTGAAGCCTAAGGACCCCGGTTCAAGGCCTGATTCCCCAGGACCCACATTAGCCAGATGTACAAGGTGTCACATGTGTCTGGAGTTCATTTTCAGTGGCTGGAGGCCCTAGTGTACCCATTCTCTCTCCCTCCACCCCCCATCATTCTCAAATAAATAAATAATTTAAAATTTTTAAATATTTGGGCTGGAGAGATGGCTTAGTGGTTAAGGCATTTGCCTGCAAAGCCAACAGATCCCATTTCAACTCTCCAGGACCCACGTAAGCCAGATGCACAAGGGGCCCACACATCTGGAGTCTGTTTGCAGTAGCTGGAGGCCCTGGCACACCCATTCTCTCTCTCTCTCTCTCTCTCTCTCTCTCTGCCTCTTTCTTGCTCTCAAATAAATAAATAAAATACATTAAAAGTAAAGTTTTTAAAAATTTAAATACTTAACAGTTGCTAAGTACGAGAAAAGCATGTGAACATCCATGGAGGCAATTTTAACCAATAAATTTCAATTAACTGATATGATAATGAATTAAACCAAGTGTGGTGTCACAAGCCTTTAATCCCAGCACTCAGGAGGCTGAGGTAGGGAGGGTCAACCATGAATTCAAGGCCAGCTTGGACTAGAGTGAAGCCTTAATTCAAAAAAAAAAAAAAAAAACACAAGTTCATGACATAGTACTAAAAACTGAAATCTGAGGAATATTTAGAAAGCTTTGTCCTGTTCCCTTTCATAAAAGCAGGCTAGGAGGATGGGTCAGTGGATAAAGCTCTTTCTGTGCAAAGGCAGATCCATAAAGCACGTGTTTGTAATCTCAGCATTCCTACAGTGAGGCAGAAGACAGAAACAGGAGAATCCCCAAAAGCTGTGTGTCAGCTAGCCTAAGAAACACACCAGCAAGAAACAACAAACAAGGAAAAAAAGAGACCAACACCTGACATTGTCCTCTGACCTCCACATACATGCCACGGCATGTGCATGCCACACACACATGCACACTCATACAAGATGTTTTCTAAATATTTATTTGTTTAAGAGAGAGAGGCAGATAGAGAGAGAGAGAATGAGTGCACCTGGGCCTCTAGCCACTCTGAGCTCCAGACACATGAGCCATCTGTGCATCTAGCTTTATATGGGTCCTGGGGAGTAGAACCTGGGTCCTCAGGCTGTGCAAGCAAGTGCCTTAAAAGCTAAGCCATCTCTCCAGCCCCACACACAACAATTTTAAAAATGTGAGTATAGCCGGGCATGGTGGCGTACGCCTTTAATCCCAGCACTCGGGAGGCAGAGGTAGGAGGATCACCATGAGTTCAAGGCCACCCTGAGACTACAGAGTTAATTCCAGGTCGGCCTGGACCAGAGTGAGACCCTGCCTTGAAAAACCAAAAAAAAATAAAAATAAAATTGAGTATAGAGTTAACTCTGTAGGGAAATATGAAGTTAACACATTAAGTATGGAAAATTATGACATTTCTTTAAGGCAGAGGCGCTTAATAAATATTTCTTAAATATATGGTTCAGGAGAGAGTCACACTCATGTGTCAGTATAATAATATTGGATTTAGTTGAGTACTTTATTAAGTTTTAGTCTTGCAAATTAAATTCCAGTATACACTTGAGAAGAAGAAACAGAAATTGCACAATCGCACTAATGTGTTCATTAGTTTTCTAAGTATGTGATGGAGAGATGGCTCGGCTGTTAAAGGCGCTTGCTTGCAAAGCCGAACACCCAGGTTACATTCCCCAGTGTCCACATAAAGCCAGATATACAAAGTGGCGCATATATCTGGAGTTCGTTTGTAGTGACTAGAGGGCCTAGCGTGCCAATTCTCTCCTCACTCTCCTTGCAAATAAATAAATCAAAATAATCTTTTGTAAAAAAAAAAAAAAGAAAGAAAACTCTTCTCTGGAGGAGGTGATATGATGGAGAGTGTAGTTTCAAAGGAGAAAGTGGGGGGAAGGGAGGGCATTACCAAGGGATATTGTTTACAATCATGGAAGTTGTTAATGAAAAAAATAAATTAATTTAGGGCTGGAGAGATGGCTTAGCGGTTAAGCGCTTGCCTATGAAGCCTTAAGGACCCCGGTTTGAGGCTCGGTTCCCCAGGACCCACGTTAGCCAGATGCACAAGGGGGCGCACGCGTCCGGAGTTGTTTGCAGAGGCTGGAAGCCCTGGCGCGCCCATTCTCTCTCTCTCCCTCTATCTGTCTGCCTGTTTCTCTCTGTCTGTCACTCTCAAATAAATAAATTAAAAAACAAATTAATTAATTTTTAAAAAACAACTCTTCTCTGCTAGGCATGGTGGCACATACCAGCACCGAGAGGGCAGAGCCAGGAGGCCAAATCTACTCTAATAGCAAGTTCCAGGCCAGCCTGGATGACAGAATGCAATCCTGTCTCAAAACCGCATCAAAGCAAACCAAAAGAAGCCTCTTTTTCTCTTGCCCAGCTAATGTTTACTACACACATAGTTGTGCCTGAGTCGTGGGAAATCTCTTCCCTGGGGAGACATAAACACACCTATTCACACCAGATAGGGCACAGACAACAGACCAAAAAAGCACGATAGTACCCAAACTAGTTTTAGTGAACCAGTGAGTTTATTGGGGTTACTTACCGAGCAGGGTGAGGGGTTGCCTGCAGGAGCGTGGCTAACTCAAAGGCATCACCAAAAAGCCCACCCCAGCCTAGGCGACAGACGACTCAGGGAAGCTGACTCTGGGGAGCACGTGGCGTGACCTGCAGTCAGCAGGAGTCTCTTCCCCCTCCCAGTAGGAAGTGGTTCAAGTCAAAGAAAATTGCTATATAACACTGCTCAAAGTCAGCCCTTCCACAGTTATTTACTGCCCCCAAAACCTTGGGGAGTGGTCCTGTGACCTTTCATGTTTCAGCTCTCCCAGACTTCACCTCTCCATTCCCGCCTCTCCTCAGGAGGGAATATTGCAATTTGGAGGAGTGTATTATACAACAGCCTGACACTTCTGTAGGCAATAAGGACACAGAGGCAAACACAGCAGGGTGCTACCCTGTTGAGCTCACAGTCTAGTAGAGAACACATAATAAACCAATACCGGGCTGGAGAGATGGCTTAGCGGTTAAGCGCTTGCCTGTGAAGCCTAAGGACCCCGGTTCGAGGCTCAGGTTCCCCAGGTCCCACGTTAGCCAGATGCACAAGGGGGCACACGCGTCTGGAGTTCGTTTGCAGAGGCTGGAAGCCCTGGCGCGCCCATTCTCTCTCTCTCCCTCTATCTTTCTTTCTGTGTCTGTCGCTCTCAAATATATAAATAAAAAATAAATAAATAATAAATAAATAAACCAATACCTACACCATATGACGTTCGTTTAGAATATGAAGGCCTGGGAGGAACACAGAGCAGGTCGGGAGACAGCAGTGGGGACAGGTGATCCATACAGTATGGTGGTGGGGAAAATGCCTTCAGGGGGTGACATTTGAGCCGACATCTGAATAAAAGTAGAAACAAGCCACACAAATGCCACAGCATAGAATATTCCTGATGGAGAAAAGTCAAGGCCAAAGGCCCTAGAAAGAAACATGAGAGGGACGAAAAAGAAGGCAAGAAAGCCACAGCAAAGGTACAGGCGGAGGGAGAAATGCAGCATGAGAAAAGGGAGGACCAGGACATTCCGGAAGGCCATTGTAGGGATCCTACAGTGTGCGCGATCCGATGGGACACCTCTGGGGGACTGAGACTCCTCTGTGGGACTGAGAACAGGGCCACAGCATGCCTGCTTTTAATTGGGAAGATCGCTTCAGCTGTCAGCGTAGCAAGCGGACAGACAGAACATCCTGACAGGAACAAGAGAAGGCTTGATTTTTTTTTTTTTAATTTATGCCTTCCTGGCACCTCTTTTACAACTCTAGTAAGGACCTTTTGAGACTTTTTAAATATTTCAGTACCATTGAAATGGATGAGATTAGTCAAGAGTCCAATCAAGGATGCATGAGCTTTAGAATAGTTGCCTCAAAAGTTCTTGTAAAGCTCGCCCATCCATGAAATGTGAAATGCTTAGGTTGAAAATTACTTCCAGCTGTTCGCGAAGATATGTGTATGAGGAAGTTCATGTCACTCTACGCATGTCAGAACCCTGGAGGCAAACAGCTGCAGTGAGTCTTAACAATGCTTCTTTCAAGAAAGTAGACTGCAGTGCTATTTCAAAGAAAATTGTATAGAAACTCTAAAGCTGTCAGAACAGAAGTAAAGAAAGAAGAGAAAACAGAGTATTGAGAGCTCTGCATTTCAGATATGCTCTGGGTGCCACCTACAGTAAAAATCACATGAGGGTCCTTAACTATTCACTCCAATGGGACACTCGCTGCCAGCCACTACTGGAGCCCTACTGCCAGCCTCTACCTTCTTCCTTGTTAACAAAAGTTAAGCTTGGGGGACTGAGGAAATGGCCTAGTGGTTATAGCATTTGCCTGCGAAGCCTAAGGACCCACGTAAGCCAGATGCACAAAGGGGTACATTTATCTGGAGTTCATATGCAGTGGCTAGAGGCCCTGGCATGCCCATTCTCTCTTCTTCTCTGTCTCTTTCTCTCTCAAAAATAAATAAATAAAATGTTTTTTTAAAAAACCCTAAGTTTGATGCAGAACAGCAATGGCCCCGGTCTCAAGTGGATCAAAATTGGTCTGGGGCCGTTGCTCAGTTGGTAGAATGCTTGTCTGACAAGCACGAGGCCCTGGCTCTGATCCCTAGCACTGCATGAAGTGGGTGTGGTGGTACATGCCTACAGTCCCAGTTCTTTGGAGGTGGAGGAAGGAGATCAGAAGTTCAAGGTTATCCTTGGCTACATAGCAAGTTGGAGCCTAGCCTGGTCTACACAAGACCCTGTCTCACACCAAAAAAATAATAATAATCTCATCTTAAATGATCCCTCTTTCTTGGCTATATAATCCAGTTCTGACTGATGAGATTTAAGCAAAGCCACTGGGATCTGATCCGAGAAAGCTACAGCTGCTGTGATAAAACTTGGGAGTCATAGCTGACCTCTCCCCTTCTTACTGGCTTTAAAAAAAATTATATTTTTATATGCAGGGAGAGAGAGATAATGGGCATGTGCTGGGCATGGAGGCGTGTGCCTTTAATCCCAGTGTTTGGGAACCTGGAGCTGGAGCACCTCAGCCCCGCTCTGTCAGACTGGCTGAACAGCCAGCCCCAGGGCTCCCACTGCTCTGCCCCCCAGGTCTGGATTTACCCCACGCTTGGCCACAGTCGGCTATTTATGGGAGTGCTGGTGATGAAATTCAGGTACTCATGTTTGCACAGCAAGTGCTCTTACCCACTGAGCCATCTCCCCAGTCCTTTAATTTTGGGGTTTTGTTTTGTTTTGTTTTGTTTATTTGTGTGATTTGTTTTTCAAGGTAGGGTCTCAGGCTGACCTGGCATTTGCTATGTATTCTCAAACTGACCTCCAGCTCACAGCCGACCTCCCACCTCTGCCCCCCAAGTGCTGGGATTAAAAGCATGCACCACCACACCTGGCTTAATGTTCATCATTAATTTTTCAATTATTGAGAGCCAAGCATGGTGGTTCATGCCTGTAATCCCATAATCCCAGGACATGGAAGACTGAGGCAGAAAGGTGCTGAGTTCAAGGCCAGCTTGGGCTCCATACAAAACTCAGAAAAAAAGAAGAAGAAAAGAAGGCCCATTGGAAAGGAAGCTGCTTCTACTTCTAGGGAGTTAGTGGGTGTAGAGTGGTGGACTGAACACTTCCTGGCTGAAGAAACAGGTATACATGCGCAGAAACGAACTTCCATCACTCTCACTGGCTTGACGCATTCAAGTTCTAGTCCTGTGGTAACACCAGTCACATTCTAGCCCTTCGTATGCCTTGAATTCCTCATTTGAAAGAGCCTGCAGAAGATGGGTTACAGCACATGCTTACTCAGCTGGAGACCCTGAGCTCAAGACCAAACAAGGAAAAAGACGGACTGACCTCCAAGACAAGAAAGTCAAAAGTCAGGACAGAGCAGGGTGTGGTGGCTCGCGCCTTTAATCCCAGCACTCAGGAGGCAGAGGTAGGAGGATCGCTGTGAGTTCAAGGCCACCCTGAGACTACATAGTGAATTCCAGGTCAGCCTACCTCAAACAACAACAACAAAAAGTCAGGACAGTCCTGGAGAGCTGTCTTAGCAATTAAGGTGCATGCCTATGAAGCCTAAGGACCCAGGTTCAACTCTCCAGAGGCCCACGTAAGCCAGACACACAAGATGGCACAAGTGCACAAAGTTGCACACGTGCACAAGATGGCACAGGCATCTAGAGTTCGATTGCACTGACTGGAGGCTCTGGAGGACCAATTCTCTCTCTCTCTCATTTAAAAAAAAAAAGCCAGGAGTGGTGGCACACGCCTTTAATCCCTAGACTTGGGAGGCAGAGGTAGGGGGCCACCCTGAGACTACAGAGTGAATTCTAGGTCAGCCTGGGCTAGAGTGAGACCCTACCTCGGAAAAAAAAAAAAAAAAAAAACAGAAAAAAGTTAGGACAAAGCTAAAGAAATAGAAATCTGGGGCTGAAGAGATGGCTTAGCACTTAAGGCATTTGCCTATGAAGCCAAAGGACAAAGGTTCAATTTCCTCAGGGCCCACATAAGCCAGACACACAGGTGGCACATGTGTCTGGAGTTTATTTGTAGTGGCTAGAGGCCCTGGCACACCCATTCTCTCATTTCTTCTTTTTCTTTGTCTCTTTCTGTGTGTCAAGTAAATAAATAAATAAATAATAATTTAAAAAAAAGAAATAGAGGGCCTGGAGATATGGCTTAGTGGTTAAGGCACTTGCCTGAAAAGCCAAAGGACCCAGGTTCGATTCCACAGGACCCACATCAGCCAGATGCACAAGGGGGCACAAGTGTTGAGAGTATATATATTCCCCCTTCCTCTATGCAAATAAATAAAAATGTTTTTAAAAACAAGAAATAGAAGTCTGGATATAAAACATCTGCTCTGTGCTCTCTACCGTCCCTTGCATAGAAGGAACGAAATTTCAAGGATTCTCAGGAAGATTCTATTTCTTACCACGGAATTCTTCTACCTGGTTGGTAATGGTAGGTAACATGTCACCCATGGTTCCAAACGACCTTTTCTTGCTTGCCTCTTCTTTCTCCCTCCTCTTCCTCCTCCCCCTCCTCCTCTTCCGTTTTGTCCCATCTGTAAACCATTTCACTCTCTAATTGTGGATCACACAGTGTTTCCATGGCTCATGTTACAGTGTTTCAACTTCTATCCCCTCTTCCATCCCCCCAGTCTTAAGTAGGAAAGCAAATATAAAAGAAGGCCAGTTGGAATTTATTTTCCTCTCTCTGTAACAGATGTTAAATCCAAACTTCTAAAATGAGGGAATATTTGAAGTGTCATCTTTTTACCTCAGAGCAACTGCCCCTCCTCCCTAACACCCCATGCTAAGTCTCAGGCCTCAGGAGGAAGCCTCTCCCCACCCCATCTTTTGTTTGGGGGTACAGAGGGAGGCCTGCTACACCAGCCACACATACACACTTATATGCTTAAGCAATGCTTGTAATCTCTCTGGGTCTCAGTTTACACATCTGAAGGGGGCATGGATTAAAGAGTCTTTGAAATTGTTCCAGATCTGGAGAATGAACAGCCTCAAATTTTCAAACATGAAACCATTAACCATTTTTAAAAGAGAAGCCACCTTCCCTTCTTATTCTAGTTCCTTTCCTCAATGACCAGGGACCAGCACACTAATCTGGTTTTATGAAGTTTTTTTGCTAATCTCAGCCAGGTGGAGTGAATGCTGTGTGTTACTATAATAGACAACGTTTGAGAAGCTGTTTATTAATTTGGTTATACATCTAGAAAGCTTCACATGACAAATAGTTCTATATTCTGCCTTGTGATTTTGATGAGAGAGGTTTTTAACTGCTCACGCCTGGTCATAACACCTGCACATTCATTATGAGGTTCTCTTTTCACACATTATGATCTTTCTGGCTAAATCAGTTTTTCAAACTGAGGCCAATAATTTTTTTTTGTAAGTTACTTATTTTCATAGGTGTGTGTACATATGAGTATGCCAGAGTCTTTTGCTGTTGCACATGAATGCCAGACACTGGTGCCACTTTTTGCATCTGGCTTTACGTGGGTGGCTGGGGAATTGAACCTGAGTCTACAGGCTTTGTGTTCAAGCAGACACCGTTAACCACTGAGCCAGCTCCCAGCCCCTATGATTGCTGCCTTGATTACATAACCTGTCATCCCTGCTGCTTGAGAGGCTGAAGCAGGACAGCCACAGGTTCAAGGCCAGGCTAGGCTACATAAGGAGCACCTGTCCCAAAATAGAAAAGAAAACTGGAGATGTAACTCCATGCTTGCCTAGCATGGGCCAGGCCACGGCTCACTCCCCAAGACACCCCCGAAAAGGAAACCTGTGTCCTCTCTCCCATGATGCGGCTCCATTTGATACGCGAGTGCCATCCTTTTCCTTAATCCACTCTCCGATGCATGCTGGAAGCTCCCGACCCCTAGGTAGCAGATCCCTATGGCTGCCAACCCCTCCACTGGCCTTTCCAGACTAGAAGAGTGGTGGGCTAAGGGGAAGATAAAGGGTTAACAAAGAATGTTTTCATTTTCCTTCCTTCTTCCTTAAAGAGTAGAGTTGTGAGCATGAACACTTTTACACAGTCGTGACCACCGTGGCAGAGGATGGTAAGGAAAAGCAAGAGCCAAGTTGATTCAGTTCCACTTACTTAACTCTAGCATAGGCCCAGGGCCAATTCATTTAAGATGTATTTAACTTTTATAACCTAGTTTTACTATGGTACCTTGCACCTCTTATGCTGCCCAATTTTGTCAAGTTTCAACAAATGAAATTAATTTTTCTAAGAAACTGCTTAAAGGGCAGCAATACTTGCTCAGAAGAAATACCAGAAGCCAAGGAATACGGGCCTCTTTCATATTGCTCTTAATTATCACCTAAGAACCCCGTGCGTGCTGTTTTCTTCTCCCTTGTGGGGAAGCTTGAAACTTCTAGGCTGATTGTGAGCCACATGGTCTCCGTTTCCTGGCCCCCTCCCTGGGCCGTCACTACATCTGTGCACACACAAGGGCTCCATCCCCTGCTTGCAGACTCAGGACACCAACACTTGCTCATTTCTCATGAAAGCAAATGAGGCACAAAAAGTCGATATTCTGCATGTGTAGCCACCGAAGAATAAACGTGACTGCTGCCTTATCTGATCCGTTCATTTGTCCTAACCATTGTCTGTAAAGATGGCTTCCGAAGCACTTTCACATTCAATAAGGTCCGAGTCCTCACCTTAACCCTAAGAGACAGGAATCCTCTCTTCATGTGGCAGATAACAATGGCTCTGTAGAGATGAGGTGACCGGCAAAGGTCACACAAATTGGTTGCAGACTCAGAACTCTGACCTCAAGTCCAGAGTTCATTTTTCTCTAACCTGAACAATGTTCTTTCCCGTGAGACTGGAGATGTACATCAGTCAGGGCCTGACTTAGCTATGTTGGTTTCCAGAAAGATCGTCTTGGCAAAATTCAACATCCTTCATGATAAAAGCCCTTATAGAAATAAAAGGAATACATTGCAGCATAATAAACATTATGTATGATAAACCTAGAGTCAACATAATACTAAGTGAAAATAAAAACTGAAAGAACAAGAGAAGGGAAGGCGGGGGAGAGAAGGATGGCTCAGCAGTTTAAGGTGCTTGTCTGCAAGCCTGCCAACCCCACTTTGATCTTCCCCCATACCCATGAAGAGCCAAACACACAGCTGTGATCCCAGCACAGCTAAGGCAGAGGGAGGTGGAGCCAGGAGAATCCAGAATCTTGAAGGCAAGCTAGTCTGGTGCACACAAACGCAAAACTGCAAGAGAATTTGTCTCAAAAAGAAGGTAGAAGGAGAATACAGACATTTTGATGATGTCCTCTGAGCTCCTCACATGCACTGTGACACCTGTGCCCATACATACACGCAAAAATAAGTATTTAAAAATAAAAGGGATTGGGCTGGAGAGATGGCTTAGCGGTTAAGCGCTTGCCTGTGAAGCCTAAGGACCCCGGTTCAAGGCTCTGTTCCCCAGGTCCCACATTAGCCAGATGCACAAGGGGGCACACGCGTCTGGAGTTCATTTGCAGAGGCTGGAAGCCCTGGCACGCCCATTCTCTCTCTCTCCCTCTATCTGTCTTTCTCTCTGTGTCTGTTGCTCTCAAATAAATAAATAAAATATTTTAAAAAAATAAAAAATAAAAATAAAAGGGATAGAAGAAAAGAAGTCAAATTATTCCCATTTGCTGATGATATGACCCTATTTTTTTACATTTTTTTTGTTTATTTTTATTTATTTATTTGAGAGTGACAGATAGAGAGAGAAAGAGACAGATAGAGAGAGAGAGAATGGGCATGCCAGGGCCTCCAGCCACTGAAAATGAACTCCAGACCGTGTGCCCCCTTGTGCATCTGGCTAATGTGGGTCCTGGGGAATCGAACTGGGATCCTTGGGCTTCACAGGCAAGCACTTCACCACGAAGCCATCTCTCCAGCCCGACCCTATTATTTTTTGCATGTGTATGTGTATATGGTGGGCATGTGAGCATGTTCAATCGTGTGTGTGTGTGTGTGTGTGTGTGTGTGTGTGTGTGTGTGATTCAGAAATTGACATCAGTTACTCTCCACCTCATTTTTTGGAGACAAGGTCTTCACTGAACTTGCTTTCAGTTGAGTTCATCAATACAGCTAGACTAACTAGCCAGTAAGGTCCTAGGACCCTTCTGTCTCTGCTTCCTGGCACTGGGTATCTGAACCCAAGTCCTTGTGTTTGCACAGTGTGGTGGTTTGATTCAGGTGTCCCCCATAAACTTAGGTGTTCTGAATGCTAGGTTCCCAGCTGATGGATATTTGGGAATTAATGCCTCCTGGAGGGAGTGTATTGTTGGGGGTGGGCTTATGGGCTTTATAGCCAGTTTCCCCATGCCAGTGTTTGGCACACCCTCCTGTTGCTGTGTTCCACCTTAAGTTGGCCAGGGGGTGATGTCCACCCTCTGTTCATGCCATCGTTTTTCCCTGCCATCGTGGAGCTTCCCCTCGAGCCTGTAAGCCAAATAAACCTCTTTTTCCCAGAAGCTCCTCTTGGTTGGGTGATTTCTACCAGCAATGTGAACCAGACTGCAACAGTAAATTGGTACCGAGGAGTGGGATTGCTGCTAGACACCTAACTGTGTGGCTTTGGCCTTTTGGAGCTGATTTTCAAGAGGAATGTGGGAGGATTTGAAACCTTGGCCTAAGAGATGCCTTGCAGTTCTGTAAGTACAGCTTGATAGACTATTCTGGTCTGAGCTGCAAGACCTGAATGCAGTAAGAACTATGGACTGTGAGGTTTGGCTTATGAGGGTGAGAAAGAGTTTTGCTTGGACTGGGCTAGCAGTTTGTATGAGAAGCTTGCTCTTATGCCCGTGTCCTGAGAAGTTGTGCAGGGTTGCTTTGCGTAGAAATGAACTGGTGTGTGCAGAGGGATATGGCACAGAAAGAAAAATCTTTGGGTGAACTGTTGCCCATTCAGCTGCAACTGAGAGATTACAACCTTTGAGACTGGGCTAGCTAACCTGTGCTGGGGCAACAGAAAGAATGTCGACTCTTTTGAAGGGGCCTCAGTGCTCAAGGAGTATCCTGTTCTTCAAAGTCTGCTTTATTCCCCCCTGGATTAACAAATTGGCACCCTACCTAGTATCCTGGAGTATAAGAAATGCTGGAAAGAGGGTCATTGAGTTTGCAACACGGTCTTGTGTTTTGGAAATGGCCATGGACAGTGTGAAGCAGGTTTGTTGGTTGCTTGCATAGAGACCCCATGGAGCCATGAGGATGAACCCTGGCTTGCAGTAGAGATCCAGTGGAGATGCCGGGACCATGAGATGGCTGCCGAGGAGCTGCCAGCCCCGATGAAGTTTCCCAGGACTGTGAGTAGCCTAGCTGGAGGGGCGGAATTGGAATGCCAGAGACTTGTTGCTGGTTACAATTATCGGACTTGAAGATTTGTCACTGGCTACAGTTGCTGGACTTGAAGCTACAGAGTTTGATGTTTGCCCTGGTTGTTTTAAATCTTGTATTGGTTGAATGTTTCTTTGCTATGCCCAATGCCATCTTTTGCAGTGTGAATATTTATTCTGTGCCATTATGGGTTTTTTGAGGTTATATTTTGGTATTATGGCTCAGTTAAAAGATCTTGAATTATGGGGATATATGAACATCATTGAGATTGATAAAAATTATGGGGACTTTTAAAGTAAGACTGAAAGCATTGTATTTTACATCATGTATGGATATCAGTTTATGGGGGCCAGGGGCGGAATGTGGTGGTTTGATTCAGGTGTCCCCCATAAACTTAGGTGTTCTGAATGCTAGGTTCCCAGCTGATGGATATTTGGGAATTAATGCCTCCTGGAGGGAGTGTATTGTTGGGGGTGGGCTTATGGGCTTTATAGCCAGTTTCCCCATGCCAGTGTTTGGCACACCCTCCTGTTGCTATGTTCCACCTTAAGTTGGCCAGGGGGTGATGTCCACCCTCTGCTCATGCCATCGTTTTTCCCTGCCATCGTGGAGCTTCCCCTCGAGCCTGTAAGCCAAATAAACCTCTTTTTCCCAGAAGCTCCTCTTGGTTGGGTGATTTCTACCAGCAATGTGAACCAGACTGCAACACACAGTAAACCCTTTACTAACTGAGCCATCCTCCTCTCCCCAGTTCCGTGATCCTATATATTTTTTTAATATTTTTATTTGCAAGTAGAGAGAATGAGAATGGGCACTCCTCTTGACACTGCAAATGAACTCCAGACACTACCACTTTGTACATCTGGCTTGACATAGATACTGTGGAATGAAACTTTGCCTAATCAGGCTTTGCAAGCAAGCACCTTTAACCACTAAGCCACCTCTCCAACCCCCAATGAGCCTATATTTGAAAGATCTAAGTAACAGAAAACTTGTAGGCCTGATAATAAACACTTTTAGGAAAGTACCAGTATACAAGATCAACATATAAAGATGAGTAGCTTTTCTACATACCAATAATGAACTTGCCAAGGAAGAAATTATGGGGGAAAAATCCCATTCACAGTAGTTTCAAAATAAAATACCTAAGCCAGGTGTGGTGGCACATGCCTTTAATCCCAGCACTTGGGAGGAAGAGGTAGGAGGATTGCTGTGAGTTCAAGGCCACCCTGAGACTACATAGTGAATTCCAGGTCAGCTTGGGCTAGAGCAAGACCTTACCTCAAAAAAGAAAAAAAAAAACTATATATATGTATGTATGAGAAGGCCATTGCACTCATGAACTCACAGCAGCTGTGGTTACCTGCACAGAACCAGTCAACATTCCTCTGCTGCGGATAGAGGAGAGGCTCGTGAGGCCCCTCCCCTCGCTGAGGAGCTAATGGCAGTTAGTGGGTGTGGGGAGGAGGCAGCATTCTCGTCAGTAGTGTAGCCACTGGTAAGTAGAGGCAGGAAGGAGTGAAATAACAGAGGATAATAGGGACATATATGAACAGAATACAATACATACATGTATTGTTTCAAAAAGCAGCAACTAAAAAGAAGAATAGAAAGGAAGTAATGACTTACCAGTTTAGGTGCTTGCCTACAAAGCCTAAGAACCCAGGTTTAATTCCCCAATACGCATGTAAGCCAGATGCACAAGGTGGCACATGCATCTGGAATTCGTTTGCAGTGGCTGGAGCTGCTGATGCACCCATTCTCCCCACCCCCCGCCTCTTTCTCTCTCTCTCTCTCAAAAATAAAAATAAAGGGCTGGAGGGATGGCTTAGCAGTTAAGGTGTTTACCTGCAAAGCCTAAGGACGTAGGTTCAAGTCCCCAGGACCCACGTTAGCCAGATGCACAAGGGGGCACACGCACCTGGAGTTTGTTTGCAGTGGCTGGAGGCCCTGGCGCACCCATTCTTTTTCTCCCTCTTTCTCTGTCAAATACAATAAAATACTTTTTAATAATAAAGGAAAATAATAGAGGCTATTACAGTCAGACTACCCAGTTATGAATCCAAAGAACTTTATGATGTTGCTAAATCCTATAGATTTCATGCACATTGGTGCTAGACATGAACTATTTTCCAACCACCGCTAGGGAGAGTATAAAGATTTTTCAAATTATGATCAGATGCTGGCAAAAAAAATGAGCACCCAATTTTTTTTAAGTTGAGAGAGAGAAAGATGCAAAGTGAGTGTGAGAGAGAGAGAGAATGGGTCTGCTGGGGCTTCCAGCCACTGCAAACTCCAGATGTATGTACCACCTTGTGCATCTGGCTTACGTGAGTATTGGGGAATCGAACCCAGGTCCTTTGGCTTTGCAGGCAAGCACCTTAACCACTAAGCCATCTCTCCAGCCCTGAGCACCCAATTTTTAAATGACTTAGTAATGAAATGAAATAAATAATTATTTGTATTGTTTTTTAAATGCCTTTTTTAAAAAAGCCAGAGCCAAGAGTGGTGGCTTACTCCTTTATTCCCAATACTTAGGAGACAGAGGTAGGAGGATCGCTGTGAGTTTGAGGCTAGCCTGGGATTATAGAGTAAGTACTAGGTCAGCCTGGGCTAGAGTAAGACCCTATCTGAAAAGCAAAGCAAAAAGGTCAGGCATGGTGGTACACATCAGTAATCTTAGCATTTGGGAGGGGGAGGGAAGAGAAGCAGGAATTCAAGGTCAGCCTTGGCTATGGTAGTGAGTTTGAGACCAGCCAGGACTATAGATGAACCCTGTGGAAAAGAAGAGAGAGAGGGAAGAAGGGAGGAAGGGGAATTGAAAAAAAGATGGACCATTTGTGGTGTCTTCAAACAATAGTAAATTAATAAGGGGCTGGAGAGATTGCTCAGTGGCTAAGGTGCTTGCTTGCAAAGCCTAAGGACCCAAGTGTGATTCCCCAATACCCATGTAAAACCAAATACACAAGGTGACACATGTGTCTGGAATTCATTTGCAGTGGCTACAGGCCCTCTCTCTCTCTCTCTATCTCTCTTTCTCTCTCTCCCTCTTTCTCACACTCACTCTCAAATAAGTAAATAAATACAAATATTAAATTAATAAGGACTAGCCTTTATCTTGAAGCATCTATTCAACTATGAGGTTTTCAGTTATCAAAAGCTGTTTTCAGGGCTGAAGAGATGGCTTAGCAATTAAAGCACTTGCCTGCAAAGCCAAAGAACCCAGGTTTGATTCCCCAGGACACCACGTAAGCCAGATGCCCAAGGGAGTACACGCATCTGGAGTTTGTTTGCAGTGTCTAGAGGCCCTGGCGTGCCATTCTCTCTCTCTGTCCCTCTCTCTGTCTATTTCTGTATCTCTCTGTCAAATAAATAAATAAATAATACAATTTTTTTTTTAATGTTTGAAAAAAAAAAGCTGTTTTCTCCTAAAACTGTTAAACATCTGACCCAAAGGTTTACAAGCCATCAACAAGTGAACAGAGACAGGGCAAGCCTCTCAGCCTTGACAAATTATAAAATCAAAATGTTGATCACTCTGAAAAATGCTGAAGATACTATATGTCCTACAGTCTCAAATAGCCAAGATGTAATCTTTATGCAAAAATAAACAAGCACATATACCACATTAGTACACAAATTTTCTCTCGTCTTTAATAAGTGGTAAAATTATGGAAACAAACAAAAAAAAAAAGATACCCAAACTAAAAAATAAAAGCCTGTTTTCCTGGCCTCTGCTGCCCCCTGTCAGAAGCTCAAACATACTACAGAAAACCGAGTGTTCTGAACAAACCATTTCACTCAATGACAAGTTCATGCAAGTTCATAATTTCCCCAACCAGATGCTTAACTAGGATACTCCTGGTTAATTAAAGCCAAAAAATTATTTGCTTGGAAATATGTCTACTTGGCTGGGGATGTAGCTCAGCTGGTAGAGTGCTTGCCTAGCTTGCATAAGACCCTGAGTTCAATCCTCCAGCACTACATAAAGCCAGCATGGTAATACATACCTGTAATTCCAGCATTTAGGAGGTTGAGGCAGGTGAGTCAGAAATTCAAGGTCATCGCTACCTACACAGCAAGTTTAAGGCCAGCCTGGGATACGTGAGACAAAAAAGGGAGGGAGGGAGGAAAGGAGAAAGAGAAAAGGAAGAAGGGAAGGAGGGAAGAGAGGAGAAAAAGAGAAAGGGAAGAAAGGAGGGAGAAAACAAAGAAGGGAGGGAAGAAGGGAAGGAGAAAGAAAAGAAAGGAAGGAGGGAAGGAAGGAAGAAGGGAGAAAAGAAGGAAGGGAAGAAGGAAGGGAGGAAGGGAAGGGAGGAAGGGAATATGCCTGCTTTGCTGCTTCAGTGTTCTTGCACAAGTCTGTCTGGAATGGATCAGGAGGCAAATTTCGCTCAGAGTTACTAGGCATATGTCTCCAAGTAAACAAGATCTGGGACAGGAGGATGAGTACTAGACCCAGTCCATGCTCCCATGATACCTAGAGCCATGCGGTAAAGGCCACCCCAAGACTACATAGCGAATCCCAGGTCAACCTGGGCTACAGCGAGACTGTACCTCAAAAAAACTAATAAAATAATAATAAAAATAATATTGAAGCTGGGCATGGAGGTGCACACCTTTAATCCCAGCAGTTGGGAGGCAGAAGTAGGAGGATCCCCATGAGTTTGAGGCCACCCTGAGACTATTTAGTGAATTCCAGGTCAACTTTGGCTACAGCAAGACCCTTCCTCAAAAAAAACAAAATATATATATTGAATGGAGGCTAGAGAGATGGCTCATCAGGTAAGATACTTGCCTACAAAGCCTAAGGACCTGGGTTTGATTCCCCAGTACCCACATAATACCAGATGCACAAGGTAGCACATGCATCTAGAGTTTGTTTGCAGTGGCTAGAGGCCCTGGAACACCAATTCTCTATCTATTTATCTCCCTCCCTTTCTTTCTTTCTCAAATAAATTAATTAAATTAACCAGGTGTGTTGGCACACACCTTTAATCCCAGCACTCAGGAGGCAGAGGTAGGAGGATTGCCGAGAGTTTGAGGACACCCTAAGACTATAGAGTGAATTCCAGGTCACCCTCTGCCAGAGTGAGAACCTACCTGGAAAAATAAATAAATAAATAAATAAAATAAAAAATGAGGGCTAGAGAGATGGCTTAGTGGTTAAGCACTTACCTGTGAAGCCTAAAGACCCTGGTTTGAGGCTCGATTCCCCAGGACCAATGTTAGCCAGATGCACAAGGGGACGCACGCATCTGGAGTTCGTTTGCAGTGGCGGGAAGCCTTGGCGCGCCCATTCTTTCTCTCTCTCTCCCTCTTTCTCCGTCTGTCACTCTCAAATAATAATAATAATAAATAATAAACAAAAAAAATTTTAAATGAGCCAAGGATTGTGGCACACGTCTTTAATCCCTGCATTCAGGAGGGAATTTGAGAACATCCTGAGACTACTTAGCGAATTCCAGGTCATCCTGGGCTAGAGCAAGACCCTACCTTGAAAAACAAAACAATAGTAATAATAAATAACATTGAATGAATCCTGACTTTTGTCTCTTTGATACAGGATCTTATGTATCCAAGCTTGATTTGAACTCTCTGTGTATCTAGGATGACCTTGACTTTCTGGTCCTGCTGCATACATCTTCCAAGAGCTGGGATTATAGGTGCGTACCACCACATTTTGTTTATGCAGTGCTAGAAATCAAACCCTGGGCTTTATACATGTTAAGCAAGCACTCTAAGTGAAATACATCCCCAGTCCCCATGATAGATTCTTTCACTTTTTTGAGGCCAATATATGTAGCCCAAAGTGTCCTTGAACTCACAATGCTCCTGCCTCTGCTTCCTGAGTGCTGGGATTAGAAGTGTGCACTGCAGCATATTTGCTATTTCTCGTGAGCCCACTTCTCCTAAACTAGGAGTGCCTCTTCCCTTTGCTAGTCATTAATAAACTGGATTGTCCCCTTTATTGGTTTTCAGTTCTGGAGATTACTATGCACATATGAGGCAATAGCTCTACCACTGAGCTGTGTCCCAAGCAAAGCAAATGACTATGAAAACAGCAAGACTATATAGTGAGTTTCAGGTCAGCCTGGGCTAGTGTGAAACCCTACATCGAAAAACCAAACCATGGGCTGGAGAGATGGCTTAGCGGTTAAGCACTTGCCTGTGAAGCCTAAGACCCCAGTTCAAAGCCTCACTCCCCAGGACCCACGTTATCCAGATGCACAAGGAGGCACCCGTGCCTGGAGGTTGTTTGCAGTGCCTGGAGGCCCTTGCGAGCCCATTCTCTCTCCCTCTCTCTCTCTCTCTCTCTCTCTCTCTCTCTCTCTCTCTCTCTCTCTTTCTCTGTCTGTCACTCTTAAACAAATAAATAAAAATAAACAAAAATAAATTTTAAAAAGAAAAAGAAAAACCAAACCAAAAAAAAAGAATTCAGAGTATGGTGGAGGGAAATTTTCACTCTAAAGATATAGTAGGCATTTTCAACAAAATTGTAGAAGAAAATTCCTACCAAATGGGGAAAAAATATACCAATTCAGATATAGGAAGGATTTAGAACACCAGACAAGACCAGAAAGGAAGCTTGTTATAATTAAGCACAGAGACTAAAGAAAATATATTGAAAGCAATAAGAGGGAAAGCATCAAGTCACATACAAAGGCAAGCCCATCAGGATCACAGCAGATTACTCAACACAAACTTTAAAAGCCAGAAGAGCTTGGAATGATGGGTTCCAAATTCTGAAAGATAATACTCTCAAGCAAGCTTACTATAACCAGCAAAGCTAACAGTCATAATTGAAGGAAAAATATGGACTTTCCATAACAAAACAGGTTAAGGAAATATATAACTACTAAGCCTGATCTACAGAAAATAGTTGGTGAGAGGGAGATAGGTAGCATTTAGGGAGAGGCAGTGTGGTGGTTTGAATCAGGTGTCCCCCATAAACTTAGGTGTTCTGAATGCTAGCTCCCCAGCTGATGGATATTTGGGAATTAATGCCTCCTGGAGGGAGTGTATTGTTGGGGGCGGGCTTATGGGCTTTATAGCCAGTTTCCCCTTGCCAGTGTTTGGCACACCCTCCTGTTGCTGTGGTCCATCTTCTGTTGGCCAGGGGGTGATGTCCACCCTCTGCTCATGCCATCGTTTTCCCCTGCCATCGTGGAGCTTCCCCTCGAGCCTGTAAGCCAAAATAAACCTCTTTTTCCCAGAAGCTACTCTTGGTTGGGTGATTTCTACCAGCAATGCGACCCAGACTGCAACAGGCAGTTAGACAGGAAGGCCCATAGGAGAAATAGTCATCTTAATTCCTGTCTGCTGAGTGGAGCATAAAGAAATGTAGCTGCTCACGTTACACATTTGCCCTGCTATCTGCAGCAGCTGCTGCAGAGCTGGAATTACACGTGAAGTTCAAGCTCAGCCCCTTCCAGACACTGCACCCAGGTGTACTGGCTTCTTATTCATCCCTGGAACCATAATCAAAAGGCCCATTGGAGCCCAAAAGAAGGCATCGTTCTTATTTCCAGTTCCTGGGCTATTCATCTCCTAGTACCTGAGGTTTTCAGCACTAGTAAGGTTTTATCCTTCCCACCCTGATAGTAGCTAAGTATATTTTTGTTTTCCCCTAGGCCCATTTACATGGGTCATTAGACCACATGGGTGCATCCATTTCCTCTTCTTTAGTTGGCAGACTCTCCCTCACCACTCCTGACTACTGAATGAATATGATAATTTAATGATTATCCTTCTGCGTCTTGTTTTATCCAATTATTTGTTTAGAATAGAAATGAGCTCAGGCTTTGTGTTTGTGTTTGAATCCCATAAAATATAACCCTGTCACAAAGGGATCCTTCAGACTGAAGAGAAAGAAAAGCACATGAATGAGAAAACAGGAAAAAATAAACCATACTCAGATAATAGTTAATATAAGAGTAAAAAGAAAACAGGAAGCACTACAAAAAAAAAAATAAGAATAATGGCAAGAATAAAATACGCAACTTTAAAAATAACTCTATTTAATATCAATGGTCTCAATGCCTCAACCAAAAGATAGACTTGCAGACTGGATTAAAAGATAGGATCAGATACAGAGATTGCTTAGTGGTTAAGGCACTTGCCTGAGAAGCCTAAGGATCCAGATTCAACTCTCCAGAACCCATGTAAGCCAATGCACAAGATGATTCATGTGCACACAAGGTGGCACATGCATCTGGAGCTTGATTGCAGTGTCTAAAGGCCCTAGTATGCCAATTCTCTCTCTCTCTCTCTCTCTCTCTCTCTCTCTCTCTCTCTCTCTCTCTCTCATAAATAAAAATTGACAGGGTCAGCTGGGTATAGTGGTGCATGCATTTAATCCTAGCACTTGGGAGGCAGAGGTAGAAGGATCATCATGTGTTTGAGGTGCCCTGAGAATACATAGTGAATTTTAGGTCAGCCTGGGCTAGAGCAAGACCCTACCTCAAAAAATAAAAAATAAAAATATCCTGCTATTTGTTGCCTCCAAGAAATTCACCTCTCCATAAAAGATAGACACTACCTTAGGGTGAAAGGACAAAAGATAATATTTCAAGCAAATGGGTCTAGGAAACAAGCAGGGGTTGCTATCCTAATTTCAGACAGGATAAACTTCAAACCAGCATTAGTTAGGAAAGATTAAAAAAAGGTCATTTTATATTGATAAAGGAATACTCCAACAAGAGGACATTATAATTCCAAACATATATGCATCAACATGGGGGCTCCCAATTTCATTAAAGAATCACTACTAGACACAGACACAGATAACACCAAGCATAATTGTAGTAGATGACTTCAATACCCACTCTCACTAACTGACAGGTTATTCCAGCAAAAAATAAACAGAACAGCAGCTAGAGTAAATGACATCATAGAACAAATGGACCTAACAGATAATTACAGACCATTCCATCCAAATGCTGCAGAATACACATTCTTTTCAGCAGCACATGGGACATTCTCTAAAATAGACATATATTAGGACACAAAGAAAATCTTAACAAATACAGGAAAATTAAAATAATTCCTTGTACTCTATCTGATCACAGTGATATTAAACTACAAATCAACAGCAAGAAAGACTATCAAACATACACAAATTCATGGAAACTGAACAGTATACTACAGAATGATGAATGAATCATTGAAGAAATCAAGAAGTATATCAAGGGCTGGAGGGATTGCATAGTAATTAAGGTGCTTGCCTGCAAAGTTAAAGGACTCAGGTTTGATTCCCCAGAACCCACATTAGCCAGATGTACAAGGGGGCATATGCATCTGGAGTTGGTTTGCAGTGGCTGAAGGCCCTGGCATGCCCATTCTTTTTTTTTTGGGGGAGGGGTGGTTCAAGGTAGGGGCTTACTCTGGCCCAGGCTGCCCTGCAATGCCCTCTCTCTCTCTCTCTACCTCTTTCTCTGTCAAATAAATTAATTAGTTAATTAATTAAAAATATATTTTTAAAAGGATATCAAAAAATTGATAGAATCAAATTATAATGAAAGTACAATTTACCAAAACCTATGGGAAACAATGAAAGCCATCATAAAAGGGAAATATGAAGTTTTAAGTGCCAATATGAAGAACTTAGAGGGGCCGGAATGATAGATTCGTGGTTAAGGTGCTTGCTTGTGAAGCCTAAGGACCCAGATTCAATTCCCTAGTACCCAAGTGATCCAGATACACAAGGTGACACATGTGACTGGATTTTGTATGCAGTGGCTAGAGGAACTGGAACATCCATTTTCTCTCTTTCTCTCTCTCTCTCTCTCTCTCTCTCTCTCTCTCTCTGCCTCTTTCTCTGTCTCTCTCAAATAAATTTAAAAAATCTTTTTTAAAAAAGAAATTAAAGGGCTGGAGAGATGGCGTAGCAGTTGTTTGCCTGCAAAACCTAAGAATTCATGATCAAATCTCCAGGTCCCACGTAGCCAGATGCACAGTGATGCAAGTATGCAATGTTGCACATGTGCACAATGAGACACATGTGTCTGGAATTTGTTCACAATGGCTGAAAACCCTGGTGCAGCCATTCTCTCTCTCTCAAATAATAAGGGCTGGAGAGATGGCTTAGCAGTTAAGCGCTTGCCTGTGAAGCCTAAGGACCCCAGTTCAAGGCTTGATTCCCCAGGACCCACGTTAGCCAGATGCACAAGGGGGCGCACGCATCTGGAGTTCAGTTGCAGTGGCTGGAGGCCCTGGCGTGCCCATTCTCTCTCTCTCTATCTGCCTCTTTCTCTGTCGCTCTCAAATAAATAAATAAAAATAAACAACAACAACAAAAAAAAAGAAATTAAAAGGGGGGCTGGCGAAATGGCTTAGCAGCTAAGGTGCTTGCTTGCAAAGCCAAAGGGCCCAGGTTTGGTTCCCTAGAACCCACATAAGCCGGATGTACAAAATGGTACATGTGTCTAGATTTCATTTGAAGGGTTGGAGGCCCTGGTGCACCCATTCTTTCTCTCTCTCTCATAAATAAGTAAAATAAAATATTTTAAAATAATATTTTTAAAAAAGAGGTCACAATAAACAACTTAATGCTACACCTTAAGGCCTTGGAAAAAAGAAGAACAAGTCAAACCAAGAAGCAATAGATGGACAGAAATAATAAAGATTATGGCAGAAATTAATAAAATAGAAACAAAAAATACAAAATATCAATGAAATGAAGAGTTGGTTCTTTGAAAGGATATACAAGATTGATAATCCCTTACCAAAACTGACCAAAAAAAAAAAAAAAAAAGACAGAAGAGACACAATAAAATTAGAGATGAAAAAGGTACCACCATTACAACAAATGCCAATGAAATTCAGAAAATCATAATGACATACCGTAAGAACATATACTCCACTAAATTTTAAAGTCTGAAATGGATAATCTTCTAGATATATATGACCTACCAAATTTAAAACAAGATGAGATAAACCAATTCCATCTCATTCCTGTCAGAATGGCTATCATAAAAATAAAAAAAAAAGAAAATAAAAAATAAAAACAGCTGGGCCAGGCATGGTGGTGCACGTCTTTAATCCCAGCACTCAGGGGACAGAAGTAGGAGGGTCACGGAGAGTTCAAGGCCACCCTGAGACTACATAGTGAATTCTAGGTCAGCCTGAGCTAGAGTGAGTCCCTTCCTTGAAAAAAAAAAAAAAAAACTGGGCTGGGTGTAGTGGTGCATGCCTTTAATCCTTTAATCCCAGCACTTGGGAAGCAAAGGTAGGAGGATCAAGACCACCCTGAGACTACATAATTCCAGGTTAGCCTGGGCTAGAGCAAGACTCTACCTTGAAAAAAAAAATGATGATAAAGGCTGTCAAGGATATAGAACAAAAGAAACCTTTCTACATTGTTGGTGGGAATGTTAACTGGTACAGCCATTGTGGAGATCAGGGCAGGGATTCCTGAGACAGCAAAAAGTAGATTTACCATATGACCCAGCTATACTACTCCTTGGCATATATCCTAAGGACATTGTTCACCACCTTAGAGATACTTGCTCATCCATTTTATTGTGGCTCTATTCACAGAGCTAGGAAATGGAACCAGCCTAGATGTCCTTCAACTGGTAGGTAGATAATGAAGATGTGCTACATTTATACAAGTTCTATTCAGTGGTTAAAAAAAAATGAAATTATGAAATTTGTAGGGACATGGATGGATCTGGACATAATTATACTAATTGAGGTAACCCAGGCCCAGAAAGCCAAATGCCACATACTCTCTCTCATATGTGGATGCTAGCTACAAATGTTAAGATTTGTATGTATGTGAGTTGGTGTAAAAGTTAGTAGCAGAGGACAGGAAGCTAGAAAAGAGCTGTAAGGGGGAGAGGAAAGGGAAGAACTTAAGGGGAGGGTATAATATATATGTAAGTAGAGGAACAGAGTACTTACTGGGAGTGGAATGGTCTAAGTAGGGTCAGTGGAAGGGATTAAGTAAGGGAAGGTAAGGAGGAGGGTTAATCAAAATCTAAGATGTTATGAATAAGCCACATGGAAACTGACTTCTTTGGATAATGGTGTACCCAGGAGCCATAGATTGTTACTAAAAATTTTTCAGTGCCAGGGGTGGGATACCTTCCAGCACGTTTTTGGCCAGGGAGGTCTCTGATGCTCCCAAAACAGTACAGGCATTGCCGAGGCTCTTGATTGCCAACCAGAACCTGATGGTAAGACCCTATTACTGAAGACTCTGTGGGTTTGGACTGCAAGTCACTGAGAAATCAAGCTGGAGCTGAGCTGGAAACCACCTCCCTGTTGCCTAGCTGTCAGAAAGCTGAAAATAGCTATAGTACATGCAGCCCTTTGGGAGAGAGAAGTTATCAAGGGTGTTAAACAGCAGTAGACTCTTCAAGCCTTAAGATTGGCCAACCAGGCCAACTGGTGTAGTAGTGGCATGTTTGTTATGGAGGAAACCAACTGCTCCCTAATTACACTAAATGCCCGCTCCATGGGAGGGAATACATACTCAATACCAAAAACCTAGTCGAAAGTCTAAGGCCAGCAAGGTCATGAGCTCTAGGGGAGTAATGCCGGCTCTTGTCTGACTAAATGCATGTATTATGCTCACCAAACTGCCCTGTATGCACTTTTTAAAAAGTGTTTATACGCATCTATTAATGCACTCTCACTTTTGGTTACAGAAGCTCTTTTCAGATGGGGTGATCACTGGGGTGACTCAAAAGTCACCATAGTACTGAGAAGTGACAGTGGAGTATTTAACACTGAGACATCTCTATCACACCCTCCAAGGCTCAGGGTCCATTGTGGAAGAGGTAGTGGAAAGAGTGTAAGAGCCAAAGGAAGAGTGGGACTGCTTACAATGCACTCTTCCAGACACAAAATGGCCTTGATATGTATGACCCTGCAGTGCCTGACACTACCTACATAAGACCTTCATAATAGGAGAAAAAGGTGATGACATCAAAAGAAAAGAGAGACTAGAGCTGGAGAGATGGATTAGCAGTTAAGGCACTTGCCTTTAAAGCCAAAGGACCTAGGTTCGATTTCCCAGGGCCCACATAAAGCCAGATGCAGAATTGCATGCATCTGGAGCATTATCTTTCTCTTCCTTTGTCTTTCTGTCTCTCAAATATCTCTGTCTCTCAAATAAATAAATAAAGATAAAATGTTTTTTAAAAGAGTGACTAATTGGAAGGGGGAAGGGATTCGATGGAGGGTGGATTTGACAGGGGCGAATTGGGAGTGGATAGAGGGAATTACTATGGTTCATGGTCTACATTTATGGAAGTTGTCAATACAAAGTTTTAAAAAAGAGAGAGAGCGAGGCATGGTGGTGCATGCCTTTAATCCCAGCACTCAGGAGGCAGAGGTAGGAAGATTGCAGTGAGTTCAAGGCCACCTGATACTACATAGTGAATTCCAGGTCAGCCTGGGCTAGAATGAGATGCTACCTCGAAAAACTGGGAAAAAAAAAAGAGGGGGGGGGGCAGGATCAGGATGCATTGCCCAGACTGGCCCTAAACTCCTAAAATCAATCTTCCTACTTTAACATCCCTAATCACTGGGACTGCAGGAGTTTACCACCACAAATCCTGAAATTATTTTAATCCAAGAGAATACTAAGCAGCAATCAGCTAGCATTGATCCCTGTTTGGGCTACTCCTGTCCTCTTCTCAAAATTACAAATAACTTGGGATCTTTAAAGATAGACAGCTGAGACAGCCCATGGGGAAAACCATCACGCCTGGACTCAGTAACTGCAGGAATTGCATTCAGTGCCTTGATCCCTCCCCTTGAGTGATATTTTGTGGCCACAGATTATTAACAACATTAACATCTAACTACAAACTTTCTTTCCTTATTAGGGCCAGAGAGGCTTTTTTTTTTTTTTTTTTTTTTTGCGAAATATCAGAAAAGATATGTGTATAAAGTCAGAATAACACTGGAGACTAACCTCCAACCTCCAAAAGCCTTTCAGTAACTTCCTAACAATTTCTACCCCAGGACTAAAGGCTCAATGAAAAAACACCCATCTAACATGTTTGAGAGCCTGACTGCCATCCCCAGAATCAGAACCAATGAAAATAAATCCCTGCCCAAACATTGATTTAAAAAAAAAAGAAGTATTTGTCCAACATGACACCATAATGCCCAACTATGCCCTAAGTTTTAGAAATCATAAAATAAATGACTAATAAAACTTCAAAACTTTTTCTAACATGAATATTAACAAAATGTCACTGATGGAGCTGGAGAGATGGCTTAGTTGCTAGGGAGCTTGCATGCAAATCCAAGGGACCGAGGTTTGATTCCCCAGTACCCACATAAAGCCAGATTGCACAAGGTTGCACATGTGTCTGAATTTCTAGAGGCCCTGGCACACCCATTATCCTGTGCTCTTGTAAATAAATTTTTTAGGGCTGGAGAGATGGCTTAGCGGTTAAGCGCTTGCCTGTGAAGCCTAAGGACCCCGGTTCAAGGCTCGGTTCCCCAGGTCCCACGTTAGCCAGATGCACAAGGGGGCGCACGCGTCTGGAGTTCATTTGCAGAGGCTGGAAGCCCTGGCATGCCCATTCTCTCTCTCTCCCTCTATCTGTCTTTCTGTGTCTGTCGCTCTCAAATAAATTAATTAATTAATTTTAAAAAAATAAATAATTTTTTTAAAGTCAGTGACTACTCGCTAAATTTACATAAATTCTAAGTCATTAAATAGTGCCTATGAAAGTCCTAAAAGATACAGTGGGGGATAGGCTCAGCAGTTAACAGTGCTTGACTGCAGCAGCCATGTAAAGCCAATACAAAGTAGTGCATTAAAAATTGTTAATGGCAGCCGGGTATGGTGGTGCACACCTTTAATCCCAGCACTTGAGAGGCAGAGGTAGGAGGATTACCATGAGTTCGAGGCCACCCTGAGACTACATAATCAATTCCAGGTCAGCCTGGGCTAGAGTGCGGGGGGGGGGGGGGCTCGTAAAATTGTTAAGATTTTACAGAGGACAGTGGCTGGGAATATGGCTCAGCAGTTAGAGGTGTTTGCTTGCAAAATTTGTAGCCCGGGTTCAATTCCCTAGCCCCTACATAAAACCAGGAGCAAAATGTGGCACTTCTGGTATTCATTTGTGGCAGCAGCCAAGTGACCCCTGACAAACCCCTCCACCCTCACCCCCCCACACACGTGTTTTGTCTACCTGCTTTCAAGCCTTATCCAAGTATAACATCACCACCTCACAGTCCTAGAACACCAGCAGTCCAAGTGGCACAATTGCGTCCCTCACCTGGCTCCAACTGCGCCACAGAGATGCTGAGGGCCACACCTGAATCCCTTTTCACAGCCTGTTTTCCACAAAACATATGGCATTTCACCCAAGCTACCTATTGCTTAAATATCTGCTAAAGAGTGTTACTTTTTAGGTTAAATACTGTTACTTAAAACAGAATGCTTTATACAACATGTTTGATCATCCCCAAGCATGGTGGTGCATATATGTAATCCTAACATTTGGAAAGTAGAGGCAGATCAACTGAAGATCATCCCTGGCAACATGCCAGTTCTAGGCCACCCTGCCTCAAAAAATACAACTCAGGAGCTAGAAAGATGGCTTAGCAGTTAATGTGCTTGTTTGCAAAGCCTAAGGACCCATGTTCAACTCTCCAGATCCCATGTAAGCCAGACACACAAAGGTGAAGCAAGCACATTGCACATGCCCACCCACTAGGTGACACAAGCACCTGGAGCTTGATTTCAGTGTGAGACCTTGGGACACCAATTCTCTCTCTAAAAAAAATAAAAACAGGGCTGAGGGATGGCTTAGTGGTTAAGGTGTTTGCCTGCAAAGCCAAAGGACCCAGTTTCAATTCCCCAGGACCCACGTTAACCAAATGCACAAGTGAGCACATATGTCTGGAGTTTGTTTGCAATGGCTGGAGGACCTGACATGCCCATTCTCTCTCCCTCCTCTTTCTCTGTCAAATAAATAAAAAATATTTTAAAAATAAATTTAAAAATACAACTCAAAAAAAAAAGTGCAACTCAGTAGTTCTCGACCTAGATTTTGCTCCCTTAGGGACATAATAATGTGGGGGGGGGGGAGCTATGGTTGTCAAAATGAAGTTGAGGGGTCCTACTGGCATTTACTGGGCACAGCTCAGGGATGATGTTCACCATACAATGCACAATCCCTTCTCTAGAAAGGGTTATCTTACTTAAAATGTTAATAGTGTAGCTGAGGACTTCTAAGATATAGTTTTTATTTTTTGACCTTATAAAACTCAAGAGACAAGAAAACCAAAGCAAAACAACTTAGACAGCTGTAATAATCTTTTTTACTTTACATGATTTTATTGGCTTTTTGACAGAGTCTTGCTCTCTATCTCCGACTGGTCTCAAATTTGCAATTCTCCTGGTTCTGCCTCTTGGTTGCTGGGATTAAAAGCATGTGTGGCCACATCCAATAGTTTATAAGGAAAAACAGTCTTGGGTTTTCTAGCACTTAAGTTCACTTGCTTTTCCTAGCATATTATTAAAATGGCACATCCATAACACAGCATAGTACAATAGCAGTCAACCAAGATTAAAAACTGATCTATTCATCTCCATCAGACCCTCCAAGGTGCATGGAACATCGCAAAAGAGGTGGAAGTAAAAATGTAAGAGCCAAAGGATGGGGAAAGAGTACATAGACTGCTCTCTTCCAGACATAAAGTGGCCCTGGCATTCATGATCTCAAGGTTGTCATTACCTGCACATTCCCAAGCCCATCAACATGTTATCATGGGTGACAGAGGGTGGCATAAATAAATAAATAAACAAACAAACAAATAAATGAAAGACATCAAAATAGAAGAGGGACTAGCTGGATAGAAGGCATTCAGTGGGAAGAGGGGTGGGAGAAAGAAGACAAAACAAAGAGAGGGAGTTGTGATCAAAATACACCATGTATATGTATGAAAATTATCAATAAAAAAGTCAAATAAAAAATGGATCTAAGACTTTAGATATAATAAGTTTTATTCATCTGGTGGTACTTGATGCTCACAGGGCACCGTACAACAAATTTAAAAAATACAATATGAAAAAAATTGAACAGCCAAAGAGATTAATTCCATCAGAGGGCAATGGCCCACAGGAAAAACAACAAAAGCTCACCGAAAAACCCACCCTCTGTCCCCTTAGAACATTTTCTTCCTGTTGAAGTTTGGCCATAAGAAACATCAAAACAAAGTGCAAAAGAAAAATCTTTGAGAAGAGTTAAAATTTCACATAGCGTCTTTCACAGATATCACAAAATGCTTTCCTTATTTAGTAAGTACATAAACAATCTGAACATCTGTTAGCATCTATTTGGTCCAAATTTTTGAGGGCGTAGCCTTCAGCCTTTTTTCTCCCCTATATTTTCAAATTATTTATATTAGCAAAGTCACTTAAGGGGTAGTAGTCTCTTTTGAACTATATTTCCACTGCAAATCTTAGATAGCAAGGGATCAAGCAAACTAAAGTTAAGTACTTAATTGAAAATACAATTAAACTCTACTAAGATTAGTTTTAAAGCAAATTTTGACTTTGAGAACTAATTGTAATCAATTCTCAAGATTAATAATCACTAAAGGTCATAAATACAAAGCAGTATACAGGGGAGAGATATTGCTAGAAAATTGGTAAGAACAGGAAAGTGGCTGGGAAACTGGTGTTTAATTTCACTGCACAATGACATGTTCTCAGAAAATCATACCACACAATAAACAGTGAAGGCTTGCAAATTCTCCTTAGGACAGTTAACAGTATCAATTCTATAAAAGCCAAGTACAAGCTGTTTCTATCTAAACTTGTTAATAATACATGTTAATCTGCATAGAAGTGTTTAGAGTAGCAGAGTCATATGACAGTAACACTTCTTGCAGAATTTCCTTTCCCTTTAGAATCCACTATAGTAGTAGCAGATGGAGACAAAACAAAGTAAGGATGGATGTTAATAAAAGGTCTAAAACTAAGAATGTGGTGGGCATATTAGGAAACACTGTGATACTTTTATTTTTGTCAAAAAAAAATCCCAAAACATTAAGTACTTCCTTAATGCTTGGTTCCTCTAGAACTAAATGGTATTCTGCTTATGCTGCACACGTAGACCAATGTATTAATTACTACATACAAAACCAAGAAAATCTCAGCATCTTAGTTGCTGCTGTGCAGTAGTACCACAGTATAGAAGAGATCTGTAGGATGCGCCTCCCCTTTGCATTATATCAGTTTCTAAGGGCAAAGGCTACATCATATGCATCTTTGCACCCCCTGAATCTAAGTGGCCAGTATATAGTAGGTACTCAACAGGTGTTCCCTGAATGGATATACTTACTTATCTTGAAAGCCCAAAAGATTGTCTTATTCTTAATATGTTAGCACTTGTTAGGCAGCCTTACTCCCAAGCAGAGGAAAATAATTCTAATGTAAAGATAGCTTCTCTACTTTCTACACACAGACCTGTCGAGTTAGACATGACTTGAAACACTTCCTTTACACACGTTCATAAAGCATTTTGAAAAATCAAGAGGTGAAAGGTGCTATATAAGTACAAAATATTCAAGAAGTCAGCCAAGGTGCTTTATTTCTATGGTGATGGAATGGTTGTGCTAGAGTGAGGACTGCGCCCCCAAAGCTACTCTTCTCACTGTCATCAACAGAACAACAAAATGCCATATTCTGGTCACTACATTCTATAATAAACTAAGTGACAGAAAATAAAATCAAGCCATTTACACAAATCAATACTTTATCAAAGTTCTGCATTTTACAAGTCATGTTCAAAAACCACACACAAATTAGCATTTTGTACACAAATGTTTTATTTCTCAATTAAACATTCCCTTTAAACACAAGGAATGAATTCTAAATCTTCATAAAGATGAATTAAAAATGAATTCTTTCCAGTATAGTGTGTGTAATCACTGTGTCCTTGGTCACTACTGGCATTTACTGTTTAACATAAAAAAACAAAGGTTATTTAAAAATCATGCTACTGGGTTTCTAGTTCTTCCTCTATGACCAGCTCTATACTGATCTGCAGTGTTTGAAAAGTTTGTATCACCAAACTGAAGCAAGTTCAGGTGTGAAACAGCTGTGTATTAGACACAAAATAAACAAAATTACAAGATATAGTCAAGTTCATAACGAATATAGGAGTTCTTATCATCATTGTAGATTCTTGGGTAATGTGCTATAAGTGCATCCTGGGAACCAATGTAGATGGAGTTGTAAATTTTCCAGTACACATCTCTGACTTTCCGAGCTGGGTGAAACAGACCCTAGAATAATTAAATGGTAACATTATTTCAATTTTCAAGAACATAACCTTAATATAACTATAAATATATTATTTTAAGTATTTCCCTTTAAAGGGGAAGAAAAATATTTGGGAAACTACACAAAATAATGATGGGCAATGACAAAAATAAAATTCTTCCCCAACATAAAACTGTTCTCCCATATGGCTTAATATATACCCTACTGATAATTAGAAACAGTGATTTACTTCAAAATATTAAATTACTTTGCTGAGTCATCTTTTTAAAAACATTTAACCTACCTGTAAACAATACTGCAACATTCTACATGGTCCAATAGCAACTCTGAGGCCCTCCAGGGCTCCCATCACTGCCTGGATTACATGGGGAGAAGTCTCAAACACATTGGGCCATACATAGTTCAGTAAGTGATTCAGAGAATCTTCACAACCAAATCCATAAACCCCAAGTGACATGTGCTGTACCACCGCACTAGCTGTCTGTCTGTGTACAAGGTCCCTGTAAGAAAAGAAAAGTTTTCTCTTTGGTTAGATAGTCTAAGATTTTTTTTGTTTCCTTTTTCAAGAGAGAGCAAGAAACATAGAGGACACACAATGGGTGCACAAGACCTCTAGCCACTGCAAACAAACTCCCGACACATGTGCCACCATGTGCATCTGACTTATATGGACACTGGGAAGTCAAGCCTGGGTCCATAAGCTTCGCAGATAAGTACCTAACTGCTAAGCTATTGCTCCAGCCCCTAGCCTTAGGTTTATAGGAAATACTCATTTGCCCATTAAAAATAAAATGAGAGCTAGGTGTGGTGGTGCACGCCTTTAATCCCAGCACTCGGGAAGCAGAGGTAGGAGGACTGCTGTGAGTTTGGGGCCACCATGAGACTACATAGTGAATTCCGGGTCAGCCTGGGCTAGAATGAGACACTACCTCAAAAAAAAAAAAAAAAAAAAAGAGCCGGGCGTGGTGGCACACGCCTTTAATCCCAGCACTCGGGAGGCAGAGGTAGGAGGATTGCCATGAGTTCAAGGCCACCCTGAGATGACAGAGTTAATTCCAGGTCAGCCTGGACCAGAGTGAGACCCTACCTTGGAAAAAAAAAAAACCAAAAAAAAAAAAAAAAAGAACTGTTCTGGGCTGGAGAGATGGCTTAGCGGTTAAGCGCTTGCCTGTGAAGCCTAAGGACCCCGGTTTGAGGCTCGGTTCCCCAGGACCCACATTAGCCAGATGCACAAGGGTGTGCACGCATCTGGAGTTCGTTTGCAGTGGCTGGAAGCCCTGGCATGCACATTCTCTCTTTCGCTCTCTGCCTCTCTCCCTCCCTCCCTCTCTCTCTGTCACTCTCAAATAAATTTAAAAACAGAACTGTTTCATCCTGTGTTACCTGAATTTATGTTTATGACAAATTAATGAGTTACTTGTTCCAAAATTATTTTGAGTACAAACATGAGTTTAAATACTACTTGCATTATCAGGTGTGGTGGCACACGTCTTTAATCACAGCATTGGGAAGCAGAGGTAGGAGGATTGCCATGAATCTGAGGCCACCCAGGGACTAGAGAGAGAACCTACCTTGGAAAAAAAATAATAAATTAAGTAGCATCTATACACAGTACCCTAAAAAAGGAAAAACACCACAACTGTATAGGAAAATAAGATCTAGGCTGGAAAGATGGCTTAGCAGGTAAGGTACTTCCTTGCAAAGCCTAATAACCCAGGTTCAAATACCCACAAAAAAGCCATATGTACAAAGTGGAGTTGGTTTGCAGTGTCTAGGGGTCCTGGCATGTGCTCACTCATATTCATTCTTGTTTATTTTCTTTCTCTTTCTCTCTGCTCCCAAATAAACATTAAAAAGAAAAAGGAAGGAGGAGGAGGGAGAAGGACTGAGGAGGAAGAGGGGAAGGAAGGAAGGAAGGAAGGAAGGAAGGAAGGAAGGAAGGAAGGAAGGAAGGAAGGAAGGAAGGAAGGAAGGAAGGAAACAAGATCTGCCACAATGGTGCACGCTGGAATCCCAGAACAGCACTTGGGAGGTGAAACAGGAAGTTCAAGAATTCTCAGTAGGGGCTGGAGAGAAGGCACCTGCCAGCAAAACCAAAAGATCCTGGTTGATTCCCCAGTATCCACTTAGAACCAGACACACAAAGTAGCACATGCAATATGGAGTTCGTTTTGCAGAGACTAGAGGCCCTGGCATGTCCATTCTTATTTTCTCTCTTATTCCTTGTAAATAAATTAATTTAAAAAAACAAAAAGAATTCTAAGTTACACAGTTACAAAGCCAGGTCCAGACTGGGCTAGGCAACATGAGCCCCTGTCTCAAAACAAAGAACACAAACAAACAAAAATCTTAATATCCTTCTTTCTCTTAATTCTCAATATATTTTCCAACCAAAGTAGTTTCTCGAGTTAGTACCTCAGTTTACTGATAAGCAACAAAATACAACTTCTGTTGTTTTGTGAAGCTGTACCTCACTGTAGCCCAGGCAGGCCTTTGAACCCCTAGCAACCCTCTCACCTCAGCCTCCCAAGTACTGGGATTAAAGGTGTGCACTATCATGCTCAGCTCCAGAATATAATTTTTTTTCATCAAGTCTCATCCATCAATGACTGTACTTTGACACTCAGGCTCTCCTCCTCACAAGAAACATGGGAGCAAGTAACTCCATTTTGTTTGACCCCAGGAAAGAGGCTTCTTCTACAGAGCACAACTATTCTTGTTTCCACATCTTAACATATATACCTTCTATAGTTTATTCAATATAGTTGCCCATAGGAAGGTCACTAATGAGTGTCTAGTTGTACTAGCAACTGAAACCACAGTCTCATGCTAGGATGAGCCCCATCCATACCACTTTCAAAGTATTTTGAGGGTTGGAGAGCAGTTAAAAGCACATGTTTGTAAAGCCCGGCAGCACAGGCTCATTTCCTCGTAAGCTAGGCACACAAAGCAGCACGTGCATGTGTCTCAAGTTTGTCTGCAATGGCAGGAGGCCTTGGCATGCCACTTTTTCTCTTCCCATCTCACGTTCTGTCTCTCTCAGATTAAAAATACAATTTTATTTTGAAAAGGGATATTGCTAGGCTGCACAGGCTAGCTTTGAGGTTGCACTTTTGCCTTGACCTCTGGAATAACAGAAATTATAGGCAGGTGCCACAGCATAACAAATTTAATGAAAAACTTTAATCTGTACACAGAAGTAACTGAAAAATAGACAGCTGGTGAAAGTACATGGACCTTATACTTTCCATTACAACCTTGTTGGAGTATTCTCTAAGTCTGTATGTCAAAACCTATATGGTAAAAATATATTTATAAACACACGTGAAAGGAGACTAAAGGGGTATAAGGATTTGGAAGAAAAAGTCTAAGTAATTACAGCACAAAGATAAAAAATTATGTTTACAGTTCTGAAAACTCCAGGGAATTGCCTTAATAAATTCTAAAAATGACGGAAAACTTGCATTTTCTTGCTTTAGCTCACATCACTTACCGATCCATTAAAGCGTCCTCAAGCAATGGTGTTACTGCATAAATGTAGTCCTTGCCCATCTCACCAATGTACTCAAATAAGAAGGACAGGGACTTTAAGACTCCGTTTTGAACATTAAGCTCAGGAACTCTGTACTCATTCATTAAGGCAGGGAGTACTGTGAAGGGTGAACACGTTTCTGCAACAATAGCTATTGCCACAGTGGTACAAACTCTGTTCTGCCTTTCCTGAACTTTGAGGTTATTTAAAAGTGTTGCCAATACATCATGAGGGCTAGAAAAAGAAAAATATTGTCAGCAAGCTGTCATGTTACAAGTCCAAACTTTTTCACAGGGAAATAAACAGTACAAAGCAATGGAACAACTGGCAACCAATAATTTTAATATACAATTTAATGCTTTCACATCACAAGAATTGTTTCTACTTAAGAACTTCATACAAATTATCTGAAATATTTAAATTAATTCAACTGGGACTCATTTTCAGTCTTTACATTTTCTAGAAACACAGGAAACCTAATTAAACGTTCAGACTAAATGGTGAAAATAGACACCAGCTAGGCAGCATTATAAATGCAGGAGTATCCACAACTCTGGACTGCTATGTTCAAACATATAAAATCTATGTATGTTATTATCTTTCCTACCATAAATTCTCTCACGCTTTAAGATACCTACCACCCACCCATCCATCATTCAGTTTTCTTAAACAGGGTCCTCCCCAGCTGGCCTCAAGCTTGCACTAATCCTCATCCTCTTGCTTTGCCTCCCCAATCACAGGCATGAGCCACCACATCTTAGAGGGACAATGGAGTTAAAATTTTACACAATAGCTATGTGTTACCAATATTTTTATTATCACCACTGAAATAAACATTACTATAGCTAAGAAATAAGGAGTGTATGTTTGTCATGGTGAAAGTCTATATTTTTTGAAATTTTTTCCTTAGGAAATTATATGTTCATATAGTCATTTCCTACAATTACTGCTTCTCCTAGTTTGGTTCTCATAAAAAAGCAAAGAAGCCGGGCGTGGTGGCACCTTTAATCCCAGCACTCAGGAGGCAGAGGTCGGAAGAACTTCGTGAATTCAAGGGCACCCTGAGACTGTATAGCGAATTCCATGTCATCCTGGACTACAGTGAAACTCTACCTCGAAAAACCAAAGGGGGGAAAAAAAAAAGAAAAAGGAAGGAATGGAATTCACTTGCAGAAGCAAGACACCCTGGTATACCCATTCTTTTTTTTTTTTTTTGCAAACAAATAAAAAAAAAAAAAAGAAAAAACACAAAATGCTGCCAGGTGTGATGGTGCACACCTTTAATGCCAGCAATTGGGAGGCAGAGGTAGGAGAATCATCCTGAGTTCGAGGCCACCCTGAGACTATATAATGAATTCCTAGTCAGCCTGAGAGTGAAACCCTACCTTGATAAAAAAAAAAAAACCACAAAATGCTAATATAAGACATGAATCATATGAACTAAATGAAATCTCCCTTAATATTTGAAGCAATATCCTACAAAATAAATAAAGAAATAAATATGAAAGTATCCTGAAAATGGGACTGTTTCTACTTCTGAAAATACCTAAATCTAGCTAAAGGAAAATTTAAAGCTCAATTAGCTGGACATGGTGGCACAAGCCTTTAATTGTAGCACTTGGAAGGCAAAAGTAGGAGGATCACTCTGAGTTCAAGGCCACCTTGAGAGTGCATAGTCAGCCTAGGCGAGACAGAGTGAGACCCTACCTCAGAAGGAAGGAGGAAAAAAAACAATTTTGAGTTGATTAATCACATGATGCCTAAAGATATTTCAACATGGAATCACCTTCTAATACCACAATGCATTTATTATAATGTAGTATAAAATGAAAATACTTACCCAATGGCCTTTGCAATATAACCAAATGTATTGACTGTAGCTCTACGAATAGCTTTTTTGTGGGCTTTTAAGAGTTCTAAAAGCTCAAAGCAAATTCTCATCCACTCTCTTGCAGACACATATTCAGCTCCCCTAATTAAAAACAAATATTTTTGTGGTGTTAAGGTTTTGTTTGGTTTTGTTTTCCTTTTTCCCAGCACTGAGTACTGAACCCAGGGCCTTGTGCTCGTCCTCTGAGCTAAGCCCCAGCCCCAGCTTTCATTCATTGTTCCTGTGGTGCTGGGTATCGCACCCAGGGCCTCATACATATCAAGGCAGCCTCCTACCACTAATCTATACCTCTAATCTGAAGAAAAAAGTTTTAAAAGGTAAATCTGCATATTTAGAACATTTTAAACATTAAATCACTTTATTATCAATTATTATCACTCTTAGGAAAGGCTTGTTTGGTATTAGAACTATTGTACTACTTCCTATTACCAGCCAAATTGAAATATGACAAAATATTAATATTGAATGATTATATATACTTGTATCAGTAACATTAAACAAACTGCTAATTGACAAATATGAAAATTAAAATGTTTAGGTAAATTGCTTACCTGTCAGCAATACGCCCAACAAGATCAATACAATTTTCTTGTACTTTTTCATGTCTATTCTTTAAGATGGGAGTGAGTCTGGGCAGGAGATCTTTAATTGGTGGGGTCATCTTATGCATACCTATTTAATAGAAATCAAGAAATTATCAATGAGCATTTGAACTGCAGCCTTTCTTTGTCTTTACTTTGCAATGTAAAGCATATTATCTAGGCATCAATATAAACTTACAAGCTACCTATGGAAAGAGAAAGCCCCAGATTCTGACCAGACTCAGAATTCTTTTTAACTTTTTATTAATAGCTTCTGATTACATGTAGAAATGAAAGACATCAGTGAAGTGATTTAAAGAATGATGGATATTCAGTAACAAAAAGTTTTATCTGGTTCTCAAACGTATTTGTACACTGACATTGAAATATGGGGACAGCTTATGTTCCGGCCATACATAACAATATAAGCCAGAGGTAGACATGTTAATTAAGCAAAATTTTCCAGAAAGGGCCCCCTTACCCTTTAACTGCAAAACAAACAGATCTCCAGTCTCCCTGCAATGCAGGGCATACTTGGATGGTATTTACACCTATGAAGAGAGAAAAAAGGAGGCAGCTGGCAGGGGCTCTTGCTCTGACTAGAATTGCTTGCTCTGTTTCTCTCTCCATTGCTTTTCCCATGTATCTCTAACAAACAATATGGTTTACAACTCCCTGCAAACCAGAGTCCCACACTGGCCATGTGACTGATTTTCAGCAAGTTACTATTTTTCAAGTATGTAGGATTGGGCTGAATTGGGAGTTATATGCAAATGCAAGAGTTATAACATTTATTCTGCATGACGACTCCTTACATAGACAGCTAGCTATTTTAACTTCTTGGCCCTATCTGACCTCAGTCTTAAAAGAGTTATTTGTGACAGACAGTAAGCTATGTTCAAATACAAAGAGAGGTCATAAGAAAATAGAACATAAGAAATCATGTTTATCATTTTTCTCTCCATACCCAAAATATTGTATACTCTGTTAATACACTTTAGGTTAGAAAATTGAATAGTTTTAAAGACTTGGGTATAGGACAAGATAACTCAATCAATCCACTGTCCAAGCTAATGTCTGTGAACATATATCAAACCAAAAATGAAAAGAATTTTTTTAACTTGTCATACTACCTTACTAAATACAAAAGACTGAATAAATACAGGTATCTAAAACTAAATCAGAACTTCAGGGTTGTCTCCTCCCTTGCAAAACATGGCAGAATGTGTTTCAGGTGATGTTACTAATTCTATAAGGGTCTTCTATTCCATGACCTCAACTTTTTGGGTTGCAATTATTTCCACAACTATTGTGTGGTCCTAAATTTGTTGTTTGTACTATTTTAAAGTAAAAATACAGACAGGCACAGGGAGGTTAAGACTTTTGTGGCATACCCTGATCATCTTGAAGTACTTTAAAAAAAAAAAAAAATCAACCAATCCCTAAAACTTCAAAAATATAAAGTTTAAAAAACAACAAAAAATATATATAACCAGCAAAGTCCATACCTATTACATTAACAATAGCCTTCAGTGCTCCAAGAATGCTGCCCAACACTTCAGGGTACTCTTCACCCAAATACTCATATAACACCACACCCAAATGCCCCATCAGTTTTTCCTATAAGAAAATAAACAGGTTAAAATTACTGCTTACATTAAACTATCTGCTACAGAAATACAAATCTGGTATAGAAGATTACCTCTTGGCAAGTCTTCATGACAACAGCAGTTCGAGAAATCAAATCAGCTGCTTGTTGCCTAACTTTTGCTGATTTGTTATTTAAGCGCCATAAAACTGTACCACAGATCTGAGGCAAGTATGGCTTCACTCGTTTGCCAAGAGCATTAACAACTGTGCCAAAGCCATTCAACATTACTGAATCCTAAAAAAGAAAAACTATATTATATATTTTTTAAAAATACATTCACTAAAAAACAATTCAGTTTTCTTGAGATTGACAGTTGATACGTAACATTCAGCCTTTTCCAACCACCCAAATGCCATATTTTTAAATTCAAATCCAAACCTGAGATAAAAGAACATTTGATTAAGCAACTGAGTAAAATAAGTGTTTCATAACATTTCAAGTTTACATTGCATTTTAAGAGATAGTTACCTGAAAATACAGTTTTCTACAGTTATCAAAGTCAGCAGCAATTTGCCACAAAAATGAGTTATCATTACCTCTGTAGTCTGTTCTTGGAAAGCATAAAGAATGCCATCAATCAGCTGCTCTTCGAGTTTATGATCAATATCTGCTGCTCCCAAGTTGCCCATAATTTTCTCAATTGTTTCCATGACCATTTTTCGGTATTGTTCAGCTTCATCTTTCAGATCATCCACAATCCTAGATATGATTTCTGCTGCACCTACTTTGTTTGCCAACTCCACAGTAGTATCAACTAACTAAAAAGACAAAAGAAAAAGCTTCAAATCTATTGCTTTTCTAAGGAAATAAAGCAGTGTAAACAAAATGTTCTAAGTATATTACTTAGCTAATAAAAATAACAAGAATGATCAACTCATTATTAAACTTTAAAACTGAATACAGCTAGATGTGATGGCTCATGCCCTTAAACTGAGAACTCAGGAGAATGAGCCAAGAGTATCAAGACCTTTGGGCTACAGATTAAGACTCCAGGGCTGGAGAGATGACTAAGCGGTTAACCGCTTGCCTGTGAAGCCTAAGGACCCTGGTTCGAGGCTCGGTTCCCCAGGTCCCACGTTAGCCAGATGCACAAGGGGGCGCACGCGTCTGGAGTTCGTTTGCAGAGGCTGGAAGCTCTGGCGCGCCCATTCTCTCCCTCTCCCTCTATCTGTCTTTCTCTCTGTGTCTGTCGCTCTCAAATAAATAAACAAACAAATAAAAAAAAAAAAAAAAAAAAAAGACTCCAGCTCAAAAATAGCCACAGGCAGCTGGCGGTTGTCCACACCTTTAATCCCACCACTGGGGAGACAGAGGTAGAAGGATCACTGTGAGTTGGAGGCCAACCTGAGACTACATAGTGAATTCCAGATCAGCCTGAGCTAGAGAGAGACCCTATCTCATAAAACAATCAAACAAAAAAATAGACACAGGCGAGAGAGATGGCTTTTCAGTTAATGCACTTGTCTACAAAGCCTAAGGACCCACGTTTGACTCTTCAGATCCCACATAAACCAGACACACAAGGTGACACAAGTGCACAAGGTCACACTTGTCTGGAGTTTGATTACAGTGGCTGGAGGCCCTGGTGCATCAATTCTCTCTCTCACACACACACATAAAAAAGGCCAGTCTGCTAGGCTAACCTCCTCCTCAAAAAAAAAAAAAAAAAAAAAAAAAAAGCCAGGTTTGGGCTAAAGAGAGAGAGCTCAGTGTTTAAAGGCACTTGTTTGCAAAGCCTGACGGCCTGGGTCCAATTCCCATTATCGATGTGAAGCCAGATGCACAAAGAGGCACATGCATCTGGAGTTCATCTGCAGGGGCAATAAGCTCTTGCAAACCCATATTCATTCATTCATTCTACACCCTCCCCTACTCTCTCCCCTTATAAATAAAAAACATTAATAAATAAAGCAAGCTGGACATTGTGGCACACGCTTTTAATCCCAGTACTTGGGAGGCAGGGTAGGAGGATCGCCCTGAGTTTAAGGCCACCCTAAGACTACATAGTGAATTCCAGGTCAGCCTGGACTTGAATGAGACCCTACCTTGGAAAACAAAACAAAAAAATATTTTGTGCATGTGCATGTCTGGTAGTGGTGTGTGGTGTATGCACATGTGTGTGCAGTTCTATGAGGGCATGTGAAGGCCAGAGGACAGCATCAGGTGTCTCTCCTCCATCATTCATCACATGTTTTCTTGAGCTGGAGTCTCAAAATCAACCTCAAAACCAATAAAAACAAAATCGACAAAATCAACAAAAACAAAATTAAATTAAATATAAATATAAAATATTATGCGTACGCGTTGTGTTTAAAAAAAAAATAGTCAGGGTCTGGAGAGATGGCTTAGCGGATAAGTGCTTGCCTGTGAAGCCCAAGAACCCTGGCTTGAGGCGCAATTCCCCAGGACCCATATAAACTAGATGCACAAGATGACACATGCATCTGGAGTTCATTTGCAGTGGCTGGAGGCCCTGGTGTGCCCATTCTCTTTCTCTGTCACTCTCAAATAAATAAATTCTAAAAAAAAACTTAAAACAAACAAAAAATAGCCATGTTTAATGGCACACATGACTGTAATCTCAGAACTTGGGAAGAGCAAAGGACCAGAAGTTCAAGGTCATCCTCACTTATATATACAGTAACTTTGAGGTCAACTACATATATATGCATCCTGTCTCAAATTAAAAACAAGAGCAAAAGAACTGTATATGTAAGTCCATCTCCTTTCACATCAAAGCACACAGGAATTGTAAAATACGTCAAAGTAAAATATTTTATGCAATATGCAAAGTGAATAAAGAATTAGTCAAAAAAAATTGAAAAACAAATTTTAATAATTAAAGGTTACCTGTCGGTAGTTTCTTCTATCCAAAGCCATTCTGTGCTGCCAGAAGTGTTTAAAGAAAGGAGGAAGAATCTCTGTTTTAATGTAGTTTGCTTCTACACCATCTGTCCCACAGCATTGTTTTACCACCTAAAAGGTTCAAAAACAATACTAAATCAAACACAATTTTGATGCAACATAATATAGGGTTCTTTTTTGTAATGTTATTAAAATTTTTAAACCATAAATCAGGTAAATAGGCTAATAAATCTCTACCAACAATATGAAATGATAAATTACCTTAAGGACAATTTTCTTCATTTCTTCATCAGGAGACTGGAACTCTCGGATAAGGATTAACATCACTTCTCTAGTATAGTAGTTGGCATACTCAGCATCCATGAGAGGAATAAGATACCCAATGGCCTTTAAAAAGGCAGCCAAACCCTATTTTTGAAATAAAAAAAAATATATGCTTCAGTAAATTTGATTTGCACAGCCTTACCTTTAAAAAGTTAAAAAACAGGGCTGGAGAGATGGCTTAGCGGTTAAGCGCTTGCCTATGAAGCCTAAGGACCCCGGTTCGAGGCTCGGCTCCCCAGGTCCCACGTTAGCCAGATGCACAAGGGGGCGCACGCATCTGGAGTTCGTTTGCAGAGGCTGGAAGCCCTGGCGCGCCCATTCTCTCTCTGTCTCTATTTGCCTCTTTCTCTCTCTGTCTGTCACTCTCAATTAAATAAAAATGAACAAAAAAAAAAAAATCTGCTGGAGAGCTGGCTCAATGGTTAGAGCCATTTCCTGCAAAGCCTGCCAGCTCAGGATGTTCCCCAACCACCCACAAAAAGCTGAATAGGCATTGGTTTGCAGTGGCAAGAGACCATGCCACATACACACGCATGCACGCCCACACACATGCAAATAAATACAGCATCTAACGGGTGAAATTACCTTTCCTCTGTGTTGGCGGATACCCTTCCATAGAGGTTTGAGCACAGAATCAAAAGATTCAATACCATACGGAGTTGCTGCTTCAGCTAAGGCAGCAATGGCCAAAGCACTGATGGTCCGAACTTTCTGCTGCTCATCCACAAGACCTATACAACCAAACACAGGTTTGAAATATGTCCCAATGCCACCTAATATCCACACTATAATTCATATGCTACCAATATAATCAACCAACCAGATAGCCAAAATGCAAAATCTTTTACATTACACAAAATTAAAAACTTGTATGGAGGGCTGGAGCAATCAATGGCTTGGCAGTTAAAGCGCTTGCCTGTAAAGCTGAAGGACCCAGGTTGGATACCCCAGGACCCATTGCAAGTAAGCCAGGTGAACAAGTTGGCAAATGCACCTGGAGTCCACTTGCCGTAGCTAGAAGCCCCAACACGTTCATCTGCCTCTTTCTCAAATAATTAAAAAAAAAAAAAAAAAAAAAAAAAAAAAACGGGCATGGTGGCGCACGCCTTTAATCCCAGCACTTGGGAGGCAGAGGTAGGAGGATCGCTATGAGTTCGAGGCCACCTTGAGACTCCATAGTGAATTCCAGGTCAGCCTGGGCTAGAGTGAGACCCTACCTCAAAAACTCAAAGAAAAAAAAAATAATAATTTAAATAAGAAATTTTTTTAAAAATTAAAAAAAAACTAGTATGGAGTACAGTTTAATGGTAGAAAATACTATGAACCTCATTACAAAACATATTAAAGCCTTGCCATTATTTCCCCAAATCAGTTACAGTTCAGAGAAGTTGATATGTAAAAGAAAAAATTATATTATAACTTACCATGTTCAATGATTTCAACTAAACTTCTGAGGTGTGGCAAAATAGCACAGCCCATAAGAATAGCTATCTGCTGTACAATCTTAATACCAGTGTGCCTCGCTTGCCAAGACTTCTTGCTTTTGCACACAGCTTTTAAGAAGGGCAATAAAGAAGGAATGCCCAGGGCAGATGCTACAACAGCAAAAGCTCGAGCTGTTGTGTTTCGGACATACTCATCCATGTTATCGATATCAGGTCTCATGGTAGAGATCATAGTAGCCAGACCAGCAGCCTAAAGAAATAAATACGAGGACAGTCTGAGTTGGTACCATTAATTATGAACCCATCAATACACATAAACTTTCTTCTACAGAAATATAATGTAAATACCTTTGCCAAATTGGAAATAATCTCTCGACCTTCCACTCTAGCATAGTAATCTTCATCAATCAACAGTGGTTCGATGACCACAAGAATCTGAAAAAGAAAGTACATAGAAGGAGGTATACTTCCACAGCAATTAATGGCATCACATGCAACACTAACATGAGAAAAACTTTGGGGCTGGAGAGATGGCTTAGCAGTTAAGACATTTGCCTGCAAAGCCAAAGGACCCCAGTTCGCCCCAATTAAGCCAGATGCAAAAGGGGGCGCAGGCATCTGGAGTTCGTTTGCAGTGGCCGGAGGCCCTGGTGCACCCATTCTCTCTCTGTCTGCCTCTTTCTCTCTCTCAAATAAATGAATTATATTTTTAAAAATTTTTAAAAAGGGCTAGAGAGATGGCTTAGTGGTTAAGTGCTTGCCTGTAAAGCAAGACTCTGGTTCGAGGCTCGATTCCTCAGGACCCACGTTAACCAGATGCACAAGAGGGCACAGGCATACGGAGTTCGTTTGCAGTGGCTGGAGGCCCAGGCATGTCTATTATCTCTCTTTATCTGCCTCTCTGTCACTTTAAAATAAATAAATAAAAATAAGCAACAACAAATTTTTTTTTTTAATTTTTTAAAAAGAACTTTGTATGGAGGATGCTATTACTATTATTTGGTAAATGGATATATTACACCCACCAAATTGCTTCTAAATATTTAGGTTTATGCCCACATAGCAATGCTGCTCTCATTTTTGGTTAGTTTCATCTCAGCACAAATGGAATACCTCCAACACTCAGGGGCCACTGATGAAGAGGGCAGGAAGAATATATAAGATCCAAATGATACAGGAGTGCTTTGGAAGCTGCCTTATGACACAAAGTGCGTTCATGACCTCATGTCATTACCTGCACAGGATCTACATAATTTTGAAGCCATCAAAATGTTGTCATGGATGATGGATGAGGGCAAAAGCAGAAACAAACAAAAACATCAATAGAAGAGGAACTAGTTGGGAGGAAAGAGCTTAATGAAAAAGAAATGGGGGACATGAGACAAAATATCGGGGAGGCTGAGAAGAAGGCTCAGTGGTTAAACGTGCTTGCTTTCAATCTTCCAGGAGGGTTTCAATTCACAGGTCGGACACAAAAAGTGGAGCAGAGAGCCGGGCATGGTGGCACTTGCCTTTAATCCCAGCACTCAGCCACATAAGCCAGACGCACATGGTGCCACAAGTGTCTGGAGTGCATTTTCAGTGGTTAGAGGCCCTGGTAGCCCATTCTCTCAGCCCTTTCCCCCAATAAATAAAACATATAATCTTTGAAAAAGATCTGAGCCAAGCATAGTAGTACATGCCTTTAATCCCAGCACTTGAGAGGAAGAGGTAAGAGGATTATGATGAGTTTGAGACTAGCCTGGGACTACACAGTAAATTCCAGGTCAGCCTAGGCTAAAGTGAGACCCTACCTCAAAAAAAAACAGGAGAAATAACCGGAAACTGGTCCATGGTAGTGCACATCTATAGTTTTAGCACTCAGGAAGCTGAGACAGGAAAGTCTTAAGTTTGAAGCCAGTAACAAAGTGAAACTGTTTCAAAACCCCCAAAAGATCAGACAGCATGCACATTCAACACTGGTTAACTCTGACCTGAAACTCAACACCCAGTCCACCACACACACAACCCAGACCTGGGGAGGCAGAGGCAGAGACAGCAGAATACTTAGGTTTGGTCATCTAGCTCATCCAGGTAAATCAGCAGAGCAGCTAGAGAAGACAGCCACAATGACCTCTGGCCACACACACACACACAAACACACACGCAAAAAGCACTGACTGAACACATGAGAACAAACCTTGTGTACATATGGTCGTACTAAGTCATCAAGTTTGTACAATATTCTATCAATAACTTTCACAAGTAAGTGACGCTCTTGATCCTCAAGTGTAGGAGACATCAGAAGAGGAAGAATCTGATTAAACAAAGGTCCAGCTCCAAATTCACGTGCTTTATCAGTAATCTGACGCAATGCAGCCTGGCGGGAAAAGATAGAGTAAAACAAAAGTTATGGTTTGTTTTTTTGGGTTTTTCTTGTTTTGTTTGTTTGTTTTTTTTTTTTTGTTTTTTGTTTTTTTGTTTTTCGAGGTAGGGTCTCACTCTGGTCCAGGCTGACCTGGAATTAACTATGGAGTCTCAGGGTGGCCTTGAACTCATGGTGATCCTCCTACCTCTGCCTCCCAAGCGCTGGGATTAAAGGCTTGTGCCACCACGTCTGGCTAAGTAATATATGTATATATATGTTAAAATATTTTTTATTTTATTAAAATATATCTTTTTTAAAAATATTTTTTACTTTTACTTACTTATTTATTTGAGAAGCAAACTGGGAGAGGGAGAAAGAGCATGGGCATGCCAGGGCCTCTAGCCACTGCAACGAAACTCCAGATGCATGCACTACCTCGTGCATCTGGCTTACATGGGTTCTGGGAAACTGAACCTGGGTCCTTTGGCTTTGCAGGCAAGTGCCTTAACTGCTAAGCCATCTCTCCCTATCTCCTAATCTAGTATTTTGAAATAGCAAACTATCCCAGAAAGATTTTCTATAGCATTTTAATGTGCATCTTTGCAGACACTTCAAGTAGAGCAGCATGACTTCATTTCTAGCAACTGATCTAAAGTTTGAACTCAGTTCAATGTTTTTTTTTAAGTAGTTAAGGAGGAAGAAAATGAGTTTACTTCATAAAACATAAAGTGTAACATAGCAATGAAATACACATGTTAAAAGTACTTCATACAAAAAAAAAAAATCAAAAATTTTAAAAAGTGAAATCCTCAAGCACCGGTACTCAAATTCAGAAGGGCACACTTCCAAGGACCTTAAGAAAACTCGAAGCTGTAGCACTCATCTGGAATGTTTTCTTTTATCCAAGTGTTTTCTTCCACACTTATGCAGATGCAAACATGACCTCACACATGGCTCCCAAGGGTTCCACTGTCACTGTCACCACCCTGCATTTCCATCTGCACCTGCACCTGCATCCTTGTAATCATCTCCTGCATGCGGCACAGCTCAGTCTCCTTTTCTAATAAGATCTGGTATTTATTCATGTCCTCATTCTCCACTTTCCTGCCACCTCTCTTGAGTCTCTCAGAATGGAAGTTTTCACAGTGAAGGTCCTGGGTCACTTCTTGGAGATCCTGCATGTGAGTGATGAGCATTGTTCTCAGCTTCAGAAAGTCACTGTGCTCTGGGTTCTCCACCTCCACAACACCCCATGGGTAGAGGCGACCTCTGACCTTGCCTTTGGCTTCAATCAATTGGTTGGAACCAACCACAGAGAACAGGATACTGGCCTTGAGAAGTCTAGTCTGCTCTTTAAAATCCTCATCTTCATCTGATTCTGCATCAGGTAAATGATAGATTTTGATGCTATGTTCTTCAATTTCATCCAAAATCCTTTTTTTCAGCCACTCACGTTCCTTCAGAGTAAGAGTATCAGCTTTTGCAATGACAGGCACAATATTCACCTTGTTGTGTATTGCTTTCATAAATGCAACATCTAAGGGCTTCAGTCCATGCCCAAAAGGCGAAATGAAGTAGAAGCGACAGTGCACCCTGTTATCAACGATGTGCCACCTGTTCAATCCACTCTCATCGTGCAGGTACCGTTCAAACTGCTCGTCAGTGTAGGAGATGATGGTCTTGAAACAATCCCTGCAGTTGATGGCATCCCCATAGCCAGGTGTGTCTACAACTGTAAGGCGCAGCTTGAGCCCCCTGCTCTTCAATCTCAACAGTTGAAGCCTCAATTTGGACAGTTCTTTCAATTTTCTCTGCAGCTCCAGGTATAATTCTTTCTGGGTAGAGGTCAGTCAGGAACAGGTTGTTTATGAGAGTTGATTTTCCTAGACCACATTCACCAACCACCATCAGTGTGAACTCAAAACCTTTTTCACAGATTTCCGGTGAACTTGATTGGGAAGATTTACAAATCCAACATATCCTGGAGTTTCTGGATTTATAAACTGAGCTGGCTGTTGCTTAGACATCTTCCTTGGTTTTTCTTCCGCCAACCAGCCGCAGATCCGGGCTACACCGACCACAGTGCGGACCTGCCCTCCCCTCGCGCTCAGTTCAATGTTTTTAGCTAATTCAAAAAGGGTAATTTACACGACTGTAGAGATGGCTCAGCAGCTAATACACTTGCCTTCAAAGCCAAAGGAAATAGGTTCGATTCCCCAGTTCCCACCAAAAGCCAAATGCACAAGGTGGCACATGTGTCTGGAGTTCATTTGCAGTGGCTAGACACCCTGGAAAACCCATTCTATCTATCTGGCCCCATTCACATAATTAAGTAAATAAATAAAACATTTTTAAAGGGTAATTTACTGTACCTCCAGAGCCACAGAAGTATATACATACTTTCCTTTAGTTCCCCCCAAAGGGCCTTCCATCATCTTTAAGCCACATATAGTGTTAATACAATTCCTCACATACTTCCACTAATTACCTTTAAGTCCCAAGCATATTTTAAATACCTCAAGAAGAAATAAAGAGATTTTAACTTGTCCATATTCTTTATAGAACAAAATCCTTTCATAGCCAGGTGAAAGAGGCAGGAGGATTGTTGTGAATTTGATGCCAGCACCAGACTATGTAGCCAATTCCACGTCAACCTGGGCTAGAGCATCTTGAGCCCTATCTCAAAAACCCAACCCCCCCCAAAAAATGTTTTGATGAAAGAATTAAAAACAGGCTGGGGAGATGATCAGCTGTTAAGAGCACTTCCTGTGCAACCATGAGGATCTAAGGAGGCCAAAGAGATTATTTAAGTTTGATTCCCCAGAACTCACATACACAGCTAGGTGAAGCCATGCCTGTTTGTAACCCCAGTCCTGTGGGGAGCCAAGACACAGAACAATCACCATGTCTTAAAAACAACAACAACAACAAAAAAAAAAAAAAACACCACCAGCAAGCTTCAGGACCAGGATCTGTAAGAGATGCTATCTCAAGAACATGAAGAAAAGTAATAGAGTAGGACACCCAGCATTCCCCTCCAGCCCCCACAGGAAGAGTGCACTCCACCACCGGCAAGCATACACACCACGTCCACACACATGCCAAAAATGAAAAGGAATTAAATTCATCAGGCTTGAGGCACACGCCAGGCCAGGCAAAATTATTCCAAGATTAAGGATTGCCTGGGCTACAGAATAATTTCAAAGCTAGAGTAAGCAAAGTCCTAAAATATATAAATGCTAGGTGTGGTAATGCATGCCTGTAATCTCAGTGCTGGGGCAGTGAAGAAAGAGGATCCCTAGGACTTCCTCATTCACTGGTCTAGCCAAATTGGTGGGCTTCAGGTGCTGTGAGAGACCCTATCTCAAAAAAATAAGCTACAAGGCTAAACAGATGGCGCAGCAGCTAAGGAATATGCCTGTAAAGTCTAGTAACCTGAGTTTGATTCCCCAGTACACATATAAAGCCAAATGCACAAAGTGGTACATGTGTCTGGAGTCTGTATGCAGTGGCTAGAGGTCTATTCTCTGTAGACAGGTGTGGTGGTGCACCCCTTTAATCACAGCACTCAGGAGGCAGAGGTAGGAAGATCACTATGTGTCCAAGGCCACCCTGAAACTGAAACTACATATAGTGATTTCTAGGTCAGCCTGGGCTAGAATGAGACCCTACCTAAAAAAAAAAAAAAAATCAAATTTTTTAAAAGGAACCAAAAAAAAAAAAAAGAGGAAGAAAAGATACAAAACAAATTAAGAAACTTTTATTAAATTCAACCTATTATAGCCTTCATATGCATGTACATATGCATCCACACCACACATTAGGGGGAAAAAAAGGAAAACTAAAGTAACAAGAACTGGGTATGGTAGCCTGTTCTAGTGATCTTAGTGCTCAGGATGCTGAGACAAAGGGACTGCTGCAAGTTCAAGACCCATCTATGCTACATACTGAATTTCAAAGTTGGGCTACCAATAAGACCCTATCTCAAAAAGAGAAAAAACAGCTGACAAGATGGCTCACTGGTAAAGCACTTGCCATGCTAGTGTGAGGACCTGAACTAGGCTCCCCAGAACCTATGCAAAGCGGGATGCAGTCTCATGTGTCTGCAGTGCTCCTACAAGACGGAAGGCAAACAGAAGAATCCCCAGAAGCATGGGCCAACTAGCCTGGAAACCCAGCAGCAAACAGAGACCCTGCATGAAATAAGGTGGAAGTCGACCAACATTCAAGGTTATCTTCTTGACCTTCACATGTGCACCAATGAATGCATGCACGCACACACGTGCACACACAGAAAAAAAACCAAATAAAGAATATGATAATTTAATATACTGGACTTACTTTTCTCATTGGAGGTGTACCATTCTTAATTTTTAAAAGCAATTTCATAATTTTTCTCTCTTTTTGCTCTTCTGGACTAAGTGTTGATTCATCAACATCAACCTACAATGAAATGTGCAGAAAGATCAAGACAATGATTCATAACTGCCAAACAAAAAGCTGTACTTCCTATCTGCCACTGTCACTTACCAATAGTTTATCAAAGTACTGAATGTCATCAGGTTTTAAAAACGGAAGATTTCCAGATGGCTGGTCATTAACACTTTTCATAGTTCTGTCTTCAGTCTGCATGTGAAAACCAGTCATACCGCCCAAAGGTGTGGGAGTTGCCGTCAGCTTCCGAGCTGGTGTTCGAATAGGAACATACCCAGCTGGAGGTGGAAGCACCTGACAAAATGTTCAGAATAGTTAGGAAAGTTTCAGCATTGAAATACAACATCATGAATATTTTGCAGTTAGAATATTCTACAGTTGGGCTGGAGAAATGGCTTACCACTTGCCTGCAAAGCCAAAGTACACAGTACACACATAAAGCCAGGTATACAAGATACTGTAAGCATCTAAAGTTCATTTTCAGTGGCTAGAGGCCCTGGCGTGCCTAAAATATATAAATGCTAGGTGTGGTAATGCATGCCTGTATCAATCTCTCTCTCAAAAAAAATTTTAAAAATTTTCAAAGAATTCTATAATTTTTTAGTTAGGAAGCCTTTTTATTTACATGGAAAAAAATAAACCTAGCTACTATACATACCGCTTTCTATCTTAAAAAGATTAAGTATCTAATGGAAAATATGTATTTATTTGCTAGCAAAATTTGTTAAGAATATCAGACTTGTTAGTAAATTGAGGATGTATATGAAGCAGTCTTCTAAAATTCTGATCACTTTCAAACAATCATCTATATAAACATATTGGTAAGCCAATCCATCAACTCAGCAAAAATTTAGAAATTATAAAGCCTGAGTCAGTAGAGTATGGTGGCACATAGGTTTAAATTCTAGCACTCAGGAGGCTGAGGGTGAGATAATTGCTGAGCTCAAGGCCAGCCTTTGCTACAGAGTAAGTTCCAGGTCAATCTGGATTAGGGTAAAACCCTGCCTCAAAAAAATAACATAAACAAAACCAAAACCTGATTTCGGAGTCAGGCATGGTGGTGCACACATTCAATCCCAGCATTTAGGAGGCAGAGGTAGGAGGATCCCTGTGAGTTCATGGCTAGACTGAGACTACATAGTGAATTCCAGGTCAGCCTGGATTAGAGTGAAACCCTACCTCAAAAAACCAAAACAGGCATGGTGGTGCACACCTTTAATCCCAGCACTTAGAGGTAGAGGTAGGAGGACTGCCATGAGTCCAAGGTCACCCTGAGTCTACAAAGTTAATTCCAGGTCAGCTTGGGCTAAAGCAAGACCCTACCTCAAAAATACAAACAACAAAAAACCCAAAACAAAACAAAATACCATTTTTTGGGCAGCCTAAACAGATCCACTTGAAAAGGATGTAACTATGGTGTCTAAAAGCATCAATGAAGACTGGAGAGGGGGCTTACATGCAGTTAAAGGCACTCAATTACAAAGCCTGCTAGCCTGGGTTCAATTCCCCACTAAGGAAAACCAGATGCACAAAATGACACATGTATTTAGAGTTCATTTGCAGCAGTAACCATACATACTTTCACTTTTCATCTTTCTCCTCTCCTCTCCTCCCTCCCATACCCCTCCTTGCAAATAAACAAAACTATTTTTAGTGGGCTGCAGAGATGGCATGTCGGTTAAGCTGCTTGTCTGCAAAGCCTAAAGGACCCAAGTTTGATCCCCCAATACCCAAATAAGCCAGATACACAAGGTGCAGCATGTGTCCTGAGTTCATTTGCCATGGCTAGGGGCCTTGGTGTACCCATTCTACCTGCCTCTTTCTAGCCCTCAAATAAATAATTTTAAAAATTAAAAAAAAAAAAAAAGGCCAGGTAGGTGGTGCACATTTTTAATCCCAGCACTTGGGTGGCTGAGGCAGGAGGATTACTGTGAGTTTGTAGCCATCCTGGTACTACAGAGTGAGTTCAGGTCAGCCTGAGCTAGAGTGAGACCCTACTTTGAAAACCACACAAAAAAAAAAAAAAAATGCAGGGCTAGAGAGATAGCTTAGCCATTAAGGCACTTGCCTACAAAGCCAAAGGACCCAGAATCAATTCCCCAGGACTCATATAAACCATATGCACAAGGTGGTGCATGCATCTGGAGTCCATTTGCCATGGCTGAAGGCCTATTCTCTCTCTCAAATAAATAAATAACCTTAAAAGAAAGAAAGAAAAATCAATGGAGCTGGGCATGGTAGCACACACTTTTAGTCCTAGCACTCAGGAGACACAGATAAAAGGATCAACATTGAGTTCATGGCCACCCTGAAACTATGTAGTGAATTCCAGGTCAGCCTGGAGTAGAAAAAGACTCTACCTTAAAAAAAAAACAAAAAGAAAGAAAATAAATCAACGACTACAACTGAGAAAGACACACATCGGTAGTCAATACATAAAGCATTACATGGAGACTATAAGGCTTTGGGCCAGGCATGGTGGTGCATGCCTTTAATCCCGGCACTTAGAAGGCAGAGGTAGAAGGATCACCATGAGTTTGAGGGCACCCAGAGACTACATAGTGAATTCCAGGTCAGTCTGGGCTACAGTGAGACCCGACCTCAAAAAAGAGAAAGGAAAGGAGGGAAGGAAGGGAGGGAGGGAAGGAGGGAGGTCTTAGCTTTTCACTTGTTTCTTAGGTTCTGATTGATCAACTCATCAATTGTACCTTCAATTTAGTGTCTCTGGTGATTACATGCAGAGCTTTACGCTCTCAGGCAAGTGCTGTACCACTAAGCTATACTCCTGACCCATAAGTTTTAAAGAATATGTTTACCTAAAACAAAATATACAAAGCTAACTGGAATGAGAAAGTAGTGCAAAGTGCAAGCTGCTATAATTTAATAGTCAGGGCTGGGGAGGTAGCTCATTTGGTAAAGCGCTTACCTTCCAAGCATAGGAACCTGAGTTTGATCTCCAGCACTCATGTAAAAATATCAAGCATGTTTGGTTGCATGTGTATACTCCCAGCACTGGGGAAGATGGAGATAGGAAAACTCCTGGGGCTCACTGAACAAAAAATGTAGCCTAATTGGTGAACTTCAGGCCAATGAGACACCCTGCCTCAGTGGAAGGGGACCATGTTCCTAAGGACAGCATCCTAGGTTGTCCTCTGGCCTCCACATGTACGCACTGGCACTACATGCATGCATGTACTTCTTTAAAAAGGGCAAAAGATGGGCTGGAGAGATGGCTTAGCGGTTAAGTGCTTGCCTGTGAGGCCTAAGGACCCTGGTTCAAGGCTCAAGTCCCCAGGACCCACGTTAGCCAGATGCACAAGGGGGTGCATGCATCTGGAATTCATCTACAGTGGCTGGAAGCCCTGGCGTGCCCATTCTCTCTCTCTCTCCTCTCTCTCTGTCGCTCTCAAATAAAAATAAGCCAAAAAAAATACTTTAAAAAAAAAGGGCAAGAGTAACAGGCTCTCTAAAGGCAATTCGATGATTTAGGATACAGTCTTGGCAGCTATTATTACAACATATAGACCTTTAGACTAGCAAACACTTCCATAGTATCAGGTACTGAGAACATTTTATAACTCAAACTTCAATAAAACTGGGCTACACAGCAAGACCCTGTCTTAAAACAATAAACTTCAAATTTCTCTGGCAAAGTGTATTATTGTGTTCATTGGCAATATGAACTTATATACATAAAATTTCACTGAAGCACCAAGTAAAACACAATGATCTAATGACAGCTTAAAACTGGAATGCTGGAAAACTGAAGTAAACCATTACCTTCTGCTAATTCAGGGGTTCTCAAAATATGATCTATTAATCCTAGAAATCAAGATTTCTCATTTTCAAAACCTGAAGCTTGCCAGGCACAATTGAACATGCCTTTAATCCCAGCACTTGGGATACAGAGGTAGAAGGATCACCATGAGTTCAAGTCCAGCCTGACATTATATAGTGAATTCCAGGTCAGCCTAGGCTAGAATGAGACCCTACCTCAAAAATTAAAACAAAAACAAACAACAACAAAAAAAACTAAAGCTTCATGTTACTCTTTTCATCTAACCAACTACCTTTTTGGAACCAAAATGGAAATGTACTCAGAAAAACAACAGAATAGAATTTGGGCAAGGCCAATACAAGATTATCAAACAATTTTTCTTTCATCAGCTACTTAAATTCATATCCTAAATATCGCAATCATAGTCACTGCTACTACCTTATATCCTTCTGGGAACATAGCATCTAATTCTTCATCAGAGAGTGGGCGATTTCGCTCATCAATTTCTCTCTCCCACCGCCAAGCCTGAAGTTGTTCAGGAGTCATGCTCATTATGTGACCTACCAAAAAAGCACAACTTTTAACAATCGATAGTGAAAGACTTTTATTATTGCCTAGGTCCCTCGGATAGAAAAAATTTGAAGATAGATCCTAATGGCTGATTCCCTTTGTATTACAAATGCAAACAAAACTAATTTTTTAATATTCTTATTCTTGCTAAAAAGCTGAAGTCAGTGGAACAGAGAAGGCCAAAATAATAATAATGATAATTGTTATTATTGTTGTTGTTGTTATTATTATTATTATTATTATTAAGTGATTCCAAAGAGAACAAACATTATTTTCAATGAAAAATGTTTCTACCTGGAGTAGGGGTAGCCATGTTCATGGCTGGTGTGCCAATGGGTGTTTTTCCAGGGGTCAGAACAGGAGTACTTCCACCCATTTGACTAGCTGGTGTTTCATCCCAACGTGACTTTCTTTTACTTGCGCCTGGAGTTGGTGTTTCACCAATTGAATCTCCACCTCTATCAGTTCGAGGAGTCTCAGCCCATCCACTTCCGTGTCCAGGGGTATCTTCGAAGACAAAGAAAGAGCCAGTAAGAACACACTGTTAACCACTGCCAAAACAACACTGTTAGGGAGATGGCAGGCGCTTGCCTACAAAGCTTAAGGACCTGGGTTTGATTCCCCAGAACCCATGTAAAGATGTACCGAATGCACAGGGAGGTATATGCATCTGGAGTTTATACGCAATGCCTAGGGCTATCAGCATGCCCGTTCTATGTATGTGTCTGTCTCTTCTCTTCTCTCTCTGCTTGTAAATAGACAGACATATAGATATATAAATTTCTTAAAAAGCTAAACCTAGGCTGGAAAATGGCTTAACAGTTAAGGTGCTTGCCTGTGAAGCCTAAGGACCTACATTCGACTCCCCAGATCCAATGTAAGCCAGAAGGAAAAGGAAAGAAAAAGAAAAGGCACTTGGGAGGCAGAGGTAGGAGGATGGCTAGGAGGATGGCTAGGAGTTTGAGGCCAGCCTGAGACTACATAGTGAACTGCAGATCAGCCTGCTCTAGTGCCAGACCCTATCTCAAAAACTAAAAAAAGGAAACACACACACGCACACAGAGCTGGAGAGATAGGTTAACAGTTAAGGCGCTTGCCTGCAAAGCCAAAGGCCCCAGATTCAATTCCACAGTACCCATGTCAAGGCAGATGCACAAAGTGGGTACAAGTGTCTGTTGGCTAGAGTTCTGGCATGCCCATTTTTTCTACCTGCCTCTTTCTATCTCTCCTTACAAATATGAAATAAAATAATAAAAAAAATAAAAAACACTGTTAGGACTAAGGATACTGTGTATGCCGTTAATCCCAGCACTCAGATGGCGAAGGTCAAAGAATCCTCTGAGTTCAAGGCCAGCTACAGAGTGAGTTCCAGATTAGCCTAAACTGAATGCATCCCTACCTAAAAAAAAAACTGCTTTCAAACAGATTACATACTCATCAGTAATCTCAAAAGCAGAATGTCCTAGAGCTGGAAATATGGCTCAATAAATAAAGTATCACCCAAACATGAAGACTGATAATTCAGATCTCTAGAATCCACTTACATGACAGGCATAGCAGCATGTGCCTATGATCCCAGTAATAGAGAAGCAGAAACAAGCAGATCCCTAGGAGAAGCTTGCTAGCTAGGCTAGCCAAACTGATGAGCACTGGATTCAGTGAGAAGTTGTCCCAATAAGATTATTCAAGACACCTGACTCTACCTGTGGCCTCCATTATATTCACACATAATCATGCTCAAACATACACATGCACCCACATACATACATACATATTCACACACCACACAAATGAATGAATCAATGAACAGAAGGCTACTCCTACAATAGGCATATATAAAGTTTTCATGTTCTAATGCTTTCCATTATTTTTTCTTTTTCACTGATTATAATTGCATACATAGTAACTCAGGAAAACAGTAATATTTTTTTGACCATTCAGAGTATCAGTATACAGAGCTATCCATTGTTTTATCTTAAGCCATATCCTTTATTTCTGTGAAGCTGAAAGCACTGTTCATGGGGAATTCCATACTGTTTCATTCATCCATTATATATTAAGCACTACTACACATTGTTAACAATTTATCAAGCAGGTGTGGTGGCTCATGCCCGTAATCTCAGCATTCCAGGAGCTGAGGAAGACTGCCATCAATGAGTTAAAGGGCAGTCTTGACTTACATTAGTGTTTCAATACCAAACTAGATTACAGTGTGAGACTCTTGTCTCGAAAAAAGAAACTTTTTAAAATATAGCAAACATACTATTAATTTAGCAGAGCTATTCTCACTATACTTAGAGGTTACCAGGACCAGAAAAAGGGAATGGGAAGTCTTATTTAATTGGTACGGGTTCTACTAGGACACAAAAAAGTAACTGTGATGTGTGCTCCACAATGAATATAATTAAAATCACTGAATTATGCACTTAAAATTGTTTCTTTCGGGCTGGAAAGATGGCTTAGCAGTTAAGTGCTTGCCTGTGAAGCCTAAGGACCCCAGTTCGAGGCTCAATTCCAAAGGACCCACATAAGCCAGATGCACAAGGTGGGTGATGCATGCATCTGGAGTTCATTTGCAGTGGCTGGAGACCCTGACACACCCATATTCATTCATATTCTCCCTCCTTCCCCTCCATCCCTCTCTCCCTCCCTCTGTCTCCCTCCCTCCCCCCCCCCTCTCTGTCTGTGCCTCTCTCTCTCTCTCTCTCTCTCTCTCTCTCTCTCTCTCTCTCTCTCTCGGCCTCTTTCTGTCGCTCTCAAATACCTAAATAAAAATAAAGCAAAAAAATTTAAATTCTTACCCCATTGTTTCTTTTGGGGGGTTAATTTATTTTGTGTATATATGTGCCTAGGCATAGGCATGTGTTTAGAGGGCAAAGGACAGTCTAAGGGTGTGTCTTCTCTCCTCACACCTTCATTTGAAACAAGTTCTGTTTTGCCACTGTCACTTGCAAGCTTCAAGGTTCTCCTGGCCTTACCCTCCAATGCCATAGGCATATTGGGATTATAGCACAAGCACCACCATGTGTCTGTCTTTAAATGGGAGCTGAGGTGGTTTGAACTTCGGTAGTAGGCTTGTAAAGAAGCACATTTAACTGGTAAGCCAACTCCCAGACCCAAATTGGTGCATTTTAGGCTAGGTATATTTAACCACAATGAAAAAAGTATTTAAAGTGACATTCCTTTAAAAAAAAAAAAATGGGGCTAGAGGGATGGCTTAGTGGTTAAGGTATTTGTCTGCAAGGCAAAAGGACCCAGATTCGATTCCCCAGGGCCCACATTAGCCAGATGCATAAGGGGGCACACACATCTGGAGTTCATTTGCAATGGCTGGAGGCCCTGGCGTGCCCATTCTCTCACTCTTTCTCTTTGTCAAATAAATAAATAAACAAAAATATAGATATTTTTTAAAAAATGGTGGCACACACCTGTAATCCAAGCACTATGGAGGTTGAGGCAGTAAGATCAGCAGTTTAAAACCAGCCTGGGGGCTAGGGGAAATGACTTAGCAGTTAAGACGCTTGCCTACAAAGCCAAATGACCCAGGTTCAATTCCCCAGGACCCATTTAAGACCGATGCACAAGGTGGTGCCTGCATCTGGTTATTTGTTTGCAGTGGCTGGAGGCTCTGGTGCACCCTTTCTATCTGCCTTTCTCTCCCAAATAAATAAAAATAAAATACTGGGCTGAAGAGATGGCTTAGCGGTTAAGCGCTTGCCTGTGAAGCCTAAGGACCCCGGTTTGAGGCTCGGTTCCCCAGGTCCCACTTTAGCCAGATGCACAAGGGGGCGCACGTGTCTGGAGTTCGTTTGCAGAGGCTGGAGGCCCTGGCGCGCCCATTCTCTCTCTCTCCCTCTATCTGTCTTTCTCTCTGTGTCTGTCGCCCTCAAATAAATAAATAAAAAATGAACAAAAAAAAAATTAAAAAAGCGTGTGTCACCACGCCCGGCTTTATAAAAAAATAAATAAAATACTAAAACTAGCCCAGGCAACAGAGTTAAAACCCTGTCTCCAAATAAGTTTTCTTGTTTGCTTGCTTGTTTTTTGTTAAAGGAGTAGAGGGTTGGGGTGTAGTTCAAATGGTACAGTGCAAAACCCAGATGCAGACCCCAGGGCATGTGCAAGCTTCTCAAGGGTCACCTGCTTATCTCTTTATCTGTTGGCAAAGCAACTGGTTATGTGCTTACCCAGCAAGGACTAGAACATATCTCACTCTGAAACAAACCACTCAAGTCAACATCCCACCAAACATGTATACCCATTCTACCGGAAGTACCTCTCTCTGTTTTGGGGGTCTCATCCCATCTGTTTTTGCGAGCACTGGAAGTTGCACCCCCATGGCCTGGTGTTGCATGGCCTGGTGTATCGCCTCGTCCAGGAGTAGCAGCTCCCGCAGGTGTATGGCTGGGTGTAGGATCCCATATTTTTGAACCTGGAGTTGCTCCAGGAGTCTCACTTCCTTTTGCACGACCTGGTGTCTCATCCCATCTTAAGGAAGGAGTATGTCCAGGGGTCTTAGGAAAGAAAAAGAATTTTATTTCACACATGTACAAACCCATAGAAAAATAAACAGAAATTTTCTGTTAAACCAAAAAACTTTTAAAAAGTTGAGTGTGACAGTGCACACCTTTAATCCCAGCACTGAGGAGGTGAAGGTAAGAGGATCCCTGTGAGTTCAAGGGCAGCCTGAAACTATAGAAAGTACCAGGTCAGCCTGGGCTACAGTGAGACCCTACCTCAAAAAAACAAGGGCTGGAGAGATGGCTTAGCAGTTAAGGTGCTTACCTGTGAAGCCTAGGGACCCAAGTTTGATTCCCCAGAACCCACGTGTGCACAACGTGGCACATGTATTTGAAATTTGTTTACCATGGCTGGAGGCCCTAGCGCACCTATTCTCTATCTGCCTCTTCCTCGCTCCCCTCAAATAAATTTTTTTTTTTTTGAAAACCAACAATACATTCTGGGCATGTGCCTTTGATATACTACTAAGACCTCTGTAACTTTAGGGATATCAATAAGGTTTTCTACCCAGATCTACAATGGAAGACTTTTTGTCTCTAATTTACACTAGTCCTTCAAATTGAGGATTAAATGTATGCACCACCACACCAGGAAAAAAAAACACTAAATGCCAGTCACACAGTATTAAAGTTAATCATTAATTGCATTCAAGAGAATCACATTCTGTCACGTATCACTGAGGGAATGGAGAGTCCCCAGGATCTGTCTAAAAGCATACTGTTCAAAATTTGCTAGGTTTAATGTAACCCAATTCTGAGAATTGGGAAAACACTACAATGGTTTGATGGTTAATTTTTCCTGAGATATAAATTATCTGCAGTAGTCAAGACTAGAGCTAATAGCAATTTAGATTAGGTTGATAACAAGAGACGCCACAGAAAGTTGCTAGATCCTGAATTATCAGGTGGAACCACACATACACAATGGCTTTCTGCAAAGGATGGAAGATAAATTAAGAATACAGGCTGATTCTTATCTTTGGCTGGAGCCAAACACACTTAGAAAAGACCAGTGGAAGCTGGGGCGTGGTGGCTCACGCCTTTAATCCCGGCACTTGGGAAGCAGAGGTAGGAGGATCGCTGTGAGTTCAAGGCCATCCTGAGATTACATAGTGAATTCCAGGTCTGCCTGGGCTACAGTGAGACCCTACCTTAAGAAACCATAAAAAAAAAAAAAAAAAAAAAAAGGCCAATGGAGCAGGCTGGAGAGGGACAGAAAAATAAATAAACAGAATAGCTTATTTTCTTTCAAAAATAATCTTGAGGGCTGGAGAGATTGCTTAGCAGTTAAGCACTTGTCTGTGAAGCCTAAGGACCCTGGTTCAAGGTTCCATTCCCCAGGACCCACGTGGCCAGATGCAGTGGCTAGAGGCCCTGGTGCGCGCGCGCTCTCTCTCTCTCTCTCTCTCTCTGTGTGTGTGTGTGTGTGTGTGTGTGTGTGTGTGTGTGTGTGTCTGTCTGTCTGTCTGTCTGTCTGTCTATCTGGCTCTTTCTCTCTCTGTCACTCTCAATAAATAAATATGATAAACAAAAAATTTTAAAGGAAAAATAACCTTGAAATATCAGCAAGAGATGGTGGCTCATACTTACAATCACAAAAATTGGGAAATATAGGCAGGAAGTCAAGAATACAGTCATTCTTACCTATATATCAAGTTCAAGACCAGCCTGGGCTACATGAAACCCTGTCAGCTACCTACATAAGACCATCATAATAGGAAGAAAATATCATGACTTCAAAATAAGAGACAGACTGATGGGGTGGGAGGGTATGTGATAGACAGTGGAGTTTCAAAGGGGAAAGTAGGGAGAGAGAGGGAATTACCATGAGATATTGTTTACAACTATGTAAGTTGTCAATAAAAATAAATAAGTAAAATTTCAAAAGGTGTCAGGTTAGATAAATATCTATGTCTGAGGAATAGAGAAGAATTTCTAAATTTTGAGTTGCTACATATAACTACTACATAGACAGAAATGAGATCCTTGGAAATGAAAATAAGTGGGAAAAAAATTCAAATGACACCACACTAGAGTAACCCAATGTTCATAAGCAAGAAAGGAGATCCAACAATCAAGAATGAGAAATAGCTGCCAATGAGGGGAATATGAAGAGAAAATGAAGCCCAAAGGCTAAGAAAGAAAAGGGTCTCCAGCTTAATGGTGAGGCTAATAACAAAATCTCATTGGAGAAGACTTCTGGATGTAACAAAGTTAATGGACTGTAATAAGATGTTTAGATGGAGGGATATATGCCAAAGACCAGAACTAGACAGCAGAGAGCTCATTCCAAAGGCTTTGTGGTAACGAGAAATGGGATGGTGTCTAGAAAGAGGGTATAAAGGTCAATGGAGGGCTGGACAAGTGGCTTAGCAGTTAAGGCGTTCGCCTGCAAAGAGAAAGGACCTAGGCTCCATTCCCCAGGACCCACGTAAACCAGATAACCAAGGCAGTACATGCTCTGGAGTTCATTTGCAATGTCTGGAGGCCCTGGTGTAAACGCGCGCGTGCACTCGCTCGTTCACACTCTCTCTCTCTCTCTCTCTCTCTCTCTCTATATATATATATATATATATACTCTCTCTCTCTCTCTCTCTCTCTCTATATATATATATATATATATATATATACCTGCTTTCTCCCTCCCTCCCCCCCTCCCTCCCTCCCTCCCTCCCTCCCTCCCCCTCTCTCTCTCTCCATATATATATATACCTGCTTTCTCTCTCTCTCAAATAAATAAATAAAGTATATTTATTTTTAAACAAAAAGGTCAGTGGAAAGTTTTCTGTGGGGCTTAGAAATGAAGAAACAAGAGCCAGAGGTGGTGGCACATGCTTTTAATCCCAGCACAACAGAGGCAGAGATAGGAAGATAGCTGTGAGTTTGAGGCCACCTTCAAACTACACAGTGAATTCCAGGTCAGTCTGGGCTAGAGCGAGACACTACCTCAAAAAAACTTTAAAAAAGAAATGGTGAAACACATTTCCTAATGTTAGTAACAGAGAACCTAGGGTAAGTACTCTCTGTGAAAACAGAGAATTACTAAAGATTATAGATTCTATTGAGGGTGAATTGCAGAGAAATGACAATGTTACATATACTTTACCACAGCAGATATTTTTTTCTAAGCAAACATGTCCTCTAGAAGCATTAGCCCAAAAAATAATAGTGTTACTAAACTGCCAACTGTAGTCAAAGGCTTAAATTATCCATGTAGAAAATTAAGGAAAACTACTACTAAACTTCCAAAATGTAACATCATATGTTTAAAGTTAATAGCTGGACAGATGGCTTAGTGGTTAAGGCGCTTGTCTGCAAAGCCAAAGGACCCAGATTTGATTCCTCAGGACCCATATAAACAAGATGAATAAGGTGCTGCATGTGCCTGGAGTTTGTTTGCAGCAGCTGGAGGCCCTGGCACATTCATTCATATTTTCTCTCTCTCTCTGCCTATTTCTCTCTCAAATAATAAAAATAAAACATTCTGGGACGGAGAGATGGGTTAGTGGTTGAGTCATTTGACTGTGAAGCCAAAGGACCCACCTGGTTTGATTCCCCAGGACCCAGTAAGCTAGATGCACAAGGTTACACATGCGCCTGGAGTTCATTCAGTGGCTGAAGGCCCTGGTGTGCCTTTTTTTTTTTTTACCTCCCTCTCCCTCCCTCTCTCTCTCAAAAAAAAAAAAATTGGGGGGGGTTTGAGGTAGGGTCTCACTCTGGTCCAGGCTGACCAGGAATTAACTATGTAGTCTCAGGGTGGCCTCAAACTCATGGCGATCCTCCTACCTCCGTCTCCCAAGTGCTAGGATTAAAAGTGTGTCCCACCACACCTGGCTAAAAAAATTAATAAATTTTAAAAGTAGGGGCTGGAGAGATGGCTTAGCAGTTAAAACACTTGCCTATGGAGCCTAAGGACCCCAGTTCGAGGCTCAATTCCCCAGTACCCACGTAAGCCAGATAGATGTACAAGGTGGCACATGCATCTGGAGTGTTTACAGTGGCTGGAGGCCCTGGTGCACCCATTCATTCATTCATTCTCTCTCACTCTCTCCGTCACTCTCAAATAAATAAATAAATAAAAATTTAAAATTTTTAAGTAAATATATTTTTTAATTTTTTTAAAATAAATACTACAGATCCCTAAACTCTGAGGTATATATGATCATTTGCCTCAGATTGTTAGTTTTTATAACAATATTTATGCCTACTGAGTCATCTGTTCTATCAACATGCCTGCCTCTAACAGGCTGACACTTTCTTCTAATGTACCGCATTCATGTTATGAGCTAGGATAGGAAGTTACCAAGCCTAGTCAGTGTCTACAGGAAGTCCTGGGCAAACTCTAGGTGCACAGTCTGCACCAGCTCCTTTGGTTGATTCCTAGTTACCTCCTGGCTAGTCACAGCTCCTACGGAAGGCTAGACTTTTCGGTTGCAACCAAGTAAGATTCTACCAATAAGAATGGTGCTGGAGATACAAGTAACTAGCAATGTGCCAAAGTACAGCAGAGTCGCAACAGAAAGCTCTCTATTTATACAGGAATCTTTTACGCTTTTATGACAAAAAGTGCAAAATAAAAATTCAGGTAGATTTAATACTACTTTAGATGCCATTAAATTTTGTCCATAATTTACATTATATGCTTAAAGTATGTTGTTATAAAGACATAGTTTAGTCTCATTGTAGACTGAGATTATACAAGAATATATATTAGAGATTATTCTAAAATATGTCCTAAGGATTTCTCCCATTCAAATGATAATGGAATTTATTAAGAGAAAAATTTCCAAACTACCTTTATGCTGCTCTTTTTGGTTGCAAATGAATCAATACAGATATGGGTTTTAAAACCCCATGGAATACATCTCACATACACACCTCCTCATGTATGTGTATATAAGTGTCACTATAAGTAAAAGTTCAACAGAAATAATAAAATAAATAATTTTTAATATCTAAAAAAAAATTCATACTCCAGGGGCTGAGATGGCTCAGCCGTTAAAGGCATTTGCTTGCAAACTCTGCTTGCCTGGGCTCAATTCCCAGTACCCATATAAAGCCAAATGTACAAAGTGGGAGGCAGGGGCATATGTCAGGAGTTCATCTGCAATGCCAAGAGGGCCTAGTACAGCCATGCATGGAGTGTCCACACACTCTTGTACACTCTCTCTCAAATAAATAAAAGTATTTTAAAAATAAATAAGAATGGAATTTCAAATGGGAAAGTGTGGGGGTGGGGAGGGAGGGAATTACCATGGGATATATTTTATAATCATGGAAAATGTTAATAAAAATTAAAAAAATAAAAAATAAATAAAACTGGTCTGGAGAAATGGCTTGGCAATAAAGCACTTGCCTGCAAAGCAAAGGACCTCAGTTCGGTTCCCCAGTACCCACGTAAGCCAGATGCACAAGGTGGCATGCGTTTGCAGTGGCTAGAAGCCCTGGCACGCCCACTCTCTCTCCCCCTTTCTCTCTCAAATAAAGAAATGAGAATCTTTTTAAAAATAAGTAAAATTGCCAGGCATGGTTGCACACACCTTTAATCCCAAGACTTGAGAGGCAGAGGTAGGAGGATCACTGTGAATTCAAGGACACAGTGAGACAACATAGTAAATTCCAAGTCAGCCTACCTCAGATTGAGACCCTACCTCAAAAAACAAAAATAAATAAATTGACAAAGCTATAGCACTCCTAAAGCATATATCCTAAGGATTCATCTCATTACCATAGAGATACTTGCTCATGTTTAATGTCACTCAATTCACAATTGCTGGGAAATGGAACCAACCTAGATGTCCCTCAACTGATGAGTGGGTAACAAAGATATGGCACATTTATATAATGGAGTTCTACTAAACGGTAAAGAAAAATAAAGTTACGAAATCTGCAGGAAAATGGATGGATCTAGAAAAGATTAAACTAAGTGAGGTAATCAAGGCCCAGAAAGCCAAGTGCTGCATGTTCTCTCTCATATGTGTATCCTAGCTACAGATGATTGGACTTCTGTGTGAGTAGGAAGAAAACTCAGTAGCAAAGGCCAGTAAGCTAGAAAAGAGATATAAAGTGAAGAGAAAGGAAGGGAGGGGGGTACTTAAGAGGATGGTATTATATATGTGTAAGTAGAATAATAGATTAATGAAGGGTAAAAGGCCCAAGCGAGGTCTGCTGATGGCTGGATAAATGTATATACTATGCTTATCAAACTGACCAGTAAGTACTTCTCTTAATATTCATACCCTTATATTAATGCTACTCTCACTTTGGGTAGAGAATCTTCTCTTTTCAGATAGCAGTGACTTTGGGTCGACTCAGAAGGTATCCTAGTGCTGGAAAGAAGTGACTGGAGTACTGAGTAACATCTTGATCACACCTTCCAAGGCTCAGGGTCTAATGTGGAAGAGGTGGCAGAAAGAATGTAGGACCCAAAAGAAGGGTAGGACTCCTTACAATGTGCTCCCTCCAGACATTAAATGGCCTGGATATCCATGATCTCACTGTGCCTGACGCAACCTACAAAAGGCCATCATAAGAGGAGGAAAAGATCATGACATCAAAATAAAATAGAGACTGATTGAGATGGGGAGGGGATATGACAGAGAATGGAAATTCAAATGGGAAAGTGGGGGGAGGGAAAGTATTACCATGGGATATTTTTTATAATTTTGGAAAATGTTAATAAAAACTGAGAAAATAAATTTAAAAACCTTAATATATAAGTAAGTACAATGATTGTGATGGAGAGGTAATATGATGGGAGAACGAATTTCAAAGGGGAAAGTGGGGGGGGATTAACATGGGATTTTTTTTTTATAATCATGGAAGATGCTAATAAAAATTAAAAAAAAAAAAAGACTAAAGGGTAAACTTACAACAATGAATGAGCTAGATAGTATTCCTTCCTATCTATACAAACCCTGAGTTCTGGCCCTCACAGAGCAATTCTTACCAGACTTCAAGGCTGAACTGAATAATACTAACTTGAAATATTTCATCTTTTGTTGGCCTCAAATGGTGGAGGGCTGCTTTCCTATGGGAATGAATTGAGAGAATATTTCTTACGGACTTTGTGAATAACTTTTCTGGGAATATTTCTGAGGGATGTCTTTTCTTTTTAAGCTCTTGTCTTGATCCCATAACTAAGTTAAACATATGCTGTATAATTATTTACAACCAAGTACTCAACTTGATTAAAATGATGCATTTGAGTTAAAAAAAAAAGAAATTGAAAAAAAAAATAAAAATTTTTAAATTTTAAAAATGAATAAAAATTTTTACTACAAAAAGAGCCCAAGGTATGGAATGAACTGTGGCCCTCTACACCCATTCGTGTATTGAGCTTCTAACCCTGATGTGACTTATATGTGGAGCCTAGACTTTTAGTTGAAGGATCAAAGTTAACTGAGGTTACAGGGTGATGTCCTCATAAAGGAGGAAAAAGTCCAGAAAAGGAAATTTAAGAAAGCCATGAGAAAGTGACCATTTGTAAACTAAAGAGAAATCTTTCACCAAACACTAACCCTGCAGGCAAGAGCTTAGACTTCAAATATCCAATCCATGGTGGCTTGCTGTGGAAACCCAAACACTAATATGGTCTATAGAAAAAAAAAATTTAACCAGTAACAAATAAAAACATTACCTCTGCTTGATCCCAACTTGAAAGCTTTTTGGGAGTGGCACCAGGGGTCTGATCGGCAGTTTGATCCCAACGCCGTTTTCGTTTTGAAGGAGGCTGGGAGGCTGCTGCTCCATTGACGACTTTTAGCTCTCCAGCTTTAGCTTTTTCTGCTAGTTGTTGCCTAATTTCTCTCTGGGGGAAAAAATTTTTTTTGAAAAAGCGGAAAACTTTTTTTTAGACAAGCACTCAACTCTATAACCCAAGCAGACCTCAACCTCTCAGTTATCCTACTACCTTAGCCGCTTGAGTGTTAGGATTAAAGGAGTGGGGGCTGGAGAAATGGCTTAGCAGTAAAGGCGACTGCGTGCAAAACCAAAGGACCCAAGTTCGATTCTGCAGCATCTACATAAAGCCAGATGACAAAGGTGGGGCATTTGGGGTTTGCTTGCAGGGGCTAGAGGCCCTGGTGTGACCATTCTCACCCACCCTCAATAAATAAATACAGGACTTAGCGGTTAAGGCAGATGCCCACAAAGCCAAAGGACCCAGGTTCGATTACCCAAGGCCACTTAAGCCAAAAGCCCAAGGTGACACATTCATCTGGAGTTCATTTGCCCTGGCATGCCCATTCTCTCTGACTCTCTCTCAAATAAATAAAAGTATTTTGTGACATGTCCATTCTCTCAGTGTATCTTTCTCTCTGACTCTCAAATAAATAAAAGTATCTTAAGCAGGGCCTGGTGTCACCCACCTTTAATCCCAGTACTCTAGAAGCAAAGGTAGGAAGAACACTGAGAGTTCCACATCAGCCTGGGCTAGAGCAAGACCCTACCTCAAAAAAATAAACAAACAAATACATAAATTTTAAAAAGTATTTTGTGGGCTGGAGAGATGGCTTAGTGGTTAAGCGCTTGCCTGTGAAGGCTAAGGACCCTGGTTTGAGGCTCAATACTCCAGGACCCACATTAGCCAGGTGCACAAGAGGGCACATGTGTCTGGAGTTCATCTGAAGTGGCTAGAGGCCCTGGCGTGCTCATTCTCATTCTCATTCTCTCTGCCTCTTTCTTTCCGTCACTCTCAATATAAATAAATAGAAATTAAAAAAAATTTTTCAAAAATATTTTGTGAAGAATACATTTTCAGGGATTTTTTTTGTTTGTTTGGCTAGTTGGGGTTTTTTTTCGAGGTAGGGCTTCACTCTAGTCTAGGCTGACCTGGAAGCCACTATGTAGTCTCAGGGTGGCCTTGAACTCTACCTCTGCCTCCCCAGTGCTGGGATTATAGCTAATTACCAGATGTTTCTCTGTGTGGAGTACTGGAATTCACGAGAAGGCGTATTTTTTCCTGAGTGTAAAGTTGGCTTTTGGAGTTGCTTTGCTGCAACCATTATTTGCCATTAATGACATTCTTTTTTCTTTTTTGGGAAACTTAGAGGAAATTTTAAAAAAGACTACTATGGCTGGGCATGGTGGTGCAGGCCTTCAATCCCAGCACTGGGGAGGCAGAGAGGTAGTGTGATCAGCATGTGTCTGAGGCCACCCTAAGGGTACAGAATGAATTCCAGGTCAAGCTGGGCTACAGACCCTACCTCAAGAAACAAAAACAGCCCGGACCAGAGAGAAACCCTATCTTGAAAAACTGAAAGAAACAAACAACAACAACAAAAAAAAAGCGGGACCTGGTGGTACCTGCCTTTAATCCCAGCACTTGGGAGGCAGAGGTAGAAGATCACTCTTTGAGGCCATCCTGAGACTACATAGTGAATTCCAGGTCAGCCTGGGCTAACGTGAGACCCTAAATTGGAAAGGGGAGGCAGTGGGCAGGGTGGGAACAGTCTCTCACTCTCACTTTTCCTTACAGTATCTCACAACCATTAAAATAAAAGGCAAGCTGACATACCTCCTCTTTAGTCAAGTGCTGTTCTCGCATAACATCCATGTAAGTTCTAGCATTCATTTTAGGATCAGGGGTCTTCCCTCCTGCAGAAAAGAACAGCAACAGGACAAGAGTACAATAAATAAAGGATAGTATATTTAACTGATTTCTGCCCTGCTCTAATATTATGTTATTCCATATCATTTAATTTATTTTTTGATGGAAAACTTTAATAATTATACATCTTACTTTTTATTGAGTTTGCTGATCAATTTAACCTGTTTGAACACAAACATATCTACAGCAGTTTAAAACAAATATTTTAATGCATATAAAAACAAAATGACAGCACAGTTTGGTCTTCAGAAGTGATGGGTTCCTGGGTTGCTAATCCGGAATACGTACACTTTCGTGCCTTTGTCTCCATCAGCAGTTCTGACTTCAAGCAGCAGAATAGAAGCCTAGAAAATTATCTCTTTACCATTAGTAACACTTTGGAAAGATATTTATATTCAAAACATTACCTGTTACAAGCTGTTAAAATCCTGACTACAAATAACTGACTAGGTAAGTTCTTTCATACAGTGTTCTAAATGTAGCTCAGAAAATCTGATTTTTAAAAATTTACCTATAATCTTATTCTGATGTCACATTACTAAAAAGGGCTTCATAGTTGTTAAATTTTTTGACCCAAAACAATTTTATTTCATAAAGTATAAATTACAACTGGAAACATATTACTTAAGACATATTACTTCTACCAGTTATGAAGCCCACAGAAGTACTGTACAAAGAGATGTGTTAGTCTCTTGGTTCAAGTTTCAACATCTGCTTTTTAAACTTCAAAGTATCTTAAAGAAGCCCAAATAGTATATAACAAGATTAACAAAGGTACACTATACTTTAGAAATGTGATAATTAGCTATACAAGTAGTATAGCATTATAAATTTGAAAAAAAATAATAAAATTCTAAGACATTTCCTATGCTGACAATCATGCCCAATTTATAGTGTCATTCTTTCTGACACTAACTCTGATAAGACTTCCTTTGGAATACTTTTTCACCATAATCTAGAGAGGATGTGTTGAACTGCACCCTTAAGAATGCAGACAGGACTGGCATATAGCAGTACTGCTGTAGGAAAGAAATTAAGGACAGTTAGTATGGGCCTGTGAATTCTGACATACATGTTTAAATCAATTACAATTATGCAAGTAAAGAAAAGAATATCCCTATTAATTCATGCAGGCTGAAAGTCTAACTTGTAAACCTGCAGCAGAATCTAATTTTTTTTTTTTTTTTTAAACAGGCACCTAATTTTGACTGTGGAACTCACTCACCTGAGGAAAGCTTCCATCAGGCTCACTATGCCCCTTGTGCTGACTTGCACACTAAAATTAGCAAAACAGACTCCAACTATTAAAATGATCAAAGTCTTTGTATACATACTTTTGCTTTAACTTTAAGTATGCTTAGAGCAAAGTAGGTGCATTTACTAAGCTATAACAAACAGGGGACTCTAGTGTGAGAAACAGTTTCTCAAAAGTAACATTTCTAAACTCTAGGTTTTGGAATGAAAACTTTCAATAGTCTGAAAGTATTTTGAGCAGAAAAACACATTTGTTCAAAGTATAGAAAGAGTACCCAAAACAAAAGTAAAAGAAAAACCTTTAACCCTTTGCGTTTCTATGGCATTGGCTCATTATTTTCTTGTCCTTCTACCTGGAAAGAAAACTTGTATTATAAAGGCGAATATTGCATCTGTGACTTCAACCAAATATATAAATCTATAACGGGGATTTTTAAAAACAAAAAGCAAATTCATAAGCATGCCAAAAAAAATCAAAGGGCTAAAGACAACTTAATACAAATAAATGTCTGAATACTTATAGAAAAGTGGGAAATAAATTACCATCTGCAAAAGGATCAAGACGTTCCGGGGAAATTATCATGGTCCGCCTATGTTTTTTGTATTCATCTTCCCGGTCTGCAATCTTCGGAGGACGGTGCTCAGCAAATGGATCATACTGGGGAAAAAAAATGGCATGTCTCATTTAATGCCCACTTGATTAAATAATTAAGTAGCATAGCATCAACAAAAATCAAAGCATTATTGTATATATGTAAGTACAATGATTGTAATGGGGAGGTAATATGATGGAGAATGGAATTTCAAAGGGGAAAGTGGGGGGGGAATTACCATGGGATTTTTTTTTTTTTAATAATCATGGAAAATGCTAATAAAAATTTTTAAAAAATCAAAGCATTATAAAACATTCTTGCACTCTCTCTCAAATAAATAAAAGCTTCTCAAAAATAAAATTGGGCTGGAGATGGCTTAGTGGTTAAGGAACTTGCCTGCAAAAACATGCACAAGGTGGCACATGCATCTAGAGTTCGTTTGCAATGGCTCTAAGCCCTGGTGTGCTCATTCTCTTTCTATCATGCCCTCCCACCCCCCCATCTATCTCTCTCCCTCTCGCTGAAATAAATAAAAATATTTTTCAATTAAATTGGTTGAGAGGGTGAGGGGATATGATGGAGAGTGGAGTTTCAAAGGGGAAAAGGGGAAAGTGGGGTGAGAGAGGGAATTACCATGGGATATTGTTTATAATTATGGAAGTTGTCAATAAAAAAAAATTTTGATAAATAAAATTGACAGGCATGGTGGCATATGCCTTTAATCCCACCACTCAGGAGACAGAGATAGGAGGATTGCCATGAGTTCAAGGCTACCCTGAAACGACATAGTGAATTCCTTGTCAGCCTGGGCTAGAGCAAGACCCTGCCACAAAATAAAAAGTCTTTGGCTGGAGATATGGCTCAGTGGTTAAGATACCTGTGCCTGCAAAGTCTAAATACCTGGGTTCAAATCCCCAGTACACACATAAAGCCAGATGCACAGAGTGGTACATACATCTGGAATTTGTTTACAGTGGCTAGGGGCCCTGGTATACACATTCTCATTCTCTCTCTCTGCTTTTGCAAATAAATAAATAAAAATATTAAAAAGAAAAACAAAGCTGATACAGAAAACAAAACAAAAACTAACAAGAGTAGGGATTGGTGAAATGTATATTGCTCAGTGGTGAAAGTTTGGCTAGGCATATGAAAATAACATATGGAAAATATATGCATGTCATTGCTTCACCAAACGAATACTATTATAAACACAATTTTATCTAATTCTCCCCAAATCAGCTCTCTCAAAGCATTCTCAGAATTGAATACTAAAGTTTATGGGCTCCCACAGGACCTCACTTTTATTAAGCTCAATAAAGTTTTTTAAAAAATCACCTGTTCTGTTGACTGTGGTATATCATTAAGCAATGCCACAGGAGCATGATATCCAGGCTTCTTCTGACCAAGCAAACTTGTAGATGATGAGTAGTCATCGTCATCCTGCAATGAAACCCCCCAAAAAGCCAAAACAAAATGTTAGAACTTAAATATCAGCATAATGAAATTTCTAATTTAAGGGTAAAGTGGGGAGAGGGAAGGAATTCCCATGGGATATTGTTTACAATCATGGAAGTTATCAATTTTTTAAAAAAAGGAAAACTAAAAATAAATTTGTAATTTATCAACTAACAATTCTACTGAGAACTCTTCAGCTTCCCTTTGGTCAGTCAAGTTTTTTAACATGGTTTAACTATAGAATCCTAGTGGTATGATTAAAAAGAACAATGTTTATATGCTGTTACCTTCTTGGCATTAAATACTGCAACTCTAGGGCTGGAGAGATGGATCAGCAGTTAAAGGCACTTGCTTGCAAAGCCTAACAGCCTGGATTCAAGCCCCAGGCCCACATAAAGCCAGATACACAAGGTGGTACATGCATCTGGAGTTTGTTTGCTGTGGCAAGAGGCCCTGACATACCCATACTCACTCACCCTGCCTTTCTGCTTCTGTCTGTCTGCCTCATGAATATTAATAAATAAAATATTTTAACTAGTTATTCTTAAGATTTTAGCTCCTCAAATATTTAAAAATATAAAATGAGAATTTCTTTCTTAGCATGCGAAATACACATTAGCTATTAAAAAGCCATTACTGTCTTTTATCATTGGCGTAAGAGAACCAAATGCTAAGGCTAGACAAGAGTGCATATCTATAATCTGTAGTCCCAGTACTCAGAAGCAGCAGCAGCAGGAGCATCCTGAGCTGTAATGAGCTCAAAATGAGTTCAAAGCTAGCTTGAACTACAATAGCAAGATCCTGTCTTAAAATACTGAAAAAGAAAAGTGAGGGACAAATGCCTCTTAGCAGCCTCTAAAAATTTCATCTTTGAGACTTTCATATTTCCACATATCTCTCAAGAAAAAAATGTGCTGCCAGGAATGGTGGTGTACTCCTTTAATCCCAGGCAGAGGTAAGAGAGATCAATGTTGAGTTCTAGGACAGCCTGTGGTTAGAGTGAGTTCCAGATCAGCCTGGGCTAGAGTGAGAAAGGGAAAGGAAAAGGGAAAAGGTAAGGAAAAAGGGAAAAGGGAGGCAGGGAGATAAGTTTTATGCCAATAGTAAAATGTGACTTGAATGTCACAAAAATAACCAGTTAGACAATCTGTAAACAAAGTTTGTCTATCTAGTGGGAAGCCTTGCATGGTGGCACACGCATTTAATCCCAGCACTTGGGAGGCAGAGTAAGAGGATTGCCTTGAGTTCGAGGCCATCCTGAGACTACATAGAGAATTCCATCTCAGCTTTAGTTAGAGGGATAACCTACCTCAGAAAACCAAAAAGTTTGTCTAACGGTAAATCATGTAAAAAGTGTGCAGAAGTCAGTCACAGTGGCTTATGCATACACTCCTAGCATTTGGGAGGTTGAATTAGAAAGACTGTTTAAGGCCAGCCTGGAATAGAGAATTAATTCAAGACTAGACAAAGGCCAGGTCTCAAAAAAATAAAATAAATAAGGGCTGAAGAGATGGCTTAGCAGTTAAGGCATTTGTCTGCAAAGCCGAAGGATCCCAGTTCAATTCTCCAAGACCCACATAAGCCAGATACAAAAGGAGGCACGTGTGTCTGGAATTCGTTTGCAATGGCTGGAGGCCCTGGCGCACCCATTCTCTCTTTCCCTCTCTCACAAATAAGTAAGATACATCTAAAAAATAAATAAAACCAACAAAAAAGGGGGCTAAAGGCCTGGAGAAATGGGTTAGCGGGTAAGGCGCTTTCCTGCAAAGCCAAAGGACCCAGGTTCAGTTCTCTTAATCCCAGCGCTCAAGAGGCAGAGGAAGGAGGATAGCTATAAGTTCCAGACCAGTCTGGGACTATATGAATTCCATGTCAGCCTGGGCTAGAGAGAGACTCTACCTTGAAAAAACAGAAACAAGTCATAAAAGCTAAGCATGCTAGCATCAAGTCACTAGGACAAGTTAAGTACATATATGTAATCCTAGCATTTAATCTGGTCTACATAGTGACACACTGTCTCAAAAACAAACACTGAGGAGGATGGGCTAAGGCATGAATTGCTCGGTGTTAAAGTGTCTATAGTGAGCAAGACCAAGGGTTTGATCCTCAGAAATAATGAGGTCAGAGAAACTGGGTAAAGTAACACACAGGCCTGTAGTGACATACAGTCAAGTCACTTCTTCCACAGGCTATTCAAGATAAAATTAGGAGCCAGGCTGGTGGCACACACCTTTAATCCCAGCACTAGGGAGGCAGAGGTAAGAGGATCACCTGAGTTCGAGGCCACCCTGAGAATACAGAGTGAATTCCAGGTCAGCCTGGGCTACAATGAGACCGTACCTCGAAAAACCAAACCAAAAAAAAAAAAAAATAACAAAAAAAAAATAAAATTAGGTAGCAACAGGGATTCACTTTACAACAAAATGATTTGTACGTGCTACGTGACAGAAATCTTCAATAGAAAGACTGAGGTAGGTACATCCAGGCAGTTTCTGAACCTTAGAATGCTGGCACACAAGGGACTGAGGCACCTGGATTCCATAGGAAGATTCTGTCTCAAAAACAATAGAGGGAGGGAGGGTAAAGGGAGGAAAGTGGGGGACCCAGTGACTCACAACTATAATCCCATAACCCAGGAGGTAGAGGTAGGAGGCTCAGGAGTTCAAGACCAGCCATGGCTACATAGGCAGTTTGAGGCTAGCCTGGGATACATGGGGACCCTGTCTCAAAATTACCCACAAAATTAAATTTTAAAACAGTGCCTCTCCTCCCAGGCTCAGGGAACATTGTGGAAGAGGAGGTAGAAAGATTCTAAGAGTCACAAGATGGAAAGGAAAAGCCTATGGCATTGTCCAATGCTACAAGACTGACTAGTGCATTCATAACCCCACACTGAATAATAGTATAACCTTATTGAGGAGAACCTTTAGAGGAATGGAGGTGGGGAAGAGGGAACCTAATGAGAATGACCAATATGCAATATGTTCAAACAATGAAGTTCACAATTAGCAAAAATCAAATTAAAAATAATCAGCTCTCTCCAGAGTAAACTAGGTTTAAAAAAAAAAGTTTCTATTTCTTGCTTTCTCTAAAAAACTTAAGCCCAATCAGTGACTTACATCTTCAAGTTCAGTTGCAGCAATTGATGTCACGTATCCAGCAAATCTGCTATCACTTCCACCATAAATTTCCTGATCATAATAACCTGTAGAATCAAGACCCACTCCCTGGGCTTCATCAAGAGCTGCCTTCTTGCCTTGTATTTCTCGAATCTGTGCTTCAATATCTGTAAAAAAGAGAACACAATATGAAGTTCCAAGCAGCACCTGTGATACTTTATATTGTCAGTCTGACAGGACCAAGAATCACCAGTGAGGAATTATCTAGATTAGGTTAGCCTCTGAGCATGCCTATGAGGAATTGCTTGATTAGGTTAACTGAGACAGGAAGACCCACTTTAACTGGGGGCAGCACCATTCAATGGACTGTAACATCTTGGACTGGATGAAAAGGATACAAGGCAGACACAGAAGCATCATCGCCTCGAGTTCAAGGCCAGCCTGAGTGAATTGAGACCCTACCAAAAAAAAAGAAAACTAACTAAATAAATAAAAAGATAGAGGGGGAGACTGGAGAGACGGCTTAGCAATTAAGGCATTTGCCTGTGAAGCCTAAGAACCCTGGTTCAAATCCCCAGATCCCACGTAAGCCAGATGCACATGGCAGCACAGGTATCTGGGCTTTGCAGCAGCTAGAGGGCCTGACATACCCATCATGCTCTCGCTCACTCTCTCCATCTCAAATAAATAAATAAATATAAGCCGAGCAGGGTGGCTCATACCTTTAGGTAGGAGGATTGCTATGAGTTCAAGGCTACCCTGAGATAACATAGTGAGTTCCAGATCAGCCTGGGCTAAATGAGAAAAAAATTAAAAAAAGAGGGGGGCTAGAGAGCTGGCTCAGTGGTTAAAGAGCTAGCCTGCAAAGCCAAAGTGCCTATGTTCAATTCCTCATTACCCACATAAAGCCAGATGCACAAGGTAGCACATATACCTAGAGTTTATTTATAGTAAGTAGCTAGAGGCCCTGGTGTACCCATTCTCTCCCTCCCCCTCAAAAATAAATAAATAAGTACTCTGGGGCTGGAGAGATAGCAAGCAGTTGAGCACTTGCCTATGAAGCCTAAGAACCCCGGCTCAAGACTCGATTCCCCAGTACCTACATAAGCCAGATGCACAAAGTGGCGCATGCATCTGGAGTTCATTTGCAGTGGCTGGAGGCCCTGGCGTGCCCATTTTTTTCTATCTGCCTCTTTCTCTCTCTGTCTCTCTCAAATAAACAAATAAATAATTTTTAAATGTTTAAAAAAGGGTTGGAGAGAGGACTTAGTGGTTAAGCACTTGCCTGTGAAGCCTAAGGACCCTGGTTCAATGTTCCATTTCCCAGGACCCATGTTAGCCAAATGCACAAGCAGGCACACATGTCTGGAGTTCCTATGCAGTGGCTGGAAGCACTGGCATACCCATTCTTTCTCTTTCTCTCTGTCTGTCACTCTCAAATAAACAAACAAACAAAACCCAAAAAAATGTTTAAAAAATAGTACTGTGAAGACTATACTTTCAGGGTCATTTCTATAGCTCATTACTAGATGTTCTCTGTGTGTAGTACTGGAATCCATAAGAAGGTATTGTGTTCTCTCCTGAGTGTAAAGCTGGCTTTGAGAGTTGTTTTGCTACAACTGTTATTTGCCAGTGATGATGTTCGTTCTTACTCTCTTTTGGGAGAGTTAAGAGAAATTTTTAAAAATTGTGGCTGGGTATTGTGTGGTGCATGCCTTTAAGCCTAGCACTTAGCAGGCAGATGTAGGAGGATCACTGTGAGTTTGAGGCCAGCCTGGACTAAAGTAAGACCCTACCTTGAAAATAAAAAGTAAAGGCTAAAGACATGGCTTAGTGGTTAAGCACTTGCCTGTAAAGCCTAAGGACCTGGTTCGAGACTCAATTCCCCAGGATCCATGTTAGCCAGATGCACAAGGGGGCACAAGCATCTAGAGCTTGTTTGCAGTGGCTAGAGGCCCTGGTGCACCCATTCTCTCTCCCTATCTGCCTCTTTCTGCCTGTCACTCTCAAATAAATAAATAAAAATAACAATTTTTTTAAATAAAAAGTAAAATAGGGCTGGAGAGATGGTTTAGTGGCTAAGGCACTTGCCTGTGAAGCCTAAGGACCCTGGTTCAATTCCCCAGTACAAACATAAAGCTAGATGCACAAATTGGCACATGTGTCTCAAGTCTGGTTTTTTGTTTTTGCATTGGCCAGAGGCCCTGGAGATCCCATTCTCTCTATCTGCCTCTCCGCCTCTCTCTCTCAAATAAATAAAGCCTACATGAGCTGCTGAGGGAAAATGGCTACCAACCTTGTGTGCTCACAGGAGACAGTGCTATTCAAAAGCAACTACCCTGACAAGGTGGACATGGCTGTGTAACAGTGGTACCCAGCCTAGGTAGGTAACCAACAGCTCTCTGAATGGCTAAGAGATCTGCTCTGTGGAATGGAACCCTTAGTTGGAACTGGGAACGGAGCCAGAATCCTATGGAGACCAAAATCATGGTCTCCAACAAGAAGCTCCCACTAGTCTTTAGCCAAAAGAGGCTACAGCCACTTAAATCTCTCTTGGTGTTTACCCCACTGAACCCATGCTGACCCCACTCCTTTGGAGAAGTTGGGAGGCAGAGGTAAGAGGATCGCCATGAGTTTGAGGGCAGTCTGAGACTAAAGAGTGAATTCTAGGTGAGCCTGGACTAGATTAAGCCCCCACTTCAAATAAATAAATAAGTAAAACAAAACAAAACAAAGCATATACAGAGAAAGAGAGAGAGAGAACATTAAGATAACAGCAGTTGTATTTACAAGAGTCATGCTAGGGCTGAAGAGAGCTCAGCAGTTAAGTGTGCTTCCTTTACAAATATGGGGGTGCTGAGGGAACCTGACACTGTTGCATTCAAACCTCCAGATCCCACATAAAACAGCTGGGCATGGCCATGCACCCCTGTAAACCCAGTTCCACGGGAAAACAGACATTTCCCCCCGGCCCAAGTTCTGAAATTAGTAAAAAGAAACCCTGGCTCAGTTCCAGATCAGACAGGAAAGTAACGAGAGCAACACACTCTGGTGGTGTACTCTGGGCCTCTGCAGACCCCCCCCCCCATCCCTGCTGCAGGGAGCATATGGGTCCCAGCAAAGACAATAAAAGTAAAAAATAAATAAAGAGCTTAAGATGTCCCCTCAAGCTGAGCATGTTGGCACATGCCTGGAAAGGTGATGTCAGGAAGATCAGGAATTCAAGGCCAACCTCAGCAAGATAGTTTTCAAAGTAAACTGTCCAGAACAAGGTCTTTCTCATTTCTTATCATTGGGTATCATACAGAACTAATTCAGGTAACAAATAAGCTTGTTAGAAATACGTGGGAGCACAATTCACTGCCACTGAAATTATGGTGGAAGGAAACTAGAATGTGCCACTCTGGTAAGATTTCCTTCCTATGGCTACTATAAGGCATACCTCAAGTATGGTTTCAAAACCATACTTACTCCTAGAACCAATCATTTCCTTGGTGATTTCTTTGCAGGAGGCCCCATGCAAGCCTGCAGCAACAGTGGTAGAAGCTTGTAAGAGGAGATGGATGTTTTACTGACACCTTCCCCCTCCCCTGCAGACTATAGGAAACTGCAACCAAAAGTGCTGCGGGTGGGAGGCCGGGCGTGGTAGTACACACCTTTAATCCTAGCGCGAGGTAGGAGGATCACCAAGAGTTCGAGGCCAGTCCGAGACTACATAGTGAATTCCAGGTCAGCCTGGGCCAGAGTGAGACCCTACCTCAATAAAAAAATTTAAAAAAATTAGAGGCCAGGTGTGATGACACAGGCCTTTAATCCCAGCACTCAGACAGGAGGATCACTGTGAGTTTGAAGCCAGGCTGGACTACAGAGTAAATTCCAGGTTAGCCTACGCTAGAGTGAGACCTTACCAAACTAAAAGAGAGACCATTCTGCATACAAGTTCAATGGGAGAAAGAGAAATCACCAGTGAAGATCCTCAACATTGGACACTGCAAGCCTTATAATTGGCCAGCCAGGCCAAATGAGCCAGTGGGTACAATGGTAGCACGTCTATTATGGTGGAAACCAACTGCCCTCTAAGTGGATTGGAGGCCTGCTCCATGGAAGGTATTACATCCCTGATACTGAAAACTTAAAACACAGGTTTTAAGCCCTAGGGTTGTAACATCTGCTGCTGTCTGGCTAAATGCATATACTATGCTCATGAAACTGCACAGTAAGCACTTCTTTTAATGTTCATACCCTTATATTAATGCTACTCTCACTTTTAGTAGAGAATCTTCTCTTTTCAGATGGCAGTGTCCTTGGGACAACTCAGAAGGTATCATGGTGCTAGAAAGAAGTGACCAGAGCGCTCAGTACTGTAATATCTCTATCACACCTTCCAAGGCTCAGGGTCTAATGCGAAAGAGGTGGTGGAAAGAATGTAAGAGCCAAAGAAAGGGCAGGACTCTGCAACGTGCTCCTCCAGACTCAAAATGGCCTGGATATCATGACCTCACAGTGCCTGACACTACCTACACAAGACCATCATAAGAGGAAGAAAGACCATGACATCAAAATAAGAGACTGATTGAGGGGGGAGGGGATATGATGGACAATGGAGTTTCAAAGAGGAAAGAGGGGGAAGGGAGAGCATTACCATGGGATATTGCATACAATCATGGAAGTTGTTAAAAAAAATTTTTAATTAATTGCTAGATCCTTCTCTCCTGGCCCCCTGCTTGCAAGTAAATATTTAGAAGGGGGGGAGCTGCAGAAATGTCTCCACAGTTAAGGCACTTGCCTGCAAAGCCTAACAACCCAAGTTCAGTTCTCCAGTACCCACATAAAATCAGATAAAGAGAGGCTTCTGCATCTGCGTTTGTTTGCAGCAGCTAGAGACCCTGGTGTGCCCACTCATTGACTCATATTCTCTCTCTGCTTGCAAAAGTAAATAAATTAAATTAAAAAAAAAAGGATTGCTAGACTGCAAGATTATTCACTGAAAACTGTACTTACTATTTGACACAATGTAATATGCAAGGAAGTCTAAAACATCTTAATCCATACCTTTAGTTCTCTGAATCCTGGAAAGAAAGCATAAACCACACTGACTAACTAAAAAATCATCAGGTTGGTTAAGAGGATGTTAGGTTGATTTTAACAGAAATGTTTGGACAACTATAATAATTATTAGAAAAGTTACTCTGGGTCAGGGGTGGTGGTGTACACCTTTAATTCCAGCACTTGGGAGGCAAAGGTAGGTGGATCACCATGAGTTCAAGGCCACCCTGAGACTACATAGTAAATTCCAAGTTAGCCTGTGCTAGAGGACAAGACCCTACCTCCTGGGGAAAGGGGGGAGTTACTGAGGTTCAACTCCAAGTCCCCTTCCCAAGTACTCCAACAGCCTAAGAATAGTTGCCCTACCTGCCTCTAAATTTTCCAGTAATGTTCCTAAAACCGAAACTTGTTACGGGGGAAGAGGGCACTTCATTGGCTAAAATGAAATTTTGTGATTTAAAAACCTTCCAAAATTTTATGCTAACCTAACCTTTTTTCCTCAGTCAGGAAGTTCTCTATACACGAGTAAGCCCTGTTTCCCAGTACTGCCAAATGAATATATCCAAGCCTACCAAAAATGAGTTTAAAGGCCCTCTTTTGAGCTACAGAATAAGTTTCACTAGCAAAAGCTTATGTTGCATTCCCTCAAAGTGCTAGGATTGATGGCTCTCAGCACTGAGGGAAAATGCAGGCATGGTGGAGAATGGGCTACAAAGCCAATACCTGGCCAGGTAGGGCTCCACAGCAATTCTGTGTCTCAAAGATACTTAGGAGACAGGAAGGGAGAGATTAACAGTAAAGGTGCTTGCTTGTAAAGCCTAATGGCTTTTCCCCAGTACCCATATAAGCTAACAAAGTAGCATATGCTCCTGGAGTTTATTTGCAGCAGGAGACCCGTACCTAGCATGCCCATTCTCTCTCCATATCTATCTATCTCATTCGCTCCTCCTTTCTCTCATAAAAGACTTTTTAAACACTAGTGGGTAAGTGCTTGCCTGTGAAGGAGTTCTCCCCCCCTTTCCTATGTCTGTCTGTCACTCTCAAATAAATAAATAAAAACAAATCTAGGCCTGGAGAGATGGCTTAACAGTTAAGCACTTGCCTGTGAAGCCTAAGGACCCTGGTTCCAGGCTCAATTCCCCAGGGCCCACGTTAGACAGATGCACCAAGGGGCGCACATATCTGGAGTTCCGTTTGCAGTGGCTGGGGGCCATGGAGCACCCATTTTCTCTCTCTCTTTGCCTCTTTCTCTGTCTGTTGCTCTCAAATAAATAAAAATGAACAAAAAAAATTTTTAAATATATCTAAATAAATAAAAAACCAGCCAGGAGTGGTGCAGCACTCCAAAGGCAGAAGTAGGAAAATTGCCGTGAGTTCAAGGCCAACCTGAGACTACAGAGTTCCAGGTCACCTGGGCTACAGTGAAACCCTACCTGGGGATTTTTTTTTTTTTTTTTAGATAAATAAAAGAAGGTTCTCTTTCTGAAAGCTTTTACAATACCTCCACTGGGCGTGGTGGAACATGCCCTACAATTCCAAAACTTTGGAGGTAAAGGTGAGATCAGAAGTTCAAGGCCAACCTGGGACAAGACCCTCTCTCTCAAATAAAAAAATGTGTGTGTGTGTAGCGCCAGGCATGGTGGTGCACAACTTTAATCCCAGCACTTGGGAGGGAGGGGTAGGAGGGCTGCCATGAGTTCAAGGACACCCTGTATTACATAGTGAATTCCAGGTCAGCCTGGGCTAGAGTGAGACCCTACCTTGAAAAACCAAATAAATAAATGAATAAATAATAAAATACAACCCATATCTGTTCATCAATAAATGCTGACTACTTGAGCACCAGGTATTGGGGATACCAATCTCAGAGCAGAAGAAAATATAACAAATAAAGAAAAGCAAAACTACTCTAAACTGGATGTTATGACACAACTATAATCCCAGAACTCGGGAGGATGCTAAATTGCTAAGAGTTTAAAGCCAGGCTGGGCTACAGAGTGAGGCTAGAATAAGACCCTGCCTCAAAAAAAAAAAAAAAAAAAAAAAAAGACTATTCTAAGACTACACAAAAATTTATAAAGAGTACTAGAATAGCCCTCCTCAAAAATAAAATAAAATCAAGCCGGGCGTGGTGGCACACGCCTTTAATTCCAGCACTCAAGAGGTAGGAGAGTTCAAGGCCACCCTGAGAATACATAGTGAATTCCAGGTCAGCCTGAGCTAGAGTGAGACCCTACCTTAGAAAACCAAAAAATAAATAAATAAATAAAAATAAATAAATAAAATCAGCAATAGAATCAGCTGGGTGGTAGTGGCACATGTCTTTTCCCAAAACTCGGGAGGCAGAGGTAAGAGGATTGCCATGAGTTCAAGGCCACCCTGAGAATACATAGTGAATTACAGGTCAGCCTGAGCTAGAGTGAGACCCTACCTTAGAAAACCAAAAAAATAAATAAATAAAATCAGCAATAGAATCAGCTGGGTGGTGGTAGCACATGTCTTTTCCCAGCACTCGGGAGGCAGAGGTAAGAGGATTGCCATGAGTTCAAGGCCACCCTGAGACTACATAGTGAATTCCAGGTTAACCTGGGCTAGAGCAAGACCCTACCTCGAAAAATCAAAAAATAAAATAAAATAAAATCAGCCAGGTGTGATGGTGGTGCATGCCTTTTATCCTAGCACTCAGGAGGCAGAGGAAGGAGGATTGCTGTGAGTTCAAGGCCAGCCTTGGATTACACAATGAGTTCCAGACCAGTCTGGGCTACAGTGAGACCCTATCTCAAAAAAAATAAAAATCAAGAAATATTGCTCCACCATATCAAAAAGGACTTAACAAATCAAGAGTGGAGCATGAAAAATTATATTCCGCAGTAAACCGTTATAAGGCCATGTAAATATCTATGTATTTTTACTACAAATTTATTATATTCATTCATATCCAACAGTGATGTACAGTAGTATGCTCAGAGACAACACTCCTACAATTATCTTCTTTAAGGCAGCACTTAAAAATTGCAACATTTGCCGGGCGTGGTGGCGCACGCCTTTAATCCCAGCACTCGGGAAGCAGAGGTAAGAGGATCACCGTGAGTTCGAGGCCACCCTGAGACTCCATAGTGAATTCCAGGTCAGCTTGGGCTAGAGTGAGACCCTACCTTGAAAAAGAAAAAAAAAAAAAAATTGCAACATTTGGCCGGGAGTGGTGGCTCATGCCTTTAATCCCAGCACTCTGGAGGCAGAGGTAGGAAGACTGCCATAAATTTGAGGCCACCCTGAGATTACATAGTTAATTCCAGGTCAACCTGGGCCAGACTGAGACCCTACCTCAAAAAAAAAAACAGGAAAAAAAATGACAACGTTTAAGTGGGGTTTGGTGGCGCAAGCCTTTAATCCCAGCACTTAGGAGGCAGAGGTGGGAGAATCGCTAAGAGTTTGAGGCCACCCTGAGACTACATAGTGAATTCCAGGTCTGCTTAACCTAGAGGGAGACTCTACCTAGGAAAAAAAAAATTTCTTTAAAGGGGGGGGTGGGGGTAAGTTTTGCCAATGAACTACAATTGACCAAGGCTTTTAGTTGGGTTTCTGCAATACAAAATCTGGTCAGAATTTTACACTTACACTTTAAACCCCAAGATATGTTATACTGAAGATACCAATACCATGTGATCAAAGCTACTAAGTACCCCTACGTGATGGACCTACCAGAATGGACAGTAATACGTCTTTAAATTCCCTGAGTGTTTTGCAAAATCTCTAGACAGAAGAATAAGACCCAAGACTATTTCTGGGTTTAAATAGTGTAGGAGAGAGCCGGGCGTGGTGGTGCACACCTTTAATCCCAGCACTTGGGAGGCAGAGGTAGGAGAATCCCCTTTTTCTGACTAGCCTTGAATTCATGGTGATCCTCCTACCTCTGCCTCCCGAGTGCTGGGATTAAAGGCGTGCACCACTATGTCCAGCCCTTAAAGTATTTTTAAAAAACTTTTAAATATTTAAAAGAGCCGGGGCTGGAGAGATGGCTTAGCGGTTAAGCGCTTGCCTGTGAAGCCTAAGGACCCCGGTTCGAGGCTCGGTTCCCCAGGTCCCACGTTAGCCAGATGCACAAGGGGGTGCACGCGTCTGGAGTTCGCTTGCAGAGGCTGGAAGCCCTGGCGCGCCCATTCTCTCTCTCTCCCTCTATCTGTCTTTCTCTCTATGTCTGTCGCTCTCAAATAAATAAATAAAAAATTAAAAAAAAAAAAGAGCCGGATGTGTGCCATGAGTTCGAGGCCACCCTGAGACTACCTAGTGAATTCCAGGTCAGCCTGAACTAGAAGACCCTACCTCGAAAAAAGAAAAAATAGTGTAGGAGTTCTGTTCCTTCACTCGGCCCAACTATTCACAGCCAGTCCCTTTCTGATCCTAACCACCCTCTCTCGACTTAACTAATTCCTGCCACAGAGTACTCGACCACACCTTTCAAGACTCACTGCCTTGTTACTTGATGTTCTCTCAGGCTCAGATTTCCTCCCTCTAATTTAAAGCTAATTGACACTTTTAGATCGGCGACACGTCAACATCTCTCTAAAATAACTCAGCATAAATTAAACACGCCGTTTAGACACATTAATTCAAATGCATGCACGACTGTTTCTCCCTTCAGACCGTAAAATTTCCGACAGTCCTAGCCTGTTATCTCTCACACACTATATTGACCCACCAACCAGAAAGAACAGTGCAGTACATGCCAGTGTACACTTTGTATGTCAAGTCAAAAAAACAAAATCTAGAAATGCTGATCCAACCTGACAAGCCCCACTCCGTCTTCTCTGGTAACTTTCTCATGGTTTCTGGTCTATTCCCAACACATTCCTCATTCTGCATACTCAACCCCATATAAGCGATCGCAAAAGCTTCGGCCATCGATCAAATGCGCTTTTCCTGTTTCAAGCTGGTGTTCTACTGATCAGTCCCCAAGCAGAGGCATCAGTAGAGTACGAAAGGTGTCATTAAAGGGAGAAAGTACCAGATCTTGTGCCCTCATCAATTTGTCAAAGGAAAGTCACGTGATCTGGACGTCTGAAGACCCCCCCCCACACACACACACACACGCAATCCCGATAACCAAGGTCACGGAGCCTGGGGGAAGCGAGTTCGAGTCCCGGGGCCTCCCGGACGCGCCCGACCACGGCCGACGACAGCGCCCCAGGAGAGGCGACGGGGCCTGCGGCTCACAGCGGGGTCCTCGACGGCGAAGCGCGCTAACGAGGCCTTCGGCTCGGAGACACAAGCCAAGCTCCGAGGCGGCGGCATCCCAACACGGAACAAAGCGTCTGTCGCGGCTACGACAGACAGGACGCCATTACGCGGGGCAGCGGCCTGCGCCGCCGACGAGGAGCCGACCCAGGTCCCCGGAGCGCGGGCCAGGCCGCCAACGAAAGCACGCCCGGGCAGAGGCGCGAACCTAGCACGGGAGGTCGCCGCAAGCCGACGGCGGAGGAAGCGCGGAAAGAGGGGGCAAAGGACGCTTACCTTCGTGGGTCTTGGCGATCTTCGCCATTTTGTCCACTCGAACACACAGACGGAACTAGCGCTCGCAAGGACTTCCGCTCGTCGCCGCCGCCGCCACCGGGGGGAGGGGGGAGGAGGGGGAAATAGCGGGGGCCGCGCTCTGCGCGTGCGCAGGCGAGAACGCGCGCCGCCCCGACTCACGTGACTGAGCTGCCACCTAGAGGGAAGCGCGAGGTGCATCATGGGTGCGGAGGGCCCTGAGTGGGAAGTGGCTGCCTAGAGGATGTGAAGTTCTGTCGGGGAAGGAATGATGGCTTACCCCGGAAGAAAGCGGATTCCACCCGGCTATTAAGAACGGACCCTAGAACGGCGCGTGGTGGCGCTAGGTGCAACTCCACGCCTTGGGAGGTGGAAACAGGAATATTTGGGGTTCAAGGTCATCCTCTGCTGCACATTGAATTAAGAGGCCAGCCTGGGCTAGTGAGACGTCTTGTATCAAAGGAAAAAAAAAAAAAAAAGAATGAGCCGGGCGTGGTGGCGCACGCCTTTAATCCCAGCACTCGGGAGGCAGAGGTAGGAGGATTGCTGAGAGTTCGAGGCCACCCTGAGGAAATATAGTGAATCACAGGTCAGCCTGGGCTACACCTAGAGTGATACCCTACCTCGGAAAACCAAGAGAGAGAGAGAGAGAGACAGAGAAACTACAGTGGAGGGCATATGTAATGTAATTATTTAGTAACCCTGATTGATAATCTTGCCACCATTTAAGCTTCATGAGTTTTTTTGTTGTTGTTTTTTTGTTGTTGTTGTTGTTCCTCAAGTAGGGCCTTCCTCTAGTGCAGGCTGACCTGGAATTCACTATGTAGTCTCAGGGTGGCCTCAAACACAGCGATCCTTCTACCTCTGCCTCCCCAGTGCTAGGATTAAAGGCGTGCACCACCACACCCAGCGCTTCTTAAACCGTGATGTTAGGATTTATTTTATATTTTGGTGAAATACCTCCCTAAATCTGAAACTTTATTCCTGGCCCAGAATTTTTTTCTTTTTTTTAGAACCAGGGCCTCACACATTGCATGCAAGCAAATGACCTATCAAATGAGCTACATCTTCAGCAGTGGTTTTTTTGGACCAGGGCTGGTAGGCCAGACTGGCCTTTAACTTCCTGTGTAGCCAAAGATAACCTTGAATTTCTGATTCTCCTGAAATTCTGATTCTCCTGAAAATAGGCATGTGCCAGCAGGCCCAGCTCTAAAACCTCACACTTAAATCAATATTTTAACATATATTTTGCAAATAGAGAAAGAGAATGGGCATGTCAAGGGCTCATGCCATTGCAAACAAACTCCAGACCCATTCTCCAGCTTATGTTTCTGGCTTTACATGGGTAGTGGGAAATTGAACCTGGGTCCTTAGGCTTTGCAAGCAAGCGCCTTAATTGCCGAACTTTCCAGCCCCATCTTATTTTTTGAGACAGGATATCACTGAACTTGGAGCTTACTGATTAAGGTAGACTATGTAGTGAGCTAGATCCTCCTGTCTTCCCTCTTCCCCCAACTCTGGAATTACAGGCACACACCACACACCTGACATTTTCAGACTTTGCTTTGAGTTAGCATACACCTTTTGTGAAAGATATATGTAGGAAATGATTTCTGAAGAAAAGCAAATATAGTAGTGTCCTTGCCTTAAATTTTTTATGGTACATGAGTCATTGCTTTTAACTCTGTGGTCATTGTGTCACCATAAAATGTGAAGTAGCTACAGTAAGTCTCCAATATTAAGCTTTCAGGGCAGATCTTAGTTTTATTTCTTTCATTTCTGACTTTTGAAATTTATTCATTTGCTAGAAGAGAGACAGAGAAAGAATGGATGTGCCAGGGTCTCCAGCCTCTGCAAATGCATGCATCACTTTGTGCATTTGGTTTTACATGAGTACTGGGGAACCAAACTTGGGTGGTTAGGCTTTGCAAGCAAGAGCCTTAACCACTAAGCCATCTCTCCAGTTCCCTTTTTTAAGACAAATAAAGCTGTAATTTTTTATGAATAGTTTTTCTGAGATTTTATTTTTATGTATTTATTAGTGACACAGAGAGAGAATGGGCATGCCAGAGCCTCCAGCCACTGCAAACGAACTCCAGACGCGTGCGCCCCCTTGTGCATCTGGCTAACGTGGGTCCTGGGTAATCGAGCCTCGCACCGGGGTCCTTAGGCTTCACAGGCAAGTGCTTAACTACTAAGCCATCTCTCCAGCCCAAAAGTGAAATTTTATATAATTTTTTTTTATTTTTTTGAGACGGGGAGGGGGGAGAACGAGCATGCTCGGGACTCCAGCCATTGCAAACCAACTCCAGCCATTGCATGCCACTTTGTGTATCTTGCTTTATGTGGGTACTGGGGAACAGAACTTGGGTCCTTAGGCTTTTCAGCCAGGCACCTTAACCACTAAGCCATCTCCCCAGCCCCCAAAGTGAATTTTTATTTATTTGCAAGCAGATAGAGGAGAGACAGAGAGAGAATGGGCATGCCAGGACCTCTAGCAAACAAATTCCAGATGCATGTGCCCCTTGTGCATCTGGTTTATGTGGGTCCTGGGGAATTGAACTTTGACCTTTGGCTTCACAGGCAAATGCCTTAACCACTAAGCCATCTCTCCAGCCCTCCAAAGTGAATTTTTTAAAATTTTTATTAGCATTATCCATGATTATAAAAAAAATCCCATGTTCCAAAGTGAATTTTTAAAAGCACAGATTATGTCACATTTCTTTTCTGCTCCTATCCATCTAAGCTTAAAAAAAAAAACAAAACAAAACAAGAACTTGGGAGAAAGAAGGAAGAATAGAGAGTACAGAAAGCGCTTGCCCATAGGAAGGCAGAAGTGAAAGATCAGCCAGACAGGTTTCTGGGTGGTGTCTCAAGAATTGAAATCTTCCAGAAAGGGTGTAGTCTTCTCCAAAGAGGACAACACAGCCATGTTTTTGGATACAAATCTTACTGTGTAGTCCAAGATGGCCTTGAGCTCATAGCAATCCAACTCCAGCCACTCAAGTTCTGCTGAGATTCCAAGCATGAAACACCACACCCAGTTCAGATCTCCTTACAGGGGAGCGCCCCTGGAAACACTGCAGAACAATACTGTGGGCTCTCCATCCTATGGCAAGTTTTGTTTTTCCAGTGGAAAAGTAGGCTCAGTAAATAGTCATTATAACAAAGACGTTTAGGCCTTGACTTTTTTTTCTTTAGATAGATAGATAGATAGATAGATAGATAGATAGATAGATAGATAGATAGATAGATAGATGGGCTGACCTGGCACTCATTCTGTAGTCCCAGGCTGGCCTCAAACTCATGGCGATACTCCTACCTCTGCCTCCCAACTGCTGTGATTAAAGGCATGCACCACTACACCCAGCCTATCTTTTCCCTTTTTTAGTACATTATTTATTTATTTGAGAGAGAATGTGTGAAAGAGGCAGAGAGGGAAAGAGTATGAGCATGCTAAGGTTTCTAGCCGCGGCAAATGAACTCCAGCTGCACATACTACCTTGCGTATCTGGCTTTACCTGGTTACTAGGGAATCAAATCTGAATCCTTAGGATTCACAGGCAAGCTCCTTAACTGCTAAGTCATCTCTCTAGCCCTCTCCCCCTTTTTTCTGACTAGCCTTGAACTCATGGCGATCCTCCTACCTCTGCCTCCTAAGTGCTAGGATTAAAGGTGTGCACCACTATGCCCAGCCCTAAAAGTATTTTTAAAATAACTTTTAAATATTTAAAAGAGCTGGATGTGTGCCTTGAGTTCAAGGCCACCCTGAGACTACATAGGGAATTCCAGGTCAGCCTGAGGTAGAATGAAACCCTACCTCGAAAAACCAAAATAAATAAATAGAGAAAAAGAGTCCAGATGCGATGGTACATGCCTTTAATCCCAGCACTTGGGAGGCAGAGGTAGGAGGATCACTGTGAATTCAAGGCTACCCTGAGACTACACAGTGAATTCCAGGTCAGCCTGAGCTACAGTGAGATCCTACCTCGATAAACCAAATATGTATATTTAAGACAGAATGAATATCCATGTCGGGAACTCTTGTCACTGCAAACTACAGATGCATGTACCACTTTGTGCTTCTGGCTTTACATGGATACTACAGAACTGAACCCAGGTTGACAGGCTTTGTAAGTAAGTGCCTCTGTGGTGATTTGAATTAGGTGTCCTCCATAAACTCATGTGTTCTGGAAGCTTGATTCCAGCTGATGGCAATTTGGGAGGTGGAGTCGTGCGGGAGGAGGTGTGCTGCAGCGCTGGACCCTTGCTTACCAGTTTCCCTTTGGTTCACTATCCTGTTCGCTCCCTGCTATGTCAAGGAATGCGTAGTCCAGTCTCTGCTCTGCCATCTTCCCCTGACATCATGGAGCTTCCCCTTGAGACTGTAACCCTAACAACTTTACTCCCTCTTGCTTTTTCTTTTCCTCCACTTGCTTTTCATTGGGTGCTTTGCACCTGAGAAGGTAACAACAGCCTTTAACTACTGTACTAACATTTATTAACCTTCCTGACACCCCTGTGAGGTAAGAAAACATATCCTATACAGTAGAAAACTGAGGGGAGGGGTGGTGAAAATTGAGGAAAAAATCAAGTAAACTTGCCCAAACTTGCTTGAGCTCACAAAAGCAGCTGGTAGAGGGCTGGACGTGAATTCAGAAGCAAGGGCTCTTGGTCCTCCATCCACACACTGGTGGACATTGCATGGATTATTTTATACAGTAAAGATCACTTACATGCAGGATAAAACAGAAAAATGAGTAACTCTGAAGAACATGTGAATGAAATAGAACATTAACTATCAAATGAGGGAGGCAAGAGCACAGACAGATGTGAAAGGTTGAAGTTAACATGAATGGCAATAAGCCAGACCAAGCAATCTTCGCATCAGTTTGGAAAAATGTAAACAGACAAGGAATCCTACCTCAAAACAAACAAAAGAATGCCAGAAGATGGGCTGGAGAGATGGTTCAGTGGTTAAGGCACTTGCCTGCAAAACCTAAGGATCCAGGCTCAATTCCCCAGTGCCCGTGTAAAACCAGATGTACAAGGTGGCACATGCATCTGGAGTTCATTTGCAGTGGCTAAAGGCCCTGGCACAACCATTTTCTCTCTATATTTCCTCTCTCTCTTATAAATAAATAAATAAAATGTTTCTTTTAATATTTTATTTACTTGAGAGAGGGAAAGAGGCAAAGTGAGAGAGAGAGACAGAGAAAAAGAGAGAATGTGTGCGCCAAGCCTTCCAGCCACTGCAAATGAACTCCAGATGCATGTGTCATCTTGTGCATCCGGTTTATATGGGTCCTGGGGAATTGAACCTAGGTCCTTTGGCTTTGCAGGCAAGTGCCTTAGCCACTAAGCCATCTCTCCAGCTCCCAAATAAAATATTTTTTTAAATTTTTATTTATTTATTTGAGAGCGACAGACACAGAGAGAAAGACAGATAGAGGGAGAGAGAGAGAATGGGCGTGCCAGGGCTTCCAGCCTCTGCAAACGAACTCCAGACGCGTGCGCCCCCTTGTGCATCTGGCTAACGTGGGACCTGGGGAACCGAGCCTCGAACCGGGGTCCTTAGGCTTCACAGGCAAGCGCTTAACCGCTAAGCCATCTTTCCAGCCCCCAAATAAAATATTTTTAAGGCCAGCAGATGTACGAGGCTTCTGTAATCCAAGGCACTATGCTGAGAAAGACAGAGGCAGGAGAATTTTCTAGAACCTCTGAAGCAGTTATGAACAAGGAGAGACCCTACCTCAAATGAGGTAGAAGACAAGGTTGTCGTCGGACCTCCACATGTATGCCATGGCACTTGCACACCCACACTTACACACACCAACACTAAAGGCAATGTCAGGGAACGTTAGGGAAGATGGGGCCGAAAGCACGAACGAACTACACAATTCAAAGGCAGGCTCTGGGTCGCTGTCCTCCTGGCATGAACCTGCTGGTGCATGATGACCCGGCAGTGTTTTCTGGTACCCTCACAAGGCCTGCACTGTTCTGAGCCCATCAACATTTTATTTTAATATATTTATTTTGGCTCTTCAAGGTAAGGTCTCACTCCAGTCCAGGCTGACCTGGAATTCACTACATAGTCTCAGGGTGGCCTTGAACCCATGGTGATCCTCCTACCTCTGCCTCTCAAGTGCTGGGATTAAGAGCATGTGCCACCACGCCCGGCCTTATTTATTTATTTATTTATTTTTATTTGAGAGCGACAGACACAGAGAGAAAGACAGATAGAGGGAGAGAGAGAGAATGGGCGCGCCAAGGCTTCCAACCTCTGCAAACGAACTCCAGACGCGTGCGCCCCCTTGTGCATCTGGCTAACGTGGGACCTGGGGAACCGAGCCTCGAACCGGGGTCCTTAGGCTTCACAAGCAAGCACTTAACCGCTAAGCCATCTCCCCAGCCCTTATTTATTTATTTACTAGAGAAAGAGAGAGAGGGAGAAAGAGCACGGGACAGGGCCTCAGACACTGCAAACGGACACTGCAGACGCATGTGCCACCTTGTGCATCTAGCTTATGTGGATTCTGGGAAATCGAACCTGGGTCCTTAGTCTTCACAGGCAAGTGCCTTAACTGCTAAGCCATCTGTCCAGCTTCCCTCATTAACATTTTAACATGGAGAATGGAGAAGGACAAAAAGGATGAAGACAGCCAGGCATGGTGGCACATGCCTTTAATTCCAGCACTCGGGAGGCAGCGGTAGGAGGATCACCATGAAGTCAAGACCACCCTAAGACTCTGTAGTAAATTCCAGGTCAGCCTGGGTTAGAGTAAGACCCTACATTAAAAAAAAAAAAAAAAGGAAGAACTACCTTGAAAGAAGAGGGGGAAAAAGAGGTAACTAGATGGGATCACAGTCAAATTCTAGTATGTTCATATGTGAAAGCAGAATTCAAGTTATCAGTTTAACACTTCTTGACCATGTACTTGAGGTCATGTTAATCTCTTTGGATACCACATGTGGCACAGCAAAGCAACCGAGGGCACTACTTGCATGAGTTTGTGACTGCTCACTAGCATCCTTCATGCTCTGTGTAGCATGATAGATAAATTTTGTGTGGATATGTTGAGTACCACCACCTCTGCACTCTACATCTTTTTTTTTTACAGAAAGACAGATTTTGGCTTGCCAGGGCGTCAGCCACTGTATTTAAACGCCAGACACTTGCGCCACCTAGTGGGCCTGTGCAACTTTGCTCTTGCCTCATCTTGTGCATCTGGCTTAAATGGGATCTAGAGAGTCTAACAGGCAAGCATCTTAACTGCTAAGCCATCTCTCTAGCCTAAGATAATGTGTCCTTGATTTCTCTTCTCTAGATTGAACAACATTTTTGCTTCTAAGAACACTCTGCTGGTGCATAGATTCTCCATAGATTCCTGCAGGTCTTCGTGTCTTGGTAGACAGAAGCACAAAGTGGCACATGCATCTGGAGTTTGTTTGCAGTGGCTGAAGGCCATGGTGTCCCCATTGTCTCTCTCTGTCTCTGCTTGCAAATTATATACATACATACACACATACATACATACATTCTCCTTTATCCTTGACAGCCACAGCTCTTAAAAAAAAAAAAGTTTCAATTAGAAATTGGGAGATAAGAAGTTTCTTCTTGGGCTGGAGAGATGGCTTAGTGGTTAAGGTGCATGCCTGCGAAGCCTAAGGTCCTAGGTTGGATTCTGCAGGTCCCACATAAGCCAGATGTACATGGTGGTGCATGCATCTGGAGTTCGTTTGCAGTGGCTACAGGCTCTGGCATGCCCATTCTCACCCTCTCTCCCTCCCTCTCTCTCCCTCTCTCTCTCTCTCTCTCTCTCTCCCTCCTTGTCCTGCTCTAATAAATAAAATAAATCTTTTGAAAAATTTTTTAAAAAGTTCCTTCTTTTTGCTTCTGTTTTTAAATTTTATTTTGTTTTTGAAATTTTCATATATATGTGTACATATATAATGCATTTTACCATATTTACCCACTTATTCTCTTGTATCCCTTCTCATTCTTGATAAAACTCTTCTTCCCAATTAGTACCATCCCACTTTCATGTATTTTTCTTTTTTGTGTGTTTGTTTTGTTTTGTTTTTTGAGGTAGGGTCTCACTCTGGCTCAGGCTGACCCGGAATTAACTATGTAGTCTCATAGTGGCCTCAAACTCACTGCGATCCTCCTACCTCTGCCTCCTGAGTGCTGGGATTAAAGGCATGCACCACTACACCCAGCTTTCATGTATTTTTCTATTTATTTGTGTGTATATGGGCATGCCAAGATTTCTTGCCATTGCAAATGGCTTTATGTGGGTGGTTGAGGAATTGAACCCCAGCCCACAGGCTTTAAAACAAGTGCCTGTAATTGCTGAGCCATCTCCCTAGCCCCTTATTTATGTTTTTCTGTGACCCACTGAGTTTAATTAGGGTTGTTTGTATGAACATGAGTGAGGGCAGCATGAGCAATTTACCAGTGGCTATACCACTGAGGAACATGACTCTTTCTCCGTCAACAACCATTAACTGTCAATAGCTCCTCTGAAAGGGATAGGAGGACCTCATGAGCCCCTCCCTTTTAACCTAGCTTTAACCCTTTCCAGTTGTGGTGATTTAATTCAGATGTCCCCCCTAAACTTAATTCCCAGCTGATGGAGATTTGGGAATTAATGCCTCCCGGAGGCAGTGTATTGTTGGGGGCGGGCTTATGGGTGTTATAGCCATATAGTGCCTCCTTGCTAGTGTTTGGCACACTCTCCTGTTGCTATTGTCCACCTTATGTTTGCCAGAGGGTGATGTCCACCCTGTGCTCATGCCATCATTTCCCCCTGCCATCACGGAGCTTCCCCTTGAGTCTGTATGCTTTTCCCCAAAAGCTGCTCTTGGTTGGGTGATTTCTGCCAGCAATGCGAACCTGACTGCACCACCAGTCTTGCTGGTTAGCTGTTCATGTCTGGCTACCTGCACTATAAGTGGAGCCTGTTGTCTAGGTCTTTCATCTTCTTTGAGTTGGCCCTTTCCTCCCTTAGCAAGGGCAGGGTTTGCCAGGCTAAGTGATGAATGACTTCACCCTAGTTGTTGATCTGGTGCCCAGAAGGAAAGGGAAGGAAAGTTCTTTCATGAAACACCTCTTGTCTTACAAGACAGAAGTGTCTGCATCTTTAAGAAAAGGGAGAGGCTGGAGAGATACTTAGTGGTTAAGGCATTTGCAGGAAAAGCAAAAGGACTGAAGTTTGATTTCCCCAGTACCCACATAAAGCCAGATGCACAAGGTTGTTCTAGTGGCTAGAGACCCTTGCATGCCCATTCTATCTGCCTCTCTCAAATAACTAAATAAAAGTTAAAAAAAAAATAGCCAGGTGTGGTGGTGCATGCCTTTAATTCCAGCACTTGGGGGGCAGAAGTAGGAGGATCACTGTGAGTCTGAGGCCAACTTGAGACTACAGACTGAATTCTAGATCATCCTGACCTAGAGTGAAATCCTACTTTGAAAAACCAAAAAATAAAATAAATAAATAAAATTAAAATGGGGGAGGGATACTAGCCTTTATAAATTTTTTAAACTTTTTTTTTTCCCCTCAAAGTAGGGTCTCACTGTAGCTCAGGCTGACCTGAAATTCACTATGTAGTCTCAGAATGGCCTTGAACCTCACGGCGATCCTCCTACCTCTGCCTTCCAAGTGCTGGTATTAAAGGCGTGCAACACCATGCCCGGTTTGGAATTTTTTATTTTAATATTTTTATTTATGTATTTGCAAGTAGAGAGAGAGAGAGAAGAGATAGAAGAATGGGTGCTGTAGGGCTTCCAGCAGCTGCAAACAAACTCCAGATGCATGTACCACTTTGGGCATCTGGCTTTATGTGGGTACTGAGGAACTGAACCTGAGTCATTAGACTTTGCAGGCAAGCACCTTAACCATTGAACCACCTCTCCAGCCCATCTCTCTTTAATTTTGATGTTATCATTTTTTCCTCCTATTATGAGGGTCTTGATTCTAGCTTTTTATCAAGGAAGACTGGCCCACTTCTATACAGGATTCAGGAGACTCTAGACAGTTATGTCCTTCCCAATCAGGACAGTCATTCTGTGTAACAGATATGCAGAAGCTGCAAGTTTCTACTTCTAAAGCTATGTTAATATTAAGTCCTGGATCCACCCACCAGCCTTTCCTGCACTGTAAGACTCTATATACTTCCAAGGACGCCCGGCAGCTCTTCCATTTAAGCTTTAATTGGTGATTAGTCACTTCTGGTCTTTCATTATGTTTCTCCAGTAGTTCAACAGAAGCTATTAGTGCTTCACACAGCACTGCCAGCTAGATGGCAAGTGACCGACGTCTAGACATCTCATTTCAGAGTCCACTTTCTCTGTATAATGTTTTGTTTATTTATTCATTTGTGAGCAGAGAGAGATATTGATAGATATAATGGACATACCAGAGCCAATTGCTGTTGCAAACAAACTCCCAGATGTATGTGCCACTTTGTGCATCTGGCTTGATGTACTGGGAAACTAGACACAGACTTGTAAGCTTGGTAAGCAAGCGACTTTAGCCACTGAACCATCCTCCCCAGCCTCAGACTCTATTTTCTTGGATCACTCCCGGAACCCAAGGTCTCAAATGTTGCCTTCCCTGTGAACCAGCATCTTTCTTCTTTCCTCCTCCCCTTCTTCCTCCTATTTTTTTATAATATGGAATACTTCACGAATTTGCATTTCATCCTTGCACAAGGGCCATGCTAATCTCTGTATCATTCCGATTTTAGCATATGTGCTACCTAAGTAAGCACTCCCCCGCTTTAAAAAAAAACAAAACAACTTTTATTTATTTATTTATTTGAGAGAGAGAGAAAGAGGCAGGGAGAGAGAGAATGGGTGTGCCAGGGCCCCAGCCACTGCAAACAAACTCCAGACACGTGCGCCCCCTTGTGCATCTGGCTAATGTGGGTCCTGGGGAATTGAATCAAGGTCCTTTGGCTTTGCAGGCAAATGCCTTAACCGCTAAGCCATCTCTCCAGCCCCTCCACCTCTTTTTATGAAGGCAATGACTTATTCTAGCCCAGGCTGACCTTAAACTCACTCTGTGGGCCCAGCTGGCCTTGAATTTACTGCAATCTTCCTACCCCAGCTTCCTGAGAACTGGGATTAAAGGTGAGTACTGGGTCTAAAGGCATGCAACCATATGCCCCACCATTTGACCTTTTCTTTTGTAGCACTGAAGATTAAACTCAGGGCCTCACTCATGCTAGACAAGTAAAATCTCATTTTCTCTCCTATGCAGTGAGGGTTGAACTCACATTTCCGCTTGTTTTTTTTTTTTTTTTTTTTTTTTTTTTTTTTTTTTTGAGAGTGAGAGAAAGAGAGAAAGATTGGGCACACTAGAGCTTCCAGCCACTGCAAACGAACTCCAGATGCATGTGCCCCCTTGTGCATCTGGCTATCGTGGGTTCTGGGGAAAAGAGCCTCAAACCAAGGTCCTTAGGCTTCACAGGCAAGTGACTAACCACAAAGCCATCTCTCTAGCCCTTGTTTTGGTTTTTTGAGGTAGGGTCTCACTCTGGCCCAGGCTGACTTGGAATTAACTATGTAGTCTCAGGGTGACCTCAAACTCATAGCAATACTCCTACCTCTGCCTCCAGAGTGCTGTGATTAAAGGTGTGTGCCACCACACCTGGCTTTTTTATTTAACATTTTATTTATTTCAGAGAGAGAGAGTTAAAGAGACAGTAGAGAAAGAATGAAAGAATGGGCGCATCAGGGTCTTCATCCACTGCAAACGAACTCCAGAACAGGTACCACCTTGTGCATCTGGCTTTATGTGTGTACTGGGGAATTGAACCTGGGTCCTTTGGCTTTGCAGGCAAGTGCCTTAACCACTAAACCATCTCTCTAGGCATGTTTGTTTGCTTTAACTTTTTCAAGCAGAGAAGTGAGAGAGAGAGAGACAGAGAAAAGAGAAGACAGATTGCAGGGTCTTCCATTGCAAACCAACTCCAGACATATGTACCACTTTGTGCATCTGGCTTTTCATGGGTACTGGGGAATTGAACACATGCCATGAAGCTTTGCAACCAAGTACCTTTAACCACTGAGTCATCTCTCCAGCCCCTCAGCCTTTTTAGATTGCACAATTCAGTAGTACTAATTATATTCAACAATTATCACTATCACCCCAGACAGACTCTGTGACTATTAAATATTAACTCATTTTGTTTTTATTGAAACAGGGTCCCAAGCTGGCATCAAACTCCTGATCCACTTGCCTCCACCTCCCAAATTCTGAAAATACAGGTATATGCCACAATACCTGGCAAAAATACACATATTAAAAAAAAAATATATATATATATATATATATATATATATATTAAAGGCATGTGCCACCACGCCGGGCTGTTTTGTTGCTTTTTGAGGTAGGACCTCACTTTAGCCCAGCTGACTTGGAATTCACTATGTAATCTCAGGATGAAGGAACTCACCGCCATCCTCCTACCTCTGCCTCCCAAGAGCTGTGTCTCAAAGTTGTGCCATACACACACACACACACACACACACACACACACACACACAGAGAGGGGGGGGTGTCATGTAGCCCAGGCTGGCCTTGAACTCCTTCCTGATCCTCCACAGGTGTGCATTACCACATTGGGTTTACGTAGTGCTTGGAATCAAATCCAGGTCTTATATGCTAGGCAAGCACTCTATCACCAGAATTACATCTTCAGCCCAACCCTCAAATATTTGTTGACTGTATTTAACCAACAATCTCACTTCTCAAAACTCAGATCATCACTATCTTTCTTTACAGGAACCTATAGCTTACAAAGGTTAAATACGAACCTGGGAATAAAAGTCTAGACTTAATCGATCCCTCAAAAAAGTGAGTCAAAGCAAATATGCGGAGGAGGATTTGTATGGAATAAGGGAAACAAAAACTATAAACCAACATCACATCAAATGGAAGGAGGGACTTGAGTTCACTTGATGTCTTCCCTGGTGGCACGACCTCGTGGTGCCCTCAGACAACCCCAAGGAGTAAGCACAGCACGAACCGTATTAAACAGTCATTACCCGGCAGGACTGTGCCAGGCTTGCCAGGCAGGTGCCACAGCGTGTGGGCCCAGCCTGGCGGGTGGGACAGTTACATAACGAGTCACCCAGGGCTTTCCTCCCGCCGCAGGGCGGGGCTCACGTGCCGCGCCTCGAGACCCGCACCAGCTCTCAGGAAAACCCCGGCAGTTGGTGCACGCTGGAGGGAAGAGTTCCAGCGCGCGGGAATTACATAAGTGCGCACGCGTGTGGAGACCTGCGCCCCTCTGATTGGCCAGCAAGGAGGGAGAGGCGTCCGTCTGGGAAGTTTGCGTCTGCTTGACGTAATCGGGAAAAGGGGCGTGTCTCACTGCTCACTGAGCTTGCTGATTGGCTGGCAGGCGCCGGAGCCCGCCAGTCCGGTCGGCCTGAGGGCGGTGCCCCGGAGTCTAGTCCCGGGGGTAGGACCGGCTTCCGAGAGAGGATCATGGCAGCTCGGAGTGGTCAGAGAGCGCTGGTGAGGGTGGTCTCGGGATGCCGGCCGAAGTCGACGACCGTGGGCGAAGCCCCGCGCCACGTCAGGTAAGAAGCGACCCTGGCAGCTCCGGGAGAGGGATTTTCCCCCAGCCCGGCGGCCCCGCACCGGGGGTTCCCTTCGCTGGGCGCTCGAGGACCCCGCGGCATCGCGCGCTTGGCCGGCGCCGTCCTGGGGTTGGCGTCGCCGCCCTTGCGACCGAGGAGGACGATGAGTCAGTGCGAGCGAAGCGGCTCTGCGAGCTGCCGATAACGTAGCGCCGCCGCGGGCGAGTGACCGGGCGGGTTCTTCCGGTCTCCGCCGATGGACGGACCGACGGCCTGGGGCCGGTGGAAAGTTTTTTTAACTCTGCGAGGAAGGGTGGCCGGCTCTGTGGGGCACGGGAGGGGTGGCCCGTCGGGTGAGCCGCCCTCCGGGCCTCGTGCGTGCCAGATGGTCAGGCGCCTCCCCACTTTCTGCTGGAGTTCTTTGACCCCGGCCATTGGATGCTTGCAAAACTGAACGTAACCGGCAAAGAGGACCTGGGTTTTGTTGTCACTCCCAGTGTAACTTTCGAGGCCTTGCCTGTAACCTTCAGCTAGATTCAGCCTTCCTGGTTGTTCCTTCAGGAGGTTTGCTAATGGAGATGGAGGTAGAGAAATAAAGGATGTTATACTTTTACTATTTTGTTTCCTGTAATCATTCTGGAAAAAAAGTATTTATAATGAATCCATATGTATACAACACAGGGTAGAGAGGAAAGACATAGATCTGTCTGAGCCCAGGACAGAAGTATCAACACTTCAGTTCTGAATCTTTAGACAAATATTAGATGAAATTTAAACCAGATATAAAAGAAAGGACCTAGCCGGGCGTGGTGGCGCACGCCTTTAATCCCAGCACTTGGGAGGCAGAGGTAGGAGGATCGCCGTGAGTTCCAGGCCACCCTGAGACACCATAGTGAATTCCAGGTCAGCCTGGGCTTGAGTGAGACCCTACCTCGAAAAAAAAAAAAAAAAGAAAAAAGAAAGGACCTCAAAAGGTATAATCGCAAAGGTGGTTTTCCTAGGGCGAGGCTTATTATCCATTGTACTCCATATGTGCTGACCCCTTGCAAGCTCCCCAAATGCGGGAAAGTACATAATTTGTGGTAGTGGGCGACTGCGTTCAGAACACAGCCCCATCATATTTTTTTTAGTTTAGCGAAATGTTATTAGATTAGGGATAGTACTTAAAAGAAGTAGGAGGCAGTTTCTCCAAAAACGGAAAGCCCTCCCTTCTTATTTTAGATTGCTTATACTACCTTGTTAAATGTTGTTTTGCTTCAAGCTACTTAGGAGGCTGAGGCAAGAGGATCACTTGAGCCCAGGAATCCCAGACCAGCTTGGACAACATTGAGAGACCTGTTGTAAAAACAAAAACAAAAAACCCGTAACAACAAAAATGGTTTGATTTTTAAAATACATCCTCAGTGTGTCCAAATATTCATTTCATGGTTTAACTATATACAACTAAGTGTATGGCTCCACATGTTTCTGAAAGTCTTGCTAGAGTGAACCCAGGGCCTTGTACATGTTAAGCATGAATTCTACCACCATACTCTATCTCTAGCCCTTTACTAGTGATAACGTGTAAAAAAGAGATATGCATTGGACTGGCAAGATGGCTTATCTGTTACAGGTGCTTGCTTACAAAAGCCTGTCAGCCTGGGTTCGAGTCCCAACACACCCACGTAAAAAGCCACATGAAGAAAGTGGCACAAGTGTCTGGCATTTCAGTTACAGTGTGGCTCGCGCGCGCGCGCACACATGCCCGCGTGGATATACATGCAAATACATTTTTAAAAATCAGTGCTGTCCAGGACACTATAACCATAACATTCACACTGACCTGCTGTGTTTGTTTAAACACATACAGTTCCTTAAGATTATAACCAGATTATATAATCTTAGGGAACCAATATATGAATCTGTTACAAAATTTAATTCTGAGCTGGTTGTGGTGGCACACGACTTTAATCCCAGCACTCGGGAGGCAGAGGTAGGAGGATCGCCAGGAGTTCGAGGCCACCCTTAGACTACATAGTGAATTCCAGGAGAGCCTGAGCTACAGTAAAACCCTACCTCGAAAAACCAAAAAAAAGAGAAAAGTAAGTTTCCTAGCCAATTTGGCACCCAGTTCACTATATTGGGCGAAGGCTTCATGGTGGCGGGGGGCGTATGCACATTTTTTGGTTACATAAATTAACCCATTTATTGCAGGCTTCTACTGGTCCTTCAGTCTTCTTTTTTTTTCAATTTTTTTTAATTTTTAATTTTAATTTTTGTTTATTTATTTGAGAGTGACAAGACAGAGAGAGAAAGAGGGATAGAGAGAGAATGGGCACGCCAGGGCCTCTAGCCACTGCAAACAAACTCCAGATGCTTGTGCCCCCTGTGCATCTGGCTAATGTGGGTCCTGGGGAATCGAGCCTCGAACCGGAGTCCTTAGGCTTCACAGGCAAGTGCTTAACTGCTAAGCCATTTCTCCAGCCCTTTTGTTTTTTCAATTTTTATTAACATCTTCCATGCTTATAAAAAATATCCCATGGTAATATCCTCCCTCCCCCACTTTCCCCTTTTAAATTCCATTCTCCATCATGTCCTTCAGTCTTCTAGTGGCAGTCTTAACTGTGACAGCGAGGGCATGTTGTAGGTCCAGGTCCCACCAGCAACTTCCATGATTATAAAAAATACCCCATGGTGACACCCACCCTCCCCCATTTACCCCTCTGAAACTCCACTCTCCATCATATCCCCTTCCCATCTCAGTCTCTCTTTTACTTTTGATGTCTTGATCTTTTCCTCCTCTTATGATGGTCTTATCAGGTAGTTCCAGGCACTGTGAGGCCATGGATATCCAGGCCATTTTGTGTCTGGAGAGAACATGTTGTATGGAGTTCTGTCCTTTGGCTCTTACATTCTTTCTACCACCTCTTTCGCATTAGACCCTGAGCCTTGGCAGGTGTGATACAGATACTGCAGCTCTGAGCACAGCAGTCATTTCTTTCTATGATACCTTCTGAGTCATCCCAAGGTCACTGCTATCTGAAAAGAAAAGATTCTGAACCAAAAGTGAGAGTAGTATTAATATAAGGGTGTGAACATTAACAGAAGTGCTTACTGGGCAGTTTGATAAGCATAGTATATACATTTGGCCAAACACCAGCAACCCCTAGGGCTCATGACTACCCCTGTTTTACGTTTTCAATATCAGGGATGTATTCCCTTCCCATGGAGCAGGCCTCCAGTCCAATTAGAGGGCAGTTGGTTTCCCCCACAACAGACATGCCACTATTGCACCCATTGGCTCATTTGGCCTGCCTCCACCAGCCACCGTTTTCATGCAGGAGCCACAGTGCTTCACCTTGGTTTTGCCACAGAAGGAGCAAGTATATTTGGCATGCTGGCTGATTTCAATTTAAGGGGGAAATTAAAATAACTAATTATTTGATAAAGGAGAATAATGATCACTTTTATTGGCATAATCCTACTTGAGCAAATTCAGTAGGTAAGTAGGCTTGGGTGGGTCTGGAGAGATGGTTCAGCAGTTACGATGCTTGCCTGCAAAGCCTAACCAGGTTCAATCTCTAGTACCCTCACAAAGCCAGATGCACAAAATGGCTCATGCATTGCATCTGGAGCTTGTTTACAATGGCTGAAGGTCCTGGCATGCCCATTCTCCCTGTCTGTCTCTGTCCTCCCTCTGCTTGCAAATAAATAAATGATCAATTTAAAAAAAAAAAAAAAGGGCTGGAGAGATGGCTTAGTGGTTAAGGCATTTTCCTGCAAAGACAAAGAATCCCAGTTTGATTCTCCAGGACCCATGTAAGCTAGATGCACAAGGGGGTACAACCATCTGGAGTTTATTTGCAGTTGGCTGGAGACCATAGGGTGTCCATTCTCTTTCTCTGTCTCTTTCTCTCAAATAAATAATTTTTTTTAAGATTAAAAAAGGAGGCTTATTTACACATAACCAACCATATTTTTTTGTTTTGAGGCAAGGTCTCACTCTAGCCCATGCTGATTGGAACTCACCCTGTAGGGCCTCATACAACCATCCTCCTACCTCACCTTCCTGATTAGTGGGATTATATGAGGGATGTACTTTTTAATTTTTATTTAATTTTTTTGTTGTTGTTTTTTTCAAGGTATAGTCTTACTGTAGCCCAGGCTGATCTGGAATTCACTATGTAGTCTCAAGGTGACCTCGAACTCACAGTGATCCTCCTATTTCTGCCTCCCAAGTGCCGGGATTAAAGGTGTGTGCCATCATGCCCAGCCTGGCTTAGTTTTGAGGGAAAGTTTCATCGAGGTGGGGAAAATAATGACAGGAATTGACAGCTGGATGTCACATGTCCAGAGCATCAGAGAGGAAGTAGAGTGAACTGAGTGTGGAAAGAAGGGCTAGACTAAAATACTCCCAAGGCCTGCCACCTGCGACACACCTTCTCCAGCAAGGCTTCACTCCACAAAGCTCTACCAGTTGGGGCTGAGGTATAAAGGGTAAACATATGAGGCCGTGGGGGACATCTTACATTCAAACCATATTTGGCCCCTGGCTCCCATAGATTCATTGCCATCTCGCGGTGCAAAATGCATTCCATCCAATTTAAAAGTCTCCATACTCTTATCATTCCCAACACTGTTCAAAAGTCCATTCTCAAGCCGGGCGTGGTGGCGCACACCTTTAATCCCAGCACTTGGGAGGCTGAGGTAGGAGGATTGCCATGAGTTCGAGGCCATCCTGAGACTACATAGTGAATTCCAGGTCAGCCTGGGCTACAGCAAGACCCTACCTCGAAAAACCAAAAAAACAAAACAAAACAAAAAGTCCATTCTCTGCAGGCGTGGTGGTGCACGCCTTTAATCCCAGCACTCGGGAGGCAGAGGTAGGAGGACTGCTGTGAGTTTGAGGCCAGCCTGAGACTACATACTGAGTTCCAGGTCAGCCTGGGCCAGAGTGAGACCCTCGAAAAAAAAAGTTTATTCTCATCTGAAACTCAAAATATTCTCTTAACTGAGCCTTGGAAAATTAAAACAAGTTGCATACTTCAAACACATAATGACACAAAGTAAATATTCTTACTCCATAAAGGTGGAATGGGGCATGGCAAGGAAAGATTTGACCAATGCAAGATCAAAAACAAGCAGGGCAAACATCAAATCCTGGATTTGTAGCGTCATGTCTGGCACCTAGGATTATTGAATAAATCCTTTAGGCTCCAGAAAGCTTTAGCAGCTCTGCCCCACCAGCTGTGCTGCTTACTTCCAGGGCAGAATCCATCCCAAGCCAGCATCTTTTCTTGGCAGTCATCCTGTCTCTGGCATCCCTGCTATCTTGAGTTTTCTGTCAAACTGTAGTTCTTCCCCCCACCCCTTGGTTTTTCGAGGTAAGGTTTCACTCTAGCTCAGGCTGTCCTGGAATTCTCAGTGATCCTCCTACCTCTGTGCACCACCTCGCCCAGCTCCATAGTTTTTCACAGCTTTGCACAATTCCTTCACAGGACCATCTTGCAGGTTCTTGAACCCTCCTTCATACTGCTTTAGCAGCTCTCCAGGACCTTTGTGTCTCTTCATGGGCTTTCAAGATTTGCAAGCAAGCACTTTTTTTGGGGGGGGGCGGGTTTGCAAGGTAGGATCTCACTCTGGCCCAGGCTGACCTGGAATTCACTATGTAGTCTCAGAGTGGCCTTGAACTCAGCGATCCTCCTAACTCTGCCTCTCGAGTGGATTGAAGGCATGCGCCACCACACCCAGCTTGCAAGCAAGCACTGTTAACTGCTGAGCCAGCTCTCCAGTCCCAATACATCTAAATCTAACTTTGCTCAAATTCTCAGGACACAGAATGCAGCCCGCCCCCTTGCTGGAATACCACACGAACTACTAGGCCAGTTCCCAACAAAATACCTTTTTGCTCCTCTGAAACTTGAGCCTTCACAGTCCACATTTCTGTTAGCATTTTGGTCTTTCCAACTCTCACCAGAATGACCCTATAAGGTCTGCTTATAGTATTGTAAAGCTTCCAAAACCAGTTCCAAAAGACTAAAAGCCACATACTGAGTTAATCACAGCAGTGGCCTCATAACTCTACCTGGTACAAGTGAGGGTAGGTTATTAACACCCCAAGGCTGTTCCTCCAGTGACACAACTCCTTCAGAAGGGCTCCACCCACCAAAGGCTCTACCAGCTGGGGATTAAGTATGAGGCCTAATCATGAGCACATGAGGCTATGGAGGATATTTTATATTCAAACCACCACTGGGCTAATTTATTCATAAATCTTTGCTGATTTGCATTATAAATGGATATATATATATATGTATTTGTATGTGTAGTTGTGTGTATGTTTTTTATTTTTTGTTTATTTACAAGATAGAATGGGCACTCCAGGTTCCTCCAGCCATTGCAAATGAACTCCAGAAACATGTGCCACCATGTACATCTAGCTTATGTAGGTTCTGGGGAGTAAAACGTGGGTCCTTAGGCTTTGCAAGCAAGTGCATTAACTGCCAAGCCATCTCACCAGCCCTGTTTACCCCCCCCCCCAAGTTAGGGTTTCACTTTAGCTCAGGCTAACCTGGAATTCACTATGTCAGGGTGGCCTCAAACTCATGGCTTTCCTTCTGCCTCTGCCTCCCAGTGCTGGGATTAAAGATTTGCACCACCACACCCAGCTAGCCCTGTTTACTTTAAAAACTATTTTTTTTTCTTCCTTTTTGAAGTAGGGTCTCGCTCTTACCCAAGCTGGCCTGGAACTCACAACAATTCTACCTCTACCTCCTTAGTGCTGGGAATAAAAGAGTGCACCACCACACCTGGCTTTATTTTTTTTAGTTTTTATTTATTTGCAAGCAAAAAGTGGGCATGCCAGGGTCTCCTTCCACTAAACGAACGAACTTGATGCATGTGTCACTTTGTGCATCTGGCTCTACATGGGCACTAGGGAATTGAACTGGGACCATCAGGGTTTGCAAGCAAGTGTTCTTAACCACTGATCCATCTGTCCAGCACCCATGGAATTTTGTTGTAGATAAGGTTGGCTTTAAACACACAATGATCCTCCTATCATTCTGCCTGGCAGATAGTCTTTTTTTTTTTTTTTTAAGTGTTTCAAGGTAGGATCTCACTCTAGCTCAGGCTGACCTGGAATTCACTGTGTTGTCTCAGAGTGGCCTGGAACTCATGGTAGTCCCCTTACTTCTGCCTCCCAAGTGCTGGGATTAAGGTGTGAGCCACAACACCCAGCCTGGAACCCTTGTAAATCAGATGCACAAGGTGGCACATGTGTCAAGTTTGTTTACAGCAGCTTAAGGTGCTGGCACGCCCATTCTTTTTTTAAAATTTTTATTTATTTATTTATTTGAGAGCGACAGACACAGAGAGAAAGACAGGTAGAGGGGGAGAGAGAGAATGGGCGCGCCAGGGCTTCCAGCCTCTGCAAACGAACTCCAGATGCGTGCGCCCCTTGTGCATCTGGCTAATGTGGGACCTGGGGAACCGAGCCTTGAACCGGGGTCCTTAGGATTCACAGGCAAGCGCTTAACCGCTAAGCCATCTCTCCAGCCCGACGCCCATTCTTTTTATCTGCCTCTTTCTCCCTCTCTCAAATAAATAATAACAAAAATAAAAATATTTTTCTGTATCTGGTATGTCTTGTGTATATTTTCAGCAACATTGCAAAATTGCAAACCCCTCTAATTTATCCCTTTATGTAATATCTACATATTTGTGCTTTCTCTTAAGTTTTTAGTCACTCTGAATGTGGTCATTTTTCTCATTTTAGATATTTAGCTTCCTGCGGTATACTGATGAGCAGAACCCTTCCACTGCATTCCTCGGTTTTGCCTAAAGAGATAAATGCAAGAACTTTCTTCAAAATCACAGCACCATTAACAAACAAAAGAAAAGAATATTCAGAGAGAAGAATTATAGGGTTTGTATATAATAGTGATTTCATTAAAAGAGTACATTCATCATTTCCTGTAGACTATTGCATTATCTTCTTCCAGATCAAATTGCTTTTCCTAGGTTAGCCTTTCCATAGCTCTTGCTATTTTCTTTATAAATATTGTTGAATGAATATAGTTATATGTTCACTGTATAAGTAGATTTAACCTTGACATACAAAAGGAATAATTTATGACATGTATTTTTTTTTCAAGGTAGGGTCTTCCTCTAGCCCAATTTGACCCGGAATTCACTTTGTAATCTCAGGGTGGCCTCAAACTCACACTGATACTCCAACTTCTGCCTCCCGAGTGCCAGGATTAAAGGTGTGTGCTGCCACGCCCAGCTGACAAGTATTTTTTTACATGATTATATATGTGTGAGTGCACATGTGCATGGGTGCACATGCATGTGTGTGGAGACCAGAGGCTGATGTTGGCTGCCGTTCTTAATTGCTGATTTACTGAAGGTGGTTCTCTCACTTGAACTGAGGGCTCGCCCATTCTGCTGGTCTAGCTAGCTTGCGTTGGGGATCCCGTCTCCACCTCCTGAGCTATGAGCCACCAGGATTGATGAGCATTCTGGAGATCTGCACTGCAGTCTGCATGTTTGCTTGGCAAGTGCTTTATCCCTGCAGGATGAGCCATTGCCCCAGCCCTACGACATGCGTTGTCATTCTTGATTTTAATGACTAGTTAAAACATCTATAAATGTACTAATTCTATTGTATTCCAAAAATATCCTTTGGTAATTTAGCGTATGATTACGTAAATTAGTATATAATTTTGTGGTGAATCATACTTGAACTTCTTGAACTTACATTCAGTATCTATTTGTGTGTGTGTGTGTGTGTGTGTGTGTGTGTGTGTGTGTGTGTTTTAATGTGGCACTGGCTGGCCTGGTGCTTGCTGTTTAGTTCAGTCTGACCTCTGATCTCTTGACAGTCTTCCCACTACCTCAGACTCCTGAGTGCTAAGATTACAGACAGCCAAGAAAAGTATATATCTTATTCTCATTGTTCAAATTGACTTCTGTGTATGTAAAGCTTTGTCTTGTTTTTGTTCATTTTTTGTTTATTCATTTAAGCCCTGAAGCTTACTGATTTTTATTGTTTTTTTTGCGGGGGGGGGGGGGTTCAAGGTAGAGTCTCACTGTAGCCCAGGTCTAACTTGGAATTCACTATGTAGTCATAGGCTGGCCTCTAACTCACAGAGATCCTCCTACCTCTCCTGAGTGGTGGGATTAAAGGCATGGGCCAACATGCCCAGCCTATTTTACATTTTTGTGTATAGGAAAGCTGTTGATCTTTATGTATTTCATAATATGCCACCTTACTGGATTCTGAATTGACAATCATATCTACATATCTTTCGTATTTTCTGCTTCAATTTTAATACTTTCAGAACAGAGTTATATAGCATAGTGACATCTTAGTGGTATTTCTTGCTCTGATGGGAATACTTCTGGTATTTCATCATCCATAGAGAGAATTACTCCATTTCTCCTTTTATTGCTAGTTAATATGGTTATAATAATACATTGTTAGTATTAAGCCATCTGTATATCCATGTTGGAGTGCTCAGTTTATACAGTGGTGGAAATTGACCCAGAGCTTCATGCATGCTGACAAGCATTCTACCCTCTAAGCTACGTCCCCCGCCCAGCGCTTGTGTGTTTGTGCTTAATGGGGTCTTGGTCTGTGGTCCAGGTTGGTCCTTTCAGATGTGAATATTTATTCACTCAATTTTTGGGGTATATGGTGTATGCACATTTAAGTAAATATTCATGCATCATGTCAGGGTCTTACCTGTGGCAGCCACAGGAAAATATATCAGGCCCCTCTCCAGCGCTTACCTGCCTCTTAACTAGTTGGAACAGAGCTTACTGATTCTGGAGCTTACCACTGGTGAGCCCTAGTGATTTCCACTTTGTCCCATAGGACTGGGGCTAAGAGACATACGGGCCATGTAGACATAGCTATTTGCATAGTTTCTGGATATTCAGACTCAGGAGGTCTTAGGCCCTCATGCCTGCACAATAAACATACTGTGAGCCATATTGCTAGCCCTTGGGATTTTTTGTTGTTGTTTAAAATATTTTATTTATTTGTTTATTTTAGAGAGAGAAAGAAAGAGTAGCCCTAGGTTTTGATTTTCCAGACAAGGCCTCACTAGGTAGTCCAGGCTGACTGGAATTTTTGTTGTTATTTATTTAAGTTGATTTGAGGTACTGTCTTATTCTACCTGCCCTGTAACTGAACTGTAACTCATTCTGTAGTTCAAGCTGTCCTCAAAGTCATGGTGATCTTCCTACCTCAGCCTCACAAGTACTGGGATTAAAGGCATGTACCACCATGCAGGACTTTAAACTCTTTTTTTTTTTTTTTAATTTTTATTAACATTTTCCATGATTATAAAATATATCCCATGGTAATTCCCTCCCTCTTAAACTCTTTATTTTTCTTTCATTTCTTTTTTTTTTTTTTTTTTTTTGGTTTTTTGAGGTAGGGTCTCACTCTAGCTCAGGCTGACCTGGAATTCACTGTATAGTCTCAGGGTGGCCTTGAACTCACGGCAATCCTCCTACCTCTGCCTCCCGGCTGCTGGAATTAAAGGGGTACTCCACCATGCCTGGCTTCTTCCTTCCTTTCCCTTCCTTTCCCTTCCTTCTCCTCCCTTTCCCCTCCTTCCCCTCTTCCACACCTGTATGTCATATCCAACCATAATGGGCTTCAAAATTAAGACCTCTAATATATCTCTACTGCCCTTTTACTTTCTGTGTTGGCTTGAACCCATTCATTCCATCATGTGAGTCAATATGTGTACCAAATAATTTACAATTCGGTTTTATTTGTATTCATTTTCAAGCACATATTTCAGAATTAGTTGTTAACAATGTTCATCTTTCCATTTTTAAGGTATTCAATGCAGGAAATGTATGATGTAGTATCAGGAATGGAGGACTACAAGCATTTTGTTCCTTGGTGCAAAAAATCTGACATACTATCAAGGAGATCTGGATATTGTAAAACACAATTACAGATTGGGTTTCCACCTGTTTTGGAGCAATATACATCTGTAGTAACCTTGGTAAAACCACATTTGGTAAAGGTAATAATTTTTTTTCTAAGTATTTCTCAAATATTAATTATGTTCCAAATATCAATTATATTAAATGGGTTAAATAACATGTAAAAACTTAGAAAGATATCTCTACACCTGAGCATGGTGGCACACACCTTTAGTAGAGGAAGGAAATGGGAAATATTTCTTCTTTTTTGTAAGTATTTTGTATGAGAGAGAGACAGAGAGAGAATGGGAGTGCCTGGGCCTCCAGCCACTGCACACAGACAGACAAATGCACCACTTTGTGCATCTGGCTTACGTGGGTCCTGGGGAATTGAACCTGGGTCCATAGGCTTTACAGGCAAGTGCATTAACCACTAAACCGTATCTCCAGCCTGCCTTTTTTTTTTCTTTTCTTTTCTTTTTTTTTTTTTTTTGAGGTAGGGTCTCACTCTAGCCTAGGCTGATCTGGAATTCACTGTTTTCTCAGGGTGACCTCAAACTCATGGTGATCCTCCTACATCTGCCAAGTGCTGGGATTAAAGGCATGTGCCACCACAACTGGCCCTATTTTATTTTATTATTTTTTGTTTATTTATTTATTTGAGAGCAACAGACACAGAGAGAGAATGGGTGCTCCAGGGCCTTCAGATAATGAACTGCAAATGAACTCCATATGCATGTGCATCTGGTTTATGTGGGTACTGGGGAATCGAGCCTCAAACCAGGGTCCTTAGGCTTCACAGGCAAGTGCTTAGCTGCCAAGCCATCTCTCCAGCCCCTATTTTATTTTATTTTTTATTTATTTATTTATTTTGGTTTTTCGAGGTAGGGTCTCACTCTAGGTCAGGCTGTCCTGGAATTCACTCTGCATTCTCAGGGTGGCCTCGAACTCATGGCAATCCTCTTACCTCTACTTCTGCCTCCTGAGTGCTGGGATTAAAGGCGTGTGTCACCACACCTGGCTCCTATTTTATTTCTTAATTGTGTTATTTTATACAATTGTTCTATCTAAATAGAAGTTAGAATATGAATGGAGCCAGGCACGTTGGCACATGGTTTTAATCCTAGCACTTGGGACGCAGAGGTAGGAGGACTGCCACCCTGAGACTACCTAATGAATTCCATGTGAGCCTGAGCTAGAATAAGATGCTAACTTGAAAAACTAAAAAAAAAAAAAAAAAAAAAAAAGAATAGGAAATGGGAAACTTTCTTTTCTTCCCCTTCTCCCCTTTTGCTGAGGCCTATTGAACCACAGGAAATATCACTTGGGCCACACAAGTTTGAACAGTTTTCATCTTTTTTGTTCTCGAGTTTTTCATCTTTGAACTATTTAAAAAATATACTAAGAACCAAACAAAATGAAATTGGTGGCTGGGAAGCAGACGCAGGAGGATCTCTGTGAGTTATAGGCCAGTCTGAGACTACATAGTGAATTCCAGGTCAGCCTGAGCTAGAGTGAGACCCTACCTCAAAAAAAACACAGAAAATGCTGGGCATGGTAGTGCATACCTTTAAACCCAGCACTGGAGAGGCAGAGGTAGGAGGGGCATTGCTGTGAGTTTGAAGTCAGCCTGAGACTAATTCCAGGTCATCCTGGGCTAGCGTAAGACCCTAACTCAAAAAAAAAAAAAAGAGTAATAGAACAACATATGTTTAGTTTTTGATTGCCTCTAGGTTCTATATTTATTTATTTGTGTTTTTTTTTTTCTTTATATATAAGCAGAGAGGGAGAATGGGGTGAGCCATTCCAGGTACATGCACCACTGCATCTGACTTACCTGGGGTGTGTGGCTTCACAGTCAGGCACCTTAACCACTAAGCCATCACTCCAGCCCTTGCTTTCTTTACCCAGTAAGCCATCTTGGTCCACCATAAAATATAATAAAATCAGTGTATTCAATGGAACAGCAAAAGCCATATGGAATTTTCCATGAATGATTAGCTACCTGGAATGTACCCATGACTTAATATGTCAACAATTCTAGTCTGTCTAATCTCTAAGGGGCAGAAGGCCTTGAGAATTTTCAGTAGATACCATTTCAATGAATCTTTTTGTCTTTTGTTTTGCTTAGTGTCTCAATACATAGATAGGAACAAGATGCTAACTTGAAAAACCAAAAAAAAAAAAAACAAAACTCAACTATGTAGACCAGGCTGGCCTAGAACATACTATCCTTCTGTTTCAGGCTCCTGAATGCTGGGGAGACAGAGTTCAATAAATCTTTTTGTTAGTTTTATTTTGTTTTTAGAGTCTCATTCTAGCCCACACTGACCTGGAATTCACTGTATAGTCTCAGAGTGGCCTGAACTCATGGTTATCCTCTTATTTTTGCCTCCTGCATGCTGGAATTAAAGGCATGAGCCACCATACCCTGCTCAGTAAATCTTTATTGCCTAATTCCTAGTAGAAACACATGCTAGTTTACTTGGATGAGTAGAGTCATTTTATCTAGAACAGCCAGAAGGGTCAGTCCAAATAGTTTTCACTGTGTACTGTATCTTTGTTGTTAGCAGTAAGGGGTTTGGCAGTGAACAGACCATAAAGAAATCATGTGTCCTTGGACTAGGTCATCTAGGACTACTGCTGTGGTGCAGCTCTGTGAAAATAGTCAGAGGGAGGTGTTACAATATTTCGAACATCTATTTCTCCTTTAGTGTTAAATTTCCTATAGGCTTCTAATGTGATTACAAAGGGCATAATATGTTAATGTGAAAATTGGCCCTTAGCATGTGTGAGGCCCTGGGTTCAATCCCCAGCACTTTTTTTGTTGTTGTTTTTGAGGTAACATCTCACTCTAGCTCAGGCTGTCCTGGAATTCACTGTGTAGGCTCAGGGTGGCCTAGAACTCATGGTGATCCTTCTACCTCTGCCTCCTGAGTGCTGAGATTTAAAGGCATGTACCATCTCACCCAGTTGACCCCCCCCATAAAAAATAAATATGAGGGCTGGAGAGATGGCTTAGCCATTAAGGTGCTTGCCTGCAAAGCCCAAGGACCCAGGTACAGTTCCCCATTACCCACGTAAAGCCAGGTATACAAGATGGCACATATGTCTGGAGTTCATTAGTGGCTAGAGGCACTGGTGCGCCCATTCTGTCTATCTGCTTCTTTTTCTCTCAAATAAATAAATAGATAAAAGCTTTATTGAACTATACTTATAAAACAGAACATTTTCCCTTCTTGTTTGTTTTTGAGGCAGGGTTTTACTATGGTTTTTTGTTTTGTTTTGTTTTGTTTTTTTTACTAGGGTTTTACCATGCTGTCCTAGAACCCACAGTGTAGGTGAAGCTGGCCTGGAACTTGCTTCTATTCTACTGCCTCTGCCTCCTGAGTGATGAGATCCAGAAATTAGTCCAGAAAAAGGCCCTGTGTTTTATGTTTAGGGAGGTCTCAGCTAAAAAGAAAAGGGATTTTACTTGGAGAAAAACTAGTTTGCCTATTCAGGTCTTTATTTGGGTAGTGTTGGTAGTGATTAAAGCCACAAAGGGAAAATGTAATCTCTTTAGGTGAATAAGTTATCAAAGAAGCCAGGCATGGTTGTGCCCACCTTTAAAGTAGGAGTATCGCTGTGAGTTCAAGGCCACCCTCAGACTACATAGAGAATTCGAAGTCAGTTTGAGCTAGAGTGAGAGACCTTGCCTCAAAAAACAAACAACAAATAGGTTGATATTGTATATATGTAATTACAATGATTGTAATGGGGAGGTAATATGATGGAGAATGGAATTTCAAATGGGTAAGTGTGGGGGTGGGGAGGGAGGGAATTACCATGGGATATATTTTATAATCATGGAAAATGTTAATAAAAATTTTTAATTAAAAAAGAAAAACAACAAAGCCGGGCATGGTGGCACATGCCTTTAATCCCAGCACTCAGGAGGCAGAAGTAGGAGGATTGCCGTGAGTTCGAGGCCACTCTGAGACTCCATAGTGAATTCCAGGTCAGCCTGGGCTAGAGTGAGACCCTACCTCGGAAAACCAAAAAAAAAAAAAAAAGTTATCAAAGTAAAGGAATAGCCTTGAGTGTCTCAGTATATGCATAAAGAGTTAAAAACTAGCCTGCTATGGTGGCACACCTCTTTAATCCCAGTACTTGGAAGGCAGAGGTAGAAGAATCACAGTGAGCCCAAGGCCACTCTGAAACTACATAGTGAATTCCAAGTCAGCAGGGGCTAGAGTAAGACCCTACCTCAAACCTCTCCCCCCCCCCAAAAAAAAAAAAAAAAAGCTAAAAGCTTAATGCTTAATTTAGGAGGAATTTGTAGACTTGGAACATCCCAGAGTTTCATGCATGCTGGGCAAGTGTTTTACCTCTGACCTACCTGTCCATCTTTATACAAAAATTTTAAATGGCCGTTGAGGGAAGTTTGTAGATACTATTCTTTATTTTTATTTTTATTTTTTTTTAGATACTATTCTTGAGGTCAGTTGTCTGCTAGTATAGTGTTGCCCATATAATACCTGAGGATAAACTCAAGTCTAGGTCATAACTATGGTCTGGATACCCTTTTTCACATTTTACACGTTTCAGTCTTTTTTTTGAGGTAGGATCCTACTCTGGTCCAGGCTGACCTGGAATATTACTATGGAGTCTTAGGGTGGCCTCACAGCAGTCCTCCTACCTCTGCCTCCCAAGTGCTAGCACTAAAGGTGTGCTCCACCACACCTGGCTCAGTCATTTTTTGAATGATTTACAGTAATAATGAGTAAGATGGACTGCACATAATTATGGCTAAATATTGTGTTTCAAGGTATACACACATACACACACATATAAAGTTTGGCTGTAGTGGTAGTGCACACCTTTAATCCCAGAGGTAGAAAAATCACTGTGTTTGAGGCCAGCTTGGAGCTATAGAGTGAATTCTAGGTTAGCCTGAGCTACAGTGAAACTCTACCTGAAAAAAAAAAAAAAGAATAAAAATTTAAAGAAAAAAACACATAACAAAGAAGAGGTCAGAAAGAAATGGGTCATGCTGAGGATATGAACTAGATACTGTAAAACCTGTCCACCACTTCAGAGTAATAATATAAAATGGGTTACTTTACTACTTAAGGAAATACAGTGCAGTGGCTTAATTCATTTAGTATGATATGTAAGTAGCAGAACTTGAAATGTTTTCATTAAGTGCCACATGCTAATTGATTGTGCCACTGGAGCTCCTTGAAATATGTTTTCAGATGAGAGAAATTTAAGTAGTGCCGTGAGTGAGAGAGTGGAAAGGAGTACAGTTGGCAGTGTTGGGAATCACAGAACAAAAGATAATGTCTCCTTTTGTTAGGAGGTTACTGTTATCTTCATCTCCTGTGGTCTGACTTATAGACATCATTACTTTTAAGAGAGAAAAGCCTCAGTTGAAGCCGGTTCTTGTCAAAGGCATTTAACAGTTTTTTGGTTTTTTTTTTTTCATTTTGTTCTAGGCATCATGCACTGATGGGAAACTTTTCAATCACTTGGAGACTATTTGGCGTTTTAGCCCAGGTCTTCCTGGCTACCCAAGAACTTGTACCTTGGATTTTTCAGTAAGTAACTATGAAGTTTTGCTGTTTCACATACAAAATTGGTGAGCTGGTTTAGTGGTTAAGGCATTTGTGTACAAAGCCAAAGGACCCAGGTTCTATTCCCCAGGACCCAGATAAGCCAGATAGATGCACAAGGTGGCACATGCATCTGGAGTTTGTTTACAGCAGCTGGAGGCCCTGACACACCCATGTTTCCTCTCTGTCTCTTTCTCTCTGTCAAATAAATAAATAAAATTAATATAAAGTGAACTTGGTAATGAATAAGTAATAATTCAGCCTGGTACAGTGGCACATACCTATAAACCCCAAATTGGAGAGGCTGAGCCTGAAGGATTGCTGCTACAAGCTTGAGGCCAACCTGGGCTACGTAGTGAGTTCCAGATCAACCTAGGCTCATTCTCCAGAAAAAAAGGGGAAAAAAGCCAAGCATGGCAGCGCATACCTTTAATCCCAGCACTCAGGAGTTAGGAGGGTCACTGTGAGTTTGAGGCCAACCTGAGACTACATAGTAAATTCCAGGATAGCCTAGGCTAGAGGGAAACCCTACCTCAAAAAAAAAAAAAAAAAAAAAAAAGGAATAAAAGAAAAAGAAAATACATTTTTGTTGATTGGTTAATTTGAATGTGTGTGTGTTTGTTTATTTATTTATTTATTTTTGAGTTAAGGTTTCACTCTAGCTCAGGCTGACCTGGAATTCACTATGTAGTCTCAGGGTGGCCTTGAACTCATGGCGATCCTCCAACCTCTGCCTCCCAAGTGCTGGGATTAAAGGCATGCACCACCACACCTGGCCCTATTTTTAACTTTTCTTGTGTTATAATGTATATATTTTTGCATCTTGGATTAAGTTAATGCTCGGATTTTCTAGCTAGCTGTGTATTCAATTGATTTAATGTAATATATTTTCAGGGTAGGACCTTAAGGTGTTAGGTGTGGCTCTTAAGACTCTCAGAGTATCTACAAAGATGTTCTTAGGGGTTGAGTTTCCCTGCTATAGGAGTATTCAAGCAGGCTGAGTGGAATAAAATACAGGTAGATTCTAAAATTTAACTAAACACTGTATACATTCAATCAAAAACAGCCCCAAGTATGTATACAAGAGTAGTTATTATAACGACCAGATCCTCTATCAACAAAGAGGTTAAGATTTCTGGTCTGTTGAGGGATCCAAGTCAGCTTGCGACCAAGTGAGACCCTTCCCTGGTGCAATCCCAGTTGCCTTGAATGATTTTGGTCTCAGTCAAGTTGCTGCCTGGGCCGTCGGCTGCTGTTCTTCTTTCTGGAGCTGGGCACTTGCTTTTCCTGCGGGGCAAACCGAGCCTGGCAAGTGTGGCCCTGCAGATCAGCACCCCTGCTGCTGGAACTGCTGCTGCTCAAGCTGCCCCTGCTGGGACTGTAGCCACTGCTGCTGAAGGTGTTGCTGCTGGACCCACCGCTGCTGCTGCCTCTGCTGCTGCTGTAGCTGCCACTGCTGGAGCCACCACTGCTGCTGAAGCTGCTGCTGCTGTGTCCACTGCCGCTGCTCCCCCTGAAGCTGCTGCTGCCGAGTCTGCCGCTGCTGCCACTTCTGGGTCTGCTGCTGCTGGGGCCGCTGATGTTGCTGCCGAACTCTGCTCCTGCTTGGGTCCCGCTGTTGGCGTGGCCGGGTCCTGGGCCGCTGCTCTGTTCCCGGAGCTGGGCTCAGGCAGTGGGGGTGGGGAGGGAGCCGCAGCTGCTCTGGTTCTCTCGCTGCTCCAAGCGTTCTTCTACATCACGGTCTGCTCCTCCGTTGCTCGCTGCCGCTCTCCCCTCACGTTTCCCGAGTTGCGGAGAGCGCGGTGTGAGGGGAAGCGCCCGCACCTGGCTTTTCCTGCGGCTCGAGCCGAGTCTGGCGGCTTTCTGGTGCGCCATGGCCACGGCGGTTGGCCGAGCTGCCGGAGCCGCTTTTCCCGCCTGTGCAGGCTCTGGATGCTCTGGAACTCTTCTACTTCTCCGCTGCCACTTCAATTTCCTATACACCTCACTTTTTAGTAAAAGTGTGTATTTTGCTGAGATTTTTTGGTCTTTTTCCCCCCTAGGCTGCTTTGGCGTGGTACCTATGCTGCCATCTTCCATGAGCCCACTTATTATTTTTAACTTTTCAAAATATTTTTATTTATTTATTTGACAGAGAGAGAGAGAGAGAAAATGGGCATCATGCCAGAGCCTCCAGCCACTGCAGACAAACTCCAGACACATGGGCCCCCTTGTGCATCTGGCTAATATGGGTCCTGGGGAAACGAACCAAGGTCCTTTGGCTTTGCAGGCAAACGCCTTAACTGCTAAGCCATTCCTCTAGCCCTTATTTCTTTTTTTGAGGTAGGATCTCTTTATAGCCCAGGCTGACCTGGAATTTACAGGGATCTTCCTACCTCTGTCACTCAAGTGCTAGGATTAAAGGTGTGCACTACCAGGCATGGCCAATTTTCTTATTAAAAAAAATTTTTAGGCCAGGTAGTTGGTGGTACACACCTTTAATCCTAGCATTCAAGAGGCAGAGGTAGGAGGATCACTGAGAGTTTGAGGCCACCCCTGAGACTACATAGTGAATTCCAGGTCAGCCTGGGCTAGAGTGAAATTCTACCATGAAAAACAAAAACAAACAAACAAAAAATTTATTGGGCTGGAGAGGGGGTTTTTTGGGTTTTTTTTTGTTGTTGTTGTTGTTTTGTTTTTCAAGGTAGGGTCTCACTCTAGCTCAGGCTGACCTGGAATTCACTATGTATTCTCAGGGTGTCCTCAGTCTCATCGTAATCCTCCTACCTCCCAGGTGTTGGGACTAAAGGTGTGTGCCACCATGCCTGACTTGGGCAGGAGAGATGGCTTAGATGCACAAGGTGACTCGTGTCTGGATTTCATTTGCAGTGGCTAGAGGCCCTGCTAGGCCCATTTTCTCTTGCCTGTTTCTCTCAGAAATAAATAAAATATTTTAAAAGCATATATAATAAAAATATTTTTAGTCATTTGACAGAGTCAGAGTATGGTCACAGCAAGGCCTCCTGTAACTGTACTACATGAACTCCAGGTGCATGTGCTAACTTTGTCCATCTAGCTTATGTGTTTACTGGGGAATTAAACCTGGCCCATCAGGCTTTGCGAGCAAGGGCCTTTAACTACTGAGTTATTTCTCCAGCCCATTTCTGAATATTTTTACACACTAGTGCTTGAACTTTTTTTTCTGTTCTGTTTCTTGTAGCAGTGAATATTCGTTCCTCTTTATGTTTTTACTTTTTGTGGGGATGTAACTCAGTGGTAAAGTATCTCCTTTAGGGGCCTTGAGGCCCTGGGCTTCATCTTCAGTAGGGGGGAAAAAAAAGGATACATGTCCCATGTCACAATTCTATTACCAGCCTAATATTTAAACTTTTAATATTTAAATTTTTTTGTTTTGTTTTTCCATCTCATTCTAGCCCAGGCTGACCTGGAATTCACTATGCATTCTCAGGTTGACCTCAAACTCACTGCATCCTCCATCCTCAGCCTTCCCGATGCTGGGACTAAAGGCGTGTGCCACTATGCCTGGTGATATTTGAATTTTAAAATAAATTTTATTTATTTATTGGAGAGAGAGACAAATAGGTAGAATGGGTGTGCCAGGGCCTCTAGGCAGTGCATATGAACTCCAGACGCATGAGCCACCTTGTGCATCTGGCTTACATGAGTACTGGGGAGTTTTGAATCTGAGTCCTTAGGCTTCACAGGCAAGTACCTTAGCCACTAATCCATCTCTCCAGCCCTAAAGATTAACCTTATTAAGACTTTTTCCTTTTATAAGAGAGGGAGCGAGAGAATTGGTGTGCCAAGCCCTCTAGCCACTGCAATTAAAATCCAAGCTTATGGTTTACTTGGTGCATGTGTGAGACCTTGTGAGTTTGTGTCACCTTGTACATCTGCCTTACATGGGACCTGGAGAGTCGAATATGGGTCCTTAGGCTTGACAGTCAAATGCCTTAACTGTTAAGCCCTTAGTAAGACACTTAAACTTAGTAAGATGGTATGCATCTGGAATTTGTTTGCAACAAGAGGTCCTGATGTACCCATTCTCATTCTGCTTATAAGTAAATAGTAAAAGTTAAAAAAAGAACTTAGTTTTTTGTGTTTAAAATTAACATCAAAATAAGTCTATACATTGTATGTTAGATGCAGAAATAAAATTCAAGGGAGAAATGATTTTAGAATCTTAGGAACTCATAACTTCATGTTCATAGCAGCTTAGCTTTAACTTAAAGCCACTTCTGTTTTGCCAACAGGTAATGAGTTCTCCGTGCTTGCAGTTCAGATTTTGAATCTTAAAAGACAGTGGTCATGGGGCTGGGTGAGGTGGCACACGCCTATAATCCCAGCACTCAGGAGGCAGCGGTAGGAGGATCATTGTGAGTTTGAGGTCACCCTGAGACTATATAGTGAATTCCAGGTCAGCCTGGCCTAGAGTGAGACCCTACCTTGAAAAAACAAACAAACAAAAGAAAATGGTCATGTGGTTAAAAGCTTTATGCTTGTTTCAGATCTTGAGTTGATTCCATTGACAACCTTGAGCTAGGCATGGTGGTGCCTGCCTGTAACACCAGCACTTGCTTTAACATGCATACAGCCCTGGTTCAATTTCCAGCACCTTGGGACAGAGGAATTCTTTGTTCTTGATTCCTCCATATAGGACAGTGTTCATGCTGGAAACTGGGTATTTCAGGTGGAGCTGGGTGGGTTCATCTACATGAGGTTTGGGCACCTGTCAGAAGAGGGGATCTTTCCTGCTGTGTGCCCATCCTCTGCTGTCACAGTAAATCCAAGGAATCTTATTTTAAGGCAGAGAGCCTTGTTTGTTTCTATAGTAAGTTTAAGAAAACTGTTAACATTGTGAATACATTAATCATTCTGATGTGGTTGTTTTTGTAGCTCTACCATTTAACTAAATCTCCAGCCTACTTTTAATTTTTTTTGATATATTTTGTTTATTTGAGAGAAAGAGGCAGAGAGGGAAAGAATGAGCACACCAGGGCCTCCAGTCACTGCAAATGAACTTCAGATGCATGCGCCATCCTTATGTATCTACCTTACATGGGTCCTGGAGAATTGAACCTTGATCCTTTGGCTTTGCAGGCAAACACCTTAACTGCTAAGCCATCTCTCCAGTCCCCACTTTTAATTTTGAGAAAGTCTCACAAAATGACCCATGCTGTCTTTAGCCAAGGCTAGGCCAGCCTTAACTTGGATCTTTTGCCTCAGTCTTTGACCAAGTAGCAGACACCAGGACTAGCTAGCTTAGCTCTTTTAAGCCCTTGATTTTTTTTTAATTTTTTTTTGTTCATTTTTTATTTATTTATTTATTTGAGAACAACAGACATAGAGAGAAAGACAGATAGAGGGAGAGAGAGAATGGGCGCGCCAGGGCTTCCAGCCTCTGCAAACGAACTCCAGACGCGTGCGCCCCCTTGTGCATCTGGCTAACGTGGGACCTGGGGAACCAAGCCTCGAACCAGGGTCCTTAGGCTTCACAGGCAAGTGCTTAACCGCTAAGCCATCTCTCCAGCCCCTTGATTTTTTTTTTTTTTTGATTTAAAATTATGTTTTAGCTGAGCATGGTAGTGCACACCTTTGATCCCAGCACTCAGGAGGCAGAGGTAGGAGGATCACCATGAGTTCAAGGCCACCCTGAGACTACATAGTGAATTCCAGGTTAGCCTGAGCTAGAGTGAGTCCCTACCTTGAAAAAATAAAATAATTGTTTTCATTTATTTATTCATGATAGAGAGAATGGGCATGCTGGAGCCTCTAGCTACTGCAAACTAAGTCCAGACATATGTGCCACCACATGCGGGCTCTGGGAAATAGTACTTGAGTCCTTAGGTATTGCAGGCAAATGCCTTGACTTCTAAGCCATCTCTCCAGCCCTGTGTTTGGTTTGTCTAGTTGGGTTTTCACTCGAGGCTAGGCTGATCTGGAATTCACTCTCTAGTCTCAGAGTGGCCTCAAATTCATGGCAATCCTACCTCTCCCTCCCAGGTGCTAGCATTAAGGCACCCTTGGTTTTTTGAGATAGAGTCTCACTATGTAGCTCAGCTAGCCTCAAACCCCCAGTCCTCTAAAGTACTGGGATTACAGCTGTGTGCCACCATGTTCAACACAGAAGGATTTTACTAAAATAATTTTTAACATTTTTCTAGATTTCTTTTGAATTCCGCTCACTTCTGCACTCTCAGCTGGCTACACTGTTTTTCGATGAAGTGGTAAAGCAGATGGTAGCGGCCTTTGAAAGAAGAGCATGTAAGCTATACGGTCCAGAAACAAGCATACCTCGGGAGTTAATGTTTCACGAAGTTCATCACACATAAAGGAAGAACTGCAGTCACCACCCTTTGACTTGGGTTTACTCACTTTTAGGAGGTGCTTTCATGGTTCATTTTTAGAAGTCAGAAAGCACTTGTTAAACCCAGCTTTGATTATTAACCTGCTGTGTTGAAACTTTGCACATAGAATATGGACCCATTTGTATATAGAATTATTTCTTCAATCAAGTGTAATTCAAAGCATGTGTGTATTAGCAGGTTCCGCCTTAATAATGGGATGTCATCTTTATTGCTAGAATTCTATACCACTCTTTGAAGAGCACGGGTTGGAACTGTAATTTAAACCTTTATCACTTAACTTGAAGTTAGCTGAGATAGTCCCACGATGTGTTATTTTAGCCATATCATGTTTAAGTTATTAAGCTCAGAGTATTTGTAACTTATTGTTTTAGGGCCTTCCACATGTCTTAGAATATTTCAGTAATCACATATTTAACATTAACACATTGAAAGTACTGTTAATGAAGGTTTCCTGGCACTTTTGATATTTTCAAGTTGTTCTTGTGGATAGTAGTAGGTAATTCAGTGCTGGAGTGAGGTTACCTCGTAGATACATTGAATGGTTTACTTTTGTTGTTTTTCTAATAAGTGGTCCAGAGCTTTAAGCTATGTTTCCAGCCATTACAACCTTCTCCCAGGTGCATTACCTACTCTTAATAATGCTGATGACATGTCAAATCTTGGCTACCACAGTAGGCAGCAGATCAAGTCTTTAGCAATATGCCTCCCTATTTTCTATTTATTGTATATATTCACTTTCAATAATATATTCTTGACTGATATTTTTTTAAAAACAAATCAATGTAAGGGCTGAAGTAGTAACTTTAAATAAAGTTAATTTGTTTACTTCTTGTACAGTTACTTTGGTTGTTGAAATCTTGTGTATTGTTCTCATGTGTTTTAGGTAAAAATCAAGTGCTTATAATATTTTATGTCTTACAAGTACTTTTATAGGGCAAGGCCCAACCTGGGTTTGGTCCCCACCGCTGGGGAGGAAAGCCTTTCATAGAAACAGACTGATGCATCTGGACAAAATTCAATTTCCTTTAATCAGTATTGATCCTCTTCCCACTTTATACTCAATAATTTTTTGGCATGAAGTTTTCAATCATAGTGCTGTCCTCACATCAGCAAGGGACCTTAGTAATTCTCCATGTAACGTAGTATATACATATGAAAGAATTTGTTCAATAAATTTCTTTTGAGGATTGTATTCATTACTTCTTTCATTGTTGTGATAAAATTTCTGACAACTGCAACCTAAGAAAGGAAGATTTTTTTGTTGTTGTTTTTTCTTTTGCTCACTGAGGATACAGTCTGCAATGTCAGGGAAGTTATAATGTCAGGGCTTGACAGCTGGTCATATCTGTTCCACAGCAAGGAAACCAAGAGAACGCTGGCGCTCCGGTCACTTTTTCCTTTTTATTAAATCCAAAATGCCAGCACATGGAGTGAGGTCACTTGCATTTAAGGTGGATCTTCCCAATCCCATTAACCTTTTCTAGAAAATCCCTCATAAACAGGCCGAGATTTGTCTCTAAGGTGACTGTAGATCCCATCAAGTTGAAAATATTATCTATCACAAGAAGCTACCTGTTTTCTCTAAGATACTGGCTCTCCAATGGTGGTAAACTCACATGGAAATTGGTGCATTTTCACAAGTCAATCTCTTCATACTTATAGATAAGGTATGTGTCCAGAGCATAAGTAATCTACAAGGATTATGTGTCTTTAAGTGACAGAGGTTTTGGTGTTTTGTTTTGGCTTTCTCACACTAGCCCAGGCTGGTTTGGAATGCAATATGTAGCACAAACTGGTCAGGAACTTCTGTAATCCTCATGTCTTGGTCTTTGCCCAGAGCTAGGAATACAGGTATGGGTTTGTTATTTTGGTATTTGAGGGAAAGTGTCATGCAATATAGGCTGGCCTCAGAACTCATTATGTAGCCATGAATTCTGACCTTTAACCTTCTACCTTCCAAATGCTAAGAATACAGGTATATGCCACCATATCTAGTTTGTGGCTTTGGCATTTTTGTCTGTCTTTTTTTTCTTCCTTCCTTCCTTTCCTTATTTATTTATATATTATTGACGACATTCATGGTTATAAACAATATCCCATGATAATTCCCTCCCTCCCCCAACTTTCCCTTTTGAAACTCCACTCTCCATCATATCCCCTCCCCCTCCCAATCAGTCTCTTTTATTTTGATGTCATGATCTTTTACCTCCTCTTAAGATGATCTGGTGTAGGTAGTGTCAGGCACTGTGAGGTCATGGATATCCAGGCCATTTTGTGTCTGGAGGAGCATGCTGTAAGGAGTCCTACCCTTCCTCTGGCGCTTACATTCTTTTTTTGCTGTTTTGTTTTGTTTTTATTTTTTTCTCAATTTTTATTAACATATTCCATGATTATAAAAAATATCCCATGGGAATACCTTCCCTCCCCTCCTTTCCCCTTTGAAATTCCATTCTCCATCATATCCCCTCCCCATTTCAATCATCCTACTTACATATATACAATACCAACCTATTAAGTACCCACCTCCCTTACTTTCTCTTCCCTTTATAACTCCTTTTTAACTTACTGGCCTCTATACTGAGTTTTTTCCTTCTCACGCAGAAGCCCAATCATCTGTAGCTAGTATCCACATGAGGGAGAACATGTGATGCTTGGCTTTCTGGGCCTGGGTTACCTCACTTAGTATAATCCTTTACAGATTCATCCATTTTTCTGCAAATTTCATATCTTCAGTTTTCTTTTTCTTTTTTTAATTTTTTTTGTTTATTTGAGAGCGACAGAGAGAGAAAGAGGCACAGAGAGAGAGAGTGAGCGCGCCAGGGCTTCTAGCCACTGCAAACGAACTCCAGACGCGTGCGGCCCCTTATGCATCTGGCTAATGTGGGTCCTGGGGAATCGAGCCTTGAACCAGCATCCTTAGGCTTCACAGGCAAGCACTTAACCGCTAAGCCATCTCTGCAGCCCTATCTTCATTTTTCTTTACCGCTGAGTAGAACTCCATTGTATAAATGTGCCATATCTTCATTATCCACTCATCAGTTGAGGGACATCTAGGCTGGTTCCATTTCCCAGCTATTATAAATTGAACAGCAATAAACACAGTTGAGCACGTACTTCTAATCCTTGAAATAAGTCCTTAGGATATATGCCTAGGAGTGCTATAGCTGGGTCATATGGTAGATCAATCTTTAGCTGTTTTAGGAACCTCCACACTGATTTCCACAATGGCTGGACCAGATTGCATTCCCACCAACAGTGTAGAAGGGTTCCTCTTTTTCCACATCCCGCCAACATTTATGATCATTTGTTTTCATGATGGTAGCCAGACTGACAGGAGTGAGATGGAATCTCAATGTAGTTTTAATCTGCATTTCTCTGATGACTAGTGATGTGGAACATTTTTTTAGATGCTTATATGCCATTCGTATTTCTTCCTTTGAGAACTCTATTTAGCTCCATTGGCTCTTACATTTTTCCACCACCTCTTCCACAATGGACTCTGAGCTTGGAAGGTGTGATAGGGACATTTCAGTGCTGAGCACTTCTCTGTCACTTCTCAGCACCATGGTGCCTTCTCAGTCATCCCAAAATCACTGCATTTTGAAAAGAGAAGGTTCTCTAACAAGTGAGAGTAGCATTAATATATGGGTATGAATATTAAGAAAAGTGGTTACTGGGAAGTGTGGTGCATTTAGCCAGACAGCAGCAGACCTTAGACCCCTAGGGTTCATGACTGTCTCTGTTGTAGGTTTTAGTATTGGGGATATATTCTCTCCCATGGAGCAGGCCTCCAGTCCAATTGGAGGGCAGTTGGTTTCCCCTACAACTAAAGTGCCATTGCACCTGTTGGCTCATTTGGTCCAGCTGGCCAAATATAAGGCTTGCATAGTCCACTATTGAGTATCTTCACTGGTGATTTCTCTCTCTTCCCATTGAACTGCATGCAGCGTGGCTCTTTCCAGCTTTCTCTCAGCTGGTCTACATGGAGAAGGTTTTCAGCTCAGCTCCAGCAGATTTCTCAGTGATGTTGCAGCCTAGGTATGTGGAGTCTTCAACAATTTGGTCTTACCATCTATTCCTGGTGGGATACCAAGGGCCTCAGCAATGGCTTGTAATGTCTGGGGGCATCAGGGACCTCCCTGGCCAACAACTCACTGGAAGGTATCCCATCCCTGGCACTAAAAATTTTCTGGTAACAATCTATGGCTCCTGTGTGTTCCATTTTCCCAAAAAGTAGGTTTCCATATGAGTTATCTATATCCTCTTAGACTTTTTTGTTTGTTTGTTTTTTGAGGTCGAGTCTCACTCTGTCCAGGCTGACCCGGAATTAACTCTGTAGTCTCAGGGTGGCCTTGAACTCATGGCGATCCTCCTACCTCTGCCTCCCGAATGCTGGGATTAAAGGCATGTGCCACCACGTCGGCTTCCTCTTAAGATTTTGATTGGCTCTCCCTCCATCTCTTCTCCTGATCTTACTTAGGATTTTTCACCCCCATTAATCTGTTGTTCTACTTATATATATACAATACCATCTTACTAAGAAGGATCCTGCTTTTCTTTTGGTTTTTCAAGGTAGGGTCTCACTCTAGCCTAGGCTGACCTGGAATTCACTATGTAGTCTCATGGTGGCCTCAAACTCAAGACAATCCTCCCCCTCTGCCTCCCAAGTGCTGGGATTAAACGCATGTGTCACCATGCCTGGCTGGATCCTACTTTTTAACCCAGTCTGCCAGCCTGTCTTTTGGTTGGTGCATAGAGGCTATTGACAATTAAAGAGTTATTATTGAAAGATGCATGTTTATTTATGCCATTTTTCTTATTTTGTAGTTCTTCCAGTTTTACCTTCGCTCTCTTGTATTAACTAATTTTTGAGTATGGTTTGTTTTTTCTGGGTTCCTTATATGTGTGCTTTTCTTTCTCTTTAGCATGGAAGATCCTTCCAAGTATTCTCTGTAGAGCTACTTTTGTCTTCAAATATTCCTTTAGCCTGCCTTTGTTGTGTCCATTTGAATGGATAGCTTTGTAGGATAAAGCAACCTTGGTTGACAGTTGCTATCTTTTGAATTACATCATTCCAAGCCCTCTGGTTTTTAAAGTTTGTGATGAGTAATCTGCTGTGATCCTGATGGGCTGCCTTTGTATGTAACTTGATTTTTCTAACTGCTTTCAATATATTTTTTTTGGTTTGTATGTTTGGTAGTTTGATTATAATATGCTGAGGAGAGGTACTTTCCAGCTTATGTCTGTTTGGTGTTCTAAAGGTTACCTGTATCTGCATTGGCACCTCTTTCCCAATTTGGGGGAAGTTTTCTTCTGTGATTTTGTTGAGGATGCCTATTATGCCTTTGGAGTGAAATTCTTCTCCTTCTACTATGCCCTGAATTCTTATGTTTGATCTTTTCATAGTGTCTCGAATATCTTGAAATTTCCATTCACACATTCCTTTTAGTTTGTCTTTTTCTTTGTTGGACTGCATTAGATCTGCCACCTGGTCTTCTAGTTTAGATATTCTGCCCTCTCCTTCATCCATTCTACTGATGAGATTTTCTCTTTTTTTAAGTTTTTTATTTTTATTTTTCTCAATTTTTATTAACATTTTCCATGATTATAAAAAATGTCCCATGGTAATACCCTCCTTCTCCACATTATCCCCTTTGAGATTCCATTCTCCATCATATCCCCTCCCCATCTCAATGAGTCTCTCTTTTATTTTGATGTCATGATCTTTTCCTCCTCTTATGATGGTCTTGTGTAGGTAGTGTCAGGCACTATGAGATCATGATAACCAGGCCATTTTGAGTCTGGAAGAGCACATTGTAAGGAGTCCTACCCTTCCTTTGGCTCTTACATTCTTTCCATCACCTCTTCCGCATTAGACCCTGAGCCTTGGAAGGTGTGATCGAGATGTTACTTGGTACTCCAGACACTTCTTTCCAGGACTATGATACTTTGTGAGTCATTCCAAGGTCACTGCCCTGATGAGATTTTCTACAGTTTATTTCATTGGCTGTGTTCTTTCTTCACTGCTAATATTTCTGACTGGTTTTTTTAAAATTTTTATTAGCATTTTCCATGATTATAAAAAAATATTATATGGTAATTCCCTCCCTTCCCCCTCCCCCCGGTTTTTCTTTATTATTTCTGTTTCCTTATTTATGTCATCTATTGACCTCCTTATTTCATTAAATTGGTTTCCTTTGTCTTCTTTCATTACTTTGATTTCCTCTTTGATTTTTTAAAAATTTTTTAATTTTTATTTATTTATTTGAGAGTGACAGAGAAAGAGGCAGAGAGAATAGGTGCACCAAGGCCTCCAGCCACTACAAAGGAACTACAGACGCCCCCTTGTGCATCTGGCTTACGTGGGTCCTAGGGAATCCAGCCTCAAACTGGGGTCCTTAGGCTTCATAGGCAAGTGCTTAGCCACTAAGCCATCTCTCCAGCCCCTCCTCTTTGATTTCTTTGAACACAGCTATAATCATTCTTTTGAAATCTTTATCAGGCATTTCCTCTAAATCAGTCTTCCTGGAGGTCATTTTTGATACATTAATACTTTTTGGTGGATTTATATTGTCTTGATTTTTGTGTTTCTTGTGTTATAATGTACATATTTTTGCATCTTGGATTAATTTAATGCTTGGATTTTCTAGTCGTCTGCAGTATTATTAGATGCATCAATCAATCAATCTGATGTTATATATCTTCAGGGTAGGAGCTTAAGGTGTTAGGTATGGCTTTTAAGACTCTCAGAGTAACCACAAAAGTGACCCCTTAAGTATGCTGAATGGAACAAAATATAGGCAGATTCTAAAATTTAAACAATGTATACCTTCAATGAAAAACAGCATAAAGTATTTATGAAAGAGTAGGTATTATAACAAAGTCACAATCCCTAGGGATGTGTGTTGCACACCCTTAATCCTGTGAACTAGGAGGCTGAGATTCCTGGTCTGTTGAGGGTTCCAAGTCAGTTTGTGACCAAGTGAGATCTTTCCCCCAACAAGCGACAGAAGAGGAAACAAAGGCACTATAAATCAGGAAGCAACAAATGACAAGCCCAAGATATAGCTTATTTGAAAATGGTAAACCCAACCATCCATCATATTTAACACATACATAATTTCTCCTAACATGGAAGGTGCAATTAGAACTTCCAATGCAAGCCTATATACCAGGCTTGCTTGGCAGGTACTGACCTGGTGTAATCTCAGTTACCTTTTGGGATGATTTTGGTCTCCATTGTGCTGTGCTCCTGCTTGGGACTCTCTTTACTGTGCTCAGGCTGGGTCGCTGCTCTGATGGCCTGTGCTGGCTGCTGTGTAGGTGAGCTCCCTTCCCCACCCAGGTCACTGGTGTTTGCTGGCGCTTGTGCTGGCAGCGGGGGAAGGGAGGCTGTGGGTGGTGGCTGATGTTCACGCTGATCCTCGAGAACCTTTTCTTTGGGAGCCACTTCTCCGTTGTTCTGTGCTGTCCTTTCTTCATGTTTCTTGAGTTTGTGAGGAGGCTGGTGTGAGTAGAGAATCTTCTCACCTGGTTCTTCGTGGGGCTCAGGCTGCGTCTTACAGCAGTGGCCACGTGGAGCCAGCGCTGCCACTGCTGGAGCTGCTGCCTCCTATGTGGGCTCTAGACACTCTGGATCTCTCCTACTGCTCTGCCCCAGTTGATCGTTTCTTATACACCTCACTTTTTAGTAGAAGCGTGTATTTTGCTGGGGTCTTTTTTCACCTCACTTTTTAGTAGAAGTGTGTATTTTGCTGGGGTCTTTTTTGAAAGGGAGGGACCTTTTTCTCCCTTAGGCTTCTTTGACATGGTTCCTACACCATCATCTTGACTGGAACTTTTTTCATTGTGAGGGAGACAAGGTCTCACGAGCCAGACTATCTTCCAACCTGATGCTCCTGCCCACACAGCCCCACAAGGACGCGTCTCTACACCTCGCTACAAACATTCAACAACCCTTTGAAGGAAATTCACCTATCACATACACTTTACAGACAGTATGCAGAAAGATCAGAGCTTAAATAACTTGTCCCACATAAAGTTAAGACAGAGGGCATGGTTTTTTTTTTTTAATTTTTTGTTCATTTTTATTTATTTATTTGAGAGTGACAGAGAAAGAAGCAGAGAGAGAGAGACAGACAGACGGACAGAGAGAGAATGGGCGCGCCACGGCTTCCAGCCACTGCAAACGAACTCCAGACACATGTGCCCCCTTGTGCATCTTACTAACGTGGGTTCTGGAGAATTGAGCCTAGAACCTAGGTCCTTCGGCTTCGCAGGCAAGGGCTTAACCACTAAGCCATCTCTCCAGCCCTGTTTTTTTTTTTTTTTTTTTTTTTTAGTCTAATAATGAAACTGTGACTGGCAGACCTACAATTTGGTATCTATGACTTCCCATAGAGGGAGGGAGAAGAAACCCACACCAGAGGGTACACATCAGTAAATGACCAGAATATTGATGGCATGGAACTGGGAAATAAGAAACTTAGAGGGCTGGAGAGATGACTTAGCAGTTAAGGCACACACCTACAAAGCCTAAGGACCCCAATTCTGCAAGTCCCATGTAAACCAGATGCACATGGTGGGGCATGCATTTGGAGTTCTTTTGCAGTGGCTAGAGGCCCTGGCATGCCCATTCTCTCTCTCTCTGTCTCAAATAAATAAAAATAAAATCTTAAAAAAATTAGAAATTGTTTTCCTTGTTTTTTTACCTGATTGAGGACATGAAATTTGCAGCTACAACTGACATTTTTTTACAGTCACAATGATTTCAGAGAAGCCACCTCAAAAGTTAGCAGCAGCATCAGGTGAGTGAGGAAGCTTGTGTGTTCCCAGCTTGCACTGCGGGTTATATGAGAGCAGACTGACGTCACTTCTACTTAGGCACTATTTGTTGCCACACCTTTATCTTATCTCCCGGGTGGGCCTCGGATGTGTCCACTATAGACCATGGGCTGCCCTGCACACTCACCCTAGGCCATCCCATCATTTCTCTCCTCTCCTTTTTAAAATATTTATGTGGGGGACACAGAATAGGTGTGCCAGGCCCCCCAGCTGTTCCAGATACATGCGGAACCTTGTGCACCTAGCTTGCATGCGTCCTGGGGAATAGAACCTGGGTCCTTTACTTTTGCAGGCAAGTGCCTTAACCACTAAGCCATCTCTCTAGCCCAGCCCCCTTTTTTGTTTGTTGTTCAAGTCTAGCCCAGGCTGACCTGGAATTCACGATGTACTCTCAGGGTGGCCTCGAACTCAGTGATCCTCCTACCTCTGCCTCTTGAGTTCTGGGATTAAAGGCACATACCACCATGTCTGGTTTTATTTCTCTTCTTAGGGTTTCTTAATAATAGCCTGAATGTAATGTATTGGATCCCATTTTATTTTACTCCTTTTTTTAAAATTTATTTATTTGAGAGCGACAGACACAGAGAGAAAGACAGATAGAGGGAGAGAGAGAATGGGTGCGCCAGGGCTTCCAGCCTCTGCAAACGAACTCCAGATGCGTGCATCCCCTTGTGCATCTGGCTAATGTGGGACCTGGGGAACCGAGCCTCGAACCGGGGTCCTTAGGCTTCACTGGCAAGCGCTTCACCGCTAAGCCATCTCTCCAGCCCTTATTTTACTCCTTTTAAGTGCTGGAGGAAATCCTCCAGTGACTTCCCGAGAATCTAAAGTTTTAGCTTTTTTTTTTTCCCGTCACCATGCCAGGCTAAATTTTAGCTTTTTGTTTTGTTTTGTTGTTGTTTTATTTGTTTTATTTATTTGAGAGTGACAGACAGAGAGAGAGAGGCAGAGAGAGAGAGAGAGAGAGAGAGAGAGAGAGAGAGAGGGGAGAGTGGGCGCCCCAGGGCTTCCAGCCTCTGCAAATGAACTCCAGATGCGTGCGCCCCCTTGTGCATCTGGCTAATGTCAGTCCTGGGGAATCGAGCCTTGAACCAGTCTTCTTAGGCTTCACAGGCAAGCGCTTAACCGCTAAGCCATCTCTCCAGCCCCAAATACATCTTTTTAAAAAGCTAAAACTGGGCTGGAGAGATGGCTTAGCGGTTAAGCGCTTGCCTGTGAAGCCTAAGGACCCCGGTTCGAGGCTCAGTTCCCCAGGTCCCACGTTAGCCAGATGCACAAGGGGGCGCACGCGTCTGAAGTTCCTTTGCAGAGGCTGGAAGCCCTGGCGCGCCCATTCTCTCTCTCTCCCTCTGTCTGTCTTTCTCTGTGTCTGTTGCTCCCAAATAAATTAAAAAAAAAAAAAAAAGTATTTGCAGCTGGGTGTAGTGGCACATGCCTTTAACCCCAGCACTCGGGAGGCAGAGGTAGGAGGATCATCACTGTGAGTTTGGGGCCACCCTGAGACTACATAGTGAATTCCAGGTCAGCCTGGGCTAGAGTGAGACCCTAAGTCGAAAAACAACAAAAAAATGTATGATGAGATGGTTTAGTGATTGTTGCAGGTACGTTCACATTGCTGGCAGAAAACACTCAACCAAGAGCAGCCTGTGGGAAACAGAATGTTTATTTTGGCTTATAGACTTGAGGGGAAGCCCCATGATGGTAGGGGAAATGACAGCATGAGCAGAGGTTGGACATCACCTCCTGGCCAACCTCAGATGGTCAACAGCAACAGTGTGTGCCACACACTGGCAAGAGGAAGCTGGCTATAACACACATAAGACTGCCCCCAGTCCCGAGGTGGCTTTAATTCCAAGTTGCAATCAGCTGGGGACCTAGCATTCAGAACATCTAACTTTATGGGGGAATCCTGAAAACTACCACATTCTGCTCCTGACACCCGGCCCCCATAAACTGATATGTATGACGTAAAATAAAACGCATCCAGTCCATCTTTTTTTTTTGATTTTTCGAGGTAGGGTCTCACTGTAGCACAGGCTGACCTGGAATTCACTATGGAGTCTTAGGGTGGCCTCGAATTCACAGCAATCCTCCTACCTCTGCCTCCCGAGTGCTGGGATTAAAGGCGTGCACCACACCTGGCCACCCAGTCCATCTTTAAAAGTCCCCATAGTTGGCTCAGGGTCCATTACAGAAGAGGTGGTGGAAAGAATGCAAGAGTCAAAGGAAGGGTAGACTCCTTACAACGTGCTCCTCCAGACACCAAATGGCCTGGAGATCCATGACCTCACATTGCCTGACACTACTACCTACACAAGACCATAGTAATGGGAAGAAAAAGATTATGACATTAAAATCAGAGAGAGATTGATTGAGGGGGGTGGATATGATGGAGAGTGGAGTTTCAAAGGGGAAAGTGTGGGGAGGAAATGAATTACCATGGGATATTGCTTATTGAAATTGTCAATTTAAAAAGTACCCATAGTGTTTAACAGTCCCAATATGTTCAAATATCCTCCTAGTCCGAGGTCTTTCAGCTGAGCCATAATACCAAAAAAAATCTCTTAAGGGGAGGGAGGGTACTACCATGGGATATTTTTTATAATCATGGAAAATGTTTTTAAAAATTAAGAAAAAATAAAATTTAAAAATCTCTTAATAGCCCAGAATATGCATTCATACTGCAAAAGATGGCATCAGACATAACAAAGAAATACCTCAATCAATACAAAATTTAAACAGGCAAACATCAAACTAGCTCCAAGTCCAACTCTAGCCAGTGTTTCCATGTCCATTCTAACCAACAATTCTCTGGAGTCCAATTCTGCCTCTCCAGCTAGACTACTCAGTCCTGGCAAACTTCATCCGGGCCCAGCAGCTCTCCTTAGCAGCCGTCTTGCCACATCATGTCTACTGGGTCTCCACTGCAACCCACGGTCTATCCTCACGACTCCATCAGGTCTCCATGCAAGCAATATTGCTTCACACTCCATGGCCATTTCCAAAACACAACACGGTGCTGCAAATTCAATGACCCTCTCTTGCCTGCATTTCTTATACTCCACAATACCAGGTGGGGTGCTAATTTGTTAATTTGGGGGGGAATAAAGCAGACTGGATAGAACAGGATACCCATCAGCATTCAGGACCCCTTTCAAAAGACTGTATTTTTTCTGTTGTCCCAATGCAGATCAACTCATACAGTTGCAGCTGAATGGGCAGCAGTTTTGGTGCCAATTATTTTTAAAATATGTATATTTTTTAAAAATATATTTTATTTATTTGAGACAGAGAAAGGCAGAGAGAAAAAAATGGGCATGCCAGGGCACTGCAAAAAACACCAGATGCATGCGCCCCCTTGTGTATCTGGCTAACATAGGTCCTGGAGAATCAAACTGGAATCCTTTGGCTTTGCAGACAAACGCCTTAACCATTAAGCCATCATCTCTCCAGCCCCTAAAAAACATATTTTATTTAAGGGGGGGGATGGGCGCGCCAGGGCATCCAGCCACTGCAAACAAACTCCACCTGGCTTATGTGGGTCCTGGAGAATCGAACCATGGTCTTTTAGCTTTGCAAGCAAACACCTTAACTGCTAAACCATCTCTCCAACCCCAATTTTTTTCCTGTGCCGTATCTCTCTACTTACACCAGTCCATTTCTATGCAATGCAACCCTGCACAGGTACTCAAAACATGGTCATTAACAGCAAGCCTTTCACAAAAACTGCTTCTAGCCCATCCAGGCAAAGCCTTTTCTCACCCTCATAAGCCAAACCTCAGAATCCATTTTTCTTACTGCATTCAGGTCTTTCAGCTCTGACCAGAATTCATCAAGCTGTACTTGTAATCTCTTAGAACAAGGTTTCAGATTCCTCCACATTCCTCCTACAAAGCGTCTGCAAAACACAAAAACCATAGTCAGGTTTCTAGCAGCAATGACACCACTTCCTGGTGCCAACTATATATATACTGTTGGAGGCAGGTTCACATTGCTGGCAGGAAACACCTGACCAAGAGCAGATTGTGGGAGAAAAAGTTTATTTTGGCTTACAGATTTAAGGGAGGGGAAGCTCCATGATAGCAGGGATTAAACAATGGCATGAGCAGAGGATGTACATTACCTCCTGGCCAACCCCAGATGGACAATAAAGGAGAGTATGCCAAACACCGGCAAGAAGCAGCCTGCGCCCCCACCAATACACCGTCTGCAGGGGACTTTAATTCTAAATTTCTATCAGCTGGGGACCTAGCATTCAGAAAAGTTTTAGTTTATGGAGGACAGCTGAATCAAACCACCACTGTGGTTAAAGCACTTGTCTGTGAAGCCTAAAGACCCAAGTTCAATTCCCCAGTATCCCCTTAAGGCAGATGCACATGCATCTAGAATTCATTTGCAGTGGCCGGAGGCCCTGGTGGACTCATTCTGACTCTTCCTCTCAAAATTTGCAAACAGGGAGTATGGGAGTAGGGCCTCCGGCCACTGCACATGACTTGAGATGTATGGGACCCTTTATGCATCTGGCTTTACATGGGTACTGGGGAATCAAACCCAGGTGGTTAGGCTTTGCAGGCAAGCACCTTAACCCCTAAATTTAGCTTTTGTTTTTTTTTCGAGGTATGGTGTCACGTTAGCATAGGCTGACCTGGAATTCTCGATATAGTCTCAGGGTGGCCTCGAACTCATGGTGATCCTACCTCTGCCTCCTGAGTGCTGGTTAGAAGGCATGTGCCTCCACGGCTGGCTAAATTTAAGTGTCTGAATATTGTTTCTGACTTGGAGAGGGCAGGAATTTAAACCACAGTAGTTGTGCATGCCTTTAAACCCAGCACTTGGAAGTCAGAGGTAGGAGGCTCACCATGAGTTCGAGGCCACCCTGAAACTACAGTGAATTCTAGGTCCACCTGGGCTAGAGACCCTACCTGGGGAGGCGGGGCAGAGCAGGGCATGGTGGTGCATACCTTTAATCCTAGCACTCAGAAGACAGGTAAGGACAGGAGGATCACTGAACTCAAGGCCATCCTGGGAGTAGAGTGAAACCCTACCTCAACCCCTTTAATCAAAGCACCTGGAAGGTAGAGGCAGCAAAATTTTTCTAATTCCAAAGACTGTTGATGGTCAACTCTATAAAGTATCCTGGTGTCTTAACACATGCCATTCATTTAATAATCCTACTTGTCCTGTTTCTCTCCCTAACAACCAGCTAACCTAACATCCAGATGGTTCTTACTCCTAGCTCCTATAAAATCCTAGAGTCTGACCTCTTAAAATATGTAAATTCACCAGATGTGAGAGTTTTATTTCTCCTATCTTCTAGAGCATGGAAAAGCTAACACAATGATTAACTTTAAACAGATTTTTATTACACAAAGGTTGTCACATAATTGGATACTTGTCTACTTTGTACAATTATTCTTACTCTCCACAGAAAGGCTGCTTCTGAACTTATCTGGCAATGGCAAGCACTGAAATCCTGACTTGAACAGAATTGTAGTAGAAATGCCTCATTGATTTAAGTTGAAAGCAGTACATTGGTACACGGCTCTTGCACCCAGTATCAGGAATGTACAAATGTCTTTTTTATTAAAAATACAAAATAAATTATCTGTAGGCATGGACAAATGACAGCAGTAAACCAGTATATATTGTCAACTAAAACCAGTAACTGATGGTTATAGTGATTTGCTTAAACATCAGCCAGCCTTTTCTTCAGTCATTTTCTTCAACTGACTTCTCTGAAGTTATTGATGAGGAATCCTGCCTTTGAGCTTCCTGTCACAGTTCATTACGAATGGCAAAGCACTATTCTAGGACTTAGAACATGCCCCCTCCCATACCACCACCCATTCCTCCCATTGCACCCATTCCAGGGTCCTTCTCTTCCTTGGGAATTTCTGTGATTACAACTTCTGCTGTAGTTAGCAGGGAAGCCACCCCAGCAGCATCCATTAAAGCAGTTCTTACAACCTAGAAAAAAATTAACAAAATGATTAACAATGAAACTTCCTCATGTCTTAAGAGTGAGCTGTCCAAAGAATTTTAGGGAGTGTTGAATTATTTACTTTTGTTGGATCGATGATTCCCTTCTCCACCATATTCACAAATTCTCCAAGCATAGCATCATAACCAACTTCTGAGGAACTTTGCAGGATTTTCTCAACTATCAAAGATCCTTCAACACCTGCATTCTTAGCAATTGTCATTGCAGGGATTTTGAGTGATTTTCTAATAATGTCTATACCTACAAAACAAATTTTCACAAATTTTAGTTCTCTTCTGGCATTATAACACAACGCTATTTTGAGAGGAACTTGTCTAATACTACCATAGGTAAATCACCCCCCTTGAAAATTGTGATACATTAGCTACCTCTAGCAACAGCAATACAGCTACTCTAACAGAGACAATAAAGCCACAAACTGCTAGCAAGATGGCGAAACAGTTAAGGTGCTTGCCTCTGAAGACTAAGGACCCATGTTCAACTCTCCAGGTACCATATAAAGCACATGCACAAGGTGATGCATGTGTCTGGAGTTCTGACTGCAGTGGCTAGAGGCCCTGGAGAGCCAATTCTCTCATTAAAAAAAAAAAAAAAAAAGGCTGGAGGGATGGCTTAGGAGTTTGCCTGCAAAGACAAAGGACTCAGGTTTGATTCCCCAGATCCATGTAAGCCAGATGCACAAGGTGGCACAAGCATCTGGAGTTCATTTGCAATGGCTACAGGCCCTGGCATGCCCATTCTCTCTTTCCTATCTCACTAGGCTTGCAAATAAATAAAAGGTTTTTTTTAAAAAAAGATAATCTTTCTTTACCAATTTTTTGATCTTCATTAACAGGCTTTAAAGAGTCCAAGGCTGGAGTGCAGCGGAGGAGAGCACAGCCGCCCCCTAGAACAATGCCTTCTTCTACAGCTGCTCTCGTAGCATTGAGGGCGTCTGTAACTCTGTCTTTCTTCTCATTTACCTCCACATCGCTTGTTCCACCAACCTGCAGGTAAGAATTACACTTAAATTTCTTGTAAATTACCCGATTTATTTTCCCATTTATGTAGTTTCTTATATAATTCTTACATAAATTTCCACAGTAAATCCTTTCCTTGCTGCTTATTTGCATGGAAGAAACTTATGTTCTGTTGTTCGTACCAGTCTTCAGAATCGGTGCCTTTTCTGTAGTTTATAACTTTTCTTTTTGAGATAGGGTCTTGCTCTAGTTCAGGCTGACCTGGAATTCACTATGTAGTCTCAGGGTTACCTCGAACTCTCTGCAATCCTCCTACCTCTGCTTCCCAAGTGCTGGTATTAAAGGCAAGCACCACCACATCTGGCTTTCCTTTTCTTTTATTTTTTATTTTGAGGTAGGGTCTCACTCTAGCTCAGGCTGGCCTAGAATTCACTACGTAGTCTTGGGGTAGCCTTGAACACATGGGGATCCTCCTACCTCTGCCTCCCGGCCCCGTTTATAACTTTTTCTTAATCAGTGTTAGAATCCTGACTTTTATACCCTTCTTTTCCAAATAAATTCTCACTTACTAAATAAAAAATAATAATAAAAATCCAGACATGGTGGCACATGCATTTAGTCTCAGCACTCGGTAGGCAGAGGTAGGAGCATTGCCATGAGTTGGAGGCCACCCTGACACTACATAGTGAATTCTAGGTCAGCCTGGGCCAGATCAAGACCCTACACCTCAAAAAAAAAAAAAAAAAAAAACCCACAAATCCACTTAATATGGTCTCCCTCAGTTCAACTTGGTAACTCTTGAGCTGATGTGGTAGCACATACCTGTGACCCTAGCACTTGGAAGGCTGAGGAAGGAGGATTATTCTTTGAGTTTGAGCTGAGCCTGAGCTACAAAGATTAAAACAAAATACAGCTGTGGTGAGTAGTGGGTCTCATAAAAGGCTGCCTTTAGAGGTGTTCCCCTAAACAAACATCTCTTTCCAGGGCAACTTCTCATAGTACAAGTTGAATGTCAGAAGAAATGGGGTTGGGGCATGGTGTGGCACAGTTTAAATGTTTACATTCAGAAAAAGGAAAGGCAAGGGAGGAACTTGTTTAGCACTCATGAGGCCCCGGGATAAACCACCAAAATAAAGTAAGTCAGCCTGGCCTACCTCGAAAAACAAAAAAAATAATAAAAGCCAGGCATGGTGGTGCATGCCTTGAATTCCAGCACTTGGGAGGCAAAGGTAAGAAGACTGCAGCGAGTTCAAGGCCACCCTGAGCTAGAAAGAGACTACCTGAGGGGGAAAATAATGTTGGTGAAGAAACCATATGCTAAAAATTTTATTACCTGTTTATTAGTACTAGCAATTATAATAGAAACAATTGTTCTGAACTCAGACCAAACACTGAACCTCACCTTCAGCACAGCTACTCCATCTGAAAGTTTTGCCAGTCGCTCATTCAGTTTTTCCTTTTCATATTCACTAGTTGTGGTGTCTAACTGCTCTGTTATTTCTTGAATACGTTTTTCAATTTGAGTTTTGTCACCTTTTCCTTTCAAAAGCATGGCATCATCCTTGGTGACAATGACCTCTCCGACTTTCCCTAAGTCATGAGGCTGAACATCTTCAAGATTTAGGGTCAGTCCCTCTTCTCCAAACACCTACACAAACATTGAAAGGTATTAGTTACAGCGTCTTTTGTTAGGCCGAGTTTATTAGTAGTCAATATAGGTATTTTCATACAAACACTGAGAGTCCCAAACCACTGATAATTCAGAGCAAGGTCTGAACAGTCTTCCATTACATTTCCACTCCACACTGTCTTGACAATTAAGACTAACATTACTTAAGAGAAAATATGCAAGGGTCACACTTACTAGTAAGACTCAGGACTAAATTGTAAGCCTCTGTCCTTTCCATCATACTTCTTTCAATATGTAGTCATTATCCAAATTTTTAGACCAGACTCATACCAAATTAAAGAGATGAAGAAAACAGTAATCCACCCCCCCAATACCTACTTGTGAAACTGTACACATCTTTTAGATATGAAAGAACAAATAGCACTGAGAAAGCAAACATCACAACATTTATTTACTTACTGCACCACCAGTAGCAATAGCCATATCCTTAAGCTGGTTCTTTCTATTGTCACCAAAACCCGGAGCTTTGACTGCTACAACCTGAAGACCAACTTTTAACCTGTAAAGAACAGTTAATTATAGTAAGATATAAAATGAAGTAAAACAAAAACAAAAACTCTAATTCCCCTTAAGTTCTAGTACTAATGAGATTTCTCAGGACTCTACATTGCAGTTAGATAGCTGGACCCAGAAACACAAACCAACTGCAAAGCATCAAATCCAACAGTAATCTAATAATCATCTACTGTGTGAGTTCCACCTAATGTTTTAAGTTATTATTAAAGCTAAGTTTGAAGCCAGGAGTGATGACAGATGCCTTCAATTCCAGCGCTCAGTAGGCTGCACAGGAGGATCACCTTGAGTTCAAGGTCAGCCCTAAATACAGTAAGTTCTCAAATAATGGTAATACTAGCAATAAGTCAAAGTAGGAGGAAGACTGGAAGTTTAAGGCTATTCTGTACTCAAAGTGACCCTGCCTAAAAAACAATTAGGCACTTGTCTTTAAGCCCAGCACTTGGGAGGCAGAGGTAGGAGATTACCATGAGTTCGATGCCATCCTGAAACTACCTAGTGAATTCCAGGGTCAGCTTTTACTAGAGCAAGACACTACCTCAAAAACTAAACACCTGAAAGGTCAGTTTGAACAAGCAATGTTCTGAATTCATTCCTTTATAAATCTAACACAATGTTGACAGTTTAAATTTGCCCGAAAAAGTTTACCAAGTTAACAAATATTTAGATTATGCAATCAAAGCAACAAAATGTAAAACAGAATATTAAAATTAAAGGAACAGCTGGCTGTGGTGATGCACACCTTTAATCCCAGCACTATAAACCACCATGAGTTTGAGGACAGCATATAGCTAGAGTGAGTTCTAGGTCAGCCTGATCTAGGTTGAGAGCCTACCTTGGAAAGCCAATAAAATAAAATTAAAATCAGAAGTTGCCTGCAAGGCCTGTTCATTTAAAACTGTTGGATCAGGTCTAAGTAAGAAACTTGCTCTCTGTATTTTTACTGTAACAAAAGTGTGAAGTTTTAATTCTGAAATACTTCAAAATCCCAAGACTAGGAAGATGATAAATTTAAATATCTACAAAACTGTCTATAAGATGAATATTATCTGCCTTAACCTCATTTATTTACTCATTTATTTCAGAGCACTTATTTAATGTTTAATAATATGCTTAATACCAGCAAATACAGTTCACTCTGAGTTTATTTACTTTTATTGTCTTTCTTACTATCTGTTCTTTTTTTTAATAGCGCTAGAGATTAAAGCCAGGGTCTCATCAATGACACATATTCTACCATTAAACTATGTCATGCCCATATAAAGATACATAACTCAAGCAAAAACTAGGAAAGCACACACATACTAAACAGCCTACCTCAAAACTGCAAGGTGCTACTTAAAAAGACATCATCATGCCAGCGTGGTGGCTCACATCTGCACAAGTTTGTTCAGATGCATGGAGCACAGGGAAGTGATGTCAAATGGACACACATAATGGACATCACTTCAAACAACAAGATAAACAATTCTTTCACCTAGAATGTAAATCAATCACACCATGCATTACCTATTTAAGACTAGTGTACTTAGAGCTTCACCATCAACATCTTCAGCAATTATGACTAAGGGTTTACGGTGAGCATTTGCAATTTCAAGAGCAGGTACAATGGACTGGACACTAGAAATTTTCTTTTCACTCAACAGAACATAGGCATCCTGGAATTCACATTTTTGACCTGAAAAAGACAGAAGTATTTCAAAACAAACTTTAATGATACCAAGAAACCAAATGCAACTTATTTCAAATAACTAAATCAAGTACCAATACAATTTAAAATAAATCAGTGACTTTATTTTTCCCTACTAACTTTTGGAACACTACGGCTCTTACCTTTTGATGTGTTAATAAAGTATGGTGAAATATAGCCTCTATCAAACTTCATGCCTTCAATAATTTCTAATTCATCATTCAGTGTTTTCCCATCCTATGAAACGTCAAAGTATTAGGTGAGTGGACTTCAGTGAAGAAACACAAAACTTGGAATGATACATCCCCATGATCATAAGGAAGGAACATGTAAAATGCTTCTGAACTACCCAGCTCTACTTGCATACAAATTTTTTTATTCTTTTCATTTTTATTATTTTTTTTATCTTTTCACAATTTTTATTAACATTTTCCATGATTATAAAAAAATCCCATGATAATACCCTCCCTCCCCCCGCACTTTCCCCTTTGAAATTTCATTCTCCATCATATTACCTCCCCATCTCAATCATTCTACTTACATATATACAATACCAACCTATTAAGTACACCTCTCCCTCCCTTCCTTTCTCTTCCCTTTATATCTCCTTTTTAACTTACTGGCTTCTGCTACTAAGTATTTTCCTTCTCATGCAGAAGCCCAATCATCTGTAGCTAGGATCCACATATGAGGGAGAACATGTGGCGCTTGGCTTTCTGGGCCTGGGTTACCTCACTAGCATACAAATTTTTTAAATGCACATTTGAAGCTGGGCATGGTGGCACATGCCTTTCATCCCAGCACTTGGGAGGCAAAGATAAGGGGGATTGCCTTGAGTTCGAGGTCACCCTGAGTCTGCATAGTGAATTCCAGGTCAGCCTGGACTAGAGACCTTATCTTAAAAAAATAAAAAGCATATTAGAGTAACATCCTGCTAGCTGAAAGCCCAGCATCTAAGGTAGGAAAGATTTATTGTAGGAAACCAAAGCTACTAACACAATAAGCATCATGCTCTAGGGGAAAAAATGAACATTCTAGCAGAAACAGATGGATTTCATTTTAAATATCTAGACAATATTATTAAAACAAATCCCACACTTGCCTTCACTGTGATGACACCCTTTCTTCCAACCTTTTTCATTGCATCAGAAATGATGGTTCCAATTTCTTTGTCTCCATTAGCAGAAATTGTAGCAACCTGAAATTAGTCAAGTTATTCTTTTTTTAAATTTTTTAATTTTTATTAACATTATCCATGATTATAAAAAAAAATATCCCATGGTAATTCCCTCCCTCCCCCCTGACACTTTCCCCTTTGAAATTCCATTCTCCATCATATTACCTCCCCATCTCAATCATTGTATGGTTACTCTTTAATATCAAATGGCAATTAAAGAAAGGTGTGGTGGCTCACACTTTTGATCCCAGTAATCAGGAGGCTGAAGTAGGAGGATCATGGTTGTGGTGGTTTGATTCAGGTGTCCCCCATAAACTTAAGTGTTCTGAATGCTAGGTTCCCAGCTGATGGATATTTGGGAATTAATGCCTCCTGGAGGGAGTGTATTGTTGGGGGCGGGCTTATGGGCTTTATAGCCAGTTTTCCCATGCCAGTGTTTGGCACACCCTCCTGTTGCTGTGGTCCATCTTATGTTGGCCAGGGGGTGATGTCCACCCTCTGCTCATGCCATTGTTTTCCCCTGCCATTGTGGAGCTTCCCCTCGAGCCTGTAAGCCAAAATAAATCTCTTTTTCCCAGAAGCTACTCTTGGTTGGGTGATTTCTACCAGCAATGCGAACCAGACTGCATCAATGGTGAATTTGAGGACCACATGGACTACAGAGTGAGTTCCAAGTCAGCTTCAAAAACCAAACAGGAGAGCTGGGCGTGGTGGCGTATGCCTTTAATCCCAGCACTCAGGAGGCAGAGGTGGGAGCATCACCTTGAGTTCGAGGCCACCATGACACTACATAGTGGATTCCAGGTCAGCCTGGGCTAGAGCAAGACTCTACCTCAAAACTCACCACCCCCCCCCAAAAAAAGGGAAGAAAAGGTACAAGTAAATAGAGCAGAGGCTGGCTAACCAAAACTTGAGTATGTGTATTAATAAAGTTTTGTTTTTCCCCAATATAAGTGGTGGCTGGAGAGATGGATTACAGGTTAAGGCATTTGCTGGCAAAGCCCAAGGACTCTGAGGTTCAACTCCCCAGTACCCACATAAAACCAGATGCCTAAGCTGGCACATGTATCTGGAGTTCATTTGCAATAGCCAGAGGCCCTGGCCATTCTCTCTCCCTTTCTCAAATAAATTACTGAAAAAAAAATTTAATATATTTATTTTATTTATTTAAGAGAGAGAATGGGTACACCAGGGCCTCCAGCCACTGAAAATGAACTACAGATACATGTATCCCCTTGTGCATCTGGCTTACATGGTTCCTGGAGAATAGTACTGAGATCCTTTGGCTTTGCAGGCAAATGCCTTAACAGCTAAGTCATCTCTCCAGCCCAAAATAATGAAAAAATTTAAGTGGTGCATGCAGTTAGTGTTCTTAATCTGCTTTCCATAGTAACTTCTATATTGAATTCCATCCAGGAAGGGGAGTTATTGTGACTTAATTGTTGTAATGAAGTATTGGTTCTGTGTTCAAATTCTTTTCCCCGTTTTCATACATTTAAATATAGAGCTCCTGTGACAGAAAGAGCGAAAGCCAGGCATGGAGGCAGGCACATGCCTTTAACCCCAGTACTTAGGAGGCAGAGGCAGGAGGATCACTTTGAGTTCAAAGCCAACCTGAGTCCAGTGAATTCCAAGTCAGCCTAGACTAGAGACCCTACCTCCTCCTCAAAAAAAAAAAAAAAAAAAAAAAAAAGCTTATTTGGACTTGGAGTCACTTGTCTTACTTGTCTTTTATGTTGAAGGACCTGGGTTTAATCCACACAGGACAGGGTAGGGTGCATTGACAATGGCTAAAAACATATTTATATGTATACAAAGGAACTTTACATCCAGGCAAAACTAGTAACGATAGTTTACTAATAACCAAAATATGGTTACTGAATTCATTTTTTAGCAGCAAAAAGAGAAAGAAAAAAAATGCTTTCTAGACTGAAGAGATGGCTTTGTTGGCAAGTGCCTTAACTGTTAAGCTAAAGGATCCAGGTTCGATTCCCCAGTACCCATGCACAACGTTGTGCATTCATCTGGAGTTTACTGCAGTGGCTCAGTCTCTCTCTCAAAACACACACACACACACACACACACAAAACCAACCCCACAAACAAAGCAAAAGCTTTCAAAAGTTGATAACTGAGCCATGTGCAATAGCACATTAAAGGCATGTGTGATAGAACAAGCCTTTACTCCTAGCACTTGGAAGTCAGGACTGCAGTGAGTTTGAGGCCACCCTGGGCTAGATAGAGCAAGACTCTACCTTGAGGGGAAAAAAAAAGGTTATCCTGACATTAGTCTTATACACACAAGTAATTCCACTTTTAAGATGTCCTTACCTGAGCAATTTCCTCAGGTGTTGTCACAGGTTTAGACTGCTTCTTAAGTTCAGCAATTACAGCATCAACAGCCAACATTACACCTAATTCAAGAACATGCCATTATATTATTCTCTCATGGCTTCCATGCCAAGTAGAAATTTTCAGATTCATAAGAAGTATTTTAATGCCAGTGTACTTCCTAATCTTGTGAACTAAGAAGGAATGCATGGGAACAGTCAAGTCCCTCAACAAGAAAATTTGGAAAATTAGACTTAAGACAGGTATGGCATGGCTTCTGGTGGTGTAACCTCAGCACTGCAGAGGTTGAGGCAGAAGTTTAGGGCCAGTATGCTACACAACCAAGACTGAAACAACAATAAAAAAGGATGTGTATATAACTTCATAACTCTCACCATGCAGGCAATGAAGCCTAAGGACCCAGGTTCAATTCCCCAGTACCCATGCAAACCAGATGCACAAGGTGGTGTATGCATCCAGAGTTCATTTGCAATGGCTAGAGGCCCTTGTTTGCCCACTTTCTTAAATAAATACATAAATAGCCTCAGCCAGGTGTGGTGGCACACACCATTAACCCCAGTAGAGGTAGAAGGATTGATTCAAGAAGCCAGCCTGGGCTAGAGTGAAACCCTACTTGGAAAAACAAAACAAACAAAAAAACACCTCTTATCACTCAAACCCAGCTTACGTAAATTAGCCCCAATCCAATCATGTTGCTTGTTTCCAATATAGTAAGCACTCTTTCCAACAAGCTGAATTCTCAGCAGTGAGAATTTCTTGTGCTTATACTGGCAATGAAGAGACCCTTACCTCTCCTGATTTCCACTGGATTAGCACCTTTGCTGATCTTCTCAAAACCTTCCTTGGCAATTGAGCGTGCCAGTACTGTAGCAGTGGTGGTGCCATCCCCAGCCTCTTCATTCGTGTTATTGGCAACATCCTGAACCAGTTTAGCTCCAATATTTTTATACTTATCCTTTAAGTCAACTGCCTTTGCAACAGTCACACCATCTTTTGTTACTTTAGGACTTCCCCAACTCTGTTCAATAATTACTGTTCTTCCCTACAATGACAAAGACAAAAACATGTGATGGAATCACATGCAAAAATGGAATTAAGACCAGTCTACAGTACTAACACGAATCTCAAAAGCAAGCTCATCAACATTCATAAGTATACAGACAAAACAACCTCTGCTCCTTTCAAAAGAGTAACTGAAGCCGGGCGTGGTGGCGCATGCCTTTAATCCCAGCACTCGGGAGGCAGAGGTAGGAGGATTGCCATGAGTTCAAGGCCACCCTGAGATGACACAGTTAATTCCAGGTCAGCCTGGACCAGAGTGAGACCCTACCTCCCCAAAAAAAAAAAAAAAAGAGTAACTGATTGAGGTATCATGGTCACTAAAAGATGACATCTCAGAATAAAAAAGCACACATGACCAGCTATACAAAACTCCCCAAAAGCCGGGGATGGTGGTGCAGGACTTTAATCCCAGCACTCGGGAGGCAGAGGTAGGAGGATCTTTGTGAGTTCCAGGTCAGCCTGGGCTACAGTGAGACCCTACCTCAAAAAAACAAAAACAAAAAAACTCCCCAGAATTCTTCCTACCTTTTATACTGAAGCTTTGGTTGGTGCTTGTTACTATCTAGTGCGCTTTAAAAAATTCACTTATGGGCCAGAGATGGCTTTGCAGTTAAATGCTTGCCTGTAAGCCTAAGGACCCTGGTTAGAGGCTCAATTCCCCAGGATCCAAGTTAGCCAGATGCACAAGGGGGCACACACTCTTGCAGTGGCTGGAGGCCCTGGCACGCCTATTCTCTATCTGCCTCTTTCTCTGTCTGTTGCTCTCAAATAAATAAATAAAAATAAACAAAAAACTTCACTTACTAACTGTGTGTGATGGCTCACACCTTTAATTCCAGCACTTGGGAGGCAGAGGTAGGACTGCAATGGGTTCAAGGCCACCCGAGACTACATAGTGAATTCCAGGTCAGCCTGAGCTACAGTGAGACCCTACCCCTTAAAAACATCACTTATTAAAAGTTGATCAACCAGTCAGGTAAGAACAGTGTGGTCTTCCAGGTTCATCCAACAGAAAACAAGGCACCTTCAGTATTGGTAACATGTGACTTTCAGGTAAACTGCTACTTTTTCGTTTTGAGTGTATTCAGCTTATTTTATGTAATTGTCCTGATCATTTTGGACATGAACAATTTGAAACAAAACCACCTGACTGTGAACCATGTCCGGAGCCATTCTCAATGTACTAGTAAACTGAAAAATCTAAACACATGCCAGCCATGGTTGCGTACACCCATGATCCTAGGCTCCAGAGAGGTGGAGGCAGAGGATCAGGACTTCCAAGGACAGGAGATCTTGTCTCACAAATAATGAAACCCTGGAACAGGAAAAATGGCAGCAAAGAAATTGAATAAAGCTAGTATGAATATGGGAAGGCAGAATCGGAATCCACAGCTTTCCAAAGGCAGTTCTGCTGGAGAGGTGGCTCCTGGTGTACCCATTCTCTTTCTCAAATAAATATATTTAAAAGCAGTTCGAAGCTGAGCGTAGTGGTTCATGCTTTAATCCCAGCAGTCAGGGAGGAAGAGGCCACCCTGAGACTACAAGGTATGCTCTTGCTCTAGCCCAGGCTGACCTGGAATCCACTATGTAGTCTCTAGGAATGGTGGCGGTGGTGCCAGTTGCAGAACAATGTAAATGTACTCAATGCCACTCAAGTGCACTTAAAATGGCAACTTTGTTATCTTTGTACTAATGTATGCAGACACTGTATTTCAATACAATAAAAAATGTACATGGCCGGGCATGGTGGTGCATGCCTTTTATCCCAGCACTTGGTTCAAGGCCACTTGAGACTACATAGTGTATTACAGGTCAGCCTCAGCCAGAGTGAGACCCCACCATGAAAAAAGCACAACAACAAAAAAAACAAAACTGCATGTACAAGCATCCATTTAAGTACTGTTACACTCTTCCCTCTATACCTTCAAACTACTGGGAAGGGATCCAAAATTTAATTCAAGCGGGCAAACAAGATTAATTATACCTCAAGTTTAAAAAATGCTCTTTGAGCTGGGGCGTGGTGACGCAAGACTTTAATCTCAATACTTGAGAGGCTGAAGCAGGAGGATCACCGTGAGTTCAAGGCCACCCTGAGACTACATAGTGAATTCCAGGTCAGTCTGGGCTAGAGTGAGACCCTACCTCGAAAAAACAAAAGAAAAAAAAAAAAGCAACAACAAAAAAAGAATGCTCCTTGAGCTGAGTTACTACCCGATGACGTCACCTTCACCTCACACCTCAGAAATCTGTCTAAAGAAGTTTTAGGGCCATTGCTTGAAACATACAAAAACCAAAACCAGTAGCCTGGAACTTAGGCAAACCTGATTCTCCCACTAAAGTATTAACTATTACTCTTGCGTCAAGAAGACCTTAATCAACATACAATTACAGCAAAGTATACTAATACCTTTGGCCCCATCGTAACGGCTACAGCATCGGCTAAAAGGTCTACACCTTGAAGCATTAAGGCTCGGGCTTCCGCACCAAATTTTACATCTTTGGCATAAGCCCGAGTGAGATGAGGAGCCAGTGCCCGGGACACTGGTCTCATTTGTCGTAGGACTGTAGGCAGTCGAAGCATTTCTGCGGGGAGGTGGGGAGAAAACAAGTAGATGATCAACACTAGTGTAACCCGTGAGTCGCAGGACAAACATGTCCACCTGTGTTTCAGAACATGGAACGCTGGACGAAGGCCTGGCTGACCTCTGCCAATCAGCTCGGGGCCACACCACACCGGCGATGCAGCTTCGGAACATCAGCCGCCAGGGCTAGGTTAAGCAGGCCGCCCCCGCACCTGATCTAGCAAAAGAAAGCCCACGAAGCTCCCTCGCACGGCCACCTACCACTGCAGTGGCGAACAAGTTAATCTTTCACTGCTAAAATGGCCTTGGGCACAGACCCACTGCAAACGGGTCCCGTGAAAAGGCAAGCTAGCGGAAGCGCAGCAGGTTACAAACCCGGGTCGGGTGCCCAGGGGGAAGTCCCAGCCCCTCCTGACTGTGCAAAAACCGCTCAGAAAGTATGAACTGTCTCCCCTCGGGGTTAGAGCAGCAGAGCAGCTCGCAAGGCCGCGATGCTGGGCATCGGCTCGGCCCACCCGCAGCAGCTGCTCCACGTGGGTGTCCTTCCTTCAAGACGCCCCGAGCAAGGTCAAAAGTGGAGGCGCTGTAGCTCTGCTGCCAATGGGGCGGGGGAGGGTGGGCACCAGGCAAGTTGCTCCGCCGCGGAGACCACCCTTCTCCTGTGCCCAGCAGAGCCGCAGGCACGGGTGGCACCGGAGGGCACAAGTAGCAGAATGCATGTGCCCAGCAAGCCAGCCCCCCCCACACACCGCCGCTTCCTCCATTCCGCGCATGGCGCGGTCCACGGTGCACGTGATGGACAGCCGCATGGACCCGCCGGGGCCTGGGCCTGCCCGCCTGCAAGCAAGGCCAGCGCTGGGAAGCGCCGAGCGCCGCCGCGCCAGGCCCACTGCGATCGGGCTGGCTGGGGAGAGAAGGCCGCGGGTCCCGGCCGAGGCTGCGCGGGGCTGGCTGCGTACCTGCGGGGCGTCGGCAAAGGGGCACGCGGCGAGACGGGCCGTCGGCGGCGAGTGAGAGACGGAGCGCACGGCGCACACGGCAATGAGCGCGTGTCCCCTCCTCCTCCTCCCTCCCTCCCCCGCCCCGGGCCCGCGCGCGCGCCGCTCCGCCCCCTCCCCGGCCGCCGGCCCGGCAATCCGCATGCGGCGCGCGCAGGCTCCGCCCACCGCTCGCCGGCCGGCCCGGGCCCCGCTCCAGGCTTCCTAGGCTAGTTCCCGGGCCGCGCTCCTTTCCAGAACTTTCCGGAAAGAGCCGCGCTCAGGGACGGTCAAGGGTCAAATCGCGTCATTTCCGTAGGGGTGGGGGAAATCGTTCTTTCACCTCGGCCGGCTGCCTAGAAAAGCCTAGAAGGAACTCTTTTCTTTTTTTTTTTTTTTCTTCCGCCTCCGGGTGTCCGCCGCGCCGCCGAGTCCTCGCGACCAATCACCGCGCGCGCTGGCGTCGCCGCCCTCTCCCCCCGCCGAGCGGCCGGGGCGGGGGCGCGGGCCGAGCGCGCATGCGCGGACGGCGGCTTTTCCCCTTTTTTTTCACGTGTCCCTCGGTCCTGCCCGTCTGCAGGTCTCTCTCTCCTTGCGGTGGCGGCGCGAGAGCGGAGTCCGAGCTGCGGCGGCGAGAGTCATGGTGAGTTAGTTGCTCGTGGGCCCTGCTCAACCCGACGCGCACGGAGAGAGCACCCGCGCCTCCCTTCGAGCCGCCGCGTCCACTCGGTGGCCGGTGTCCGCCCGGGTCTCCGCATATGCGAGGCCTGACCGAGCATTTTCCTCCGCCGCGGAGGTCTTTGCACGCACGTGCGCCGCAGGGGGCGGGAACGCGTGCGGCGGCCCACCTGCCCGTGCAGGGTCTTTTTGATGGGTGTGGGTTATCTTGGAGAGAGCGTGTCTTCAGGCACGAAAATTGACCCTCAGTGTTGCCCGAAAAGTTACTGAAAGCACACACACGGGGGAAAAAAAAATGTTTGACCTTGGCGTTAACGAAGGTTGTCGTTAAAGTGGTCTGATTGCAGATAAAGGAGCCAACAAAGATCTTTAGCAGACATAAGGAATGGGAATGAAATTTGGCTTGTAAAGTGGGACGTTCGAATGCATTTCCTAAGGGAATAATCTGAATTTTTGAAAGCCAAAATCTGTTACGGGTAAGGCCCGTAAGTGGCATCACCTGTTGAGCATTATTACATATTAACATTTCTCTCTACAGGCGGGACAAGCATTTAGAAAGTTCCTTCCGCTCTTTGACAGAGTGTTGGTTGAAAGGAGTGCAGCTGAAACTGTAACCAAAGGTGGCATTATGCTTCCAGAAAAATCTCAAGGAAAAGTATTGCAAGCAACAGTAGTAGCTGTGGGATCAGGCTCTAAAGGAAAGGCAAGTTGGGCTACAGTGGGACTGATGTTCGTGGGGGAGAGGGGTTGGAAAAAAGTCCTGGGTTGTGATTAAAAGTAGCTTTTTAAACAGTTGATGCCACCTAAATTCACATTTAATCTCATTTTGAGGAAAATGACTGAAACTCTTCTTGTAAATTGTGAAGTTTATTACAAGATAAAAGTATACATTTGAACGAATTTTCTGATATCCCAGGCTTGATGGCCCATGTCTATAATCCCTGCACTCTGGACGATTACAGGGAGTTTTAGGCTGCCTTGGGCTAAAGAGTGACACCCAGTCTTAAAAAATAATAAAATTAAAATATTCCTTGGTAGCTTAGTCTGACAAAAGAATGTGCTGCACAAACTCTGGGGGCTTTTTAAAAATTGAAGAGCTGGAAAGCCAGGCGTGGTGGCGCACGCCTTTAATCCCAGCACTCGGGAGGCAGAGGTAGGAGGATCGCCATGAGTTCGAGGCCACCCTGAGACTCCATAGTGAATTCCAGGTCAGCCTGGGCTAGAGTGAGACCCTACCTCGAAAAATCAAAAAAAAAAAAAAAAAATTGAAGAGCCGGGCGTGGTGGTGCATGCCTTAATCCCAGCAAAGGTAGGAGGATCACCTTGAGTTCGAGGCCACCCTGAGACTACATAGTTAGTTCCAGGTCAGCCTGGACCAGAGTGAGACCCTACCTCGAAAAAAATAAGAAACAAAAATAAAAATGAGAGAATCCTGGCTTGTTGATTACATTTGTGGTCCTATCCCTGGGGGTGGTGGCTAAGGGCAGGAGTATCCAGAGTTAAAGGCCAGCCGAGGCCACCATAATGAGACCCTGTCTTGGGAAAACAAGAAAAGCGAGTGGACAGGAAACAGTTAATTTAACCTCTGACACTGAAAATTCCAACCTTAAACCCAGTAAAAGGCTTGCCTTCAGCAAGCAGTGGGGTTTGAGTTTGATCCTCGGGGTTTTTTGTTACTTTCAAATGCAAGGTATGATAGCACACATTTGTGATTCCATTCCTGGAGAGGTGTTTTCTGCCTCCCTAGCCAGTCTAGTCTACTTGGCATAGTCCAGGCCAGTTAAAGACCCTGTGCCAAAATGGATGGAGTTCCTGAGGAACCATTCCTGAAATTGCACACACTGAAGAAGTCAGATGGATCTACCCTTGATGTTCTCCGGTTAACTTGACAAACTTCAGTCTCAGTGAAGGTGTTTTGGGAAGTGAACATTTTGTCTATCCAGGTGTGCCTTGAATGAAGACAAGTAAATTAAATCACCAAATAAGTACGCTAAATACAGGATTTTTTATTTTTTTATTTTTTTTTTTGGTTTTTCGAGGTAGGGTCTCTGGCCCAGACTGACCTGGAACTCACGGAGATCCTCCTGCCTCTGCCTCCCAACTGTTGGGATTAAAAGCGTGCACCACCACGCCAGGCTTTACAGCAGCTTTTTTTGTTTTTCGAGGTGGGGTCTCTGGCTCAGGATGACCTGGCATTCACTATGGAGTCTCAGGGTGGCCTCTGCCTCCCGAGTGCTGGGATTAAAGGCGTGTGCCACCACGCCCGGCTACAGCAGTTTTTAAAACCATATGAAAATGATCAAATAGCCAGGCATGCACACATACAGAGAGAGAAAACTCTAGATGTCTTTGGCTAACAAGCAATCTTGTTGTTGTTCAATCTTTAAGGGTGGAGAGATTCAACCAGTTAGTGTGAAAGTTGGAGACAAAGTTCTTCTCCCAGAATATGGAGGCACCAAAGTAGTTCTAGACGACAAGGTATGTAAATAACATTACATGAAGTGGGGCTGTGTTTGCTTTTACTGTCATTAAGAGCTAATAATTTGTGTTTGTTTGCAGGATTATTTCTTATTTAGAGATGGTGACATTCTTGGCAAGTATGTAGACTGAAATCACCATTGAAATGGCACCATATGAAGCTGCCCATTCCACTGAAATTCTGAAATGTCTCATGTAAATAATTTCCATGCCTTTTATAATAAACTGGTGATATCTAAGCAACTGACATCCATTGTCTCAAATTTAGTTTCACTGTACTGTTATAAATATTTCCAAATAAAATAATGTAAATGAGTGGATAGTCTTTATTTAATAATTTAAAGTGGGTTTTGTTAACCTTCAAGTGTGTTATAGAGATGTTTCAAACGGGTTTTTGTTTTTAAATTTTTTATTTATTTGAGGAAGATGCAGATATAGGGAGAATGGACACTCCAGATGGATGCACCACCATGTGCATCTGTCTTAGGTGGGTCCTGAGGAAAACCTGGATCCTTTGGCTTTGCAGGCAAGTTCCTTAACTGCTAAGCCATCTCTCCAGCCCCTCAAATAGGTTTTTCTAGGTAAATGAGATTTCACAATCAATATAGTGTTTTATTGATGATATAATACAATGCCATAGATAAACATGTAGAACATAAAGTCTGCTGGGCTGGAGAGGCTGTTGACAATGCTGTTGGTTGTCTATCAGAACTCGACAGTAAGATCCTGTTGCTGAATGCAGCACTGAAAATCAAATGAACTGAGCTGTAAGCTACTTGTCATATGCTGAAAAGTGCTATGCAGCCTGCTGGAGGAGAAAAGGGTTTTAAATAGTAGGCTACACAACAGGCCACTAGGCAAAATGTTCCTCCTGGTGCACTAGTGGCACGTGTATTACAGTGAAATTGACTGCTCTCTGCATTTGAGGCCCACTGTAGTGGGGAGTGGAATTCATTCCTGGCACTGAAAACCTTGTCAAAAACCTATGGCTGAGAAGTCACAGGTCCTGGGGTGGAAGCAACTACTTTGGCTCAGCTAAATGGATATACTGTGTTCATCAAATTGCCCATAAAGAGCAGGGCATGGGGCTGGAGAGATGGCTTAGCGGTTAAGCGCTTGCCTGTGAAGCCTAAGGACCTTGGTTCGAGGCTTGGTTCCCCAGGTCCCACGTTAGCCAGATGCACAAGGGGCCGCACGTGTCTGGAGTTCGTTTGCAGAGGCTGGAAGCCCTGGCGTGCCCATTCTCTCTCTCCCTCTATCTGTCTTTCTCTCTGTGTCTGTCTCTCAAATAAATAAATAAAAAATTAAAAAAAAAAATAGCAGTGCATGGTGGAGAGGTAGGCTATGGTAGGAGGATCGCTGTTTGAGGGCAGCCTGGGCTAGACTGAGACCCTAGCTCAAAAGAAGCTAAACAAGCCGGGCGTGGTGGCGCACACCATTGATCCCAGCACTCGGGAGGTAAAGATAGGAGGATCATGGAGAGTTCGAGGCCACCTTGAGACTACATAGTGAATTCAAAGTCAGCCTGAGCTAGTGAGACCCTACCTTAGGGGAGGAGGGAAGCAGAACAAATTGCCCTCAATATGTTTATGCGCACATGTTAGTGCTGCTGTCACTTTTGGTTAGAAAAGTTTCTCTTCAGTTGGTGATGACTGTTGGGGAGACTCAAAACTCATCAGCGTGCTGAAAATCAGTGACTATTCAGTGTTTACCACTAAATGAGACCTCTATCACCTCCAAAGCTCGGAGCATTGTGGAATAGGGAGCAGAAAGAAAAAGCGAGGGCTGGAGAGATGGCTTAGCAGTTAAGGTAAGACTAAGGACCCCTATTCCCCAATACTGATGTGAGCCAGATGGACAAGGTGGCACACGCATCCATCCGGAGTTTTGTCTGCAAGTGGCTGGAGACCCTGGCATGCTCTTTTTCCTTCTAATAAATGAAAAAATATGAGAGCCAGAGGATAAGAAGTGCTTTGGAGCACTGTTCAGACATGAAGTAGCTCTTGCATCCATGACCTCACGGCAGCTGTCATTACTTGCATAAGACCTGAACAATTCTGGCTATCAACATTCTGTCATGGATGACTGAGGGGCTAGGTATTAGTTGGAAAGAAGAAAGGGTTCAGTAGAAGTGGGTGTAGAGGGGACAAAAGAGGGTAATAAGAGGAATCAAAATATATTATTTGCACGTGTGAAATTATCAATAAAAAGTTACGTCCTGGGCTGGAGAAGATGGCATCTGGAGTTCAGTTCGTTTGCAGTAGCAGGAGGCCCTGTCATGCCCATTTCCATTCTTTCTTATTCTCTTTCTCTGCTTGCAAATTTAAAAAAAGTCTGGAGGGTGGTGCACACTTAATTCCAGCACTCCAAAAGCTATAGGAGAATTGTCGGTGGGTTCAAGGCAAGCCTGGCCTGGCTTACATAGTTTCAGGTCAGATTGGACTAGAGTGAGACCCTGCCTCAAGAAAATGTAAATAGGGCTGGACAGATGGCCTAGCGGTTTAAGTGCTTGCCTGCAAAGTCTAAGGACCCAGGTTGGATTCTCCAGATGCACAAGGTGGTACATGAATCTGGAGTTTATTTGCAGTGGCTAGCGGCCCTGGTACACTCTCTCAAATAAATAAATAACAAAAAATGTAAATGAAAAAGAACATTTGTAAAAAGAATGCAAAAGGGAAGTGATAGTAGGCACCCAGTGGGGCTGCTTCAATATTTACAGCATTCTATGTTATATAGTACTCTATACACTGCCCTTTCCATTCTTTTTGTTTGTTTGTTTTTTCGAGGTAGGGTTTTACTTAATTCCAGGCTGACTTGGAATTCGCTAGAGTCTCCGAATGGCCACAAAGTCCTCCCACCTTTGCCTCCCAAGTGCTGGGATTAAAGGTGAGCAGCAACACAGCCAGCCCCTCTGCACTCATTTTAAAACTCGGGAAGGATCCTGCAGGCTTGGAACCTCATCACTCAGGAGGCAGAATCAGGAGCATCGCTGCAAGTTTGAGGCCAGCCTGGTCTACATAGTGCGTTCAAGGACAGCTACTGCTACATTGCAAGGCTCTACCTCTAAGTAAATAACATTCTTGGGGCTGGAGAGGTTGCCTGATGTGGTTTAAAGGTGGTTTCTTTCTTTCTGCGTTTTTCGAGGTAGCCCAAGCTGACCTGGAACACACTATGTAGTCTCAGGGTGGCCTCAAACTCACAGCAATCTTCCTACCTCTGCCTCCCAAGTGCTGGGATTAAAGGTGTGCATCACCAGACCCGGCTTTAAAGGTGCTTTCTTGTAAAACCTAGTGACCTGGGTTTGATTCCCCAGTTCCCATATAAAGCCAAATGGACAAAGTGGCACATGTGTCTGGAGGTTGCTTGTAGTGACAAAAGACCCTGACACGCACTTTCACTTTCTCTCTCAAAATAAATAAAATAATATTCTCCCTTCCCCCTGCCACAAGAGCTAAGGGCCAAAGCCAGATCCTTGTGTTTGCAAGGCAAGTGTTCTATTAGCACTGAGCTAAATCCCCAAGCCCAATAAAATAAGCTTTGGAAGAAAGTTTCTACATCTTACACATCTTCATGCTTTTCAGCATTTAACCCAGTGTCTTGTATTTCAGTTAATGGCCAACTACATACAAGAGAGTGGTTTCATAACAATGTATTACCTAGTGACCTCACAGCCATCTTTGGTTGTGCAAGTATAACCTGAAATAATCCATGACAGGTTTTTCAGAATGTATTCCTATTGTTAAGTGACACACAACTGTGTTTAGTTTTAAAATTCCCTCCAGGGGGCTAGAGAGATGGCTTAGCGGTTAAGCACTTACCTGTGAAGCCTAAGGACCCTGGTTCAAGGCTCAATTCCCTAGGACCCATGTTACAGATGCACAAGGGGCCGCACACATCTGGAGTTTGTTTGCAGTGGCTAGAAGCTCTAGCGCTCCCACTCTCCTCCCTCTCTCTGTGCCTCTTTCTCTGTCTGTTGCTCTCAGATAAATAAGCAAAAACAAATAAATACATAAAAATTCCCTCCAAAGCAATCCAGGTGTGGTAGTGCATACTTGAATTCCAGCCCTATTTGCAGGAAAAATCTAGAGTTCAAAGCCAGTTTGGGCTAAAGGCAAAACCTATCTCAAAACAACAAAATTCTCCCAATTGAATTTTGTTTTGGATATTTTGGATTAAAAAAATTTTAATATATTTATTTATTTATTTGAGTGAGAGAAAGAGGCAGAGAGAGGGAGAGAGAGAGAGAGAATGAGCATGCCAGGGCATCCAGCCATTGCAAACAAACTCCAGATGCATGTGTCACCTTGTGCATCTGGCTTACATGGGTCCTGGGGAATAGAACCTAGGTCTTTTGGCTTTGCAGACAAATGCCTTAACTGCTAAGCCATTTCTGTAGTCCTATATTTTGGATTTTATTTATGACACTTTATAGTTATATATTTTCTTCTAAACTTCAAGAGACCTCCATAAATATTCTTGCTTTCATACTCTGTGAGGGAAAGAATACTGTGCACAATCTTCATTACATATGAAGAGACATTTATTTGGCAGCTTGTTCAAAATCTTGTAATCAACTGGCAAGAGAATCAGAATTTTCCGAATGCTAGCCTAGCACTTTTTCTGCTGTTCTATACTGACATGTGAATAATCACTTTTACCTGTAACATTCCAGTAACCCTTTATTATATGTCATTGCATTGCTGATTAAGATCTTTTTAAAGCAATATTTAATTGTTTAAATTATTTTCAAGCAAAGAGAAAGAGAGGAGAGAGAGAGAGAGAGATAATGGACATACCAGTGACTCTTGCCACTGCAAACAAACTCCAGATCCATGCACCATTTTGTGCATCTGACTTTATGTGGATACTGGAGACTCAAACCCTGGCAGTCAGGTTTGCAAGCAGGCTCCTTTAACCACTGAACCATCTCTCTAGGCCCTCATTAAGATCATCTTTCTGCCAGGTATGGTGACACACACCTTTAATCCCAGCACTTGGGAGGCAAAGGTAGGAGGATCACTGTGAGGTCAAAGCCAGCCTGAGATCACATAGTGAATTCCAGGTCAGCCTGGGCTAGAGTGAGAACCCCCACCTAACTATCTTGAAAAACAAACAAACGAAAATAAATAAGTAAAAACAAAATAAAATTCTTCTTTCTGTTTTCCTCTTCTTCCCACCCTCTTGATTTGATTATAAATGTCCCCCATAGCCTGATGTGTTTTGAATGATGCCTAATTGGTGGCAATTTGAAAAAGTTGTGGAGCCTTTGGGAGGTGGAGGCTTGCTGGAGGAGCTGTGTTATGGGGGCAGAGCTAAGTCATTGACTACTTCTTCCAAGCTGATGTGACAAAATGTAATGCCCTTCTGTCTTGCTTGTGCCATGTTTTTCCCCACTACAATGAAACTTACACTTGAGGCTATAAATGGGGAGGTAGGAACAAACCTTTCTTCCCATAAACTGTTTATGGTTGGAGTGTTTTATCTCAGCCACAAGAAGGTAACTATAACACCAATCCCTCTTCTGTATTTGCTTTGCTGAGGACTGAACTTTTTGCTGGCGGGGCCAGCATGCAATCACTCTGTCACTGAGCGATACCACCATCCTTGATTAAGCTCTTTTAAATTTCTCCCCAACTGCCCACCCGATGCAGCCCAGTTTTAAAATTTTCATGTTTGGAGGTTACACTGTGCAGACCAACAGGAAAGAAAATGTGAAGGTTATGAAGTACAAACATTTCAGCTTTAAAGAACAAGGCCCTTTCTGTGAGCAAGGCCAGGGTTGACATCACCATTGGACTTTTCAAAGAAAATGAATTGGTATTTGCTTCTGAGGGTTTTTTTTTTTTTTTTTTTTTTTTTTGAGACAGTCTCATGTACCTCAGATTGGCCTTGGACTCCTGAACCTTCTGCTTCTCAAGTGCTGTTTGCTCCCAAATTTAACATTCATTCATATACTTTTTATTGTTTTTATATTTTTGTTGTTTTTCTTTTTTTTTAATTTATTTTTATTTTGAAAGTGACAGACAGACAGAGAAAGAGGCAGATAGATAGAGAATGGGTGCATCAGGGCCTCCAGGCACTGCAATTGAACTCCAGATGCATGCGCCCCTTGTGCATCTGGCTTATGTGAAACCTGGGGAATCAAGCCTTGAACCAGGGTCCTTAGGCTACACAGGCAAGCACTTAACCACTAAGCCATTTTTCCAACCCTTTGTTTTCCTTTTTTTTTTTTTTTTTTTTTTTTTTTTTAGGTAGGGTTTCATTCTAGCTCAGGCTGATCTGACCTGGAATTTACTATGTAATCTCAGGGGGGCCTCGAACTCATGGCAATCCACCTACCTCTGCCTCCTGAGTGCTGGGATTAAAAGCATACACCATCACTCCCGGCTTTGTTTTCCTTTTTTTTTAAAAAAAAAATATGTTTATTTGTTTGGGAGAGAAAGTATGGGCACTCCAGGGCATCCTGCCACTGCAAACAAGTCCCGGATACATGTGCCACTTTGTGTATCTGGCTTTATGTGGATACCAGGGAGCTGCTGTCAGGCTTTGCAAGCAAGCACCTTAACAACTAAGCCATTTCCCCAGCCCACTGTCTTCCTTTTAAGTGGTCTAAAATCACTTAGCAAATCTGAAATTAAAGATTTATTTTTTTAAAAGCCGTGCGTGGTGGCGCATGCCTTTAATCCCAACATTCAGGAGGCAGAGGTAGGAGGATCTCCATGAGTTCAAGGCCACCCTGAGACTACATAGTGAATTCCAGGTCAGCCTGAGCTAGAGCTAGTGAGACCCTACTTCCAAAAACCAAATAATAATAATAATAATTACTCTCTACACTCAGGGTAATTTCCACAAAAATCTGAGAAATTTTAAACTTATATTTAGAATGAGGTGGAGTGTACAGAAGGCCTTCCTAAGACTCTAATTGCTCACAGACCCCTCCCTCCTGTCTCTGGTAGAAATGCAATTCTTGAGTGTGATTTATCTTAGGCCCTCACTGTATTTAGTGTAAGAATTGGTAACTTGTGCATGGCCTCATTGCTAGACTAAACAGGCGGTAAAAGCCTTTGCATACTTGTGCCTCAGTGTCTGCCATCTTTCTCATTGTTGTGATGAAATACCTGACTAGCACAATTTAAGGAAGACAGTATTTGGGCTCACAGTTTAAGAAGGGACACAGTGCATTATGGCCAGATAGACATGGTAGCAGGATCCTGTAGTATCTTTGACAGCCAGTGGCAGAAGGGCCAGGGCCTCTCCATGGAAAGAAGACAGGCACAAGAGAACACTTGGGCTATAGAAAGAAGACACCATGAGAAAGAGCCTGCGTGTTGTTTCTCCTCTGTCCAGTGCAAACCCAAAAAGACTCAGATGTCCTCCACTTTCGGTAGAACGCACCTAGGTTTGTGGGGCAGAGAACTGGCACCGGGCTCTTTGCAGGCGTCTGCCTCCCCCAAACTTGGGCTGTTTTTTCTACTCATTTATTTACAAGACACTGTAGCCGAAGGACCTTTATTTAAAAATATTACCAGTTGCCAGGCGTGGTGGTGCACGCCTTTAATCCCAGCATTTAGGAGGCAGAGGTAGGAGGTCATCATGAATTCAAAGCCACCCTGAGACTACATAGTGAATTCCAGGTCAGTCTGAGCTAGAGTGAGACCCTACCTCGAAAAACAAAACAACAAAAACAAAAAAAATTACCAGTGTAGGACTTGAGATGTAGTTCAGTTGCTACAATGCTTACCCTGAGTTCAGTCATTTGTACTGGAACTGGAGGTGGTGGTATGTCCCTGTAAGCCCCAAACACAGGAGGCAGAAGCAGGAGGATCAGAAGTTCAAGGCTAAGCTTGAAACTTGAATGAGTTCAAAGATAATCTGGCTCTCTTTGTCTCAAAAAAAAAAAAAAAGAAAGAAAGAAAGAAAAGAAAAAAAATTACAGGGCTAGAGGGATGACTTAGTGGTTAAGGCACTTGCCTGCAAAGCCAAAGGACCCAAGTTCAATTCCTCAGGACCCACGTTAGCCAGATGCACAAGGGAGCACACATGTCTGGAGTTCGTTTGCAGTGACTGGAGGCCCTGGCACGCCCACTCATTCTCTCTCTCTCCCTCTTTCTCAGTCAAATAAATAAAATATTTTTTAAATTACAAAAAATAAAATAAAAAAGAAAATAAAAGCAGGGTGTGGTGTGGTGCATGCCTTTAATCCCAGCACTTGGGAGGCAGACATAGAAAAATTTCTGAGTTCAAGGTCACCCTGAGACTACATAGTGAATTCCAGGTTAGCCTGAGCTAGAGTGAGACCCGACCTGGAAAAACAAAAACGAATACACACACACACACACACACACATATATATAATTAACAGTGTGTATATATGTCTTCAGGAAAAAATCATATGTGCAAGCCAACTTCCATTTTTCAAATCCTTTTAAGCCATGTTCTAAGTCTCTGACAGCCATTCCATTTGGATCTACTTCACTAAACCTTTCCTCTCCTCTTTCATCTTTGGAGATTATGAAATGACCTTTCTTTAGACACATTTATCTACGGATAATGGATATTGGATAATGGATTTTTTTCTTGTGCAAATCTAGCTGACCAGGAACTCACTCTGTAGTTGCAGGCTGGCCTTGAAATCATGGAAATCCTCCAACCTCAGTCTCCAGAGTGCTGGAATTAAAGACATGCACCACCATACCTGTGTATGTGAGCTTTTTTGTAATTGCTTTGATCTCAGTGCTTTTACTTATTTTTGTATTTTAATTTTAGTTATTTATTTTAGATAAGAAAGAGAGTGAGCATGGGTGTGCCAGGGCATGTGCCACCTTGTGTATCTGGCTTATGTAGTCCTGGGGAATTGAACCTGGGTTCTCTGGCTTTGCAGGCAAGCGCCTTAACAGCTAGGCCATGTCTTCAGATCTCAGTCCTCTTTATAGGTCTGTTTAAATGGTTTATTTCTTCTTTCTTTAATTTTGGTAGGTCATATATATATATCTAGGTATTCATCTATTTCTTTTGGATTTTCCAACTTAGTGGGGTTTATGTTCTTAAGGTATGTCTTTATGATTTTTGTTTTGTTTTTCGGTAGTGTCACTCTGACCTGAAATTCACTATGTAGGCTCAGGGTAGCCTCAAACTCACAGTGATACCCCTATCTCTGTCTCCTGAGTGCTGGGGTTAAAGGTGTGGGCCACTATGCCCGGCTATGTCTTTATGATTGTTAAAGAATGATTTTTATTTGTTTATTTATTACACACACACACACACACAGAGAGAGAGAGAGAGAGAGAGAGAGAGAGAGAGAGAGAGAGAGAGAGGGCATGCCAGGGCCTCTAGCCACTGCAAACGAACTCCATCCAGATGCATGGGTCACCATTTGCATCTGGCTTATGTGGGACCTGGGGAATTGAATGGAGGTCCTTTGGCTTTGCAGGCATGTACTTTAACTGCTAAACCATCTCTCCAGCCCCCCTTTATAATTTTTAAAACATCTTTGGTATCTGTTGTAATGGTACCCTTTTCATCTCTAATGTTACTGATTTGGGTCTTTTCTCTCTTTTGGTAAGTTTCATTAAGGATTTATTAATCTTGCTTATTCTTTCAAAGACTCACCTGTTGTTTCAGTGATACTTTGTATTGTTTTTTTGTTTGTTTCTATTTCATTAATTTCTTTCCTGATATTTATTATTGCTTATGCTTAGCACATCTTTAAAAAAAATTTTTTTTTTATTTGAAAGAGAGAGAGGCGCAGATTGAGACAATTGGTGCACCAGGGCCTCCAGCAACTGCAAACAAACTCCAGGTGCATGCACCACCTTGTGCATCTGGCTTATATAGGTCCTGGGGAATCAAACCTGAGTCCTTTGGTCTTACAGGCAAGTGCCTTAACATCTAAGCCATCTCTCCAGCCCTCATGGTGATCCTCCTATCTCTTCACCTGAGTGCTGGGATAAAAGGCGTGCCACCACGCCTGGTTCTCCTTTTCTTTTTAAAAACTGTTTCCTATAAAAAAAAAAAGATGAAGATCTTATCAAATATGCATTAGAGCAAAAAATTAAAACTGAAGGCATTTAGTGTTGATTGTCAAAGGCATTATTTAAGCTCATTGACATATCCTGAACTCCTCAAAGTATCTAAACATTTTTATATTCTTTTGATTTCTCAGACTATACTTACACTTTTTTTCTTAGAGACAGATGTCACCTGTATAACTTGCTCTGTATACAATCAGCTAAGGATCAATGCTTTTGCCAACTACTCTTTTAAAAATAACTTGAAGTCATAAACAACTGCAAAAATGAAGATGTTTTTAAATAATTATTTTTTATTAACAACTTCCATGATTGTAAACAATATCCCATGGTAATGCCCTCCCTGCCCCCACTTTCCCCTTTGAAAAAAAAAATTTTTTTTTTTTTGGTCTTTTGAGGTAGGGTCTCACTCTAGCTCAGGCTAACCTGGAATTCACTATGTAGCCTCAGGGTGGCCTCGAACTCGTGGTGATCCTCCTACCTCTGCCTCCTGAGTGCTGGAATGAAAGGTGTGTGCCACCACGCCCAGCAACAAGATTTTTTTAAAAAAGATTTTATTTTTACTTATTAGAGACAGAGGGGCACACCAGGGTCTCTAGCCACTGCAATCAAACTCCAGATGCATGTGCCACCATGTTCATCTGGCTTACATGAGACCTAGAGAATTGAACCAGGATCTTTCAGCTTTGCAGGCAAATGCCTTAACCGCTAAGCCATCTCTCCAGCCAAGATTTTTTTTTTTTAATTCATGCGCCAAACGAAGACTTCTCATCAGTCGAGCCGTTCTAATAAACAAAACAGCATTTCTACATAAACATACAGCACATAGGAATGCAAACATTCTGAGATCACCTTGCTGAAATATTGTGCTTGTCTTTACAGATTTCAGTCTCACTATTGCACAGGCTTCCTGCAGATGAGAGCTTAATGCACAAATTTTGATCTCGTTGAAACCAACTGTTCTATATATATATATGTGTGTGTGTATATATATATATATATATATATATATATATCAGAGTAAATGTCCAAACAAAATTGGTTTTTAAATCCCAAAACTCAAGTCCAGAACACAAAGGCTGGTCCCTAGCTTGTGCTATTTGGGAGGGTGTGTAACCTTTGGAACTGTGGCCTAGCTAGCAGAAGTGGGTCACTGGGACTGAGTCTTGATGGTGATACCAGCTTCTGGTTTCAGCTCGAGCTCTGCTTAACTGCCAAGATGTGAGGAACTGGCCCTTCATGCTCCTGTAGCTATGAACGGATTCCCCACCATCATGTCCTAAAACTGTAAGCCCAAAGTGCTAAGCTTTCATTACAGTTTTGGGGGTGGGGAAGATAAGAGTCGTGCTCTGTAGTCCCCCACTGCTCTCAATTCAAAGCAATCAGGCTCCAGAGTAGTGGGATCAGAGGTGTGAAACCCCCATGCCTGTCCTGGATTTCCTCACCTAATAAGAACACAACAGTTAAAACAGGAAATTTTGGAAGCATATAAAACACATCAAGGACTCTTCATTTCCTCCTCCTGCTTCGATTTGCCAACCGCGGGCTAATTTCAAGTCTGTAACGCACAATTGCAAACGTCCAGTTTCTATCTCGTCATCCGCATCTGCGTCCATCTACGCTCGCGCGCACGCGCATACACTTGTCATTGAGAAGGTCCTTGCTTGGAGGTCAGCAGGATGACATAGAACATTTAACAATCAACCCTCCAGGACTGATTTCAGACTGGGACACTTTCATGCAGGCTCTGTGAAGCGCTCCCCGACAGCTCCGTTTCCTCCTTTGATCTCTTGGGCGGATTTTGGAGAGGTGCGCCTCTCTGGGGTGTTAGGTCGCACGTGAGCTTGCCGCAACGGTAGCCATTGTGCAAACTCTGCCGGTGTAACGAAAGCTCAAGGGCAGGCACCCACGTATGACGCAGGCAGGGCACGCTGCGGCTGCAGTCACGATACCCCGCTCCCGCCCGCGGATTTGGAAAGAGCTGTGCGCTCCGAGGTCAGCCTTGTCGTGGCACCTTGGCCTGCGCCCCGCCCGCCATTTCACCACACGCCCCGCCCACTCCGCCATTGACCCCGCCTCCTCCTCCCGGCATGCCCCGCGCGGGCCACGGCTGTTCCTCTGGGCCCCGCCCCTCCCCGCAGCCGCGACGGAGAACGCCGCCGCGCCCCGCCCCTCGCGCTAGCTGCCGGCCCCCACATCCGGGTACCGATTTCAGTCGCCCAGACTCTGGCACTATGGTCATGGCGGAGGGGACGGCAGTGCTAAGGCGGAACAGGCCAGGCACGAAGGCGCAGGTACCGTCTCCACACCTCTCCCGTCACGGAGCTCTGGGCGCAGAACCAGATTGAGCCGGCCGCCGAGAGGGAGGCTGGGGCGGGCGGCGGGGGCGCTGTGCCCGGCCTGCTCTTCCGGAGCAGCAGCCCCCGCGGCCAGCCGAACCGCCCGCGGCCCTCGAGGCCTGCAAAACGCCGAGCCCCGGTGCCGGGGAGGTCCGCGCGGGGCGCGACGGTGCCAACGCGGCGGGAGGCTCGGCCTGTCACCGCGGCCGCTGGCTCCGTCCTCCTACAGCTCCGGCTGACCGGCGCCCGAGCTCTGAGGACGGCCAGGTGGACAGCCGGGCTCTCCCGAGATCGGGGCCGGCGGCGTCGGAGCTGGTGTTGACAGAGCCTCCCTCGGCCGGGCTGCCGGTGCCCGCTTGGCCTGTGACGTACCGACCTCTGTCTGCTCCCATCCCGGTCCAGCCGGATGCAGGTGGAGGTAATTGGCATCCTCCTCCCTGCTCCGGTGGTTCGCGTTTGGCCACCACTCCCTAGTGTTTCCCTGCAGCCTTTCTCTGGTCCAGCAAGTTTAGTTCACCATGTTACGACTTGTTAGATGTCATTCCTTGCGAATTTTCTTGCTAATACATGTGGAGAATAGTCCGAGAACGAACTGATTTTAGTATGCCTTTTAGTAGAGGCCCTGGTAGTAAATGGGTGCTTGTTTCGGTATTGCTGCTTACCATTTGCAAAAGCTGGGATGCTTCACTTAAAAAAAAAAAAATCAAATTGATGTTCAAAGTTGATATGAAATGGGTTTAAAATGTAATTTGCGGTAGATGATACTTATATTGCCCAACTTTGCTATTCCTTGCAGTTTACTGAATAAACTTTGTGTTGAAAAAATGCAATTAAAATATTTTTATTATTTGCAAGGGGAGAGAGAAAGAAAAAATATAAATGAGAGAGTATAGGTGCCTCAGGAGCTTAGCCTCCGCAAACGAACTAGATGCAGGCGCTACTTTGTACATCTGGCTTTACGTGGGTACTAGGGAATAGAACCCAGGTCGGCAGGCTTGTAAGTAAGTGCTTTAACCGCCGAGTCATTACCCAAAACGCAATTTTTTTCTTTTTGGTGGGTGGTGGTGGGGGTTCGAGGTAGGGTTTTGCTCCAGCCCAGGCTGACTAGTTATTTACTGTGTAGTCTCATGGTGACCTCGAACTCATGGCGATCCTCCTACCTCTGCCTCTTGAGTGCTGGGATTAAAGGCCTGCACCACCATGCCCGGCAGTCTCTCATTTTTATTTTATTTTTACTTATCTTTTAGAAATTAAACTTCCATGAGTGTAAACAATATCCCATGGCAATTCTCTCCCTCCCCCCACTTTCCCAATTGAAACTCCATTCTCCATCATATTCCCTCCCCCTCAATCATTCTCTTTTATTTTGATGTCATCATCATTTCCTCCTATTATGATGGTCTTGTGTAGGTAGTGTCAGGTACTGTGAGGTCATGGATATCCAGGCCATTTTGTGTCTGGAGGAGCACGCTGTAAGGAGTCTTATCCTTCATTTGGCACTTAACATTCTTTCCCCCACCTCTTCCGCAATGGACCCTGAGCCTTGGAAGGTGTGATAAAGGTATTGCAGTGCTGAGCACTCCTCTTTCACTTCTCAGCACCATGATGCCTTTTGAGTCATCCCAAATTCACTGCCATCTGAAAAGAGAAGATTCTGTACCAAAAGTGAGAGTAGCATTAATATAAGGGTATGAACATTAAGAGAAGTGCTTACTGGGCAGTGTGATAAGCATAGTATACACACTTAGCCAGACAGCAGCAGACATTACTCCCCTAGGGTTCATGACTACTTCTGTTGTAGGTTTTCAGTATCAGGGATGTATTCCCTACCATGGAGTGGGCTTCCGGTCCAATTAGAAGGCAGTTGGTTTCCACCATGACAGACATACCAGTATTGCATCCGTTGACTAATTTGGCCTAATTGGCCAAATATAAGGCTTACAGTGTCCACTGTTGAGTATCTTCACTGGTGATTTCTCTCTCTCTCCCCCCCCCCTTTTTTTCCCCCCCCGAGGTAGGGTCTCATTCTGGCCCAGGCTGACCTGGAATTCACCATGCAGTCTCAGGGTGACCTCGAACTTAGGGCAATCCTCCTATCTCTGCCTCCCTAGTGCTGGGATTAAAGGCGTGCACCACCATGCCCGGCTCTCTCTCCCATTTTTAAAGATTTTATTTTTATTTATTTATTACAGTCAGGGAAAGTAGGAGAGAGAGTGAGAATGGGTATACAAAGGCTTCTGGCTCCTGCAAATGAAGCACAGATGCATGTGACATCATGTGCATTTGGCTTACATGGAACCTGGAGAATTGAACCTGGGTTCTTAGGCTTTGCAGGTATCCACTTTAACCTCTAAGCCATCTCTCTAGCCTGGTCTCTCTCTCTCTTTCTCTCTCTTTTTTAATTAATTAATTAATTATTTTATTTATTTATTTATTTATTTATTTATTTATTTGAGAGCGGCAGGCACAGAGAGAAAGACAGATAGAGGGAGAGAGAGGGAATGGGCGCGCCAGGGCTTCCAGCCTCTGCAAACGAACTCCAGATGCTTGCGCCCCCTTGTGCATCTGGCTAACGTGGGACCTGGGAAACCGAGCCTCGAACTGGGGTCCATAGGCTTCACAGGCAAGCGCTTAACCGCTAAGCCATCTCTCCAGCCCTTTTTTTTTTTTTTTTTTTTTTTTTTTTTTTTGTGGTAGGGTCTCACTCTGGCCTAGGCTGACCTGGGATTCACTACGTAGTCTCAGGGTGGCCTTGAACTCACTGTGATCCTCCTACCTCTGTCTCCTGAGTGCTGGGATTAAAGGCGTGTGCCACCATGTCTGGCTCAGTCTCATTTTTTAAGAAAAAAAAAAATATTTTGTGGGGGCAGAGAGAGAAGTCGAGAAAGGAAGAGAGAAAGAAAAAGAAAGGGCCCACCCAGGCCTTTTGACACCACAAATGAATTCCTAAAGAATGTACCACTCTGTGTATCTCCTTTATGTGGGTACTGGGGGAATCAAGCCCAGGCTGGTGGATTTTGCAAGCAAACAGCTTTAGTCAACTGCTGAGCCATCTCCATAGCCATCTTTTTTTTTTGTGTGTGTGTTTTTATTTTCAAGGTAGGTTTTCACACTAGCCCAGACTGATCTGGAATTAAAAAAAAAATATTTTTTTTTATTTATGCGAGAGAGAAAGAGAGTGGGCACACTAGGGCCTCTAGCCACTGCAAATGAACTCCAGATACATGTGCCACCATGCGTATGTGGCTTATATGGGTTCTTGGGAATGGAACCTGGGTCCTTATGCTTTGCAGGCAAGCGCCTTAACCACCAAACCATCTCTCCAGTCCCTCCCCCTTTTTTTAAAGACATTTAAAACTATTTGAGAGCGAGAAAAAGGCAGAGAGACAGACAGATACTGGGTGTGCCAGGGCCTCTGGCCCCTGCAAATGAACTCCAGATGCATGTGCCACCTTGTACGTCTGGTTTACATGGGTGCTGGTGAACTGAACCTGGATCCTTAGGCTTTGCAGGCAAACACCTTAACTGCTAAGCCATCTTTCCAGCCCCCTCTCTCATTCTTTCATTTAATTTTGGTTTTTCGAGGTAGGGTCTCACTCTAGTCCAGGCTGACCTGGAATTCAGTATGTAGTCTCAGGGTGCCCTCGAACTCTCGGTGATCCATCTACTTCTGCCTCCCGAGTGCTGGGATTAAAGGCATACACCACCATGCCCGGTTTCTCTTTCAGTTTTTGAGAAAGGAACTTGTGTTATAGTCTGTGCTGGTCTGGATATTTCAGATATCCCTGCTCAGCCTTCCAAGTTGAAGAACTTACAGGCATAAACTACCCAGTCACTTTTCATTTTCTTAAATTTTTATTCATGTGCATTCTTAAAATTTTCTTTTTTTCTCCCCTCAGTTTTAATACTTAACATAAGACAACAAAAGTAAAGATTATTGGGCATTGTTTTTTTTTTTAATTTTTTGTTTATTTATTTATTTTTATTTATTTGAGAGCAACAGAGAGAGAGAGAGGAGAGTGGGCACACCAGGGCTGCCTAGCCACTGCAAATGAACTCCAGATGTGTGCGCCCCCTTGTGCATCTGGCTGATGTGGGTCCTGGGGAATCGAGCCTTGAACTGGGGTCCTTAGGCTTCACAGGCAAGCGCTTAACCGCTAAGCCATCTCTCCAGCCCAGGCGTTGGTTTAATACTCCTGCTCATTTTACCCTGGAGACATGTTTTGAGGACCAACTATAAGGCAGGAATTGTGCTTTCTATTAAGGATGCATAAAAGTCTCACTGGTGTTGCAGGAAGGTCAAAGGTTCAATGTCCATGTGAAATATTTAGTGAGATATAGTGAATTCCAGTTCAGCCTGGGCTAGAGAGAGACCCTACCTCAAACAACAACAACAAAAACAGGCTGGTGTGGTGGCACATGCCTTTAATCCCTGGTAGCACACGCCTTTAATCCCAGCACTCGGGAGGCAGAGATAGGAGGATGGCTGTGAGTTCAAGGCCACCCTCAGACTATATAGGGAATTGCAGGTCAGCCTGAACTAGAGTGAGACCCTACCTCAAAAAAATAAATAAATAAAAAATAAAAACAATCCTGGAAGCCATGGTGGGCTTCTGTAATCCCAGCATGCTGCTGGCAAGATGGGAGAATTTCCTGCAGCCACACAGCCCATGTGGCAAAACAGCAGAGTGAAATCTTTATGGTAGAGTGAGGGCCAGAGAGAATCCCGCTTCAAATGAGGTAGAAGGGTGAAGATTGGCCCAAAAGTTGTCCAAGCTTCTCACACAAACTGCTAGCCCAGTCCAAGCAAAGACCCTCATAAGCCAAACCTCACAGTCCATAGTTCTTACTGCATTCAGGCCTTTGAACTCTGACCAGAATAGTCCACCAAGCTGTACTTACAGCACTGCAAGGTGTCTCTTAGGCCAAGGTTTCAAATTCTTGCACATTCCTCTTGAAAATCAGGTCCAAGAGGCCAACACCACACAGTCAGGTGTCTAGCAGCAATCCCACTTCTCAGTACCATTTACTGTTGCAGTCCGGTTTGCATTGCTGGTAGAAATCATCCAACAAAGACCAGCTCCTGGAAAAAAGAGCTTTATTTTGGCTTACAGGCTTGAGGGGAAGCTCCACGATGGCAGGGGGAAATGATGACATGAGCAGAGGGTGGACATCACCCCCTGGCCAACGTAAGATGGACAATAGCAACAGGAGAGTGTGCCTAATACTGGCATGGGGAAATGCTGTAATACCCGTAAGCCCTCCCCTAACAATACGCTCCCTCCAAGAGGCGTTAATTCCCAAATCTCTATCAGCTGGGAATCTGGCATTCAGAACACCTAAGTTTATGGGGGACACCTGAATCAAACTACCACAGGGTGCTTGGTTGCAAAGTCTGCTAGCATGGGTTCAATTCCCCAGCCACCCACATAAAAGCTAGATGGGCATTCATTTGCAGCAGCAAGAGACACTGGTGCATGCCCGTATAGACACACATACACAAATAAATAAAAATAATAAAACCATTGAGTAAAATTCCTTGAATTTATTTTACTAGGAATTATGTTGTAATGGGTTTTTATCCACTCTAGTGTGAGCTTTGGATCTTTATTAAAAATAGAGATTAGGGGGCTGGAGAGATAGCTTAGCAGTTAAAGTGCATGCCTGTGAAGCCTAAGGACCCAGGTTTGATTCTCCAGGACCCATGTAAGCCAGATGCACATGGTGGCACATGTGTCTGGAGTTTGTTTGCAGGGGCCAGAGGCCCTGGCCTGCCATTCTCACTCTTTGTCCCCCCCACCCCGGTCTCTGAAAAATAAATAAGTAAATCTTAAAAAAAAAATAGAGATTAGGGCCGGGCATGGTGGCACACACCTTTAATTTCAGCACTCAGGAGGCAAAGGATGGAGGATCGCTGAGAGTTTGAGGCCACTCTGAGACTACATAGTAAATTCTAGGTTAGTCTGAGCTGCAGTGAGACCTTACCTCAAAAAATCCAAAAAACCAAAACAAACAAACAAACAACCCCCCCCCCCCAGAAAAACAGAGATTAGGGGTGGAGGGATTGCTTAGCGGTTATGGTGCTTTGCCGTAGGACCCAGGTTCAGTTCTCTAGGACCCCATGTAAGCCAGATGCACAAGGTGGCGCATGCGTCTGGAGTTCGCTAGCAGTGGCTGGAGGCCCTGGTACGTCCATTTTCTCTCTCTTTCTCTTGCTCCCCCTCTTTTTCTCTTTCAGATTAAAAATAATAATAATAATTTAAAAATATATAAATTAGCTGGCCATGGTGGCACATATCTTTAACCCCAGCATTTGGGAGAGAGAGGAAGGAGTATCACTGTAAGTTGAGACCATATAGTGAAATCCAGGTCAGCCTGGGATATAGGGAGACCCTTCCACGATAAACAGAAAACAAAACAAAACCATGCACGCCTTTAATACCAGCCCTCGGGAGGCTGAGCTAGGAGGTACTTTGAGTTCAAGGCCAGCTGATGCTACAGAGTAAGTTCGAGGTCATCCTGAGCTAGAGTGAGAATTTACCGTGAAAAACAATAGAGATTAATAACAGCATGACTGTATCCTCTATAATTTTGTATGTTTTCTAACCATGAGCTTATTTTTTATAGGATTTCTATAATTGGCCTGATGAGTCATTTGAAGAAATGGACAGTACACTTGCCGTTCAGCAGGTAATAATAAGTTTTTTTATATAGTTCTACTAACGTAAAAACATCTTTGGCATAGTTGAGTATTTCCATTTATCTTTTATATTTATTTATAAGAGAGAGAAAGAAGATGAATAAATATGAATGGGCACACTGGTCTTCCTGCCACTGCAGACAAACTCCGGAAATGTGTCATGTTGCATATCTGGCTTTATGTGGGTACTGGGGAATGGAATTTGAAGCTGGCAGGCTTTGTAAGCAAGCACCTTTAACCACTTAGCCATCTTCCCAGCTGAGTATTCCCATATAGTTTTTGGAACAGACAAGCTTATACTAAGTTAATGGAATGCCTGTTTAAAACTTTCACAGAGGGCTAGAGAGGTTGCTATAAAGCTAAGGACCCAGGTTCGATGCCCCATTATCCTGTAAGCCAGATGCACAAAGTGGCCCACCCATCTGGAGTTCGTTTGCAGTGGCTAGAGGCCCTGGGGCAGCTATTCTGTCTCTTAACTGCCTCTTTCTTTCACTTTCTCTCTTATATAAATAAAATATTTTTAAAAACTTTAATAGAAAAAAGCACATTAATCAAGCTTCATTTTATCTTATTTTTTATTTTTATTTATTTATATAACTTTTGGTTTTTCGAGGTAGGGTCTCACTCTAGCCAAGGCTGACCTGGAACTCCCTATGCAGTCTCAAGGCGACCTTGAATTCACAGTGATTCTCCCACCTCTGCCTCCTGAGTGCTGGGATTAAAGGCGTGAGCCACCATGCCTGGCTTATTTATTTATTTATTTTTTGAGGTAAGGTCTCACTGCAGCTCAAACCAACCTAGAATTCACTTTGTAGTCTCAGGGTGGCCTTGAACTCACGGCGATCCTTCTACCTCTGCCTCCTGAGTACTAGGATTAAAGGCGTGCGCCACCATGCCTGGCTCAAGCTTCATATTTTAAAAAATTTATTTATTTGACAGAGAGATAGAGAGAAAGGAGGGGGGGCTGGGGGAGGAGGAGAGGGAGGAAGAGGGAATGGGTACCAAAAGGGTTTTTAGCCTCTGCAAATGACCTCCAGATATGTGTGCTGTCTTGTGCATCTGGCTTACATGGGTTTTGGGAAATTAAATCTGGGTTCTTAAGCTTTTCAGGTAAGCACCTTAACCACTAAGGTACCTCTCTAGCCCTTCATTTTATTTTTATATTATATTTATTTATTTATTTTAAATGTTTTTTAAAATTTACTTGAGATTGAGAGAGAGAGAAAGGTAGAGAGAAACTGGGTGTGCCAGGGCCTGTAGCCACTGCAAATGAACTCCAGATGCACATGCCACCTTGTGCATCTGGCTTACGTGAGTCCTGGGTAATAGAACCAGGGTCCTTCGGCATTGCAGGCAAGTACCTTAACCACTAAGCCATCTTCTCCAGCTCTATATTTATTTATTTAATTTAAGACAGACGTGAGTATGGGTAAATCAGAGCCTCCTGCTGCTGCTGCAGACCCGAGGGCAACTTTGTATCTGGTTTTATGTGGTTATTAGGATGTCAAACCCAGGTTTCAGGCAAGTGCCTTTAACCACTGAGCTTTCCAGCCCCCAAGCCTAAAGTTTTTAAAATATATTTATTTATTTATTTGAGAGAGAGAGAGAGAGACAGGCAGACACAGATAGAGAATGGGAATGTCAGGGTCTCTAGCCATTGCAAATGAACTCTAGATGTATGCACCACCTTGTGCATCTTGCTTATGTGGGTCCTGGTGAATCAAACATGGGTCCTTTGGCTTTGCAGGCAAGCACCTTAACTGCTAAGCCATCTCTCCATCCCCCAAGCCTCATGTTAATATGCTATGTTAAATTATAAACAGACCTAAATATATATTAATGAGTTATACTAATCTAGGGTACCAAATTTGAACTTACAATAAATTAAAATACACATTTATTTTTTAAATTTTGTGGTTATTTTCATTTATTTATTTGAGAGTGACAGAGAGAGAGAGAGAGGCAGAGAGAGATAGAGAGAGCAAATGGGCACACCAGGGCCTCCAGCCACTGCAAACAAACTCCAGATGCGTGCGCCCCCTTGTGCATCTGGCTAACGTGGGTCCTGGGGAATCGAGCCTCGAACTGGGGTCCTTAGGCTTCACAGGCAAGCCTTTAACCGCTAAGCCATCTCTCCAGCCCCAAATATACATTTATTGAATGATAAATTAGAAAAACAATTAAACAGAAATAAAATGCTAAGTTGGTAGCTAAGCCCTTGATTCTGTTTCTGAGAGTTACAGCTTCATGTTAGTTAGTAGTTTATAACTTTATACCCCTCCAAATATGTGAGGGTTAAGCCAGGCATGGTAGCGCATGCCTTTAATCCGAGTACTCTGGAGATTGAGGTAGGAGGATCACCATGAGTTTGAAGCCAACTCGGTCTATAGAATGAGTTTTAGGTCAGCCTGGGCCAGAGTGAGACTGTATCAATTCTCATTTCCCCTAAGAAAATGTGAGGGCTGAGATATTTCCCTTTAGGTTATTATTCTGATGGAGATGGATTTCTATGTAACATGTTTAGTTTGAACAGCCTCTTGGGAGATTGTTCTATTTTTTTTGAAAATCAGTATGTATTGTGTAAGATTTTTTTTTTTCTTTTGAGCCAGGGTCTCACTCTAGCTCAGGCTGACCTGGAATTCACTATATAGTCTCTCAGAATGGCATCAAACTCTCAGCAATCCTCCTACCTCTGCCTGTGCTGGGATTAAAGGCATGCGCCACAATGTCCAGCCCTGTAAAAGGAGGTTTTTTTTTTTTTTAAGGAAAATGGTAGTTATTGCATACTGTATAGAAATAATATCCATGGCTAGTAATATGTATAATAGTGTATTTTGCTAACCCTAATTGCATTAAGAGGTTAACAAAAAAATGTTAGAAATTAGTGTATACTGGGCAGGGGCTTTAGCTGTAGACGTAGTTCAGTGGTAGTACAATTGCCTAGCATGCATAAGCTGCTAGGTTCCATTTACCGCTCCTGTACAAAGCAGGTAATATTATTTTGAAAAGAATAAAAGAAAGATGCTCATGTAACAAAAACATAAGACAGCCTTTTATCCCAGCACTCAGGAGGCAGAGGTAGGAGGATCGCTGTGGGGTGGAGGGCACCCTGAGACTACAGTAAAGTTCAGGTCAGCCTGGGCTAGAGTGAGACCCTACCTCAAAAAAAAAAAAAAAAAAAAAGCCATAAAGAGATTGGGATTTAATAGTATGTTGGATTACATACTAGTAAGTAACAATTTTATTTTATTTTTATTAGTTTGACAGTGCTAGGGCTGAAATTTTAGGGCCTCTTACTTGCTAGGTAAGTACCATTAAGCTCTATCTGCAGGCCTACAGCTACCTTTTGATTATGTTACATGGCATATCTTTTTCAGTCCTTTTAACCTACTTATATTACTATATTTGAAAGGTTTCTTGGAGCCAATTTATAATTGGGTCATAGTTCTTTTTTTTTTTTTTTCAGCCTGGGGTCAACACCTCCAATCCTTTTATTAAGACCAACACAGCCATGTGTCATAGTTGACACGCCACTGCTCTAACCAAACACCACAGTGGCTCAGAAACAATGGTAGTTCACGTTTCACAGTTCTGGAGGCTTAAAGTCCAAGAGCAGGCACTTCAGACTTGGTGCCTAGTGAGGACTGCTTCCTGGGTCACAAAGGGCCTTGTTTTTGGTGGACCTCACATGGAGGAGGGGTGGATACACTCTCTGGGGCCAGGGACACAGAGAGTTCCATTCTTGTGACCTAATCACCTACAAACACCAGCTTGACTGAGCACATGCTTTCACGTGTGGATTTGGGAAACACACAAATATTGTTTTGTTTTGTCTTAGTCCATTTTGCTGCTTATAAAAAGGAACATCTGAGGGATGGAGAGGTGGCTTAGCGGTTAAGGCAGTTGCCTAAGAAGCCTAAGGACCCAGGTTTGATTCTCCAGGTCCCACGTAAGCCAGATGCACATGGTGGAGCATGCATCTGGAGTTTGTTTGCAGTGGCTAGAGGCCCTGGCATGCCCATTCTCTCTCTCTCTTCCCCCTCTGTGTCTAATGACTAAAATCTTTTTTTTTTTAAAAGAACATCTGAGATGAGGTTATCTGTAATGACAAATCTGGCTCTCAGTGGTGGAGGCTGGGAGGGGGTAGTAAAGATCAAGGAAGCCTTTACTGATTATCACTTGGTGGAAGAGACAGAGACACATTTTCTTTGTTTTTTTTTCATATTTCTTTTTTAAAATTAATTAAGTTGAGATAGAGACAGAGAGAAAGAGGTAGACAGAGAGAGAGAGAGTATGGGCACACCATGGCACTACCACTGCACATGAACTCTAGATGCATGCACCACTCAGCGCATCTGGCTTTACATGGGTATTGGGGAATTGAACCCTGACCATAAGACTTTTAAGCAAGTGCCTTTTTTTTTTTTGTTTTTTTGTTTTTGAGGCCAGCCCAACAGACTGACCTTTTTTTTTTTTCCAAAGAGAGAGAGAATAGAGAATTGGCATGCCAAGGCCTCCAGCCACTACCATCTAATTTTATTTTATTTTTTTTTTGTTGATTTTTTTTTAAAATTTTTATTAACATTTTCCATGATTATAAAATATATCCCATGGTAATTCCCTCCCTCCCCACCCCCACACTTTCCCATTTGAAATTCCATTCTCTAACATATTACCTCCCCATTACAATCATTGTAATTACATATATACAATATCAACCTATTAAGTATCCTCCCTTCCTTTCTCTACCCTTTATGTCTCCTTTTTAACTTACTGGCCTCTACTACTAAGTATTTTCATTCTCACGCAGAAGCCCAGTCATCTGTAGCTAGGATCCACATATGAGAGAGAACATGTGGCGCTTGGCTTTCTGGGCCTGGGTTACCTGACTTAGTATAATACTTTCCAGGTCCATCCATTTTTCTGCAAATTTCATAACTTCATTTTTCTTTACCGCTGAGTAGAACTCCATTGTATAAATGTGCCACATCTTCATTATCCACTCATCTGTTGAGGGACATCTAGGCTGGTTCCATTTCCCAGCTATTATAAATTGAGCAGCAATAAACATGGTTGAGCATGTACTTCTAAGGAAATGAGATGAGTCCTTTGGATATATGCCTAGGAGTGCTATAGCTGGGCCATATGGTAGATCAATCTCTAGCTGTTTTAGGAACCTCCACACTGTTTTCCACAATGGCTGGACCAGATTGCATTCCCACCAGCAGTGCAGAAGGGTTCCTTTTTTTTCCACATCCCCGCCAACATTTATGATCATTTGTTTTCATGATGGTGGCCAATCTGACAGGAGTGAGATGGAATCTCAATGTAGTTTTAATCTGCATTTCCCTGATGACTAGTGATGTAGAACATTTTTTTAGATGCTGATATGCCATTCGTATTTCTTCCTTTGAGAACTCTCTATTTAGCTCCATAGCCCATTTTTTGATTGGCTTGTTTGATTCCTTATTATTTAACTTTTTGAGTTCTTTGTATATCCTAGATATTAATCCTCTATCAGATATATAGCTGGCGAAGATTTTTTCCCATTCTGTAGGTTGCCTCTTTGCTTTTTTCACTGTGTCCTTTGCGGTGCAAAATCTTTGTAATTTCATGAGGTCCCAGTGGTTAATCTGAGGTTTTATTGCCTGAGCAATTGGGGTTGTATTCAGAAAGTCTTTGCCAAGACCAATATGTTGAAGGGTTTCCCCTACTTTTTCCTCTAGCAGTTTCAAAGTTTCCGGTCTGATGTTAAGGTCTTTAATCCATTTGGACTTAATTCTTGTGCATGGCGAGAGAGAAGAATCTATTTTCATCCTTCTGCAGATATATATCCAGTTTTCAAAACACCATTTGCTGAAGAGGCTGTCTCTTCTCCAATGAGTATTTTTGGCATTTTTATCGAATATCAGGTGGCTATAGCTACTTGGGCTTACATCTGGGTCCTCGATTCTGTTCCACTGATCTACATGTCTGTTTTTGTGCCAGTACCATGCTGTTTTTGTTACTATGGCTCTGTAGTATAGGTTAAAATCAGGTATGGTGATACCACCAGCCTCTTTTTTGTTGCTCAGTATTATTTTAGATATTCGAGGTTTTTTGTGATTCCAAATGAAGTTTTGGATTGTTTTTTCTATTTCCATGAAGAAAGCCTTTGGAATTTTGATAGGGATTACATTAAATGTGTAGATTGCTTTAGGTAAGATTGCCATTTTCACAATATTGATTCTTCCAAGCCAGGAACAAGGGATGTTTCTCCACTTTCTAGTGTCTTCTGCAATTTCTCGCTTGAGTGTTTTAAAGTTCTCATTGTATAGATTCTTTACTTCCTTGGTTAGGTTTATTCCAAGGTATTTTATTTTTTTTTGATGCAATTGTGAATGGGAGTGATTCTCTGATTTCATCCTCTGTGTGTTTGTTGTTAGCATATATGAAGGCTACTGATTTCTGTGTATTTATTTTGTATCCTGCTACATTGCTGTAGGTTTTGATCAGCTCTAAAAGCTTGCTAGTAGAGTCTTTAGGGTCCTTTATGTATAGAATCATGTCATCTGCAAATAATGATAACTTGATTTCTTCTTTCCAATTTGTATCCCTTTTATGTGTGTCTCTTGCCTTATTGCTATGGCTAAGACTTCCAAAACTATATTAAATAAAAGTGGGGACAGTGGACACCCTTGTCTTGTTCCTGATTTTAGTGGAAAAGCTTCCAGTTTTTCCCCATTTAGTAATATGTTGGCTGTAGGCTTGTCATAAATAGCCTTTATTATATTGAGATATGTTCCTTCTATTCCCAGTCTCTGTAGGACTTTTATCATGAAGGGATGTTGGATTTTGTCAAATGCTTTCTCTGCGTCTAATGAGATGATCATGTGATTTTTGTCCTTCAACCCGTTTATGTAATGTATTACATTTATAGATTTGCGTATGTTGAACCATCCCTGCATCTCTGGGATAAAGCCTACTTGGTCAGGGTGAATGATCTTTTTGATATACTCTTGTATTCTGTTTGCCAATATTTTGTTGAGAATTTTTGCATCTGTGTTCATGAGGGAGATTGGTCTGTAATTTTCTTTTTTTGTTCTATCTTTGCCTGGTTTTGGTATCAGGGTGATGCTGGCCTCATAGAAGGAGTTTGGTAGAATTCCTTCTTTTTCTATTTCCTGGAAAAGCTTAAGAAGCAATGGTGTTAGCTCTTCCTTAAAAGTCTGGTAAAATTCAGCAGTGAATCCATCCGGGCCTGGGCTTTTTTTAGTTGGGAGATTATTGATAACTGCTCGGATCTCCATGTTTGTTATAGGTCTATTTAAGTGATTAATCTCATTTTGATTTAATTTAGGTAGGTCATATAATTCAAGGAAATCATCCATTTCTTTCAGATTTTCATACTTTGTGGAGTATATGCTTTTATAGTATGTCCCTATGATTTTTGAATTTCTCTGGAATCTGTTGTGATATTACCTTGTTCATCTCTGATTTTATTAATTTGTGTCTCTTCTCTCTTTCTTTTGGTCAGATTTGCTAAGGGTTTATCAATCTTGTTTATCCTTTCAAAGAACCAACTCTTTGTTTCATTAATTCTTTGGATTGTTCTTTTTGTTTCTATTTCATTAATTTCTGCCCTAATCTTTATTATTTCTTCCCGTCTACTGATTTTTGGTTTGCCTTGTTCTTCTTTTTCCAAGGCTTTAAGGCGAAGCATTAGGTCGTTTACTTGCGACCTTTCTAATTTCTTAATATAGGCACTTAAGGCTATAAATTTACCTCTTAGAACTGCCTTCATTGTGTCCCAGAGATTTGGGTATGTTGTGTTCTCATTATCATTTGACTCTATAAATTTTTTGAGTTCCTTTTTGATTTCTTCATTGACCCACTCATCATTTAGTAGTGTATTGTTTAGTTTCCATGATTTTGTGTATGCTCTATAGCCTGTCTTGCTACTGATTTGTAGTTTAATTCCATTGTGGTCAGATAGAATGCAAGGAATTATTTCAACTTTCCTGAATTTGTTAAGATTTGCTTTGTGTCCTAATATATGGTCTATTTTAGAGAATGTTCCATGTGCTGCTGAAAAGAATGTATATTCTGCAGCCTTTGGATGAAATGTCCTGTATATATCTGTTAGGTCCATTCCTTCTATGACCTCATTTAGTCCAGATGCCTCTCTGTTTATTCTTTCCCTGGATGACCTGTCAATTGATGAGAGTGGGGTGTTAAAGTCACCCACCACCACTGTGTTTGGTGTTATCTGTGACCTTAGTTCTAATAGTGTGTGTTTGACGAATTTGGGAGCCCCCATGTTAGGTGCATATATGTTTAGGATTGTAATGTCCTCCTGTTGGACTGTGCCCTTAATCAATATAAAGTGACCTTCCTTATCTTTCTTGACTAACGTCAGACTAAAGTCTACCCTGTCTGATATTAGGATAACAACCCCTGCTTGTTTTCTAGGCCCATTTGCTTGAAACACCGTCTTCCAACCTTTCACCCTAAGATAATGTCTATCCTTTGTAGAAAGGTGAGTTTCTTGGAGACAACAAATTATAGGATCCTGCTTTTTAACCCAGTCTGCAAATCTATGTCTTTTCGTTGGGGCATTGAGGCCGTTGATATTAAGAGATATTATTGAAAGGTGTGTATTTATGTTTGCCATTTTTGTGTGTGTGTGTGTGTGTTTCTGGTTCTACCTGTGCTCTCTTCTGTTAACTGGTATTTGAGTATAGCTTGTTTTTTCTAGGTTCCTTATATGTGTGCTTTTCCTTTTGTTCAGCATGGAGGATTCTATCAAGTATTTTCTGTAGAGCTGGTTTTGTCTTCAAATACTCCTTTAACCTGCTTTTGTCATGGAATGTCTTTATTTCTCCATCTATTTGATTGGATAACTTTGCAGGATAAAGTAACCTTGGTTGACAGTTGTTATCTTTCAGAACTTGGAATATATTACTCCAAGCCCTTCTGGCTTTAAAAGTTTGTGTTGAATAATCTGCTGTAATCCTGATGGGCTTGCTTTTGTAGGTAACTTGATTTTTCTCTCTAACTGCTTTCAATATTTTTTCTTTGGTTTGTGTGTTTGGAAGTTTGATTATAATATGGCGAGGAGAGGTTCTTTCTGGGTTTTGTCTGGCTGGGGTTCTAAAGGCTTCCTGTATCTGTATTGGCACCTCTTTCCCAATTTGGGGGAAATTTTCCTCTATGATTTTGTTGAAGACACGTACTATGCCTCTGGAGTGGAGTTCTTCTCCTTCTAATATGCCCTGAATTCTTATATTGGATCTTTTCATAGTGTCCCGAATATCTTGAAATTCCCACTCATACTTTTCTATAAGTTTGTCTTTCTCTTTGTTGGACTGCATTAGGTCTGCCACCTGGTCTTCTAGCTTAGATATTCTGTCCTCTCCCTCATCCATCCTACTGGTGAGATTTTCTACAGAGTTTTTTATTTCATTAACTGTGTTCTTCATTGCTAGTAATTCTGACTGGTTTTTCTTTATTATTTCTATTTCCCTATTTATGTCTTGTATTGCCTTCTTTATTTCATTAAATTGGTGTCCTGCCTCTTCTTTGATTCCTTTGATTTCCTCTTTGATTTCCTCTTTGATTTCTTCTTTGATTGTTTTCATGTGTTCTTTGACCTCATTGAACATATTTACAATCATTCTTTTGAACTCTTTCTCAGGCATTTCCTCTAACTCTTTCTCACTGGAGGACATTTCTGATGCATTGATACTTTTAGGTGGATTTATATCGTCTTGCTTTTTAGTGTTTCTTGTGTTATAATGTATATATTTTTGCATCTTGGATTAAGTTAATGCTTGGATTTTCTAGCTAGCTGTGTATTCTTAGCTGTATCAATTGATTTGATGTAATATATTTTCAGGGTAGGACCTTAAGGTGTTAGGTTTGGCTCTTAAGACTCTCGGAGTATCTACAGAGATGTTCTTAGGGGTTGAGTTTCCCTGGTATAGGAGTATTCAAGCAGGCTGAGTGGAATAAAATACAGGTAGATTCTAAAATTTATCTAAACACTGTACACATTCAATCAAAAACAGCCCTGAGTATATATGCAAGAGTAGGTATTATAAGGAGCAGATCCTCTATCAACAAAGAGGTTAAGATTTCTGGTCTGTTGAGGGATCCAAGTCAGCTTGCGACCAAGTGAGTCCCCTCCCTGGTGCAATCCCAGTTACCTTGGATGATTTTGGTCTCAGTCAAGTTGCTGCCTGGGTCGTCGGGCTGCTGTTCTGATTTCTGGAGCTGGGCACTTGCTTTTCCTGCGGGGCAAACTGAGCCGCTGCTGCTGCCTCTGCTGCTGCTGGTGTAGCTGCCACTGCTGGAGCCACCACTGCTGCTGAAGCTGCTGCTGCTGCGTCCACTGCCGCTGCTCGCCCTGAAGCTGCTGCTGCCGAGTCTGCCGCTGCTGCCACTCCTGGGTCTGCTGCTGCTGGGGCCGCTGTTACTGGTGCTGGAGCCGCTGATGTTGCTGCCGAACTCTGCTCCTGCTTGGGTCCCGCTGTCAGCCCAAGTTGGCGTGGCCGGTCCCGGGCCGCTGCTCTGTTCGTCGGATCTGGGCTCAGGTGGTGGGGGAGGGGAGGGAGCTGCAGCTGCTCTGGTTCTCTCGCTGCTCCACGTGTTCTTCTACCTCGCTGCCACTCTCCCCTCACGTTTCCCGAGTTGCGGAGAGCGCCGTGTGAGGGAAAGCTCCGGCACCTGGCTTTTCCTGTGGCTCGAGCCGAGTCTGGTGGCTTTCTGGTGCTTCGCGGCCGCGGCGGTTGGCCGAGCTGCAGGAGCCGCTTTTCCCGCCTGTTCAGGCTCTGGATGCTCTGGAACTGTTCTACTTCTCTGCTGCCGCTTCAGTTTCCTATACACCTCACTTTTTAGTAAAAGTGTGTATTTTGCTGAGTTTTTTTGGTCTTTTTCCCCCCAAGCTGCTTTGGGGTGGTACCTACGCTGCCATCTTAACCGGAAGTCTCTACCATCTAATTTTAGACGTGTGCGCCACCTTGTGCACATGTGAGACCTTGCACACTTGTGTTGCTTTGTGTGTCTGACGTATGTGGGACCTTGAGAGTCGAACATGAGTCCTTTGGTTTCATAGGCAAGTGCTTTAATCGATAAGCCATCTCTTCAGCCCACCATCTTATTAAAACATTTTATTTATCCATTTCATAGAGAGACAAACAGAGAAAGAGAGAGAGGGAGAGAATGGGCGTGCAGGGCCTCTGTTTTTGGGGTAGAGTCTCGCTTTAGGCCAGACTGACCTGGAACTCACTATGTGCTCTTGGGTTGCCCTTGAACTTACAAAGCTCCTTCTATCTCTGCTTCCTAAGTGCTAGAATTTAAGGCATTTGCCACCACAACACTCAGGCAGAACTTTTTTTTTTTTTTTTTTTTTTTGTGGTAGGGTCTCACTTTAGCCCAGGCTGACCTGTAATTCACTATGTAGTCTCAGGGTGACCTCTAACTCACAGCAATCCTCCTACCTTTGCCTCCTGAGTGCTGGGATACCTGATTTTCACAGACCCCATAGTAACAAAAACAGCATGGTACTGCCACAAAAACTGACATGTAGATCAATAGAACAGAACAGAGGACCCAGATGTAAATCCAGGAAGCCCCAGCCTTATGATTTTGGACAAAAATGCTAAAAATTCATTGTAAAACAGACAGCCTCTTTAACAAATGGTGCAGGGAAAACGTCTATATGTAGTCTCAGGATGGCCTCAAACTCTTGGCAATCTTCCTACTTCTGCCTCCCAAGTGCTGGGATTAAAGGCATGCACCATCACGCCTGGTCTTCTGTAATTTATTTTTATTTTTATTTATTTATTTGTTTGACAACTTCCATAATTGTAAACAATATCCCATGGTAATTCCCTCTCTTCCCCTACTTTCCCATTTGAAACTCCACTCTCCATCATATCCCCTCCCTCTCTCAATCAGTCTCTGTATTTTGATGTCATGATCGTTTCCTCCTATTATGATGATCTTGTGTAGGTAGTGTCAGGTACTGTGAGGTCATGGATATCCAGGCCATTTTGTGTCTGAAGGAACACGTAAGGAGTCCTACCCTCTCTTTGGCTCTTAAATTCTTTCTGCCACCTCTTCTGCAGTGGGCCCTGAGCCTTGGACCCCTGTAATTTTTAATATAGGCGTGTAAAGGTATAAATTTCCCTCTCAGGACTGCCTTCATTGTGTCCTAAAGTTTTTGTATATTGTGTTATCTGTGAATTTTTGAGAATGAGCGCATCAGAGCCTTCAGCTGTTGTAAATGAACTCCAGAAGCATGCGCCACCTTGTGCATCTGGCTTATGTGGGTCCTGGGTCCTTTGGCTTTGTACATTAGCATTTTAACTGCTAAGACATCCCTTTAGCCCAAGTTTCTGTGAATTTTTTGATTTCTTTTTGTTTTATAAATTTTTTTGTTTATTTTTTATTTATTTGAGAGTGACAGAGAAAGAGGCAGAGAGAGGGAGTGAGGGAGGGAGGGAGGGAATGGGCACACCAGGGCCTCTAGATACTGCAAAGGAACTCCAGACGCATATGCATGTGCCCCCTTGTGCATTTTTTTTTGAGGGGGAGGGGGGATGGGGCAAAAGGTTTATTTTGGCTTAAAGGCTTAAGGGGGAAGCTCTGTGATGGCAGGGGCAAATGATGGCATGAGCAGAGGGTGGACATCATCCCCTGGCCAACATAAGGTAGACAATAACACCCATAAGCCTTGCCCCCAACAATACACTCCTTCCAGGAGGCGCTAATTCCCAAATCTCCCTCAGCTGGGGACCTGGCATTCAGAACACCTAAGTATATGGGGGCACCTGAGTCAAACCACCACAGGGTTGATTCTTTAGTGTCCAAGGGCAACGTTTGCATTGCATTTTTTTTTCAAAAAATTTTTAAAAATTTATTTATTTGGAGCAACAGACAGAGAAAGAGGCTGATAGATAGATAGAGAATGGGCACGCCAGGGCCTCTAGCCACTGCAAAGGACCTCCAGATGCATGTGCCCCTGTGCATCTGGCTAATATGGGTCCTAGGGAATCGAGCCTCGAACCGGGGTCCTTAGGCTTGACAGCGCTTAACTGCTAAGCCATCTGTCCAGCCCTTTTCAAATTTTTATTAACAACTTCCATGATTACAAAAAATATCCCATTGCAATACCCTCCTTCCCTCCACTTGGTATGCTTTTGAAAAATTAATTTATTTTTATTTTTTTGGTTCTTATTTTTTTTCCTCAAATAATTATTTTTTAATTTTATTTATTTATTTGAGAGAGTGTGACAGGCAGAGAGAGAGAGAGAAAGAATTGGGCACGCCAGGGCCACTAGCCTCTACAAATGAACTCCAGACACATGTGCCACCTTGTACATCTGGCTTTACATGCGTACCGGGGAATTGAACTAGGGTCCTTAGGTTTTTGCAGGCAAGTACCTTAACTACTTAGACATCTCTCTAGCCTTTATTATTTGTTTTATTGTTTTGGTTTTTCGAGGAAGGGTCTTATTCTGGTCCAGGCTGACCTGGAATTCACTATGTATGAGGTCTCAGGGTGGCCTCAAACTCATGGTGATTCTCTCCCCCCTCTGCCTCCTGAGTGCTGTGATTAAAGGCGTGCACCACCACGCCCAACTTTTAATTTATTTTTGTTGTTGTTTATTTATTTATTTGTGTGTGTGTGTGTGTGTGTGTGTGTGTGTGTTGGCATGCCTGTGCCAGCAGAGGTGAGAGGACAACCTCTGATTGTCTTTTGCTCCTCCTCCACTTTCTTGAGACGGTGGGTCTCTTGCCATCGTGGATGAATACCAGACGAGCTGGCTCAGGAGTTTAGACTCTCCTGGCTCTGCCTCCCACTGTTGCAGATGTGTTGGGGATCACAGACGCATGTCTGGTTTGTGCTCTGCTTTACGTGGGTGGCCGGGAAATGGAAGTCAGGTTGGAAGGCTTTCCAAGCAAGTACCTTTAACTGCTAAGCCATCTCCCCAGCTCCTGACTTTTATTTTATTTATTTATTGGTTGATTGATTTTTGGTTTTTTGAGGTAGGGTCTCACTCTAGCACAGGCTGACCTGGAATTCACTCTGCATTTTCAGGGTGGCCTCGAACTCACAGCAATCCTCCTACTTCTGCCTCCCGAGTGCTGGGATTAAAGGCGTGCGCCACCACACCCAGCTCTGACTCATTTTAATTAATTTGTTTTTTATGAACAACTTCCATGATTGTAACAATATTCCATGGTAATGCCCTCCCTTCCCCCACTTTCCCATTTGAAACTCTATTCTCCATTATATTCCCTCCCCCTCAATCAGTCTTTCTTTTATTTTGATGTCACGATCTTTTACCTCCTATTATGATGGTCTTGTGTAGGTAGTATCAGGCACTGTGAGGTCATGCATATCCAGGCAATTTTGTGTCTGGGAGCACGCTGTAAGGAGTCCTACCCTTCCTCTGGCTCTTACATTCTTTCCGCCACCTATTCCACAATGGGCCCTGAGCCTTGAAAGTTGTTACTGAGATACTTCAGTGCCAAGCACTCCTCTTTTACCACTTCTCAGCACTATGGTGCCTTCTGAGTCATTCCAAGGTCACTGCATTTTGGAAAGAGAAGCTTCCTTAACCAGAAGTGAGAGTAGCATTAAAATAAGGGTATGAACATTAAGAGAAGTGCTTACTGGGCAGTTTGGTACACTTAGCCAGACAGCAGCAGACATTACTCCCCTAGGGCTCATGACTACTTCTGTTGTAGGTTTTCAGCATCAGGGATGTATTCTCTCCCATGGAGCTGGGCCTCCAGTCCAGATAGAGGGTAGTTGGTTTCTACTATGCAGACGTGCCACTATTACACTCGTTAGCTCATTTGGCCTGCCTGGCCAAATATAAGGCTTGCAGTGTCCACTGTTGAATATCTTTACTGGTGATTTCTCTCTCTCCCATTGAACTGCATGCAGAATGGCTTCTTCCAGCTCTCTGTCAGCTGGTCTACATGGAGAAGGTTATTAGCTCAGTTCCAGCAGGATTTCTCAGTGGCCTTGCAGCCCAAGTATTTGGAGTCTTCAGCAATAGGGTCTTACCATATATTCTTGGTGGAAAATCAAGGGCATTGGCAATGGCCTGTAATGTTGTGGGGGCATCAGAGACCTCCCTGTATTTTTTAAAGTATTTTTTTAACTTTATTTTTATTTATTTATTTGAGAGAGAGAGAGAATGGGCATGCTAGGGCCTCCAGCCACTGCAAACAAACTCCAGATGCTTGTGCCCCCTTGTGCATCTGGCTTACTTGGTCTTGGAGAATCGAACAGGGATCTTCTGGTTTTGCAGGCAAACACCTTAACTGCTAAGCCATCTCTCCAGCCCTTTAAATATTTTATTTATTTATTTGCAAGCAGAAAGAGAGAGAGAGACAGACAGACAGACAGACAGAAATGAGCACACCAGGGCCTCCTGCTGCTGCAAACTCCCTGCCACTTCATGCATCTGGTTTACATGGGTACTGGGGAATTGTACTTGAGTAATTAGGCTTTGCAGGCAAGCACCTTAACTGCCGAGGCATCTATCCCATCCTTATTTATTTATTTGGTTTTTTGAGGTAGGGACTTCCTCTAGCACCAGCTGCCTCTGACCCAGGCCGATCTGAAATTCATCATGTAGTCTCAGGGTGGCCTTGAATTCTCAGCAGTCTTTCTGCCTTTGCCTCTCAAATGCTTGATTAAAGGCGTGCAACACCATGTCCGGCTTTATTTTTGTGTTTTGAGGGGGTCTTTTTCTAGTTCAGGCTGACCTGGAATTCACTCTGTAGTCTCAGACTGGCCTTGAACTCCCGGTGATCCTTCTACCTCTGCTTCCTGAATACTAGGATTTAAAGGTATGTGCCATCATGCCTGACATCTTTTTTTTTTTCTTTCTTTTTAAAGGCTGGGTTTCACTCCAGCCTAGGCTGACCAGGAATTCACTATGTAGTCTCAGGGTGGCCTCAAACTCACGGTGATCTTCCTACCTCTGCCTCCCAAGTGCTGGGATTAAAGCTGTGTACCCCTACTCCCAGTTGAATAATGGGTATTCTTCATGGCTCTCTTGATGAGGGCAACAGTGTAGGGTCTCTCTGTTTCTGAGTTCACACATTTGTTACCACAAAGGTTTCAGGGTCCCTAAACATCTGCTGGAGGTTTTATGCAGTTATGGGATACTTAAGCCTGTTTAATCAAAATCTGTTTACAGAATTCAGTTTGATTATCTGCTCCAAAAGCACTGATAGCTTCCTTCTGTAACCTGACCTTTAGAAACATTTACAAACATGGAGTTGATTTACAGTTTTGTTTTCTTTTCCCTTACCACTCTACCAGGGATTGTTTTTGTAAGTAGGCAAGATGAAGAGCCTTCCAGAATGTGTCATCCATACCAGCATACCACGTTAGCACACATGAACCCAAACACATACACAATTAAACTGTACATAATTTTTTAAAAAAATCATAGGAAGGGATTTAAATAAGAATTCAAGCCCAGTGTAGTGGCACATGCAGATAATCCCAGCACAAAGAAGACCTTGAGTATGTACTTAATGCCAGCCTCCACTACATGGTGAAATATTGTGTCTAGGTAAATAAATGTAAATGAAATTAAAGTATATTTACATTTGCTATGCTTTATGAAAATTGTAATTTTTATTTTTTAAAAATATTTTTGTTTATTTTTATTTATTTATTTGAAAGTGACGGAAAAAGAGAAAAAAAGAGACAGATAGAGAGAATGAGAATGGGTGCGCCAGGGCTTCCAGCCACTGCAAATGAACTCCAGACATGTGCGCCCCCTTGTGCATCTGGCTAATTTGGGTCCTGGGGAATCGAGCCTTGAACCAGGGTCCTCAGGCTTCACAGGCAAGCGCTTAACTGCTAAGCTATCTCTACAGCCCTCTTGGTTTTTCAAGGTAGTATCTCATTCTAGCTCAGGCTGACCTGGAATAGTCTCAGGGTAGCCTTGAACTCACGGTGATCCTCCTACCCCTGCCTCTGGAGTGCTGGGATTAAAGGCGTGTGCCACCACACCTGGCTGTAATTTTTATTATTTATTTATTTATCTATTTATTTTTGTTCATTTTTATTTGAGAGTGACAGAGAGAGAGAGAAAGAGGCAGATAGAGAGCGAGAGAGAATGGGCACACCGGGGCTTCTAGCCATTGCAGACAAACTCCAGATGTGTGTGCCCCCTTGTGCATCTGGCTAATGAGGGTCCTGGGGAATTAAGCCTCAAACTGGGGTCTTTAGGCTTTACAGGCAAGTGCTTAACTGCTAAGCCATCTCTCCAGCTGTGTAATTTTTTTTTTTTGCTTATTATTATTTATTTATTTATTTGAGAGTGACAGATAGAGAAAGAGGCAGATAAAGAGAAAGAATGGGTACGCCAGGACCTCCAGCCTCTGCAGACGAACTCCAGGTGCATGCGCCCCCTTGTGCATCTGGCTAACGTGGGTCCTGGGAAATTGAGCCTCGAACCAGGGTCCTTAGGCTTCACAGGCAAGAGCTTAACCGCTAAGCCATCTCTCCAGCCCAGCTCTGTAATTTTTATTTTCAAAAAATATTCTATTTATTTATTTATTAGAGAGAGAAAGAGGCAAATGGAGAGTAAGAGAGAGAATGAGCCGGGCTGGTGGCACACACCTTTAATCCCAGCACTTGGGGAGGCAGAGGCCACCCTGAGACTACATAGTGAATTAAAGGTCAGCCTGAGCTAGAGCGAAACCCTATCTCAAAAAAACAAATACCCCCCCCCCCCCAAAATGAGTATGCCAAGGCCTCTAGCCATTGTTAACCAACTCCAGACACATGTACCACCTTGTGCATCTGGCTTTACAGAGATACTTGGGAATCAAACCTGGGTTGTTAGGCTTTGTAGGCAAGTGTCTTAACTGCTGAGCCATTTCTCTAGCCCTAATTTGCATTTTGATCTCAGTTCTGGTCATGATGAATAATCTTTTTTGTTTTGTTTTGTTTTCGAGGTAGGGTCTTGCTGTAGCCCAAGCTGACTTCAAACTCACAGTGATCCTCCTACCCCTGCCTCCCAAGTGTTGCAATTAAAGGGTGCACCACCATGCCTGGCTGATGTATAATCTTTTTTGTAGTGAAACTGAATTGGAAAATAAATGAGTTAATTCCTATTTTTTGTTTTATTTTGCTTTGTCTTTTTGGGGTAGGGTCTCACGGTAGTAGCCCAGGTCGTTATGGAATGCACTATGTAGTCAGGCTGGCCTTGAACTCACATCAGTCCTCCTGCCTTTGCCTCCTGAGTGCTAGGATTAAAGGTGTGTACCTCCATGCCCAGCCTCTTTTTTTCTTTTTGGTTTTTTGAGGTAGGGTCTCACTCTGGCCCAAGCTGACCTGGAATTCACTGTGTAGTTTCAGGGTGGCCTTGAGGTCACAGCAGTCCTCCTACCTCTGCTTCTAGAGCACTGGGATGAAAGGCATGTGCCACCATGCTGGCATAACTCCTGTTTTCTGAGTTGCTCATTATGATTCTAAACTTCTTTAAATAAAATATTTTATTTATTTATTTGAGGGGTAAAGAGGGGGAGAGAGAGAATGAGAGAATGGGCACACAAGGGCCTCCAGTCACTGAAAATGAATTCCAGACACATGCACCACCTTGTGCATCTCACTTATGTGCTTCCTGGGGAATTGAACCTGGGTCCTTTGGCTTTGCAGGCAAGAGCCTTAGTCACTAAGCCATATCTCTAGCCCTCTAAGCTTGGTTTTTATTTTAAAGACATTTACTTATTTATTTATTTATTAGAGACAGAGGGAAAGAGAGTAAGAATGGGTATGCCAGGGCCTCTGGCCATTGCAAATGAACTCTAGATGCATATGCCACCATGTGCATCTGGCTTACTTGGGACTTGGAGAATAGAACCTGGGTTCTTTAGGCTTTACAGGCAAATGCCTTAACCTCCAAGCTATCTCTCCAGCCCCTTATTTTAGAATATAACTCAAAAGTTGAACCACAATGGCAGTCATATACTCAAAAATGTATAGATTCAGCATATCTTAATTAACCATAAGAACTTTTTATTTATAGTATATTCAACAGAACATAAGGGCGGATTGCTCCAATATTGACAAAATTCTTGAACCACCTGAGGGCCAAGATGAAGGTGTATGGAAGTATGAACATCTAAGGTAGGTTTTTATGAGATTTCAAAATAGTAATAACAGTTCTAGTTTAAAAAAAAACCCTTAAATATCTACCTTTGGTAATTATGAGTCATGAAAAAAATTTACTATATAATTGCAGACCAGGTCATATTTTTTACTTTTATGTCTTAGTTTTTTTTTGAGACAGGATCTGGCCTCCCAACTGCCTGAGGCTGGCCTTAAACTGCTATTCTCTGCCTCTACCTCCCAAGTGCTGGGATAATAGGCATGTGCTTCCATGCTCAGTTTTGGTATCAGACTTTTTTTTTTTTAACTTTTCATTGACAACCTCCATACCTATAGACAATATCCCATCATTATAATCCACCTCTCTACTTTTTTAAGTTACTGTGTGTCTATATGGGTGTCTGTATGCCACTGTGTGTGTTGTGTGTGTGTGTATGTGCTACATAGATTACTTTGTATCTGGCTTTGCAGAGGTGCTGGGGATTTGAACTCTGGTCAGCAGGTTTGTAGAGCAAGTGCTTTTAGTCCATGAACCATGTCTCCAGCCCCAATATGAAACTCTTAACATTCCACCTCAGCCTCCTCAGTGTAAGGATTATAGAAATGATTCATGCCTGAGTTTTTTTGGGGGTGCTGGTTATTGAACCCAGTACCTCATTCATGCTCACCACACAACTAACCTCACCCCTTGCTGTGCATATTGTTTTTATTAAAAGAATAGTGAGAGGGGCTGGAGAGATGGCTTAGCAGTTAAGGTGCTTGCCTGCAAAGCCAAAGGACCTAGGTTTGACTACCCAGTACCCACGTAAGCCAGATGCACAAGGGGGCACATGCATCTGGAGATCATTTGCAGTGGCTGGAGGCCCTGGTGCGCCCATTTTTTCTCCAACTACCTACTTCTGTATCTCTCTCTACCTGCCTATTTCTGTATATCTCTCTGTATCAAATAAATAAATAAAAATAAAATAAATCTTAAAAAATAAAAAAAAGATAGTGAGAGCCAGTAATGGTGGTGTACACCTTTAATCCCAGCATTCAGGAGGCAGAGGTAGGAGGATTGCCATGAGTTCGAGGCCACCCAGAGACTACATAGTGAATTCCAGGTCAGCCTGGGCTGGAGTGAGACCCTACCTTGAACTCCCCTCCCCTCCCCACACACAAAAGAATTATGAGGCCTGATTTTAGTGTACGCGTTTTGGTTTTGGTTTGTTTTGGTTTGTTTTGTTTTCGAGGTAGGGTCTCACTCTAGCCCAGGCTGACCTGGAATTCACTATATAGTCTCAGGGTGGCCTCAAACTCATGGCAATCCTCCTACATCTGTCTCCCGAGTGCTGGGATTAAAGGTATGTGGCACCATGCCTGGCTAGTTGTACATGTTTTTAACTTAAGATCTAAGAAAAGATTTTCTTCTCTATTTAACCTATGCTATAGGGCTAGAATGATGGCTCAGCAGCTAAAGGCACTTGCTTGCAAAGTCTGACTGCCCAGTTCAGTTCCCCAGTGCTCACGTAAAGCCAGAGGCACAAAGTGTGGTGTATGTATCTGGAGTTCATTTGCAGTGGCTCATTCAATATTTTGATAACTACAAAATAAAAGACTTCTAGGACATAGACTTCTGTCTTACATTGGTGACCTTGGTATCTTGTAAATTCGTCCATTCCTCTAAAAAAATACTGGGAATTGGCATGGTGACACAAGCCAGTGATCACAGCACTTAAGAGAGGAAGACAGAAAGATCAAGAGTTCAAGGCAAGGGCTGGAGGGATGGCCTAGTGTATAAGGCACACGCCTGTAAAGCCAAGGCAAACCTAGGCTATATGTCAGAAAAGCAAACAAAACAAAATACCACATAAACACACAGACATACATAGAATTTACTGGGTCTCGGGCATTGTATAGGCCACACTTTCAGTTTGCCAGTTTTTGAAAGAAATGCAAAAAAAATCAAATGCTCATTAAATAACAAAAGTTAGCCAGGCGTGGTTGCACATGCCTTTAATCCCATCATTTGGGAGGCAGAGGTAGGCGCCATGAGTTCAAGGCTGCCCTGAGACTATAGAGTGAATTCCAGGTCAGCCTGAGCTAGAGTGGGACCCTACCTTGAAAAAAACAAAACAAAACAAAAAAACTCAGTCTCTTGGGCTTGCCTCAACAACAAAAAAGAAATTACATATGATAGGCTTCCAGTGTATTTTAATCCATATGTAGAAAAACAAATTGCATGTAAACTGTAGTAACCTTGAAGAAGATAGTGGAAGTATGTAGAATTTAGATTTTCTATCTCATATTGGGCAACTTTTTTTTTTTTTTTTTTTGTAGTACTAGGGATTGCATTCATACCAGGCAAGTACCTTGTCACTGAACTAACTCCTCCCCAGACCCTATAAAGGGCAATTTTTCAAATGCTTTTTGAACTGTTGACATTTTTAGTTGATTTTTTTTTTTTCTTTTTTGAGACAGTCTCACTCTGTAGCCCAAGCTGGCCTGAATTGTATCATGTAGTCCAAGAAGACTTCTACATGATGATGATCCTCCTGTTTCAGCCTCCCAAGTGCTGGGATTTACAGGTATGAGCAGTCATGCCCATTATTTTAAAGACATATAAGATTTAAATTTGTGACAGAATTTAGCAGCTGGGTATGGTAGTACATGCTTATAATCTTAGCAGGAAGAATGTGTTTGAGGCCAGTCTAGGCTACCGAGCAAGATCTTACCTTACCAAAGTAGAATAAGGCTGGGGATTTAGTTCAGTTGGATATGCAGGCCCTGCCATTTGGTCTTTAGTACTGGGGGAAAAAACAAAACAAAAACACAAGGGAACAAAACAGAATAAAACTAGAAAAATATTTAAGTATAAAATATCTATTCTTGAGGCTGGAGAGATGGCTTAGCGGTTAAACGCTTGCCTGTGAAGCCTAAGGGCCCTGGTTCAAAGCTCGATTCCCCAGGACTCATGTTAGCCAGATGCACAAGGGGGTGCACACATCTGGAGTTCGTTTGCAGTGGCTGGAAGCCCTGGCGCTCCCACTCTCCTCTCTCTATCTGCCTCAATAGCTATTCTACAAAAAAGTCTTCTGTATAACTGCATATAATATATACGTTTATTTGTTTACAGGCTGAGAGAGAATGAGAATGGATATTGGCATGCCAGGGCCTTCTGTCACTACAAACGTGTGTGCGCGAGTGTGCCAAGTACTCTTGCTGCTACAGTTGAACACCCAGATGCATGTGCCATTTTTTTGTGTCTGTTTTATGTGGGTGCTGGGGAATTAATCTTGGGCCAGCATGCCTTGCAAGCAAGACCCTTTAACTGCAGAACCATCTCTGCAGCCCCAGACATTTATTCTCTGTGCCAACAATTTACTACCTGTCATTTTTTTTGTTTGTTTTGTTTTTATGAGGTAGGGTTTTACTGTTGACCTGGAATTCACTGTGTAGTCTTAGGGTGACCTCGAATTCATGGGTGATCCTCCTACCTCTGCCTCCCGAGTGCTGGGATTAAAGGCATGTGCTACCACATGTGGCTTCAATTAAAAAACAAAACAAAAAACAAAAACAAAATCCCAGGCAGGGCATGGTGGCGCATGTCTTTAATCCCAGCACTCGGGAGGCAGAGGTAGGAGGATCACCCACGAATTCGAGGTCACCCTAAGACTACACAGTGAATTCCAGGTCAGTCTGGACTAGAGCGAAACCTTACCTAGAAACACAAAAACAAACAAACAAACAAAAGAACAAGCTTTTATTAGAATCTTTAAAAAAATTTAATTTATTTATTTGAGAGAGAGAATGTGCACACCAGGGCCTATAGCCACTGCAAATGAACTCCAGACACATGTGCCACCTTGTGCATCTGGCTTATGTGGGCTGGAGAATCGAACCTGGGTCCTTTGGCTTTGCAGGCAAGTACCTTAACTACTAAGCCATTTCTCCAGGCCACTCTGCAATTGCATAGTTAATTCCAGGTCAGCCTGGACCTAGTGAAGCCCTACCTCGAACCCCTCCCCCCCAAAAAAATAAGAAAGAAAAGGAAAGGACTGGGTATGATGGTGCATAGCTTTAATCCCAGCACTTGAGAGGCTGAGGTAGGAGAATCACTAAGAGTTTGAGGCCACCCTGAGACTGTATGGTGAATTCCAGGTCAGCCTGAGCTAGAGTGAGACCCTACCTCAAAAAACAAACAATAAATAAAAAATAAAAAAAGAAAGGGCTAGAGGGATAGCTTAGTGGTTAAGGTGCTTGCCTACAAGGCCAAAGGACCCATGTAAGCCAGATGCACAAGGTTGTACATGTATTTGGAGTTGTTTGCAATGGTTGGGGGCCCTGCCGTGCCCACTTTCTCTTTGTCTCTCTGCCTTGTCTCTCCCTCAATTAAATAAATTAAAAATAAATAAAAAGGAGGAGCCAGGCGTGGTGGTGCATGCCTTTAATCCCAGCACTCGGGAGGCAGAGGTAGGAGTATCGCCCGAGAGTTCAAGGCCACCCTGAGATGACAGTGAATTCCAGGTCAGCCTGGGCTAGAGTGAGACCCTACCTCGAAAAACCAAACAAGTAAAAATAAATAAATAAATAAAAAGGAAAAAGGCCAAAAAAAAAAAAAAAAAAAAGCTGGGCGTGGTGGCACATGCCTTTAATCCCAGCACTTTGGGAGGAAGAAGTAGGATGATGGCCATGAGTTCAAGGCCACCCTGAGACTACATAGTGAATTCCAGGTCAGCCTGAACTAGAGCAATACCCTACCTCAGAAAACAAACAACAACAAAAAAAAAAGAAAGAAAGAAAAAATGGAAAGAAGGATGTCTTTGAGATTCTTTAAAATATTTCTTTTCTTGGGCCCAACATGGTGGCCCATGCCCTTTTCTAGGCAGAGGTAGGAGGATCACCATGAGTTCAAGGTCAGCCTGGAACTACAATGTGAGGTCCAGGTCAGCCTGGACTAGAGTGAGCACCTTACCTTAATAAAATGTATATAGGTATGCTTGTATATATGTTTTTTACTGGACTGAAGAGATGGCTCTGCTGTTAGGTGCACTTTGGCTCAAGCATGAAGACCTGAGACTGCCAGAGTTCAGATCTCCAGATCACACGTAAATAGCTGGGAGGGGCTGTGCTGGCTTGTAACCCCTGTTCTGCAGGGGAGCAGAGGCCCAAGCTCTGTTGAAGCCCTTTAAGTGCTGGAATAAGTAAAAAGAGGCTGTGGTTGAAAACAAGACAAGGTAGAAGGGTGATGGAGCAGGAAACTCCATGTTCCAGTCTGCCCACCGTAGGTGAGGTATGCCCACCACAGGTGAGGCCAAGTGTATGGGCCACAATAAAGGGCATGTACATGTGCACAAACCACATCACACTACACACATGCACAGCAGTAAAGAAACAAATAAAATAAAGAAGTATATTTATGTGTATACGTATGAGAGAGAGAGAGAATATAAAATAAATGGTCATGCACCATGAGGGGCAGGGTGGAGGTCAGAGGACAACTTTGAAATGTGTGTAGTCATAGTGTCTCTGACCCTTGAGCTTTAGATTTTTCTGGTTCCTTCTCTTGTCATAGGTCACTGGAGTCACTTTGTGTCTGGCTTTGCTCTGGATAAATTGAACCTAGGCCAGCCAGCTTTGCATACAAGCTCTTTTAACACTTGAGCCAGCTCCCTAGTCCAAGATTCTGTTTCTTCCTTCTTTTTTTTCCTCCAAGGTATGCTCTTACCCTAGCCCAGGTTGACTTGGAATTCACTATGTAGTCTTAGGGTGGCCTCAAACCTCTATCTCCCAAGTGCTAAGATTAAAAGTGTGCATCACCACACCCGGCTTTCTTTTCATTTCTTATTCTAGTCCCCCCCTTTTTTGCTTGTATATATATGTGTATTGATGGTTATGTAGACAGGGTGGCACTGTGGCAGAGGTCATTGATCTGTGTTGGCTAGAGAAGAATGGGTGTTCCATTCCATTGCTATTCTGCCCAGTCTTGTGTGTGTGTGTAAATATATATATTTACACACATATATACACATGTATATATATAATTTATTTATTTGAGAGAAAGAGAATTGGGTGCACCAGGGCCTCTAGCTCTACTGTAAATGAACTCCAAACACATGTGCCACTTTGTACAGCTGACTTTCGTGGGTACTGGGGAATTGAACATAGTTCCTTAAACTTCATAGGAATGTGCCTTAACTGCTAAGCCATTTCGAGCTGGGGTCTCTTACTAATACCAGAGATTGCTGTTTTTTTTTTTTTTTTTTGGTGCGTGTGTGTGTGTGTACGTGTGTGTACTGATTCCCTGGTCTCTACTCCCTTTTGTGGGACTGATGTTACAGGCATGTGTGGGCCATGCCCAGCTGTTTACATGGATTCTGAAGATTTGAACATTGGGGGTTTTAAGCACCCTTGGTTCCTCATTACAGGAGGTACACTTAACCATTGAGTTATCTCTCCAGGCAAAGATTCTCCTTTGAAAGTAAATATTCTGAAAGTAACTTGAGCCAGCTGGTGAGATGTGCCTGTAGTCCCAGCTACCTGGGAGTCTGAGGTGGGTGGACTGATTGAGTTCATTTGTTCAAGATCATCCTTGGGAACATAGTGAGACCTCCATCTTTAAATAAAAACAAACTTGGAAGATAAATATAATTTTTGCATTTTCAGGCAATTCTGCCTTGAACTAAATGGACTTGCTGTGAAACTTCAGGTAATCATTTTCTTTATGTTAAAAGCTATAAATTGAAAGTTCTGATAGTTGTCTGTTTTTATAATTCTATATACTTACAGAAGCTTATCATATTTTAAGATTATTTCCTTAAGCTTTACATAGAATGTAGTATAACCTAAATGACAAACCTTTTCATTATTATTTTGTATAATAAGTAATATAATTATTTTTAACAGAGTGAATGCCATCCAGATACATGTACTCAAATGACAGCAACTGAACAATGGATTTTTCTTTGTGCAGCTCATAAAACTCCAAAAGAGGTGAGGATTAATGAAATTAATGACTAGAATCATCGTAGTCTAAATCTCCCAAGACACTGGTGGGTAAGGTTTTAGAGTTTTTAATTTGTGATTCATTTTGTTGCAAGAATAGAACCTGAAACAGAGCCTGATTTAGGATTTCCTAGCATTATTAGCATAATTTCTCCTTATTTGGCAATTGAGTTAGATAGAACTTGCTTTTGTGTTTTATTTAATTTTTTTATTTAAAGAGAGATAATGGGCATACCAGGGCCTCTAGCCACTGCAAACTCCAGATGTATATGCTACTTGGTGGGTACTGGGAAATTGAACCTGGGTCATTAGGTTTTCCAGGCAAGTGCCTTAACCACTGAGCCATCTCTCCAGCCCCTGCCCATTTTTAAAAAAATTATATTTATTTGAGAAAGAGGCAGAGAGAGAGAGAGAGAAAGAGGGAGAGAATGGGTGCTCCAGGACCTCCAGCTGCTGCAAATGAACTCCAGATGCATGCGCCACGTTGTCTTATGTGGGTCTTGGGGAATTGATCCAGGCTTCTTTGGCTTTGTAGGCAAGCACTTTAACCGCTAAGCCATCTCTGCAGCCCCCAGCCCACTTTTAAAAAAATACTTTGTTTATTTGAGAGTGACAAAGAGAAAGGCAGATAGAGAAAGAGTATGGGTGTGCCATGGCCCCTTGCCACTGCAAAAGATCTCCAGACACATGTGCCACACCAGGCTCTCCATGGGTACTAGGGAATCAAACCCAGCCATTGGGCTTTGCAAGCAAGTACTCCAGCCCATTTTTTGAAGCAAAATCACTCTAGTATTGACTGATTTGGAACTAACTCTGTAGCTCCGGCTGGCCTTGAACTCATAGTAATTCTATCCAAACTCTCCAAGTGTTAGGATTAAAGACTTGGGCCCATTATGCCAGGTATTACTGTATTTTTTTTTCTTATAAATAATTCCTTTCTAGTATATGTGTACATTTACTTGTCAAACAAATATCTTTTACACCTATTCTGTTTAAGCTATGCATTGAATTTCCTATCATGTGCATGTCTTTTAAATTTGTACTATTTAAGTTGGGTGTACTGGCTCATATCTGTAAACTCAGCATTTGTGAGGCTGAGGTAGGAGAATCATGGAGAGTTTCAGATACAGAATGAATTTCTGATCAACCTTAGAGCTTACAAAGTCTGTGGCCTGGACTCAATTCCGTAGTACCCACATAAAGCCATATGCACAAAGTGGCACATGGATCTGGAATTCATGTGCAATAGCAAGAGGCCTTGGTGTTCAGGTACACTTTCTCTTTCTCTCTGTCAAATAAATAAATAAAAATATAGATAAATAATAAACTCACAGTAGCACCATATATCACACCAACTGTGTTGGCAAAATACAAAGAAAATATAGTAACACATAGCCTTGAAGTGGACAAGTAGAAACCTCCAATGCTGCTTTGTCAGATGCTGAAGGCATTGAGAAAACAGTGTGATGGCTCTTCAACATGTGTAGAGTGTACATACTAGTTACATTCACGGTTATATACCCAAAAAATGAAGAGATGTCTTCACAAAGACTTGGTATGTGAGTATTCACAGTTGCATTATGATAGCTGAAAAATGGAAACAACCAACACTCACCTCCTGATGAATGGAGAAGCAGAATGTGTTACCCATGCAGTGGAGTCTACCACAGAAAGGAATAACGTCAAAAGAGGGATAAAAAACACAGCATTTTGTATATATTGAAAACATTGTAGGCTGAAAGCTTTTTTTTTTTTTTTTTTGGTGGGGGTGGTTGGCATTTAGAGGCAGGATCTTGCTGTAGGCCAGGCTGAACTAGAACTCACTGTAATCCCAAACTGGCCTTGAACTCTTGGCAGTTGTTGCACTCCGGTTCGCATTGCTGGTAGAAATCATCCAAAAGCAGCTTGTGGGGAAAAGGGTTTATTTTGTCTTACAGGCTAGAGGGGAGGCTCCATGATGGCAGGGAAAATGGATGGCATGAGCAGAGAGGGTGGACATCATCCCCTGGCCAACATAAGGTACACAACAGCAACAGGAGAGTATGCCAAACACTGGCCTGGGGAAACTGGCAATAACACCCATAAGCCTACCCCCAACAATATACTCCCTCCAGGAGAAGTTAATTCCCAATTCTCCATCAGCTGGGAACCTAGCATTCAGAACACCTAAGTTTATGGGGGACATCTGAATCAAACTACCACAGCAATCCTCTTACCTGTGCCTCCTAAGTACTAGGATTAAAAGTACGTGCCACCACTCCTGGCTTTCTTAAAAGTGTTTGAGTTAACAAAAGGATTGAAGTTCTGATTGGTGCTATACTATGGATGAGCTTTTATAACCTATGTGATAGCTGGACTTGGTGCTCACACTTATAATACCAGCACTTAGGAGACTAGACAGGAGGATCACTATGAGTTCAAGGGCAGCCTGGGCTAGATAGAGATCAAACACACACACACACACACACACTGAAAAATACAAAAGTAATAAATGAGAAAATCTGTGTGAGCCGAACGTGGTGGTGCACGCCTTTAATCCCAGCATTTCGGAGGATCACTGAGTTCAAGGCCACCCTGAAACTACTTAGTGAATTCCAGGCCAGCCTATGCTAGAGTGAGACCTTACCTCAAAATAAAGCAAACAAACAAAAAGAAAACCTATGTGAAGGAAAGAATACAAAATGCCACATTGGCTTTTTTCTTTTTAATTTAGATGATTTATTTTTATTTAATTTTGCTTTGACATAAAGTTATAGTGTGCAGTGCAGGCTGGCTTTGAATTCACAGTATTTCCCCTGTCTCTGTCTCCTGTAATGTAATTTTTATGATGTATCTAGAATAGGAAGAGGTGTGTGAAGTGGCATATGCTTGTACATCCAGCACTTGGGAGGCCAGGCAGGAGGATTGCTGCAAGTTGAAGCCATCCTGGTCTACATAAGTAGTTTCAGGTGACCCAGGCGTCGCTAGCAAGACCTTGTCTCAAAAAACCAAAATGATAGAGTGAGACCCTACCTCAAAAAACCAAGGGGAAGCTGGGTGTGGTGGTGTACACCTTTAATCCCAGGTTTTGGGAGGCAGAAGTAGGAGGATCACAGTGAGTTTGAGGCCACCCTGAGACTTCATAGTGAATTCCAGGTCAGCCTGAGTTAGAGTGAGACCATACCTTGAAAAACAAAACAAAAACCCAAGTGGGAAAAAATGCAAAATAAAAACCAGTAAAATGTTAAAAAACAAAACACAAAAAGAGTAAAACAGAAAAGGAAATCATATGAAACAGAAAGATTAACTGCTGCTTAGAAATGAGAAGAGGGAAGGGTTGTCTGCTGGTTCATTCAAGGCTTGTTTTAGGGGATCGTGAAAGCTGTACCAGCTTTCTACTTCTGGCCTCACTGTGTCAGAGGTTTCCAGCCATGCTCATTTGGCTCCATCATTGTGGACCTAATAAGGTGAGATCCAGCCTCATAGAAGGAAACATGTGGTAAGGCAGACAGCATACAATCTGGCATCCAGGATCAAGGAGAAAGGAGTCAGGGTCCCACTGTCCCCTTCAAGGATGTGCCTCCATCTAGCCACCTCCCTAAAGCATCACCAGTTGAGGACTAAGCCTTTCAGCACATGAGCCTTTGTGGAGTCTTTCCATATCCAAACCACAATAGAAACCTGGAACTTAGTAGATGTGGTTGCCCAGTGTTAAGGAATAACTAAAATTGGGCTGGAGGGATGTCTTAGTGGTTAAGTACTTGCTTGTGAAGCCTAAGGACCCCGGTTCAAGGCTCAATTCCCCAGGACCCACGTTAACCAGATGCACAAGGAGGTACATGCACCTGGAGTTTGTTTGCAGTGGCTGGAAGCCCTGGAGAGCCCATTCTCTCTCTCTACCTATTTCTCTGTCTGTTGCTCTCAAATAATTACATTTTATTTAAAAAAAAAAAGGATAGCTAAAATTAACTAAAAACTGGGCGTGGTGGTGCATGCCTTTAATCCCAGTACTTGGGAGGCAGAAGTAGGATTGCCATGAGTTGAAGGCCACCTTGAGACTACATAGTGAATTCCAGGTCAGCCTGGGCTAGAGTGAGACCCTACCTCAAAAAAACAAAAAGGGAGCCGGGCGTGGTGGCGCACGCCTCGGGAGGCAGAGGTAGGAGGATCTCCGAGAGTTCGAGGCCACCCTGAGACTACATAGTGAATTTCAGGTCAGCCTGAGCCAGAGTGAGACCCTACCTCGAAAAACCAAAAAAAAAAAAAAGATGTGAGCCACGACATCTGGCTCATATATATATATATGGTGTGTGTGTGTGTGTGTATACACTTTCTTTTTTGTTTGTTTTTGGTTTTTCAAGGTAGGGTTTCACTCTAGTCCAGGCTGACCTGGAATTCACTACGTAGTCTCAGGGTGGCCTCGAACTCACAGCAATTCTCCTACCTCTATCTACCGAGTGCTAATTTTTTTTAAAGTTTAATTTTTTTTTAAACTTTGAGAGAGAGACAGATATAATGGGCATACCAGGGCCTCCAGCTGTTGCAAATGAATTCCAGCCAGCCACTTAAGCCACCTTGTGCATCTTGCTTATGTGAGTCCTGGGGATTTGAACCTAGGTTCTTTGTCTTTGCAGGCAAGTGCCTTAACCATTAAACCATCTCTTCTGCCCAACAATAATATTTTTTTAGGTTTTTTTTTTTTTGGTGTGTGTGTGTGTGTGTGTTTCATTTTATTGTTTTGAGGTAGAGTTTCCAGGCTGACCTGGAATTCACTATGCAGTGTCTGAGGGTGGCCTCAAACTCACAGTGATCCTCCTACCTCTACCTCCTGAATGCTGGGATTAAAAGGTGTGCACCATCACACCTCACGCCTGACCTTGTTATTTTTCTTTTTGGTCTTTTGTTTGTTTGTTTGTTTTCAAGGTAAGGTTTCATTCTAGCCCAGGCTGACCTGGAATTAACTACATAATCTCAGGGTGGTCTTGAGCTTGCGGTGATCCTCCTACCTCTGCCCCTCAAATGCTAGAATTAAAGGTGTGTGACACCGTGCCCGGCTTTATTTTTTATTTTTTTAATTTTTTGAGGTAGTGTCTTACTTACTTTATCTCACGCTAACCTGGAATTCACTCTGTAGTTCCAGGCTGGCCTTGAACGCCTGGCAATCCTCCTACCTCCACCTCCTGAGTGCTAGGATTTAAAGGCATGTGCCACTATGCCTGACTTTTATTATTTTTGGTTTTTCTAGGTAGGGTCTTGCTTTGGCCCAGGCTGATCTGGAATTCACTATGTAGTTTCAGAGTGGCCTTGAACTCATGGCGATCTTCCTTCCTCTGCCTCCTGAGTGCTGGGATTAAAGGCATGTGCTACCATGCCCAGCCTGACCTCCTTTTTTTTAAAAAAAAATTTTTTATTGACAACTTCTATATGACAGGTAATAAACCATAATCTCCTCCCATCACCCTCATTTTCCCCCTCCCAAATCCACCCTCCACTGACTCCAGGGACATAACTTATGTTCCTGCATCATTACACTTGGCTTGTTTTTGTTTTTTGAAACAGGGTCTTACTCTAGTCCAGGCTGCCCTCAAACTCAGTGATTCAATAATAAGTTTTTTTGATATATTGGTAAAATAAAATGCATTATTAGGGCAAGGGCATGGTGAAACACATCTGTAATTCCAATACTTAGGAGGGCTTCAACTTTAAAACCAGCTAGGACTTTATTCTGCGATCCTGTCTCAAAGAAGAAAACTGAAAATATTAAAATTGGGTTCTCCAGGACCAACATAAACCAGATAGATATACAAGGTAGTGCATGTGTTTGGGGTTTGTCTGCAATGGCTAGAGGCCCTGGCATGCCCTTTCCTTCTCTTTGTCTATCTGCCTCTTTCCCTCTCTCTCTTCTTCAAATAACAAGTAAAATTTTTTTTTCTAAATTGGGTTCTCTTTTTTTCTTTTATCCTGTCAATGTGCTTACTAGAAAATTTTTTTAAAGTTAATGTATGACTTGCATATGTCTATATAATCAAATGACCAATATGAGAAACAATGACTTGCAATATTTGTTTTGGAGCAGATCATCAGTATCTGCAAAAACATAAGTATCTTGAATTTATTTCTTTTTTTTTAATGAAGTGTTTTATTCTTGGTATTGTCTATTTATTTATTTAATTTTACTTAGGGTTTTTTTTTTTTTTTTTGAGGTAGGCTCTCACTTTAGCCCTGGCTGACCTGGAATTCACTGTGTAGTCTCAGAGTGACCCTGAACTCTTGGTGATCCTCCTACCTCTGCCTCCCGAGTGCTGCGATTAAAGGCATTTGCCACCACTCCCAGTTTAAGCTGTTTGATTTTTAAAAAAATCTTTTATTTACTTACTGTATTTATTTGAGAGAGAGTGGGTGAATATGGGCATGTCAGGGCCTCTTGGCACTTCATATGAACTTCAGACATATATGCTCCTTTGTTCATCTGGCTGTACATCGGTACTGGGGAGTTGAGCCTGGGCTGGCAAGCGTTGCAAGCAAGAACTTGTAACTGGAGCCGGGCGTGGTGGCGCATGCCTTTAATCCCAGCACTTGGGAGGCAGAGGTAGGAGGATCACTGTGAGTTCAAGGCCACCCTGAGACTACATAGTTAATTCCAGGTCAGCCTGGACTAGAGTGAGACCCTACCTCAAAAAAACAAAAAAACAAACAAACAAAAGAAAGAATTTGTAACTGTTGAGCCATCTCTGTAACCCATTGGTATTATTTTAGACAATGAATCCATTCAATAGAAATTTCCTATAGTTAAAAAAAAAATTCTTGGGGCTGGAGAGATGGCTTAGTGGTTAAGGCGTTTACCTGCAAAGCCAAAGGATACCGGTTTGACTCTCCAGGATCTACATAAACCAGATGCAGTAGGGGCACATGCATCTAGAGTTCCGTTTGCAGTGGCTGGAGGCCCTGGTCTGGTGTGCCCATTGTCTGTCTCCTTTTCTCTCTCTCAAATAAATAAATAAAAATTTTAAAAAATTCTTTTTTGTTTAGATAATCCTGTATTTGTCATTAACACTATTGCAAGCACTCTCTTAGTACTTATTTGAATGTGTAAATGCTAGCTTTAATCTTAGCATTTAAAAGTACTCTAGGCCTTTAGTCCCACTGGGGGGCAGAGGCAGGAGGATAACTGTAAGTTCAAGGCCATCCTGGGGCTAAAGAGTTAGTGCCAGATCAGTTTGGGTTAGAATGAGATTCTACAGTCAAAACAAAACAACAGCCGGGCGTGGTGGCACAGGCCTTTAATCCCAGCACAGGGGTAGGGGGGACGGGACGGACCAGGGGTAGGAGGATCATCAAGAGTTCAAGGCCTCCGTGAAACTGCATAGTGAATTCCAGGTCAGCCTGGGCTAGAATGAGACCCTGCCTTGAAAAAACAAAACAAATTAACAAAAAAAGAAGTGTATAGGAGATTTGTAACAGATAGCTTCAGGTTCGCTGAAATGAATTTCCAGACCAGGCATGGAGGAAGGGATATTTATGGAAGCTTACAGATCCAGGGGAAATTCCGTAGTGGTAGAAGAAGCTGGCCTGCCTTCACAGTTCCAAGCAAACAGGGAAGTACAAGCCAAAAACCAAAAGCCACACAGCACACTTCAGGAACTCCATCTAGGCACACTTTGCAGATATTTAGATCGAAATTTCAAATCTACCACCACACATAAGGGCTGGATCCAGCCCAGTGACACCTACTCCAGCCTAGTGGCTGCAGACCTAAGTTACAAACTGTAGTAAAACACTGAATATATTGGGGCCATCTCTTCAAACTACGACAGGCATTTTCAGATTTTTAAATCCCAAGGACTTTAGTCTGCTCACAAGTGGATTCAAATTTGAATCTTACATGAGCTGGTAGAGCTATGGAAAGGACAGGCTTGGGTACAAGAAGCAGGCCACTGTGATTGTGTCTTTGGAGGACATATATCACTATGATGAATTGAGCACCTTCTCTGCCGGTTCCTCCCATTGTGGTGGACTGAAACTGCTGTGAGCTAAAAGAAATTTCCTCCCTTGGGTTTCTTCTGTCAGGTGTCTGGTCACAGTGGCAAGAAAAGCAGATAAATGTACCTACTGTAAGAAATTGAGCTTTTTGCTAATGTATTTAAAAATTTTCTTTTCTAGTGTCCTGCTATAGACTATACAAGACATACTCTTGATGGTGCTGCATGCCTTCTGAATAGCAATAAATATTTTCCTAGCAGGTAAACAGAACTTTTAAACATGGTGTTAAACTTTGTGGAGTTCATTTAAAAGATTGATGTTTTAAAACTAAAATTGGGTTTTTGGTTATCTTTTATTTTCTCTAACTGTGATATACTTGCCTTATTCATTTTATTTAAATTTTGAAATTAGAGTTGTGCTTAAACAGCAGAACTTGGCTCCTAGAGCTGAGACCAGTCCAGTTAGTGCTAGTCTTTGCTGTTTTTCCCCTGGCTTTCCTGGACTCGGCTCCCTTATACAATGCTGCCTAAAGAGCGCTTTCCTTTTTTTTTTTCCTCTGAGGTAGGGGTCACTCTAGCCCAGGCCTAACTTGGAATTCAGTATGTACTCATAGGCTGGTTTCTAACTCACAGAGACCCTCCTTCCTCTACCTCCCTAGTGCTGGGATTAAAGGCGTGAGCCGCCATGCCCAGCTACCTCCCCCCCTTTCTGAGATAGGGTTTCACTGTAGTCAGGCTGACCTGGAATTCACTCTAGTCTCAGGGTGGCCTCAAACTCTCAGTGATCCTCCTACCTCTGACTCTTAAGTACTGGGATTAAATGCTACTATGCCTGGCCCTTTTTTATTTTTTAAATATTTTATTTATTTGAGAAAGAGAAAGAGGAAGATAGAGAGACAAAAGAATGGGTATGCCAGGGCCTCTAGCCACTGAAAATGAGCTCCAGACACATGTGCCACCTTGTGCATCTGGCTTATATGGGTCCTAGGGACTCGAACCTGGGTTCTTTGGCTTTGCATTCAGGTACCTTAACCGCTAAGCCATCTCTCCAGCCTGCCTGCCTGCCTTTCTCTCTATCTCTTTCTTTCTTTTTTAAATACTTCTGTTTGTAAGCAGAGAAAGAGGGAATGAGTGAGTGAGTATGGATGTGCCAGGGCTTCTTGCCACTGCAGGCAAACTTCAGCTACATGCAACACTCTGTGCACCTGGCTATACATGGGTACTGGAGAATTCAACCCAGTCCAGCAGCTTTGCGAGCACATACCTTTAACTACTTAGCCATTTCCCCAGGCCCAAAAGAATACTTTCTGAAGTTGGACTGCTTGTTTTTGAAGAATTTTTTTATTCTTTTAAACTTTTTATTTTATTTTTTTATTATTGTTTGAGAGAAAGAAAGAGGCAGAGAGAGAGAAAATGGACATACCAGGGCCTCTAGCCATTGCAAACGAACTCCAGACACATGTGCCACCTTGTACATTTGACTTATGTGGGTACTGGTGAATGGAACCTGGGTCCTTAGGCTTCCCAGGCAAGCACCTTAACTGCTGACCCATTTCTCCAGCCTCTTTTTAACTTTTAAAAATATTTATTTATTAGCACAGAAAGAGATTGAGTATGGGCCAGAGCCCCCTGCCACTGCAAACAAACTCCAAACACATGCTCCATCCTGTGCATCTGGCTTTGTGTAGGTACTAGGGAACCAAACCCGGGCCATCAGACTTTGCAAGTGCTTTAACCACTGAGTCATCTCTCCAGCCCGAACCATTTGTGTGTGTGTGTGTGTGTGTGTGTATTATATATATATATATTTTGGTTTTTGAGGTAGGGTCTCACTCTGGTCCAGGCTGACCTGGAATTAACTCTGTAGTCTCAGGATGGCCTTGAACTCATGGTGATTCTCCTATCTGTGCCTCCCCAGTGCTGGGATTAAAGGTGTGCGCCACCATGCCCAGCTCAATTTTTGTATTTTTGAGGTAGGGTCTCACTGTAGCCCAGGCTGACTTGGTACTCCATAGTTCTGGGCTGCCTCAAACTCACAGTGATCCTCCTACCTCTGCTCATGAGTGCTGGGATTAAAGTGTGCACCACCATGTCTGGCTCCTTATTCTTGCCTATAGATTTTTCTTTTTTAATTTATTTAATTTATTTGCAAGCAGAGAGAATGGGCACACCAGGGTCTCTAGCTTCTGCAAAATAACTCTAGTTTTATGTGCCACGTAACGCTTCTGGCTTTATGTGGGTACTGAGGCCTTTGGCTTTGCTACTTAACTACTAAGCTATCTCTCCAGCCCGACCAACATGCCTTTTTTTTTTTTTTTTTAATATTCTTATGTATTTGCAAGGAGAGAGAGAGAGAGAATAGGTACACAAGGGCCTGTTGAAACTGCAAACAAACTCCAGAAGCATGCACTACTTTGCATCTGGCTTTATGTGGGTGCTGGGGACTTAATCCCAGGCTATTAGCCTTTTAACTGCTGAGTCACCTCTCCAGCTCCAACATGCCTTTTTTAAAATATATATATATATATATATATTTTTTTTTTTTTGGTTTTTCGAGGTAGGGTCTCACTCTAGCCCATGCTGACCTGGAATTCACTGTGGAGTCTCAGGGTGGCCTCGAACTTATGGCAATCCTCCTACCTCTGCCTCCCGAGTGCTGGGATTAAAGGCGTGCGCCACCACGCCCGGCTATATTTATTTATTTTTAAGCAGAGAGAGAAAGAAGAGAAAGGAAGGGGTTAGAGAGAGAGACAGGCAGAGAGACATAGAGCACATGAACACCAGGGCTTCTTGCCACTATAAACAAATACCAGATGCATGTGCTGTCTTGTAAATCTGGCTTTACATGAGCACTGGGGAATTGAGGATGTCAGGCTTTGCAAGTAAGTACCTTTAACCTCTGAGCCATCTCCTCAGCTCCCAACATCCACCCTCATTTTTTGAGGCAGGCCCAGTAGACTGCCTTTGTATTTTTTAAATTTTTTTGTTGTGTCGAGGCAGGTTCTCATTCAAGCCCAGGCTGACCTGGAATTCACTCTGTATTCTCAGGGTGGCCTTGAACTCATGGTGGTCCCCCTGCCTCTGCCTCCTGAGTGCTGGGATTAAAGGCCACCATGCCCAGCTAGACTGCCTTTTTTTAATGCAAGAAAGAGAGAAGGAGAAAGAATTAGCATGCTAGGGCCTCCAGCCACTGTAGTCGAACTGCAGATGTGTGTGCCACTGTGTTGCATCACTGTGTGTCTGGCTTACGTGGGACCTGGAGAGTGGAACATGAGTCCTTAGGCTTCACAGGCAAGTGCCTTAACCATTAAGCCATAAGCCATCTCTTCAGTCCCCAACATGCCTTTATATACGGGTTTTTTGTTTTTTTTTGGGGGGGCGCGGTTTCGAGATAGTGTCTTGCTCTGGTCAGAGCTGGCCAGGAATTCAATATGTAGTTTCAGGGTGGCCTCAAACTCACAGTGATCCTACTTCTGCCTCCCAAATGCTGGGATTAAAGGTGTGTGCCACCATGCCTGGCCTAACATGCCCCTTCCTTCCTTCCTTCCTTCCTTCCTTCCTTCCTTCCTTCCTTCCTTCCTTCCTTCCTTCCTTCCTTCCTTCCTTCCTATCTATCTATCTATCTATCTATCTATCTATCTATCTATCTATCTATCTATCTATCTCATGCCAGGGCCTCCAGCTGCTGCAGACAAACTCCAGATGCATGCACCTCCTTGAACATGCCTTTTTTTTTTTTTTTTTTGAGATAGGGTTTTACTCAGGCTCAGGCCGACCTGAATTTCACTATGTAGTCTCAGGGTGGCCTTAAACTTACAGCGCTCCTTCTCTCTTTGCCTCCCATGTGCTGGGATTAAAGGTGTGCGTCACCACTCCCGGTTTGAACATGCCTTTTTATTTATTTTATTTTATTGTTTTTTGAACATGCCTTTTTAAAGCAAGGTCTTACTAAGTGTAGCCCAGCCTGGCCTTGAGCTTTTTTACAATCCTGCCTCAGCCTCTGAGATTATAGGTGTGTACCACCACATCTGGCTTGTGACTGGTCTTTTCTTTTACTAAGGTATTTGAGGGGCTGGAGAGATGGCTTAGTGGTTAAGGTGCTTGCCTGCGAAGCTGAGGAACTCAGGTTCCAATTTCCAGGTCCCATGTAAACCGGATGCACAAGGTGGCACATGCATCTGGAGTTAGTTTGCAGTGGCTAGAGGCCCTGGAGCACCCATTCTCATGCTGTCTCTCCTCTCGGTCTCTAATAAGTAAATAAGTAAAAATAAAATCCTAAAAAAAATATTGATATTTGGGCCAGGTATTCTGGCATAGGCTTTTCTTTTAATCCCAGCACTTTGTAGGGAGATAGGATTGCTATGAATTCAAGGCCAGACTAGGACTACAGAGTAAATTCCAGATCAGCTGCGACTAGAGTAGGACCCTACCTTGCAGAAGAACAAAACACACACAGAAAAGATACTTGAGGGCTGGAGAGATGGCTTAGCGGTTAAAGCACATGCCTGTGAAGCCTAAGGACCCAAGTTTGATTCTCCAGGTCCCATGTAAGCCAGATGCACATAGTGGTGCCTGCATCTGGAATTCGTTTGCAATGGCTAGAGGCCCTGGTGTGTCCATTCTCTCTCTCCATGTCTCTAATAAGTAAAAATAAATTAAAAAAAAAAGATATTTGATACGTGGTACAAAGTAAATGGATTTGGAGATTCTTCCCCCCCCCCTTAAATATGATTAGCTGCTAAAAGCTCATATTTAAGAGAGAGAGAGAGAGAGAGAGAGAGAATGAGTGTGCCTCTAGCTATTGCAAATGAACTCCAGACACATGGGCCACTTTGTACATCTGGTTTACAGGGGTCCTGGAGAGTTGAACCTGGGTCCTATGCTTTGCAGGCAAGTGCCTTAACTGCTAAGTCATCTCTCCAGCCCAAAGGACTCATTTTTGAAAATTATTTTATTTATTTATTTAAGAGAGAGAAGGAGAGAGAGAGACATAGGGAGAAACAGTGAGTCTGGGTATGCCAGGGACTCCTGCCACTGCAAATGAACTCCAGACACGTGTGCCATTTTGTGCATCTGGTTATTTGGATATTGGGAAATTGAGCCCAGGATGTTAGGCTTTTGTACGCAAGTGCCCTTTAACTGGTGAACTATTTCTCCAGCCCTCAGGGATTCCCTTTAACTGCATTGTGCTTTAACAAAGTTTCAGAAGCATAATACTGCATTTAACTTAGACATTATGGTTAAGTAGAAAGAACACTAGCAGCTGAATATGGTGACAGATGACCCAGCACTCAGGAGGCTGAGGTAGGGGGATTGCTATAAGTTCAAGGTCAGCCTGGGGCTACAGAGTGAATTCCAGGTCATCCTAGGCTAGAGTGAGACCCTACCTTGAAAGAAAAATCAACTAATTAATTAGTACTGTGGTCTTGAACAAGTCACTTATTTCCTCTTTGTCATTTTCCACACTTGTGAATTGAGAAGATTGTATTGTTCCTCACATTTTGTCCAGTCTGATGAATGTCTGATTACCTTTCTGTTTTTAGGGTTAGCATAAAAGAATCATCTGTAGCCAAACTAGGATCTGTATGCCGTAGGATTTACAGAATATTCTCACATGCTTATTTTCATCACCGGCAGATATTTGACGAGTATGAAGTAAGTATATTTTGGTAATTATCCTAAAGCATTCTTGCCAGAATGACGGTAACATACGTTAATACTATGTCAACGTTTTTGATTTTGGCTAATAAGATACATTTTTTTCCTTTCCACAGAATGAAACATTTTTATGTCATCGGTTTACTAAATTTGTGATGAAATATAATTTGATGTCCAAGGATAACCTGATTGTACCAATTTTAGAAGAGGAAGTTCAGAATTCAGTTTCTGGGGAGAGTGAAGCATGAAAGGAATCATCTAGAAAAATGTACTGATTACATAATTAACATCATGTACTGTATATATCATTTAGACACATCAATCATGTATCCATATTATAGCTTTTTTGTTTGGTATAGGTTTTTGTATGCTGTGTGTTGCCTTTCAAAATGGGAAATACGTTTTAAGTTATTCATGAGCTGTATATCACTGGTGTGGCACTTCATGGTTTTTAAATAAGATTAGTGTTACCTGTTTATAATGCCTGTTAATAAAAGAATTTACAGTTTGGTAAAATTGCTGCTAAACAATCATTGGATCACAATCCTCTTCAGATAAATCTATGAAAGAGTGGGCTTGAGGTTTCACAAAAGCATCTACTAAAGAGACAGTAATCTTTTCTTTGGTTTCACCCCAGAGTTTTGATATTTTAGAAAATTCTGTAGTATATAGTTCCACCTGTACTGTTGACTTTTCCAAAATGAGATAAAAGTGTTTTAAGATTTTGTTTGTAATTTTTTGATATGCATAACTGATTGTATATCTCCACATATACATGCAGTGAGGCATTAGTAATACTTAAATAATCTTACTATGCTACTACATAAAGTATATTCTGGGCCAGCATATTTGGATAGGATTTACCTTTTTGTAACACTGGTTATTAAACACATGGTAATAATGACAGGGCACCTACGTGATGTTCCTACTAGAAACCTGCTCTGCCCCTCTTCTCATTGCTTCTAATCCTCTCCCCAAACTACGCTACCTGAGAGGTTTAGTCACAAAGTATGATATAGTGCAGTAACCCTTATTTATATTTATATTAATTGCTTACAGATTATACCTCATACTAACAGCTACATTACACTACAGGAAAACTATTGGCATAGGCTCTTGCTTATCTTTGTGTTGGGAAATTGTTCACACTACTTAGAAAATGGTCTTTAATATAGTTTGATTGTTCCTCAATCTTTTCATCTAATCTACACAGCACTAACTAGACATAAAAAATAGTGTAATTATTTTATGCTCCCTTTCCAAAAGTTTCTGTTTGATTTACATGCACGTTAGATTATTTGCAGTAACTTACTTGTCCCAGTGGTGTTGATGAATACTCATGCTTCTGGATTTTTATAATTCAGTGTCTTAAGAACTTATGTGCAGATTTATAATCTGTTGGGTGAGGTTTTTCATAATGGGTCTTGATGACAAACTTGTATTGAGGCTTTAAAGGTTAACAGAATTGTCCATGTAGTTTAGTAAACATGTAAAACCACCTCTTAGCCAGATTTAACAAACATGAGGAGCTTCTTTTTCATTTAGAAGAGTTATTTTCAAATGAAGTTGCAAACACATTTATTTTGATTACTTTTCAAATTTGAGGAAATACTATGTGTTATATTATGAGACAAGTTTGTACAGAACAGTGTGAGAAGTAGTAGTGTACAGAGAGAGTGTGTGTATAGTTGATGCCTTTCCAAGGCTGCCTGTTGTTTTGACTTGAACAATACTACTCCAGAAGTTCAGTCATTACTGTACCACAACCCATAACTTGTCATGTGGGAAGTTTTATGTTCACAGTGAATGGAATATTGCTTGAAATCATGCATTTATATTAATGGCACCATAAACTAATGGGCATAGTACTTTTTAAGCAAATTTGCTGAATATTGGGAGACTAAGTTTTAAGTATATACAGCCTATACAGTTCTCTCTAGGTGTTCTTTCAAGTGGATTTCTGTCACTTGACTGTTCGTGAATATTTGAGCTAAGGTAGTGACTTGGATTGGTGATCTGGCTAAGTATTTTGAAACACATTGTGGATATATGGCTTAGTGTTAACAGGGATATAAAGTATGCTTTTTTTTTCTTACTCATTCCATCTTCCCTGTATTGTGTGCTTGGAATTGATCATAAAAAAAAAATCTCCAAAAGAAAGCATCAGTTTGTGGTCTTGCTTTTGTTTTCATCTTGACATCTCACTAATGTCATTGCACTATGAAGATGATTCATTTTGCTAGGTATAACCTCAATGGAATAGTTCCTAGACTTTTTTTGTTTTGTTTTTTTCAAGGTAGGGTATCACTGTAGCCCTCTGTGAGTCCATGTTGGGCTCGACCTCACTGCAATCCATTTTACCTCTGCCTCCGAGGTGCTGGAATTAAAGGTGTGTGCCACCATGCCCAGCCTATTTATTTACAGATTTGAAAAGGCGTAGGTACATAAGTAATATTAAAAATAAAAATAGCCAAGCTGGCCCGTCATAGTGAGGCACACCTTTAATCCCAGCACTCAGGAGGCAAAGATAGGAGGATTGCTGTGAGTTCAAGGCCACCCTGAAACTACCTAGTGAATTCCAGGTCAGCCTAGGCTAGAGTGAGACCCTACCACGAAAAACAAAACAAAGCAAATAGCCTGATGTCGTGGTTTTGCCTGGAATATTCAGCATTTTGGAAGCGGAGACAGGAGGATCAAGACTCTGAGTTCATCCTCGACCACGTACTGAGTCCAAGGTCAGATTAAGCTACATGCTCCTTTGTCAGAAAAAAACAAAACATTAAAAACAAGAAAATAGAATTTTGAGCCTGAGCCTGGCAGACATTGATCTTACACTGTCATTGTGCATGGGAGAAGTGGAAGATTCACAGTACCCTGTGAGTGGGAAGTGAGGTTCACTGTTTTACTTCCCCTGTGTAGATCCAGAGGTTAAAATTAGGTTTCTCTCCTGGGTGTGATGGCTCAGCACCTGTAATCCCAGTCCTGGGGAGCCTGGCCTGCACAGTGAGACTCTGTTTCAAAAAAATAAAACAATCCTTTTCGTAAAGGCATATAGACATCTCATTCTTTCTTCTCATATTTGGGGATCTAGCTAACTTAACCACGAAGGCCCACAGTTCAATTTCCCAGTGCCTACATAAAGCCAGGCGCACAAAGTGATGTATATATCTGGAGTTTGCAGTGGCAAGAGGCCCTGATACACCCATTGTCCCTCTCTTTCAAATATGTAAAAATTATGTAATTATGTAAAAATAAAACATTTTTTCCTTTATTTAAAAATTTTTTTTGTTCATTTTTATTTATTTATTTGAGAGTGACAGAGAGAGAGAAAGAGGCAGATAGAGAAAGAGAGAATGGGCACGCCAGGGCTTCCAACCACTGCAAACGAACTCCAGATGTATGCGCCCCCTTGTTCATCTGGTTAACGTGGGTTCTGGGGAATTGAGCCTCAAACTGGGGTCCTTAGGCTTCACAGGCAAGCGCTTAACCAGTAAGCCATCTCTCCAGCCCATATGAAACATTTTTTTAAATGACATTCTAACTCTAATGACAGGACTTTTTTTAGAAGGTTTTTCTGTGTAGTCCAGACTAGCCTTGAACTTGTAATTTTCCTGCATTAGCCTCATGACTATAGGGATAACAGTTGTTTATCACCATATCCAGTAATGACAAAAAAATTTTTTTTCAAGGTAGGGTCTTATTCTAGCCTAGGCTGACCTGGAATTCACTATGTCGTCTCAGGCTAGCCTAGGACTCACAGCAATCCTTCTACGTCTGCCTCCTGAGTGCTGGGATTAAAGGCGTGTTTCATCCCACCCAGTTAACTTTGTAGAGCCTTGTTCTAGCCCAGGCTGACCTGTAATTCACTATGTTGTCTCAGGCTGATCTTGAACTGATGGCAATCCTCCTGCCTTTGCCTCTCGAGTGCTGGGATTAAAGGTGTGTGCCCCCATACCGGGCCAAATACATATGTTTATTATTTTATTTATTTATGGCAACTTACCAAGTGGGTACACCGCTAAAGGAAATGTTTCTCCCTCCTCCCACAACTATGACCCGCTAATAACTCCTCAGTGAGGGGAAGGGGTCTCGTGAGCCTATCCACCATCCATGAGGAAGTGTTCACTGGTCTTATGCAGGTCTTGTGGACACAGTTGAGTTCATGTGTGCAGTGGTCGGGTTCTTGCTAGAAGAGAGTGTTCTACAACACTCCTGTCTTCTGGCTGTTACAGTCCTTCTATCCCTTCTTTCGTGATGTTCCCTGTGCCTTGGAGGAGATGACATAGCTGTCACCTCCTCCAAGGCACAGGGCTGAGCACTCAACAGTCACTTACTCTGGGCGCTTTTACCCGTCACGAGTCTGTGGAAACAGCTACTCTCTGCATGTTCAGTATTTAGATTAGAGGAAAGGGACAGTACACTTTGAAGTCATGGTGCTGGCTTCTCAAGAGAGACCTGCTGAGGTAGCTTTGCAGTGGCTCTATATGTACACATACATTATATATATATATGTATATTCCTGTGACTAAGTTACATCGCTTCAAGGATATCATTTTATTTATTTACTTTAACTTTCTTTATTTATTTGAGAGAGAAAGCGGCAGACAGAGAGATTGACAATGGGTGCACCAGGGCCTCCAGCCACTGTATGTATGCTTTCAATCTTGACACACTGTGCTGAAACTGAAAGTTATAAATTAAAATGTTCACTTTTATGAGTTGTCATATTTTAGAGCCAATATATTCATTTTTCATGTCTCAAACCATTTGGGTGGGGGCTTGAAAAATTCACAGGACCTCATGTTTAAAAGGGTCTATTTTTTTCTCAATTTTTATTAACATTTTCCATGATTATAAAAAATATCCCATGGCAATACCCTCCCCCCCACTTTCCCCTTTGAAATTCCATTCTCCATCATACACCCTCCCCATTTCAATCAGTCTCTCTCTTATTTTGATGTCATGATCTTTTCCTCCTCTTATGATGGTCTTGTGTAGGTAGTGTCAGGCACTATGTGGTCATGGATATCCAGGCCATAAAATGGTCTATTTTTAATCTCATAGTCCTGTTGGACTCATTGTACTACATTGGACCGAGCCGAGTACCTTGAAATGAAGGAGAGTGGAGGGCCTCAGAAGAAAAGTCTGTCTGATCTCTTGACTTCCTTTTTATTTACCTTCTCTTCCTCTCCCCCACCAAGTTTATCTTAGAAGCCACAATCCCTCCCCTTAAAGCAGCCACCACGCCTAGGAAGGTCACTTTGACCTGTCTCCCTGAAATGGGGCAGAAGGTCTTCGTTTCAGAGGGGACCTGCCCACACTTGGAAGGAATGTACACTCAGGCTATGCAGAATCCAAACAAACCAGTCTTGCAGAATTCCCACCAGCTTATTCACATTAGTTCATGTTTGGTCCAATCATATTCCTCCACAATTATCTACTCTTTCATCAGCTTTAGCATAAAATCCAGTTTCCTATGGGTGTTTGAGCCTTCACTTGTGGAAGCTCCTGTGTCATATGAAGATGGAGTTAGGTTTTTCTCTTGCTCACCTGTTTGTCATGAGTGTCAGCCATAGCCTTGTGATGAATGAGTTATTAGCTTTTTGCCCTACAACACAGCTACACTGTTATTCTATCAAGTACCATTTGCTCAGAACAGCTGTCCGTGGGCTTGACTATATTAAGTTCTGTCAAGTGTGCTCCAGGAAAGCTGCCTCCCTGTATCCATCACTGCAGTGGCATGATTATTTGCATAATTGCTGTTATTTTGAGATAGGGTCTCACTATGTAGCCTTGGCTGGCCTGGAACTCACATAGACCAGGCCAGCCTTGAACTTTCAGCAATCTCTTGTAGGAGTTTGCCACCATACCTCGCTCTGTATAATTCTTTGTTTACTATTTTTCTCCTCTAATAGTCTTAGTGATCCTGTAGGGACAAGAATGTCTGGCAGAGCACTTGACCAAGAGTCAGTTGTGTGTGTTAAATAGGTGAGTGGATGGGAACTGGAGCCTGCATATGTTACAGGGACTCTGGCTCATCTAAGACAGGAGCCTGAGGCTTGAGACAACATGTTAAAGACATACCCTTCTCTAGCTTCTATTAGGCTGGGTCTGCTGGTACAAGCCTATAATCTTAGCTGCTCAGGAGGGTGAGGCAGGAGATCACAAGTTCAGGGCCTGCCTGGGCTTCAGAGCAAGTTCAAACTAGCCAGGCCAACTCAATGAGATCTTGTCTCAAAATAAAAACTAAAGAGGGCTGAGCCTTGGGAACAGAAGGCCAGGGGCTCAAGGTAATCTTCTGCAGTCAAATGCTCTACCACTGAGCTATACCCCCAAGATAATCTGCTAGATAGCAACTTCCATGCCAGCCTGGGGGCTTCATATGATTCTATCTCAAAAAACCAGAATTAAAAATAAAAGAGCATGGGATCCACAGCTCAGTGGTAGAGTCCTTGCCTTGTATGCACTAGGCCCTAGGTTCAGGCCTCAGTTCTGGTCACCTTGTGTATCTGGCTTTATGGGGAACTGGGAAATTGAACTTCTGTACTTAGGCTTTGCAGGCACACACCTTAATCACTGAGCCATCTCTCCAGCCCTATTTTTTTTAAACCAACTACCTGTCTTGTGTTCTTTGTGCTGTTTTCCCTTGGCTGAACATGTTTTTCTTTTTAATTTTTATTTACTCCTCTTTTGGCATGTGCATGTGTTGCATGTGTGTATGTCGTGCAGGCAATTGTACGTGCTCTGTTTACTGACATGCAGAAGCCAGAGGGAACATCAGATATCTCTGTCTGTTGCAGTTGCCTTTGTGTTGTTGACACAAAACACCCGGTCAAAAGCAGCTGATCAGGGCTGGAGAGAAAGCTTAGCAGTTAAGCACTTGCCTGTGAAGCCTAAGGTACCCAGTTCCAGGCTCGATTCCCCAGGACCCACGTTAGCCAGATGCATGAGGGGCAGCACGCGTCTGGAGTTTGTTTGCAGTGGCTGAAAGCCCTGGCACACCCATTCCCTCTGTCTACCTGCCTATTTCTGTATCTCCCTCAAAAACCAAAACCAAAAACAAAAACAGGTGATCACAAGCATCTTGTGGCTTACAGACTCGAGGGGAAGCTTCATGCTGGCAGGGAAAGCACGAGCAGAGGCTGGGCATCACCTCCTGGCCCACATCAGGGGACAACAGTGCCTGGAGGTACCTGACTAACAGTGGCAAGCTAGGGCTAATAAACCATCAAGGACCACCCCCAGCAACACACCTCTTCCAGCAGGGCTCTGCCTCCCAAATTACCACCAGCTGGGATCAAGCGGCAGCATACACAAGTTTACGAGGGACACCTGATACAAACACCACAGCTCCTGTGTAGTTCTGCTTGCATTTTCTTGAGGAGCCTCTCACTGAACCTGGAGCTGCTCTTTTCAGTCAGACTGTCTCTGGTCTCTGAGCCCTACAGGGCTGAGGTTATGGGTGTGTGTGGCTGTGCCCAGCTTTTTACATGAGTGCTGAGGAATTGAACTCTGGCAGCCTCGGGCCCTCATGCTTGCATGGCAAGCGCTGTTACCCACTGAGCCCTCTCTTTAGCCTCTGTTTCTGATTTTTTTTTTTTAAATTTTATTTATTTATTTATTTGAGAGTGACAGACACAGAGAGAAAGACAGATAGAGGGAGAGAGAGAGAATGGGCGCGCCAGGGCTTCCAGCCTCTGCAAACGAACTCCAGACGCATGCGCTCCCTTCTGCATCTGGCTAACGTGGGACCTGGAGAACCGAGCCTCGAACCGGGGTCCTTAGGCTTCACAGGCAAGTGCTTAACCGCTAAGCCATCTCTCCAGCCCTGATTTTTTTTGTTTTATCTCATATTTTAAAATATTTATTTGAGAGACTGAATGAGAGAGACAGGGAGAGAATGGGCGTGCCAGGGCCTTTTGCCACTGCAAATGAGCTTCAAACACATGTGCCCCTTCATGCATCTGGCTTTAAGTGGCTACTGGGGAATTGAACCCTGGTTGTTGTCTGCTCCACATTGCTGGGATGAACCTCCAAGCCAGGCACAGTTTATGGGAGGAAGGGATTTATTTCAAGCTTGTGCTCCAGGGGAAGTTCCATCAGTGATGGAAGAAGCTGGCTCCCCTTCATAAACCCAGGCACAGAGACATGGTCACTAGCAAGCAAACACCCCAAGCAGCAGGCACAAACCTGGCAGACAATAGCAGGGACCCAGAGAGAACTCAAACTGCCCTGTACATCTTTGGGCTAGAAATCACATCCGCTCCCAAACACTCCTTAGGACTGGACCTCAGGATCCACCTACAGTGACACCTCTTTCAGTCAGGTGGCTGGAAATCCAAGTTACAAGCATTAGTAAAACACCTGAGTCAGGCTGGAGAGATGGCTTAGTGGTTAAGGCGTTTGCCTGCAAAGCCAAAAGACCTCAGTTTGATTCCCCAGGACCCATGTAAGGCAGATGCACAAGGGGGCACACTCATCTGGAGTTCATTTGTAGTAGCTGGAGGCCTGGTGCACCCATTCTCTCTCCTCTCTGCCTCTCTCTCTCTCTCTCTCAAATAAATAAATAAAAATAAAGTTAATAAAAACACCTGAGTCTATTGGGGGACATACATTCAGATTACCACACTGGGCCATCAGGGTTTTTAAACCACTGAGCAATCTCTCCAGCCCTGGTTTTTATTTATTTATTTATTTTGTTTTTTCAAGGTAGGGTCTTTCTCTAGCCCAGACTGACCTGGAATTCACTGTATAGTCAGTCTCAGGGTGGTCCCAACTTCATGGTGTTACAGTCAGGTTCACATTGCTGGAAGAAAACACCCAACCAAGAACAGTTTCTGGGAAAAAGGTTTATTTTGGCTTATAGACTTGAGGGGAAGCTCCATGATGGCAGGGGAAATGATGGCATGAGCAGAGGGTGGACATCACCTCCTGGTCAATATCAGGTGGACAACAGCAGCAGGAGAGTGTGGCAAACACTTGCAAGAGGAAGCTGGTTATAACACTGATAAGCCTGCACCCCAACAATACACTGTCCTAGGAGGCACCACTTGTGCATTTGGCTTTACATGGCTACTGTGGAATCAAACCCTGGTCCTTTAGACTTTGCAGGCAAATGTCTTTTTTTCTCATGAGAGAGATAGAGAAATTTTGGCACATCAGGATCTCCAGCTACTGCAATCAAACTCCAGATGTGTGGGCCACCTTGTGCACGTGTACAACCTTACACATGCGTTACCTTGTGTGTCTGCTTTATGTGGGATCTGGGGAGTGAACACTGGTCTTTAGGCTTCATAGGCAAATGCCTTAACTGCTAAGCCATCTCTTCAGCCCCCAGCCCTAGGTTTTTATTTATTTACTTAATTATTTTGTTTTGGCTTTGTTTTTTGGGGTAGGGTCTTACTCTAGTTCAGGCTGACCTGGAATTCATTATGTAGTCTCAGGGTGGCCTTGAACTCACAGGAATTCTCCCATTTCTTCCTCCCGAGTGCTGGGCTTAAAGGCATGTGCCACCATACCTGGTATTTATTTATTCTTGGTATTTTATTTATTTACTCAAGAGAGAGAGAGGCAGATTGAGAGAGTGGGCACACCAGGGCTTGTAGCCACCACAAACTTTAGACGCACGTACCACCTTCTGTATCTGGCCTAAGTGGGTCCTGGGGAATTGAACCTGGGTCCTTAGGCTTTACAGGCAAGCATCTTAACTGCTGAGCCATCTCTCCAGGCCCTAGGTTTTAATTTTTACACCTCTGTGTTTGGAATGTTAGCTCTTATTATTTGATCTGATGTTTTCCTCTTTGCTTGCTTGTTTGGTTTTTGAGGGTCTCACTCTAGCCCAGGCTGACCTGGAACTCCCTTTGGAGTCTCAGGGTGGCCTTGAACTCATGGCGATCCTCCTACCTCTGCCTTCCAAGTGCTGGGATTAAAGATGTGCGCTACCATGCCTGGTTTGAATTATGCTCTTAATTTTTGTGTTTGTATATATGTTGGTTTTTCTTTTTTCTTTTTTTCAAAAATATATTTTATTTATTTACTTGAGAGAGAGAAAGAGGGAGAGAGAGTGAGAGAATGGGCATGCCAGGGACTCCAGACACTGCAAACAAACTCCAGATGCGCATGCCCCCTTGTGCATTTGGCTTACCTGGGTCCTGGAGAGTCGAACTGGAATGTTTTGGCTTTGCATGTGAATGCCTTAACCACTAAGCCATCTCTCCAGCCCTATATATTGTTTTTTTGAAGTAGGGTCTTGCTGTATTCCAGGCTGTTCAAATATTATTTCAGTATTTTTATGTTTTTCTTACATGTAATTTTTTAATTTATCTGGAATAAAGAATGAACCTCATTTCTATCAACTTGGATCTGTGGCAGTAGCTCTTGATGGAAGAAGGAAGAGCTATGAGATTAAAGCTCTGACAGAGGAAACCTTTAGCTGATGTTTTTATAGGTGCTAAACAAAGAGGAAGCTTGAGACACATGCTTTCCCAGAAAAAGTCTCAAAAGAATGGCATGTGGTAGAGGAACAACTGTCTTTTAGAGATCATGTTGAAATGGCAAAACTCAGTTTTGTACGTGTGTGTGTGTGTGTGTGTGTGTGTGTGTGTGTGTAAATGTTATAAACATTCAATTATGGCTCCAGGCTGCGAAAGAAAAAGGAAATGTAAATGAAATATCCAGATTTGGTATGTTTCAGTTTCTTGTTAATTACTGGAATCCAAAGATTGGTTCTTCTCTTGCTTTAAGAAATTATAAAAAAAATTGCTTTGCTAAGTACATCTCCTACAATGATGTGAATGTGTCTTTTCTGGAAATTTTACCATGTGGTGTTTTTGCCTAACCAGCAAAAGAGATTCTTCCACTAGAAAGCCAGGATGTCAGCTTTACCAGATGCCCTGTGAGCCAGTTCTCCTCAGAGCCCACAGACCTTTATGTGGGAGGGCGCAGGGGCCCCTGGCTAAAGCTCGTGGGGAATGGTTCAGACTTTTATTTCCATGTAAGCCAGTCTTGGAATTCCCCTCTCCCCATTCTCCCACCAACCAGTCCTCTTTCTATTTTGTCTTTTTTGTTTGTTTGATTGTTTTTGTTTTCTTTGTCTTCCTTCAACACACACACAAAATCAAGCTGGGATTGGTGGTGCACATCTTTAGTCCCAGCTCTCAGAGGTGAGCCTGATCTCACGGGTAAGCCAGGCTCTATCTTGGGGATGAGCATTCTGAATTTTGCTAAGGGCAGAATAGGAGCGTTTGGGTTCTAGGTGGGCAGAACTTATCTGACTAAAGGTTCCCCAAAGACAGCACATGTTTAAAAGATGCCAGTTGTCAAGAAGACAACACACGTGTGCTACAAGTAGCTGCCTTTAATCTGGGTTGCTTCAAAGAAGCAACTCTGTGGCCGGGGAGACAGCTGAGCATTAAGGGCGCTTGCATGAACGCCTGCTGTGTTCATCAGCTTCCCATTGCTAGGACGAAATACTTGGTAACAATCAGTTTAAGGGAAGGAGGGCTTATTTCAGCTGACAGTTCCAGATGACACTCCATCATGGGTGGGCGGTGGCGGGGGTGGGTGGGGAAGGCTTGACAGCAGGAGCTTGGGGCAGCTGGTCACAGCACAGTGAGGAAGCAGAGTGGTGAGTGCTGCCTTGAATTCACAATAATTAGCTCCCTCAGCCTGAGTGCTGGGATTAAAGGCGAGAGCCACCACATCCAGTCGTAATGAATACCTATCTACCTATCATCAATTACATATCATTGAAAACATTTTACTGGCTCTTTGGGTAGTTTGTTTGCTGGGAAGGACGATCCCATCATACCTCTGTTGCAACCAGCACTTGACCTCCTCTCGGCTGCTTCCATGTCTGCCCCAGGGCAGCCTGTTCCGCAATTCTTGTCTGCCACGTGGAAACCTGCACTACCTGCCTCTCATGGAAGTCCAGGCTGTAGAAGCCAATGCTTGGGTCATATTTGATGGCCAGATCAATGTGTTCCTGGACCCCAAAACCAAAATTTCTGATACCTGAGAAGTTATTTTTTCTTACATTCCTACACCTTCAGACCCTTCTCCAGGACTTCTTCTGCCTAGGCCCCACGGACTGGGCAGTGGACAGCAATCTTCATTTCTCCTGGTGCCAAAGGACCAGCTTTGGAAAACCCAGGGGTCTGGCCTCTGAGCGGTTTCAACACCTTGTCTACCTTAGTCAGTTTGTCTCCACTCTCTCCAGGTCAGTCTGTCTGTCTTCACTCTTTCCCACACAGATTGAGGCAGAGCTTGTGGATGTGAAGTTCCCACATGGGGTTCTCCTTTGCACCTTGGTTCTGCACCATGATGGAGAACAGGAAGAGCCTAATAATAATAATAATTTTATTATTTATATATTTTTATTTATTTATATTATAAATTATGTATATACTATAATATATAATTACAATAATATTAACATATTAATTATTATATTATATTAATATAAATTATATGTTATATATTGTCATATTAATATATAATAGAATGTATTATATATTATATGTGATATATGTATTAATATAATAGCATAATATATATTAATAATAATAATTAGTTGTTGTTTTTTCAAGGTAAGGTGTCACTGTAGCCCAGGCTGACCTGGAATTCACTATGTAGTTTCAGCGTGACCTCAAACTCACAGTGGTCCTCCTACCTCTGCCTCTCAAGTGCTGGGATTAAAGGCATGTGCCACCACCCCTGGCTCTTCAATGGTTTTTAAAAACAAATTTGTTTATTTATTTATTTGCAAGCAGAGAGCGATAGAGAAGAGACACAGACAGAATGGGCATGCCAGGGCCTCCAGCAGCTGCAAACAAAATCATGGGGATGAATGTCATGAGTGTCCGAGCTTCCCTCTCTGGGTCAGCACAGCGGGGGTGTTGAGGCCCCTTGTTGTAGCCTGGAGTAGTTAGAGTCCATGACTGCAACAACATACACGAGGAAAACAAAAGGGAAAGACTGAGCAGAGTACCCGTAAGTCCCTTTCTATTTTGTAAAGATACTGCTTTAATGACACATGAGAAATCACTCTGTAACCTCGCCAGAAATTCACAGTTTGTTTGATAATATTTAATACATATCTGTCCATCTTATGCATGTAACATCTGGAAGCTGGGTGTGTGGTCACATGCCTGTAATCCCAGCACACAGGAAGCTGAGGCAGGCGAGCCTTCCTGCATTCCAGGCGAGCCGGAGCTACACAGCAAGATCCTGTCGCAAAACGCGAAGCAAAACACAATAAAGCACGAATATTTGTGTCCAGTGAGATAGTAGCTTAATAACAAATGATCCTTTATTATTCAGATGATCTCACAATGGCAACATCAGCTAATAAAAATATATAATGGGCTGAATTCATCAATGACAGAGTCACTTGTAATTCTCTTGGAAGTTAAGTTTTTCAGACATAAATGAAAGTCTTCTATTTTGCAGAATGTTAATCGCTTCCTGGTAAACGTTTCCTTGTTAGGAGGAGGGGCAGAGCTGGAACAGCTCAGTATCCCACACATAATGCCGGCTGTGAGCCTCTCTCCGCGCCTGCAGAACTGATGATGCTGGGTTTCAACATTTTTTCGGATATAACATGTCAAGATAAAAGCATAATTAAAATCTAGATAGGTGTTAAAGACATTATTTTCATTTGAACTTGGTATTTTCCCTCTTCAATTGTATTTGCAGTTTTAAAGAAAGAAGGTTAAGTGTTTCTGCCCACGAAAGTTTTACTTGTTGAGATTCTGTACTGAATTTTAAGAGATGCTTCTTTGTGGTCCTTGTAGGCCATGAGGAGCATCAGTGCTTCAGCTCAATCCGTACAGGGCTGGTAGCGTGGCGACCCTTTAAAGCAACACATAAGGAAAGGGTTCTCTCCCCAAAGATTTCTTACAGGCAGGGCCTTGCTTTGCATATATGTGCCTTTATCAGCATCAAGATTTAGATTTATTTTTATTTTTATTTATTTATGACATAGAGAGAGAGGGAGAGAGGGAGAGAATGGGTGTGCCAGGGCTTCCTGCCACTGCAAATGAACTCCAGATACATGTGCCACCTTGTGCATCCAGTTTACGTGGATCCTGAGGAATCAAACCAAGGTCCTTTGGCTTTGCAGGCAAGTGCCTTAACTGCTAAGCCGTTTCTCCAGCCCTAGATTAATTATTACAGTCAAGAAACATGTTTATTTTCACTAATCTGTGTTGTGTGAGAGAAGCAAGGATGGGGAAAGATTATTTTTCAGTTCAAGTAAGACTATGACTTCCTGAGAACTCTCTTATCAGGTAAAATACTAGTTTGGATAGTCAGTCTTTTGTGTTTTTTTTTTTTTTAAGATTTATATATTTATTTATTAGAGACAGAGAGAGAGAGAGACAGAGAGAATGGGTGCACCAGGGCCCCCAGGCACTGCAAACAAGCTCCAGACGCATGCACCATCACGTGCACCTGAAGTTACCTATGACCTGGAGAACTGCACCTGGGTCTTTTTAGGCTTCGCAGGCATGCGCCTTAGCCATCTCTTCAGCCCTAGTCAGACTTACTTAAAAAAAAAAAAATTTTCATACATATTTATTTATTTGAGAGAGACCAAGAGGAAGAAGAGAAGAGAGAAAGAATGGTTGCACCAGGGCCTCCAAACACTGCAAATGAACTCCAGATGTATGCACTACCCTGTGCATCTGGCTTACGTGGGTTCTGGGGCATTGAACCTGGGTCCTTAGGCTTCACAGGCAAAAATACCTTAACCGTTAAGTCATCTCTCCAGCCCATCAGTCTTCTTTTTTTTTTTTTTTAAACAGGAATGGCAAGAATAGTTTGTTTTGTTCATTCATGAGAAATTGAAGCAGATTATTGCTTGGTAACCCAATGGGACATCTGTTTAGACAGATGATTTAATTGGGAGAAATGTAAACATGGTTCTAGATTTACAAACATGTTGGTTACTCTTCCTTGTCTGGGAGGTTGAGCCGAAGTTTACATAGGTTAGAGGAAAGGCTGAGTGTGGGAAATTAAAAAAAAAAAAAAGACATAAAAGCAGATACAAGTAATAAAATAAAGTCAGTCGACAGTCACTATTTACAAGGCCTTAGGTGGCTTGCTCTGGTGGCTCACATGCAAGTGACCTGAGTCACCCCGTCCTCCTGGTCGAACTGGCCATCATCTAGGTCTCGGAGGACGCTGTCGCCGCTGCTGAGCCCGGAGAAGCCGCCGCCCTGCGCGGGCCTCCGCTCCTCGGCCCAGCTTTCCCGGGACGGGGACGGGGACGGGAGGAGGCCGTCCCGGGGTGCGGCGGGGGCCTCGGCCGGTGGGGGTGCGGCGGGGGCGTCGGGGCCCACGCCCTTGCTGCTGCCTTTCCTCCCGTCGTCACTTCTCGGGAGCCGGCTGGTTTTCCTCTGAAACACAAGACGTGGGCGACCAGCGGTGAAAGAGCGTCTCTGGCCCCCCGCCCTGGCCCTCGCTCGTCCCTCTCCGGGTCCTCGCATCTCGCACCAGGAAAGGGGCTCCTGCCATCTTCGAGGACTAGCCCAGAGCCAAGCCCCTTCTTGCCCCCTCTGCCCTGCAATTCCTTGCGGCTTCCCGGAGCGTGCGTCGAGCTGTCAGGTCGGGGAGCGCTAGACAGAGACACAGACACGTCTGTCTTTTCCGTGCTGGCTGGGATCTAAAGAGCAGACACGCGGCCCAGGGGCCTCCGGGTCTAGGTGTCCTAGAGGCACCGGCTGCTGCGAGGCGGGGTCACTGCTCACACCTTGTTTATTTTAAGTGCAGGCCTGGCCTGGCTGGCTGCAATGCAAGCACGCCCCTTTCCTCATCCTACTGCAAGTGGGACTGCTTGGCGGTTTGATTACAGCGCCTTCATCCCACTGATAAGCCGTGGGTGTTCTGCTAATAAATATTTACTGAGGGTTGACAATGTCCTTGGTGAGCTCGGGATGAAGAGGACACGGTCTCTCTGCCAAGTAAGCTGAGGTCAAAATAAGATACCCAAGTCACGGGGAAGGCGCTCAGGGAGCAGCGGAGCTCGGCGGCGTGTGAGTGTTCAGCCTGCTCATGAGATGTCACTACCAAGGGCTTGGTTACCCACGTGCTGGAGTACCATTATAATCTCAGGCGTATAAACTGCGCAAGGGTTTAAAGATAAAATTAGAAATCATGGTACTTCTCCAGTTTGCAAAGATTTTTATCTACCCAAGATTCATTTCTTTTATGTTTTATTTTCGACCTATTTATTTATTTGAGAGAGACAGAGAGAGAAACAAGCAGTAAGAAAGCAAAAGAATGGGCATGCCAGGGCCTCCAGTCACTGCAAAGGAGTGCCACTTTGTGCATTTGGCTTTACGTGGGTCCTGGGGAATCAAACTCGGGTCATTAGGCTCTGCAGGCAAGTGCCCTAACTGCCAAGCCATCTCTCTAGCCCCCTGTTTCATAGTTTAGACTCATCTTGCAGACTACAGAAGTAACAATTATTTTTACTAAAATTTACCAACTCTACTTATTTTTGAGACAGGCTCTTGTATGGTCCAGGCTAGCCTTGTGTTTGTAATCCTCCTGCCTCAGCATCTTGATGTTGGGATCACAAGTGTGTACCAGGATGCCCTTTGTGCCTGCAGCTTTACACCAGTACTGGGGAATCAAACTCTGATCATTAGGTTTTACAGGCAATTGCCTTAACTGCTAAGCCATCTCCCCAGCCCCTGCAATAAATCATGTGTGAGCTAAAAGAGGCCAACTCTCACATTGTAAATGAGGCTTTCCTTAATAAAAATTGAATATTCTTGACGGGTGTGACTGTGCATGCTTTTAATCCTAGCGGTCTGGAGGCTGAGATAGGAAGATGACTGTGAGTTTGAGGCCAGCCTGGAGCTAGAGTGAGTTCCAAGTCAGCCTGGGCTAGAGTGAGACTAGCTCAAAAAAAATCAAACAAACAAACAAAAAAAACCCCTGAATATTCTCTTTGGTTTTTCTTTTTTTTCAAGATAAGGTCTTGTTCTAGCCCAGGATGTCCTGGAGTTCATTATATAGTTTCCGGGTGGCCTTGAACTCTCAGCAATCTTCCTACCTCTGCCTCCTGAGTGCTGGGATTAAAGGTTTGTGGTACCATGCCCAATTTAAAATTGAATACTCTTGAGAATAAGGTACTTATAGTAACTCACTTTCAGATCAGCACTAATAACTAAATAGCTACCAATTGTAAATATGAGGTGTTAGCTGACGAAACAACACTGTAACTCTAAAAGATTTCAGAAATATTTTTATTTGTTTTTTAAAAAATATTTTTTGTCCATTTTTTATTTATTTATTTGAGAGCGACAGACACAGAGAGAAAGACAGATAGAGGTAGAGAGAGAGAATGGGCGTGCCAGGGCTTCCAGCCACTGCAAACGAACTCCAGACACGTGTGCCCCTTGTGCATCTGGCTAACGTGGGACTGGGGAACCGAGCCTCGAACCTGGGTCCTTAGGCTTCACAGGCAAGTGCTTAACCGCTAAGCCATCTCTCCAGCCCTCAGAAATATTTTTGTCATATGACTATGAAGTCCAATAACTGGATCTTTTTGTTTGTTTTTCTAGGTAGGGTCTCACTCTAGCCCAGCCTCATCTGGAATTCACTATGTAGTCTCAGGCTGGCCTCGAACTCACAGCAACCCTCCTACCTCTGCCTCCCAAGTGCTCAGTGCTGGGATTAAAGGTGTGTGCCACCACGTCTGGCCAATAACTATATCTTTACCAAAGATAATGTCTCTCCAATCTCACCGTCAACCCATATGAAATGATATTTCCAACACATCAATTTATGATGTCCTTACAACTTAAAGCATAAGAGTTTGAATCCAGGTTTGTTCTGGGAGACAATATCCTTAAGTCTCCTTCTTCAGAGGTGGGACCTATGCCAGACAGAAGATAGAGGTTATCCGAGGTTGTGGAGTGGCTGGGCCCAAACTGGAGTCTCTACCTTGTTCTTGTCTCACTAGATTAGCCACATGTACAAAAACATGGGTAGAAGTGTGGTACAAGACTTGTATTTCCTAAATTAAAGGAAGTATTTTTTGATACAGGATTTCATTGTAGGCCAGGCTGACTAGAAACTCACTCTGTAGCCAGGCTGGTCTGATGCTCATGGTGATCCTTCTACCTCAGACTTTCAAGTGCTGGGACTAAAAGGTGTGTACCACCATGTTTAGCTCCTAAACAAAAAAAATTTTTTTTTTCAAGGTAGGGTCTCACTCTACCCCAGGCTGACCTGAAATTCACTATGTAGTCTCAGGGTGGCCTCAAACTCATGGTGATCCTCCTATCTCTGCCTCCTGAGTGCTGGGATTAAAGGCATGCACCATCATGCCCAGCTTTACATTTTTCTTTTACTTACAAAAATAATAAATGTTTAATGTAGAAAACCTGGCAAAAACAAACAAAAAGACAAAAGTCATTTATAACCCTATCTCCCCAAAGTACCATTGTTAAAAATCTTGTCATATTTTACTATGTTTTCTTCTTGGCAGATTTTACTATATCACATACATGCATGTAATTGATACCTAGAAACACTACTCAGATGTTTTAAATTTGATTTATTTATCCTGTGTTTTTCATTGTGTGTGTATGTATGTGCACATATGTGTATGTGGTCACATTCACATGTGCTTGTGTGTGTGCCAAAGCCAGCAGACAACCTTGGGTGTCATCCCCAAGAACATCACCCACTCTTTGAGTGCTGGGATTAAAGGCCTGCGCTACCATGCCCGGCTCTTCTGATATTTTTACTATAAAGTGAGAGGAGGACTCGGGGAAATGGCTTAGCAGATACAGCATTTGCCTGTGAAGCCTAAAGACGTGGGTTTGATTTCCCCAGGACCCATGTAAGCCAGATGAACAAGGGGGCCCATGTGTCTGGAGTTCATATGCAGTGGCTGGAGGCCCTGGCGTGCCCATTCTCTCTCTCCTTTTCTCTATCTGACTCTTTCTCGCTCATAAATAAATAACTAAATAAAGTATTTTAAAGTGTGAGGAAATCATATCAAGATTTGATGCTCGGGCTGGCAAGATGGTTTAGTGGTTAAGGCACTTGCCTACAAAGCCTAAGGACCCAGGTTCAACTCTCCAGGTCCCATGTGAGCCAGATGCACAAGGTGACACAAGCGTGCAAGGTTGCACATGTGCACAAGGTGGTGCAGGTGTCTGGAGTTCAATTGCAGAGGCTGGAGGCCCTGTTGTACCAATCCTCTCTCTCTCAGAAAAAGAAAAAAAAAAACAAAAAAGGCCAGTCTGTTGGGCTTGCCTCAGAAAAAAAGATTTGGCAAGCCAGGTGTGGTGGCACATGCTTTTAATTCCAGCACTCAGGAGGCAAACCCGACCTTGAAAAAAAAAAAAGATTTTGATGCTTATAGTTAAAATACATTATATGCATCTGTTGAATTGTCATGATGAAACCCACTACTCAGTGCAATTGATATATATTAGGGCTGGGCATAAGGCTCAGTGGTTATAAAGAGCTTGCTTGCAAAGTCAGACAGCCTGATTTCCAGTACCCATGTAAAGCCAGATGCACAAAGTGCCACATACATCTGGAGTTCATTTGTAGTGGCAAGAGGCCCTAGAGTGCCCATACTCTTTTTCTTTCTCTCTTCTGTCAAATAAATAATTTTTTAAAATATCTAACAACCACAAAAAGATTTGGATGCAGAGTCGATGCCATCCTAGTAAAACCCATTAACTTTCTTTTTTTTTTTTTTTTGGTTTTTTGAGGTAGGGTCTCACTCTGGTCCAGGCTGACCTGGAATTAACTCTGTAGTCTCAGGGTGGCCTTGAACTCATGGCAATCCTCCTACCTCTGCCTCCCAAGTGCTGGGATTCCATTAACTTTCTTTTTTGTTTTTTTTTTAGAGTCTCACTCTAGCCCAGGCTGACCTGGAATTCACTATGTAGTTCCAGGCTGGCCTTGAATTCACGGTGATCCTCTTAACCTCTACCTCCCGAGTGCTGGGATTAAAGGCCTGTGCCACTATGGCCCAGCTTCCCATTAACTTCTGAGTCATTCCCATTTACAAACTAAAAATGCATGAAACTGGGCTGGGGATATGGCTCAGTGGCTAAAGGTGCTTGCTTGCAAAGCCTGCTACCCCTGGTTCAATTCCTCAGTGCCCACATAGAGCTAGATGCACAAGGTGTTGCATGCATCTGGAGTTTGTTGCAGCAGTAGGAGGCCCTGGTGTTCCCATATCCACCCAACTTCCCTCCTCTCTCTGTTTCCAAATAAATAAAAATATTCAGGGCTGGGGAAAGAGGGCGCAACAGTTAAGGTACTTGTTTGCAAAGCCTGATGGCTTAGGTTCAATTCCCCAGTACCCATGTGCAGTCAGATACACAAGGTGGCACATGCATCTGAGGCTCATTTGCAGTGGCAGGAGGCCCTGGTGCACCATACTCTCCTTCTGTCTCTTTATGTCTTTCTCTGTCTCAAATACATAAGTAAAAATATTGCTCAGCATGGTGGCACATGCCTTTAATCCCAGCATTCAAGAGGCAGAGGTAGGAAGATTGTTGTGAATTTGAGGTCAGCCTGAGAATTTACAGTGAATTCCAAATCAGCATGGGCTAGAGTGAGACCCTACCTAGGGAAAAAAATACACGAAACTGAAGTGACAAGCCAGTAGAATTTAGGATGCACTACCTTTCATTTTTCACTGCCAGTGTTTTGAAAACAAAAACAAAAGTTAGAGCTATTTGTAATCATAAGACATTGTGTTGACTGAATGGTGTCAGGCAACAGAATAGAATAGCCAAGAGATATAATTTACAAAGCAATAAAATTAGAATGGACAGTCAAGATTTCTTTTAAAAAAATTATGGGCTGGAGAGATGGCTTAGCAGTTAAGCGCTTGCCTGTGAAGCCTAAGGACCCGGGTTCCAGGCCTGATTCCCCCGACCCACGTTAGCCAGATGCACAAGGGGGCGCATGCATCTGGAATTCGTCGGCAGTGGCTGGAAGCCCGGGCGCGTCCATTCTCTCTCTCTCTCTGCCTCTCTGTCTGTCGCTCTCAAATAAATAAATAAAAATAAACCAAAAAATTAAAAAAATTATTTAGGGCTGGAGAAATGGCTTAGCAGTAAAGGAGCTTGCCGGCAAAACCTTATGACCCTGGTTTGATTGGATTCCCCAGTGCCCATGTAAAGCCAGATGCACAAAGTGATGTCTGCATCTGGAGTTCATTTGCAGTGTCTGGAGGCCCTGGTGTACCTATTCTGTCTCTCTCTCTCTTTCTCTCTCTCTCTCCTTGCAAATGAATAAATATTTTAAAATTTATTTATTTATTTGAAAGAGAGAGAGAGAGAAGAAGAGAATGGGCACCCAGAGCCGTTAGCCACTGCAAATGAATTCCAGAAGCATGCACCACCTCATGCAGCTGGCTTACACGGGTCCTGGGAAATCACACCTGGGACCTTTGGCTTTGCAGGCAAGCACCTTAACTGCTAAACCATCTCGCCAGCCCAAGGTTTCTTTTCTTCCTTTTTTTTTTTTTTTTTTTTTTTTTTTGTGGGCATCTCAGCTTTGGGGGAGGAATAAGATGCTAGTACAAGCCCAGATGTAACTCTTGGAACATCTGGAAGACTTAGAGCTCTTGAACTGTGCAGAGATGTGCCAACCCTGCCTGTTCACAGGACTTGTCACTGAATCATTCCAGCTTTCTTTTCTTGACATTGTAAGCCTACCAGTACCCTCACCTAGAAGCCAACAGTCTTTTATTATGTAGGAGTGCTTGAGCAGGCTTTCTGACCCTTAAAACTCAAGCTGCGTCAGTCAGGAATACGGAAGCATGCTTGGGTGGCCCAGAAGAGTGAGGCTCCCCAGCTTCAACCTGCCCTTGCAGCCCGGTGGCCTCTCCTCACCACACCGGGAAGAAGCATTCCCTGGGTGAAGTACTTTGTTGGTGAGTAAAGCAACTGCTTTCCTCTTTATTTTTTTATTTTTTAAATTTTATTTATTTATTTATTTGAGAGCGACAGACACAGAGAGAAAGACAGAGAGAGGGAGAGGAGAGAGAATGGGCGCGCCAGGGCTTCCAGCCTCTGCAAACGAAGTCCAGACGCGTGCGCCCCCTTGTGCATATGGCTAACGTGGGACCTGGGGAACCGAGCCTCGAACCGGGGTCCTTAGGCTTCACAGGCAAGCGCTTAACCGCTAAGCCATCTCTCCAGCCCCCTCTTTATTTTTGTGTGATGCTTCTCGAGATCCCAACCTCCTCTGTTTACACGGGCACCTGACTGAGTTTCTTGTGGGCTTCACTAGTAGCTGACGCTAGTAGCTTGATAACACCCGGAGCTTATGAGGGAAATATGACGCTTCTGCTTTGCAAAGAATCCCAAAAGAACTTCAGCTGACTTTGTAAAGGCAAATATTTTATTATGAGGAACGGAGAGAAGCTAATGTGTATATTAAATGTTTTCTAGTGTTCATGTGGTCTGAGCAAAGTTACTTGGAAAGGATTTAACTCAGCCCGTTCTCTTGCTCCTGCTCTTTTAGAGAAATGATGCATCGGGAGCCCCAGCAACTCTTCCAGGGCTGGAAGGAGTGAGTACCCTGAACGATCGCTCTCGCACTCCAGACTGACGGTGCATTCATGACCCCACTGTGAGTACCAATAACCCCAGTGAGGACGAGCCTCACTGAGATGGGGCTGGGAAGGGAGGGAACAGAAGAGTACAACCCGATGGGAATATGAGCAATGTGTGTTAGGCTCATATAGGAAAGTTCACTTTCAGTCAATTAAATGGGAAAAGAAAACATTGATAAACTACATTTCTGTTTAATAGCTGATGGTCATTTTAGCTGGAGAAAATATAGGGCCATTTGCAGTTTCTAGATTTTTCTTCATACACTTAAGTAGAGTTTAATAATCTGGTGTTGAAAGAAAAAAGTATTCCTGTGAAAACAATAGTAACTTCCAACATTACCAGGCCCTGTGCCACATACACTTGTACCTATTTTCAAACCACATCCTACCAGCCCACAGTATGTGCTGAAGTTACCATATCTTATAGATGAGGGGATGAAGGCCTGGGAAGGTGGCAGGGCTCAAGGCTGCCTTTTTTGTTGTTGTTGTTATTCTTTTATTTTTATTTTTATATTTATAATTATTTCAGGAGAGAGAGAGGGGGAGAGACACAGAGAGAGAATTGGCACGCCAAGGCCTCCAGCCACTGCAATTGAACTCCAGACACTTGTGCCACCTTGTGGTCGTGTGTGACCTTGCACCCTTGCATCACCTTGTGCATTTGACTTATGTGGGATCTGGAGAGTTGAACATGGGTCCTTAGGCTTCGCAGGCAAGCACCTTAACCGCTAAGCCATTTCTCCAGCCCAGGGCTGTTTTAGTAAGGTTTTGTTTTTGGAGATTCAAGTCAGCAAGTCATCTCCAGTCTCTCCTCTCCCACTTCCCCTCTCTCCCTCTATACTTTTCTCCCTTATTCTTTCACTTTCTGGTGTGTTTGGGGGATAGTATTGTGATGTGTAGTATGTGTAGTGTGTGTGTATGCAGATGCATGTGCACAGACACACACATGTGGAGGCCAGAGGAAGACGTCAGGTATCCTCCCCTGTTGCTTTTCTGCCTTATTTCCTTGAGAGTTTCTCACGGAACCTGGAGCAGCCAGTTTCCAGTTACGTCGGCTGACCAGTGAGCCCCAGCACCCCTCCTGTCTCTGCCCAACTCCGAGCTGCGTTGCAGCTGTGTGTGGCCGTGGTCAGCACTTCCTGTGCATGTCAGGACTTGAACTCAGGTCCTCATGTTTGCACAGCAAGCTCCCTTACCCACCCAACCACTGTCCTAGCCCCTGTCTTTTCTTTCTGGCAGGGGAGAACAGATAGTTACATAAATGAAAACTTGTATGACCTTTATGAAGTAGGATATAGGCCTTGTTTTCTGGCTGAAGAAAAGGAAGGTTCATCCTGTGCCTCCTCTTTCCTAGTTGCTTATAGCTCAAAATAGCTCTTAGGGTGAAGTGCCGTATTTTGGAGTGGCATATTCTTTACTTTTTATTTTATTTTAGAGAGAGAGAAAATTGGCATGCCAGGGCCTCAGCCACTGAAATCCAACTCTAGAGAACTTTTAATTCAACCTAGTGGGCATGTGCAACCTTGTACTTGCCTCACCTTTGTGCATCTGGCTAACGTGGGATCTGGAGAGTTGAACATGGATCCTCAGACTTTGCCGGCAAGCGCCTTAACTGCTAAGCCATCTCTCCAGCCCTGGAGTGGCATATTCTAGTGCCCTTCAGAATTGTCTTGTATTTCTTTTCTTGCATATTGGTTAAGGAGACTGTTTCCATGTGGAGTCCATATTCCCTAATATGTACTCATATTTGGAATTATAGTGAGAGTTTATAGATTAAATGCTTTAATATCATGTTCCATTTATAAAATGAAACTTGATGGATTTTACTTACTTCTGGAGTCTGAGCAGCAGAATTCCACATGACTGGCCTCTGAAGGAATACAACCTGCTTTGTAGCCAGGTTCCCTTCACTGCAAATTAAAACAATAGGATTAGTATTTGTGAATTAGTAAATTTTCTTTAAAATTTTGAGAACTTTTAATTCATTTTTAGAGTTAGTATATTAAACTAATGGGCTTAATTGTGGCATTTTCATACATATGTATCATGATAGGTTGTTCTAGTGAATTAGTAATTTTCTTTCTTTTTTTTTAAACTTTTTTTTGTTTATTTTATTTATTTATTTGAGAGCTACAGACACAGAGAGAAAGACGGGGGGGGGGAGAGAAAGAGAGAGAGAGAGAGAGAGAGAATGGGTATGCCAGGGCTTCTAGCCACTGCAAACAAACTCCAGACATGTGTGCCCCCTTGTGCATCTGGCTAATGTGGGTCCTGGGGAATTAAGCCTCGAACCGGAGTTCTTAGGCTTCACAGGCAAGTGCTTAACCACTAAGCCATCTCTCCAGCCTGTAATTTTCTTTATTACAAATATTTTAATAAAGTTTTTATTTTTATTTTTATTTGAGAGAGGGAGGGAGAGAATTGGTGTGCCAGGGCCTCAGCCACTGCAAGTGAACTCCAGTTGCTTGTGCCACCTAGTAGGCATGTGTGGCCTTGTGCTTGTTTTACCTTTGTGTGTCTGGCTTATGTGGGATCTGAAGAGTCAAACATGGGTCCTTAGGCTTTGCAGGCAAGCACCTTAACTGCTAAGCCATCTCTCCAGGCCTAAAAAAAAATTTAGCCAGGCATGATGGTGCACACCTTTAATCCCAGCACTTGGGAGACAGAGGTAGGAGGATTGCTGTGAGTTCAAGGCCACCCTGAGACTACATGTGAATTCCATGTCAGCTTGGGCTAGAGTGAGACCCTACCTTGAAAAAACAAAACAAAACAAAACAAAAACCCTTTTTTAATTTATTTACTTGAGATGGGGGAAGAGTGGAAGAGAGAGAGAATAGGTGTGCCAGGGCCTCTAGCCAGTGCAAACAAACTCCAGATGTACACACTATCATGTGCATCTAGCTTATGTGGGTGCTGGGGAATCAAACCTGGTCCTTAGGCTTTGCAGGCAAGAGCTTTAACTGCTAGGCCATCTCTCCAGCCTGAATTAATAGTTTTCTGGAGCTGGGCATGGTGGTGCATGCCTTTAATCCCATAACTTGGGACAATCATCATGAGTTTGAGGCCACCCTGTGACTTCACAGTTAATTGCAGGTCAGCCAAGGACAGAGTGAGACCCTACCTGGAAAAACCAAAATAATAATAATAATAATTTTCAGTATCCATGTTCATACTTGGCTAGGATGATCCACATCTTTTCCATGTAGAATAATCTTCTGATCCCAAAATAATAGAGAAATGATGCTATGTATGTTGCAGTTGGAAAACAAGAAGAAAGCCCCTTCTAATCAGTCAGTACAGGGTGTAGGAGACAGACCCTGAGGACACTCAACACCCACCAGAGCAGAGATCCAGAGGCTCCTGAGAGCTCACCATCCCGGCTCAGGGAATTTTGCAGAAGAGGAGGAGGAAAGATTGTAAGAGCCACAGGTTGAGACAACATGCCCAGAGGTATTCTCTGTCCCCCAAAATAACTGACTGCCATTCTCTCACAATGTATAACTCACAACCCCATAGGGAGTATCCGCTGAGGAGGGTCTCCAGTGGAATGGGGGCAGAGGCGAGGGAAGAGAGGGTTCCAACACATGATGTATCCATACAAAATATACTGATGATGATAATAATAGTAATAAAAGAGAAAGGAAAGCCAGGCGTGGTGGCGCATGCCTTTAATCCCAGCACTCGAGAGGCAGAGGTAGGAGGATTGCTGAGACTACATAGTGAATTCCAGGTCAGCCTGGGCCAGAATGAGACCCTACCTCGAAAAACCAAAAAAAAAAAAAAAAACAAAAACAAAAAAACAAAACCAAACCAAAAAAACCCCCAAACAAACGAAAAAACAAACAAACAACAAAACAAAACAAAACAACAACAACAACAAAAACCAGAGAGAGAAGGAAATGAAAAGGGCTGGAGAAGTGGCTTAGTGGTTAAGGTGCTTGCCTTCCAAACCTAATGACCCAGGTCTGATTCCCCAGTACCCACGTAAAGCCAGATGCAGTGGTGCATGTATCTGGAGTTTTGTTTGCAGTGGCTGGAGGCCCTGCAGTGCCCATTTTCTCTCTCCCCCTCTCTTCTATCTCTCTTTGCTTGCAAATAAATAAATAAATATATTTAAAAAAAATTAAAGAAAAGAACTCGAAAACAGAATGTCATTACAAAATAAAACAATTTTAATTACAATCTTACTATACTAGCATGACTATTTTTATTTCTTTCCCCCAGTCTTTCTTAATGTGTGTATTTTGCATGTCTATAACCATTGCATATTTACATGTTTGTTTCTATTCCTTTCACTGAACACCATTTTCTTGTATACTGTGATAATATTTTTAATGGCTATAGTGAGACCTTCAAAGAATCAGGGTACTAAAATGCACTAAGGTTTTCCTTTATTTTTGGACAGCTCATTTCCTGTTAGTCATAAATCATGCTATTATAAAAATATGTATAGTCTTCCTCTTATGAATAATTTACTTGAAATAAATTCTCTGGAGTGGGATTATTAAGTCAAAAATATTACTTAAGCATCTTGGTATGCACTGTCAATTTTTTTCTTACCAAAAAAAGGACCAATTTGGGGTTCCCATGTGAGAAATTTTATATACATTTTCCACAAAGATTTCAGCCACAGTCAGTTCCATTTTCGGATGCTTCTTTGTAGTCAGCCACTCAGTATTCTCCTGACTTAGCGATCATCATGGCAAATTACCCCTTGCCAAAGACCACTTACGTTTGTATTCCTCTGACGTGCTTTCTGTCTCCATGGATTTATGGGAGGACTGTCTGGAGCTAATGTTGCTCAGTTACGACTTTTATTATGCAAAAACCCCAACAAAACCTTACTATTAGCTGCAATTTATTCTGTGCCCTTTTTCTGCAAAACAAATGCAGCACTGAAACTCTCCTAGAGGTACATGTTAACCAGACACTGAAAATTCCAGTCTTAGTGATGCCGCTGAATTGTGAGAAATCTCAAATCTCCCTGAAGGTGGTAAGAGGAGCTGGCTGGCTTCATATTTATTTATTTTATAAACTTTGTCAGGTCTAGCTTCGTTTTAGTATTATCTTGTCTTTTTATTCTTTTCCAGGTAGGGTCTCATTCTAGCTCAGGCTGACCTGGAATTCACTATGTAGTCTCAGGGTGGCCTTGAAGTCATGGCGATCCTCCTACCTCTGCCTCCAGGGTGCTAGGATTAAAGGTATGCGCCGCCACCACACCCAGCTGTTACCTTGTCTCTTTAAGAAATATTCTATTTATTTATTTATTTATTTATTTATTTATTTATTTATGAGAGAGATAGATAGAGAGAGAGAGAATGGGTGTACCAGGGCCTCTACCCAATGTAAGCGAAATCCAGATGCATGCTCCACTTTATGCATCTGGCTTAAGTGGGTCCTGGGGAATTGAACCTGGGTCTTTAGGCTTTGCAGGCAAGTACCTTAAGAGCTAAGCCATCTCTCCAGCCCCTAACTCATCTTATGTTAGAACTTTTATGAACTTATGTTCAACTTTTTCTGAATCTAACTATTGGAACAACTTAAATCATGAGCTGCTATTGGTACTGGGGAGGGATTAGCATGCAAGTTGGGAGGCAGTGTCTTTGGAACCAGACAGTTCCTGGGTTCGAATCCAAACTCTAGCACCTAAAGCTCATGACTTTAGTCAGTGTCATTTGCCCTCAGTTTCCTGACTTTGTGAAAGACAGGGAAGTCAGCTGGCACAAACGGCCTCCCCCGTGCCTGCACTGGAAGGAGCACAGGTGTGACTCCTTTCCACCGTCCCAATCACTTAGTGCAGGGTGAGGTGGAACTGGGGGAAGAGAAGTATCTCATAACCAAGAATACTTTTCAGAGAGCAAGTTCAAGTGACAGAGTACATAGAAGAGAGAAGAAGCCGGGCGTGGTGGCACACACCTTTCGTCCCAGCACTTGGGAGGCAGAGGTAGGAGGATCGCTGTGAGTTTGAGACCACCTTGACGCTACATAGTGAATTCCAGATCAACCTGGGCTAGAGTGAGACCCTATCTGAAAAAAACAACAACAAAAAGCAAAGCAAAGAAAAAGAAAAACAACAGAAGAGAGAAGAGATTTCCAGGTGCTCTTCAAGCATGAGATCCAGGTTGGGAAACACATGGGAACCAGGCCCAGGTGAGAAAGCAGGGGACGTTAAAGTGGGGTTTGGGAATGACTGCACAGGAGTTCTTTCCACCAGTGATGCTGCCGGGCACCAGGATGAAATGCTTGGCTTATAGCAGGCTTCTCAGACCTGACTGTGCATCCCAGCCCTTGCTGGTTGAGTTCAGAGTCTACCTCACCTCTATGGACTCTCCATTTCCCAGGTTCCTCCAGGCAGTTCCGTTTAACAGTGGATTTGGGAACCGTCATTAGGACAGCCTTCTGAGTGTATTCTTGGACCCAGAGAATTACTTCACAGTGAAGGACTCAGGAACCAGAGGGATGCCATGACAGGCTTCAGAGTCACCAGTAGGCCTAAGTCTCTGTTTCCCAGCAAGGTTTAAATAAGAATTTAGCAGTTACTGAAAAAAGATCACAAATTGCTTATGCCATACATTTCTATAGTCATAAGACAAGTTGCTTAAGTTCCTCAAACACACATAACCAATCACAGTAAAGATTACCTAATCTACTTGAAATTCCCCTAGCCCCCTGCCCACCAGCTCTGCCCCCCCAGCATCCTAAGCCTATCAGAAAAATAGAAGTGCAGTTACTACTTAAATCTACCCATCACGGAACCATTCCCCTACTTCTTTGTTCAAATCCCTATAAAAAACCTGGCCCCCCCCCCCCCCCCCCCCCCACTGCTCAGGACTCTTGTCTGGATCCACTGCTTTGGTGAAAAGCTCCTTGCCTTTGCATACATGGTTGGTTCTCCTTGGTGGTCACTGGGGGCGCCAAGAACTGGGCATAACAACAGTAATTCCTATGACCACAAAGCATTCAGTGTTGGTGTTCCTTAAATTTTAAACCCATCAAAGGTTCTCTCTCTCTCTCTCTCTCTGTGGAAAGAGAGAGGGAGGGAGGGGGAGAGAGGGAGAGAGAAAGAGATAGTAGTAAGGTTTTTTTTTTTTTTTTTTTTTTCTTTTTTTTTTCAGGTAGTTGGGGGCAGAAGCCCAAAGAGGGAACAAACGGACACCTTCCTTTCCTAGCAAAACTGGAACTTATGTCAGGAACTTCATGCTGTTCTCTTTGGGTCGGTCACCTGAGTCCATGAACCAGTCAGATCTTGGCTCCCTAGCCCCTTAAGTCCACGAGCCAATTGGGTCTCTCTTTCCACCCCTGAGTCTGATGACAGGCTCACGGGATTGGACGTATATCGGATGTATAAATGAGGCCGGGCCTTCCCCCGCCGCCCTCTCTCCCCTGGGAGAGTACTTTATTCCTTGCCTGGGTAGTTTTCTGTTTGTCTTCTCCGTGTTAAGCTTTGGGGTAATTTCTCACTTTGATCATAAGTGTGATTTTTCTTTGATCTCTGAGTCCTTCTTAACCCTCTTTGGTCTTTTTATTTGAAGGGGATCTATCCGGGTCTTACGCTTTACCTTCCATACATGGGCATAAGTGCCTCCCCTTGAGCCCCCCTACCCCATGGAGATTTCTCTGTGATGGAGCGTCTCTTGAGTCCTATAGCTAGTACTGAAGGATACTCAGGAGAGAGTTAGCTTCTTCTAGGCAGCTTTGGTTATGGACGGGGGCCCAAAGAGAGAACCAGAAGATGCCACCTCGCCTTGTCGGCAGGAATAGAACTCGTGTCTGATCCAGGTTCACCCACAGCGCCTGCAGCGCCCCCTGCTGCCCCCACAGTTTAGCGCACTGCCTAGGCGGGCTGGCCTTTGGGGTCAGCGTTTTGAATCTACAAACCAGTCAGGTCTTCCCCTTACGTATCCGAGCCTGACAAAAGAATACATTTTCTATTTTTTTTCATATATATATATATATTCTTGGTTTTTCGAGGTATACTTGCTCTAGCCCAGGCTGACCTGGGATTCACTATGTAGTCTCAGGGTGGCCTCGAACTTGTGGTGATCCTCCTACCTCTGCCTTCCGAGAGCTGGAATTAAAGGTCTGCACCACCACACCCGGTTCAGCCTTTTTTTAAGATCCCAATTTCCCTTAAATGAACCCCACACTTCCACAATTTATGATTTCTCCCTAAGTGAACTCAGTAATTTACAATTTATCCTTCTTGAGTCTGTTTTTATCAATTCTTTGTTAAAATAGGATAAAACCCAAACTTGGGGTTCATAAATTTGGGTAGAACCCTCCTGAGCCCCCAAATCCTGCATCCGCATCCTCCCTGGATCTTAATCCCCTGCTCTACTTAGTCTTTTAACTTTATCCCATGTGAAGGCATAGGCCTGACACCTCTTATGCTTAGCTCCCTCGGGTGTTTCTTGTAAGTCACTTTCTAGGTGCTGTCTTCCATGGGCATGTGCAACTGCTATAGCTTATATGAATTTCCCTAAATAAACCTCACATTTCACAATTTCTCCCTAAGTAAAATCAATAATTCACAACCTTTCATTCTTGAGTCCATTTTTTTTTTTTTTTTTTTTTTGAGGTAGGGTCTCACTCTAGCCCAGGCTGACCTGGAATTCACTATGGAGTCTCAGGGTGGCCTCGAACTCATGGCAATCCTCCTACCTCTGCCTCCCGAGTGCTGGGATGAAAGGCATGTGCCACCACGCCCGGCACTTGAGTCCATCTTTGTTACAATAAGGATAAGGACCCAAGTTGGGGTTCACAGGCCTGGGGAACTCCTCCTGAACCTCAAAACCTTGCATCAATTGTTTATAAAGAGTAAAAAGGGCTGGGTGTGGTGGCTCATGCCCTTAATCCCAGTACTTTGTGAGTATAAGGCTACCCTGAAAGACTACATAGTGAGTTCCTGGTCAGCCTGCACTAGAGGAAGACCCTCCTGGAAAAACAAAACAAACAAAAAAGTAAAAGGGCAAGTTGCAGAGTTTGTGAAAGCAACTGTAACACATATACCTAATAAAAGGTTCATACCTACTATATTTAAATAACATATAATCAATTTTAAATGGTGCAAAAGACTTAAGGCCCGGTGTGGTGGTGCATGCCTTTAATCCCAGCACTTGAGAGGCAGAGGTAGGAGGAGTGCTGTGAGTTCGAGGCCACCCTGAAATGACACAGTGAATTCCAGGTCAGTTTGAGCTTGAGTGACACCCTACCTCAAAAAAAAAAAAAAGACTTAAACTGGTACTCTAGCTTTTAAGGGAAAAATCCATGCAGCCAATGAAATGAAAAACTTGCTCAATCTCAGCAATAATTAAAATTACAAATGAAAATCTCACTGAGATCACCTGCACCCACATGAGAACTGAAGTAGGGCAAGATTCCGTGTTGGAGCAAAGGGAACGCTCCCACTCTGCTGGGGCAAATGTAACCTGCCCTCTGGAATGGTTTGGCATTTGTGCAATCAAATTCAAGGAATGCCCTGCCACCCAGCATTTACCCTGGTAGCTACGCATGTGAGCACTCCGGCCCCCAAGCTCTGAAGGGTGCTGCTTGTCATGGCCAGCAAGGGAAGACACGCAAAGCACCTACTAAACGCCTAGAACAGGCAGGCACGCTGCTCCACACGCAGAGAGAGCAGCGCGCGGAAAAGAGCATGATTCCGCTTACCTAACGCTAAGCCACAGGGGAAAGCTGGGGAAAGGCGAGGGAGTAGGTGTGACGGGGAAAAACACCCACGCTTCTAGAATTCCAGCAACGTCTCATTTCTTGGCTGACACAGGCGGAATAACTATGCACAATTGTATTTTAGGTATTGTCTATGTGCTTTATGTCACAGAAGTTATTTAAAATTTTTTTTTAATTTATTTGAGAGCGACAGACATAGAAAGACAGAGGGAGAGAGAGAGAATGGCCCCAGGGCTTCCAGCCTCTGCAAACGAACTCCAGACGCGTGCGCCCCCTTGTGCATCTGGCTAACGTGGGACCTGGGGCACCGAGCCTCGAACCGGGGTCCTTATGCTTCACAGGCAAGCGCTTAACCGCTCTCTCTCCAGCCTGCAGAAGTTATTTTAAAGGGACGTGTTAAATGGTGGCGTGTGGAGGAAAGGTTGTAGGTTTCCATGTGTCAAGGAGCTCCCCGCCTTGCACTCTTACTCCAAGGCCCCTCTTCCTTGAAGACACCCTGCACTCTCCCGACTGCATCGCTCAGTCTCCTGAGAGCGCAAGCAGTCTCAGGCAGTCATACTCCAGCTGCGTGCACACGGCGGTGGAGTTACAGGCGGTCCATACTGTCGCATGCCAAACTGACCCACTGACTATTTCAAACTGAATTCATTTGAAAAGCTGTAATTTTCACAATGGGCCATTTGGCCTGAGCTTTCCGACATATAGCAAGTCATAAAAGTAGGTTTTTTGTTTGTTTTTTTGTTTTTTTTTGAGGTAAGGTTTCATTCTAGCCCAAGCTGACCTGGAATTGACTATGTAGTCTCAGGGTGGCCTTGAACTCATGGTGATCTTCCTACCTCTGCCTTCCAAGAGCTGGGATTAAAGGCGTGCACCACCACGCCGGGCTTGTAAAAGCTCTTTTGTGGAGGGGTGTCCCTCACATGCCAAGGCTGAATGACCGTGCGGACACCAGACACTGCGAATGGGGCTGCAGTGAAGCTCAGTAAGCAAACTTTGTAGTGAGCCTTGTATCCCACCAGCTTCCCAAATCACTTAATAGTCCTCAAATTCCTCCCTTAGACCAGATTTTCATTTGCCCTTTATTCTTCCATGGATCTCTTATTCTTTGCCTAAAAAAATAAAGAGTATCAAACCAGACACGGTGGTAGCACACCTTAATCCCAACACTCAGGAGGCAGAGGTAGGAGGATGACCGAGAGTTTGAGACCACCCTGAGACTACATAGTGAATTCCAGGTCAGCCTGAGCTAGCGTGAGACCCTACCTCAGAAAACCAAAAATAAATAAATTAAAATTAAAAATAAAGAGTATTATGCTTTCGTCATTTCTTTGGACTTGTTCTTTTGCAAAGATCCTTATGAACATGTAAGGATCAATAAAAGTTTTGTTTTTCTGTTGTTTCATATTCCTTGGGCTTCTAGCTAGCTTCACCCAAAGAGCCAACAAAAGAATTAAGGGGGAGGGGACTGGAGAGATGGCTCAGTGGTTAAGGCACTTGCCTGAAAAGCCTATTGACCTAGGTTTGATTTCCCCCATACCCAGGTAAAGCCAGATGCACGAAGTGGTGCATACATCTGGGGTTCATTTGCAGTGGCTTCCTAGTAGTCACTACTAAGGCCTTTCTATATATTTTCTAAATCAATGACATTGTTGTTTTTCTTATTACATTTTCATACCCATGATATACCATGCATCTGTGTATGCACTGTGGCCTTTTAGAGGTACTCACACCATCATAATATCTTTAGATTTGGTTCCCTTCTTACCAATAGCCATCTCCCATCCTCTAGTGGCAATATCAGCCCTAATGAGAATGCACACACTAGTCTCCATTGAAGGACTTGTCATCAAGGGCTCCGCATTCATAATATACAACTGTGCTGATGCCTGTCAAAGCAGATTTGGGCTCCTGGAAGCACACTGCCAGTAGCGGATAAAATATTGTGTTGGCATAGGAAGCATTCAATAAACGCATATATTTGAGTTAAACCAAGAGAATATTCTAGCTGAAATGAAATGCACAGTTATAAACCAATTTGAATCCAATTGAGCTGATTTCAAAAAGAGTGGATTTATCTGTGACTATTAGTCATGAGTGAAGGAAAAAATCATATGAAAAGATTTCGTTGCTGGGTTTGGTGGTCCATTCCTACAATTCCATCATGCAGGATGCTGAGGCAGAAGAATCCAGAGTTGGTGGCCAGCCTGGGCTATACAGGCAGATTCTATGTCATTCATGATAACACAAATAAATAAATAATACACCAAAATGGAGCCTCACCACAGTTTAGCTCCTCCTGAGCCCTCTCTTCCAACCCACAGGAATGTTCGGCAGGTAAGCTGAAATGAGGACGAGTGATGGGAATGGAAGTACAGTGTGCACGGCAACCAGCCTTATCAAAATGCTGCTCACGACAAGACCACCACGAGCTGCTCACTATGGAAGTGCATGGACAGTGTTTCTACAGAATGTTAACTAGAAAGGGACCGGGCTCACATGAAATTAGACCACACATGTGCAACGCCCACTTTGGCTACACACACAGATTTACAGGACGTTATTGTGACACTTAGCATCTCAAACAATTCCACAGACTTCCAGTGCTGCTGAACTGCCCTCCACATGGCTGCTGGGCTACCCAGGCCCAAGAAAAGGCAGAGGGCAACAGGGCTCCCCAAAGCACAGGGAAGGACACTTTTCTCTTTGTTATTCACATCTTATCTACCCTTGGGGACTAGGCTTTAACGAAATTCTCCTGATAGTGTTACTTGATGTAATAGTACCCTGTTTCTAAACTCTGACTCCGAGCTATAATGAGGCGATCGCCTTTTATCTCTGCTTGTTGTAAACTCTCCCATCGTGCTCAGCCTTTTATCTCTGCTTGTTGTAAACTCTCCCATCGTGCTCAGCGTTTCGACATCCCACTCCCCTCCCATCAGCACCGCCTCAGAATTGGGGTAGAGGAGAGGCAGCCCTGTCCTTTTAAGGTAACGACACAGAAGAAAATTAGGCTCCTCCCATTTTATTCCAAACATACATACATACATACATACATACATACATACATACATATATATATATATATATATATATTTTGGTTTTGTTTTGTTTTTTTGAGGTAGGGTCTCACTTTAGCTCAGGCTGACCTGGAATTCTCTATGGAGTCTCAGGGTGGCCTCGAATTCACGGCGATCCTCCTACCTCTGCCTCCCAAGTGCTGGGATTAAAGGGCACGCGCCACCACACCCGGCTTATTCCAACTATATATTTTTTAAAAGTCTATACTATTAAGCATTTACCAAGCTAATCTGATTCTCCACCAAATTTGCCCTGAATAATGTTATGGTAACTTTCACCTTGACTTCTCTACGAGAAGAAAGGTTGGCCCCACTGGTGTAGTCATGTAGTGAGCACGACCAAGAAGAGATCCTGTTATGGGGACATAAGGGCTGGAGAGATGGCTTAGCGGTTAAGGCACTTGCCTGCAAAGCCAAAGGACCCAGGTTCAACTACCCAGGAACCACGTAAACCAGATGCACAAGGGGGCGCACACATCTGGAGTTCATTTGCAGAGGCTGGAGGCCCTGGCGTGCCCATTCTCTCTCTCTCTCCCTGCCTATTTCTGTATCTCTCTTTCTCTTTAATAAATAAATAAATAAAATATTTAAAAAACACGGGGACATTAGGTTACAACATCATGATGTTTCTATGGTAACGGCTTATGAGCCTTGGTGATGTGACAATGCCTAGAAACCTGATACAACAACCTCAACCTAGAGACAAACTGGGAAGTAGGCTTTGGCAGCAGGATTGGCGTGAGTGCTGAGGAAGGTGAGGGAAACGCCTGAGGCACGGACCATCCAAAAGTGGCCTGCGCCACAGAAGACAGGGGGAAAGTGGAAACGCTTAAGACGCTATGATTAAGGCAGAAAGTTTTCGCTAGTAGTGATTCTCAGTTATATTTTTAGGCATCTGGGCCATGAAACATCATGACATTTCTTTTTTTTTTTTAAAATTTTTATTAACATTTTCCATGATTATAAAATATATCCCATGGTAATTCCCTCCCTCCATGACATTTCTTTTTATGGGTATAAGTATACATTTTTGTAATAATATTTATTTCTGTTGCTTTTATTGCCTTGTAATCCTCAGTGCTGACACTGTATATAGTAAGCTACAGTAACATATTTTTTGAAATATCTTTATTTAGGACAGGGCACCCTATCATATGTGCTTTCAACATATTAGGGATTTTGGTTCTGCTAAAGAATTAGGCCACCAAAATTACAGTTCTAATTTATTGACCTAATGTACTCAAGACCTTGCAAAGGTACTTTACATATATTATCTCACTTAATCATGACGGCAGCTAATATTATCATACCGTTTTTCAGATAAGGAAACAGAATCAAAGAGGTGAATTAGACAAATTGCTTAAAAAGTCATAGAGCTAGTAAATCATGAAACTATAATTAAGTGAGATCTGTTTAGCCCCCAAACCTTGGCTCATAATAATTCTTCCAGTTCCAGAGCTAAAAAACTTAGGCTTTGGGCTGGAGAGATGGCTTGGTAGTTAAGGTGCTTGCCTGCGAAGTCTAAGGACCCAGGTTTGATTCCCCAGTACCCTCCTTAGCCAGATGCACATGGTGGCGCATACAGCTGGAGTTCATTTTCAGTGGGTAGAGGGCCCTCGTGTGCCCATTCTCTTTCTCTCAAATAAGTAAGTAAGTAAACAAATAAATAAAACTTAGGCTCTATCTTTTACGCTAGTTAAGATCAGCCATATGTAAGTTTTCCTTACGTTTAAACATGAAGTGACTGTCAGTGATTACTGTCTCAGTGTGTACTGAGACAGCTAAGACCAGCATGTGACTGTTACAGGGACAAGAATAAAAAGGCAGAGCATGAACAGTTGCATCTGAGTGTGTGTGTGTGCAGTATATGTACGTATGTGAGCTTGTGTGGTGCTCACCTGAGGTGGCTAGAGGGGAATGTCGGGTGTCCCTCCCCATCTCTCTTCTGCTCAGAGTCTTTGGCTGTCTCCACAACTTGCTGTTTTTTTCTCATGAGCCCCCGTAGTGATTCTCCGGTCTCTGCTCCCCACAAGACTAGGGTTTTAAAACATGCACGGCCATGCCCAGCTGTTTATGTAAGTCTTGGGGATTAAACTCTCTGAGGCCTAGTCAAACCCTAAGGCTGGCACAGGAAATACTCTTAGCTGCTGAGCCACCCCTCCAGTTCATGAACGGTTTTTATCAACAATCCTCACGACTAGATACCAATGGTGAGCCTTTATCTTAATTTTATACTGTTGTGACTTATTCTTTCTGCTTCCTGGACTTCATGAGGTGAGCAGCTTTGCTTCACTACCTGCTGTCTGCAATAAAATTGTTCCCTCTTTTTGGTGTGTGTGTTTGCTTGGTATATGTGATTGTATGTATGAACGTACATATGTGGTCACACATCTTTATGCAGGTGCACATGTGAGAACATGCTTGGGTGTCTTCCTCAGTCGCATTCTACCTTGTTCTTTGAATCTAGAGCTCACAGATTCAACTAGCCAGCAAGCTCCAAGGATTGCCTCTCACCATCCTTGCAATGCTGGGGTTATAGTCATGCACTGCCGTGCCTGGCATTCTAGGTGGGTGCTGGGGTTCTGAACTCAGGTCCTCAAGCTTGCATGGCAAGCACCAGCCACTAAGCCAGTTTCCCAGCCCCTGAGGTTCTCTCTTAATGCCAGCCCACAGTGATGATGCCAAGTCACTTTGAATGAAATCTCTCAAACTAGTAGCCAAAATAAACCTTTCCTTCCTTAAGTTGTTTTCTTAGGTGTTTTGTCAGAGTGACAAATAGTGACTAACAAAACATTGCCCATTTGCAAGTACTTAGAAGGAGCCAAGTCACAAATTGCAAAGGAATAAAACCAACAAAATTACACAATGCTTCCTAGCATATAAAAGAAGAGCAGAACACTGTGTTTTATAGTTTGCCTTGGGGCATAGTTACTGTTTAATTACATTTTCTACTGTCTCTGGTCCAAGGTCAGTAGCATATGAAGTGGCGATGCTGCTCTTTAACCTCTTTAGTGTTTGAAGGTCCTGTTTCACTTTGACATCTATAATCTTCTTTTTAGTGCTCCTATAGAACCTAATATAAATAAAATACCTCCTCTAGCCATTGATTAGTATATTAGATTCAACAGATTATAAGCTTGCCCCAACCTGAGTGCAAAGCCCCAGGCTAAGTGATGGAAACAAACCCTCTTATAAGTGCCTTTTTATTGGCTAATTGACCTGTTGCTTTTTATCTGTTATAAAAATAAGGAAGTTGGGCTGGATAGATGGCTTAGTGGTTAAGCGCTTGCCTGTGAAGCCTAAGGACCCCGGTTCAAGGCTCGGTTCCCCAGGTCCCACATTAGCCAGATGCACAAGGGGACGCGCGCGTCTGGAGTTCGTTTGCAGTGGCTGGAAGCCCTGGCGCGCCCATTCTCTCTCTTTCTCCCTTTATCTGTCTTTCTCTCTGTGTCTGTTGCTCTCAAATAAATAAATAAAAAATTTAAAAAAATTTAAAAATAAGGAAGTGTACATTTATTAAAAGAAATAAAAGAAATCAAGCTGGGTGTGGTGGTGCTCATCTTTAATTCCAGCACTTGAGAGGCAGAGGTAGGAGGATCGCCTCACCATGAGTCAAAGGCCGGCCTGGGACTAAGGAGTGAGTGACAAGTCAGCCTGGGCTAGAGTGAGACCCTACCTTGAAAAACAAAACAAAACAAAATCAAATAATAATAATAATTGTATGTAAATAAATGAGTCCCCACTTCCTTACCATAATCCTGAAAGCTAGCCACTCGTTAGAATTTGCTATAAGCATCTCATTGTTTTGCTAAACTAAAAATGTATAAAATTTAAAAATTGGTGATGGGGAGGTAATATGATGGAGAATGGAATTTCAAAGGGGAAAGTGTGTGGGGGGGTGGGGAGGGAGGGAATTACCATGGGATATTTTTTTAAAATCATGGAAAATGCTAATAAAAATTTTTTAAAAATTGGAATTTTATTTTAATATTGTCCTAAAATTTTCCTTTAAGAAACATAATTGTTACAGAAATAATTTGTTTTGTGTGTATATACATATATATGTATGGAGCTACTCATTTAAAAATATTTAATTAATTAATTTATTTGAGAGATGAGAAAAAGACAGAGAGAGAGAGAGAGAGAGAGAGAGAGAGAGAATGGGCCTCTAGCCACTGCAAATGAGCTCCAGATACATGTGCCACCTTGTGCATCAGGCTCATGTAGGTACTGGGAAATTGAACCTGGGTCCTCAGGCTTCATAGGCAAGTGCCTTACCTGCTAAGCCATCTCTCCAGTCCACATTCTTCTTCTTCTTCTTCTTCTTTTTTTTTTTTTTTTTTTGTTTGGTGAGACAAGTTCTCAAATAATCTAGGTTGGTCTCAAATTCTCTATGTGGCTGAACTCCTGCTCTTCCCGAATGGATCTACTGAGTACTGGGATTTAGGTGAGTGCCCCAACACCTGGCTTATTCATTCTTTTTTTTTTTTTTTTGTATCACCTCATACTATTCTATTATATGGATAGTTTATAACTTCTTTGACTAGTTTAATAATGAAAGAATTTCATACTGTGTCCCATTTTTAAAATTTTTATAATATTTTTATAATAAACAACTGGCCCCTTTGCTGTTGTAATCGTGTGTAAAGAAAGATAAGCCTTCCAGAGAAGGCACAAGAGGCCCACTTCTGTGACTCCCTTACGCCCATAGGATCTGGGGATGCCACAGAGGCATGCATGACGGTGAGGTCCTGTCTCTTCCTCCCTTCCTCCCCTCTAGAAATAATGTGCAGCCACTCTCATGCCAGCGAGTCTCCCAAACACTGGGTGCAGACCATGATCGTATGTAGTTTGGCACAAAGTGGTCAAGTCCAATTTAATGTCATGTTTCTCCCTCTACAGTGTACTTGATATACTTGAGGCTTTTTAGTCCCACCCTTGGGCACAGCTCTTTCCTCATCCCCAAACCAACCCTGACCGGATGCAGGAAATGGTACAGGAGCTCAAGCCCACATTCTGCCACTGGGCATCAGGAGGGCTTGCTGCCAGAGCTAGTGCCCATTCATGCAGAGCACTGTGCGAAATGCTTAGACTCCAGAGACCAGCCAGGATCCCTGAATGAATGAGAGGAAGAGAAAAGGTTCTGAATTTGTGTCTGTAATTCTAAGTGCATCAGGCCAAATTACACCCTACAATAGGTAGTCAGAGGAGCCACTAAAGAGTCGAGGGCACCAAGCACACAGGCTGTTCTGAGGGGGTGTTTGGAGTGGCTGGGAACAGAGCCGTGCTGCTGAAGGCATCCTGGATGTGGGTCAGGAAGACTGAGGAGTTCTTTTCTCTTTTACTACCTGCTGAACAGTTGCTGAATGTTGGTGTATTTGAGGAGCTTGGGTCCATGCAACCCTCCAAGTCTATCTTACTAGGGTGGGCCTGCAACATCTGTATTTACAAACACATGAACATGGGTCTTTAACGGCTGAGCCATCTTCCCAGTCCTAGCACCTATATATATATATTTAACATTTTATTTTTATTTATTTATTACAGTCAGAGGGAGAGAGAGTGAGAATGGGTGCACCAGGGCTTCTAGTCATTGCAAACGAAGTCCAGACGCGTGTGCCACTATGTGCATCTGGCTTACGTGGAACCTGGAGAATCAAACCTGGGTCCTTAGGCTTCACAGGCATGCACCTTAACTGCTAAGCCATCTCTCCAGCCCGCATCTGTATTTTCATAGACATGATGCTTAAGATTAGATCTTGAGAATCAGTGCTGGATGGTAATTTGACAGGCATGTCATAGACAGAGAAAGCTGGGAAATAATATGTCACACAGTGCCACTCTATTTGAGCACAGTGACTGTAAATTTCTGAGAAGAAAATGGACTAATACTTTACTTACTTCTCACCACCCCTCTTTGCTCTTTAAGCTCCAGTATCTTCGCTCTGTGCTTAATCCCTCTCCCTGCTTTGAAGAAGGTGTGGCCTTACTTTAAAGCCATGTCTGTCACAAGTTTTTACAGTTGACTAGGATACTGGGTCACTAGGAAAGGGGAGTTTTCTGTTTGGTTACACCTGACAGTTACTGGGCACAGGGAACCATGGTGATTCCACCAAAAGCCCAGGTTCCTCGGGCCACTGTACCATCAGGGCAGGTGGTCCAGGCAGGACGACCTTGGAAGTCAATCATGTTTGGGATGCCAGTGAGGGCAAAGAGAATACCCCTAGGTTTGAAGGGCTAGTGAAGCACTAGACGTATAGGAATGAATTGGCTTTTCTCAAAAACTAATTGACTAATAAAAGCCTGGCAACTCAGATTTTCCTTTCCAGGAAAGTGAGTAAAAGGAGAAGAGGAGAAGTTAGTACTCGTGTTGGTATCTGGTCTAGGGGATGGGCAACCCGCCACAGTGAAGGGGAGGGAAGGGGGTCATCAGCCTCTCCTTGGCCAGCTCCATAGCAGAATGGCAGACCTAACTAAGCCTGGGGCATGCTGGGGGCTTTGTCTACGTAGTGCAGAGATCTCATAGTTCATATGTCTGTAATACAAAGGGACTGGTTTTGGTAACTTCCAAGTTTCCATGAAATTAGATTAGAAGTTCTGTGAAATGTTTCCTGTAGACTTTAAATAACCCTTTGTTAAACTGAGTCATCTCCCAGATGAACACCTAATTTAGAGTTACATAAGTAGGTGAGGATGCTTGGGCATTACCTGTCATGTCTCAGTATAGGTGTAGGCAACACGCTTGTCAGAAGCCATCCAAACTCAGCCAGAGTATGCAGTAGGGGGCCGTAATCCGTTTTGATTTCACAGCCCTGCATGAATAAGCATGAAGAGCTGACAGTCTAATGGCAAAGTGAGACAGCTACACTGTAGTTAGGATGGGGGCTGATGGGTGTTACGGCGGGGAGGTCACGCTCTGCCGGGTACCCTCTCAAGGGGCTGCAGCTTCCCGAGGCTTCGTTCTCTGCGCCCGCTACCTTCTTACAGGCACCGTGGGTGGAGAGGGCCACAGGCCTTTCTTTGGTCTTGTCAGGGCAGTTCTCAGACTGAGGTGTGGATCTGGGACCTGCATTTAATAACATCTCTCTAGGACATCTGGATCCAAGAAGTTTACACAGCACATGTGCAGGGACATTGGTCTAGGGACTGGGAAGGGAAGACCAGAGGCAGTGGGCGGGGGCAGTGAAGGTGACATGGCCTTTTTTTTTCGCTGCTTTTGATGACTGGGATTTGTTTTTACTTGACACTACTTCTTTCCCCCAAATCGCACCCAATGCCCTCGAAGATACTTCCTGGTTTCTTTGAAACCTGGATATATCCCTCTATGGTCTCTGAAAGGCCAGGTAGGCAAAACATGTCTCTTACAAGAGTCTGTCTGCAAGTGCCTCCTGTGCACAGGACACCTGCGTCCAGTCTGTCTGCCTCACGGGCAGTCCATCGGGTGCCGCGTGAATTGACCATGCACCACATCGACAGCCGTGCCGGAGCTCACTATTCAGGACAGTGCTGGGTGAGCATTTGCCCCTGGTGAGCGAAACACCTTTCGGAGATTTTTGTCTTCAAATGTCAGTTCATAAGGTTTAAAAAAAGTCCATCATGCTGATCGCTTGGAGGTAAAAATACTAGTTGAATGATTCTTTTTATATTTTCCATCAATTGTCAAGGCATTTTTTTATAGTGATAATTTCAGTGCTAGGGGATTTTGTTTAGGGTTAGAATTCCAGATTTTGTGGAACTACTTTTATGTATGGATAATTAGTTTTGCTATTTTACCAAAAAGTGTACCCTAAGTAAAGCACATGGAAGAAGTGTATTCATACATTTATGATGAAATGCTAAACTGTGGACACCTCAAGACACTACATGTGCCAGGCAGTGAAGGTATTTAGGTGCAAAGTCAAATATGAAAGTAAAGCTCACCTCAATGACAGTCCATTGTTCCACCACGATGGCATCATTTCCTCTCCTATTAGAACCTGGAACTCCAGAACCTTCTTCTTCATAGATGAAAAATCCTTCCAAAGATTTAGGCAAATGGTCCCCTGTGGGGAAAAGGATATAATTCACAAAGGTCATATACAAATTATTATATATATATATATATATATATATATATATATATATATATATGATCTTCTAAATGTGTAAGATAACTATAGGAAGCTGAAAGGCAATTTAAAAAAATATTTTATTTTTATTTATTTATTAGAGACAGAGAGGGAGAAAGAGAGAGAGAGAATGGGCACACCAGAGCCTCTAGCCACTGCAAACAAACTCCAGATGCATATGCCACCATGTGCATCTGGCTTACGTAGGACCTGGAGAATTGAACCTGAGTCCTTAGGCTTTGCAGGCAAGTGCCTTAACCGTTAAGCCCTCTCTCCAGCCCTTTTTTTGATTTTTTTAAGGTAGAGTTTCATTCCAGTCCAGGCTGACCTGGAATTCACTATATAGTCTCAGGGTGACCTTGAACTCATGTGATCCTCCTACCTCTGCCTCCCTAGTGTTGGGATTAAAGGCGTGTGCCACCACGTCTGGCTGACAATTTTTTTAAAATGTCCTTTTATAGGGGAGGAGTGCAGTTTAGTGGTAGAATGCTGTCCTAGTATATGTGAGGCCTCAGGCTCAATGCCTACCATCATAAAGGAGACTGGGCATGATGGTTGAGGCCCATAATCCTAGAATTTGGAAGATAGGGAAGGAAGGAGCCTGTAATCCTAGGGTATTAAAAATTCAGGGTCAGGGGCTGGAGAGATGGCTTACTGGTTAAGCGCTTGCCTGTGAAGGCTAAGGACTCTGGTTTGAGGCCTGATTCCTCAGGACTCATGTTAGCCAGATGCACAAGGAGGTACATGCATCTGGAGTTCCTTTGCAGTGGCTGGAAGCCCTGGTGCACCCACTCTCCTCTCTCTCTTTACTTCTTTCTCTGTCTGTCACTCTCAAATAAATAAATAAAAACAAAAAAATTAAAAGAAATTCAAGGTCAGGACTGCAGGGATGGCTCAGCAGTTAAAGCGTTTACCTGCAAAACCTAAGGACCCAGGAACAATTCCCCAGGAGACCCTGATTCAATTCCTCAGTATCCACGTAATGCCAGATGCGCAAAGGGGAGCATACATCTGGAGTTTGTTTGCATCAGCTAGAAGCTCTGGTGCACCCTTTCTCTTTGCCTGTCTCTTTCTGCTGGAAAATAAATAATTTAAAAAACAACAACTCAGCCGGGTGTGGTGGCATATGCCTTTAATCCCAGCACTCGGGAGGCAGAGGTAGGAGGACTGCCATGAGTTCGAGGCCACCCTGAGACTCCATAGTGAATTCCAGGTCAGGCTGGGCTAGAGTGATAGAGTGAGACCCTACCTCGAAAAACAAAAAAAAAAAAAAAAAAGAAAAAACAAAACAAAACAAAACCCATGATCACCCTCAGCTACATAGTCAGTTCAAGGCCAGCCTGTGCTGCATGCCTCAAAACAAAAACAAAACAAAAATTTGTTAGGCTAAATCAATAACATCCAATAATATCTTTGGATATTTCTTCCCCCCCCCAAATGTAAAAATACAGTTTTATATTTCACTGGACTAAAACAAACTACACACATGAAAACTACCATAGCAAAAACAAAAATGAACTAATGCGCTGCAGTGAGTGCAAAGTCAATATCAAAAGCATCTGGAAGGGCTGGAAAGACGGCTTAGTGGTAAGTGCTTGCCTGTGAAGCCTAAGGACCCCGGTTCAAAGCTCGATTCCACAGGACCCATGTAAATCAGATGCACAAGTGGAGCATGCATCTGAAGTTTGTTTGCAGTGGCTGGAAGTCCTAGCACCCATTCTCTCTCTACCTATGTTCCTTTTTCTCTCTGTCTATTGTTCTCAAATAAATAAAAAATAAACAAAAAATATTTTTTTAAAAAAAGCAACTGGAAATGATCTTCACCTTGAATTCAAAATTTGGTTTCTTATCTGGCTGGCATGTGCACAGCTATTATGTCATGAGCAGAAACACCAAAAGTGTCAATCCTTTACCACCAATGAGTTGTTCACCAGGGAGGTCCCTGATGCCCCCAAAACATTATAGGCCATTGCCGAGACCCTTGGTTTCCCACCAGGAATCGATGGTAAGACCCTATTGCTAAAGACTCCACATACTTGGGCTGCAAGGCCACTGAGAAATCCTGCTGGAACTGAGCTGATAACCTCCTCCATGTAGACCAGCTGACAGAAAGCTGGAAGAAGCCATTCTACATATAGTTCAATGGGAGAAAGAGATACCACCAGTGAAGATACTCAACAGTGGACACGGCAAGCCTTATAATTGGCCAGCCAGGCCAAATGAGCCAACGGGTGCAATAGTGGCACATCTGTCATGGTGGAAACCAACTGCCCTCCGATTGGACTGGAGGCCCACTCCATGGGGGGAACACATCCCTGACACTGAAAACTTAAAACAGGGGTAGTCAAGAGCCCTAGGGGTATAACATCTGCTGATGTCTAGAAAAATGTATATACTATGCTTACCAAACTGCCCAGTAAGCACTTCTCTTAATATTTATATCCTTATATCAACGCTACTCTCACTTTGGGAAGAGAATCTTCTCTTTTCAGATGGCAGTGACCTTGGGACGACTCAGAAGGTATCATAGTGCTGGAAAGAAGTGACTGGAGTACTGAGTAACATCTCAATCACAACTTCCAAGGCTCAGGGTCTAATGCAGAAGAGGTGGCAGAAAGAATGTAAGAGCCAAAGGAAGGGTAGGACTTCTTACAACGTGCTCCCTCCAGACATAAAATGGCCTGGATATCCATGACCTCACTGTGCCTGACACTAGACCATCATAAGAGGAGGAAAAGATCATGACATCAAAATAAAAGAGAGACTGATTGAGATGGGTAGGGAATATGATGGAGAATGGAATTTCAAAGGGGAAAGTGGGGAGAGGGAGGATATTACCATGGGATTTTTTTTTATAATCATGGAAAATGTTAATAAAAATTGAGAAAAGAAAAAAAAGATGTCAATCCTTGAAATTAGGGGTATGATATTAAAATTATTGTGTGGTAAGATCATTAAAAATTATAAACACAGAATAATTTTTTATCTCAAGGTTCAACCCCAAACCACCCCAAAACAGTGACAGGAAGACCCTAAACAGAAGTCATTGTCAAAAGAATTCCTGCAGGAAGGAAGTTTGAAGGGAAGGCCTCTGACTTTCTTGAATAGCTGACAACGACCATCTGGCCTCAACTAAACAGATTTAATGGAAATTGTTTGTCTCCTATTTTGCAGTAGAAGACATTTTCCCCTCACAGTCATGTGCTGATTAAACATTGTGGTCTTTAAACAGTGCAATGCCACAATAAGGTTTCTCTGATAGTTTTCTAAGTAATAAAGGCCTACAAAGTTTTCATGTATTTTAGGTTTAAGGACAATAAAAATGAAACTAATTTCAATGCAATTGACAGTTTTACTTTTTATTAACAGGCTTATATTTTATTTTAAATTTTTATTTCTCTCTCTCTCTCTCTCTCTCTCTCTCTCTCTCTCTCTCTCTCTCTGTGTGTGTGTGTGTGTGTGTGCCTATGTGTTTGACTTGCCAGTGGCTTTATGTGGATGCTGGGGAATTGAACCTGAGTCCATCAGGCTTTATCAAGTAAGAGCCTTTAACTGCTGAGCCTTCTCCCCAGCTCAACTATGAACTTTTAGAGCAAATTATTTTCATTTTGGTTTTTTTTTTTCAAGGTAGACTCTCTAACCCAGGCTGACCTGGAATTCACTGTGTAGTCCCAGGGTGGCCTTGAATGCTCAGCAATCCTCCTACCTCTGCCTCCTGAGTGAGTTCTGGGATTAAAGGTATGTGCCACCATGCCTGGCTTATTATTATTATTTTTTTTGACAAAGTCATGTTTGCAATAAAATAGAAGAAAAAATTTACATTTTTTGGAGTGGTTCCCAAGAAAACAGTAAATTTTAACTTACCAGTTGAGATTGGTTCTGTACTTACGTAGATAGTCACTCTCTTTGAGCACAAGCACCTTTAACCACTGAGTCATGTCTCTAGCCCTGTCTACTCTCCTTGAATGTACTTGTCCACTGTCATGTCAAAGTAATGAATGCAGTCAAATCTGATCATCTTTTTAAAAAAGTCATTTATTTATTTGAGAGAAAGAGGGAGGGGGGAGAGAGAGATAATGGGTGCGCCAGGGCCTGTAGCCATGCAAATGAGCTCCATATGCATAGACTATCTGTACTTATGTGGTCCTGGGGAATCAAACCTAGGTTCTTTGGCTTTGCAGGCAAATGCCATAACCACTAAGCTATCTCTCTGGCCCCTGATCATCTTTAAATTATTCCAAGTCCCTTTTTATAGACTTTGAAATAATTGCACATTGTGATAATTATGTAGTCAATTACAACTTGCTTTTTGTTTCTTTTTGGCTATAGCTGTGCAAACCATAAGCTCCGTGGCCATGTCTGTTTTCTTTTTCTTAATATTTTATTTATTTATTTATTTGACAGAGAAAGAGAGGGAGAGAGAGAGAGAGAATGGGCATGCCAGAGCCTTCAGCCACTGAAAACAAACTCCGGACATGTGTGCCCCCTTGTGCATCTGGCTAACGTGGGTCCTGGGGAATTGAACCTGGGTCCTTTGGCTTTGCAGGCAAACGCCTTAACCGCTAAGCCATCCCTCCAACCTTCATGTCTGTTTTCAACATTGGGATACACTAGTACTTCTCAACTTTTTTAGTTTAAAAGAAAGTCTAGGGCTGGAGAGACTGCACAGCAGTTAAAGCACTTGCCTGCAAAACCTAATGACCTGGGTTTGATTCCCCAGGACCCATGCAAAGTTAGATACATAAGGTGACACATGCATTTGGAGTTCGTTTGCAGTTGCAAGAGATCCTGTCATGCCTATTCTCTGTATGTCTGTCTCTGCTTGCAAATAATTTTTTTTTTATTTTTAAAGAAAGTGTAGCAGGTTCACACAAGGCTACACAACATGGGAGCAACAGACACAGGGACTAAAAGGAGGCTCATTGCTAGGCAATATCATGGGTGAATTTCAAGATATGATGTTCTGCAAAAAATCCAGATGCAGAAGAGGAAAGCCTGGCTGGCTGTGTTGGCTCCCTTACATCTGCACCCCAGGAAAGGGTACAATTCATCCTCATTGAAATCCAAGCGCAAGCTGTCCAGGAACCATCAGTGAGGGAACAGAAGGGCACTGAGCTGAGTAGGAATGAGAACTGCTGGGATTCCAGAGATGCTCTGTATCTTGAGTACTGTGTTTCTGTCCAGTACACATAGAATGAACGCACTGAACATGCTGAACTTCAAAGGCCTCCTTCCTTCAGAGCTCCTCAAGGCCCACACCACGACCCAGAGCCACTGATGCTAGGCCTGACATTTCAAGGACAGAGTTATTGTTTCTGAGATATTCTTACAACAGAAGTGGTAGCTATGGCCAGGCATGGTAGCACACACCTTTAGTCCCAACACTTGGGAGGTAGAGGTAAGAGGATTGCTGTGAGTTCAAGGCCAGCCTGAGACTACATAGTGAATTCCAGGTCAGCCTGGGTTAAAGCAAGTCCCCAGCCCTGTGGGGGGCAGAAGTCATCAGCAATGAAAATAGTGGACACTGGAAGCCTCAAGTTTGGTCAGACAGGCCAAATGACTGAATGGGTGCAATAGTGGCATGTCTGCTCTAGGGGAAACCAGCTGCTCTCTAATTGGACTGGAGGCCTGCTCTATGGGAGGGAATACATGTCTGGTACTGAAAACCTAATCAAAAACCTATGGCAGGGGAGGTCATGAGCCTTAGGGGTATAAGGCCTGCTCTTGTCTAGCTAAATGCATATATTATTCTCTCCAAACTGCCCTGAAAGCACTACACTTAATGTTCATATTCATATATTAATGCTACTCTCACTTTTGGTTAGAGAAGCTTTTCTTTTCAGATGGCGATGACCACTGGGATGACCCAAAAGGCACCACAGTGCTGAGAAGAAGTGGTGGAGGAGCGCTCAGCACTGAAACATCTCTATCGCACCCTCCAAGGCTCAGGGTCCATGCAAAAGAGGTGACAGAAAGAATAGAAGAGCCAAAGGAAGGGTACCACTCCTTACAATGCAATTGTCCAGACACAGAAATTGGCCTCAATATTCATGACTTCATAGTGCCTAGCAATACCCACACAAGACCCTCATAATAGGAGGAAAAGACGATGACATCAAAATAAAAGAGAGACTAATGGGAGAGAATGACATCAAAATAAAAGAGACAGTAATGGAGAGAGGGAGGAGATATGATGGAGAGTGGAGCTGTGAAGGGGCAAGTGGGGGAGGGGAGGAAATCATGGTTTATTGTCTGTAAATATAGAAGTTGTCAATAATTTTTTTTTAAAAAAGTTAGCTAGGGGCGATGGCTGGGAAGGCCTTGTGGGGAAGTGACCATTCAGTCGCTCATAGTGTCACCTCTCCAGGTAATGGAGGTAGTAATTGCACAACATAGCTTTCCAACCAATGTGCCTTGGCCCACCAGAGAGCTGAGACCAGGTTGTGGGTATGCCAAAATCCAGGGCGCCCCCACCGACCCTGAGAAGATTCATCCACACATACTTATGTGTCTGACCTTAGTAGCACCTTTTCTGTGTGCATTACACAAAGTTAGAAAGCTCTGGTATGACTATTTCTCATTGTTTAAAAATGGAATCCCACCACCAGTAAAGTGTCCCCACATCCTTGAAAGGTGATCTCCAGGGAGACACTGAAGTGACCTACAGTAAGCACAAAGTTCCTTTAATGTCCAGGTCTGTCTTAAAAGTCCATGCAAGGGGGCTGGAGCGATGGTCTAGTGGTTAAGGCACTTGCCTCAAAGCCAAAGAACACAGGTTCAATTCCCCAGCACCCAGGTAAAGCCAGATGCACAATAAGGTGGCACATGCATCTGGAGTTTATTTGCATTGGTCAGAGGTCCTGGTATGCCTATTCTTTCTTTCTCTCAAATAAATAAATAAAATATATTTTTAAAAAAAGTCTACACAAAGGCTGGAGAGATGACTCAGAGGTTAAAGACACTTGCTTGCAAAGCCTGATGGCCCTGGTCTGATTCCCCAGTACCTGCAGTGACAGATGAGCAAAGTGGTGCATGCATTTGGAGTTCGTTAGCAGTAGCGGGAGGCCCTGGGGTTCCCATTCTCTTTCTCTCTACTTGCAAGTGAATAAATGAAAGTGGAAAAATCCATGCAAGCTTTGCATTCCTTTCAAATATATTTATCTTGGCCAGGTGGGGCGATGCACACACCTGTAATCTCGTTACCTGGGAGGTTAAGGCAAGAGGACCACAAGTTCAAGGCCAGCCTCAGTAGGTTTTTCTTTTTTTTGGCCAGGCATGGTGATGCATGCCTTTAATCCTAGTACCCAGGAGGGTGAGGTAGGAGAAATGCTGTGATTTGAGGCCAACCTGAGACAACATAGTGAATTCTAGGCCAGCCTACGGCTACAGTAAGACCCTACCTCATAAAAACAACCGAGAGAAAGAAAGAAAGGAAGGAAGAAAGAGAGAAGGAGAGAAAGAGGTGGGGAGGGAGGGAAGAAGGAAGGAAGGTAAGGAAGGAAAAAAGTTCCCCCCTCTTAAAGTCTGCAAGGTTGTTTCAGTGGTAGAGTAGGACTTTAAAACAATGTAAATCAGGGGGCTGGGGAGATGACTAAGGAAACTTTTTGCACAAATTTGAGAACTATGAGGACCTGAGTTCGTATCTTAGCACCTATGTAAAAAGCTGGCTGTGGTGAGCAGACCTGTATCCCCTCAGCTGAGCAGGGCAGAAACAGGAGGCTCACCGGGGTTTTCCTGTCAGCAGTCTCGTAGCAAGATGGTGAGCTCCGGGTTCAGAGAGAGACCCTGTTTCCAGGAAATAAAGTGGAAGAGTGATAGAGGAGGAGACCACATCTGCCCCTGGCCTCCACAGGAGTGTGCCTGGATGTACACACATCTCTACACATGAGTGCACACACATATATGCTCTACCCACATATACCACACACACTACAAACACACACACACACACACACACACACACACACACACACACACACACACATGCGTGCGCGCAATTCATGACTCCCTTTTTAAATCATCAACCAGTGAAGTGAAATAAATAGATCCCAGCATGAGGGTTCACAGTACACACTCCAGCCGGGTGTGTTGGGCGCCTTCAATCCCAGCACTCGGGAGGCAGAGGTAGGAGGATCACCATGAGTTCAAGGCTGCCCTGAGACTCCATAGTGAATTCCAGGTCAGCCTGGGCTAGAGTGAGACGCTACCTCGAAAAACCAAAAAGGGGGCGGGGAGAGCACACACTCCAGGCCTCACTACTCCCTAGTTGTGTAACCATGGGTACTTAGTATCTGCGTGCCTTCGTTTCCTTACCTATAAAAGAATAACCATCCATGTCTCAGAGTGCTGCCATGGGGATGAAATGATTAGTTAGTGCACAATGATTAGAACAATGGTGGTAAAGAGTTAAACGTATGGGCTGTAGAGGTGGCTTAGTAGTTAAGGCACTTGCCTGGGAAGCCTAAGAACCCAGGTTCAATTCCCCAGTACCCATGTAAGCCAGATGCACATGGTGAAACATGTGTCTGGAGTTCATTTGCAGAGGCTGTAGGCCCTGGTGTGCCCAGTCTCTATCTGCCTCTCTCTCTCAGAAATAAACAAGAGTTAAACATGCCTGTTAGCCCTTGTCATTGCTTATTGACAGTACAAGTCTGTATGGGCTGCTGGTCATCTCTCCACCTTGTCTACAGCCATCTTCTCCCCTCAGTGACACATAGCCAGGCAACTGGTACATCTGTAGGTGCTTCTGCTGCCTCAAATATTCTACTCCTGGCTCATATGCCTGCTTCTTCCAGTTTCTTGACTGCCTGGCCTTCCCTTCTAATAAGTTCTTCCCTGGTACCCCTACCATAATAGCCCATTGGGTAAGGTCTTAATAATTTTCATAATTTGAAGTTAGATATGGATGTTTTGATACTTCCATAACATGACTGCTTGATACCTCATGCTTGCTTCCTGAAGGTACCAAAGAAGGCCAATCTGTCATTCTTGCAAATTCCAGTGCCTGGTGTTTACCCATATGTGAAACAAAGACCTACATACACACTTCGATGTTGTCACCCCATTGCACACTTCATTGGTACCTTGAAATGAAGAGAATTTATAAGCAATCAAAATGCAGCCTTAGCTGGGCATGGTGGCACACGCCTTTCATCCCAGCACTCGGGAGGCAGAGGTAGGAGAATTGCCATGAGTTCAAAGCCACCCTGAGAGTACATAGTGAATTCCAGGTTAGCAGGGGCTAGAACAAAACCCTACCTGGAAAAAGAAACAAACAAACAAACAAAAGTCAAAAACAAAATGTAGCTGTAAGATGTGGGGAAAAGCTGGGGAGATGGCTCAGCCCTTAAAGGCACTTGCTTGTGAAGCCTGCTGGTATGGGTTTGATTCCCAGTACCCCAGTACCTAACACACAAAGTCTGGAGTTCATTTGCAGTGGCAAGAGGCCTTGGCACACCCATGTTCTCTCTGTGTGTCTTATATTTTTTAAAAAAGTAAATAAATAAGTATTTTTAAAAATTTTTTATTTTTTTTTATTTGACACGTACACACAGAGAATGAATGGGCATGCCAGGGCCTCAAGCCAATGCTAATGAACTCCTGTGTCTGGGTTTTACATGGGTACTGGGGAATTGAACCTGGGTCCTTTAGCTTTGCAGGCAAGTGCCTTATCCACTAAGCGATCTCTCCAGCCCCCTAAATAAATATTTTTTAAAAGATGTTGGAACGACTATCATCTGGAGATGATGGGGATTTTATAGGCCAAGCGCACGTGCTCTCTCTCTCCCTCTCTCTGTGTCTCAGGGAGCTCCTGAAAACACAAAAGGCTGCTGAGAGGAACACCACAGATCTTACAGTAGTTACATACTGGGCTGAAGTAGGTAACCTTTTAAAAATATTTTCCCCTTCTCTGTTTCTGGAGCATTTTCTTCAGAATGATTTGTGCAGTAATGTGTTTAAATTTCTGAGCGATGTCTGGTTTTGTACTTTGATTCCCTGTGTTGGGCTGACTTCTGACTATTTGGGGTGAAGACGGAAACAAGTCCAAACAGAATATGCATTGTCCCCCATATGCTTTGGATGTCCAGCGTCAAACGTCGCAGAACAAAGGGGCCGATTCAGTCCGGCTTCCTCTGACTTGCTTTGCACAGTGACATGGACATTGGTCACAATTTCCCCTCTGAGCCTTTCATGCCTTCTCTCAGGAAAGTCTCAATGACATCCACACCCCCTGGCCAGACCCCACAGACTGTGGCGCTCAGAAGGGGTCTGAGTAACCCTCCATGTAAAAAGTTTATCAAGACATTCTGGAGCTAGCAGAGAGGGAGTGTCTCCCCGGGGGCTTCTGAACGCTTCTGAGCTTCCAGAACAAAAGCCCTACAGAGTTTCTGGCTGGCAACTGCTGGAGCTAATTTTATTCTCACCAGGCCAGGCCTATGGCAGGAATGCCTGAGAGAGACTGTGAGAATATTTTTGTTTTTTCTTAGACAGTTTGTCACAAACCAAAATTTGAAATGACTCCAACATAGACTCTGCAAAAGAGAGAGGGAGAGAAAAACAAAAATAATTCCAGATAGATGATTCTTAATCACAGTATGAAACTGTACATTCACAAAGGTCGAGGAAGAACATTTAAGTAGAAAACGAACTCTCCCTGCCATGTACTTACTGTAGGAGTCACCTTATCTTTACCATAAAATAAAATAAAGAGTATTTTTTACCTTTATTTTATTTTATTTTATTTTATTTTATTTTATTTTATTTTATTTTATTTTATTTTATTTTATTTATTTATTACAAAGAAGCAGAGAGAGAGAGAGAGAGACAGAGAGACAAAGAATGGGCATGCCAGGGCCTCCAGCCACTGCAAACAAGCTCCAGACACAAGTGTCACCTTGTGCATTAAAGAGTATTTTTATATTCCCTTTAGGAAACGTAGACTCTGTGAGCTCCACCAATTTTCTGACATCACAGAACTAGTAAGTAGAAGAAATAGGATTTAATCTCTGTCTGTCAGGTTTCAAAGTCCACTGTCTTTTCATTAATCTTGCTATTTCCATAGAAGCCAAGTTGGGAATGATTTCAGATCAGTATTAAGAAGTATTTATTGAGCATTTTCTGTGTGCCAAGTACCTCTGCAAAAAGCTGTGTTTTGAGGAACGCCAGTGGGCGTGGTCTTTAATCTTGGTTAAAAGGACCTGGTAATTTTTTTTTTTTGAGGTCCAGTCTCACTCTAGTTCAGGCTGACCTGGAACTCACTATGTAGTCACAAGGTGGCCTCCAACTCATGAAAATCCTCCTACCTCTGCCTCCTGAGTATGCACATGCTACCACACCAACTCCCAGGATTTTTTTTTTTCTTTTTCTGAGGTAGGGTCTCACTCTGGCCCAGGTTGACTTGGAATTCACTATGTAGTCTCAGGGTGGCCTCCAACTCACAATGTTCCTCCTACCTCTGCCTTGTGAGTGCTGGGATCAAAGGTGTATACCACCATACCCGGCATGCCCAGCTTTTCATGTGGGTTCTGGGGAGTCAAACTCAGGTGGTCTCAGGCCTCCATGCTTAAGCAGCAAGTCCTCAAAAGCTGAGCCATCTCCTCATGACCAGGAAGTTTTTTTTTTTTTTTTTTTTCAAGGTAGGGCTTCACTCTAGCACAGGCTGACCTGGGATTCACACTCTGCAGTCCCAGGCTGGCCTCCAGCTAACGAAGATCCTCCTACCTCTGCCTCCCGAGTGCTGGGATTAAAGGCATGAACCACCATGCCTGGCTCAGGAAATTAAAAAAAAGTTATTTATTTATTTATGAAAGAGAGCGAGAGAACGGGCATGCCAGGGCCTTCAGCCACTGCAAACGAACTCCCGATACATGCGCTACCTTGTGCATCTGGCTTACGTGGGTCCTGAAGAGTTGAACCGGGATCCTTTGGCTTTGCAGGCAAATGCCTTAACTGCTAAGCCATCTCTCCAGCCCATGAATTTTTTTTTATTCGAGGTAGGGTCTCACTCTAGCCCAGGCTGACCTGGAATTCACGATGTAATCTCAGGTTGGCCTCAAACTCATGGCAATTCACCTACCTCTGCCTCCCGAGTGCACCGCGCTGGGCGTGGTGGCGCATGCCTTTAATCCCAGGACTCCCAAGGCAGAGGTAGGAGGATCGCTGTGAGTTCGAGGCCACCCTGAGACTACATCGTGAATTCCAGGTCAGCCTGGGCCAGAGTGAGACCCTACCTTGAAAAAATATAAAACAAACACACAAAACACAACAACAAACTACATCGTTGCATAGCAACTGGAATCTGTTTCCTGAGGAATAATGCCTGTCCTTTTGGCTACGGAACTTGCGAGGCAAAAACATTTTCACCAATTGTGACCCAAGTCTTAGTTATTTTGATAGAATATAAAAACTCACCTTTCGGTGTTTCCCAGCACACAAAAGAGTCAATTAATGATAAGCCTTGCTTATAGTAAAACGTCGTTAGCTCCAGCCAGTCGGCATCAAGGGTACTGATGACAGCTCCTTTCCTGGTCACTTTCATTGACAAGGTGCCCTCCTGGTAGGCCCAGCAAGTGGAATCCTCATCAAAGACATTGAAGACGGTGTACAACTTGCTATCTGGGGTTAAGTATTCCAGGAAGAGAAAGGGGGAAACATTGTTTCATTGACCAAAGATTCTTAAACTTCTTTATTAGTCATGAGGTATTTCAAATAATAAAAGTAGCCACCACTCAGTGTTAACATTATGCTACATTAGCTTTGTACTTTTTTTTTTCCCACAGAAATGAGACATGGATACAGTTGAGGCCACCATATAGTATAGGATGCAGGCTCTGAGCCATTCTTTTTTTTTTTTTTCCCCCCGAGGTAGGGTCTTGCTCTAGGCCAGGCTGTCCTGGAATTCACTATGTAGTCTCAAGGTGGCCTCAAACTCATGGCGATCCTCCTACCTCTGCCTCCCGAGTGCTGGGATTAAAAGAGTGCACCACACACCCAGCCTGATTCCATTCTTTAGAAATAACTACTATAGCCAGTGTGGTGGTGCATTGCACACATGCATTCACAGCTGTGGTTGTGTGCATAAGACCTGCACATGATAAGACCAGTAAATATTCCTCATGGATGGTGGATATGCTCACAAGACTGCTCCCCTCACTGAGGAATTATCAGCAGGTAATAGTTGGGGGAGGAGGGAGAAACATTTTATTAAATGGTAGCCATTGGTAAGTATCCATAAGCAAATAAATTTTATCTATTTAGATAAAATATTAAAAATGTATATTTGGCCAGGCGTGGTGGCACATGCCTTTAATCCCAGCACTCGGGAGGCAGAGATAGGAGGATTGCTATGAGTTCAAGGCCAGCCTGAGACTGCATAGTCAGTGAATCCCAGGTCAGCCTGGGCTAAACAGAGACCCTATCTTGAAAAAACAAAACAAAAAAAGTATAAAAACTACTATAATGAATTTGGTGGTTTTTGTCCTAATGAAAGCTTTTATTTTTAAATATATAGTTATATATAAGTATATATATATATGTATATATACACACATATATATATTAGTTTAAAAATTATGTATTAATTCTTAGACACAGAGGTGTTGAGTCATGTCTTCTAATTTACTAGAAACTGGCAAATTCTTAACTTGTGGCCTAGGAACACCCAAAATTATGTTTTCAGAAGTTTAATCTCTCACTTTTATTATAGACGAAAGTATTTGGTGGCACATGCCTTTAGTCCCAGCACTTGGGAGGCAGAGGTAGAAGGATTACTGCAAGTTCGAGGTCACCCTGAGACTACATAGTAAATTCCTGGTCAACCTGGGCTAGAGTAAGACCTTGCCTTGAAAACAAACAAAAACAAAAGTATTTGGATTCCATGTTCTTCTCTATGCTACCATGTTCCCCTTTCCCATCCCCAATTAAGAAGTATTGTTATGGAACAGTAATTGAGAAGTATATAATTTAAACTAATTAGAAAGCAGAATGGAAAGTCATAACTGAAGAGACATATTGGATTTAGGGCTTCACTGGCTGCAAGGAGACACCACCCCAGCGTGGACTCTGCATGAAGTGTAAGAGGAACAGCAGGTTGGAGATAGAGACCAGTTGTCTGATCACAGCGTCAGCGCTGCCTATGACCCCTCACCCTTCACACTCCCGTGGGGTCCTGCTGCAGGGAAGCCAGGGTGGTTGTTAGCGACCTGCTGAACTAGAGGCTGAACTGGGAAATGCTCCGGCTACTTCTGTAGGAGACGGTGCTCCTGTGGTCCCATGGAGGTGTGCCATGCGGGGGATGCTGCGCACATCTCATTAGAAGCCACGGAAGCTATGGCTCCACGGTGCTCTTCAGAGCCAATGCTGATCAAAGGCTCAGCTAATAGCGGCTAGCTTACTGGAGTTTATTTTGTGCCAGGCACTGGGCTGAGTACTTTGCAGACAGCTCTTGTTTACTATGAGAAAGGCGCTACAATTGTACTCATTTTATAAAGACATTGAGGCCTCTGACTATAGAGCCTATACTATTTGTTAACTTCAAGGTCTGTCTATCTATCTATCTATCTATCTATCTATCTATCTATCTATCTATCTGATCCTTTGATTTGCTTTGATAGTGCTTTTAAAATGCCTTTAAAGGTGCAAGGAAACTTCAAACGTTAAAAAAAAAAGTGTGATTAAAATCATCTCAATTTCTTGGGAAAACTTGCTAGTTGGCAAAGAAGAATAAAATGATTGTTTAAAGCCGTTGCTGGCTGCAGCACTATTGTTCTAATAATTGTTTCACCATGATATGCTGCTTCAGAGTCCAGTGATGATCAAAGAAAGCCAATTAATTTCAAAGGTGAAAATCATCCATGAAATGGGAAAGGCCCGAGCTAAAATTCTCACACACTGTTTAGAAGGGCAAACATGAATTAGAACAGCTTTCTGTGTTGGTCACTTCTGGGAGCGTGTGTATAGCTCTTCCTGTTCCAAGTGGGGTTGGATGACCACATGGAAACCAATCATTGCATTATGTGCATGGGAAAACTTTGGTCTGATGCCTGTCTTATTGTCGGTTATAATCATCTTCAGAAATATTTTTATTTATTTATTTGAGAGAGACAGACGCAGAGAGAGTGAGTATGGGTGCAACAGGGCCTTCTGCCCCTGTAAACAAACTCCAGATATGTGTGCTACTTTGTGTATCTGGCTTCACATGGGTACTGGGGAACTGAACCTAGGCTAGCAGACTTTGCAAGCAAGCACCTCTAACCACTGAGCCAGCCCTATGAAAATTATTTAAGCCATAAGTTTATATTAGTCCACTAAGTCTTCATACTCTGTAGAAAGTCACTTTGTCTTATTGTCTTTATAAAAATCTCAAAGATGTATTTTACGCAACTTAAACAGGGATATGGCTCAGTGGTTAAAGGCACTTCTGGCAAAGCCTGATGGCCCAGGTCCAATTCCCTAGGACCCACTTAAAGCTGGGTGCAAAGTGGCACATGTACCTGGCATTCATTTACAGTGGCAAGATACCCACGCACTCAAATAAATACATAAAATAAAATAAAATAAAAACTTAAAAATGGCATTGGGCTGGGAATATGGCTCAGCAGTTAAGGGTGCTTGCTTACAAAGCCTGCTTTTCCACATTCAATTCCCAAGCCGCTCGCATAAGCTGGAAAATGCCAAAAATGGTGGCCATTCATTACCTGATACTGGTGTGCAGCAGCAAGAGGACCCGGCATGCCCAGCCCCAGCAAGTGCAAATAAATAAATAAATATCAAAGAATATGTTCTCTCTCCACTCATCTTGCCGTTACCTTCTCCCTTTTTTAGCTTGGAGTCGCTGAGGCTGTCATTTCGTTCCACTTGGCACGGCCCACCTTCCTGGTGAGCTTCCTCAATCCCGCTCTCAGGTGACTGCCCGCCTAGTGTCCCTCCATCCCAGCTCTTGCAGTTCTCATCTGAGCTGCGTCTCACATGCGGCGCTGCCTCTGCCTGTCCATCATGGTTGGTTCCATTACAGCATTTAGATGGTGGATGGTGCTGGGAGATGAATCCAACAAATTTCATGCCTCTTTTAGCACTAACATTAATCTGAGGTTTAAAAAGAGATGGTAGAGCAAAAGGTGAAGCACATTTACATTGATGAATTTATTCTTCAGTTTAATTTAGGGAATGCAATAGAAATTGAAATAAATTGACTAGTAATCAAAGACAGGCTCGTTCACTAAGTATACCTCTGAGTTAGCACGGCTCCTGCAAGCACGTTTCTGGATCATCAGGACTTGTCAAGCAGAACAAATACATGTTAGAGCTTAAAAAACAAAACAAAACAGGAGCCGTAGTTTTCTCTGAAAGGCCACATTTAGAAAGAGCTAGTAAGTTTATAGTATGATTTTTGGAGAGCATGTAGAGATGACCTTTCCAGTTTCATCCGAAAAATCAAAAACTATTCCAGAATCCCTTCAAATATCACTTCTAAATGCTAAATTCATCTTCATTATTAAAGCAGACATTGATAAATTGGGAATGGTGGTGCACGCCTTTAATCCCAGCACTTGGGAGGCAGAGGCCACCCTGAGATGACATAGTAAGTTCTGGATCAGCCTGGGCTAGTGAGACCCTACCTTGAAACCCCCCCCCCAAAAAAAAAGTTAAGATGAAGAAACAGCAGTACGTTTAGATGGTCACTGTTATAAACATTTATGCTAAAACTTTTAAGTATTACCAGGGTAGCAAGAAAGACTTCTGTTGGAGGTTACAAACAGAAATACCAGCAGTGAGAATGCAGCAGAGCAAAAACGATCAAGAAGAACTGGGGTAGCTCAGCTCCAGCCACCGAGGAGGATTCCGAGCACTGGGGACTGGGGGCGCCAAAGACTGTGGCTTGCACCGTACGGTTGAGATAGCAGGGCGTTAAGACTTAACACAAACCACATTTCCCCCTTACCAGGTGGCTTAGAAGAGAAAAAGGAGGTGTAAGAAGGCATGGCATTCTACAAGTAGGAAGGGGCAATTATTGCCAGTGCTTTCTTTACGTCTTATTTATTTATAGGAATTAAGAAATCAGGGATTTTTTTTTTCTTTCCCTTATTAGAATACTTTACCTGGCAGGGTCTGGTGACAAGTGCTACAAGCCCTGTATTGATAATTGATACCTTCCCTGTTTGTTTTCGTTGTTGTTGCTTTTTGCTTTTCAAGGTAGGGTCTCACTCTACCCCAGGCTGACCTGGAATTTACCATGTAGTCTCAGGGTGGCCTTGAACTCATGGTGATCCTCCTACCTCTGCCTCCCGAGTGCTGGGATCAAAGGCGTGCGCCCAGGGTGGCAATCCTCCTACCTCTGCCTCCCAAGTGATACCTTCCATTTCTAAGTTGGAAGATTGATATTTTATATGTTTGTTTGTTTTTTTTAAATCCCAAGAGAAGAAAATGAAAACGAAAATTTAAAAGGAGTGGTTGAGGCTGTGGAGACAGCTCAGGAGTGGAGTGCTGGCATGCACTAGGCAGTGCTCAATTCATAGTAATGAACACACACAGTGGGCATTAGTACAATGTTAACTGCTCAGCAATCAACTCTTTACACAGGACAACCATTCAGAAATAATCTTTGGCATTCATCCACTGCTCTTGTTCATACCCATGTACTCTGCTTCCTGAAGCCTGTCTCTTCATGAAATAGTCCCATTACTCTAACTGCTGAAATAACAGTACTTTCCTGTTTAAGTCGATCTTTGACTGTGTCCAGGAAGTCAAATTCAAAACAAGGGCTCTGATGGGGATCTATTACGACTAAATTAGTAGCTACAGTTTTGTTTTTGAAAGAAGTTGTCTGGAGTGGATTTATTCCCAGAAAGAGTTTCCCAGAATAGTCGTAGTAAACAGTATGTGCACTTTGTTTATAAAAATCTAGGCTCAAATGCCATTCCTATAAGGCCCATTGAATGGTGACTTTGTATTTAAATTGGAAACAGCAGCAGCTATTAGTAGCTGGACACAAACCACAGCTAATCCACACAAGTAGTTATTTAAAGTTTGAAAGCAACAACAAACCTGGTGTGGTGGTGCACACCTTTAATCCCAGCATGTGGGAGGCAGAGATAGGAGTCTGAGGCCGCCCTGAGAATAAATAGTGAATTCCAGGTCAGCCTGGCCTAGAGTGAGACTCTACTCCAAAAAAAAAAGAAAAAAAAGTTTAAAAATAACAGAAGCAAATTTCATAGTTTCTTTTTCTTTTTCTTTTGAGGCAAGGTCTCCCTTTGTAGCTCAAGCTGGCCTTGAACTCCTCCTAATGTCTCAGCCTCTCTCTCAGGTGTTAGGATTACAGATGTGGGCTACCACAATTGGCTCAAATCTCACATTTTCTTACCTGAAAGGAAGTGCCTTATGCTTTTGGTCAACTAAAAACTTATAAATATGCAATGTAACTAAAAATAGTCTTCACCACAAAGTTCTATTGATTTAGAATTTTTATGAGTGTCTACTTTTTTAGTTTAGTCAATATGTATTTAGTAAATGAAGGAGGAAAGTGTCTTAGGAGGGGAGAAAGGAATTTGGAGGAGGATTGGGAATAGAAGGGATGATGAGAATCAATAAAAACAACTGTATTTAAAAATTTCAGAACGAATGATACCTAAATCTCTATATGTCAATTTAAAAAAGTTTCAATTAAAGCTGAGCGTGGTGATGCACGCCTTTAGTCCCAGCACTTCAGAGGCAGAGGTAGGAGGATCACTGTGAGTTCAATGCTAGCCTGAGACTACGTAGTGAATTCCAGGTCAGCCTGGGCTACAGAGAGACCCTAACTCAAAAAAAAAAAAAAGTTTCAATTAATTTTATCTTTGTAGATTTTTCTATCTCTATAGCCAATCTAGCTATCATGCTTAATTCTCATAAAATATTCAATCATGTTGACATAACAGTATTTCCTTTGATGTTTTCTAGGTGTTGGAATTTTGGTGTATTACTCAGTATTCATTAGATATCTGCATATGAAAATGATCTTTTCTTTTTTAAAGTAATTTTATTTGGAATAGACTCCCAAAAGTGATTAGAAAAATGAAACAGGACTTGGGAGGCTTTCATTACTAAATTGATATTCAGGAGTACTGTGCTAACCTACTATAATGCCCATTGCAAGGTGGACAGTAACTATCCTTTTTTTTTTTTTTTTTTTCTGGTTTTCCAAGGTAAGGTCTCACTGTAGCTCAGGCTGACCTGGAATTCAGGGTGGCATTGAACTCTGCCCAGTGATATTAACTATTCTTAAAGTTTTGCCTGCCAGGGGTGGTGGCACACACCTTTAATCCCAGTACTTGGGAGGCAGAGGTAGGTGGATCACCGTGTGAGTTTGAGGCCACCCTAAGACTACATAGTAAATTCCAGGTCAGCCTGGGTTAGAGTGTGACCCTACCTCGAAAAACAAACAAAACAAGCAAACAAACAAACAAAAAGCTTTGCCAATGCTGGATTTAATAATTTCAATTATTGGTTGGAAAGGTGACAAAGTGGTAAGGCACTTGCCTGTGAAGCTGGAGGACCCAGGTTTGATTCTCCAGGACCCACATAAGCCAGATGCACAAAGTAGCACATGCATCTAGAGTTCGTTTGCAGTGGCTAGAGTCCTTGGTGCTCCCATTCACTATCTGCCTCTTTCTTTCACTCATAACTAAATAAATAAATACTTAAAAAACAACAAAAAAATTCAATTTCATTTTCTAGTTTCTCACTTTTTATTTGCATTAAATACTATCAGCCAGGTTTATACCAATGCTCTCATTATTTCATTTCACATCTGCTGTCCATGGACTCATTTTATTTAAGACGGAATTATATTAATATCCTTAATAGTCTGAAAATGATTTTTCCACAGGACACAATTACTGCAGATTTACTCTTGATTTTTTTTTTTTTCTAGGTAGGGTCTCTAGCCCAGGCTGACCTGGAATTTATTCTGTAGTCTTAGGGTGGCCTTGAGCTCACAGCAATCCTCCTACCTCTACCTCCTGAGCACTGGGATTAAAGGCACGCACCACCACACCCAGCTTCAGACTGGCCTTTTTATTTTGTTTGAGAGAATGAGAGCGCCAGAGAGAACTGGCATGCCAGAGCCTCCAGCCACTGCAATCGAACTCCAGATGTGTGCGCCCCCTTGTGTGCATATGCGACGTTGTGCTTGTGTCACTGTGCATCTGGCTTACATGGGACCTGGAGAGTTGAACATGAATACTTAGGCTTCAAAGACAGGCAGGCTCCTTAATTGCTAAGCCATCTCTCCAGCCCAAGCCCTATGTTTTTAACTCTATGTAATTTGGGACAAGTGCTTTAATACTGTTTGAGTCCTGGCAGAGCAAATCATCTATCTCTTCCCTATTCTTTTTGTTTTGTTTTGTTTTCAAGATAGGGTCTCGTTCTAGCCCAGGCTGACCTGGATGTCATTATGTAGTCCTAGGCTGGCCTTAAACTTGCAGTGATCCTCCTACCTCTGCCTCATGAGTGCTGGGATTAAAGGCCTGTGCCATCATGTCAGGATTGCTTGATCTACTTCTTTCTTTCTTTCTTTTTTTAAAATTCTTTCTTTCTTTCTTTCTTTTTTTTTTTTTTTGGTTTTTTGAGGTAGGGTCTCACTCTGGCTCAGGCTGACCTGGAATTCACTATGTATTCTCAGGGTGGCCTCGAACTCTTGGCAATCCTCCTACCTCTGCCTCCCGAGTGCTGGGATTAAAGGCGTGCGCCACCACGCTTGGCTTCTTTTTCTTTTTTTAGGCAGGCCCAACAGTCTGGCGGTTTTTTTTTTTTTTAAATGAGAGAGAGCAAGAGAGGGAGAGAGAGAATTTGTACACTAGGGCCTCCAGCCACTATAATCAAACTCCAGACACATGAGCCACCTTGTGTGCATGTGTGACATTGTGCATGTGTGACATTGTGCATGTGTCACCTTGTGCAACTGGTTTACGTGGGATCTGAGGAGTTGAACATGGGTCATCAGGCTTCACAGGCAAGTGCCTTAACCACTAAACCATCTCTCTCTCTCTCTCTCTCTTTCTTTTGAGGCAGGGTCTCACTCAGGTCCAGGCTAACCTGGAATTCACTATGAAGTCTCAGAATGGCCTTGAACTCACGGTTATCCTCCTACCTCTGCCTCCTGAGTGCTGGGATTAAAGGCTTGTGCCACCATGTCTGGCTCTCTTTGTTTCAAGACAAAGTCTTAAAGTTTCAGGCTTGCCTGAAACTCATTATATATCCCAGGCTGTCCTTGAACTCATGGCCATCCTCCTGCCTCACTTACTCTGGGATTGCAAGCATAAGGCACCGCGTTTGGTTTCCCTAATCTTTGTTTTTGTTTTATTTTGTTTTTTCAAGGAGGTAAGATTTCACTCTAGCCCAGGCTGACCCAGAATTCACTATGTAGTCTCAGGCTGGCCTCGAACTCACAGTGATTCTTCCTCCTCTACTTCCTGAGTACTGGGATAAAAGGCGTGTGCCCCACACCTGGCTTATCTGTTGTGTTTTTAAAACTTTTTATTGTGTTTGTTTGTTTTTTGAAACACAGTCTCATGAACCCTGGCTGGTCTTGTGCTCACTATGTCATTGAGGATGATCTTGAAGTCCTGATCCTCCTACTTCCACCTCTCAGAGCTGACTCACAGCCATGTGCCACATGCCACCTGCTCTATTCTTTGTAAAGAAAGGAAAAGTAAAGTCAAATGGAAATTGATGAAGAAATACCGACTGCTTTTCCGCATGTTGTAAGAAAATGCATCTAGGCAGTACCTTTTCTAGGAGCTCTTTTGCTGTGTCATTGGCTTGTGTCTCGTTGACTAGCGGACATTCCTCGATCACAAGTCTTGGTCGCCTTTGTCCACTTGGCGCTGCCGAATGTTTGGAGCTGTAATGAACGATATATCCAAGGTTGAAGGCTGACTACACTTTTCAACTAAAATGCTTGTTGTATAAGACCATGTAAACAACCCACAGATAAGGTCAAGGCAATCAAAATTTTTTTTTTGTTATTTCTTTCCTGATATATATAAAAATACCACAAGACATGGTACCTTCTATTAATTTAAATTTCCTTAATTTAAACTTTTACTGGAGTTGTGGAAAAGGTTGGGCAGTTAAGGTGCTTGCTTCACAAGCTTGCCATCTGAAGTTCAATCTCAGCACCTATGTAAACCCAGGAATCCCAAAACTCATGGGCCAGCTACACGGGCTGTCCTACCACAAAACAGCAACGACAGGGAGCCTGCCTGGAAGTGGGTAGAAGAAGACAACACTTCCAAAGCCGTCCTCTGGTCTACACACACACACACACACACACACACACACACACACACACACACACGCAGACACACACACACACACCTGTCCCCTGATCTACACACACGCACACACAGACACACACATGCAGACACACACACACACACCTGTACCCTGATCTACACACATGCACACACAGACACACACATGCAGACACACACACACATACCTGTCCCCTGATCTACACACACACACACACATATATGTACACACACATAGACACACACACACCTGTCCCCTGATCTACACACAGACACACACATGCAGACACACACACACATACCTGTCCCCTGATCTACACACACACACATATACACACACATAGACACACACACACACACCTGTCCCCTGATCTACACACACATACACACACATACACACACACAAAGCTGTCATCTGATCTTCACATATACACACACACACACAAAGCTGTCATCTGATCTTCACACACATACACACACAGCTGTCCTCTGATCTACACACATACACACACACACACACACACACATACACAGAGCTGTCCTCTGATCTCCACACACATATACACACATACACACATGCACATACACACACAAATCTGTTCTGTGATCACATACATACAAAGCTGTCCTCTGATATACATACACACACACACGCACACACACACACACACACACACACATACATACATACACACAACTTCTAGTAACTGAATTCCTTTTTTAAAAAAATTTTATTTATTTATTTATTTGAGAAAGAAAGAGGCAGATAGAGAGAATGGACATGCTAGGGCCTCCAGCCTTTGCAAACAAACTCCAGATGCATGTGCCACCATGTGTATCTGGTTTACACGGGTCCTGGTGCATCAAACTTGGGTCCCTAGGCTTTGCAGGCAAGTGCCTTAACTGCTAATCCATCTCTTTAACTCTAATAATTGAATTCCTAATTTAAAAATGAAAGAAAGGCTTCATTCATGTTTACTGTTTTAATACAAGTTGTGAGAACGGTTTTGTATGGTTGTTACACTTCATTATTGACAGAAGCATAAATAAAAATCCTATTTAACAGCAAATGATATTGCCTGGTCTTTTCACCTTTTTCTTCCCTACTGATCTTTCTCCTTGCTTATTTTTAGCCTTGTCAGGGCCACTGCTAAGTCTATTGCCAAACTCAGAAAAGGTAATTTATACATGATTGATGAAATCTATAATTAGGACATAAGTGTTACTACTGTGTTAAATTTCATGTTTTTTTTTTATGTTTTAGTTTTTCGTGGTAGGGTCTCACTCTAGCCCAGGCTGATCTGGAATTCACTATGTAGTCTCATGGTGGCCTTGAACTCATAGTGATCCTCCTACCTCTGCTTCTTAAGTGCTGGGATTAAAGGTAGGTAACACCACACCCGGTTCATGTTTGCTTATTAATGTTTAATGTAGGAAATATCTATACCCAAGTGAAAGCCAAAGACTGTTCCACACTGCTTGTTAGTTGTGTATTAAGTAGGCAATTACTGAACCAGCAGTCAGGCACTGCCCCGTGAAAACAAGCTTGGAGGGGCTGGGGACGTGGCTCAGAGGCACAGTGCAAGGTCCTGGACTTGATCTCTGGCACTGAACAACAAAAACTCAAAAGCCAAGCTGGAGAGATGTCTCAGTGGTTAAAGTCACTTGCTTGCAAAGCCTGAAGGTCCAAATTCCATTCCCTAGTGTCCAAGTAAAGCCAGTTGTACAAAGTGGCGCGTGTGTCTGGAGTTAGTTTGCAGGGGCAGGAGGCCTTGGTGCACTCATATTTTCCCCTTCCTTCCCTCCAAAGTAAATATATAAATATTAAAAAACAAAAATATTCTCAAACAATCTGGATCTTACCTTATTTTTTTGAGAGAGTCTCGTGTTTTCCAGGCTTGCTTTAAACTTACTATGTAGTGGAGGGTGACTTTGAACTTCTGAATCTCTTGCCTCCCCACCCCTACTGGGATATCAGCTGTGGGTCACCAAATTTCAGTTTATATAGTGCTGGGGATCAAACCTAGGGCTTCAGGCATGCTTCACAAAACACTTGACCAACTCAGCCAAATCCCCAGCCTACCATTCGGAATTGTCTGTGTGCGTGGACACGTGTGTGTGCTTAGATGTATATGTGGGTGCGAGTTCATGTATGTGTGTATACATGTGGAAGCCAAAGGACATTTAGAATGCACGCACGTGTCTGTGACCACTGCTAAAAAACAACGTGAGGCAGCAGGCAGTGCTCTGTGCAAGGACACTGCCTAGGCCTGGGGAGCACGTGTGGCCCAGGGACAGTGCTCACGGCTAATGCACGCAGTCACCCGCTGTACTTGCTATGGGAGCTTCTTGGTGCCTCCTGAGTCGATTTCCTTCCCCTTCATTCACTGCCATTCTCACCTAGGGCCTGTTTGCCTCTGAGGAGTAAAGTCAATCTGACGGTTTTTTTTGTTGGTTTGTTTTTGAGACAGGATCTTTCTAAGTAGTCCAGGCCGGCCTCAAGGTTGAGATCCTCCTGCCTTACTTAACCTCCCAGGAGCCAGGATTATATGTCTACACCACCATGCTTGACTTAACTGAAACTTTAATGAATGAGGCAAGAATTTTCTTGTTTAAATTTGGCTTCAACTGCTAAAAAATATGTCCTAAATTAGCCCCTTCCCTAATTGGCCTATATTCTCTATTACCTTTTAAAAGTCTCCCTTCTTTTTGTAAAAAAATAAAAATAAATTATTCATTTATTTATTAGAGAGAGACAGATAGAGAGAATGGCTGCCTCCAGCCCCTGCAAATGAACTCCAGATGTATGTGCCATCTTGTGCATCCAGCTTTATGTGAGTACTAGGGAGTTGACTTTTTGGCTTTGCTGGCAAAGCTCTTAACAGCTAAGCCATCTCTCCAGCCGCTTTTTTTTTTTTTGTTGTTTGTTTTGTTTTTTAGTTTTTTGAGGTAGGGTCTCATTCTAGCTCAGGCTGACCTGGATTTCACTATGTAGTCTCAGGGTGGCCTTGAATTTACAGCAATCCTACCTCTGCCTCCCGAGTGCTGGGATTAAAGGCGTGTGCCACCCTGCAGCCATCTTTAAAAAAAAAAAAAAATTATTTATTTATTTGAGAGTGACAGAGAGAAAGAGGCAGATAGAGAGAGGGAGAATGGGCGCGCCACTGCAAAAGAACTCCAGACGCGTGCGCCCCCTTGTGCATCTGGCTAACGTGGGACCTGGGGAACCGAGCCTCGAACCGGGGTCCTTAGGCTTCACAGGCAAGTGCTTAACCGCTAAGCCATCTCTCCAGCCCCTGCAGCTGTCTTTTAAAAAATATTTATTTATTTGAGAGCGAAAGAGAGAGAGAGAGTGTGTGTGGGGCACTGCCATGCGCAGGCTGGAGCCTTCAGGAGACGGGCCTGAGCTGCCAGGCACTGCTAAGGACTCCCGGGCTACAGGAGGCCACTCCCTCTCTAAGCCTGGCACACCTGAATTTAGGGTTTGCCCATAACCCTGTGACCTTTGGCCAGTTGCCTAGGAAACTCCTTATCAGCCTGCAGCCTTCACACAGCCCATGGCCCTGCGACCCTCTTCCTGCCACTCTGGCGATCACCTGACTCTCTTCCTACTTGGTGCACCCGACTCTCCCGCTCTCCCCCACGGGCTGCAATGAACTTAACTAGGCTGGGCTGGAAACCTTTGAACCCACCGAAGCCCTTAGGACCCTCTTCCTGCTCTCAACTGCTCACAGATCCATTTCCCTGACAAATACATGAGCTGTTCAAAGAGACCATCTCCCGAAAGTGGTTCTTTAGTCGCAGACAAGGCTGGCCGCTCAAGACCCTGCTCTCCGCGGTTGCCTGGACGCCTTTGGGGAACTGCGGCCCTGAGGATCCAGGGACCCACGAGAGAGACAGAGAGAGAGAGAGAGAGAGAGAGAGAGAGAGAGAGAGAGAGAGAGAGAGAGAGAGAGAGAGAGAGAGATTGAGAATGGGTGCATCAGGGCTTCTAGCCACTGCAAACAAACTCCAGACACATATGCCACCTTGCACATTTGGCTTATGTGGGTACTGGGGAATCTAGGCTTTGAGGGCAAGTGCCTTAACTGCTGATCCATCTCTCCATCCCAGTTTCTTGTCTTTTAAGCAAAGAAAATTGTCATTCTCAACTGTCTCTTAGCAAGACTTTCTTGATTCCCATGCTTACCTTAATTTCAAGCGGGACAGTACCACTCTATACAGGTAACTGGCTGGTAGATTCTTCCGTTGCCCCACGGGTTGTATAATGGGATGAATGGCCCCAACAATATATCCTTTAAGGTAATAGTCTTCCACTTTTGTTACTATATCCAGGACTGAATTTATCTTGATGACTGCTGGGTTTGATGAAGCTGAAATACCGAAATTGAAGAGAAATTTGCATATTCGTAAAATTGAATTAGACTTTATTTCTATGTGTAATGATACTAATGAATGAGAAAAACAGCACTATGGCTTAATCTCAATTAAGATACACTAACATGTACTAAAATATTTTGAACTTGTTTCAGAAGAGAGTAAAGGTAGTAAATAATATGTATATATCTTAAAGTAGGACTACACTGTCTAATATGTTCTTCATCCAGTTAAGAAGCTTTACTATTTAGGTTTTGAATGACTGTATTTCCTTTAACAGATATTAAAGACATTTATCAAGCTAATAGTTTAAAAAATGGTTTTTATGACTAAACAAAATTAGATGAATAATTTCTTTTTAAAAATCTTTTTATTTTTATTTATTTATTTGAGACAGAGAGAAAGAAGCAAAGAGAGAGAGGAGAGGGAGGGAGAGAATGGGTGCACCAGGGCCTCCAGCCATTGCAAACGAACTCCAGATGCATGCACCACCTTGTGCATCTGGCTTACGTGGGTCCTGGGAATCACACATGGGTCCTTTGGCTTTGCAGGCAAGCCCCTTAACTGCTAAGCCATCTCTTCAGCTCTAGATGCATAATATTTTAAAAATACAATTCATAAATATTTATAAGCTAAAAATGGGAGAAATGGTATTTGTTAGGTTGAAATTGTTAAGTGCGTCCCCTCTCCCCCCTGTAGGGTTTTACTCTAGCCCAGGCTGACCTGACATTCACTATGTAGTCTCAAAGTGGCCTTGGACTCACAGTGATCCTCCCACTTCTACTTGGCGCTGGGATTAAAGGCATGCATCACCATGCTTGGTAAGCACTTTTTTGGTTTGTTTGTTTTTTCGAGGTAGGGTTTCACTCTAGCCCAGGCTAACCTGGAATTCACTACGTAGTCTCAGGGTGGCCTCAAACTCATGGCAATCCTCCTACCTCTGCCTCCCAAGTGCTGAGATTAAAGGCATGTGCCACCACGCCCAACTCACTTTCTTATTTTTCAATTAATCTTCAAAAACATTGTGTTTTGAATTTTTCTGGAAAGCTAAAACTATATAATTATTTTTAATTAAAAAAAGTCTAAATGTAGATGAAACTTAGAAACAAGATGGACATGCAATTGAACCATGTCTTGCGTGAGGGTAAATCTACTGAAAGCATACCACAGCACTATCTGTGTAGACTAGAATAGTGAAAGGAAGTACTTTATTTAGGAAAATGTATTTTATGTTCTTGAGGAGGTTCAGAGGTAGGAGGATCGCCATGAGTTTGAGGCCACCCTGAGACTATGTAGTGAATTCCAGGTCAGCCTGGGCTAGAGTGAGACCCTTCCTCAGAAAAAAGCGGCGGGGGGCTTGGTAGTCCAAATACTAAGAAGAATAAAGGCAAATGAGTCATGGGCGGATTGCTACCCAGACACACAGGGCTGGGATATTTACATGGAAGCCCAGCTATCTCTTCAAAATCAAGATCATTCTCTTTGTTTTCCTCTATATTCACAATAAAGAAGGAAATACACAGAAGTATTAGCTTAAATCCAAAAGAGAATGAAAACTGGAGGAATCGGATTCATCCTGGCTCGCACAACTTTTCTGTTGAGTGCTTCATTTTTACTTTGAGATACTGGCATGAGTGCGATGGTGGGCTTGTGTTCCGTCATGTGGACGTGAAGGCAAGAGGAGGTGCGGGTTTTCCCAGCACTTCTTCCTCATCTGCTTCGTAACCTCCTTCCTGTGTTCAGGCAACCAGCAGCAGTTATTTGCTGGACTCTGCTGACCATACTAACACAGGCCAGCAACCTACCCAGGCTGTACCTGGAAGTAATGCCACTCTTTTTTTGGGGGGGGGGGTAGGGTCTCCCTCTAGCTCAGGCTGACCTGGAATTCACTATGCAGTCTCAGGGTGGCCTTGAATTCATGCCAATTAAAGGCATGTACCACCACGCCCTGGCCAAGCCCAATTTTTAAACAAAGGAACTGGAAAAATATAAAACAGAATGAAAGAAACTCTCAAGACTAAGGAGTAAAATATAATGTAAGCTTATTTTTAAAACCATGTGCTAATTTTACAGAAAATTACAGTCTTTTAGTGGGTTGTGTTGTATACTGTAGAGAGTGGAGATTGTGGCTGGAGAGATGGCTTAGTGGTTAAGACACTTGCCTGCAAAGCCAAAGGACCCAGGTTCGATTTCCCAGGACCTATGTAAGGCAGATGCACAAGGTGGCACATATATCTAGAGTTCATTTGCAGTGGCTGGAGGCCCTGATGTGCCCATTCTCTCTCTCCCTCTCTCTGCCTCTCTCTCTCTCTCTGCCTCTTTCTCTTTCTCACTCAAATAAATAAATAAAAAGAAAGTGGAGATCGTTTAGTACAATAGCAAGGAATTCAGCCTGCCCTCACTCTTGTCATCGCTATCTCTGGCACATCTTGGCAAGATGTTGGAACAAGCTGGAATTTAGGAACCTGTCACTCTCTTTCATGGCATGAGGCCTTTGAGTCCTCCATTTCCCCATTCTGAGTTAATTATTCCTTCTTCTATGCTGTTCATACTTCTACTAGTGATCTATGGAAACTATGCTACAGTTGCTTATTTATATGTCTAACTTGTCTGGTAGAATTCCTTAAGGGCAAAAAACCTACCTTATTCATATCTTTCTATGCTTCACATTAGATCATTATGTTAAACTGAAATAACCCCCCCCCCAAAAAAAACAGGTTAGCTGGATGTGGTGGTGCATGCCTTTAATCCTTGCACTGGGGAAGCAGAGGCAGGAGGATTGCTGTGAGTTTGAGGCCAACATGAGACTACATAATGAATACCAGGTCAGTCTCGGCCTCTACCTTGAACGCCCCCCCCAAAAAACCAGGTTAATAATAATATTATTATTTTTTGCTGAGCTGTAGTGTGTGTGTATATATATATATATATATATATATATATATATATATATATATATATATGTAATACATGTAACATACATGATACTAACTCTTTTTTTTTTTTTTAGGTAAGGTCTCACTTTAGCCCAGGCTGACCTGGAATTTACTATGTGGTCTCAGGGTGGTCTCGAACTCACGGCAGTCTCGAACTCACAGTGATCCTCCTACCTCTACCTCCCCAGTGCTGGGATTAAAGGTGTGTGCCACCATGCCTGGTTCGATTTTCTGATTCTTGATTTTCATCTTGGAGAGGCTAAGATGCAACTTTCTTTTGTCATTTTGAATCCAAGTTTACTCAATAATAGCCACTGGCTGGGCATGGTGGCTTACACCTTTAATGTCAGAACTCTGGAGGCAGATGTAGGAGAATTTCTGTGAGTTCCAGGTCAGCCTGGGACTACAAAGTGAGTTCCATGTCAGCCTTGGCTAGAGTGAGACCCTACCTCAAAAGAGATTGAGAGAGAGAGAGAGAGAGAGAGAGATATGCTGGGGACTACCCAGGGTTTTGGCTATGGATGCTGTCACCCTTCATGACATTATAGATGACATCAACAGTGGTGCAGTAGAATACTCACCTAATTCAAAAGGACCAAAGAGCTGTGTGTGTTGGCCCACACCTTTAATCTTAGCACTTTGGAGGCCAGGGCAGGAGGATCACTGTGAGTTTGAGGCCAACTGGAGACTACATAGTGAATTCCAGGTCAGTCTGGGCTAGAGTAAGACCCTACCTCCAAAAAATAGTACCAAAGAAAATATTCCTAGGGCTGGAGAGATGGCTAAGTAGTTAAGGCACTTGCTTGCAAAACCTGACAGTCTGGGTCCATCTTCTCCAGTACCCATGTAAAGCCAGATGCATGACGTGGCACATGCATCTAGAGTACATTTGTAGTGGCAAGAGGCCCTGATGCACTCATTCTCTCTCCTTGCAAATAAATAAATAAATAAATAAATAAATAAATAAATAAATAAATATTTAAATAAAATATTCCTGGACCCTGCACACTACACAGCTGGTCAGCCAGGCAAAATGTGCCAATTAGTGCAATGGTGGTGTGTCTTGTTATAGGGGAAACTAACTGGCCTCTGATTGGACTTGAGGCCTGCTTTACAGGGGGAATTCCGGTCTGGTATTGCAAGCCTAGTCTAAAGCTTATGACTGGGGAGTCATAAACTCGGGGGGAAGCTACTTCTGTTTATCTGGATATACTATGCCCACCAAATTGCCCTCTAAATATTTATGTTTATACCCATATATCACCCTACTATCACTTTTGGTTAAGAGAAGCTTCTCTTTTTCAGATGGTGATGACTGCTGCTGAGAAGAAGTGACAGTGGGGTGTCCAGCAATACGTGAGACATTGCTGACACACCCACTAAGGCTCAGGGACCACTGCGCAAAGGTGGCCCAAAGACAGTAAGAGCCAAAGGATGGGTTAGGAATGCTTTAAAATGCTGCCTCCTAACACGAAATGGTTGTTACGCTCGTGACTTCACAGTGTCCGACACTACACACACAATACTTGCATGATAGAAGGGCAAATAATGACAATAATAATGATGACATCAAAATAGAGGAGGAAGCAGTTGGAAATGAGGAGCTTAGTGGAGTGGGGATAAAGGATGGTGGGAGCGGATTGTGATCAGGGTACATTGTGTTATAGTATGGAGGTTGTCAACAAAAAGTTGAAAATTAAAAAGGAAGGATTTGCTGGGTATGGTGGCATATGCCTTTAATCCCAGAAGTCAGGTGGCAGAGGTAGGAGGCTCACTGTGAGTTAAAAGGCCAGTCTGGGATTATAGAGTGAGGTCAGCCTGGGCTGAAGTGAAACCCTACCTCAGAAGAACCAAACAACAACAACAAAAACCCACCTCAAAAGGGCCCCAGCTGAAACTAAGAATAATTGGTGAAACAAGCAAGGGTGCTGTTTTCCTGGTGAACCGGGTACCAGCACAAGGGTGAAGGAGATCCACACAGAGAACAATCAACTCCTACTAAATCAGAGATCCAGAGACACAAAGGCTCCCAACACCTCATCACTGAAGCAGACCCAAAATGAACCCAACATGGCTCAGGGAAATTTCGCGGAAGAGGGGCCGGAAAGAATGTCAGAGCCACATGTTGGGTCATGATACGCAGAAACATTTCTCCTACCCATAACTGTGGGCTAACTCCACAATGCATGACCCATATACCTCAACAAGGAGGGGCCAGGGGGAGGGGGTAGGATATGGATGAGCCTAACAATGGTACCAAATTGACTGTATTCACTGAGTACAAAACTAATTAATAATAAATAAAAATAAAAACTACACATACAAACTTTATTTTTTTTCTTTTCATAATTTTTATTAGCATTTTCCATGATTATAAAAAATATCCCATGGTAATACCCTCCTCCCCCCCTGCACTTTCCCCTTTGAAATTCCATTCTCCATCATATTACCTCCCCATCTCAATCATTGTAGTTACATATATTCAATACCAACCTATTAAGTGCCCTCCTCCCTTCCTTTCTCTTCCCTTTCAAACTTTAAATAAAGATACACTCGTTAAAAAGTCTTGGGGGATCGGGGATGGTGGTGCACGCCTTTAATCCCAGCACTGGGGAGGCAGAGGTAGGAGGATCACTGTGAGTTCGAGGCTACCTTGAGACTACATAGTGAATTCTAGGCCAGCCTGAGCTACAGTGAGATCCTACCTCAAAAAAAAAAAAAAAATCTTGGTGGGGTTCTCTTTTCAGGTGGCAGTGACCTTGGGATGACTCAGGCACCACGGTGCTAGGAAGAAGTGACGCAGGAGTGTTCAGCACTGCAATATCTCTATCACACCTTCTGAGGCTCAGGGTCCATTGCAGAAGAGGTGGCAGAAAGAATGTAGGAGCCAAAGGAAGGGTAGGACTCCTTACAACGTGCTCCTGACACAAAATAGCCTAGATATCCACGACCTCGCAGTGCCTGACACTACCTACACAAAATCATCATAATAGGAGGAAAAGATCATGACATCAAAATAAAAGAGAGACTGATTGAGAGGGGGGAGGGGTATGATGGAGAGTGGAGTTTCAAAGAGGAAAGTGAGGAGAGAGAGGGCATTACCATGGGATATTGTTTATAATCATGGAAGATGTTAATAAAAAATAAATTAATTTAAAAAAAATCTTGGGGGGGGTTTGCTGGGCATGGTAGTGCACACCTTTAATCTCAGCACCCAGGAGGCAGAGGTAGGAGGATCTTCGTGAGTTCGAGGCCACCCTGAGTCCAGGTCAGCCTGGGGTAGTGTGAAACCCTACCTCAAAAACAAAACAAAACAAAACAAAACAAAAAATCTCAGGATTTGGTGTTGCACAGCTTTAATCCCAACACTCTGGAGGCTGAGGTATAGAAGGATCCCTGTGAATTCCAGTTCAGCCTGGGCTAGAGTAAGACCCTACCTCCTGCACCGCACTCAGTAAAGCAAGGGTACTGTTGTGCATGTCAACACAAAATACATGCTAATAAAGGAGCACACACATTAAAGGGAGCTTCTGGATGAATTACGCTCTCAGAAATCCAATAAAACTATAACGGGAGAACGATGTTGCCCGTCAATACTAGCCCACATGTTAATGTGAGCTAATGCAAAGGTCATATCCTCTGCAGAGTGCTCAAGAACATGGCTTAGGGGATAAGACCTGCGACTAGACTGCCTGTCTGCAAATGCTTCATTCTGTGAGCCTCGGTTTCCTCATCTGCAGAACGAGACAAACAAGGCAATCTAATGCACGTGGCTGTTAGGATGAATGGATAGATGGATGTCCGTCCTGAGCACGCGGCACGCAGCGAGAGCTATTCAGCTGCGGGCTGCCACGTTGTCGGGTCGTCCTCTCCTGTGGACAGAGACAGCACACGACGGGCTTTTCTTTTCGAGTGGTAGGTTTGGAAGCAAGTTGTCTGGGCTTAAGTCCATGCAGTAGGTATATGATTTAGAACAAGTTACCTTACCTCGCAGAAATAGTAAATAACAGTATGAACTTTACATAATAGTAACTAAAACAGAAGTGTGGCCCTGGCACCAAGCAAGCACTCAAACATCAGCGACAGGCTCATCGCTCAGGCTCAGTGGTCCAGCCTTGAGACAACAGTTTCAAATAAAATTGTCTTTTGGGCCAGGCGTGGTAAGCATGCCTTTAATCCAAGCACAGGGGCAGGAGGATCCCTGTGAGTGCAAGGCCAGTCAGAGACTACATAGTGAATTCCAAGTCAGCTTGGGCTAGAGATCGATTCTACTTCAGCAAACAAACAAAATTGTCTTTTGAGATAAATCATTGTTAGCTTAAAAGAAAGAAAAAAAAAAAAAAAGAACATGAAAAGGATGATTGTAGGGATTTGAAGTCATTCTAGAAACAAGGCCTAGCTTCCAGCCTGCAGAACTCCAGACAGGATTAAGATGATGGTCGGGTTCCCTAACTCGTGCTCTAGATCTCAGCCTCCTAACTCACACTCCAGGTTATAGGTCTCTCCTCACCCTGAGTCCCTTATCGCAATGCCTGATTCCAGGCTGACAAAGCCGAGATGCTGGGGGGTGCTGGACCCCTCAGAGTATCCTTCTGAGCATAACAGTCTGGTGCCTTGCTACAATCAGTGGTGTCTAATTCTTGGAACCCCCACAATTAGATTCTTATGTGATAGTTTCCAATTTTAAAAATGTGAGCCAGGCGTGGTGGCGCACGCCTTTAATCCCAGCACTCGGGAGGCAGAGGTAGGAGGATCGCCGTGAGTTCAAGGCCACCCTGAGACTCCATAGTGAATTCCAGGTCAGCCTGAGCTAGAGTGAGACCCTACCTTGAAAAACCAAAAAAAGAAAAAAAAAGTTATAATTCATTCGGTGTGGTGGCACACATCTTTAATCCCAGCATTTGGGAGGCAGAGGTAGGAGAATTTCCATGAGTTTGAGGCTATCCTGAGACTAATTCCAAGTCAGCCTGGGCTAGAGCAAGACCCTACCTTGAAATAACCAAAAAAAAAAAAAAAAAAAAAAAAGTGACAATTCAAATACTTTAATACTGTTTGTTCCAAATGAGACCTGTCTGAAGGCTGAATACAGCCCATGACTTTTAATTTTATTTTTAAATTTATTTTTTATTTGAGACAGAGAGAGAGAGAGAAAGGGAGAGAGAAAAGACAGTAAGAGAGAGAACAGTTGTGCCAGGGCCTGTAGCCATTGAAAACAAACTCCAGACACATATATCACTTTGTGCATCTGTCTTACATGGGACCTGGAGAATCAAACCTGGGTCCTTAGGCTTCGCAGGCAAGCACCTTAACTGCTAAGCCATCTCTCTAGCCCACTTGTTGGTTTTTCACTATTGCTCTGGGTGGGGATTCTTCATACCAAAGCCTGCCCCTGTCTAGATAGCAGCCTAAACCATTTTTAAAAAAAATTTTTTTGTTCATTTTTTATTTATTTATTTGAAAGTGACAGAGAGAGAGACAGATTGAGAATGGGCGTGCCAGGGCTTCCAGCCACTGCAAACGAACTCCAGATGTGTGCGCCCCCTTGTGCATCTGGCTAACATGGGACCTGGGGAACCAAGCCTCGAACCAGGGTCCTTAGGCTTCACAGGCAAGCACTTACCTGCTAAGCCATCTCTCCAGCCCTTTTTTTTTTTTTTTTTTTTTTTTTTTTTTAAGGCAGGCTCTAACTGTAGCACAGGCTGACTTGGATCTCACTGTTGTAGTCAGGGCTGGCCTTGAACTCACAGAGGTCTTTCTACTTCAGCCTCCTAAGGGCTGGGTTCGTAGGCATGTGCCATCAAGCCCCCTCTCACCTATCTTTAACAGTGCTCAGCCTCTAAGGACACAGAAGTGATCAATTCTTCCTCACGCTGGTGCTGGGTGGCTAAGGCTCACTCTGTTAACAAGCTGTCCTGTAAACAAAAGATGTCCAGGCTTGCTGTAAACATGCTGTCACCACTGAAGAAAGGTGGAGAACTTTCCAGGCAGTGCCCCTAGTCCTAATGTTTTAAACTCTGATGGGAGGAGACTGGAAGGCTGTTAGGAACTCGCTAAGTGTTCAAACCTGATCTTGCATATTGGTGAGGAAGGCACAAGTTTATGTGTACACCCACCAGAATTTCTCCATGGTGGGCTCAACCCTTGATGTCAAGCCTTTGATTTGACATCTTTACGCTGGGGCAGTAGTATCAGAGGTCTTATTACCTTTTAAACACAGGAAATTAAGGCGGGGTGCTAGATAGCTGTGAGACTAGAATTTGAGCAGCACAGGCAGTGGGCGGCAGCTGCGAACCTCCGCGCCTCACACCAGCACTCACCTCTGGGGTCTTAGGAATAAGTAACAAATGGTGTTGTTTACAGCCCTAATGGGTGTGGCTGGTTACTTTTAAATTCGTTACATGATTTGTAAAAGCTTTATGTTTCACAGTGCTATTAAGAGGAGCTGGTGAAAGAAAGCATTTTGTAATTGTTTTGAAAATTACACACATGGCAGGGAATTTTTAATTTTAAAATGAAAACATATTGAATGCTGAGCAACATTGTTTGTTTTTAGTATCTAAACTAAAATAGCCATAGATTAAAAAAAAGTTCTCCTTTCTTTAAAAGTTGTACAAAGAGACAACTAAAAACTAAATACTAAAAACTAAAATAGCCATAGATTAAAAAAAATTCTCCTTTCTTTGAAAGTTGTACAGACAAAGATGAACACACACACACACACACACACACACACACACATATATATATATATATATATATATATATTTTTTTTTTTTTTTGGTTTTTCCAGGTAGGGTCTCACTCTGGTCCAGGCTGACCTGGAATTAACTATGTAATTTCAGGATGGCCTTGAACTCACGGCACTCAGGAGGCTTTTAGGAGGTAAAGCCTCCTGAGTGCTGGGATTAAGGTGTGCACCACCACACCCGGCTTCAAAATTTAAAGATAGGAAGTTATTGGGTGTGGTAGCTTGTGCCTGTAATCTGTGCATTTGGGAGGCTGAAACAGGAGGATTGTTCCAGAACAGCCTGGACTATAGTATGTGACCCTGTCCCACAAGAACAACCGCAGCAGCAAGTCAAAAGCATATGTATGGACAATCACATTTCACTATAAAGCTAAGAACTTGTTAAATAATAAATTATGCTCTGATGATGCAACTCTATGAGCATAGTTCAAACCATACCATTCATCTCTACCAATTTACCTCTGCAAACCCAAGCCAGTAATTTTACCACACTTTCAAAGGGCATGGACTACGCCAAGTAGGAATGCCAGAGATATGATTGCTTCACGTACAATTTAATCCTTACATACAGCACAAGGTGGATATTATTTTCAGATGAGGAAATGTAGGAAGTGAGAGATTGTTTTGCACAAAGTGTTACAAATTGTGCAGCTGAGCTTGAACCTAGACAGAAAGACTTGAGAGTTGGAAACTGCATTGATTTGGACCATATTCTTGAAACTGAAGAGATCATCTTGGATCAACTTCCTAAATGCTGGGATTACAGGAATAGGATGCCACTCCCACCTTTTGCTTTGGTTTTGGTCTTTCGAGGTAGGGTCTCACTCTATCTAGCCCAGGCTGACCTGGAATTCACTCTGGAGTCCCAGGGTGGCCTCAAATTCACCGTGATCTTCCTACCTCTGCCTCCTGAGTTCTGGGATTAAAGGCGTGCACCACCACACCCGGCGCCACCACACCTTATAACTGCAGTTTTAAAATTCAGCAAAATTCTATTGGGTTGGGGCTGGAGAGATGGCTCAGGGGTGAAGGCACTTAACTGCAAAGCTTCGCAACCTAGCTAGATTCCCCAGTACCCACACAGATCCCGATGCACAAAGAAGTGCTCGCATCTGGAGCTCGTTACAGCAGCTGGAGGCACTTGGCTACCCATTGTCTCTCTTCTCTCTACTCACAAGTAAACAAAAAAAATATTTTTGTTGAGTGTGGTGGCGCACACCTTTAATCCCAGCATTTGGGAGGCGGATTGCTGTGAGTCAGAGTCCAGCCTGAGACTAGATAGTGATTCCAGGTCAGCCTGGGCTTGAGCGAGACCCTACCTCAAAAAACCAAGTGTGCGCGCGCACACACACACACACACACACACACACACACACACCATGCAATACTCTTTTGGGGCTGAAATTATGACTCAGCGGGTAAAGTGCTTGTCACTCAAGCATAAAGACCAGAGTTTGGATCCCCACACCCATGCAAAATGCTGGGCTTGGTGGTGTGTGGTATTCTCAGTGTGCACTGGGGGGGGTGTGAGGGTCGGGAGAGAGACAGGATCATCCTTGGGACTTGCTGGCAGGGTGGCCTAGCCAAACAGGTGAGTCTCAGGTTCAGTGAAGGACCCTGTCTCCAAAAAAAAAAAAAAAGGTTAAGAGTGATTGTGTCAACTGGCCCTATGTGTACACGTGTCCCCACAAGTACCCACATGCACACCTATCCATATATAAACATGCATACCACACACAAAATCAAAGCTTTTGGATTATAAAATTTGTTGTCACAGGCATATATACAACAGATCAGTTGATGGCAGTTTCAGAGTCCTGTCACCCACGTTTCTCTGCTTTTTCTCTCCTATGCTGGACTCCTACCTCTCTGTCTTAGTGCAGTGTCCACAGAGATCACAGGGCTGCCTGTCATCCCTGGCCTTGGCGCATCTTTTTCAACTTTGTTTGCTTTAATTTCATTCACCTCCTCAGTCATTCTTTGTAACATGTTTTTTCGGGGGGTGCTGGGGCGTAGGAAGGTGAACGTAACATAGGAAAGGAAAAAGCATAAAACATACTTAAAGCCACTAACACTTGGATAACCATATCCACTCCAAAACCAGAAAGTCCCCTACTCCAGAGCTCATCTGCTTCACAGTCACAGATCCTCCTTCAAAGGCACTCCCTTGACTTCTGCAGCCACCATCCCTCCTCTTCCTTTTAGGTCACTACCAGAGGGTGCAGCTGTCACCCTACCGTTCAGGGTGCTGACTGGGCCACTCGGGGTCTCAGCGGGGAACCTGCACGTGCTCCTCAGTGCTCGGCCACTGACCTCTGCTGCCAGCCCAGTGGGCTGCATTTGGAGAGAGAAGTCAATGGCACTGTGCGGCGCCTACTCGGCGTGCCTCCTCCGGCCCCACGGGGAGCCCTGATGGAGCGGTGCTGGTAGCCGTGACTCAGTCTGTGGTCGCTGTGCTGTCCAGTGCGGGGCGGGCAAAGGATGAAGGGGCCTTTTCTGAGGTGCTGCAGTCTAGCAGAGTTGACTGACGCCACAGGCTCACAAAGTCTAACATGCTCACTATCTGGTCCTTTGTAAAAAAGTCAGCTGACTTCTGCAGTACAGTGGTCCCTTGTGTGTGAGCATATCACCATATACACACACACACACACACATTGTTGTTGTTGTTGTTTTGTTTTTGAGATAGGGTTTCACTAGTTCAGGCTGACCTGTAATTCACTATGTAATCTCAGGGTGATCTATAAATATATTTGTGTGTGTGTGTGTGTGTGTGTGTGTGTGTGTGTGTGGTTTTTCAAGGTAGGGTCTCTCTCTGGTCCAGGCTGACCTGGAATTCATTATATATGTAATCTCAAGGTGGCCTCAAACTCATGGAGATCCTCCTACCTCTGCCTCCCGAGTGTTGGGATTAAAGGCAATGACCACCATGCCTGGCTTGAAGATATATTTAAAAAATATTTTAAAAAATATTTTATTTATTTATGAGAGAGAGAGAATGGGCACGCCAGGGCCTCTAGCCACGGCAAATGAACTCCAGATGTATGTGCCACCTGGGTCCTTAGGCTTTGCAGGCATGTACCTAACTGTTAAGCCATGTCCTCAGCCCTTAAAAAATATTTTTATTTATTTATTGGCAAGCAGAGAGAGATAGAGAGACAGAATACGCATGCCCAAGCCTCCAGCTGCTACAAACAAACTCCAGATGCATGTGCCACTTGACAACGTCCATAACTGTAAACAATATCCCATGGTAATTCCCCCCAATCTCTAACACTTCTTAGAAAAAAAAAATTATTTATTTGCAAGGAGAGAGAGAGAGAGAGACTGACAGTTCACTGAGATTTTAACATGCATTTTTTTGGTCACTGAGCAGGACACAGCTTACTTTCTTTGACCCATTGTGATTTCCTATATTGATCTGTCCAAGATCTTTGTCCATTTTTTTTTTTTTTTTTTTACTGGATTGTCCTCTCCTTATTGACTCTAGAGTCAGTTTAAATTTTCTGGGTAGAAACCTCTGTCTGAGTCTCACTCATTTTTTTTTTTTTTTTTTGAGGTAGGGTCTCACTCAAGCCCAGGCTGATCTGGAATTCACTATGTAGTCTCAGGGTGGCCTTGAACTCATGGCGATCCTCTTACCTCTGCCTCCTGAGTGCTGGGACTAAAGACATGCACCTCCTGCCTGGCTGAGTCTCACTCATTTTGACACCTCAGAAGAGGTGGCACTAAGGTTCCTTTCTGGACTCGATCACGCAGGTCAAGGAGCGTGGCTTCCCTGGCTCTTGGAGACCACAGCCTGCTTCACAGGGCCTATGGCTCTTGTAGGAGCTGAGTGTCTATGTCCCAGCTTCCGTCACTAGGATGTAGGTTGACAGAGGGCAGTGACCCGGATTTTCCTTTTTTTCTATCCCAGGAGGTGCTCACTAACTGGTCACTGAAAAACTGAATAAATGACCACCCAGATATAAGGTAGGAAATGAAGGAAGAGGAAAGAGCTGACAGGAATGTGTGTGTGTGTGTGTGTGTCCTATCACTGACATTTTAAGAAAGTGGCCAACTGCATGCTATTATTAGACATCCCTTCCTCTCCCAGTTCAGAATGGAATTCTTTCCCACAATAGTCTGGATTTGTAAGATTTTGTTCGTTTCCTAAGCCAAACTTTCTCATCATTTCAAATGTATTGGAGCAACGTACGTTTCATTTTTCACATAATAATATGGAAGACTAGGAGTTTTATTGATGCTTAGGTAGATTCGGTCATTTTTATCATTAATTTCTTTTCACATAGCACTTTAACATTATAGATAATCATTTGACTGCTTAGGGAAATGTTCAAGAACTTACAATACTGATATAGTTAGAGAAAATTTAGCTGGACCCCTATTCCATTTCTCTCCTTCTCTTCCCTTTCCAACCCCCCATTGCTTTTTCTCTCTCACAGGGTCTTTCCATGTAGCCTAGGCTGGTCTCAAATTTGTATTCCTGCCTCAGCCTTCCAAGTGCTGGGATTATAGGCATACATCACCCTCCTCAGCTCTTCCCTTATAACTTATATTTCTGACCATCTTTTTATAAATTTTGTTTTTATTTATTTATTTGAGAGCGAGTGAGCGAGCGAGCTAGCGAGAGAGAGAGAGAGAGAGAGAGAGAGAGAGAGAGGGAGAGAGAAAAGAGTATGGGTGCACTGGGTCTTCCAGCCACTGCAGACGAACTCCGGATGCGTGCATCCCCTTGTGCATCTGGCTTAAGTGGGCCCTGGGGAATTGAGCCGAGGTCCTTTGGCTCTGCAGGCAAGTGCCTTAACCACTAACCCATCCCTCCAGCCCTTGGTTATCTTTTGTTGCTTTTTTAGTACATCCTCTTCAGTGCTTCACCCCTATTTTTATTGAAAGCTCTACCATTTAAAATGATAATTCGTGTATCTAATATCGCTTTTGCTCTCTCTGGTGTTACAGTCCTTCCTGTTGAGTTGCTCTCTTCATGGCTGTGCCCCAGAATTCAGCCCAAGACACTTGTGCTGTGTCTGCATTTCCTCTCCCTAACACCTTGCTCCCAACCCCTCCCAGCGCCATTTCCAGCGGGGCATCTGGTGCTGTGCTGTCCCTTCAGACAAAATATGGCCCAGGGGGGTTGCCCTCTGGTCACAATCTGCCTCGCTTTGGAATGTCACTCAGACTGAGTTTGGATATCCAGACCCCACATAAATCTGGAAGCTGTGGTGGGCTTCTGTACTCCCAGTGTGTCTATTTTGAGAAAGGCGATGGAGATAGGAGAATTTTCTGGAAGTCCCTGAGCAGAGTGGTAAACAAGAAGAGGTAGAAGGTAAGGATGGCCTGAACTTTGTTCTCTGACTTCCACTGTGTGCCTGCCATTGAGCGCGCGTGCACACACACACACACACACACACCAAATTAAAATATTTTAAAAGGGGCTGGCTGGGCGTGGTGGTGGTCACTTTTAATACCAGCAGTTCAGAGGCAAAGGTAAGATGATAGTTGTGAGTTTGAGGCCACTCTGAGGCTACATAGTCAGCCTAAAAAAAAAAAGAGGGGGTGGCTGGAGAGATGACTCAGTGGTTAAAGGCACTTGTTTGCAAAGCCTGATGGCCTGGGTTCAATCCACCAGCACCCACATAAAGCCGGATTACACAAAGTGGGGCATGTATCTGGAGTTCATTTGCATTGTGGTAAGAGTTCCTGATATGCCCATACTCTCTCCCCCCCCCTTCCTCCCTGTCTGTGTGCAAATAAGTAAAAATAATATTTAAAAAATTTTTTTTATAAAAAGCTTGGTGTGCTGGTGCACACCTTTAATCCCAGCACTTGGGAGGCAGAGGTAGAGGTAGGATTACTGTGAAGTGGAGGCCAGCCCAAGACTACAGAATGACTTCTAGGTCAGCCTGGGCTAGAGAGAGAACCTACCTTGAAATAACAACAAAAGCTGGGAAGTCATCCCAAGCTTTCATTCTTTCTGTGCCCTCCACCCCCATCTCTAGCCAGTTACCTGCTAATTCTTATTTTATTATTTATTTGTTTATTTATTGTTTTTTCAAGGTAGGGTTTCATTCTAGCCCAGGCTGACCTGGAATTTAGTACTTAGTCTCAGGATGGCCTCAAACTCACAGCCATCCTCCTACTTCTGTCTCCTGAGTGCTGGGATTAACGGCGTGTGCCACCATGCCTGGCTGAGTTTTTATTTTATAACATCTGCTTTATCTACCCCTGCCTTTCTTCCTGATGACAGCCCCTCGCCTGTGAGTTCTAATTATCCTTAGCCGTGACCATATAAGCAGTTTTCTGGTTTTTTTCCTTGTCTTATCTCTCCTCAAATGCAAGTCCACATTAATCTTCCCAAAATATATCTCAGCACATCCTGACTACTATTTCAAAACACCTTTACAACTGTAGGTTTGAATCTTAATTCTTTTTTTTTACTTTTTTTTTTTTTTGAGGTAGGATCTCACTCTAGCCCAGGCTGACCTGGAATTCACTCTGTATTCTCAGGGTGGTCTTGAACTCACAGCAATCCTCCTACCTCTGTCTCCCCAGTGCTGGGATTAAAGGTGTGCGCACCACGTCTGGCTGAATCTCAATTCTTAAACTGAGACAGAACTCACTCATAGTTTCCATCCTTATCCTCCACTTCTCCCGTATAAAGCCTCCCTTAGTTCACTGCTCTGCTACTAACCATTGACCATGCTTCAACCTCTTAATTTCTTTCCCTTTATCTAAGTCCTACTATTTTCTTCAAGGGTCAGTTGAAGTCCTAGCTCACATTCTGACTAATTCTCCTTTTTCTAGCACTTCTCATAGCATGTCATTCCTCCAGGGTGTACCATGTATTACGACTTTTTCTTTTGTTTTATGTTTTTGTTTTTGTATTTCGAGGTAGCGTCTCACTGTAGCTCAGGCTGACCTGGAATTCACTACGTAGTCTCAGAGTGGCTTTGAACTCACGGTGATCCTCCTACCTCTGCCTCCCAAGTGCTGGGATTAGTGGTGTGTGTCACCACGTCCGGCTTTATGACTTTTTTTTTTAAATTGTTTTCAAGGTAGGGTCTCAGGCTGACCTGGAATTCACTATGTAGTCTCAGGGTGGCCTTGAACTCATGGTAATTCTCCTACCTCTGCTTCCCAAGGGCTGGGATTAAAGGCGTATGCCACCATGCCTGGCTAACTTTATTTATTCATTCATTCAACAAATGCATTGACTGGTAAGCAGAAGTCACAAGCTCCCAACTTATCATAATGTGGTGAAAGAAATCATTACTATATAATGGAAAGCATGCCATACACACTGTAGTAATTATTTTTGGCAGACTGGAAGTTGAATCTCATGCATGCTTCTCTACTGAGCTACCTCCCCAACCCATAAGAACTACAATAAATCTCTCAAGAGCAGTTAGTAGACTTGGTGTGAATCTTTAGCAAAATTCAGCCTATATGAATAGGACTTTACATTTTTTGAAAGAAAAACTTAAGATTTTTAAAATTTAATTTTTATTATATATATTTTTATTTGCAAGTAGAGCAAGAGAGACAGAGAGAATGGGTGTGCCAGAGCCTCTAGCCACTGCCAACAAACTCCAGATGTATGGGCCAGTTTGTGCATCTGGCTTTACGTGGGAACTGGGGAATTGACCCTGGGTCCTTAGGCTTTGTAGGCAAGTGCCTTAACCACTAAGCAATCTTAGAACTTAAGCTTTTTTTGTTTTGTTTTGTTTTTTCAAGGTAGGGTCTAAGTCTAGCCCAAGCTGGTCTGGAATTCACTATGTAATCTCAGAGTGGCCTTGAACTCATGGCCATCCTCCTACCTCTGCTTCCCAAGTGCTGGGATTAAAGGCGTGTGCTGCCATGCCCGGCCAGAACTTAATTTTTTTTTTTTTTTTTTTTTTTTTTTTTGGTTTTTCGAGGTAGGGTCTCACTCTGGTCCAGGCTGACCTGGAATTAACTCTGTCATTTCAGGGTGGCCTTGAACTCATGGAAATCCTCCTACCTCTGCCTCCCGAGTGCTGGGATTAAAGGCGTGCGCCACCACGCCCGGCTTTAGAACTTAAATTTTTAATGTTTTCTATAGTTACTGAAATTCCTAACACAGAAATGCATAGAGCTGTTCACACATTTATCAAGCTGTGGTTGTACAAATAAACAATTTTTGTGGTCAGGATGAGGAAAAAGTACATGAGCCTAAAAATGAACATACATATAGCCAATAATTAAGTATCATATATCAGAGGGTGTTGCGGTCCGGTTCGCATTGCTGGTAGAAATCACCCAACCAAGAGTAGCTTCTGGGAAAAAGAGATTTATTTTGGCTTACAGGCTTGAGGGGAAGCTCCACGATGGCAGGGGAAAACGATGGCATGAGCAGAAGGTGGACATCACCCCCTGGCCAACATAAGATGGACCACAGCAACAGGAGGGCGTGCCAAACACTGGCAAGGGGAAACTGGCTATAAAGCCCATAAGCCCGCCCCCAACAATACACTCCCTCCAGGAGGCATTAATTCCCAAATATCCATCAGCTGGGGAGCTAGCATTCAGAACTCCTAAGTTTATGGGGGACACCTGAATCAAACCACCACACGGGAAACTACAGGAATTAATTCAGTGATCTCAACAGATTTGTCAAGAAATTGCCTAGCAGAGTGAGGTGGTACACACCTTTAACCCCAGCACTTCGGAGGCCAAGGTAGGAGGGTCACTGTGAGTTTGAGGCCAACCTGAGACTACATAGTGTATTTAGGTCAGCCTGGGATAGAGCAAGACGCTACCTCAAAACAACAAAAGAAATTGCCTGTAGGAGCTGTATTTAAAGGAAGAAAAGAAAGAGAAAAAGAGAGAAAAGAAATGGTGCAGTTTGTCTCTAGTTTTAAAGACTGGTTTTCTTTTTTTTTTTTTAGTTTTTCGAGGTAGAGTCTCACTCTGGTCCAGGCTGACCTGGAATTAACTCTGTAGTCTCAGGGTTGCCTTGAAGTCATGGCGATCCTCCTACCTCTGCCTCCCGAGTGCTGGGATTAAAGGCGTGCGCCACCACGCCCGGCTTAAGACTGGTTTTCTCATAAGAGGGGCGACAGCAACTAACCCTATTAAGCGCTCACTAAGCATCAGCCACCTCTGCAAGTAGGTAGGCTTATGTCACCTCCTTTGTTCCTTAAAACAGCTATCTGTGAGCACCATTAGATCCCCATTTTGGGATAAGGAAAGTGATATAGTGAAACAGCAGATTCATGATCTAAGGACTCTGATTTCAGAGTCTCCTATGCCTGAGTGCTATGCCATCATGTCCCTTGTGGAGATGCCAGTAGTTACTGGAAGACCAAAAAGAATCGTGGGGAAGGTGGCGAGAGCTAGAGAGCAGGCAGGGAGAGCTGGCAGAGCGTGTGTGTGTGTGTGTGGGGGGGGGGTAAGAAAGGATTGAGGGGCAAGCTGTTTTATTTCCTCCTAGCTGAATCTTTGAAGGTATAGATAAAAGACAAACAAGTGAGGTCAGTCATAATAGAGGGAACAACTTTAAAATGAAAATAGCATTTCATTTTCCTACAATGCATATACCATCATGGGGAGAGAAAGATGGCATTGAATGGGGAATTGATAAATTGGTCAAGATACTTGTACCCACCCCTACACAGGGACTGAGAATTTTTAGTCTCCTCCTCTTTGCACTTTACTCTGTGTTTGGAAAAAATAGGGGAGCAAAGTAAGAGGCAGGCTGTCTGTGAGCACACACAGCTGTCACTGGGCCACTTTGTTTCCTCGGCGGTTGCTCCTTGCATGGTGGTCCTGATAGGCAGAGCTGACATTATTCATTTCTTCCAGCAATCCCAGTAAAAGGTTGCCAGTGCCAAGCAGAAGGCTGGCATATCTTAATCCACTCTGACTCGCTCTAGTAAACGCTAGAGTGGCAGGCAGGTGGCTGCCAGAGACAAGAGAAGAGAGGCCGGGAATGGTCTGGAAGGGGGTGGGGAGCTGGGCTGGTGGCGTTCAGTCTTGGCATCCAAAGCAGCAAATGCAAGACCAAAACAATCAGGCAAACAAAAATCCAAAACAAAACCATGTGGGAAAACTGGGGAGAAATGGGGCATGAGGAGACAAGGTGCCTGTGTGAAAGAGAAAGCAGACACAGCTTCCTATGTGCCTGCTTTCAGTGCTGGTCTTTGCATACTCCGCTTATGTGCCCATACTCCACGGTAACTTACCTCTCCCAACACCTAGAGTGGAAGGTGGAAATTGTACTCCCTTCACAGATCAAAGGGCTTTTGAAAAGGACAAAACCAAAATGAATTTTCAACAAAGCTGTGTGTTTTCTTGATTTGTGGAACTGCAGTCATACAAATTTGAGATGCTAACAGTTTTGGAAAGAGATGAATCAGAAAAACTTCAAGTTCCTTGAAGTTCTATGTGCTAGAGTGGGTTCTGTATCGGAATAAGATGGCTCTGGAGTAAGCTGCATGAATCAATAATGTTTCAAAGCTAAGGAGAGTATGTTGTTTGCTGAAATTTAAGAAAGCAATACAGGGGTAAGAAGATGGCTCAGCAGTTAAAGGTGCTTGCTTGTAAAGCCTTGCTGGCCTGTGTTTGATTCCCCAGTACTTATGTGCAGCCAGATGCATCTGCAGTTTGGTTGAGGCAGCAAGAGGCCCTGGTGTGTCCTTACTCTTTCTGCTTGCAAATAAGTTATATAATATAAATATAAAGTAAACATAGTTTTTTTGTTTAAAAAAGAAAGAAAGAAAAGCAATGGAGTGAGCCTTCACTGAGAAAGCACCACAGTTAAATATTTTCTGAAATGATAATTTTTTGTTGTTTTTGAGGTAGGGTTTCACACTAGCCTAGGCTGACCTGGAAACTCACTATGCAGTCTCAAGGTGGCCTCAAACTCACAGCGATCCTTCTACCTCTGCATCCCCAGTGCTGGGATTAAAGGCGTGCACCACCACGCCTGGCTTTGAAATTATAATTTTTTTTGTTTTTTTGAGGTAGGGTCTCTCTGCTGTCCAGGCTCACCTGGAATTAACTATGTAGTCTCAAGGTGGCCTCGAACTCATGGCAATCCCTCTACCTCTGCCTCCCAAGAGCTGGGATTAAGGGCATGCGCCACCATGCCTGGCCTGAAACAATAATTTTTTAAAGTACACAAATTTCATGATTATTTGGGTATATTACTGAACATCATCATTAGCTCAATCCATTTATTACTTGCTTAATGGATAAGATTAAGGATACTTTCATTCTTTTGGTAACCATATCCTTAGATTAAAAATAGGCACGCAAGCAAGTCCAAAGTACAGGTACAGATTGGATGTGTATTTGGGAGGCATTTTGCTTGCTGGCAAGCTCATTTTTTCACAAAGAAAAATGGGTTGCTCTTGCCTCTTGCACAAAGATGCACTGTTAGAAAGAGAGAGAGGGAGAGAGAAGGAAAGAATGAATTTGTGTTTAAGAAAAAAATAGAATACTATCCAATAGGATAATTTAGTTAGTATGAAATATGAACTGATAAAATGTATGACTTGTGAGAATTAAAAAAATATAACTTTATAATAAGATATTAAAATACTAATATTTGGAAATCTTAACAGTAAGCAAGTTTCTCTAAAATTCTTTGTTTTGTACCCCATTACTAGAGATGGAGTTATCTATTTATTTTTAAATTTTTAATCTGTCCAGTTCGTGCAGTTGTGGCTGTGTTCAGAGTTTCCACAAGGAACAAGGCAGAGTGTTTGAGAAGCGTTGCTGCCTCAGCCCCTTCCCAGAGCTGCCATCTGGGCTTGTTTATTTGTGTTTCCAACTTTCTGGGACAGGGTTTCTCTGTGAGGGGCTGAGCACCAAGCAGAGGAAGTGTTTCACAGCAGCCTACCTTTTTTCCTCCTTAAAAAAAAAAAAGAAGCTATATTTTCAAACTTTAGTTTGGTCAAACATATCAAATGAATAACACAATCACAGTTGGCAATCTCAGAATTGCCTTAGCAAAGTTTTCCACGATTTGATGTAAGTTATATCCCTGCATGCCTGTGTCTTTCAAATCTTTTTCAAAACCAGAGCTGTCATTAAGACTACAGCCATTTGGCTTGGAAATCAAATATTTTTTCCCCCTGAATTCTTCCACAACTAAGTATTTGATTTAGAAACGAATAAGAAACATTTCCAAGCAGTTCTCCCAATTTTGTAAAGTACACATGAGCCATGTTCACAAAAGCAAACAAAACAAAACAAAAAATCATTTCAAATATTAAGAAACAAAGCATGATTATTAGATGGATTGTACAAACTGATTAGGAAGAACAGTTTAAGAATTCACACACAAGTCAACACATGCAAACAATGCTCTTATTTTTGGAAACATTTAACACATAAAGTAGAAGGAACGGGTACCTTGTAGAGTAAAATCCAGCAACACATATTCGTAAGCAAATTCTGCCTTTGTTTCCACTTGCGGTCTCTTGAGGGTAGAAAAGATTTTTCCAGGGCTGCTATCATCAGGGTCTTCCAGCTTCCGAAGTCCGCACCCCATGGCAGAGTCTGCAAGGAATTAAACTGCAGGAAAAGGGCGAGAGAGCAGCAAATTCTGTTGTTTAAGCTGCGAAAGGAAAGTTGCAGACTTGGCTGCTTTGACTTGGTTTTCGGCTGAACCATAGACAGCCCAAAAGAAAACGTCGGGGTCCGAAGCAAGGGGCCGAGGGCACGCTCTATCCATTTTTCTGTGAAGTCTCTGAGCCCATGGTTGAGCCCCAGCTCCTGGAGGCTGGGCTTGATCTTCGAGAAACTTGCAAGCTGCTCCAACTTAGCGGAGAATTTCCATGCCACGTCAATTTACAGCCAGCCAGCCCCTACCAGAGTTCCGTCCCTGAAGGCACCAACAGTGCTTTGTCTCTCCCAGCTGGCTGGATGAAAAAAGAGGTGTCCAGAAACGGAATTTAAAGGCAAAAGTGCAACTCGGATGTGATTATTTACAAGTATAGGATATATTCAGACAGCGCGCATACAATTCTTTTTCTGTTTTCTCCATCCGGTACTCACCCTCCTTCCTTCTTGCTACCCCCAAGAAAGCAAAAGGAGAGAGGGAGGGAGGGAAGAAGAGAGAGGGAGAGGGAGAGAGAGAGAGAGAGACAGAGACAGAGAGAGAGAGAGAGAGGATAAAAAAAAGATTAATGTGGTTGGAAACAAAAATCATTTCTGGAAAGGAAATCAGTTTTATGAGGAAACTTTCTGCAGTCTAAAAGGAGAAAAGTGATGTGGAAAAATAAAAATGCACTTTAGGAGCCTGATGTGGTGGTGCATGCCTTTAATCCCAGCACGGGGGATCAGAGGTAGGAGGATTGCCATAAGTTTGAGGCCACCTTGAGACTACATAGTGAAATCCAGGTCAGTCTGAGCTACAGTGAGACCTTACCTCGAAAAACAACAACAACAAAAAAGAAGCACTTTAGGTAACCTTTGAAAATGTCTTTGTACATCGGGTTTCTTTATGCTGGAAAAATCATATGCTGATATAAACGAGCAAGTTAAAAACATATTAAAACATTTTCATAAAATACTCGGGAAAGAAGAGAAGGATAATGGGGGTGCATGTGATCAAAGTACCTTATACACATGTATGAATATGTCATCATGAAACCCACTTTTATCCAATTATTGTATGTTAATAAAAAGAAATAAAAATTAAACAAGATATAGCACTACTTAATTGCAAAGGAGAGGCAGTCATAGATAATTAGCTTCCCCAACACCCTTGGTTTAACACACTGTTGTTTCAAGACTCGTGATAGTAATGAGTAAAGTACTTCTACAGGTCTCAAAATAGCCTTAATAAAGAAAATGGGGGGTTGCAAAGATGGCTCAGCTGTTAAGGGGTTTGTATGCGAAGCCAAAGGACTCAGGTTTGATTCCTCAGTACCCTCAGAGAGCAAGATGCACAAGGTGGCACATGCATCTGGAGTTCATTTGCAATGGCTGGAGGCCCTGGCATAAACACACACACACTCTCTCTCTCTCTGCCTCTTTCCCTTTCTGTCAAATAAATAAATAAAAATAAAATATTTTTAAATGAAACTTTAACACCTTGATTCATTCAGTCTGTACATACCACTGGCCTTAAGTCAAGAATGCTTGATGATGGGCAGTTTGCTGCACGCATGCGCGCTCATGTCAGCGGTGGGCCTCGGGGTCAGACTGCCTGCATCCCAATCGAGCTTCTCAGGTGCACTGTAGACAAGCCCTTGGGCAAGTTAGTCTGCTTCTTTAAGTTTGAATTTCCTTCCCTCTCAAGTGTTCAAAGCAGCACTTACTTCCCAGGTTTCTTACCAAGGCTGAATGAGACAATATTGCCTTCCGTCCCACTAAGCCTGGTGAGAGCACACGGAGTGTGTGGTAATGTGTGTGCATCACAAGACGGGTGGCGGCGGTGGCGGTGGTGGAAGGAAGTGATGCTGTCCCCACTCTCACTATTTACAAAATAAATCCTGATCTCGACATTCTGCGTAGCTTTTTCCATCACACTGAAGGGTGCATATGAAAACTCTCCTGGGGAGTGTGTGTGTGGATTATTAGTTTGCTATCCTTTGCCCCCCTTTCTCCCTATATCCCTTTAAATGTTTTACTTCCCTGAAGTGTTTTCAACAGTGGACAGTTCCATAGTCCTCCATGTTCAGGTCATATGTCAATGGAAGGAAACTGGGTAAATTTGACAAAATAGACAGCAGGCTCTGACAGAGTGACTCATCTGACTATTCGCAGTGCTTCATGCCTGTCATTTTTCATGTCCTTTTTACAGGATGGGCTGTGTGCTCTTGCAAAGCAGAAATGGAATCTCCAATAGTCACTAGTACCAGCTACAGTGCTTGGAAGCTATATTATCTTAAAAAAATTTTTTTTTGTTTATGCTTACTTATTTATTTGAGAGTGACAGGGAAATAAAGAGGAAGAAAGAGAGAGAGAGAGAGGAAGAGAGAGAGAAAGAGAGAGAATGGAAACACCAGGGCTTCCAGCCACTGCAAACAAACTCCAGATGCATGTGCCCCCTTGTGCATCTGGCTAACGTGGGTACTGGGGACTGGAGCCTTGAACAGGGGTTCTTAGGCTTCACAGGCAAGTGCTTAACTGCTAAGCCATCTCTCCAGCCCATATTATCTTTTTTTTTGAGGCAGGGTCTCACTTTAGCCCAGGCTGACCTGGAATTCACTATATAGTCTCAGGGTGGCCTCAAACACATGGCTATCCTCCTACCTCTGCCTCCTGGGTGCTGGGATTAAAGGCGTGTGCCACCACGCTGGGCTGTAATGGAAGATTATTTCTTAAGTACTCATGCTCCAGACACTCAGTTAATACTGGGTAAATAAGATGACCAATCATAGTCTGTGTCCTAAAGGAATTTATGGTTAAGTGGGGAAGACATTCAATGCAATTGGTAGCTACTGAGATGAAAGGATGCATGGGAAGCCCCAAGGTCCTTCTCACTACCCTGGAGGATGACATCTGAGATGCTTTCAAGGATGAATATGTATAAAATAAACAGGTGTGGGGATCATGTGCTTGTGGGAAGAAAAATATAACCAAAGTAGGGAATCATGAAACAGAAGCATATCTAAGGAACATGATGCACTGAGAGTTACTGGGACATACAATGTGAAAGTAAAAAGGACTAAACTGTAAAGAAGGAAAGGGCGCCAGACGTGGTGGCGCACGCCTTTAATCCCAGCACTTGGGAGGCAGAGGTAGGAGGATTGCCATGAGTTCAAGGCCACCCTGAAATTCCACAGTGAATTCCAGGTCAGCCTGGGCTAGACTGAGACCCTACCTCAAAAACAAAACAAAACAAAACAAAACAAAACAAAGAAAAAAAAGAAGAAGAAGAAGGAAAAGGCTACCCTGCAATGGGCTTTGTATGTCACACAAAGGGAGGCAATGAGAGGGAGTCAAATAACCAAATGGAGTAATCAAATGAGGAGTTTGAAGTCCAAGTGACATCATGTTTGCTATGTCCCTGGGGCTGCTTTGAGGTGGATGCCTCAAGCAGGAGCAGGGATGGAGACCAGTCAGGGAGGTCAGAGCCCACTGAGCGGGTGGATGTGCTACCTCAGTAGGGTTTTCTTGTGCATGTATATGTGCGTGTGTGTGTGTCAGTGCACATGCATGTGTGCCCATGTGTGTGTGTAGAGGACACAGGCTGATGTCCAGTGTCTTTCTCAGTCTCTCCCCATCTTATTTCATTAGACAAGGATTTCTACTGAGCCTGGAACTTACTGATTAGGCTGGACTTAGGTAACTAGCAAGTCCCAGGGATCCTCCTGTCTCCTCCTACCTAGTGCCGGGATTAATGGCTCAAGGGCTTGGTTTCTATATGGGTGCTGGGAATCCAAATTCAGGTGCTTATGCTTTTGTAGCATTTTACCAACTGAGCCATCTCCTCAGCCTATCAGCAGGCCTTAAAGAATTTCTCTTTCTTTCATATTTTTAAAAATTTATTAATGAGAGAGATAGAAAGAGGGAGGCAGGGAGGGAGGGAAAAAAGGAGAGAGAAAGAGAGAGAATATTTGCCACCAAGGCTTCTAGCTACTGTAAATGAATTTCAGTTACATGTGCCATTTTGTGCATCTGGCTTTATGTGGGTACTGGGCAATCAAACCTAGATCCTTTGGCTTTGCTGGCAAGTGCCTTAATCGCTAAGCCAACTCTCCAAACCATTCTTGTTTTTGAGACAGAGACAAATGTAGCTGAAGATAACCTTGAAGTGCTTCTGCCTGAGTGTTTGGATTATAAAATGTGCACCACCATGCTGACTTTATACAGTGCTGAAGATCGAACCCAGGGCTTTGTGCATGCTAGACAAGTGCTCTACCAAGTGAACCATGTCCTCAGCCCAAGAAATTGTTATCCTTAGTAAAAGGAACTACAGGTCTGGAGAGTGGGCTCAGTGGTAAAAGGTGTTTGCTTACAGAGCTGTTGTCCTTGGTTCAGTTCCCCAGCACCCTTGTACAACTGGATGCAAAAAAATGACACATACACCTGGCATTTGTTTGCAGTGGCAAGGATACCCTGGTGTGAAAACTCACACACACACAAATTTAAAAAAGGAACTGCAATTTATTGAGATCACAATTAAATAACCAGGGAATTTTCACTCTAAAATTCCAAACAAACAAAATTTGATTTGACCCTTAATATTTAAAAAGCATCTTCTTTTATAAATATTTTTTATTTATTTGCAAGTAGACAGAGATAGGGAGAAGAGAGACAGACAAAGAGAATGGGCGTGCCAGAGCCTTCAGCCAGTGCAAATGAACTCCAGATGCATGTGCCAATGTGTATCTGACTTTACGTGGGTATTGGAGAATTGAACCCGGGTCATCAGGCCTTTAAAGGCAAGCGCCTTCACTGCTGAGCCATCTCTCTATCCCAGAAAAGCATTTTACTAATGTGGACTACATTCCTGCCATTTTAACAATTATGGCTGCTTCTCCCTATCTGTGGTTCCATATCTATGGATTAAACCAAATTTGAATTGAAAATATTTTCTTTAATTGCTGCTGTACTAAACATGAGCAGACTTTGTTCTTGTCATCATCCCTTGCACACAATAGCATGACAAGTACACAACACTGAATGTAATAACTTGTAATTAGTACTATAAGGTGATTTAGAGAGCAGCTGGAAAAAAAATGGCCACCAACAGCATGAATACGCAGGGGACCCTGAAGCCTAAGGTATCAACCAGTCAGACAAGAAGCTTACACTTGTGGCTGAGCATGGTGGTACATGCCTTTAATCCCAGCACTCAGGAGGCAGAGGTAGGAGGATCACTGTGAGTTGGAGGCCACCCTGAGACTACATAGTGAATTCCAGGTCAGCCTGAACTAGAATGAGATCCTACCTCGGAAAACCAAAAAAAAAAAAAAAAAAAAAAAAAGAAGAAGAAGAAGAAGCATACGCTTGTGCAATAGTGGCACAACTCATAGTGTGACAACTCAGGAAACTCGTCCTTCAGAGAGAAGCCTCCACTGCTCTCTGGAGAAGAAGAGAGGGCTTACACACCAAAACTCTTTCAAATAGATACACATGTCCATTTTAACCCAGGCTGCTGTCATTCTTGGCTGTAGAATCTGGTATATTTTACAAATGGCAGAGAAAGTGGAGGAGGGTTGAGATCACTGATAAGATAAGAAAATAACTGTTTGCCCTCACAAGACTTGCCACCTCCGCATCTGCCAGGGCCCAGGAGGACTGCAGTGGAAGCTGCATCATAAATACTGCTCTTACTGCTAACCTGACAACCAGCTCCAGGGTGATGGTGGCAGACATGCTGATGAAGCACAACCTATCTAAGCAGGAATCCAGAGACTACAAAGAACTCAACACCAAATCAGACTGTCCACAGGCCTTCCATCACTCAGGGATCATTGCAGAAGGGGGGGGGGCAGAAAGATTTTAAGAGCCACAGAGTGAGTGGGAATACCCAGAGGCATGGTCTCCCCACTATCTCAATGGGACTGACTGAGGAAATCCCATAACCCCACAGAGGAGGGCCCCAGGGAAATGGAGACAGGGGAGAGGGAATAAAAGAGTATAAGCTATTAAACCAATAAATAAGCTGGGTTTGGTGGTACACACCTTTAATCCCAACATTCAGGAGGCAGAGGTAAGAAGATTGCCAAGAGTATGAAGCCAACGTGAGACTATATAGTGAATTTCAGGCCAGCCTGGGCTAGAGCAAAACTGCCTCAGAAAACCAAACCAGGCTGGTGGGATGGCTTAGTGGTTAAGGCTCATGTCTGTGAAGCCTAAGGACCCAGGTTCGATTCCCCAGTACCCAGTAGCTCTCACTCTCACTCTCTCTTTCTGTCTCTAATAATAAAAATAAATCTTAAAACAAAACAAAACAAAACAAAAAACCAAAAAACAAAAAAAAAAAAAAAAAAAAAACACTTCCAGGTCAGATGGCAGTGTAGTAGCCACACCAAAGCAGCCTAGGAACAAATAGGGAGAAAAACAGTAAATTATACTCTTCTACTGAAAAGTGAAGGTGTATAAGGAATTATCAACCACAGCTGAGAAACAGGAGAGACCCAGAGCTTTTAGCAAGCAGGAAACCAGCCAGAATTGGCTTCTGTGTGGCACAGAAGACAGGTGAAGGGATTTTCCACTCACACCAGCTTCTTCACAAAGTTAAGAAACCCAAAGGGGAAGATAGCAGGGACCAACTGAGCAGCTGCTGAAGGAGAACACCAATGTGGTCAGCTGTGGTACAACTCCAGGCACCCTGCACACAGCCTCCCTTCTCCCATCTGCCAATGCCATGGCTCACACCCCCCAGCCACACAGCATCCAGCACAACCGACCAGAACACCAGATCCAGTGACCTGAATCCACAGCACAACAGGGAGGGACTGAGGTGGGCAGTCAGCGTAGGTGAGACTGGAAGCCACCACCGAAGGTAACAGGGTCTACTTACACAAATACTGACACAGGCTGGCCCTGGAAGTGCTAGTCTCACCTACCACGTCAGGGCAGGTTATGTGTGAGGTTTGATTGGTATATTCTTTGTTGGCTTTACCATTCTCAAATAAGCTGTATTTTGGTGTTGACTATTGTTGCTTGCTTTTGTTGCTTCCTGATTTATAGGGCCTTTGTCTTTTTCTTCTGTCATTATTGGCGGGTGTTGGTGGGGGGCGGGAATGGAGAACTCCCTGGAACCCATTTCAGACCAGAAATCCCAGCCTCTCAGTTGACAATATTAAGTGTATGGAATAACACACATCTTTAGGGATTTTGGCTTCACTAGATTATATATTTGTTTTAATACCTACTACTACATAAATACTCTGTGCTGGTTTGAATTGAATGTGTATATTACTCAGTTGAACTTTAGAATTTGCCAGTAAATTGCTCCAACCAGTATACTAGAATACTTGAATAGCAGACAAACTCAACACCTAGGGTCACTGTGCTGTTTCCTTGGAGTATAAGAGCTATACTTAGCACCTTAAACTCCTACCTTGAAAGTAAATAAAGCCAGATTTACATGTCTAAGAATAATGCAGGTAATTAGAAAACCCAAGCATCAAATTAACTCCAGATGCAAAAATCTACATTATTATACAAGAAATACAAAGAATCAAGACAATACAATTTCACCAAAAATTATAAATCCATCAGAAATAACATCCAATGAGGCTTATTTAAATGAAATGCCTGACACAGAATTAAAAAAAGATTATATCTATGTTCAAAGAAATCAAAGACAAAATCAAAGAAGGAAAAAAATTCATGAAGGAATTCCAAGAGAACACAGGAAACCAACTTAATGAAATAAGTAGGTCAATACAAAACACAAGTAAGGAAATAGAAATAGTGAAAAAAATCAGAAATATTAATATTGCAAAACAGAGTAAGTCAAATAGAAAACTCTGTAGAAAGTCTCACTAGTAGGATAGATCAAGGAGAGGACAGAATAGATAAACTGGAAGAGCAGGTGGCAGATCTAAAACAGTCTAACAAAGAGAAAGACAACCTGATAGGTAGTCACTAATGGGAATTTCAAGCCATTTGGGACGCTATGAAGAGATCAAACATAAGAATTCAAGGTATAGTAGAAGGAAAAGAATGTCACACCAAATGCATAGTAGGTACTTTCAACAAAATCATAGAAGAAAATTTCTCCCAAAATAGGGAGAGAGATACCAGTGCAGACATAGAAAGACTTTAGAATGCCAAAAAGACAAAATCAGGAAAGAACCTCTCACCACATTATAATTAAACTACTAAACACATTAACCAAATAGAATGTACTGAAAGCAGTTAGAGAGAAAAATCAAGTCACATAGAAAGGCAATCCCATCAGGATAACAGTAGATTGCTCACCACAAACTTTAAAACACAGAAGTGCTTGGAATGCTGTATTCCAAGTCCTGAAAGATAAACTGTCAACTAAGACTAGTTTATTTTGTAAAGCTACCCATCCAAATAGATGGAGAAATTATATAAAAGAAGCAGGCTAAAGGAATATATGAACACTAAACCAGCTCTACAGAAAATACTTGAAAGAATCCTCCATGTGGAAGAGAAAGAAATGCACACACATAAGGAACTTGGAAAAAATAAACCATAGTCAAATAATAGTTAATATAAGAGAGTAAAGGTAAAACCAAAAGAACTACAAAACCTGAAGAATGGCAAGAATAAATATACACCTTTCCATTACAACTCTTAATATCAATGGCTTCAATGCCCCAACCAAAAGACACAGGTTTGCAAACTGGGTTAAAAGGCAGAATCCTTCTATTTGTTGCCTTGAAAAAACTCACCTTTCCATAAAGACAGACACTATCTTAGGGTAAAAGGATGGAAAACAGTATTTCAAGCAAATGGGCCTATAAAACCAGGTGTCGCTATCCTAATATCTGACAGGATAGACTTAAAACCAATATTAGTTAGGAAAGAAAAGAAGGTGACTTTACATTGATTAAAGGCACACTCCAGCAGGAGGACATTATAATTCTAAACATGTATGCACCAAACATGGGACTCCCATTTTCTTTTCTTTTTGGTGTTTTGAGGTAAGGTCTTGCTCTAGCTCAGGCTGACCAGGAAACCTGGAATTCACTATGTACTCTCAGGGTGGCCTTGAACTCATGGTGATCCTCCTACCTCTGCCTCCCAAGTGCTGGATTCAAGGTGTGCGCCACTATGCCTGGCTTGGGACTCCCAATTTCATCAAACAAACACTGTTAGACTTAAGGTCACAGATAACAGAAAACACAATTTTATTGGGTGACTTCAAAACCCCACTCTCATCAATTGATAGGTCATCCCAGCAAAAAAATAAACAGAGAAGCATTTGGATTAAGTAAGCTCATACAGCAAATGGACAAAACATATATCTACAGAACATTCCATACGAATGCTGCAGAATACACATTCTTTGCAGTAGCACATGGAACATTGTGTAAAATAGACCATATATTAGGACACAAAGCAAATCTTAACAAATGCAGGAAAGTTAAAATAATTTTTTGCATGCTATCTGATTACAATGGGATTAAACTAAAAATGAATGGCAGGAAAAATCTATAGAGCATATACAAAATTATGGAAACTAAACAGTACATTACTAAATGATGAATGCAACAATGAAGAAATCAAGGAGGGGGGGCTGGAGAGATGGCTTAGCGGTTAAGCGCTTGCCTGTGAAGCCTAAGGACCCCGGTTCGAGGCTCGATTCCCCAGGTCCCACGTTAGCCAGATGCACAGGGGGGCGCACGCATCTAGAGTTCGTTTGCAGAGGCTGGAAGCCCTGGCGCGCCCATTCTCTCTCCCTCTATCTGTCTTTCTCTCTGTGTCTGTCGCTCTCAAATAAATAAAATAAATAAAAATTTTTTAAAAAAAAAGAAATCAAGGAGGGAATAAAAAATTCATACAATCAAATGATAATTATTTGGGACACAATGAAGGCAGTTCAAAGTGGGAAATTTATAGCTTTAAGTGCATAAATTAAGAAATTAGAAAGGTCACAAGTAAACAACTTAATGTTTCACATTAAGGCCTTTTAAAAAGAAGAATAAGGCAAACCAAAAGTCAACAGATGGCAAGAAATAAAAAAGATTAGGGCAGAAATTAATGAAATAAGAACACACACACACAGAATCAATGAAACCAAGAGTTGGTTCTTTGAAAGGATAAACAAGATTGACAAACCCTTAGTAAATCTGACCCTAAGAAAGACAGAAGAGACACAAATCAATGACATTAGAGATGAAAAAGGCACCATTACAACAGATGCCAATGAAATTCAGAAAGCCATGAGGACATACTTTAAGAACATATATTCCACCAAGTTTGAAAATCTGAAAGAATGGGCTAGAGAGATGGCTTAGTGATTAAGCTCTTGCTTGTGAAGCCTAAGGACCCCAGTTCCAAGCCCGATTCCCCAGGACCCAGCAGATGCACAAGGAGGCTCATGTGTCTGGAGTTCGTTTCCAGTGGCTGGAGGCCCTGGCCCACCCATTTCTCTCTGCCTCTTTCTTTCACTGTCACTCTCAACTAAAAAAATAAAAATGAACAAAAAAAAAATTTTAAAAAAAAGGAAAATCTGAAAGAAATGGATGATTTCCTTGATCTATGTGGTTTACCAAAATTAAATCAAGATGAGATTAACCATTTAAATAAACCTATAACAAGCATGGAGAACAAAATAGTTATATATAAAAAAAATCTCCCAACCAAAAAAAGTCCAGGCCCAGATGAATTCACTGGTGAATTTTAGACTTAAGGTCACAGATAACAGCAAACATAATTTTATTGGGTGACTTTTACCAGACCTTCACAAAAGATCTAATATCATTGCTTCTCAAACTTTTCCATAAAATAGAAAAGGAAGGAATACTGTCAAACTCCTTCTATGAATGCAGCATTACACTGATACCAAAAGCAAAAATGCAAAAATTCTGAACAAAATACTGGTAAACAGAATACAAGAATATATCAAAAAGATCATTCATAGCTGGGCGTGGTGGCACATGCCTTTAATCCCAGCACTCAGGAGGCAGAAGTAGGAGGATTGCTGAGAGTTTGAGACCACCCTGAGACTACATAGTGAATTCCAGGTTGGCCTGAGCTAGAGTGAGACCTTACCTTGAAAAAAAATAAATAAATAAAACAACAACAACAAAAGTCATTCATCCCAACCAAATAGGCTTTATCCCAGACATTCAGGGATGGTTCAACATATGCAAATTGATAAATGTAACACACTATATAAATGTACCAAAAGGCAAAAATCACATGGTCATCTCAGTAGAAGTAGAAAAGGCATTTGACAAAATCCAACATCTGTTCATGGTAAATGTTCTAAAGAAATTGGGAATAGAAGGAACATATCTCAACATTATAAAGGCTTTTTATGATAAACCTACAGCCAACATAATATTAGATGGAGAAAAGCTTGAAGCTTTTCCATAAAATCAGGAACAAGACAAGGGTATCTGTTATCTCCATTTTTATTTAATATAGTATGGAAGTCTTAGCCATAGCAATAAGCCAAGAGACACAAATAAAAGGGATACAAATTAGAAAGGAAGATATTAAACTATCATTATTTACAGATGATATGATTCTATACATAAAGGACCATTGAGACTCTACCAGCAAACTGTTAGAGCTGATAAACACTTTTAGTAATGTAACAGGATGCAAAATAAACACACAGAAATCAGTAACTTTCCTATATACTAACAACAAACATGCTGAGAATGAAATCAGGGTATCACTTCCATTCACAATTGCCTCAAAAATAATAAAGTACCTTGGAATAAACCTAGCTTAGGAAGTGAAGGATCTTTACAATAAAAAGCTTTAAAACACTGAAGATGAAGATTGCAGAAGACACTAGTAAATGGAAAGACATCCCATGTTCTTGGATTGGAAGATTCATTATTGTGAAAATGTCAATCTTGCCAAAAGCAATCTACACATTTAATGCAATTCCCATCAAAATTACAATGGCATTCTTCATGAAAATAGAAAAAAATCCTTAAAATTCATTTGGAAGCAAAAAAATCTTGAATAGCCAAAACAATTTTGAGCAATAAAAATAAGGCTGGTGGTATCACCATACATGGCTTTAAGATATATTACAAAACCACAGTAACAAAAATAGCATGGTATTGGCACAAACCATACAAAAACATACAGGTTAATGGAACAGAATAGATGACCCAGATATAAGTCCAGGCAGCTACAGCCCTATCTTGTTTTTGACAAAAATGCCAAAAATATTCATTGGTGCAATCGTTCAGACAGAGATCGGTCTCAATATCCATGACCTCGCAGTGCCTAGCACTACCTTCACAAGACCCTCATAATAGGAGGAAAAGATGATGGCACTGACATAAAAAACGACTAATGGAGAGAGGGCGGGGATGTGATCGAGGGTGGATTTGTGGAGAGGAAAGTGGAGGGTGAGAGGGAATTATCATAGTTTATTGTTTGTAAGTTTGGAAGCTGTCAATAAAAAACCAAAAAATATTCATTGGAGAAAAGACAGACTCTTTGGGGCTGGAGAGATGGCTTAGCAGTTAAGATGCTTGCCTGCAAAGCCAAATGACCTTGGTTTGATTCCCCAGGACCTACGTAAGTAAGCCAGATGTACAAGGTGGCACATGTATCCGGTGTTCATTTACAGTGGCTGGAAGCCCTGGTGCACCCATTCTGTCTTTCTCCCTCTGCCTTTTTCCCTCTCTCAAATAAATAAATAATAACATATTAAAAAAAGACTCTTTGGGCTGGAGAAATGGCTTAGCGGTTAAGCCCTTGCCTGTGAAGCCTAAAGACCCCGGTTCAAGGCTCCATTCCCCAGGACCCACGTTAGCCAGATGCACAAGGGGGCGCACATGTCTGGAGTTTGTTCGCAGTAGCTGGAAGCCATGGTGTGTCCATTCTCTCTCTCTCTCTCTCTCTGCCTCTTTCTCTCTCTGTCTGTCGCTCTCAAATAAAAATTAAAAAAAAAAAAGACGTAACAAATGGTGCTGGGAAAACTGGATATCTATATGTAGAAGGAAAAAAAAAAAACCCACGTATTTCTCTTCATGCACAAAAATCAAGTCCAAATGGATTAAAGACCTTAATATCAGACCTGAAACTCTAAAAGTGCTAGAGGCAAAAGTAGGGGAAACCCTTCAATATCTTGACATAGGCAATTACTTTATAAATATAACCCCAGTTGCTCAGGAAATAAAACCACTACTCAGTCACTGGGACCTCATGAAATTAAAAAGCTTTTGTACAGCACAGGACACTGTGAATAAAGCAAAGAGGCAACCTACAGAATGGGAGATAAATTTTTGCCAGCTATATATCTGATAAGAGGATCAATATCCAGGATATACAAATAACTCAAAAAACAAAATAATAAGAAATCTAACAACCCAATTAAAAATGTGTTATGAAACTAAATAGGGAGTTCTCCAAAGAAATACAGATTGTCTATAAACATAAAAAAAGTTCTACATCCTTAGCCATCAGGGAAATGAAAATTATAACTGCTTTGAGAGTTCATCTCACTCCTGTCAGAATGGCTATCATCAAGAAAACAAATGAAAATAATGTAGCAAGGATGCAAAAGAAAGAGGAACCCTTCTACACTGTTGGTGGAAATATAAACTGGTCCAACCACTGTGGAAATCAGTGTGTATGTTCCTGAGACAGCTAAAAATAGATTTATCATATGACCCAGCTATACCACTCCTAGGCATATATCTTAAGGACCATTCTCACTACCTTAGAGATAGTTGCACATCCATGTTTATTGCCGCTCTATTCACAATAGCTAGGAAATGGAACCAGCCTAGATGTCCCTCAACTGATGAATGGATAGTGGAGATGTGGCACATTTATACAATGGAGTTCTATTCAGTGGTAAATGGTACGTCCACGGCGACCTCGCCTGTGTAGCAAGCAGAGATGCTTCTGTACTGGATGAGAGCTGAGGACAGAGGGCCAGCACTCCTCGGAGGGTTGCCCCCGGTGACCCCTTGGCAGTCAGTTACTGTAAAGGTTCCTGCTGCCCATGAAGTCACGACGACCTAATTGCTGGCGCCAATGCTGTTTCTTTCCTGCTTTCTTCTAGCTGTTTGTCTAAGAACAGCTAATTCAACACTTATTAGTAATCATGCACGCAATCAGAGTACAAGAAACAATCTAAGCATTGAATGAGCCCCTCCTATGATTAGGGCAATGGAGAGAATGTATAACTCTACTAGGAATAAAAAATTAACTCTAGAACAGTTTTTAGATGGTGTAAAGTAAAAACAGCTTATGATGTTTGAGAACGATACTGAGCCTGAGAATATGAAAGTAGAAATGTTGATCAGTAGTGTTCATAAGAAACATGACAGTTCTGCAGAAAAGGAGTTACAAAACTTAGGCATTCCCACCAGGAAACTTCCTGGGGGATATGTTCAGTACTTGATCAAGGGCAGATGGTGGACTCCTAGAGCTGGAATCTACTTAGTTCCACTCCCCTATGAGGAAGGATATGATGAATTCGGTAATAGATGGGTGAATTATGAAGAAAAAAGGAGGCTATGGCATTCTCTTCCATTTATGGGAACGCTTAACAAGGAAACGTAAGCCTTGATGTTTATACAGTCTTTGGGGTATAAGAAATAAGTAACCTGTTATTCACCTTACACCTAGTTTCTGTTTGTATAATGTTGTGGTCAATGATACAAATGAAATTATGACATTTGCAGGGAAATGGATAGATCTGGAAAGGATTATACTAAATGAGTTAGCCCAGGCCCAGAAAGCTAAGTCCCTCATGTTCTCTCTCATATGTGGATCCTAGCTTCAAATGTTTAGATTTGTATGTGAGTTCAAGGAAAGATAAATTGCAGAGCTGGGCGTGGTGGTGCACACTTTTAATCCCAGCACTTGGGAGGCAGAAGTAGGAGGGTTGCTGTGAGTTTGACGCCATCTTGAGACTCCATAGTGAATTCCAGGTCGGCCTGGGCCAGAGTGAGACCCTACCTTGAAAAAGAAAAACAAAACAAAACAAAACAAAACAAAACAAAACAAAACAAAACAAAACAAAACAAAACAAAACAAAACAAAACAAAACAAAACAAAACAAAAAAAATTCAGTTGCAGAGGCCAGTAAGATAGAAAGGGGCTATAAGGGAGGGAGGGGAGGAGAGGACTTAAGGGGATGGTACTATATATATGTAAACAGATGAACAGATTACTGGGGGTGGAATGGCTTGTGAGGTCACAGGAAGAGATTGAGTGAAGGAAGGCTGAGGGGAGGGTTAATCAGAATGTAAAGGGAATGAATAAGCCATATGGAAACCTGCTTTTTTGGACAATGGTGCACTCAGAAGCCATAGATTGTTGCTCAAAAAAAAATCAGTGCTAGGGATGGGATACTTTCCAGTGAGTTGTTGGCCCTGGAGGTCTCTGATGCCCCCAAACATTATAGGGCATTTCCAAGGTTCTTGGTTTCCCTCCAAGAATATAGATGGTAAGATCCTAGTGCTGAAGACTCCACATGCTTGGGCTGCAAGATCACTGAGAAATAAAGCTGGAGCTGAGCTGAGAACCTCCTCCCTGTAAACCAGCTGATTGGAAGCTGGAAAAAGGTACACTGCATGCAGCCATATGGGACAGAGAAGTCATCAGTGGAGATAACAACAGTGGACACCACAAGCCTTAAAGTTGTCCAGCTATACCAACTGAGCCAACAGGGACAATACTGGCATGAAACCAATTGCCCTCTAATTGGATTGGAAGCCCACTCCATGGTAGGAAGTACATACTTAGTATTGAAAATTTATGGTGAAGGAGGTCATGAGCCCTAGGGGTGTAATGCCTGCTGGAATCTGGCTAAATGCATATAATATGCTCACCAAACTGCCTGGCAAGCAATTCTCTTAGTGTTCATGACTATATATTAGTGTTATTCTCACTTTTGGTTAGAGAAGCTTCTCTTTTCAGATGGCAGTGACATTTGGGATGACTCAAAGGACACCATAGTGCTGAAAAGAGTGTCAGAGGAGTGTTCATCACTGAAACATCTCTATCACAACTTCCAAGGCTCAGGGTCCACTGTGGAAGAGGAGGCACAAAGAATGTAAGAGCCAAAGGAAGTATAGGATTACAATGCAATCTTCCAGATACAAAATGGCCTGGATATTCATGATCGCCCAGTGCCTGGTACTACCTTCACAAGACCCTCATAATAGGAGGAAAAGATGATGGCATCAAAATAAAAGAGAGACTGATTGAGAGGGGGAGGGGATATGATGGAGAGTAGATTTGTGAAGGGGAAAGTGGGGAGTCAATTATCATAGTTTATTTTCTGTAATTATGGAAGTTGCCAATAAAAAAATGAAACAAAGAGAAAGAAAAGAGCCGGGCATGGTGGTGCATGCCTTTAATCCCAGCACTTGGGAGGCAGAGGGAGGAGGATCACTATGGGTTGAAGGCCACCCTGAGACTACATGGTGAATTCCATGTCAGCTTGGGCTAGAGTGAGACCCTGCCTTGAAAAACCAAAATAAATAAATAAATAATTAAAAAAAGAAAGAAAGAAAAGAGGTCTTCAGCTGGAGAGATGGCTCAGCTGCTAAGGTGCCTGCCTGTAGAGCCTAACCACCCGAGTTTGACTCCCTAGTGCACAGGTAAGGCCAGACGCATAAAGTGCACATGCATCTGGAGTCCACTTGTGGTGGCTAGAGGCCCTGGCATGCCCATTCTCTCTGACTCTCTTCTATCTCACTCTGCTTGCAAATTAATTAAAAAAAAAGCTGGGCGTGGTGGTGCACACCTTTAATGACAGCTCAGGAGGTAGAGATAGGAGGCTCACCATGTGTTCAAGGTCACTCTGAAACTACATTGTGAATTCCATCCAGGTCAGCCTGAGAGCCTACCTCAAAAAAACAAAACAAAACAAAAAAATATTTTAAAAAGAATGAAAAGAAGGTAGTGAGAATGGAGGAGATAAACTATCCCTCGCACTTCAGCTAAGCCACAGTTGAATCCACAGAGGAATTGGGGAGATGAGCAAGAGTGCTGCTTCCATGCGGTTCCTGATAATCAGCACCAGGGTGTAGGAGAGAGACCCGGAGGATACACAACACCTACCAAAGCAGAGATCCAGAGATGCCTAAGAGCTCATCACTGAAGCAGACTTAAAACTCACCCACCACGGCCCAGGGAATTTTGCAGAAGAGGGGGCAGAAAGATTGTAAAAGCCACAGGTTAAGACATCATGCCCAGAGGTATTCCCTCCCCCCAAAACAATAGCTGACTGCTGCTCCCACAGTGCATAAACTGCAGCCCCATGGGGAACACCTGCAACCCCAGTGAGGAGCATCCCCAGTGGAATGGGGCAGGGACAAGGGAAAAGAGGGTACCAATACATGATGAATCCATACGAAACATATTGTTAATAATAATAATAAACATACAAAGAAAGACAATGAAAAGAGATCTTGCTATGTTGCTGAAGTTGCGTGCCTAGGCTCAAGCAGTCCTACTTCAGCCTCCCACGTAACCAGATTTGTTCTCTAGTAGTATCTGATGTATTTTCTTTTTCTCCTTAGTTAAAAAAATAAACTTAATTGTTTTAGAGAAGTTTTTCTTTGTGTTTTTAAAAAATATTTTATTTCTTTATTTATTTGAGAGAGAGAGAGAGGAAGAGTCACAGAGAATGGGCGCACCAGGGCTTGCAGCCACTGTAAATGAACTCCAGGTGCATGCGTCCCCTTGTGCATCTAGCTTACATGGGTCCTGGGGAATCCAACAGGGGACCTTAGGCTTTGCAGGCAAATGCCTTAACTGCTAAGCTATTTTCCCAGCCCCTGTTTTTTTTTTTCTTCTTTTTTTTGAGTTAGGGTCTCACTCTAGCCCAGGCTGACCTGGAATTCACCATGTAGTCTCAGGGTGGCCTTGAACTCACAGCAAGCCTCCTACCTCTGCCTACTGAGTGCTGGGATTAAAGGTGTACGCTCGTCTCAGAGAAGTTTTATGTTCAAAGAATTGAACAGAAAGTAGAGTGAATTCCTAGCCTTCTTCCTCCTATTCGCAACCTCTCCCATTATTACCACTCCCATCACAGCATTCAGTATAGCTGATGAACCCATATTAATACATTATTTCACCCAAAGTCCATAGTTAACATTAGGGTTTGCTCTTAATTGTTAATCCTGTGGATTTGGACAAATGTATAATGACGTATTCACTATTAGAGCATCATTACAAATTTCCCTGCCATAAAATTCCACTGTGCTGCCTGTGTATGCCACCTTTACTCCTGAACTCAGATCCACCCAGAAATTATGATATGAATGCTAAAATCTGAGCGAGAACTCCCCCACTCTGATATCTACCTGTCATAACCACAGTCATTTGTATAGAGCATCTTTTACCAATGACACTTCTTTGTCAGGCCCATAATTATATAGGTAATCAGAATAAAGTTTTGTAATAAATGCGTCTCCTGACATCGGCCATATATTTGTTTGCTGTCCATGGTAGGTTTCAGGGGCAGCGTTTAGTTCTGAACTGTAAGTGGGATTCCCCACATGTAACTCACAGAGGTGGGTTATCAGTTCTTGCCTGTGCTCTACTAGGCTTTGTGTACTCTTTCCATGAATGAGTGAGTTTTGTTAGTGTTCTCAACTCTGCCCCCTTCACACAGAATTTAGCTTTTATTGGGCCAGGGAGATGTCTCAGTGTTTAAAGGTGCTTGCTTGCAAAGCCAGCTGGCCCAGATTCTATTCCCTAGTACCCGTGCAAAGCCAGATTCACAAAGTGGTACATACATCTGGAATTTGTTTGTAGTGGCAAGAGGCCCTGTCATGTCCATAGTCTGTCTATCTATCTCAAATATAAGGAAAATATTAAAAAAAAGTTTTATCAGTCTCATACTTTAGGAATAATTTTTTAAAGTTTTTATTTATTTATTTGAAAGCAACAGTCAGAGAGAGAAAGAGGCAGAGAGAAAGAGAGAATGGGCACGCCAGGGCCCCCAGCCACTGCAAACAAACTCCAGACACATGTGCCCCCTTGTGCATCTGGCTAACATGGGTCCTGGGGAATGGAGCCTCAAGCCAGGGTCCTTAGGCTTCACAGGCAAGCGCTTAACTGCTAAGCCATCTCTCCAGCCCTAGAAATAATTAAAAACCCATAATTTTCAGAAAAATACATAATTTACATTATGAGCTATGTGGCTTCTAGGACTATATCGATGGGAGCATTATGCCAGACTGGTTTGTTAGAATAAGAATTGGTCTGTGGAGATGGCCCAGTGGATAAAGCACTTGCCATTCAAGTGTGAGTATCTGAGTTTGGATCCTCAGAACCCACATAAAAGACAGATAGAGTAGCACAAGCAAAGGGAATCTCAGCCCAACTGTGGTGAGATGGGAGGCAAGAAGAGAGAATCCTTGGAAGCTTTGGGGACCAGCTCACCTGGAGAATGCGGAGGTGAGCAATAGGAGACCTTGTCGCGAACAAGGCGGGAGTTGAGGACCAACACTAGAAGCTGTCCTCTGACACCCACAGGCAGGCCGTGGCAGGTGCACACACAAGGACACACGCACACTCCTGCATACCCAAAATAGAGAAAATAGATGAAACGTGACTGAATTGCACTAAAGAAGAGTTAAGTAAATAAAAAGACATTCATAGTTACTTTATGGAACACTTAGTATTATAAACGTATCAGTATCCACAGGTACTGGTGCCTGCCACTGAGCTATAGATTTAATGCAACAGTGACCTAAAGTCCAACAGATCTTTGGCTCATGGAACTTGTTAAATAGTTTTTAACATTTTATGTGGAAGATAAAAGGGCCAAGAATGGCTCACGTTGTTCTTCTGGAGGACTGATTAGTTCTCTATATGTTACAATTCAGTATGAAGCTATAGTACTTAACAGTATCTTTAGCCAAGCACAGGCCAATTAGCCCATGAAACAGAGTAAGAACAAGTCTGGTATATGGAATTTTCTATCTAGTGGGAGAGGCAAGGAAGATTAGTGGAGAAATGGAAATCAAACAATAAAGTCTCTACTTTTACTATATACAATAATGTCAGTCTTAGGGTTTGAAGTGTAGATCAGTGGTAGAATATTAACCTAGCATGGACCAAAGCCTGGGTTCAGCCCTTAGCACCACACACAAAAAGTCAATTATACATAAAAACGTAAACTTCAGGCTGAGAAGATGGCTCAGCAGTTAAGAGTGCCTTCTGCTTAACAATGAAGGCCTCTTGGGATGGACACTGGAGATTGCCAAGTTCAGCTCATGTGAAAAGCTGGGTTTGGCCACATGTCTGTAAGCCCAGGCTGCCGTGTGAGGGTTGGTTGTGAACTGGAAAATCTCTGGGGCTCACTGATGGACAGCAGCTCCCGGTTCAGGGAAAGATCCTGTTTGAAGGAAATAAGTGGATGAGTGACAAGAGGACACTTGATGTTCTCTGGCCTCCACACACACACGCACACACACACACATGGGGCACATGCATCTTTTTTTTTTTTTTAATTTTTATTAACATTTTCCATGATTATAAAATATATCCCATGGTAATTCCCTCCCTCCCCACCCCCACACTTTCCCATTTGAAATTCCATTCTCCATCATATTACCTCCCCGTTACAATCATTGTAATTACATATATACAATATCAACCTATTAAGTCTCCTCCTCCCTTCCTTTCTCCACCCTTTATGTCTCCTTTTCAACTTACTGGCCTCTGCGACTAAGTATTTTCATTCTCACACAGAAGCCCAGTCATCTGTAGCTAGGATCCACATATGAGAGAGAACATGTGGCGCTTGGCTTTCTGGGCCTGGGTTACCTGACTTAGTATAATACTTTCCAGGTCCATCCATTTTTCTGCAAATTTCATAACTTCATTTTTCTTTACCGCTGAGTAGAACTCCGTTGTATAAATGTACCACATCTTCATTATCCACTCATCTGTTGAGGGACATCTAGGCTGGTTCCATTTCCCAGCTATTATAAATTGAGCAGCAATAAACATGGTTGAGCATGTACTTCTAAGGAAATGAGATGAGTCCTTTGGATATATGCCTAGGAGTGCTATAGCTGGGTCATATGGTAGATCAATCTCTAGCTGCTTTAGGAACCTCCACACTGTTTTGCACAATGGCTGGACCAGATTACATTCCCACCAGCAGTGCAGAAGGGTTCCTTTTTTTCCACATCCCTGCCAACATTTATGATCATTTGTTTTCATGATGGTGGCCAATCTGACAGGAGTGAGATGGAATCTCAATGTAGTTTTAATCTGCATTTCCCTGATGACTAGTGACGTAGGACATTTTTTTAGATGCTTATATGCCATTCGTATTTCTTCCTTTGAGAACTCTCTATTTAGCTCCATAGCCCATTTTTTGATTGGCTTGTTTGATTCCTTATTATTTAACTTTTTGAGTTCTTTGTATATCCTAGATATTAATCCTCTATCAGATATATAGCTGGCGAAGATTTCTTCCCATTCTGTAGGTTGCCTCTTTGCTTTTTTCACTGTGTCCTTTGCGGTGCAAAATCTTTGTAATTTCATTAGGTCCCAGTGGTTAATCTGTGGTTTTATTGCCTGAGCAATTGGGGTTGTATTCAGAAAGTCTTTGCCAAGACCAATATGTTGAAGTGTTTCCCCTACTTTTTCCTCTAGCAGTTTCAAAGTTTCCGGTCTGATGTTAAGGTCTTTAATCCATTTGGACTTAATTCTTGTGCATGGCGAGAGAGAAGAATCTATTTTCATCCTTCTGCAGATATTTATCCAGTTTCCAAAACACCATTTGCTGAAGAGGCTGTCTCTTCTCCAATGAGTATTTTTGGCATTTTTATCGAATATCAGGTGGCTATAGCTACTTGGGCTTACATCTGGGTCCTCTATTCTGTTCCACTGATCTACATGTCTGTTTTTGTGCCAGTACCATGCTGTTTTTGTTACTATGGCTCTGTAGTATAGGTTAAAATCAGGTATGGTGATACCACCAGCCTCCTTTTTGTTGCTCAGTATTATTTTAGATATTCGAGGTTTTTTGTGATTCCAAATGAATTTTTGGATTGTTTTTTCTATTTCCATGAAGAAAGCCTTTGGAATTTTGATAGGGATTGCATTAAATGTGTAGATTGCTTTAGGTAAGATTGCCATTTTCACGATATTGATTCTTCCAATCCAGGAACAAGGGATGTTTCTCCACTTTCTAGTGTCTTCTGCAATTTCTCGCTTGAGTGTTTTAAAGTTCTCATTGTATAGATTCTTTACTTCCTTGGTTAGGTTTATTCCAAGGTATTTTATTTTTTTTGATGCAATTGTGAATGGGAGTGATTCTCTGATTTCATCCTCTGTGTGTTTGTTGTTAGCATATATGAAGGCTACTGATTTCTGTGTATTTATTTTGTATCCTGCTACATTGCTGTAGGTTTTGATCAGCTCTAACAGCTTGCTAGTAGAGTCTTTAGGGTCCTTTATGTATAGAATCATGTCATCTGCAAATAATGATAACTTGATTTCTTCCTTTCCAATTTGTATCCCTTTTATGTGTGTCTCTTGCCTTATTGCTATGGCTAAGACTTCCAAAACTATATTAAATAGAAGTGGGGACAGTGGACACCCTTGTCTTGTTCCTGATTTTAGTGGAAAAGCTTCCAGTTTTTCCCCATTTAGTAATATGTTGGCTGTAGGCTTGTCATAAATAGCCTTTATTATATTGAGATATGTTCCTTCTATTCCCAGTCTCTGTAGGACTTTTATCATGAAGGGATGTTGGATTTTGTCAAATGCTTTCTCTGCATCTAATGAGATGATCATGTGATTTTTGTCCTTCAACCCGTTTATGTAATGTATTACATTTATAGATTTGCGTATGTTGAACCATCCCTGCATCTCTGGGATAAAGCCTACTTGGTCAGGGTGAATGATCTTTTTGATATACTCTTGTATTCTGTTTGCCAATATTTTGTTGAGAATTTTTGCATCTATGTTCATGAGGGAGATTGGTCTGTAATTTTCTTTTTTTGTTCTATCTTTGCCTGGTTTTGGTATCAGGGTGATGCTGGCCTCATAGAAGGAGTTTGGTAGAATTCCTTCTTTTTCTATTTCCTGGAAAAGCTTAAGAAGCAATGGTGTTAGCTCTTCCTTAAAAGTCTGGTAAAATTCAGCTGTGAATCCATCCGGGCCTGGGCTTTTTTTAGTTGGGAGATTATTGATAACTGTTCGGATCTCCATGTTTGATATAGGTCTATTTAAGTGATTAATCTCATTTTGATTTAATTTAGGCAGGTCATATAGATCAAGGAAATCATCCATTTCTTTCAGATTTTCATACTTTGTGGAGTATATGCTTTTATAGTATGTCCCTATGATTTTTTGAATTTCTCTGGAATCTGTTGTGATGTTACCTTGTTCATCTCTGATTTTATTAATTTGTGTCTCTTCTCTCTTTCTTTTGGTCAGATTTGCTAAGGGTTTATCAATCTTGTTTATCCTTTCAAAGAACCAACTCTTTGTTTCATTAATTCTTTGGATTGTTCTTTTTGTTTCTATTTCATTAATTTCTGCCCTAATCTTTATTATTTCTTCCCGTTTACTGATTTTTGGTTTGCCTTGTTCTTCTTTTTCCAAGGCTTTAAGGCGAAGCATTAGGTCGTTTACTTGTGACCTTTCTAATTTCTTAATATAGGCACTTAAGGCTATAAATTTACCTCTTAGAACTGCCTTCATTGTGTCCCAGAGATTTTGGTATGTTGTGTTCTCATTATCATTTGACTCTATATATTTTTTGATTTCCTTTTTGATTTCTTCATTGACCCACTCATCATTTAGTAGTGTATTGTTTAGTTTCCATGATTTTGTGTATGCTCTATAGCCTTTCTTGCTACTGATTTGTAGTTTAATTCCATTGTGGTCAGATAGAATGCAAGGAATTATTTCAATTTTCCTGAATTTGTTAAGATTTGCTTTGTGTCCTAATATATGGTCTATTTTAGAGAATGTTCCATGTGCTGCTGAAAAGAATGTATATTCTGCAGCCTTTGGATGAAATGTCCTGTATATATCTGTTAGGTCCATTCCTTCTATGACCTCATTTAGTCCAGATGCCTCTCTGTTTATTCTTTCCCTGGATGACCTGTCAATTGATGAGAGTGGGGTGTTAAAGTCACCCACCACCACTGTGTTTGGTGTTATCTGTGACCTTAGTTCTAATAGTGTTTGTTTGACGAATTTGGGAGCCCCCATGTTAGGTGCATATATGTTTAGGATTGTAATGTCCTCCTGTTGGAGTGGGGCACATGCATCTTTACACACATGTGAATGTACCACACATCACACGTACCACACCAGGCAATTCTTCACACGTATACAAAAAACTCCGAGACATCAGAAGAGTAACTTCTACACTTTTATATGAAAATACAGGTAAATATTTCTTCTGGACTCAATCCAAGAATATTTTAAACAAAAATTGTGAAAAATTCTACTTTATTAAAATTAAGACTGCTTAGAGTAAAAAGATAAGATACAAATTAGCAAATGATATTTGGAAAATATCAGCAAATGAAAGAACAGCATAAAAACAATATGGAACTTCTGCAAACTAACAAACAGAAGAAAGACACAAACTGTATAATTATTCTAGAAGAACTTCAAGATCATTTACAATTAATACTTTGTGTTTTGTACAAAGTATCAATATGTGGGTGGGGCATCGTGGTTCATGCTTCTGATGCCAGTACTTGGGAGGTTGAGGAAGGTGGACTGTGAATTTGAGGCCAAGCTAGACTACAGAGGGAGAACCTGTTAAAAAAAAAAAAAGAATATCTAAGCAGGTCATGGTAAAGAAACATATGGCTCATTAATATATAAAGAGACACTTGATTTCAAAAACAATCTATAAATTCAATGCAAATAATAATCCAAATTCTAATGCCATTTTTTCACAGAAATAGAAAAAAAATTAAATTCACTGGGAAGCAGAAGAGAGTTTGGATAGCCAAACCAATTCTGGGTAGAAGGAATAATACTGGAGGTATCACCATACCTGCTTTTAAATTACATTATAGGTCTGGAGAGATGGCTTAGCAGTTAAGCACTTGCCTGTGAAGCCTAAGGACCCCGGTTTGAGGCTCGACTCTCCAGGACCCATGTTATTCAGATGCACAAGGGGGCGCATGTGCCTGGAGTTCATTTGCAGTGGCTGGAGGCCCTGGTGCGCCATTCTCTCTCTCCTCTTCCTCCTTCTCTCTCTGTCTGTTGCTCTCAAATAGATAAATAAAAATTTAAAAATATTAAATTATATTGTAGAACCACAGTAACCAAAATATTATGGTGCCAACAGAAAAACAGACATGTAGTACAATGGAGCAGACTAGCAAATTCAAGTATAAACACACACAGCTTTAGCCACCTAAATTTTAACATAGATGCCAAAACAAAGCAACAAACAAAAATTAGGGGATGAACTATGGGGAAGAACTGGGAGAATACTTCTTGTGGACTTGACAAATAACTTTTCTGAGATTATTTCAGTGGGATGTTTTTTCTAAGTTTTTGTCTTGTAACTTGCCTTGTAGTTAATCTTACAATCATGTAATTGGCCTGTTTAGAATAATGTAATCAGATTTTCTATGCCTTTGATGACCTTTGTCCTGAACAGCACAGATGACCTATATTGACAAGTAATGTTAAGGGATGCTGCATGAACTTAAGCCATGGCCTTTTCCTTACTTTCTTAGAGACCTGGTTAAGCACTTGACCCAGAACAATGTATCTGTGTATGAGATATGTTGACCACTATTGAAAGCAACAGGCATCCATTCTCTCTCTCTCTCAAATAAAACTAGGGGGGGGGGAGAGAGAGAGAGAGAGAGAGAGAGAGAGAGAGAGAGAGGAGAGAGAGGGAGAGAATGAAGCATGTCAGAGTCTCCAGCCACTGCAAATGAACTCCAGATGCATGCACCATCTTGTGTATCTGGCTTATGTGGGTACTGAGGAAATCAAACATGGATCCTTAGACTTTGCAGGCAAGTGCCTTAACTACTAAGCAATCTTTCCAGCCCCAGTTTTATGTTATTTTTAATTTTTATTTATTCATTTGAGAGGGGGGTTGGCAGATAGAGAATGGATGCACTAGGGCCTTCGGCCACTGCAAGTGAACTCCAGATGCATGTGCCACCTTATGCATCTGGCTTACATGGGTTCTGAGGAATCGAATCTGAGTACTTTGGCTTTGTAGGCAAGTGTTTTAACTACTAAGCTATCTCTCCAGCCCCTAGTTTTAAATGAAGTGACCTTGGGCAGGTTGTGTGGTGAACACCTTTAATTCCAGCACTCGGGTAGCAGAGGATTGCGGTGAGTTCAAGGCCACCTTGAGACTACATAGTGAATTCCAGGTCAACCTGGGGCTAGAGTGAAAACCTACCTCAAAAAACCAAAGGGGGTTTATATAATTGCATGCAGTAAATTAAATTAAGAAAAGTACTAAGATGGAGAAAAATTTGAAGATGATAAATATACTTTTATGCGCCAACAAATCTATGCTTCACCCCACCCCCCATTAGGTTGTGCGTTTCACTTCTTTTTGTTTTGTTTTTCAAGTTAAGTTCTCTCTCCTGCGTGCTGGGATTAAAGGCTGTGCCACCACACCTGGCTTGTTTCATGCACTTTGTCCCAGTGATAAAAGGTAACAGCTATCGTGAGCTAAGTGGACCCATGTTTTTAGGATTAATGGAGGCAACTTGATGGGGGTTGGGATCGATCGTGCAGAAGAGCCTGTAGTCAGCTATGCTGGATAAAGTCACTGCTGCACTTGGGGGTGTCGTTCATGTTTTACATTTATGGAAGCATGTGCACCAAGAAAAACCATTGGTTTCATGAAGTTTGTCATTCAGTATTCAATGTAGGTTGATAACATTCACCTGTTAATGTCCTCTGTCCATCCACCTGTCCTCCTCCTACTAGTCACCTGCTCTTGCCAAATTGTCCTCCAACTTCCCTCTCTGGCTTATGTGGGTACTTGCGTAATTGAACCTGGGCCTTTAGACTTTGCAGGAAAATCTCTCCAGCTCTGCATTATATTTTAAAATTACATCAGCTTTGTTATCCTGGTAACCTCAGAGGGCAGCCAATATGATGTCTGAGGTGTTTATTCCAAGCCTTTTTTTCTCAATTTTCCTCTGATGTGGCAGAACCTTTTTACACCATTAAAACACATGGCTTCTAGTCCTCCTTTCCCCAGCATTGGGATTACCCGAGTTGATTCTTGCTCACCCTCCTTGAATACCAAGTCTCGCTTTTCAGGCTCGTTCTCATTCTTACTTCAATGTCAACTTGACCTCCTTTACCTTTACTGCTTGGCATGGCTGCGCCAGTGGTCTCGTGCTGTCTCTCACTTGCTTCCAAGTGACCACACGGATGGCAAAGGGGTCCTCGGAGGGACAATGCTAAGGAGCAGGTGGAATGCCAAAGGTGCGGAATGCCAAGAAGTGTGCTGGAGCTGATCACAGCAGGAGTCTTCCGAGATCCACCTATGCCCACGATAGGCAGCAGTTGAAAGAATTTTTTTTTTTTCAAGGTGGGGTTTCATTCTAGTTCAGGCTGACCTGGAATTCACTACGTAGTCTCAGGGTGGCCTCGAACTCACAGCGATCTCCCTACCTCTGCCTCCCAAGTACTGGGAGTAAAGGCGAGCACCACCACCCCAGCTTCAGTTTAGAGAATTTTTTAGAGTCAAGGTTCCTTGCTCCTCACTCACATAATGCTGATTCCTCACTTATTGCTGTTTTTGCTGCTTAATAAAAACACCAATGAAAACTACCATCAGAAGCAATGGCAGCAGCAGCAGTGGTTCACACTTGATTAAAAGAATCTACAAGTTAGTTTTCTTTCTTTCAGGCTCTACTCTAAGAAGGCCTACTCTTCAGTAAACAAATCCAACTGACTATCTATAATTCCAGAACATTGCTGCAATTGGCAAAAGTGAAGGTTTTTTAAATTTAATTTATTGACAACTTCTATACTTACAGACAATAAGCCATGATATTTCCCTCCCCTCCCCCATCTCCCCCTTCCCAATTCTGCTGTCCATCATATATATCCCTTCCTTCTCTTCATTAGTCTTTTATTTTGATGTCATTGCCTTTTCCTCCTATTATAAGGGTCTTGTGAAGGTATTGCGAGGCACTGTGAGGTCATGGATATTGAGGCCAATTTCTGTCTGGACAGTTGTATTGTAAGGAGTGGTACCCTCTCTTTGGCTTACATTCTTTCCACCACCTCTTTCACAATGGGCTCTGAGCCTTGGAGGGTGTGAGATGTTTCAGTGCTGAGCACTCTGTCACTTCTCAGCACTATGTTGCCTTTTGAGTCATCCCAGTGGTCACTGCCATCTGATAAAAGAAGCTTCTCAAATCTGAAGTGAGAGTAACATTAACATATGAATATGAACATTAAGTGTAGTGCTTTCAGGGCAGTTTGGTGAGAATAATATATGCATTTAGCCAGACAAGAGCAGGCTTTATACCCCTAAGGCTCATGACCTCCCCTGCCATAGGCTTTTGATTAGGTTTTTAGTATCAGGCACGTATTCCCTCCTATAGAGCATGCCTCCAGTCCAGTTAGATAGCAGCTGGTTTCCCCTAGAGCAGACATGCCACTATTTGCACCTGTTCAGTCATTTGGCCTGTCTGGCCAAGCTTGAGACTTCTAGTGTCCACTGTTTTCACCACTGATGACTTCTGTTTCCCATAGGGCTGCATGCAGTGCAGCTTTTTCCAGCTTTCAGTCAGCTGGTCTGCAGGGAGAAGGGTTTCAGGTGAAGCTTCCTTTTTGAAATTTTTATTTATTGAGGCGGGGGTGTGTAGAGAGAGACAGAGAAGAATGAGAATGGGCATGCCAGGGGCTTTGCTCCTGCAAATGAACTCCAGACACATGCACCACTTTGTGCATCTGGCCTCTATGAGCACTGGGGAATTGAAACCTGGGTGCGCAGGCTTTGTGAGCAAGTGCCTTTAACCATTGAGCCATCTTCCTAGCCCCAAATGGTGCTTCTTTTAAAACAGTTTTCTTTTTGTTTACTTTTATTTATCTGAGAGTGACAAAGAGGCAGACAGAAAGAGAGAGAGAGAGAGAGAGAGAGAATGAATGCACTAGGGCCTCCAGCCACTGCAAACAAATGAACTCCAGATGCATGCGCCCCCTTGTGCATCTGGCTTATGTGGGTCCTGGGGAATCGAGCCTTGAACCAGGGTCCTTAGGCTTCACAGGTAAGTGCTTAACTGCTAAGCCATCTCTCCAGGCCCAAATAGTGTTTCTTTAACAAATGGTGCTGGAAAATTGTATAGCCATATGCAGGAGAATAAAATTAGATCCCGCTCTGTCATAAAAATCAATTCTTTTTTTTGGGGGGGGGTTATTGAGGTAGGGTCTCAGTCTAGCTCAGGCTAACTTGGATTTCACTATGTAGTCTCAGGGTGACCTCAAACTCATGGAGATCCTCCTACCTCTGCCTCCTGAGTGCTGGGATTAAAGGTGTGTGCTACCAAGCCTGGCAAAAATCAATTCTTAATGGATCAAAGACCTGAAACTCTGAAACTGTTAGAGGAAAAAGTAGGGAAAACACTTTAAGATAGCAGCAAAGAGGCTGGAGAGATGCTCAGCAGTGAAAGGTGCTTGCTTCCAGAGCCTGATGACCTGGGTTTGGTTACACAGTATCCACTTAAAGCCATAGATGCAGAAAGTGACACATGAGTCTGGAATTTGTAGTGGTAGGACGCCCTGTGGTATCCATTCTCTCTCTCTCTCTCTCTTTTTCTCTCTCAAACACATAGATATAGATATAAATACAGATATAGGCATAGGCAAGTACTTTTCTAGGACCCCAGATGCCCAGGAAATAGGCCAACAATTGACAAATGAGAACTCATGAAATGTGAAACCTTTTATACAGGAAGGAAACAGTCAACTGAGTGAAGAGACAGCCTATAGAATGACAGAAAATCTTTGTCAGCTATATATCTAACAAAGGACTGATGTCTGGACTATACAAAGAACCCAAGAAAGTGAGCATCAAGAAATCAAAAAAAATGGAGCCAGTGTGGTGGCGCATGCCTTTAATCCCTGCACTTGGAAGGTAGAGGTAGAAGGATCGCCATGAGTTTGAGGTCACCCTGAGACTACATAGTGAATTCCAGGTCGGCCTGGGCTAGAGTGAGACCCTACCTCGAACCTCCCCCCCCCCAAAAAAAAAAAGAAATCAAAACATGGGATCAATACATAGGCCAATGAAATGAACCCATAGCTCCCAAAAGAGAAAATACAAATGATGAATAACCATATAAAAAGGAACTTTTCCTTAATGGCCCTCAACAATTCTGATACTTTCATCCTCCTCCTTTTCATATAGTGTATTTTATTTATCCACTTTGAGAGAGAAAGTGAGAGAGAGAGAGAGAGTGAGAGACAGACAGAGAGAATAGGCATCCAGCAACTGCAAATGAACTTGACACATGCACCCCTTTGTGCATCTGGCTTTTGTGGGTACTGGAGAATTGAACATGGGTCCTTAGGCTTTACAGGCAAGTGCCTTAACTGCTAAGCCATCTCTCCAGCCCTCATATAGTATTTTAAATCTTAAGAAAGGGCAAAGCCAAAGATGAGGGAGGGATTCATGTTCAATGGCCTTCCACCTGGCTTGAAGCAGCTTCACTGCTGTAGCTGCAGGGTCAGGCTAGCTGGCCTGTGAGCCTCCAGACAGTGCTCCTGTCTCCTCCCTTTTGGACCTTGGCACTCTGAGATGACATACACTAGCTCTACAATGCTTAACTTCTATGTGGGTTTTGGGGATCAGAACTCAGGTACTCATGCTAGCACAGCAAATGCTTTGTCCTCTGAGACCCATGATGGAATATGTTCCAGCCATAATGAAGAGAGAAGACAGGTTGTTTGCAGGAGAATGGATGGACCTGGAGGCAATCCTATTAAGGGGAGTAAGCAGTCTCAGAAAGGCAAATACATGTTTTATTTCATTTGTTTTCTAGATTGTATATAGACACAGGAAATCGTGTATGTGGGGCTGGGGAGATGGCTCAGTGGTTAAAAGTGCTTGCTTGTAAAACCTGCTGGCCCAGGTTTGATTGCCCAGTACCCACATGAAGCCAGATACACAAAGTGGAGTTCTTTTGCAGCAGCATAAGACCCTGGTATGCCCATGTTCACTCTCAATAAAGCAAATGAATTTAAAATTAAAAAAAATTATTGCCATTTTCATAAATATAAATAATGTACAATGATCATAATCATCTTCCATCACCCTCACTTTTCCCCTTCCCAAGTCCTCTTTCTACTGACTCTCTTCTTCCCAACTAATCTCTTTTATTTTGATGTCAACATTTTTTCCCGAGTTATGCAGGTCTTGTGTAGTAGCATTAGGTACTGTGAGGTTATGAATATCAAGATCACCTTGTATCTGGACGACAGTATTGTTAACACTCCTCATCTTCCTTTGGCTCTTACATTTTTTTTTTTTTTTGTTTTGCTTTTTCGAGGTAGGGTCTCACTCTAGCTCAGGCTGACCTGGAATTCACTATAGAGTCTCAGGGTGGCCTCAAACTCATGGTGATCCTCCTACCTCTGCCTCCTGAGTGCTGGGATTAAAGGTGTGCGCCATCATCCCTGGCCTGGCTCTTACATTCTTTCTTCCACCTCTTTTGTCATGCTCCCTGAACCTCAGAGGTGTGATAGAGATGTCTCATTTAGTGCTGAATACTCCATTATCACTTCTTAGCACTTGGTGAGTTCTGAGTTACCCTAGGGCTCACTGAAAAGAGAAGCTTCTCTAACCAAAAGTGAGAGTAGCATATATGGGCAAAAACATAAGTATTTAGAGGACAGTTTGGTGGTCATAATATATCCATTTAGCCAGACAACAGTAGCAGTTCCCACCCTAGGGCTTGTGACCTCCCCAGCCATGGGCTTTCCATTAAGTTTTCACTAGCAGGAAGGAATTTCCTCCTGTGAAGTGGGCCTCAAGTCCAATTAGAGTAGTTGGTTTTCCCCATAATGGACAGGCCACCATTGCACCAGTCGGTACATTTGGCCTGGCTGGCCAGCCATAAAGCTTGCAGGGTCCACTGCTGGTTAATACTGTCAATGACTTCTTCCCAACAGGCTGCATACCTCTTTCCAACATCCTCACAGCTGGCCAAGAGGGAAGAGGTTTCTAGCTTACATCCAACTTGATTTCTCAGAAGAAAGAAAAAAAAAATCATACATATAGCCAGGCATGGTGGCACATGCCTTTAATCCCAGCACTCGGGAGGCAGAGGTAGGAGGATTGCCATGAGTTTGAGGCCATCCTGAGACTACATGGTGAATTCCAGGTCAGCCTCGGCCAGAGTGAGACCCTACCTTGAAAAAAAAAATCATGTATATTAAATAAAAGTGAAACTGTCTAGGGGAGCAAAGGTGATTAATGGAGGCAGGGGTGAGAAAAAAAAAAGGTGGAGGGGACAGAATAGGAAGGAAATATACTCAACATACAATACATACCTATAAGAAAAATTTAAAAAATTCATTGAAGCTGGGCATGGTGGTGCATGCCTTTAATCCCAGCACTCAGGTTGGAGGATTACTATGAGTTCAAGGCCCCCCCTGAGACTACATAGTGAATTCCAGGTAAGCCTGAGCTAGAGTGAGACCCTCCCCCCCCAAAAACAAAAACAAAAACAAAAACAAAACCAGGCGTGGTGGCGCACACCTTTAATCCCAGCATTCGGGAGGCAAAGGTAGAAGGATCACTGTGAGTTCGAGGCCACCCTGAGACTGCATAGAGAATTCCAGGTCAGCCTGAGCTAAAGTGAGACCTTACCTCGTAAAACCAAAAAAAAAAAAAAACAAAAAAAAAACCCCAAAAAACAACAACAAACACAAAAATTCATTGCAACGTTTATAGTAGCAAAAAAAGAAAAGTAGCATACATATTTAATATAAATAACTAGCTAAAACTATTATCTATTATATTAGCTACTTTTCTCATTTTTGTGACAAAACACCTGACAAGAAGCTTGAGGAAGGAAGGGCTTATTTGAGTACAATTCCATTATTATACATCGTGTCAGGTAGGCACTGTAACAGGGGCAGGAGGCCGGCTGCTCACACTGAACTCACAGTCAGGAAGGAGAGAGCAATGAATGCTGGCGCTCAACCATCTTTCTCCTTTTAATGAGTCCAGTACTACAACCCATAGACTGCCACAGCCCTCCTTTAGGGTGGGTCTTCCCACATTAAACTAATCTAGAAAACCTCTCACAGATATGCTTACAGATTTGTTTCCATGGTGATTCTAAATTCTATCAGGTTAAGATTAATTAGCCATGTTGGGGGAAAACTTGGTGTTACATTGTGAAATTGCACACTCACATCCTCTTTGGACTCAGCTATTTCATCCCCAGAGAAACTTTAGCACTTAGGTATAGAGGCATATCTAAGGAAGTGAATAGCAATACTGGTGCTGAAGGCAAATACTTGAATCACTTGTGTATATCTGCAGTCATTTACTTTGGGGAATTCTGTTATGAAGAGATGGAAAGAAATGGTGCTGTAGTGGGGTTTGAGACTTTTAAAAAACAAAATGGAAGAAAAATAGCATATGCTGAAACACTGATTCAATGGGAACAAGGGGGGAAGAAATGTTGGGGGACCTGATGCATTGGTTTTTCTTTTTTCCAGTTCTGGTGAGTACTATACATGCCCTCCAGTTTGAAATTTTTCCCTTTACTTGCCTTTCTTAAACTGGTGGTAAGTAGACCACATGACTGAACACTCAGTGGCTATTTACCTTTTGTACCTCTACAGAGAATTGAATTAGCCCACCTCCACATGACTGAAATCAAACCCCACCTACCACATCTTCAGTCATATACTACACAGCACTCTCCCAATTTTAAGTGGGGGCAGACAGGCTAGGTGTAGATGAGGGTGTGTTATGAACCAGGGATTAATATTAATCCAGTTCTGGGTTCATGAGTTTTCTCCCTTTAAATGTCAGGATTTCCTTAAGCAAACTCAAACACAGTTCTAGAAGAACTTCAAGAAGGTTAAAAAATCAATATAGAAGAGGGAATAGTAGGAAAAAGTGGGGATGCAGAGGAGAGGGTTGAGCGAGTGTGATAAAAGAGGATCATGGGATGGGATTGTGTAATTTAAATAAAGGTTTTTGTTTTTTCAAGGTAGGGTCTACCTTTTGCCAAATCTAGGGAAAGTTGTGCTTAAAGAAGAGATTTCTCATTTTCCAGTTCTTTTCCTCCCCATAAGCACTCTAGCTGATTATTTTCTTCCTTTCATATTTATTTATAGGAGATACAATATATATATATAGCCTTTCAGATGCTGAGTAGGACATATGAAGATATTGACCTGCAGCATGTCAGCTTCTGACAGTTTTGAAGAATGCCTGAATATAAAAATCTTGCCGCCAAGGGCTGGAGGGATGGCTTAGCGGTTAAGGCCTTTGGTGCAAAGTCAAAGGACCAAGGTTCGATTCCCCAGGACCCACGTTAGCCAGATGCACAAGGGGGCGCACGTGTCTGGAGTTCGTTTGAAGTGTCTGGAGGCTCTGGCGCGCCCATTCTCTCACCCTCTTTTTCTGTCAAATAAAGAAAGAAAAATAAAATATATATATTTAAAAAAAAAAACAACTTGCCAACAAGCCGGGTGAGGTGGCGCACGCCTTTAACCCCAGTACTTGGGAGGCAGAGGCGAGAGGATCACCGTGAGTTCGAGGCCACCTCGAAGACCCCACGTCAAAAAACAACAGCAACAACAGAAATCTTGCCATTCCGGAGCTCTGAACAGACAGGTGTACAGGTGCAGCTCGGGGCCGGCGCCGGGGAACGCGGTCTCGGGGGACGTCCAGCGGGCGGCCCAGGCGCAGCGGCGCGGCCGGCGGAGGGGGCGACAGGGCGGCGCCGCAGGGGCGGGCGCGCTCTGACCGGAAGCCGCGGCGCCGGCCAGCTGCGCGTGCGCATGCGTGCCGCGCACGCGCTCCAGGACCCGGCGCCCCGCCGCCCCCGCGGGAGGCCGGCGCTATGCTGCCGGGGCTGGTGCTGCGCCTGCTGGCGCGCCGGGGCTCGGGCCGCTGCGTCAGACAGGGCTGCGGCCACGCTTCGAGCTCGCGGGCCCGCGAGGGCGCCCGGGACGCGCGCGCCTGCTTCACCACCCCCATTTTCTACGTGAACGCCGCGCCGCACATTGGGCACCTGTACTCGGCGCTGCTGGCCGACGCCCTGTGCCGCCACCGCCGCCTGCGCGGGCCCGCCGCCCCGCGCTTCTCCACCGGCACGGACGAGCACGGCCTCAAGATCCAGCAGGCGGCCGCCTCCGCGGGCCTCACCCCTGCCGAGCTGTGCGACCGCGTCTCTGCCCAGTTCCAGCAGCTTTTCCGGGAGGCCGGCATCTCCTCCAGCGACTTCATCCGCACCACCGAGGCCCGGCACCGGGTGGCCGTGCAACACTTCTGGGGGGTGCTGGAGGCCCGGGGTCTGCTGTACAAAGGCCTCTATGAAGGATGGTACTGTGCCTCCGACGAGTGCTTCCTGCCCGAGGCCAAGGTCACCCGACAGCCTGGTCCGTCTGGGGACTCGTGCCCCGTGTCTCTGGAGAGCGGGCACCCGGTGTCCTGGACCCGGGAAGAAAACTACATCTTCAGGCTCTCGCAGTTCCGCGAGCCCCTCCGGCGGTGGCTGCAGGGCAGCCCTCGGGCCATCACCCCGGAGCCCTTCCACCACGCGGCCCTTCAGTGGCTGGAGGAGGAGCTGCCTGACCTGTCCGTTTCCCGCAGGAGCAGCCTCCTGCACTGGGGCATTCCGGTCCCCGGGGACGACTCGCAGACCATCTACGTGTGGCTGGATGCCTTGGTGAACTATCTCACTGTAATTGGCTACCCTGATGCTGAGTTCACATCTTGGTGGCCAGCCACAACTCATATCATAGGTAAGGACATCCTCAAATTTCATGCTATCTATTGGCCTGCCCTTCTCCTGGGGGCCGGATTGAGCCCACCACATCGCATCTGTGTCCACTCCCATTGGACGGTGAGTGGCCAGAAGATGTCCAAGAGCCTGGGCAATGTGGTGGATCCCCGGACTTGTCTTGATCGCTATACTGTGGATGGCTTCCGCTACTTTCTCCTTCGGCAGGGCGTTCCCAGCTGGGACTGCGATTACTATGATGAAAAGGTGATTAAGTTGCTGGACTCCGAGCTGGCAGATGCCTTGGGAGGTCTTTTAAACCGATGCACTGCCAACAGAATAAACCCTTCTGGGACCTACCCAGCGTTCTGCGCTACCTGCTTCCCCAGGGAGCCAGGGTCAACGGGGCCATCGGTTCGTGCTCAGGCCGAGGACTATGCGCTTGTAAATGCGGTGGCCACGTTACCCACGCAGGTAGCAGACCATTATGATAACTTTCAGATCTATAAGGCTCTGGAGGCAGTGTCCATCTGTGTTCGTCAAACTAATGGCTTTGTCCAAAGGCACGCACCGTGGAAATTGGACCGGGAGAGCCCAGCGGATGCCCCCTGGTTGGGTACTGTGCTTCATGTGGCATTGGAATGTTTGAGAGTCTTCGGAACCTTACTTCAGCCTGTCACCCCAAATCTAGCCGACAAGCTGCTGTCCAGGCTGGGGGTGTCTGACACAGAGAGGAGCCTTGAAAAGCTCTTTTTCCTGCCTCGATTCTATGGACAACCATGCCCTTTTGAAGGGAGGAAGTTGGGACCTGAAACTGGTCATTTGTTTCCAAGACTGGACCAGTCCAGAGCTTGGCCAGCGAAAGCGCACAGGACCTAGAAACTCAGTTCTTACTGGCTTGTGGTTAAAAAAAAAAGGCCTTAGTTTTACATTTTCAGGAAAGTTATATTCTTGTTTACACAGTGTTAGACAAACACATAAACTGCCTTTCAGTTTAACCCTTTTCTTTTCTCTGTGTTCATTAATCACTGTGCTTTGTTCACCAGTGCCCAGAGGAAAGATGGTTGAGACAACTATCCATTCCATCCTGTTGATAGTAAGGACACCAATCCTTCTCCCTGTACCTTGTCCCAAACTACCTCTAGTGGTTTCTATTTTTCAGGTTGTATCTTCTGTTTAAATGTGATCTTTTTATTAAAACCTTAAAAATGAGTTTCCTACACTGGATGATTTTTTTTTTTTTTTTTTTTTTTTTTTTTTTTTTTTTTTTTGCCTGTGTTCATTTCCCATTCTTTACCACAGTTTTTACTACAAGTAATACTTTTTGGTAGTTAGTCCAAATTGTGCTTTGTAACATTACACATCAACCAGCAGATGGCTCTGGTCTCACATTTACTTGAAGTTTCAGAATAGAGTTAGTTAATTTAGCTTTCAAATATTACAGGCCTTTACTACTTTGTTTCTTTCAATAAGGGATAACTCTTTGCACCCATTGCCATAAAAATTCCAGAATTTTCATTTTAAAACTACTGAAAATGACATTTATGGTCAGCTTATAAGTAAATTTATTAAGTTCCTGTGATAAACTATAAAGCTTATGAAGTATAAAGAGTTTTAAGTTTTAATAGTATATTACATGTATAATTTATAACCTATAAGAACTCATGAGAACAGTATTCTTTTTTAAGTATTTTTATTTATTTGCAAGGAGAGAGAGAGAGACAGAATGGGCAAACCAGGGCCTCCAGCCACTGCAAACTTAACTCCAGATGCTTGTACCACTGTGCATCTGGCTTTATGTGGGTACTGGGGATTCAAACTCTGGCCAGTAGGCTTTGCAGGCAAGCTCCTTAACCACTGAGCAGCTCTTCAGCACCCCCCCTCTTTGTTTTAGAGGGTATCCCTCTAGCATAGGCTGACCTGAAATTTACTATGTACTTTCAAGCTGGCTTCGAACTCACAGCAATTCTCCTACCTAAGTCTCTCAAGTGCTGGGATTAAAGGCATGCGCTACCACACCAGGCTTTTTATGTTTCTTAAAGTCTCAGTTGTGTTATCCACATACATAGTTGACCTCATGAATTTTGGTCAATCAGGATCTTCAATGTAGAAATTATGTAATAAAAATAAATGTCCAGGTAGTTTTGTTTGTTTATTTGCAACAAGTTCTCAGTATGTGGCCCAAGCTTGTCTCAAACTCATCAGCCTCCTGCCTTGGCCTTGCAAGTGTTGGTATAATTTGCCACCATGCTGGTGTTTCTGTATTGCGTGTGCATGCATAGTTGTGTGTGCGCGCGCGCGCACGCAGAGGCCAAAGGTTAACATCAGGTGCCTGCCTCAATTGCTGTCCACCTTATGTTTTTAGACAGGTTAGTTTCTTACTAAATCTGGAGCTGATGAGCTAGCCAGTGAGCCCCAGAAATCCTTGTGTCTCTGCCTCCCCAGTGCTTCTATGTGGGTGCTGGGGATCTGGTCTCAGGTCCTCATGCTTTTGTAGCCAGCTTGTTACTGAGTCATCTCCCCAGCCCTGGCTCGCTCTTTTAGATTTTTAAAATTTGAAAATTTCTAAGTACCTTATTCAATTCTGTTCTGTTGTATTTACTGACAGGTAATGAATGGTGTAGGGAGAAAATAATCAGTGTTGACTCTCGCACTGGATTTAGGGATTTCTCCACGATTTAGGGATTTCTCCAAGGCTCCATTAGAGAACATCCAGAAAAGCTGTTAATTTATGCAGTGACCACAACATAGCAGGCCAGTGTTTTATTTCACAGATGATTAAACAGCTAGGCCAAAGTTTTAAAATGAAAACTTGCTTTTGAATATCAATTCCAGTTCCAGTTATGGTAGCCAGCAGAGAGGACTCACCACGAAGGAAACAATTGTGCTAGCAGTTTCCCAGTATTTGCTCTTTTTATTTTTATTTATTTATTTATTTTTTAGTATTTTTACTTATTTGCAAGCAGAGATATTGAGGGAAGAGAGAATGGCACTCCAGGGTCTCCAGATGCTGCGATACACTCTAGATGCATCTGTTACTCTGTGCATCTGGCTTTTTTTTTTTTTGTTGTTTTTCTTTTTTTTTTTTTGTTCTTGCATCTGGCTTTACATGTGTATTGGGGAATTGAACTTGGGTTGTTAGGCTCTGTGGGCAAGTGCCTTAACTGCTGAGCTATCACTCCAGCCCCAACATTTACTCTGAGTGCCAGCATTCAGCTTCAGTTTCTGTATATTAGTGAGGTGACATAGTACAAGTGGTTGGAAATACTGCTTGGAAAAGAATGAAGGTATTCTAATGGAAGGACCATTTCCACAATGTTATTTGGACTCCCTGCATCATTTTGGTTTTCCGTATCATATTGTATGTAGTTAGCTGCTGGGATTAGTGGGGCAGACTTCTGGGACATAGGACCTAGTGTCTCCTAGGGCTGTCTACTAGTAAAAGGTAGCATGTTTATATGAATGAAGGAAAGCATTTAGAAAAGCAGTGAGATGCTAACTCTTCCTTCCAAGTGCACTTAACAGCAGTGTTGAGGTTCCTGCCATGGCCCCATACAGTGTCTTCCACTTGGATGAGCTGCTTTGTGTCCCATTGGAGCTTGGCTTGCTGGAGGGTGTTAGTGCAGTTCTTTCTGTGCAGGTGGTTGCTGGTGAAGGTACTTAACAGCTACCAGGCACAGAGAAATAGGAAAACCAGAAAAGAGGGCATAATTATTAAAGAAGACAGGATATTTTGAGTGGAGGAATTTGGTAAATTGTGTCTGACTTAAGTGATGATACGGAATGTGCACCAGTCAGATTTCATGTAGGAGACATAGTGGGTAAAGCAAATATCCACTATATACTCACTTGTGCTCTGTTGGACTTAGCAGTTTGATGGCAAGTGGAGAGGTAACATCTAACTGGCAGACATACACCTCCAAGAGGGCATCTGTAACCACTTCTGGAAGAAAATGATTATTGTGGAGAATTCCCCTATTCCAGAGTAGTTGGGAAAAAGAGGCTCAGTGGAAAGAAGTGGGGAATGGGGACAAGAGAAGGTGATAGGAGGGGATTGTGATCAAAATTCATAGTATAAATGTATAAAAATTGTCACTAAAATGAACAATAAAAAGTCCCTGTGTTCTAGAACTTTCAGAGCTTGAGTGCTATCTTGTGGATCCCTTTACCATAAAGGACTCTTCAAGATATTACTTTTGTGATTCTCAAATGTTCATTTTGGTATATTCTTGGAGGCAGTGTTGTAGGAGGTAACAGCACTGCCTAGATGTGATTTTCATGGGGTGTAACTTTAGGGAATTAATAAGATATCAGTTTATGGTGGAGGTTGGGAATACAACTCAGTGGTAGAGTGCTTACCTAGCATGTGTAAAAGGCCCTGAGTTCAATCCCCAGTACTGCCAAAAATAAAGGACCTTATGGGAGATCAGCTCTGTAGACTACTGTCCTATCTGTGAAATCATGTAAGACACAGTGAGCAATGTGAATGTTAAGTAGCTCTACTATATAATGGAAGGCCTAGTTCACAAGCAAACTCACATGGGGCAGGCACTTTCAAGAAAGTCTGTGGCTGTAGAAGCAAGTAGATAAGATCTCATTACATTGAAACCTTGGTTACTCTAGAAGTAGATCTCATCATTCTACTTGGTAACCTGTGGACTCTGGGGGCTGTCAACAGCCTAATAATTTGAATATGAAGTTGATATCAAAGTACTGGAGGGAAGCACAGGCTAGAAGATGGACCACAAGTTCATGCCCCACTCCCCCCCTAGGTTATATGTGTGATTGGGACATAGCTCCTTAAGTCTAAAAAGTTATGATGCTGGATAGAAGACAGTAGTACTTGGTCAGGTTGTAGGACTCTAAACAAGGATGTCTCATAATTGTGAAGTAGCAGCAGGAAAGATTACCAGAATTAGAGTAGGGATGGGTTCGGGGATCTCTGACTGCTCCATCTCCACCACATATATAGTGTCAGGGTTGGCCTGCACTGAGATGGCCTTGAGATATGGGCGAGGCTAGGCCTACTAGTTAAGACTGTTAATAAGGGTGCTGTATGATAACTTAAAATTCCTTTCTCGAGGAAATCTACTATTTACAATGGATTTAAAAGCCATGGTTCCTCATTTAAGAACAGGATGGAGTGAGGTGTCAAGATATTTAAGGAAACCAAGTGTGCCAACTGCAAAGAGAACTTATAGCTCCAAAGAGAGATAAGTCCTGTCCTTGAGTTATTTTGATTTTATTTTTTTAACTTAAAATGTTTTATTATTTATTTATGATAGAGAGAGAGAGAGAGAGAGAGAGAGAGAGAGAGAGAGAGGGAGGGAGGGAGGGGGAGGGAGGCAGGCAGAGAATGGGCATGCCAGGGCCTCAAACAAACTCCAGATGCATGCGCTACCCTGTGCATCTGGCTTACATGGGTTCTTGGGGGCTGAACCTTAGGCTTCACAGGCAAGCACCTTAACCTCTAAGCCATCTCTCCAGTCCTATTAAGGATTCCTGCAGAGGTTTGAAAGCCTCCACTAGGCGAGCTGGAGGGGCAGCTCTAGGAATAACTGGAAATGGAGGATGTTACTTTACTTAGTACATGATATGATTTTACTATGCTACTATTCTTGAATAGTTAGCTACTCTCATTAGTTGAGCATCACTGGTTTATAGTATTTTACATGAAGATGAACCTTCAAAAAGTTTATGATTAACTTATATATTGAAATATTATCTTAATACATTTAATTAAAATATGACCAATTATAATTTTTTCTGAGTTAAGTATTTTTAAAAGGTTTTTTAACAATTACATAAGATAGTTTCTGTAGTTTAACTGCCTTTGAAATGGGCTAGAAGCTTCTTTAGGTTAACAAGCTATGGATATTAATAGAAAGTTAGCAAGCAAGTTATACATTTGAGTTGAGTAAGATGAGACAAATATAATATTCCTGACAGATGAGAAGGCAGAAGTAACATCAAGGGTTGGAGAGGTGGCTTAGTGGTTAAGGCACTTGCCTGCAGGGCCAAAGTACCCATATAAGCCAGATGCACAAGGTGGTGCATGTGTCTGGAGTTTGCAGTAGCTGGATGCCCTGGTGCACCCTTTCTCTCTCTTCCTCTTTCTCTCTCTCAAATAAAAATAAAAAAACTGAAAACGATCCAAACAAAACAAAAATGTTAAAAGAAATCTTGGAAAAAAGTAACATTGGGCTGGAGGGACAGCTTAGTGGTTAAGGTGTTTGTCTGCAAAGCCAAAGGACCCAGGTTTTATTCCCCAGCACCCATGGAAGCCAGATGCACAAGAGGGCACATGTGTCTGGAGTTTGCAGTGGTTAGAGACCCTGGAGTACCCATTCTCTCTCTGTCTCTCTTCTCTCAATCTTTCACTGTTTGCAAATAAATGAAAGAATAAATTAAAAAAGTCACATCCTTCTTACAGAAGATGGGAGAAAAAAAATGGCCAAGAAAAAGCAAAAATGTGATAAGTCAAAACTCTACAATGTTAGAAATATGAGCAATTACAATAGGATATTAAAATCTTATATGATAATCTTTTAAAAGACAGTAGTGTTCAAGATTAAACTGACCACAGGACAGCAGGTAGACAAATAATGACAAAGGCAATCTATATACTAAAGTAAAACTATTACTAAAAACATGGGGGGGGGGGGCTCCTGGAGAGATGGCTTAGCGGCTAAGGTATTTGCCTGCAAAGCCAAAGGATGCATGTTCAATTCCCCAGGACCCACGGTAGCCAGATGTACAAGGGGGTGCACGTGTCTGGAGTTCGTTTGTAGTGGCTGAAGGCCCTAGTGTGCCCATTCTCCCTCTCTCTCTCTGTCAAATAAATAAAATAAAATATTAAAGAAAACATAGGGGACTTATAAAAGGAACAATGCACCAAGTTATAACAATCATGAATTTGTAGATCTCACCTCATAGTCTTACAATATAAAAAGCTGTTACTGAGAGGTGTACAAAAATGAAACTGGCACTTGTGTTCAGAGAAATGTGCAATGAGGAAGTAACAAGACAGTAATTAGTAAATATTAACATTTTGATCTTTAATGCTTACTGCCAAGTGCAGTAAGAATTACTATGAAGTGTACCATCATGCTAAGGAGGAAAAAAAAGAATGTATTGCAGGCAGGTTTTGTGAGTTTAAAAAATTTTAACTTTTCTTATACATGTTTCTGTAAAAATATAACTGGAAGTGTCAGCCAAATATATCTGTTCAGTAAATCCTCTGAATAGGTTAGTAAGAAGGGAAAATCCTGGGCTGGAGGTATGGCTTAGTGGTTAAGGCACTTGCCTGCAAAGCCAAAGGACCTAGGTTCAATTCTTCAGGACCCATGTTAGTCAGATGCACAAAGGGGCACATGCGTCTGGAGTTCATTTGCAGTGGCTGGAGGCCCTGACGTGCCCATTTTCTCTCTTTCTCCCTCTTTCTCTGTCAAATAAATAAAAATATTAAAAAAAAAAGAGAATCCTGAGCTGGAGTGGCTCAGTGGCTAAAAGGGCTTACTTGCAAAGCCTGCTGGCCCAGAATTCAATTCCCCAGTACCCATGTAAAGCCAGATGCACAAAGTAGTACATGCATCTGGAGTCTGTTTGTAGTGGTAAGAAGCACTAATAAGCCCATACTCCTTTCAAATAAATTTTAAAAGGGGGGCGAGAATTCCCCAAACCATATTTTTAAAAATATTTTACTTGAGATAGAGGAAGAGGCAGAAAGAGAGAGAAAGGGAGAATGTGGGTGCATGAGGGCCTCTATCTACAGATGTGCCACCTTGTGTATCTGGTTTATGTGGGTGCTGGGGAGTCGAACCTGGGTCCTTAGGCTTTGCAGGCAAGCACCTTAACTGCTAAGTCATCTCTCTCCAGCCCCCCCCAAACCATATATATATATTTTTTCTTTTTGGTTTTTCAAGGAAGGGTCTCATTCTAGTTCAGGCTGACCTGGAATTTACTATGTAGTCTCAGGGTGGCCTCAAACTCATGGTGATCCTCCTACCTAAGCCTTCTGAGTGCTGGGATTAAAGGTGTGCACCTCCACGCCCAGCTTCCAAACCATGTATTTTTTTTGCCCAAATTTGTAAGCTCAATAGTAGAAGTTGGGGGCTGGGGTGTAGTCCACTGTGTAGTCTCAGGGTGCCCTCGAACTCATTGCAATCCTCCTACCTCTGCCTCCAGGCATGTGCCACCATTCCTCGCTTTTTTATATTCTAAACCTGCTTGTGTGTTTTGATAAAAATTATTAAACATCTTTAACAACTATATAGTCTATGGTTTTTTCTTTTCCTTAAGGTCATTAATTTTAAGTTGGCATGGTAGCACACACCTTTAATCTGTGCACTTGGTAGATGGAGGTAGGAGGATCACCATGAGTTCAAGGTCACCCGGGGCTATAGAGTGAGTTCTAGGTCAACCTGGGGTAGAGTGAAACCCTACGCTGGAAAAAACAAAAACAAAACCAAAACTAAACAGGAGCTGGAACTACGACTCAGTGCTTACAGATGCCTGTTGCAAAACCTGACAGCCTGGGTTCAGTTCCCTAGTACCCAAGTAAAGTCAGGTGACCAAAGCAGCACATACATCTGGAGTTTGTTTACAGTGGCACGAGGCCCTGGAATACCCATTCTTTCTCTCTCTCTCTCTCTCACCTTGCAAATAAATAAAAGAAGAGAAAACCAAAACACATTTTTAAAAATTATTTTCAATTTTGGGGTTTCAAATTCTAGAATCTAGTTAACTTCTAAATCGCAGCTTCTTCAACTATGGGTCAAGACCCCATCTATGGCTGTATAACAACATGTGGGGCTATGAAAAATTTGGCAGCAGTAAAAGGATCTGAATATACAATGACCAAAAGGTTGAATGAGTGCTGCGTCAGAGTTGCCTCCACTGCACGGCGTGACTTTCTTGCAGTTGGGTTCTGAATGCTGCACTGCACATGCCATTATGCCACACAACATCAACCAACACTGCCTGGGACACCTTGACTCAGATTCAAGACTATGTTATGAATTATAGTTTTTACTGTAATTTTCTGCTCTCATAGAAATATAATAGTTTAATTATGGGAAACAAAAGACTAATATTGGGCTGGAGAGATGGCTTAGCAGTTAAGGTGCTTGTCTACAAAGCCAAAGGACCCAGGTTTGATTCCCCAGGACCCACGTAAGCCAGATGCACAAGGTGATGCACACATCCAGAGTTCATTTGCAATGGCTGGAGGCCCTGGTACCCATTCTCCCCCTGCCTCTCTCTACCTGTCATGTTCTCTGTCTCTCAAATGAATAAAAATAAAATACTTCTAAACAATATTTTTTCAGCCATCGATCCTCAGCATTTAAGTGTCAATATTATTGGATTGTATTATGTTCTCATGTTTGATTTTTGTAAAAACTGCTGTTTGATTAGAAAAGAAATCATAAGATCACGAGGGACTGGAAGATGGGAAATAGAATAATGAACAATAAAGCAGAAGGGGAGATTAACTGGGAGAAGGAAGGGAACCAGCTGGAGCTGGGTGGGCGTGGGGGGTGGGGAGTGGAAAAGGAGAAGGAATGAGAACAAAGTATACTCACCTGTATGAAGGTGCCATGATGAACATGTGACATTGTATGATAATAAAAACCAGAAAAGCAAAACGTTGTTGTTTTATTTTTAACTTGAGATTGGGTAAAAAAAAATATTGTTAAGTGAGTTTTAGTTAAGAATTAGGAAAGAATCTCTAACATTTTTTGAAATAGCCCTAATCATACTTTTACTATTTTGTGTTTATGCAAAGCAGCCCTTTCAGCATTGGTGATTATATAATCAAAATATTAATCAACTCTGAACAATTGTGAAGATGTTCTACAGCCTTTATTTTTAAATTTTCTTTATTGATTGATTTTATTTTTTTAGTTGGAACATAGAGTTAGGTATTCTGCATTTTCAAATGCAATTTGCTTTAATTTATTCTCATCCCCTCCCACTCCCAATCTCTCCTCTTCCTTCAGTTCCCCATTCCCCCATAATGTCCTCCCCACTTCTGTTGACGTGTCCTTTCTACCTTTATATGTTTTATCTACATTTACCCCCTACCACACACACGCGCACACACACCACACACGCACATGCATGCGCACACACGCACACAGAAACAGCACAGGCTAAGATCTGCTTATCAGAGAGAACATGCAGTTTTGATTTTAGGTTACTCCACTTAATATAATTCTTTCCAGATCTGTCCATTTTCCTGAAAATTTCATGAATTTCATTCCCCATGCTACTGAATAGAATTTAAATGTTCTACATCCATTAGTATAAAATATTTAGCCAAGATTTCTTTCTTTAAATTCTGTGTGTGCTCATGTGCATGTTTGCATGTGAGTTGAGGTGCGTGCTGTGCACAGTGTGCGTGTGGAGCTCAGAGGACAACCTTCAGTTCAGGTCAGTCCTCTGCTTTCCAGCTCATCCG